>NC_083419.1:42224671-43585866 GCF_020745735.1 Hemiscyllium ocellatum
GCTTTGATCTGGCGATGGAGCAGGCCCAGGACTTGCATGGGAGGAGTGGAAGAGGGAGTTGAAGAGGTCGGACACAGGGCGGTGGGATTTCCTTGGAAACATTCCACAAGTTGGCATCCTGTCTCCCCAAAGTATAGGAGACCACATCAAGAGCAACAGACACATCAGATGAGGTGTTTGGATATGCAGGAAAATCTCTGCCGATGTGGAAGGATCCTTTGGGGCCTTGGATAGAGGTGAGGGGGGGAAGGTGTGGGTGCAGATTTTATACCTCTTGCGGTGGCAGAGGAAGGTGCTGGGAGTGGGGGAGTGTGGACCTAATGAGGGAGTTGCAGAGGGAATGGTCTCTGCAGAATGCTGATAGGGGTGGGGAGAGAAATATATCTCTGGTGGTGGAGTTGGATTGTAGGTGGTGGAAATGATGGAGGATGATGCGTTGTATGTGGCGATTGGGGGGGGGGGGGTGAAAGGTGAGGACCAGGGCGTTCTGTCCTTGTTGTGGTTGGAGGGGATTGGTTCAAAAGTGTTGAGGTGCAGGAAGTGGAGGAGATGTGCCAGAGGGCATTGTCGACCATGTGGGAGGGACATTGCGGTAGGAGGCCGTCTGGGATGTTCTGGAGTGGAATTGCAGCTCCTGTGAACAGATGCAGCAGAGGCAGAGGGAGTAAAGGATAGCAACTTTACGGTATATGGGGGTGGGCGGGGGTGTAGTCAAGGTAGCTGTGGGAGTCGGTAGGTTCAAAGTAGATGTCTGCGTTGAGTCGGTCATCAGAAATGGAGACGGAGAGGTCCAGGAAGGAGAGGGAGATGTCCAAGATGACCCAGGTGAACTTGAAGTCAGGGTGGAATGTATTGGTAAAGTTGATGAACTTTTCAAACTCCTCGTGGGAGCATGTGGTGGTACTAATACAGTCATCAATGTAGTGGAGGAAAAGGTGGGGAATAGTGCTGGTGTAGCTGCAGAAGATGGACTGTTCCAAGTATCTGACAATGAGGCCCATGTGGGCGCCCATGGCTACCTCTTTGGTCTGAAGGAAGTGGAGGGAGTATTTGTTGAGGGTGAGGATGAGTTCAGCCAACCAAATGAGTATGTCGGTGGAAGGGTGCTGATTGGGTCACTGGAAGAGGAAGAAATGGAGGGCTGGGAGGCCATTGCCATGGTGGATGGATGTGTATAGGGACTAGATATCTATGATGATGAGGAGGCTTTGGGGGCCGGGGAAATGAAAGTCATGGAGGAGGTGGAGGGCATGGGTGATATCTCAAATGTATGTGGGGAGTTCCTGGACCAAGAAGGACAGGACAGTGTCAAGGTATGAGGAGATATGTGGGGTAGGAGGAGGTGGAGACGCTGGGTTGGCCAGGGCAGTCAGGTTTGTGAATTTTGGGGGAGGGGTAGAATCAGGCGATGCAAGGTTCTGAGACTCTGAGGTTGGAGGCTGTGGATGGGAGATCCCTTGAGGTGATGTCAGAATGGTCTGGGAGGTGATGGCTTGGTGATAGAGGTGAGGTCGTGGTCGAGGGCAGCAGGAGGAGGTGGTGTCCCTGAGTTGATGCCTGGCCTCTAACACCGCTGAAGCAAGGCATCAACTCATTGACACTTTCGTCTCCTGCCCCCTCAACCATGACCTCACCTCCCATCATCAAACCATCATCGCCCAGACCACCCACAACCTCAGTGTAATTTATACATTGTCAACTTTGGGTTGACAAACACTGGGGAATAACTGTGACACCTTTCAGATCAGTCAGATTTCTGCTGTGCCAGGAATGGGATTTTCCCATTTCTGGAAAAAAATACTAGAAAGTACGATATGAGTGATTCCTTCGCAACTGCAAAGCAAACTGAACTTGCTCAATAGAGCCAACAATGAATTCAAATTACCCAAGCAACACTGGCAGACAAAAAGGCTGGTTGCATAGAATCATAGAGATGTACAGCACAGAACCAGACCCTTTGGTCCAACTCGTCTATGCTGACCAGATATTCTCCATTAATCTAGTCCCATTTGCCAGCATTTGGCCCATATCTCTCTAAATCCTTCCTATTCATGTACCTACCTGGTTATGCAAACTCTCATAAAACAACCCTCTAATCTGGGAAATCATATACCAAGTGATTCAGCAGTTGCATAATGTTTAAAGAACAAAGATTAATGAATCGTTAATTAGACGTATCAGGCCCTCATGAGCTGCAATGGCCTTGCATGCTGTTGTCCTGTTGGTAAATTAATAAATCATTCACTTCTCCGATGTACATGCATTTCAATAATAAACCTAAACTAATCGAACTACATTTTCAAATTTGCAAAGATTAATTGGAGCTAACACAGGTAAAAATACACTTCACAGTAATGGCTTGGGTGAATTATTACTTTTTAACAAGTGTGAATTCAAGATGTAGAGGGTCAAAAACTGAAGAACCCAAGTTATACAGTAACATATATGGAGGATCGTCCCTCTTTTACTCAGTCACATTATATCAAACCTCAAGTTGACTTTGTGAGTTATACACGTCTAATTAATTTGGTTTTGTGTCTTTTATAGAATGGAAGTGCTGCAAATGCGAGGTGTGGCTACAGACAGTGCATGCATTTTTGTTCAAAACATAGTTTGTGAGTACCATTAGATCAACAAAGCCATCAGGGAACATGCTTTATTCAACTTTTTATTAACACTTTTAGAAGACAAGGTTTCAAGTGAAGGTATGAGAGAATTGTCAGAAATTCAGGTCATTCTAACCTTTTCACAACTGTTACAGGAATTAAGAATTACAATTTAAAAAAAAGAGGAAAGAAAATTAACATTCTATTCACCTAGAAATAAAAGTAACTAACTATGTGGGAAGGAGGTAATACAGGTAGATCTCCTATAATGCTGTAGCTGCATTCCAGTGAAACCTCGCTTAATAGAAAGTTGCTTAATATAAATAATGGGGCCAATGGGAAAAGCGGGTTGGGACAGACCAGCAAAAAGAAATCTCTCACCATGTGTAGAAGGACATGGAAGATACAGAGTGTGGTGAAATAGATGGTGACATCTTGAAAAATGTCCATATTACAGAAGAGGTGGTGCTGGATGTCTTGAAATGTATAAAAATAGATAGTTCCCCAGGACTTGATTGGGTGTACCCGAGAACTCTGTGGGAAGCTAGGGAAGTGATTGCTGGGCCTCTTGCTGAGGTATTTGGATCATTGATAGTCACAGGTGAAGTGCCGGAAGACTGGAGATTGGCAAACGTGGTGCCACTGTTTAAGAAGGGCGGTAAAGACAAGCCAGGGAACTATAGACCGGTGAGCCTGACCTCAGTGGTGGGCAAGTTGTTGGGGGGAATCCTGAGGGACAGGATGTACATGTATTTGGAAAGGCAAGGACTGATTAGGGATCGTCAACATGGCTTTCTGCGTGGGAAATCATGTCTCACAAACTTGATTGAATTTTTTGAAGAAGTAACAAAGAAGATTGATGAGGGCAGAGCAGTAGATGTGATCTATATGGACTTCAGTAAAGTGTTCGACAACGTTCCCCATGGGAGATTGGTTAGCAAGGTTAGATCTCATGGAATACAGGGAGAACATTTGGATACAGAACTGGCTGAAAGGTAGAAGAAGGTGGTGGTGGAGGGTTGTTTTCAGATTGGAGGCCTGTGACCAATAGAGTGCCACAAGGATAGGTGCTGGGTCCTCTACTTTTCATCATTTATATAAATGATTTGGATGTGAGCATAAGCGGTATAGTTAATAAGTTTGCTGATGACACCAAAATTGGAGGTGTAGCAGACAGCAAAGAAGGTTACCTCAGATTACAACAGGATCTTGTTCAGATGGGCCAATGGGCTGAGAAGTGGCAGATAAAGTTTAATTTTGATAAACGCAGAGTGCTGTATTTTGGAAAAGCAAATTAGAGCAGGACTTATACACTTAATGGTAAGGTTGTGGAGTGTTGCTGGTCAAAGAGACCTTGGAGTGCAGGTTTGTAGCTCCTTGAAAGTAAAGTCGCAGGTTGATAGGTTAGTGAAGAGGGTGTTTGAATGCTTTCACACAGAGGGTGGTACGTTTGGTATGCTTTCATTAATTGGTCAGAGTATTGAGTACAGGAGTTGGGAGGTCATGTTGCAGCTGTACAGGACATTGGTTAGGCCACTGATGGAATATTGCATGGATTTCTAGTCTCCTTCCTATCGGAAAGATGTTGTGAAACTTGAAAAGGTTCAGAAAAGATTTACAAGGATGTTGCCAAGGTTGGAGGATTTGAATTATAGGGAGGGGCTGAACAGACTGGGGCTGTTTTCCCTGGAGCATTGGAGGCTGAGGGGTGACCTTGTAGAGGTTTACAAAATCATGAGGGGCATGGATAGGATAAATAGACAAAGTCTTTTCCCTGGGGTCGGGGAGTCCAGAACTAGAGGGCATAGGTTTAGGGTGAGGGGGAAAGATATATAAGAGACATAAAGGGCAATCTTTTAACGCAGAGGGTGGTATGTGTGTGGAATGAGCTGCCAGAGGATGTGGTGGAGGCTGGTACAATTGCAATATTTAAGAGGCATTTGGATGGGTATGTGAATGGGAAGGGTTTGGAGGGATATGGACCAAATACTGGCAAATGGGACTAGATTGGGTTGGGATATCTGGTCGGCATGGACGGGTTGGACTGAAAGGTTTGTTTCTGTGCTGTACATCTCTATGACTCTAATAATCACCTAAAGGTCTAACAAAGTATACCATAACCTGAATGAAAGATGAAATAATATTTATTAATATAACAAAAGTAAAGTTAACACAGTACACTTAAGAAGTGTAAGAAAGCAGCGCTCTGTACAGCACCTGTCACAGGAAGCTGCCTTGTTGGCAGCTGACATCGGTACGTACACGGTATGGTGTAAAGTCCGGAATGGACATCGATACATACACGGTATGGCGTAAAGACCAGCACGAACATTGGTACGTACGCGGTACTGTGTAAAGACCAGCATGGACATCGGTACGTACACGGTATGGTATGGAGACGGGTGCAGACATTGGTATGTACACGGGACGGCGTGGAGACCAGCGCGGACATCGGTACATACACGGGATGGCGTGCAGACTGGCACAGACATCGTTACATACACAGTACGGCATAAAGACCAGCACGGACATCGGTACGTACACAGTACGGCGCAAAGTCCGGAACGGACATCGGTACGTACACGGTACTGCGTGGCGACCGGCACGGACATCAGTATGTACATGGTATTGCGTAAAGACCAGCACGGATATTGGTACGTACACAGTACGGTGTGGAGACCGGCACGGACATCGGTACGTACACAGTACGGTGTGGAGACTGGAACGGACATCAGTTTGTACACGGGACAGCGTGGAGACCGCATGGACATCGGTACATACATGGTATGGTGTGGAGTCTGGAACGGACATCGGTATGTACGCAGTACGGCCTGGAGACCGGCAGGGACATTGGTACTCTCTCTCCCTGAAATTATTATGGGTGTACCTACACTTAAATGTCTGCAGTGGTTTTGGAAGCCAGTTCACCAATACCTTCTCCATAGCAGTTAGGACTCCTAGCTGCACAGATCAATAACATGTCTTGGACCTCTTAATGAGCAACTCCAGGTTTCAATGGAATACAATAATGTCTGTGTGTTACAAGCCATCACTAGCCAAATACAAATGCTTTATCCTTCTCCATATCCAAACACATTTTCATTTTTTTAAATGGGAGATTTACCCAGTAATGCTGGGATGTGAGTCTGAAGGACATCTGTGCTTATGAAATGACATAGCCCTCAATTCCACAGGGGAGAGCCACTCCCTCAAGACGGCAATAAATTATCATCCCTTAATCAAAAGCAGGTAACGCCTTCATATGATTTTTGTTTGTTTATCCAAGGGTTCCAGTTCAGCCAATTGATGCCACACGCTGTTGAGTTATAACCACTGCCAGTTGCAACACACTTGAATGAATCTGCAACTGAGATACTCATGGGCTGACTTATGTATCAGACATTAACACAATCTTTCCTTGTTGTTCATTCTGATCATATGTGCCCTCAGAACCATCTGTTTCATAATTTGCATTAAATACTTGACTTTTGACCCTTTGACAATTCCTGACCTCGTGATGTTTACAGTCAAACTGGAAACATGTATTAATTCTGCCCTGCGATTCAGGGATTCATTCAGCATTAACTATCAGCCCAATTCAGCATTTTCCCTTGATGTAGAAATCAATTAAAGGTACAAACCCCTTCAAAGTTAAAAATCACACAACACCAGGTTATAGTCCAACAGGTTTGTTTGGAAGCACTAGCTTTCGGAGCGCTGCTCCTTCATCAGGTGGTTGTGGAGTACACAATTGTAAGACACAGAACTTATAGCAAAAGTTTACAGTGTGATCTAACTGAAATTATATGTTGAAAAATACACACACATACACATACACACACTCTCTCACAGACACTCATACCCACCCCTCAAAGCCCGCGCACACGCGATTTGTACTTGCAGAATTACATTTTATTTTGCTCAGAAACTGCATGAATCCATGTAAGATTCTGTAATCAATCTGAACACTGGGGCACCAGACACCTTCAATCCATTAGGCCAACATGGCACCTATTATTAAAGTTCACTTGAGAATGTAACTTTAAGAAAGTTCTGGGATTTACATATGAAAGAACTGAAATCAACCTGCCCATTCTAAAAGATGAGAGACTTAACAAATGACCCAGATCTTTTTTAATACATAATTTCAGTTGCATCACACTGTAAATTTTTGCTATAAATTGTGTCCTATGATCTTATACTCCACAACCATCTGATGAAGGAGCAGCGCTCTGAAAGCTAGTGCTTCCAAATAAATCTGTTGGACTATAACCTGGGGTTGTGTGATTTTTAACTTTTATAAACCCAGGTCCAACACCGACACCTCCAAATCAAACCCATTCCAAACATCAGCAAATCCATCCTTACAAGGTGACCTGCAACCGGGTCCCCTTGACTTTAAGAGTCAGTAAGGTAAAAACAATGACTGCAGATGCTGGAAACCAGATTCTGGATCAGTGGGGCTGGAAGAGCACAGCAGTTCAGGCAGCATCCAAGGAGCAGCGAAATCGATGTTTCGGGCAAAAGCCCTTCATCAGGAATAAAGGCAGTGAGCCTGAAAGCGTGGAGAGATAAGCTAGAGGAGGGTGGGGCTGGGGAGAAAGTAGCATAGAGTACAATGGGTGAGTGGGGGAGGAGATGAAGGTGATAGATCAGGGAGGAGAGGGTGGAGTGGATAGGTGGAAAAGGACAAAAGAGTAACTAGGGTGAGAATAGGGTTCCTTAAAGATCAGCAAGCTGTCTGTATATGTACGGAACTGCAGGAGATGGGGGAGGTACTAAATAAGTATTTTTCATCAGTGTTTACTGTAGAGAAGGACATGGAGTTAAAGAACTTGGGGAAATAAATAATAATATCTTGAAAAGTGTCCATGTTATAAACAGGAGGTGCAGGACATAAGGTGGATAAATCCCAGGACCTGATCAAGTATACCTTAGAATTTTGTGGGAAACTAGGGAAATGATTGCTGTGTGCCTTGCTGAGATATTTGTATTAATCAACAGCCATGGAGGAGGTGCTGGAAGACTGGAGGTTGGCTCATGTGCTGCCACTATTTAAGAAAGGTGGTAAGAAGTTTATAAAATCATGAGGGGCTTGGATAGGGTGAATAGACAAGGTCTTTTCTCTAGAATAGGTGAGCCCAAAACTAGAGGGCATAGGTTTAAGAGGGGAAAGATTGAAAAGGAACCTATGGGGCAAGTTTTTCATGCAGAGGATGGATCGTGTATGGAATGAGCTGCCAAAGGAGGTGGTGGCACATGGTAGAAATACAACATTTAAAAGACATTTGGGTGTGTTCATGAATAGGAAGGATTCAGAGGGATAGCCTGATGTCAGTGGTGGGCAAATTGTTGGAAGGCATTCTGAGTGACAGGATTTCCATATATTTGGAAAGGCAAAGATTGATTAGGGATAGTCAACATGGCTTTGTGGGAAATCATGTCTCACTAACTTGATTTGAGTTTTTTGAACAATTGACAAAGAGCATTGATGAGGACAAAACGGTGGGCATAGGACCTCAGCAAGGCATTCGACAAGTTTCCATATTGTAAACTAGTTAGTGATGTTAGATTACATGGAATACAGAGAGAACTAGCCATTTGGATACAAAATTGGCTTGAAGGTAGGAGACAGAGGTAGGTGGAGGGTTGCTTTTTGGATTGGAGGTTATGACCAGTGGTGCGCCACAAGAATCAGTACTGGTGCACTGCTTTTTGTAATTTATATAAATGATTTGGCAGTGTGTTTTGGAATGTGAATACAGGAGGTATGGTTTGCAAGTTTGCAGATGGCACCAAACTTTATGGTGTAATGGACAGAGAAGAAAGTTACCTCAGTTTATAATGAGACCGTGACCAAATGCACAAATGGGCTGAGGCGTGGCAGATGGAGTTTAATTTAAATAAATGAGAGGTGCTGCATTTTGGAAAGACAAATCAGGGCAGGACTTAAACACTAAATGGTAAGGTCCTGGTGGGCGTTGCTGAACAAAGAGACCTTGGCATGCAGGTTCATAGCTTCTTTAAGTAGAATAACAAGTAGACAGGATCGTGAAGGTGACATTTGGTATGCTTGCTGTTATCGGTCAGTGTATTGAGTACAGGAATTGGGACATCATGTTGCAGCTGTACAAGGCATTGGTTACAGCTGCAAATGTGTTGCTGGTCAAAGCCCAGCAGGTTAGGCAGCATCTCAGGAATAGAGAATTCGACGTTTCGAGCATAAGCCCTTCATCAGGAATAAGAGAGAGAGAGCCAAGCCGGCTGAGATAAAAGGTAGGGAGGAGGGACTAGGGGGAGGGGCGATGGAGGTGGGATAGGTGGAAGGAGGTCAAGGTGAGGGTGATAGGCCGGCAGAGGAGATGACCTGGGGGGTGCAGTGAGAGAGGGACTCACTGAAATCCTTGTAGAGGGAGGAAGAGAGCTTCTTCAAGGAAGGCATCCTTGTAAGAGGATTCGCAGTAGGTTAAAATCTTCGAGTAAAAAATGAGGTCTGCAGATGCTGGAGATCACAGCTGCAAATGTGTTGCTGGTCAAAGCCCAGCAGGTTAGGCAGCATCTCAGGAATAGAGAATTCGACGTTTCGAGCATAAGCCCTTCATCAGGAATAAGAGAGAGAGAGCCAAGCCGGCTGAGATAAAAGGTAGGGAGGAGGGACTAGGGGGAGGGGCGATGGAGGTGGGATAGGTGGAAGGAGGTCAAGGTGAGGGTGATAGGCCGGCAGAGGAGATGACCTGGGGGGTGCAGTGAGAGAGGGACTCACTGAAATCCTTGTAGAGGGAGGAAGAGAGCTTCTTCAAGGAAGGCATCCTTGTAAGAGGATTCGCAGTAGGTTAAAATCTTCGAGTAAAAAATGAGGTCTGCAGATGCTGGAGATCACAGCTGCAAATGTGTTGCTGGTCAAAGCCCAGCAGGTTAGGCAGCATCTCAGGAATAGAGAATTCGACGTTTCGAGCATAAGCCCTTCATCAGGAATAAGAGAGAGAGAGCCAAGCCGGCTGAGATAAAAGGTAGGGAGGAGGGACTAGGGGGAGGGGCGATGGAGGTGGGATAGGTGGAAGGAGGTCAAGGTGAGGGTGATAGGCCGGCAGAGGAGATGACCTGGGGGGTGCAGTGAGAGAGGGACTCACTGAAATCCTTGTAGAGGGAGGAAGAGAGCTTCTTCAAGGAAGGCATCCTTGTAAGAGGATTCGCAGTAGGTTAAAATCTTCGAGTAAAAAATGAGGTCTGCAGATGCTGGAGATCACAGCTGCAAATGTGTTGCTGGTCAAAGCCCAGCAGGTTAGGCAGCATCTCAGGAATAGAGAATTCGACGTTTCGAGCATAAGCCCTTCATCAGGAATAAGAGAGAGAGAGCCAAGCCGGCTGAGATAAAAGGTAGGGAGGAGGGACTAGGGGGAGGGGCGATGGAGGTGGGATAGGTGGAAGGAGGTCAAGGTGAGGGTGATAGGCCGGCAGAGGAGATGACCTGGGGGGTGCAGTGAGAGAGGGACTCACTGAAATCCTTGTAGAGGGAGGAAGAGAGCTTCTTCAAGGAAGGCATCCTTGTAAGAGGATTCGCAGTAGGTTAAAATCTTCGAGTAAAAAATGAGGTCTGCAGATGCTGGAGATCACAGCTGCAAATGTGTTGCTGGTCAAAGCCCAGCAGGTTAGGCAGCATCTCAGGAATAGAGAATTCGACGTTTCGAGCATAAGCCCTTCATCAGGTGTTGCTGGTCAAAGCCCAGCAGGTTAGGCAGCATCTCAGGAATTCTAATCTCCCTGCTATAGAAAAGATGTTGTGAAACTTGAAAGGGTTCAGAAAAGATTTACCAAGATGTTGCCAGGGTTGGAGAATTTAAGGTATAGCTGAATAGGCTGGGGCTATTTTCCCAGAACATTAGAGGCTGAGGGGTGACCTTATAGAAGTTTATAAAATCATGAGGGGCATGGATAGGGTGAATAGACAAGGTCTTTTCTCTAGAATAGGTGAGTCCAAAACTAGAGGGCATAGGTTTAAGAGGGGAAATATTGAAAAGGAACCTAAGGGGCAAGTTTTTCATGCAGAGGATGGTTCATGTATGGAATGAGCTGCCAAAGGAGGTGGTGGCACCTGGTAGAATTAAAACATTTAAAAGGCATTTGGATGTGTACATGAATAGGAAGGATTCAGAGGGATAGGGGCCAAGTGCTGGCAATTGGAACTAGATTAATGTAGAATATCCGGTTAGCATGGATGAATTGGACTGAAGGATCTGTTTCTGTGCTGTATATCTCCATGACTCGCAGAGGAGTGTGGGAGAGCTTAGTGTGCAATATTAGGCTAAAAGGCTGTTTCTTTGCATGAGCATCTATGTAACTGCATAAATGTATTACTTTGTCATCAGAAACCTGGGATGGGATTATTGTACTGAAACCTTCATATTGTTAATCAGTCTGCCTATGTTCATTATAATGAAAACTTGTGTTTGGAATTATAGAGCATCTCAGAGAGATTTACTTTGTACCAACATACACATTACGTAGAGTATAACTGAAAATTAAGGTACTGAAAATAACTTCTAACATTGACATTTTTGTTTGCATTAGTAAATGAACGATATTGTACCCAACTGTTTATAAAATTGGCAGATAAGGGCCCTTGAAGTGATGATACTACTAGTTTCCAAACTACCTCCTATCCTCAGAATATTTTCTGTGATAAGCCTTGAGACCACTAATAATAGAGCCATTTGGGCAGATGAAAGTAAACTCTTTGTCAAATTTGTTCATGCAGTTAATCTACAAAAAAATTGGTGTTTCAATAAATATTACCTTCCATTGAAGATTACTTGTGGGATTTCCAAAGTACACTGTGATTGTGATAAGCAATTGTGATGTTGACTAGACAAGTAAGTTGAAGGATAACTGATGTGATAGACATTTGGCAAGTGAGTGTGTTTGGCAACTGCTTTATCAGTAAAACTAGAATGGTAGGCTGGTCTCTTTGTTAGCTATATCAGCCTGCTCAGATATGGAATGACACATCTCTGGAGCAGGTGGGAATTAAACCTGGGCCTCCTGATTTGGAAGAAGGGCCACAAACACTGCACCACAACAGCCCCATTTGCTAGCCATAAAAACTCTACTTAAATATAAATCAGTGTTAAGTTCATGATTCCACATCACAATCAATCTGGGCACGAGTTATACATTTGGTTCATCCCATCTCCAAAACCAAAGTGGGCGGCACGGTGGCACAGTAGTTAGCACTGCTGCCTCACAGCGCCAGAGACCGGGGTTCAATTCCCACCTCAGGCGACTGACTGTGTGGAGTTTGCACGTTCTCCCCGTGTCTGCATGGGCCCCCTCTCCGGTTTCCTCCCACAGTCCAAAGGTGTGTGGGTCAGGTGAATTGGCCATGCTAAATTGCCCGTAGTGTTAGATAAGGGGTAAATGTAGGGGTATGGGTGGGTTGTGCTTCGGCGGGTCGGTGTGGACTTGTTGGGCTGTAAGTAATCTAATCTAATCAAAGGTAATCTGGCTCCTCTCTTTGTAGTCGCTGAATATTATAGAACAGCCTGAAGAGGAAATGCATAAAATGTAAATATTAAGACCTTTCTCTGCAACATATCTTGATTGACCTGACAAGTTGCTACCAGATTACAGCCATGATCTTTAGTCATTTACCTGATAACAAACTACCAGACATAACATTGGACAAGGAAAAACCAATTTGTCATCAAACCTAGTCAGCCAATGCTTATCTGAATCATTAAACACATCTGATTTTCTAATTCATTGGGCAGGACTATAACAAGTAGAATAGCACGTCAGGATTCTGACTACCTATACAACGTCTGGTATACGGATTCAGGATTTGGCAAGGGGTCCATGCGAAGGTTCTGTTTAGGATTTCTTTGTGGTCTGAATGCTACATGTTACTTACCAAGATAGGAGGAAATCAGCCCTGCTGTTTTCAACCTTCCTGTTACTTTTATGTATGAGGCTGTATTTCTTTCTAATTAAAATCTAGTTACCCCATGTCTATTATATAGTCAGGAGCCAGCTACAATATTTCCTTGAGTGAAAGAGCAATGCTCTTATCTGCTAACCCTGAGAATAATTAAGAATCAATGTTGAGTATACATACATATATTGAATAAGTTAAAAAGACTCAGTGGCCAGTACAAAAGTAAGGTGAAAGGAGTAGTTTAAACTTCTTGGGGCCTCCTTGAGGGTTAAAGTTTTACCTGAGACCACAATTGGTATCTTGAATCATCAGCAGTAGTGAATATTTCAACTGTCCACTGAGTTGTTGTGATGTTTCATAAGAATCAGTTCTATTACCAAATACCTTTTAAGAAACCAAAAAAGCTTTCTCCAGCTTCCGAATCCTTCAAAATCCACATCCATGCTTTGCCAAAGCAGTTCCTTGAAATACAATATGATTCGTGCACTTCTGTGTCGGAGTTCACTTTTCTCAATCTAGATAATTGTGGATGATGTCTTTCATCTCCATTTTGTGAAACGTATACTGGTGTAAATGAAAATGGGAGCTGAAGACCTTTAGACATCTGACCGGGTGGACTGGTTAGTGTTTTTTTGTGTGAATGCTAATTGTTACCGAAATGTTAATTTCAGTTCAGATGTTGCTGTTTATTCCCTGATACATTTATGGATCTTGACTAACTCGCGTGGGCAGCTTTGGCCATATTAAGACAGTGATTTCACCCCCTTTTAAAATAATTTCAGTCCATGTTTAATAAGTTGGTTGCTGGAATCAGAAAATCATGGCCTACGCTTTATTTCATCCATAATGTTTCTTGAGCACTAACAGAGAAAGAAGTTGGAAGAGCATGGGGAAACTGGAGAAAGGAGTGACAGAGGGTACATGGAAAGAGAATGAGGAGAAAGCAGAAATATGAGAATGGAAGAGAGGATGTTTCAGCTATTTGGGAGTTACCATCAACACTTGAAATTCTCTTCCAGCATAAATTCTCATTTTTTCCATTGCGGTGCTTGTAAATTATGAATACACTGGGGCGTGGGGGGGGAGGGGGGGGGGGTGGTGGAGTTGAAATACTGATACAATAATTTGCAATGACACTCTACATCCCTGGTTTGTCATCAGGACACAAGCAGTATGTTCACATAGAACACTGTCTTCCAATTTATACAGAGATTGATAGAGCTCTCAATGTACTGGCAGTGTTCCTACCTCTGAGACAGAAGACCTGAGTTCAAGCTCCAGGGGTATGTAATAACATTTCTAAACAGAATGCTGAGAAATATCTATACAGATATTGATGGTAGCCATCACTTGTAGCAGACTCCTTAGGCAGAGCTGTTTATTTCCCTTTTCACAATTGTCATCCTCTGTGTGAGGGGGGAGGTGTGGGCGCAAGTTTTGCATTTCTTGCGGTTGCAGGGGAAGGTGCCGGGAGTGGAGTTTGGGTTGGTGGGGGGCATGGACCTGACGAGGGAGTCACAGAGGGAGTGGTCTTTTCGGAACGCTGATAGGGGAGGGGAAGGAAATATATCCCTGGTGGTGGGGTCCGTTTGGAGGTGGTGGAAATGACGACGGATGATGACCTGCCCACACCTCCCTCCTTACTTCCCTCCAAGGCCCCAAGGGATCCTTCCATATCTGCCACAAATTCACCTGCACCTCCACACACACCATTTACTACATCCGCTGCACCCGATATGGCCTTCGCTATATTGGGGAGACAGGCCGCCTACTTGCGGAACGTTTCAGAGAACACCTCTGGGACACCCGGACCAACCAACCCAACCACCCCGTGGCTCAACACTTCAACTCCCCCTCCCACTCCACCTAGGACATGCAGGTCCTTGGACTCCTCCATCGCCAGACCATAGCAACACGACGGCGGGAGGAAGAGCGCCTCATCTTCCACCTAGGAACCCTCCAAACACAAGGGATGAACTCAGACTTCTCCAGTTTCCTCATTTCCCCTCCCCCCCACCTTGTTTTAATGCCAACCCTTGAACTCCGCACCACCTTCCTAACCTGCAATTTTCTTCCTGACCTCTCCGCCCCCACCCCCACTCTGGCCTATCACCCTCACCTTAACCTCCTTCCACCTATCGCATTTCGAATGCCCCTGCCCCAAGTTCCTCCTCCTTACCTTTTATCTTAGCCCACTTGGCACACTTTCCTCATTCCTGAGGAAGGGCTCATGCCCGAAACGTTGATTCTCCTGCTCCTTAGATGCTGCCTGACCTGCTGCACTTTTCCAGCAACACATTTTCAGCTGTTGTTTTAAGTCTGTCCAATAGAAAGGCTGCAGTAGTGGGTACAGTGGATTCTTTCTTGATTATATGTTTTTGGAGGTAAGTCTCTTGATTAAACTTAAACATAAGCCATAGCTATTAATTTAACCTGGGGCAGTGTTTGTAGAGGAATAAGACGGTGTTATTTTCTGGGTCTGTAGATTGTGAAGAAGCAAAAATGGCCTTTGCAGTGATATGTACTTCTTGTCAGATGTGGGAGTTTAAAGAGAGTTTAAGGGTTACTGTGGATTATATCTGCCATAAATGCTGTTTGATGCAAATCGGATCAGATCGAATAGATCGTTGGAGAGACAAATAGAAGCGATGAGGAATTTGCAACAGCTACGTGATGGATGGCAGTTATAGGAGTGGGGGGGGGGGGATGTCTCAGATACAGTCACATAGATGGGTTAACTCCAGGAAGGGTAAGAGAGGGAGGCAGCTAGAGTAGGAGCCTTTTGTGGATATACCCATTTCAAACAGGTATTCTGTTTTGGAAAATGTAGGGGGTGATGGATTCACAGGGGAACGTAGCACAAACAACCAAGTTTCTAGTATCAAGACTGGCTCGAATGCAACGAGGGGTACTTTGGCTTCCAAGAGATCAATTGTGTTAGGGGATTCTGTAGTCCGAGGTACAGACAGACCTTTCTGTGGCCAGCAGAGAAAAAGCAGAATGGTGTGTTGTTCCCCTGGTGCCAAGATCAAGGATGTCTCAGAGAGAGTGCAGAATGTTCTCACGGGGGAAGAGGGGCCAGCAGGAGGTCATTGTCCACATTGGAACCAACGACATTGGAAGGGAAAAGGTTGAGACTCTGAAGGGAGATTACAGAGAGTTAGGTAGAATTTTAAAAAGGAGGTCCTCAAGGGTAGGAATATCTGGATTATTCCCAGTGCTAGGAGCTAGTGAGGGCAGGAATAGGATAGAGCAGATGAATGCATGGCTGAGGAGCTCACAACGCCAGAGACCCGGGTTCAATTCCCGACTCAGGCGACTGACTGTGTGGAGTTTGCGTGGGTTTCCTCCGGGTGCTCCGGTTTCCTCCCACAGTCCAAAGATGTGCGGGCCAGGTGAATTGGCTATGCTAAATTGCCTGTAGTGTTAGGTGAAGGGGTAAATGTAGGGGTATGGGTGGGTTGCGCTTCGGCGGGTCGGTGTGGACTTGTTGGGCCGAAGGGCCTGTTTCCACACTGTAAGTAATCTAATCTAAAAAATTCTTCTGCTTGCGTATGAAGAATCTATCTACTGAAGAGTTATAGTCATACAGCATGGAAACAGACCCTTTAGTACACCTACAATAAAAGTGACCTGTACAAGAAGGACGGATTGCACCTAAATTGGAAGGGGACTAAGATACTGGCAGGGAAATTTGCTAGAACTGCTTGGGAGGATTTAAACTAGTATGGGGGGGGGGGGGGGGGGGGGGGGGGGTGCAGGGAGAGGGTGAGAAAAGAGATCGATCTGAGACGGGTACAGCTGAGAACAGAAGTGAGTCAAACAGTCAGGGCAGGCAGGGACAAGGTAGGACTGATAAATTAAACGGCATTTATTTCAATGCAGGGGGCCTAACAAGGAAGGCAGATGAACTCAGGGCATGGTTAGGAACGTGGGACTGGGATATCATAGCAATTACAGAAACATGGCTCAGGGATGGGCAGGACTGGCAGCTTAATGGTCCAGGATACAAATGCTACAGGAAGGATAGAAAGGGAGGCAAAAGAGGAGGAGGAGTGGTATTTTTGATTTGGGATAGCATTACAGCTGTGCTGAGGGAGGATATTCCTGGAAATACATCCAGGGAAGTTATTTGGGTGGAACTGAAAAATAAGAAAGGGATGATCACCTTATTGGGATTGTATTGTAGACCCCCCAATAGTCAGAGGGAAATTGAGAAAAAAAACTTGTAAGGAGATCTCAGTTATCTGTAAGAATAATAGGATGGTTATGGTAGGGGATTTTAACTTTCCAAACATAGACTGGGACTGCAATAGTGTTAAAGGTTTAGATGGAGAGGAATTTGTTAAGTGTGTACAAGACAATTTTCTGATTCAGTATGTGGATGTACCTACTAGAGAATGTGCAAAACTTGACCTACTCTTGGGAAATAAGGCAGGGCAGGTGACTGAGATGTCAGTGGGGGAGGACTTTGGGGCCAGCGACCATAATTCTATTTGTTTTAAAATAGGGATGGAAAAGGATAGACCACATCTAAAAGTTGAAGTTCTAAATTGGAGAAAGGCCAATTTTGATGGTATTAGGCAAGAACTTTCGAAAGCTGATTGGAGGCAGATGTTCACAGGTAAAGGGACGGCTGGAAAATGGGAAGCCTTCAGAAATTAGATAACAAGAATCCAGAGAAAGTACATTCCTGTCAGGGTGAAAGGAAAGGCTGGTAAGTATAGGAAAGGCTGGTAAGTATAGTAAATGCTGGATGACTAAAGAAACTGAGGGTTTGGTTAAGAAAAAGAAGAAAGCATATGTCAGGTATAGACAGGATAGATCGAGTGAATCCTTGGAAGAAGTATAAAGAGTATACTCAAGAGGGAAATCAGGAGGGCAAAACGGGGACATGAGATAGCTTTGGCAAATAGAATTAAGGAGAATCCAAAGGGGTTTTACAAATATATTAAGGACAAAAGGGTAACTAGGGAGAGAATAGGGCTCCTCAAAGATCAGCAAGGCAGCCTTTGTGTGGAGCCACAGAAAATGGGGGAGATACTAAATGAATATTTTACATCAGTATTTACTGTGGAAAAGGATATGGAAGATATAGACTGTAGGGAAATAGATAGTGACATCTTGCAAAATGTCCAGATTACAGAGGAGGAAGTGCTGGATATCTTGAAACGGCTAAAGGTGGATAAATCCCCAGGACCCATTTGTATCATCGATAATCACAGGTGAGGTGCCGGAAGACTGGAGGTTGGCATACGTGGTGCCACTGTTTAAGAAGGGTGGTAAGGACAAGCCAGGGAACTACAGACCAGTGGGCCTGACCTCGATGGTGGGCAAGTTGTTGGAGGGAATCCTGAGGAACAGGATGTACATGTATTTGGAAAGGCAAGGACTGATTAGGGATAGTCAACATGGCTTTGTGCGTGAGAAATCATGTCTCACAAACTTGATTAAGTTTTTTGATGAAGTAACAAAGAAGATTGATGAGGGCAGAGCAGTAGATGTGATCTGCATGGACTTCAGTAAGGCGTTCAACAAGGTTCCCCATGGGAGACTGATTAGCAAGGTTAGATCTCATGGAATACAGGGAGAACTAGCCATTTGGATACAGAACTGGCTCAAAGGTAGAAGACAGAGGGTGGTGGTGGAGGGTTGTTTTTCAGACTGGAGGCCTGTGACCGGTGGAGTGCCACAAGGATCGGTGCTGGGCCCTCTACATTTTGTCAAATTACATAAATAATTTGGATAAGAGGTACAGTTAGTAAGTTTGCAGATGACACCAAAATTGGAGGTGTAGTGGACAGTGAAGAGAATTACCTCAGATTACAACAGGATCTTGACCAGATGGGTCAATGGGCTGAGAAGTGGCAGATGGAGTTTAATTCAGATAAATGCGAGGTGCTGCATTTTGGGAAAGCAAATCTTAGCAGGACTTATACACTTAATGGTAAGGTCCTAGGGAGTGTTGCTGAACAAAGACCTTGGAGTGCAGATTCATAGCACCTTGAAAGAAGGCGTTTAGTACATTTTCCTTTATTGGTCAGAGCATTGAGTACAGGAGTTGGGAGGTCACGTTGCAGCTGTAAAGGAAATTGGTTAGCCATTGTTGGAATATTGCGTGCAATTCTGGTCTCCTTCCTATTGGAAAGATACTGTGAAACTTGAAAGGGTTCAGAAAAGATTTACAAGGATGTTGTCAGGGTTGGAGGATCTGAGCTACAGGGAGAGGCTGAACAGGCTGGGGCTGTTTTCCCTGGAGCGTTGGAGGCTGAGGGGTGATCTTATAGAGGTTTACAAAATTATGATAGGATAAATAGGCAAAGTCTTTTCCCTGGGGTCAGGGAGTCTAGAACTAGAGGGCGTAGGTTTAGAGTGAGAGGGGAAAGATATAAAAGAGACCTAAGGGGCAACCTTTTAACGCAGAGGGTGGTACATGTATGGAATGAGCTGCCAGAGGATGTGGTGGAGACTAGTACAATTGCAACATTTAAGAGGCATTTGGATGGGTATATGAATAGGAAGAGTTTGGAGGGATATGGGCTGCGTGCTGGCAGGTGGGACTAGATTGGGTTGGGATATCTGGTTGGCATGGATGGGTTGGACCGAAGGGTCTTTTTCCATGCTGTACATCTCTATGACTCTATGGCAGGGAGGTTGGGTATCCAAGGAGGCAGGCGTCTGTCCCTGTACACTGTCCTTGCAGCAGCATTCAGATGAAAAGTGCTGCTGCATTGCAAATTGCAGCATTGAAGTTCAGAAGTTTTGCAAATTAATTAGAAATGTGCCATGAGGGTGCCTGGAGGTTGAATGTTAGAGGCTGACATCCATGGATGGAGGCTATGTGTGGTCACTGCACACAGACTACACAAAGACATTGGTGACTGGTGTCCATGATAGAGGGCGAGAGGAAAAAGCAGCAAATTGGAGTCACTAGGTAACCACAGTCATTTTTATGTCAGGATTAATTTTGTCTAGTTTCTGTCCAGCAAGTGGAGTAGAAGAGAATATAGATTAGCCTTTATTATCACATATACTCAATAAACATTGTGAAAAGTTTAAATGTTGTCAATTACAGTGCCGACTTGAATGCAAAAGTACCTCAGCACACCTTCTTTCGTTAAGTATACTGACAGTGTGGACTACCCTTCCATTGTAGAATGTGCCAAATTTTAACCCTATATGAATATGCATGTTTTCTCCTTTCTGTACACTGTGCAACTGATTTTTTAAAAACTAAGTCAAATGTAAAAACAATGTGCATATGGATGGAACTTCGTTAACACATTAAAATATTATTCCATTTTAACTGTGAAAGTAGCGACCATATTAACAAGATTAAATTACAATAATTGCAACTGTAAATGAAAAAGTGTTGACTTCACAATAAGTGCAAAATAAATTGCTCTTCTAATTCACAATAAAAACACACACCTTTTGATTAAGTTTTACTTACTTTATCAACCACATTTTCCATAGTCTGCATACATCAGAACATCATAACATGGCTTCTTTTATGATACAGATACAAAGCACTGTAAACTACCAAGACAGTTGGCATATTGAGATGTGCAAGTTGGGTGTGACGTAGATATCATAAAGACAATAAAAATTATCCAGCATTGTGGAAAAATAACTTTACACATTTTGTTACAGCTAATATTTGGCCAAGCATCAGGCTTAAGTATTTAAAGAAATGACCAGAACTCAAAAGAAAAAGAAAGCCTGCATATATCAGATGCAGAGAACTGCATTTGTTTTAATTATCACAAAACCCTAAATTATATAAATTAAGAATACACAATGATGACACAGGCTAAAGGATGTCAGGAAGAATATCAGCTGGAATGTATTAGAGCAACAACTTAAATTGGAACATATAATGTTGAGAGCATTGGCTGAAGATGATTATATCAGAAAGACATGGATGAGAGCTTATCATATACGAAAATATATGGGTTGGAGCAAATCATAGGAACACTCAACATGAGCAGAACCATGCAACAAAAGACAATACACGAGCTGAAATGTTATCACATGAACACCTAGGCTGGAGTTTATCACAGATGGAAACCAGGTGTGTATTTCAAGGCCAGAATACTTTAAGGGACTCATGAAATACAAGCAGAATAAAGTGGCAGTTCATTAATGTCACATAATTACAGTATTAAGATATGTTCTGTCCTTGAAATATACTCCTTTGGGTTTATCTCAAGCAATTTTATTTTAAAGCTGATGGAAGGTAACAAAACAGACAATAAAGCACAGCAGGCATCAGGATTTAATTACATGATTTGAATTGGTATTATTTTTACCAGTTGATGTGATGGATGGATACATACTTTTTAATGGAACTATACCTAAATTTTTCTTTGCTGTCTGTTGATAACTGCTGCTCAGAGGCAAGTAAGAAGCAGATATTTTATGCACAAAGCTCTATTATGATAACAGAGTGTGCCTCACACTGTTCATAGTGCAAAATGGCTCTTTAGAAGAAATTCATGCCTCCACACAAAATTTCTCCCTCTTGATTTCCTCTGACCAGCAGTTTTGAAGGATAAAACAATAAAGAAGAATAAAAAACGAGTGCAGAAATTATATTTAGGATCACCTGTTTTCCTCCTATCTAAATGTTTAAAAAATTAATTCACTAATGATCTTCCATGATGTTATGGCTCTTGAAACTTCTCAGTTTTATCTAATATGGCCTCTATTTGAAATTCCAAGGTCCATCCAAACAATCATGTTCTGCATAGCCAGTTCTGAGTCTGTGAGAAAATACACTTCCTATTGCATCACAGCCTTCATTTCGATTACAAGTTGCATTGATATAGTGCATTTAATGTGGAAAAAATCCAAAGGCGCTCAGAGGTACAAATAGAAAGAAAACACTGGACTCTGCTAGTGTAGCTGTACTCAGCTAATACATCAGCGAGGAGGCCATAGTTACTGTCAGCTGTAACCCCTCAACCTGATCATTCGGCACCATTGATGAATATTTACTAAAGGACCAAAGTGCAACATAAAAAATGGTCAGTTGAATGTGGCACTCTAATGTTTGTAACCATACTCTAGCATAAGTCAATGCCCTCAAAAAGAAGGGAAAAGGAAGAAAAAAAAGAGATAGAATACAACATGCCGATTACAATAATCATCAAATTTAAGATTATGTCAGCCATTCATTTTTGACATAATTAAAAAAGGCAGCTCTTCTTATTCCACCTATTAGTTAATTTGCATCCTGGATTTAGATAGTTCCTCTTTTATGTCTATGGGCAAATGTGAACAGTGATCACTTGCTGCCTACTGCATTTGGCAGAATATTGTACTCAAGTATAACAATGTAAAATATGGTCCATTATCAGCATGATTAGTGTGCCATGATTGCTAAGCCACTTGGGAATCTATTTCTGACATTTGCAGAATTTTTATTTCTTTTCTTTTGTTTCCATTTTTGATTGAAATCAATTTCACGGTAGATCGGTTTGCATGATTACATCAAAACCAGCACAATACAATAAATATGTCCCTTTAATTTTCACCTTCTTAAAAAGTGGAGGCCTGCACCCACTACTGTCCTCATTCACATGCCAATTTACTGTCAAAACTGGACAATCCAATTGCAAAGGCTTGCAATGCACACATTGGGTAATTGTAGTCCATTGTGAAAACATCTTCTGCCACTCGTCCAAACTGCATCACAATGTAATCAGCTGGTAAGGAAAGCAGGAAAAACGTTATTGTTAGTGAGAAAACTGTCTTTAACATATTTCCTATTACAATTTTCTGTGTACTAGCTTTAACAGAAGTACGAAACAAGTCAACTTAAGCAGAAACATCCACTGACAAATTTCCAAGGTAGCTGTTGGTCATGTGCCAACTACCCCAGGATCAGTTTAATAGCTTGTGAGCTAAGCTGAATAAACTTGGATGCAATATTATAGAAGAGTCATAAAGATGTACACCACTGAAATAGACACTTTGGTCCAACTCGTCCATGCCAACCAGATATCTGAAATAAATCTAGTCCCATTTGCCAGCACTTGACCCATATCCCTCCAAACGCTTCATATTCATATACCCATCCAGATGCCTTTTAAATAGTGTAATTGTACCAGCCTCCACTACTTCCTCTGGCAGCTCATTCCATACATTCATTATCCTGTATGGAAAAGTTGCCTCTTCGATCCCTTTTAAATCTTTCCCCTTTTGCCCGAAACGCCGATTTTACTGCTCCTCGGATGCTGCCTGACCTGCTGTGCTTTTCCAGCACCACTACCACTCCCTTCGTGACTCCCTCGTCAGATCCACACCCCCCACCAACCCAACCTCCACCCCCGGCACTTTCCCCTGCAACCGCAGGAAATGTAAAACTTGCGCCCACACCTCCACACTCACTTCCCTCCAAGGCCCCAAGGGATCCTTCCATATCCGCCACAAGTTCACCTGTACCTCCACACACATCATCTATTGCATCCACTGCACCCGATGTGGCCTCCTCTATATTGGGGAGACGGGCCGCTTACTTGCGGAACGCTTCAGAGAACACCTCTGAGCCGCCCGGACCAACCAACCCAACCACCCCGTGGCTCAACACTTTAACTCTCCCTCCCACTCCACCGAGGACATGCAGGTCCTTGGACTCCTCCACCGGCAGAACATAACAACACGACGGCTGGAGGAGGAGCGCCTCATCTTCCGCCTGGGAACCCTCCAACCACAAGGTATGAATTCAGATTTCTCCAGTTTTCTCATTTCCCCTCCCCCCACCTTGTCTCAGTCGGTTCCCTCAACTCAGCACCGCCCTCCTAACCTGCAATCTCCTTCCTGACCTCTCCGCCCCCACCCCACTCCGGCCTATCACCCTCACCTTGACCTCCTTCCACCTATCCCACCTCCATCGCCCCTCCCCCAAGTCCCTCCTCCCTACCTTTTATCTTAGCCTGCTTGGCTACTCTCTCTCATTCCTGATGAAGGGCTTATGCTCGAAACGTCGAATTCCCTATTCCTGAGATGCTGCCTGGCCTGCTGTGCTTTGACCAGCAACACATTTTCAGCCACTTTAATCTGAAGTCCATATAGATCACATCTACCACTCATCAATCCTCCTTGTTACTTCTTCAAAAAACTCAATCAAGTTTGTGAGACATGACTTCCCATGCACAAAACTATGTTTACTATCCATAATCAGTCCTTGTCTTTCCAAATACCTGTACATCCTGTCTCTCAGGAATCCCTCTAACAACTTGCCCACCACCGATGTCAGACTCAAAAGTCTATAGTTCCTGGCTTGTCCTTACCACCCTTCTTAAACATCGCCACCAAGTTAGCCAATCTCCAGTCTTCCGACACCTCACTTGTGACTATCGATGATACAAATATCTCAGCAAGAGACCCAGGAATCACTTCCTAGCTTCTCACGGAGTTCGAGGGTACAGCTGATCAGGTCCTGGGGGTGTATCCCTTTTTATATGTTTCACAGACAAATGCTACTGTGAAAGTGCAGCAGAGCAAGTTCTGATGAAATTATCCCAATACATGCACTGAGGCTAATAATGAATGTCTTTTCACATTTAGATGTCACAAAATAAACTTCCAATTATAGTGGGATCAACAAACATGATTCTTCAGGTTAGATACTTACGATCGTTATCATGAACTATCTGAAAATTCTTAACAGATGCCTGTGTGACTCTTCCATGGAAATTCAGCACATAAGACTGAGTGTCATCATTCCACACAGGCACTTTGTTATGCAGCTCAATTAGATTTTCCATGTTTCTGTTCTGCCACATTAACAGTAAACTTTCGTGCTCCTGTGGGAATGTTGGAAAGCAACAGCAATCACTGCAGAAAATTGTAATATATTCAGCACGGAGAACTGAGATCAGTCAAAGCAGAACTGGAGAATTAGGCAATCACAAAAAAGGAACTGCCCATGTTGTGAAACTGATATTCACATATTTAGAGTTTTCATAATTGTGTTATCTCAGTTGCTGCTTTTGTAAAGAAAGTGCACAAAAGATACTTACAGATGTTCAGAGGAAACTATTAAATTGCTAAATTTAGATTTACAAAATATAGCCAAGGTTTGTGCGAAGATTTGTAGCTCGGGTGCTCGTTGTTGTGGTTCTGTTCGCCGAGCTGGAAGTTTTTGTTGCAAACGTTTTGTCCCCTGGCTAGGCGACATCATCAGTGCTTTGGAGCCTCCTGCGAAGCGATTCTTTGATGTTTCTTCCGGTATGTATAGTGGTCTGTCCTTGCCGCTTCCGGTTGTCAGTTTCAGCTGTCCGCTGTAATGGTTGGTATATTGGGTCCAGGTCGATATGTTTGTTGATGGAGTTTGTGGATGAATGCCATGCCTCTAGGAATTCCCTGGCTGTTCTCTGTGAACACTTACGGGCGAGAGACGCTGAGACAAGCCAGGAAATGGGAATCCTGCGCTAACCGCCTAAGCGCCACATACGAACAACTCCGGTTCCTACACGAATGCCGAAAGAATCGAATCCTTCCACAATGTGTCAGATACAGACCACCAGTCAACAACCCACAAGCCAGGGAAACAGCCAAGCAGAACGGATTCAGCATGGTCTAGGTAATGATCACAGACGCTCACAACCGACTCCACAAATACAAACAAGAAATTGCGCGCCAAAAGTCGTTAATTTCAAAAACCGCTAATCGTGAATGGACCCAGGCCATAGAACAGGCTGTCACTATAGGACAGAACAGGACAACACACCACCAAAAAAACGGCACTAAAAGAAAAAATGGCCAAACTAACACACAACAAAGAAGACACTACAACACACACCTGGGTTAAAAACCTCTCCCACAAACAGCTCACAGACATGGAAAGAACAATACTGGCCAAGGGACTCAACTACAACCACAGGGATGCCAAGACAGCAGACTTCCTAGCAGCACTGAAATGCACACTCAGGAACAATGGACTGACAGAAGAGACACAACAAACAGTGAGACAAATTGTTGTACCTATAAGGAAAAGACAAAAACATAACCTTAACACCAAGGAGAGGGAAGCACTAAAGCACTAAGAAACAATAAGAACATAATCATACTACCAGCAGATAAAGGCAGAATGACGGTCATCCTAGATAAATCAGATTACATCCAAAAAGCACAACAACTACTCGCAGATACCAACACCTACCAAATGAAGGAATTTGACCCCACACCACAACTCACCAATAGAATAAATAACACACTAAAGGAATCTACAAAAAAACAGACAGATAACCAAAGCTGACCTACAAAGAATGAAACCGGAAAGCAACAACACCCCCAGATTCTACGGACTACCTAAAGTACACAAACCAGACATCCCATTCAGACCCATAGTATCACTACCAGGGACACCATCATACAAACTGGCCAAAGAACTACAACAGAAACTGAAACACCTGGTCAGCGGATCCAAACACTCCATACAATCAACACAGGAATTCTTGAACATCATCAGAAATATACACATAGACAAAGAAGAAACCATGATCTCATTCGACGTGACGGCACTGTTCACTTCGATTGACAAAACCCTAGCCAGAGAAACAATAGCCAACCTACTGGACATATAGAACAGAAAACAGGACGCGGAACCTGTTAACAAAGACGGCATACTTAAACTACTGGACTTGCGTCTCACTACACACTTTACATTCAACAACCAGATATACGAACAAATTAACGGAACACCCATGGGATCACCAATCTTGGGACTCATAGCAGAGGCAGTTATGCAAAGGTTAGAACAAACAGTCCTACCACAAATTCAACCCAAACTCTGGGTCAGATATGTTGATGACATGTTTGTAATCATCAAAAACACGGAAATAGAGAAAAAAAAAACCGGATCATCAACGCCACACTCTCAGGAATCCGATTCACGAGAAGAAGAAGAAAAGGACAGCCAACTCCCATTCCTAGACGTGATAGTACAGAGAACACCGAACGGAGAATTCACCACAAGGGTATACAGGAAAACAACACACACAGACCAAGTCCTAAACTATGAAAGTAACCACCCCAACACACACAAATGAAGCTGCATTAGGACACTATTCAAAAGGGCCACAATACACTGCAGTACACCAGAACTGCGAAAAGAGGAAGAGGAACACCTATACAAGGTATTCGCCAAAAACGGATACCCGTGCAACTTCATCAACAGATGCCTAAGAGAAAGACCACGGGACGAGGACATGCCACAACCCAAAGGACTAGCCACACTACCATACATCAGGAGCATTTCAGAACTGACAGCCAGACTACTGCGACCCTTAGGACTCATAACGGCACACAAACCAACAGCCACGCTCAGGCAACAACTCACTAGAACGAAGGACCCGATACCCAACATGAGCAAAACTAATGTAGTATACAAAATACCATGCAAGGACTGCACAAAACACTATATAGGACAAACAGGAAGACAACTAACAATCCACATACATGAACATCAACTAGCCACAAAACGACACGACCAGCTATCCCTAGTAGCCACACACGCAGACAACAAGCAACATGAATTCGACTGGGACAACACTACTATCATAGGGCAAGCCAGATGGAGAATAGCCAGGGAATTCCTAGAGGCATGGCATTCATCCACAAACTCCATCAACAAACACATCGACCTGGACCCAATATACCAACCACTACAGCGGACAGCTGAAACTGACAACCGGAAGCGGCAAGGACAGACCACTATAAATACCGGAAGAAACATCAAAGAAGCGCTTCGCAGGAGGCTCCAAAGCACTGATGATGTCGCCTAGCCAGGGGACGAAACGTTTGCAACAAAAACTTCCAGCTCGGCAAACAAAACCATAACAAAATGTAGCCAGTTACAGAGCAGCTGCAGATTTGTGTAAGAAGATGAGAATACAATGAATTTGCAAACCCAGTGATCCAAGTTTCAACATTTGTTTAGTGAAATTTTGTCTTAAATATGCACTTTTTCTATTCATAATGCCACAATTAACTGATCTGTATGAAAGATGTCACTGTTAACCTAAGAAGAGATGTAATGTAAGGATCCAAACTGCCTTTATTCTGGTATAAAAATTAAACCAGAAGGTGAATTTTCTTCTATTTAATGAGACCTTTTAATTCGATAGGTGGTCATCAAACGGTATGAGCATTATAGCATTGGTCAACCTGCCCCATTGGGGTCAGGATGTTGGTTTAACCTGGCTGACAAAACATGGTTTGCTCAGAGAAATTAAACTTATGCCCCTCTACTTCGAGGTGTCACTTATTCAACCCAAAGTACACAGTTCCGCCATGCTTTCTGAATTCAAGTTATTGATCTAAAACATGAGTCTTGTGTCTCTCTGCCAAATGCTACTGACCTAAGTATTTACAGAATTTTCTGTTTTTAATGTCAGAGCTCCAGCAGTCACAGTACCTTGCTACTGTATTAATTTCAAATAATTTTGCATTACGCTTTCAAAGAATCTTTGCTCCTGGCAGAAACTTTTATCCAGTCTAGATTAAAATTTAAGTCTAACAAGTCAAAGCAATAATTCAACAAGTATAGTACACCTAGGTTCTATCTTACACATATTTTTAATATATTTGCAGACAAATACTTTAAATATATTTTTAGAATATATTTTCATGCTGCAACACTATTTAATTAGCTTTCCCACTGTCCCTTGAAACCTGACTGGTACAGTTTCATTAAAACTGATTTTAATGAAATTAAGATCTACCTCTCTTTTTAAAATGGACTTACATTGCGAGGTCTGATGGGGACTCGCTCGTGATTCATGCTCATACCTGGAATGACAACAGTCATTTTCCGTGGTCCTTTAAAGCCAAGAACATTGGTCTCCTGGAATGAATTAAAATTGCAACTTGTTGTGTTAATAATATTTCGTAATTTATTATTCACAAACATTGAACCATTCCTTATATTATTGAGGAAATTTGTGATTTGACGATGATTCCTGGTAATAATTAATTTTTACAAAATTGAAATTAAAAAAAACGTGGAAACAAAATGCACCTTTGGAGAATTTGATTTTGAAGTGGGGTCATGAAAATCAGCAGCTTTCTGCCCAAAGATGCTACACGATGCACAAGAAAGTACTATGTATGGAGGAATAACAATGAATGTGAAGTATTGCATACTTTGAGTTGCAGCAGCGAATCTAATAGTGTGGCACATGCAGATAATTAATGGGTCAATGCCCATAGGTAATGTACCCTTGTTACACAGAACGGTTGATGTAGCTCTGAATATGCATTATTCAGTATAATTACTTTTGAGATTTTTACAAAGAACAGATGTAGCTATTTCCCCACTCTGAACATATACAGCAACAATAATTCTACTTATATTTTGCGCTGAAGACAAAAGATGTTTATTACTGAAAAAATATTCCATGTTCACACAACGTGGATGGGGAGGGGGGGGGGGTTTAAAATGAAATATCTACTAGCAATCCTGTGTATTGTTCATTAATACAAAGCTACAAATAGTTTTGCACTGAAACAATATAGGTTTTTAAGCATGTTGAGGCAATCCAAACTTATTTAATCTCAGATCCTTACACTCAGCTCATAATGCTTTGAACCTGGTCTTGAGGTGAAAACTTCATAGTTAAACAGTTACACCATCTAGTCTCACACTCACTACTTTTCATTCCCAAGATTTGGACACTGCTGTCAGAACCAGCATTTATTGCCCATCTCTAACTGCCATTGAGATTTGGTGGTGAGTCACTTTGTGTATAGATGGAAGGCTTGCGAGACCATTTCCAAGCACACTTCAGAGTTAACAAAATGTATGACAATCCAGACCCTCATCAAAAATCAGACTAGATAAGAACAGCAGATTGAATTGCTGTTTTTGAATCAGATGGGTTTTATGACAATCTGGTCACTCTATTGCCACCATTACAGATTTACATTAAGGAACTGACGTGGGAGCAACTATGCTACCAATCCTGTGTAAAATTTTATTTTAGTATATTGGATTTTTTTAATGAAGCTGCATTGACCATGCATAACTTAGCAGAAAAATAGCCTGCATCTACTCTTCTTCATTATTTTTTCCATTTAATTTTCACTTCTCTACGTAGATCACAGAGGGAATAGTGAATACTCTGCAAAACCAATACATATATTCTGATAATATCACTCAGAGTATAACAGCACAACTGAGTAATAAATCCATAGGATTTCAAGTATTATTTAACAGGGTATCCAAATAACATAAAACAGACTTTAGAATGGTAAAATATTTCAATGCTGTAATACTTACATAACAAATTGCAGCTAACTCCTGTCTGGTATTCGTTTCATCAAGCAGCCCAACTGCTTTTGCAGGATTTACTCCATTATCATAAATTGTAAATTTAGTTCCCATTAAATTTGACCTAATAGAAAATAAATGTAACACAACATGAATAACAATCATACACAACAATGGCACAATGAACAAATATTCTGAAATGCAGACATAGAAAATTTTCTCTGTTTATTAGCACCAGTAAAAATGAATAATTATTCAATTAAAATGATACGTCAGTGGCACTGTCAGCCTCTTGTGCAATGCTCTATAATGTTCAATTCAAAATCACTGTGAATCATACAGAGTAGCTCACTTGTAGCTCTTTGAATAGAGTCTGTTTTCATGTCAATAATGGTAAAGTATTTACAGCGCAGTTATAGGCCATTTGACCCAACTGGTCCAACATGTTTTCTCTTCTTCATTCACAAGATATTGACATCGCTGGATAGGCCAGCATTGCTTATCTCTACTTACCCTTGAGAATCTGGGAAGATCCTGAACCACTGCAGTTTTTGCAAATTAGGTACGGTGCTTTTAGAAAGGGAGGTCTAGAATTTTGTCAGTGATAATGGAAGAACAGCGATATAGTTCCAAATCAGGATGATGTGCAACTTTACTGGGAACTGGTTTTGCCATGTATTTGCTGTCCTTGTCCTTCTGGATAAGAGGATGAAAGTTTGGAAGATGCTTTTGGAAGAGTCTTAAGCAAGTTGCTGTAATGCATCTTATACATATACACACTCCTGCAACTGTTCGCTTGTGTTGAATGTATGAATGTTGAAAATAGTGGATGGGGTACTAATCAAACAGTCTGCTTTATCTTGGCTGGTACTGAACTGTTGGAGATGCACATATCTACTAGTTAAGTGCAGGGTATTTAATCACACTTCTGGCTTCTGCATTGAAGATTCCGGACCAGACATTTGGGAGACAGGTATTGGCAGCCATATCATTTATGTAGGAGACAGTGAGGTCTGCAGATGCTGGAGATCAGATTTGAGAGTGTGTTGTTGGAAAAGCACAGCAGGTCAGGCAGCATCTGAGGGGCAGGAAAATCGACATTTCAGGCTGGAGCCAATCATTAGGTACCATTTATGTAGCTGGTCCAATTCCATTTCAGACATATGTTGAGGATATTGAAACTGCAGGATTTGGCAATGGCAATACATTACATGTTAAGCAGAGGTGATTATGTTCTCTCTCGTTTGAAATGGTCATCGCCTGGCATGTGAGAGATAAAAAGGTAACTTGTAAATTACCAATTCAACTTGGATATTTTTTGGATCATGCTGTATATTTACATGGGCTGTTTCATATCGGAGGAATTATAAATGGTGCTAAACATTATCCAATTATCAGCCAACATCACACTTGATGTTAGGGTTGACAGAATGTCTTCAGTGAAGCACCTTAAGATGGCTGGGCCCAGGACACTGCCCCGAGGAATTCCTGCAGTGATGTCCTGGGACACGGATGATTACCCTCTAACAACCACAACCTTATAGCAGCAATGACTACAACCAGCAGAGAGTCTTCCCCTGATCCCCATTGGATCCGGTTTCTTCGCTGAGCCTCCTTGATGCCATACACAGTCAAATTATGATATAGAAATAGCAAAATGAAGGAAAATTTCAAACTAGGAACTCCAAACTAGTGGCACTCTGAATCCATACAAATCTTTTCTTTTGGGTATATATTTCTTTTACCTGCTTTACCTTGTTTGAATTTGGAGAGATGTTTTGTTATGGAAAGGGCTGATTTTGGTGTAGGAACTTTATTAATGGTTAAGTCTGAAACCAGAACACCAAGATCCATTAATGGCAACAAGACGAGGCAGAGCAGAATTTGCTAAACCAAGGCATACATTGTAGGAAAACCAAAAGGTGCTTGAGGATGCTTCCACAGAACCCCAAAGATCTGCTAGAGAAATTATATTCTTTTGAATAATGTGTTTTCTGTGTCTTGCTCTTATACCTTACGGAATGGAATCAGTCTTGGATGATAGTGCTAAGGAGTACCTTCTCTTAACTAAAGAAGTAATGAAGGATAATGGTGTTATGGAATTGGACACTTAGCCAATTCTAATATGAGTAACAATTACTTCCATTTTGATAAAAGTAACCCCCTGTTTATACTTCTCCAAGATTGGACAAGTGACATATAAGTTAAAAATCACTTAATGCCAGCCCGAGAATGTCCATTTAGCCAAATCCAAGAACACACCTTTCATAGAACGGTGGAATGTTGCCAATTCTCAGGCTATCTATTCTTACACCATTCCTGGGTTAAGATCATTAACTGAGACTTCTTTCTCAATTTTTAGGGACTGAGAAATTGTTTTAAACTCACGATCAAACATACTTTTTTCTCATTAATTTGGCCAAGTTTTCAAGGAGAGGGACACCATACAGTACATTGCCAGCGCCCTGAAAAAGGTCTATCCAAAATGAAAGCTGAAAACTGAATTAGTACTTGCTCAGTAAATGCTCAATGTGCATTATTTAAACAAACTAACTACTTCAAATGAATTTAAGCCATCAATGTCTGATAGATACACCAAATACATAAGCTAATATAACATTTATACAATATATTTTTACAACTCAGCAGCATTCATTATGACAGCACACAGGTCATTTACCAAAGACCATAACTTATAAAATCCTTCAGCATTTGTATAGGACTTTGTATAAAACATAATTATTAATTTACAATCTTATTAAAATATAACAACCTTAATTTCCCTACGTAGCTGTCAGCTTCTCGTGACAAGTCTGTTGCATCAACTGATATCAGATAATTGGAAGTTTTGCTCTTTTTCCTTTTTCTTCCAGCTAACAAAAAGAGCTGTGTAAAACAAAGCAAAGCAATTTTTAAGACATCTCTTTTATCATAAACAAAGTCAGTTCCTCCATTCATAACAGTAACCTAGTAATAATTAGATTAATGCCTCAAAGATTTGAATTATTCAATGTATTCATCAAGGTTAAGAATTCATGCAAAATAGACACACCTTTTAGGGTTAAGCTTCCTAAATATACACTGAAAATGTATGAGGTGTCCAGGGAAACAAATGTTTGGAAAATAATCTCTCCATTCCCACCTGAAATCAGCTTCAAGTGGCCCCAAATCAGAAGCAGAGTAGGGCTCTCCCCATGTCAGAATTGTTGGGTAATTTCTGTTAAGCCTCAAAAACCTTTATGAGTAAAAAACATATTTTACAACAATAATGGACTACAGTAGCACCTCGACATATAAATGACCCCATTCACGTACAAATTGGTTTACGAACAGGATTGTACGTAAAATTTTGCTTCAACATACATACGAAATTCAAGGTATGAACGCAAAAAGCCTGTGTGCAACCACGTGGTTTCATTATTCTGCTTTGCTACCCACTTGTTGAACACAAAGGTTCTCGGGCCCCGTGTGATCTCATTTAGTTCGCCTTTGGCGTGTGCGCTGTGAACAGCCGTCCAAGCATTCTTACGCTATCCGAACAATGGGAAAAATTTATTCAGTTTGCGAACTTTTTGGTTCACGAACCAAGTCCCGGAACGGATTAAGTTTGTAAGTCGAGGCGCTACTGTATGTCTACATTACAATACGGTATTAACGTGAGCATCAGACACAAAGAAAATAACATATTTCAATGCTGAACTGTGACAGCCATAGACCTGGAACCAATAAAGAAAATGGATAGCTACTTTAAAATATTTGGCAAATCTGTAATCATTATGAAAAGTTATCAAATAACTTTTAAAAGATTGGATCAGTTGTAAAGAAATCAACTATGTTTGCATGATCAGAAATATTTATGTGACCTGTTAGCTCTTAGCTGGAAACAACAGGAACAGGAACAATGTGAAAAAAATGGAGGCCACAGACAAAGTCAAGAAAAAAAACAGAAACAAGAGAGCTGGAAAGGAGAGTTGAATTGATTTCTGCAAGGAAGTGTGCTACATAGGGCAAATTATACAGATGGAATTTATTTATAGAGAAAGTGCTGCATGCACAGAATCAGTTAAACCCTTGGAAGAAAGGGACCGGAAAATAGCTTAGAAGCCCTGTGTAACTGAAACCGGAGTACTGCTTGAATTGTAGATCTGGAATTGAAATTGCCTACATTGTCCATGGTGACCCCAATTTAAAGCTTCAAATTTAGTGTAATCTCAGACTGAGAGCTGAAAACGGTGAGTGATTTGCTGAGCAGGGCTTGCACCCTCCAGTTTGGGAACCAGTGGCCTACAATGAGATAATCATGAAATACCAGTCATATCGCGTATTCCATCTGAAGTTCACTCCAACCAGGATTTTCATTGCTTTTGATGTGTCTTTGAGGACAAATTATAGGAAGTGAGATCCTGTCCAATAAATTTCTTCATTTGGGAGTTGTTCGCTAAATTTGATTCATTTGGTTTTCAAAGTCTCATGCAAATCACAACAAAAATCCAATTTAGAATACAAAGGGATGTGGTATTGTGCGTTCCCTGTGTTATCTTTTTAAATTCGTTTACCAAGAAAAAAGGTTACTTTGACTTTCCTCTCAAAAAGCGCAGCAGGTCAGGCAGCATCCAAAGAGCAGGAGAATCGACGTTTCGGGCATGAGCCCTTCCTGAAGAAGGGCTCATGCCTGAAACGTCGATTCTCCTGCTCTTTGGATGCTGCCTGACTTGCTGCGCTTTTCCAGCAACACATTTTCAGCTCTGATCTCCAGCATCTGCAGTCCTCACTTTCTCCTCGAAGATTTCCTCTCAAAAAACTAACATTTTAGTTTCAAGAGCCACATCAGCTAGGTTTGAGTGAATGAAAAACCATGTCACTGGTTTGCCTCATAGTCCAAACTTGTGGCATGACCATGAAGACAAAGGTGAGACAGCAATATTGTCAGAGCCATCTAATTAACAAATGACTACTGTGAGAGTTGAACAATCATAGACGCAAATTAAAGCAACTACCTGGTGACTGTAACACCCAAGGTGTGAGATGTACAGATTTCTTTCCAGTCCCACTCCTCCACTAGTCATGACAAATTTTAAATTTAACCAGATTGATGACATGGCTAATTATGTAGGTTTTAGACTGCATCTGGTTCAGTGTTCGAAACAAGTCAGCCATCTGTCTTTATTCAACAAAAAAATCTTGTTGACAATCAAAATAATTTAGCGCCAAGATAAATATGACTTATTTTCTAACATTCTAAACCTAACAAGAGCAAATATGAATAAGAGACAAATGATGGTCAAGCACCCTACACCGAACAGCAAATTTGATTGAGACAGATCCCAGATTTCTCAGCAAACACACCCCTCCCGTCCCTCAGATTCAGTGACAGTCAGACAAGCAAAGTCTGTGTGGAGTTTGCACATTCTCCCAGTGTCTGTGTGGGTTTCCTCCTGGTGCTCCGGTTTCCTCCAACAGTCCAAAGATATGCTGGTCAGGTGAATTGGCCATGCAAAATTGCCCATAGGTGCAGTAGTCAGGGGTAAATATAGGGGAGGGGAATGGGTCTGGGTGGGTTACTACCTCAATGGTCAGTGTGGACTTGTTGGGCCAAAGGGCCTGTTTCCATACTGTATGGAATCTAACCATTAAAACTTCACAAGTGATGGCTTTCACTTTTGTCAACGTGGCCTTGAGCTCCCTCAAAAGCTACTCAATCATGGTCTGCTTCAATGACTGCTCTCATTCTGGTGGTCCACGTTCCTTTCCTGGGATTATGCTTCTCATGGATTCTTCTAAACTGCACTCCAGTACTTACTCATAAGCACAACTTCAGCTTTTCATAAGCAGCAAGCTTTACCAAGTGAATACGGACACTGGACAAAAAAAGAACTTGGGATGGTGGAAATCATAAACAAAAGTAGTAGTGCCACTGGATCCGAAACATTAATTCTGCTTTCTCTCTGCAGATGTTGCCAGACCTGCTGAGTTTTTTCATCAATTTCTGTTCTTGGTTGAATACTGAGCCTAGGGCTGATTCCTGAGCATTCAATCTGACTCAGTTGCCCAAAGCAAACATTGTTTATGGTTCCTTCACCATCCCCACAGATCTGCTGAAATATTAGTGGCACAAAGATTTTTCTGAGTCCTCACAGCTCCCATGACTTTACTAATGCCCTGATCTAGCATTTAACTGTCTACTAACTCCTAGAACCTTTCCTCAAGTTTTCACAGCTCAAATGCATTCAACTGTTCTGGATTTCTCACTGAGTCCTTGGTTGTACTGATTTGGTGTAGTTTAGTTGCTAATCCAATCTTTTCCACGTGGAGCTTGCTTCTGCCAGTGTTTTTCACCTGTTCCAACCTACTAGCACCCTGGAAATACTCTTCAGTGACCTACATTGTTTTGAATAACCTATTGAAAATTATGCAATAAACATATCCTTGTTCCTAGGTATCAATGAATACAAATCAAATGTGACAATTTGAAATAGTCTGTTCCCTGAATGTAACACAGATTCCTGGAGGCCGTAGCATAAATTGACATTGTTAAGACTGCTTTAAAAGGCAGCTAGGATTAATTTTAGATAGCAACTCCAAAGGAAGTGAGAGGTGACCCTGGCAACTTGAAATGACAGAAGGCAGCAAGGATGGTACTTAGTTTCACTGATGCCTCCTCAAGGAGGTCCACCAGGTGGCATGGCCTCAGAGGGAAATCATTTCCTCTCAGACGGAAGGTAATGAGCTTGCCCAAATAAAGAATGGGGATAATAGAGAAGGCAGACAGGTGGCTACAGTGTAGAAAAGGTATTAATAACCTGACACATTTTGGAAATGTGGGTTAAGTACTTATTACTATGCCTGCAGCCTCAAACGTGCAATTGAGTATTAATTTGGAGAATGTCTACTCACACATTGCTCACCACCCACTGAAAACTTCTCTATGCAGGACATTGGATGCTAGATTGGCCTTTGCAATGCCAGTAATGAATAGCTGAATATTGGATGCATTCCTGTGATACCATGGAGCACAGTTAAGCCACATAGGTATGATGCACAGCAATGCAAATTTAAACACTTGCTGGATAACTCAGCTCACAATACACGAGAAGGAGCAAGAACTGGTGCAAACCTCACACAAAGTGATCATCAATAGAATGGTATCAGAGCTGGGACGCATAGAAGGAGCACCATCGCTGATAACAAGATTGATAAGGAGCCCCAAAGGACTAAGTAGCTTGATGAATGGATATTGAAGACCATCTGGTAAGCACAAACCGTAGTGTTCAGATAGATAGCTCCGATCACACAGAGCTCCAGACAATCAGCAATCATACAGATGCTTTGGAAAGTATATCACACTCTCATTAATTTTATTGCTCTTCCAAATTTTGAACAAGCATTTTTTTAAAAAAATTCATTCATTGCATGAGGCACCACTGGCTTGGCCAGCATTTAATGTTTTTCTCTAATTTCTATGAAGAAGGGATAGTGAGCTATCTTTACGAACTGCTGCATTCCTTGGGATGTAGAGAAACCGAAAGTGCTGTTGGGAAGGCACTGCCAGAATTTTGATCCAATAATTGTGAAGGAACAGTGATATATTTTCAAGTCAGGATGCTGTGTAGGAATTTGCAGATGGTGGGCTGCTGTGCATCTGCTGCTCTGACCATCTACGTGGTAGAGGTCATGGTTTTAGAAAGTGCTATCAAAGGAACCTTGGTGAGTTACTGCAGATGATACAAATTGTTAGCACTGATGAAGGAAATGAACGTTGAAGGAAGTGGATGGAGTGCTAATTAAGTTTTGTCCCCGAGTGTCATGCATAATGGGGCCTAGGAGACCACCCTGCATCTCTGAGAAAGAACAAACCTCAAAGATGTATACTGATTTAATTCCCTCAAAGTCTCACTTTGGTTGGTAGCTGTGCATTAGTGAACAGGTTACAATCTGGTGAGCATCATATAGATGAATCTGAGCTGCTGAACAAGGAAATAACAGTCATAGTCATTCACACAAAGGTAAGTGGGAGGACATGATGATGTTCAGTTTCAGATTGATGAAATGACTTTGGAGTTATAACAAGAAAGGAAAAGCTGAAACTGCCATGAAAAATGGCTGTACTTCATGGCAGAGTATCCAGAGGGTTTACATAGCCATTTGCAAGGCAGTCCGCTCAGGCCGCATATCTCTGGCATGTGCATATATAGTGCACTTTATTGAGAGACTGGCAATTCTTATGGACAACCACATCCAGCAAACCAACATAGTGGATGTTGGAACCTGCATGCATTGCATTTGTGCAGCAATAGCTTGGCAAAAGGAGGAGTGGAAACCCTGGAGTCATTGCCAAATGTTCAAACTCCTCAGGTGAGAAAGATGTGACAAATGTGCTCTGAAATGGTGAATAAGCAGCGGTGTGATATATCTGTGATGACACCAAGGCATCAAAGCTGCATTGACAGAAAAAATTCCTGTACTTATGTAAGAGTGAAATCTTCATGTTGATCTCCCTTCCTAATATTATATAGTGCGATCTCGCCAGTTCTACCAGCTCTTAAACTCCAATGCACTGACAAAATTCCACAGCATCACTCATTCCAGCACACAATTGGAATTTAAATTCAAAAAATGAAATGTTCTAACCCAATACACCACACTGTTCATTGGAGTTTATGAATGTATTACATTTTCCTTCTCTCCCATCACAGGAAATTCTTATGGACATCCACATATACTTTCCTTTATTGGTCAGAGTATTGAATATCGGAGTTAGGAGATCATGTTGCGGCTGTACAGGACATCGGTTAGGCCACTGTTGGAATATTGCGTGCAATTCTGGTCTCCTTCCAATCGGAAGGATGTTGTGAAACTTGGAAGGGTTCAGTAAAGATTTACAAGGATGTTCCATGGATTGGAGGATTTGAGCTACAGGGAGAGGTTGAATAGGCTGGGACACTGGAGGCTGAGGGGTTATAGAGGTTTATAAAATCATGAGGGCATGAATAGGATAAATAGACAAGGTCTTTTTCCCTGGGTAGGGGATAGAGGGCACAGGTTTAAGGTGCGAGGGGAAAGATATAAAAGAGATTAAAGGGGCAACTTTTTCACACAAAGGATGGTACGTGTCTGGAATGAGCTGCCAGAGGAAGTGGTGGAGGATAGTACAATTGCAACATTTAATAGGCATCTGGATGGATATCTGAATAGGAAGGGTTTGCAGGGATATGTGTCAGGTGGGACTAGATTAGGTGGGGATATCTGGTTGGCATGGACAAGTTGGACCTAAGGGTCTGTTTCCGTGCTATACATCTCAATGACTCTATGTTGTCCTTTAGGCATATAATATACTTTTGTTAATACCATGAATTTTTTTCTCCAGCTTTTCCATTATTTCACAATCATTTAAGATTTCAATGCTTATGTCTATTCAAGTAACAATGAGATGACAATGTAACTGCTCTTTGTAAAAATAATTCAGATTCCCTCATAGACAACACTGAAGTTTGACTTGAAACATTAATAATGCTTATGAATTTATTCTTCATGTTTCTCAATCTAATTTTATAGCCATGACCAATATTTCCCTCACCTTTTTTCCATCGTCACGCTCAAGATGCATGAAATAAGTTGGGTAAAGACCACGGTCCATTCCCTTCTTATCCCGGGTGATCCTGCATTTAATTGTTATTCCACGAGGGGCAGGCCTCAATGCAAATTCCTCCAAATTGTCAACCTCAATCAGGTTTAGGCCAGATCCAGAAGAAGGGAGTGAAGCAGCAGTTGGTTCCTACAAATTAGAAACGAAGAACTCAATATAATCAATGTATTAATGCTACAAAAACAGTTTCTGAAACTCAAATGGCTGCTTGGGGAAATTCACTCTTGAAACACATTTATGCAAGTATTTCATATTACTTGAATATTAAAATACTTTTCTGTATTCCCTTTCCATTCTGTGGAAAGTCCGTGTTTTGCTGAGAGACATTACTACAGAATTGAGTTACAATGTCAGTTATGTCAAAGTGAGAATACATCCACCAAAACTTTCAGACCAAATCGTCCAAATGCATTTCAAAATGACCCCTATGACTACAGCTCACTGGGGCAGCATACTGGAAATCAAGCTCCTCTATTCCCAGAGTCTTCACAAACCTTAAGGATTCTATCAAAGTATGCAAAATTGCCCAATCTACATGTCTTCTAGACTCAGGTTGAGAAAGCATGGATCAGACAGACTGACACAAAAAACTTTCATCCATTATGTTAAAGAAAAAAAAAACTGGGAAGGCAGTTAAATGATTCAAATTGACTCCAGCTTATCTGCAGTAACATTGCTTGAACAAACAGCAGTGCAAACAGCAATAAACTGTATTAAACTAAATAGCGGTGGAAGCGGTTCGGGGGCAAGGGGTCAAATGGAAAATTATGGAAAAAGTTAAAAAGGGGTGGGTGAAGGGCCAAATGTAGGCCATTAGAATTTCTAGAACAAGTAATAGGACAAAGAGTAACGAAAGAGTCAGGGATCTAACAACAGAGAATGGGCCAATTGACACCTGAGGGTGTAGTACTTAAATACATACAGTATACTAACCAAGGCAATTGAACTTATAGTACAAATTGAACTCGGTTGATACAATGTTGAGAGATGGCTGCAAGGGATCCGAGACTAATAAGAAATTAAACTAAATTGAAAGCAAGAAGTCGTTTAGAGTCTTCAGATGTAGAATCTGTGTAGGTGTAGTTGAGGAATGTGTAGGCGGAGTTGACAGGATTTGCGTACAGGACTCCTAGCAGTAGTCAAAAAAGTGGCAGAAAAAAATCAGGACACAGAAAAGACATGTAATCATGGCACTATCACAATAATCATTGGGCTTTCAATATGGTTGGCTGGGAAAATCAGGTTTCTGGCAGATCCCCAAACAAAAGGAATTTGTGGAATGCTTACAAGATAGTTTTTTTGGAGCAACTTGTGGTAGACCCCACTAGGGAACGGCAATTCTGGATTTGATGTGTAATAAGGGAGACTTAATGCAAGAACATAGGGTGAAGAATCCCTAGGGGCAGTGACCACAATAACAGTGACCATAATATGATAGAATCCACCCTGCAGTTTGAGAGGGAGAAGCTGGAATCATTTTTAATTGAGTAATAAAGGTAACTACAAAGACATGAGGGAGGAGCTGGCCAGAGTTGATTAGAAGGGGATTCTAGCAGGGAAGACAGAGGAGTTCTGGGGTAATTTGGGTACCAGAGCAGAAATTCATCCCAAGGAACAGGAAACATATGAAAGGGAAGACGAGGTAACCATGACTGACAAAAGTAGTCAGGGACAACATTAAGAACAAAAACAGCATACAATGTGGTGAAGATTGGTGGGAACCCAAAGGATTGTGATGTCTTTTAAAAAACTGCAGAGGATAACTAAAAAAAGCAATGGGGGGGGGGGGGAAGAAGATGAAATATGAGGCTAAGCTAGCTAGTAATAAAAGGAAGATTGCAAGAGTTTTTTTATAAATATATAAAAGGTAAAAGAGCGGCAAGAGTAAATATTGGATTGCTGGAAAAGGAGACTGGAGAAGTAGTAATGGGGAACAAAAAAATGGCAGCTGAATTGAATAGGTACTTTGCATCAGAACTTCAACAGAGTTGGGGACAGAGGTGAGTGTAGTGGCCTTTACTAAAGAAAAGATGCTGAGGAAAGTGAATGAGCTGAAGATGAATGAATCGCCGTCCAGATGTTTCGAAGGAGATAGCTGATGAGATTGTGGAGGCATTGGTGGTGATCTTTTAGGAGTTACTGGAGTTAGGGAGAATCCCAAAGGTCTGAAAAATGACTAATCTAACACTGCTGCTTAAGAAGAGAGGGAGACAGAAGATAGGAAATTATAATCCAGTTAGCTTGACCTGTCATTGGGAAGAGTTTAGAGTCCGTTATTAAGAATGGGGTTGTGGAATACTTAGAAGCGCATGGTAAAATAGTGTGTGAGTGAGCACAGCTTTGTCGAGTTGAGTCATGCCTGACAAAGCTGCTAGAAATCTTTTAGGAGGCATTGAGCAAATAAAATCCACACGTTTCTAAAAATTTCAAGACTTCTCACTTCGTTTTAAGAACAGGGAATTCTCTTCGAGACTCTGCTTTTGATGTCATTGGCGACACTTGTCTTACAATTTTTCCTAAGTAAATTACCCTTGCTTTCACAAGGTCAGTTTTTGGCTAAATTTATTATGAAGCCAGCCAACTGTAATTGCTTAAACTGATCTTGTAATTGTCCATATGCTCTTCCCATGTCTTACTACATAGCTCATCATCTGAATAAACAACCAGTTACGAATTTCAGTAACAACTTAACTGATAAGCTTCTGGAGCGCAGTTGAGGCATTCTTCATTCTAAATAGCATCACTCAACATTTAGCATAATAAAAGTGGATATTTCTTTAGCTTTTGAAGTTAATGGCACTTGTCACTACCCCTTCAAGAAATGAACATTACAAAGGAACGAGACACTGCCAACCCTATTAATGCAGTCTTCCGCCTGTGAATTTGGGTAAGAAGTAGAGTACCCATAGCCCAAGAGGATCACAGGTCCTCTCTCTCATTAGAGAGATAAAACTGGTGATAAGGTTAATTTGAGGATCACAATACTTAAGGCAAGGGGAGAAGTTGAGAAGGTGGATCTTCATGGTACCCTCAGCTGGTGCAGGAGTTGAATCTGCACTGTTGCCATCACTCAGCAACACAAACCAGCCATTCAGCCAACTGAGCTAACTGACATCCAGTTGATGTAAAAGATCGGTGAACTTTAACTGCTTTGACTGGGGTCTATCAAGCAGTTTTCATGCATGTATTGAATCTCTGTTTCAACCAGGGCTTGTTTTCCTGTGTTCAGCTGATAAAGATGCTGTTTCATTGCATCTGACTCCCTACGTCCACATCATGCTGAATTAATGCATTACATCCAGGTTATCACTACAGATTCCTGAAGAAGGACTGATGCCCGAAACGTCGATTCTCCTGTTCCTTGGACGCTGCCTGACCTGCTTGTGCTTTTCCAGCAACACATTTTCAGCTCTGATCTCCAGCATCTGCAGTCCTCACTTTCTTCTATCACTACAGATTACCTTCTGCTTTGCAAATAGTCTCACAGGATCCTCCCATTGGCCCTTTTTTAAACACAGCGTCTGTTATAGTATTTCTATGTTAGTCAAATGGTCGCAGGTTTAATTTGAGAACTGTCTACCCCTGCTTCTACTTCACTGTTATTGTTTGTCATCTTCCACTAATCTTATCAACTAATACACTTGTTCCTCCTTAGCTTCATCCCGACGATGATACCATTTCAACTTATTTATAATACATAACTGATTCTTCTTTCTTTGACCATGAGTATTTACCAGATAAATCATCCTACTAACCCTCCTAACTACTCTGCACGGCTCACTCACTTTCACTTTCAGAGATTCATCTTGGAAAGGCAACAATGCCAATATATCATTTTCCACTTGAAATTTCCAATTGCTGAATGTTTATCTGCCCAATTTTATTTTCAATTTCCTTTGTGAAACTTTCAAATGCTCTTGTATTACCTTATGTTCTCCTGTGAGTCTTTCTAGAAAGATGGACACATAACTCAACATTGAGATTCATTTTTTTGATTCGAGAAATTTTCCCTGACCAATTTTAATGTTTTCGATAGAGCTGCTATTTTCATGATCACAATTCAATTAAAATGAACTAAACCCCCCAATACAGTCATTTGGGGAACCTCCGGTAGGAAATAATAAGAAATCTTATTCATTGCCTAATCTTGTGGATAATCATGACAGAGTGCCTTAATCATAGTTGTGAGAATTTGATGGGTTCCCTCCAAAGCTCCCTGTATTTGTGGATAAGAGGAAGGTGATTTCAATTGTTTTATAACCAAATTGCTATGAGCCCCTGAAAAATTTCAGAAAAGGTTAGAACTGTGATCAGATTGTATCTCAGTTACTTGAATCTCAGTAAGTAAAGACGTGAATTAATGTTTCCACTACTATCCTAGCTGGAATTGTCCTTAAAAGGAATAGCTTCTGGGAATCAGGATGTCATATCCTTAATTGTCAGGATATATTGGTGTCATGCTTTTTTTTCACTAACAGTGCTATATACTCTATTAACACTCTGAATAGTTGTTCAAAGATTGGTATGGGTATTAAAGGTGCTGGTTTAATAATGTGTTGAGGTTTTCCCTGTCAGCTTTCCTATATGGCATGCTTTACAGAACTGCAATACATCCTTATCTTTACTCTCTGATCAACCTGATGGAATGGGTGGGACTCATTTTGTGAGAAATGTTTGCACAGGCTGCACATGTCTCCAATGGAGCTTAGAAGAATAAGATCAGATCTTAAGGGTCCCTCTTGTGGACAGGGAGACCTGGGATCTCTCCACCCTTCAGGCATTCTGCCTGTATTCCTGATGAAGGGCTTTTGCCCGAAACGTCGATTTTACTGCTCCTCGGATGCTGCCTGAACTGCTGAGCTTTTCCAGCACCACTAATCCAGACCTGGGATCAAGTCTCATTTACTCCAGAAGTACGTAATAAAATCTCTGAACTGGTTGATTAGAAAAACAGGTTTAATTGAAAAGAAAATTGAGATCTGTTCTTATTAAGAAATATAAGTTCATGAGACAAGAATGGATTTCCATTTAAGACAGTGATTAGAATTTTGTCATCCTCTCAAAGGTCCCAGAGTGGTGGAAATAGAGTCTCTGAATTTTTTGTCAGTTTTTTTTAAGGTAGATTCTTTTCTAACGTAAGAGATAAAAATTAGGATGAGATGTGAAGGCTCAGTTAGGGCGCTTGAGGGATACAAGGTAGCCAGGAAAGGCCTAAAGAGAGAGCTCAGAAGTGGCAGGAGGAGACATGAGGAGTTGTTGGTGTATAGGATCAGGGTAAACCCTAAGGCTTTCTATAGGTATTTAAGGAATAAAAGAATAACGACAGTAAGATTAGGGCCAATCAAGAATAGTAGTGGGAAGTTGTGTGTGGAGTCAGAGGAAATGGGGAAGCACTAAATGAATATTGTTCGACAGTATTCACTCCAGAAAACAACAATGTTGTCGAGGAGAATACTGAGATTTAGGCTACTAGACTAGGTGGGATTGAGGTTCACAAGGAAGAGATATTAGAAATCCTGCAGAGTGTGAAAATAGATAAGTCCCCTGGGCTGGATGTGATTTATCCTAGGATCCTCTGGGAAGCCAGGGAGGAGATTGCCGAGCCTTTGACATTGTCTACAGGGATACTGGAGATAGCGAATGTGGTTCCCCTGTTCAAGAAGGGGAGTAGAGACAATCCTGGTAATTATAGACCATCTGCCATGACCAGGGCCTCCAAACCCTCCGTTTCTTCCTCTCCGACATCCCCAACATTACCCTTCCACCGACACACTCATTCGTTTGGCCGAACTGGTCCTCACCCTTAACTATTTCTCCTTCGAATTCTCCCACTTCCTCCAGACCAAAGGGGTAGCCATGGGAACCCGTATGGGCCCCAGCTATGCCTGTCTCTTTGTTGGCTACATAGAACAGTCCATCTTCTGTAGTTACGCCGGCACCATTCCCCACCTCTTTCTCCGCTATATTGATGACTGCATTGGCGCCACCTCGTGCTTCAGTGAGGAGGTTGAGCAATTCATCAACTTCACCAACACATTCCACCCTGACCTTAAATTTACCTGGACCATCTCTGACACCTCCCTCCCCTTCCTGGACCTCTCCATCTCCATTAATGACGACCGGCTGGACACCGACATTTTTTACAAACCCACTGACTCTCACAGCTACCTGGATTATACCTCTTCCCACCCTACTTCCTGCAAAAATGTTATCCCATATTCCCAATTCCTCCACCTCCACTGTATCTGCTCTCAGGAGGACCAGTTCCACCACAGAACACACCAGAATGGCCTCCTCCTTTAGAGACCACAATTTCCCTTCCCATGTGGTTAAAGACACCCTCCAACGTTTCTCGTCCACATCCTGCACCTCCGCCCTCAGACCCCACCCCTCCAACCGTAACAAGGACAGAACGCCCCTGGTGCTCACCTTCCACCCTACCAACCTTCACATAAACCAAATCATCCGCCAACATTCCCGCCAGCTCCAAACGGATGCCATCACCAGGGATATATTTACCTCCCCACCCCTTTCCGCCTTCCGCAAAGACCGTTCCCTCCGTGACTACCTGGTCAGGTCCAGGCTCCCCTACAACCCACCCTCCCATCCTGGCACCTTCCCCTGCCACCACAGGAATTGCAAACCCTGCGCCCACACGTCCTCCCTCACCTCTATCCAAGGCCCTAAAAGAGCCTTCCACATCCAAAGTTTTACCTGCACATCCACCAATATCATTTATTGTATCCGTTGCTCCTGATGCGGTCTCCTCTACATTGGGGAGACTGGACGCCTCCTAGGAGAGCGCTTTAGGGAACATCTTTGGGACACCCGCACCAATCAACCACACCGCCCTGTAGCCCAACTTTTCAACTCCCCCTCCCACTCTGCTGAGGACATGGTGGTCCTGGACCTCCTGCACCGCTGCTCCCTCACTACCCGATGCCTGGAGGAAGAACGCCTCATCTTCCGCCTCGGAACACTTCAACCCCAGGGCATCAATGTGGACTTCAAATGTTTCATCATTTCCCCTTCGCCCACCTCACCCCAGTTCCAAACTGTCCCCATGACTTGTCCTACCTGCCTATCTTCTTTTCCACGTATCTACTCCATCCTCCTCCCTGACCTATCACCTTCATCCCCTCCCCTACTCATCTATTGTACTCTATGCTACTTTCTCTCCTCCCCCACCCTCTTCTCATTTATCTCTCCACCCTTCAGGCACTCTGCCTGTATTCCTGATGAAGGGCTTTTGCCCGAAACATCGATTTTACTGCTCCTCGGATGCTGCCTGAACTGCTGTGTTTTTCTAGCACCACTAATCCAGAGTCTGGTTTCCAGCATCTGCAGTCATTGTTTTTACCTTATAGACCAATGAGCCTTACTTCAGTTGTTGGTAAAGTGTTGGAAAAGGTTATAAGAGATAGGATTTTTAATCATCTAGAAAAGAATAATTTGATTAGGGATAGTCAGCACGGTTTTATGAAGGGTAGGTCGTGCCTCACAAACCTTACTGAGTTCTTTGAGAAGGTGACCAAACAGGTAGATGAGAGTAAACTGGTTGATGTGGTGTATATAGATTTCAGTTAGGTGTTCGATAAGGTTCCCCACAGTAGGCTATTGTACAAAATGCGGAGGAATGGGATTGTGGGAGATATAGCAGTTTGGATCAATAATTGACTTGTTGAAAGAAGACAGAGAGTGGTGGTTGATGGGAAATGTTCATCCTGCAGTCCAGTTACTAGTGGTGTACCACAAGGGTCAGTGTTGGGTCCACTGCTGTTCATCATTTTTATAAACGACCTGGATGAGGGTGTAGAAGGGTGGGTTAGCAAATTTGCAGATGACACGAAGGTCGGTGGAGTTATGGATAATGACGAAAGATGTTGTAGGTTACAGAGAGACATAGATAAGCTGCAGAGCTGGGCTGAGAGACAAATGGAGTTTAATGTGGACAAGTGTGAGGTGATCCACTTTGGTCGGAGTAATCAGAGTGCAAAGTACTGGGCTAATGGTAAGATTCTTGGTAGTGTACATGAGCAGAGATATCTCGGTGTCCAGATACACAGATCTGAAAGTTGCCAGCCAGCTTGACAGGGTTGTTAAGAAGGCATACAGTGTTTTAGCTTTTATTAATAGTGGGATTGAGTTCCGGAACCATGAGGTTATGCTGCAGCTGTACAAAACTCTGGTGCAGCCGCATTTGGAGTATTGTGTACAATTCTGGTCACTGCATTATAAGGAGGATGTGGAAGCTTTGGAAAGGGTGCAGAGGAGATTTACTAGGTTGTTGCCTGGTATGGAGTGAAGTTCTTACGAGGAAAGGCTGAGGGACTGGAGGCTGTTTTCGTTGGAGGGAAGAAGGTTGAGAGGTGACTTAATAGAGACATATAAAATAATCAGAAGGTTAGATAGGGTGGACAGGGAGAGCCTTTTTCCGAGTATGGTGATGGCGAGCACAAGGGGGTGTAGCTTTAAACTGAGGGCTGATAGATATAGGACAGATGTCAGAGGTAGTTTCTTTACTCAGAGAATAGTAAGGGTATGGAATGCTTTGCCTGCAATGGTAGTAGATTTGCCAACTTTAAGTGCATTTAAGTCGCCATTGGACAAGCATATAGACGTACATGGAATAGTGTAGGTTAGATTGGCTTCATATTGTTATGACAGGTCGGCGCAACATCAAGGGCCGAAGGGCCAGTACTGTGCTGTAATTTTCAATGTTCTATTATTAAGATTAGGTTGAAATGTCAAGTTGAGGCCATAATTAGTTCGACTCATTTGTTTGATCATGCACAGAAGATCAAGAAATTGCTAAACTAATCCCCATCATCAAGGAAATTACTGAGAGAATGTTATAAACTTCGCCAGGGAATGGGGTAAATTAAATATTTCTACAATAAGAGAATGAAGGAATGAAAGTTAGAAACCAAGTTAACAATTACAAATTCACTAAGCAAGAGTCTTAGCAGTAGTTATGGGTGTTCCAGTTCAGAAAATATTTTATGCAAAAGAGATTGTGCTACAGGGAGTCCATATTTTAAGGGTTTTTTTTGTCTTACAGTGATTTCTTTTAGTGTCCTCTCTCTTCATTAAAGTTCCATACCCTGTTTTAACATCCCTTACTTCCTGTTTGTGTTTCACATCATCATGAAGACCCTCTGGTTTGGCGTTGTTGTGTCCGCACAGTACATCAAAGTTCATTATTTTATTAAAGGTTCTGCTGAAGTACAGAAGTAAATTTCATTTTTGATCTTGCTTTAAAACATTTGTGTCTTTTTGCACCTGTACTAGGAAAGGAACTGCTTTGGACTTGTTCTTATTAAAGAATTCTCTAGGAGAAAGTGAGAACTGCAGATCCTGGAGATCAGAGCTGAAAAATGCGTTGCTGGACAAACGCAGCAGGTCAGGCGGCATCCAGGGAGCAGGAGAATCGACACTTCGGGCATAAGATTCCTTCTTGATGAAGGGCTTATGCCCGAAACGTCGATTCTCCTGCTCCTTGGATGCTGCCTGACCTGCTGCGCTTTTCCAGCAACACATTTTTCAGCTCTGATCTCCAGCATCTGCAGTCCTCACTTCCTCCTTAAAGAATTCTCAGTTGTATTATATCCTGTAGCACTTTATCTGTACAATCGTTGTACAGAATAAGTTCCACATGTACCATTCTGTAAATTTCTTTAAGAACTTCTTTGCAAGCAAGAAGCCTTCTTTGTTTATTAAAGCTTTCCTTATTTTGTTTTGCAAGTTACTTCAGTTAGGAACACAAAATGCTGCATGAGTATGGCATTACATATTAACTTTTACATTGGCTTTTCCAGGCACAAATTATCCTTAGGAAACTCTCTGATTTCAACATTGGTTCCTTGGGGAAACCACGTCTCACTTAAAGTTGTTTCAGTTAAAGTCAAGACTTTCAGGAATTGTTTTCAGTCATAGAATCACAGACATGTACAGCACAGAGACAGAGCCTTCGATCCAACTTGCTCAGATATCCTAAATTAATCTAGTCCAATTTGCCAGCACTAGGCCCATATCCCTCTAACCCCTTCCTATTCATACACCGATCCAGATGCCTTTGAAATGTTGCAATTGTACCAGTCTCCAACACTTCCTCTGGCAGCTCATTCCATACACGAACCACCCTTTGCGTGAAAAAGTTGCACCTTAGGTCCCTTTTAAATCTTTCCCCATTCACCCTAAGTACGCACTCTCTAGTTCTGAACTCCCCCAACCCAGGGAAGAGACTTGGTCTGTTTACCGTATCCATGCCCCTCATGATTTTATAATCCTCTATACAGGCACTCCTCAGCCTCCGACCATATCACTTAATTGTTTTACCACTTACCTTCTCTTAAGTGACACCAATATTTTTTTAAATGCTAATCTATTAAGCACAGTAAATTTCTTACCTTGTTTGATTGCTTGCTTACAGCAGATGAAGGCCTTACATTTTCATAAGTCTGACAGCTTGAAATATTGTCATTCTCTTCATTAGCTTGTTCAAAGTTCATGCTTCCAGAGATTCCTATATGTATAAAAAGTTTATTTACCCTTACCACATTAAGGTTGAAAAACAATATTATTCTGTAAATTGTGATTCTTATACAGAAAAAGTATCAACAGGGCGGCATGGTGGCTCAGTGGTTAGCACTGCTGCCTCACAGCGGCAGGGACCCGGGTTCAATTCCAGCCTGTGTGGAGTTTGCACATTCTCCCCGTGTCTGCATGGGTTTCCTCCAGGTGCTCTGGTTTCTTCCCACAGTCCAAAGGTGTGCTGGTTAGGTGAATTGGCCTTGCTAGACTACCCATAGTGTTCAAGGATGTGTAGGTTAGGTGACTTGGTCGAGGTAAATGTAAATGTCAAGGACAGTGGGTCACTCTAGAGGGTTGGTATGGACTTGTTGGACCGAAGGGCCTGTTTCCATACTGTAGGGAATTAAATTCTAATAATGTGATTCCAAAAACTTGGAATATGGCTTCCGACATGTGAAAAACTCAATACATAAATAGAAAAATCATCAAAACCATTTACGATTTACAGGTTCACAAATTACATAGATTGACTCCAGTTAAAGGAAACTGGAACTTACAAGATTTTGGAGAACTATCCCACCTACCTCTTTGTTCCATTACTTCTTGGATGTCTGGTTTTGATGCAGAATCGAGGACTGCTTCAACTTCATCACTGGGGGCTGTCATGGACTGCCCAACTGAAAGGATTTGGATTTTGGTGTTAACTTCCTGTACCTCATTACTTATGATGGCTCCCGGGCCATCAATACCTGCAGATAGGAAAGCAATTTTTTTGTTAATGCTGGTTTCATGAATGATTATACTGAAATTAACTTTTGAGCAATGCCCACAATTAATAACAAATAAAATGAGCTGCTTTACTACTTACACATAGATCTTTTGCACTTAAGCTGGTTTAACTCCCTCTCGCCTACTAATCCCACTGAAAAAAATCCCACATCGTTGAAATCTGCTTTTCCATCTCAGAGGAAGAGGAGAGAGACTAGGCACTGCAAGAACCTCAGGGCAGCCAACCACCAGTTCTCCCAAGATTATATACACTCAAGAATTGTATTTACACAAGCTGCACTTCAATTTGACCTACAGTTTCTGCTCTTTCAGTGATGACAAACCTCAAAACTGCCTTCAACTTTTATGAAGTGGAGGTGTTGGTGTTGAACTTTTGAAGTTGACCTAATGAAGGAGCAGCACTCTAAAAACCTGTGAGTTCAGATAAGCCTGTTGAACTATAACTTGGCATCTTGTGACTTCTGACTGTGTTCAACTTTTATGTATCAGTCACGTCAGGTTTCGACAGTGCTCATCAAAAACATTAGCGCATCAGCTAGGCACTAATGCACAGTTTTTTTTTAAAAACTTTAGCTTTTCATGTGACATGGACATTGCTGACCTGACCAGCTTTTGTTACCCATTGCAAACGGCCCTTGAATGAAATGAATTGCTAGGCCATTTCGGAGGGCAGTGAAGAGTCAATGACATTACTGCGGATCTGGAGTCACAAGTAGGCAAACCAAGTAAGGATAACAGATTCTTCCCCAATAAGGACATGAATGAACCAGATGGGTTTTTATGACAATTGATAACAGATGTCTTAGTCACCATTACTGAGACCAACTTTATAATTTAAACTTATTAATAGAATTCAAGTTCCACCAGCTGCCTTAATCTGTTAAAGAACTATTGTCGATTGGAATAGATTCCACTCACTAATCAGCTTGTTTATTACATTATCTGCAAGTTGCCACAATGCCAATATTGCTCACTTGGTTATGGACTCATTAAATCTTTTCCCAAATCTGATGAAATGTCATCCACCTGTGGGGGTTGCTGCGTCATCTGTTGCCTTTACTTTAGATTTATAGGTATCTACAAAATGTATTCATTTTTGTTTAATTCACTGCCATTTCTCTTTCTGCAATGCCCACTTTGAAGAAATTCTGCTGCTCTCTTCACTTGATGTTTTGCCTTTTCTATTGTTCACCTTCAGTGCTATTCTTTCCCTTTCGTGCATTTAGTTAAAAATCTAGCAAAATTCACTTCCACAGCCACAACTCTCCTCAGTGGGACTGGCTGTTCTTTTCAGTCTGGCAGGTAGACATACCGTTGTTCTGCTATTTTTACATTCCCATCAATTAATCTGAACTATCAACATACATTCTTCCCCAACACTCCACATAACTTTCCACTCCACACTTCACATCAGCTCTGATGAAGAGTCATCACTCAGAGAAAGATTAGGTCAACAGTGTCTGTGTTCAGTGTAGTTTAAAAGAGATATCTAACTCTTCCTTGTTGAATGACAGAATGTGCTTGATAGTGGGGAATGGGCACGTTTATCTAAATCCTATCTTTTATCTGAGTCTAAGAGTTGGCACTGGAAGGATAAGCCAGTGATCTCCAACTTGCTTTTGCCATTTGTTTTCTGATCATAGGTTACCGTAATAGTTCTTCCCTTACCCTTCACACCTTGTCTGGTTTCCTTCTGTTTCTTGTATTATTATAGTGGTATTTGACAGTAGAAGAAAGCTGGGTCTAATGATCTAACTGGTTCACAGTGGTGGGGTATCAACAATAATTAATGGAGTGTGATATAATGCTAAAGGGATTAAACAGTTTGGAACGAAAGCATGAACAGGGCAATAAATTGGATGATCAGCCATAATTATTTTGAATAGCAGAGCAGATTCAAAGGCTGAAAGGCCTACTTTTGCTCTTATTTTTTACATTTCTGTGAAAGTGCATCAACTGGAATCATTAATGCTATAATTCATCTCCCATAGATGTTACCTGATATCTGAGATTTTTCAGAATTTTGTGGTTTTTATTTCTGTGTTAATGACTAAATAGCCCTCTGGAACTGCATAGAAGCAGAAATGTAAGTCATCCCTGCAGTGCCATTCAATCTGAAAGATTTGAGAATATCCAGTACATCCTAACTGACTCCTACAGTGGTATCATCTTGGGTATGGTTTCCAAAACTGCAAAGTGAAAATCCATACAAAGTCCAATGGTTTGGTCCTAAGGCACCATGCATAAAGTTTGTTGCTGCTATTGCTTGTAAAATCATAGAGGCTGAAAGCATCTGAGGTACTAGGAATTAATATTTATTAAGTTTCATTCAGGTACCTTCTTCATTATTTAGTGCACATGATATTAGAAAAATCAAGAATGTTGCAGTAAATCGCATATTTCATAGATTTAAGACAATTTGAACAAAAAAGACATGACAGAGTATAACATGACCAGACAAAAACTCAGACAGGAGATATTAAAGATGTAATTTATCATCTGATTTATTTCATTCCTTGATTGGTGCTTCTACCATTCTGTTTCTAACTGCAAACATCAGCTCCCTACACTGAGCGTTTCAATCTATTCACGCATTAACCTACGTATATTTGACTTGCCCCCTTCCTTCATAGGAGATCAAATGCAATGCTTTACTTTTCCACACAGCATTTTGCATCCTCACCTACAAACTGTCTCTATTAACTTCTAACCTTATCTTGGTTTCCACTATTTCTTTGACAGAAAGTACTAGTGTAGGATGAGGGCTGACTTCTCTTGGAGTGTAAGGTGAGAATTGGGTGGGGGTGGGGTGGTTTTGGTATTGCTGTTCAGGTAAACACGCTCAGTTGGAATAACATGAAGACCCGGGTTCAATTCCCGACTCAGGCGACTGACTGTGTGGAGTTTGCACGTTCTCCCCGTGTCTGCGTGGGTTTCCTCCGGGTGCTCCGGTTTCCTCCCACAGTCCAAAGATGTGCGGGTCAGGTGAATTGGCCATGCTAAATTGCCCGTAGTGTTAGGTAAGGGGTAATGTAGGGGTATGGGTGGGTTTCGCTTCGGCGGGTCGGTGTGGACTTGTTGGGCCGAAGGGCCTGTTTCCACACTGTAAGTCTAATCTAAAAAAAAACATGTTAGTAGGCCTTTCTAATAAGCAGCGTTGAAAAGTCTAAGAAAGATTCAGTCTACTCCATTTCAACACTGTGATCTTTCCATTTCAAACTCACTCACCCATCTTCAGCTACCTTGCATGCTCCAAGTCTCAAATTATCACGCTAACATCACATATATCCATTTTCTGTTTTCTCTTCAAGCAAACTGAAACTTATTCTAAGTCTTCTCAAAGTTCTATGTTGTTTCACTTCACCATACTCGTCTTTTAAATGCTATATTATGATAACTTGCAATTTTGTCAAAGTTTTTGCACATAACTTTCCCTGCTTTGTCTACAGACACTGCTGAGATATTAAAGTAGAATGTTTGTATTTTCTGGAACCACGTTTCTGCAACAGATATATCAGGAGCTACATTTGAATAGTGTAAAGTTCATAGCAGCATAGGAAATAAGTGTAAGATTAGTAGGTCACTCAATACGCAACCTGTTCTGTGATTCAAACAGCTCTTGGGTGATAACCTACCTCAACACCATTTTGCCCCAGTCTTCCAAAATCTTTCGAAGCTATTAGCACCCAGAGTTCTATCAATTTCTGTTTGGAACTAATTCAATAATTGAAATTCTAAAACCCTCTGGGACTGAGAATTCCAAGGATTCACCACTCTTTGACTGAAGACATTTCTCATCTCAGTTGTAAATGGCTTGCCCTTTATTTTAAGGCTGCACCTCCTGGTTTGAGACTCATCAGCCAGGGAAACATCTGATCAATATCTAATCTGTCATACCCAGCAAGAAATTTCAATTTAATCACATCTCATTGAGAATCTCTAGAGACACAAGCCTGGTTTCCTCAATCTCCCCTTACAGGCCATCCTGTCATCACAGGGGCAAGTCGAGTGAATCTCCACTGCATTCCCTCAATGGCAAATACATCACTCCTTAAAAAGGAAACAGTACCCAATACACCAGCTTCAATCTCACCAAACCTCAACACAATTCCTGCAAGACATTTTTACTCCTGTACTCAAATCCCTTCCAGATGAAGGCCACTACAATACCATGATGAATTCCTAGTTGTTGCAGCACTGAATGCCATAAAATACAGGAGCAGGATTAGGCCATTCAGCCCATCAAGACTGCTCCACCATTCAATCATGAACAGGACATCTATTACACTCTAAAAATAATGATTTATTTAAACAGAAGCCAAGTTTACACTTTAGTTAGCCACCCTCCATAAAATTCTCATCCCACTGATTACCATCTCCTCATATCTATGCAACCAATTGAGACCCAATTAACTCTTAAGTAATATGCCCATCATCTGTTCCCTTATTCTCTTAGATTTCAGCATTCTTTCAACCTATACACATGATAACAACACCGAGAACCCTTTGGACATCAATCCTTCCCTACCTCTCACCATTTAAGAAATGCTATGCTTTTCCTTTTTTCTATCAAAAGTAAATAACGTCATATTTATTCAAATTCCATCTTCCATGTTCTTGTTCACAATAATCAGGAACTATTAACTACATGGGCTTAAAACTAACATGGCTCAGCTTTATCCCTTCTGATGTTTCTGTCTAATTTGCTACTGTCTTGCAAGTTTTTTTTTAGAATGAATGGATGTAAATATTTTTCTTTCTACCCCCTTCTGCTTCTAACATAAAAGAGAAAATTTGAAACTGTCTCTTAACATGACTGGAGTATAAAAAAGGTGACCCATCCTCAGAATATTTACAATAAAATATAACAAGCAGTCAACAACAATAAGGATATTTTTAAAAAACACCTAGCAGTGTAAGGGAGGTGAAGGAAGAAACATACATGCCTTAAATTGTAAGGGTTTAAGACAGAATAATCAGAGGATTTCAACTACCTTCAAAATCAAGCAGCCAGAAAAGGGAGGTAAACAGGATAAGAAAATGGAGTTCCTACAATGTTTGCAGGACTCTTCTTTAACCCAGTATGTAAGAAGACCAATGAGGAAGGGTTTGCCACGCATCTAGTAAATGGAAATGAATCAAAACTGATAAGTAAAAGTAGAAGAAAAATTTATGGGAACATATCTGTAATAAAGATCATAATATTCCTTAAGACATGATTTCTGAGAAAGGCATATGCCACTACAAACTATTTTGAATATTTGACAAATATCTCGACAAATCAACAATCAACCTAGTGTTCAGACCTGTTTCTGTTACCACTTCCATGGACTACTTTTAAAATCTGGACTGTGTAACAGCAACAAGTGCACTAGAGCAATTTGACTAACAATGCCTCCCTCACATTGTCTGGATTCAACAGTAGAGTCATTAAAGCAACTGCTATTGGCCTTTTTGAAGTAATTCCACAGCATTTGGAAAAAGCTCCTATGAAATCAACTTTGATTGACTGGATAGCGTGTCTGGATGGTTAAAAACTGCCTCCCCATTAGTTTCTGCTCTCTCAATTCTCAAATAGGCAACCTACTGTGGAAAATAAAGACAGGCTGAAGCTCTCCTTGAAGAGTGGTTGCATTGACATTCTTGACTGTCAGTAAAAGAAAGAAAATCCTGCACTTCAGATTCCACTATCTCTTGGTAGAGATCCTTCCTGGATTTCAATAGACAATAGGTGCAGGAGTAGACCATTTTGCCCTTCGAGCCAGCACCACCATTCATGATCATGGCTGATCATCCTCAATCAGTATCCTGTTCCTGCCTTATCCCCATAATCCTGATTCCACTATCCTTAAGAGCTCTACCCAACTCTTTCTGACCAGGTGAGGAGGAATCACATGAATTCCCTTTTTTAAACCCACTTTTTCGTCAATTGCAACAAATACCATTTTGTTCCGTTTTTAAGCCACTTGGCCATCACACTTCAATTAAACTCAGTCCATCAGATTAAAAGGAAGGAAAGTCAATTTCAAGTGTTCTCATGTGAAACAGAATAGAGTTGTTACCCAAAGAATCGACAAACACACACAAAAGCATCAGTCATGAGCTTTCAATAGGGACAAAGAGCGCGAGAACGTGAGAGCGACAACATGTGTGCGTGTGGAGCGTGCGTATGAGTGAATGAGAGAGCGAGCGAGAGAGAGTGTGAGTGAGAGCAAGAGAGTGAGTGAGTGAGTGACTTAAAGAGACACAGAATCAAGGGACCACAAATGACGATGAATCCTGACAAAAGATCAAGACCACAGAATGATTAGATTAGATTAGATTAGATTACTTACAGTTTTAGAAACAGGCCCTTCGGCCCAACAAGTCCACACTGACCCTCCGAAGAGCAACCCACCCAGACCCATCCCCTTACATTTACCCCTTCATCTAACACTATGGGCAATTTAGCATGGCCAATCCACCTAATCTGCACATCTTTGGACTGTGGGAGGAAACTGGAGCACCCAGAGGAAACCCACGCAGACACAGGGAAGATGTGCAAACTCCACACAGACAGTTACCCGAGGCAGGAATTGAAGCCGGGTCTTTGGCGCTGTGAGGCAGCAATGCTAACCACTGAGCCACCGTGCCGCCCTCATGGAAAAAAGCTGAACTTGATGGGTAGAGAACAGAACTTGGGAAAACAAATTGTGGCATTGGCAAACAATGAGATAGAACAGCAGCAGGAAATTTAATGTGCAACAAAATTCAGAAAGAAAAACATATTTTGCTAATAAACAAGAAAAAACTAAACAATAATGAGATACTAATATAATCCTGGATAAGACCATCAAATTATAATCTGATTAAGGACCTGTACTCATTTTGCTAAAAATAAAACTTGACAGAAAGTGAGATCCAACAGTCCTGGTAAAAGAATAAAGCTATAAGATTCCACTATTTGAACAAACAACAATTTATTATAAGAATCAAAATAGTAATGCAATCTGCCATAGTCCCAGAATGAATGTGGTAAACATGGGTAATATTAGGATGAAATGTCCTATAGTGCACATAAACATAGCTAAGACAAGTAAGACAGGTCTCAGAAACTCCTCCCTAACATTAATGACATGGTGGGTCATTAAATTTCACAAGGAATTACAACCCTTCACTTTTGTAGATCTAACCTTGAAACTCCCTCTAAGAACTGTTGCAACATAGATGGCCTCAACAACTGTTCATGTTCTGGTTGATCACCCTTCTTTCGTCAGTTCATGGTCTCCTGAATTCAAAGCACTGCACTTCAGTACTTATTCACCAGCACAACTCCAGCTTTTTTCTCCCCGACAGCTAACTTTACCAAGTTAGAGCTTTAATGTGGTTTTCGCTAAGCTTCCAGCTTGCTCAGATGCAACATTCCAAATTGCAGATTTTAGTCCCCACTCCGTATTGACCTATTGGTGGCTCTTGTGAGCCACAATAACTTCTAGCACATTTTCTAAGATATGACTGCAATACATACTTGCCTAACAATCCTTACATTTTCACTGGCTTTTTCTGGAGCAGAGAAAGGCTGTACAGAGACTCTGGTGAGGGTGCAAAAGAGATGATACCAGAGCTACAAAGTTATATCTCTCGGGAGAATGTGGCTAGGTTATAACCTTCATTCTTCAAAAAGAATATTAGTGGTCTTTAAAATAATGAAAGATCTCGATAGGATAGGTACTTTTAGGGAACTTTTAGGAAGGGTAGTAGCCTTCAAAATAAGGTAGACAGACATCAAATAAGTAATTCGGAAGAAACTTTCTTGCCCAAAGCATGGTGAAAATTGGCTATGTGGGAGGAGTTGAGGTGAACAGGATAAAAGCATTTATAGTGAAGCTAGATAATCGTACAAGGGAGAAGTGTTAGAGGGTAATGTTGAAATCTTAACTGAGGAAGTTTGAGAGATGGATTGAGTGGAGCGTAAATAACAGAATGAATTGTCTGATTTTGTACTCCAAATGCTTCAGCATTTCTTAATCAATTAACAACCTCATCTAAGTACCAAACTCAATAAAGTAATCTGTTCGCACTTGAAAGCAGTACTTCAATCAATACAGCTGTAAAATCACTATTAGTTGAGTTCCATTTCCTACTACAATTTGTCTTTGGACTTCTATTCTTCCATTAAGCTCAACACATGATCAAAGTGAAAGTGCAGCACCACATCCTGCCATGTGCACCTCAGAGACTAAGTCTAATATTAATTCTAATAATTTCTGCAATGCAGCTTGCAAGCTCTCTTGTTCGAAAGGACTGACTAAGTGAAATAACAGTTCGTATTTTTCTACCAGGATAGAGAGAAATGGGAAAGATTGGTGTTTTGGATGAGGTAATTCCTTAAAAAAAAACCATGCTGGTGATGTCAACATGCACCTTTCATCACTGCGATCACTAGGATGCTACAGTTCTGGCCATTACCTGAATATTTTGTTCTTTAACTTGCATTTCTCAAAGGCAATTAGGGCTGAACGATAGTTACTGACTTTTCCAGCAATATGAACATCCTATGATTGAATACATTTAAAAATTCCTGAATCACCTAACACTTACTTCAGCTATACACATTTTCTAATATATGATTAATATTTTTAATATCTGTCACCATATCAGTTTTTTGAGATGTGGCACTTTCAGGATGGTGGGATCTGATAATGTGAGGATGGGGGAGCATCTGCTGAAGGAGTGAGGGGACATGTCAGGTCCCAGCGGGATTTCAGATCCCACAGCAAATGTTGGATCTTTGGGAACAGGGATGTGGATCTTGGGAAATCAGTGTGTGGGAGTGTAGTTGGGGGTGTGTGAGCTAAGTTCTTTTTATATTCGCTCATGGGACATGGGTGTCGCTAGCTGGCCGGCCAGCATTTATTACCTATCCTCAGCTGCCCTTGAACTGAGTGGCTTGCTAAGTCATTTCAAAGTCAGTTAAGAGACAACCAGATTGCTGTGGAGTCATACATAGGTCAGACCAAATGAGGATAGCAGATTTTCTACCCTGCAGGACATGACTGAGTTTCTCCAACAATCAAAAATGGTTTTATGATAATCAGTGGATTCTTAATTACCAGATTTTGTTTTGGAATTCAAATTCCACCATCAGTGGGATTCAAACCTGAGTATCCAGAACATGAGTTGAGGTTCCAAATTAATAATCTAGTGATAACATTGTTGGGGTATTGTATCTTGAATAGGATCTATTTAATAGTTAGACTCAGGGTTTGGACTGTATATTTCATAGACAAAGTTTTCCTGAATACCTATTTTATTTAACTTCATCAGAACCATCCAAACCTCCATTTATCATGGATGCTTTCAGAGTGCCAAACAGAGGAATTGTCCAGAGGAAAATTCAATTACCCATGCAATTCCACTGGAGTCTGCTATGATGAGGATTCTGCAGCATCTCCATGCACAACTCTTATCTATACCAGCATAACAACTCTCTGGCTCACAGAAAATCTGTCCCAATGGGTCCTACTGTCCCAAAAATAACATTCTGCCATTAATATTAGAACACAATGCCGAACAAAATGAGTGCTTTCTTTATCCCTTTTTAAAAAGCCAATGAATCCAAAACATTCATATGAAAAGAAAATACTGTAATGCTGGAAATCTGAAATAAAAATGAAGTATTGGGAAAAATGTAGCAGGTCTGGTATCTTCTGTGGGCTCTTAATGTTTTGCATATAACATGACTCTTCTTCAAAACTCAAAGGAGCTACAGTCTGGATAAATAACATAAAATTTTCCACTTTTGTACTTTCCCCATTAAGGTTCAATATTGAGTTCCATAACAGTACATCCCTACCTCCCCCCCAGGCATGTCTTTCTCACTTTGCTCTCCAAAGCAGACCCAGATTCTCCTTTCTACAGTTAACATTTACACCTTATTTACATATCTATGTCTCCTTAATTATCACCATTATTAGCTGCCTTTGTCTTTTGCTCTGGGCACTCTCACAACCTGTTCCACTTGACTCTTCTCCCGCTTTGGCTAATGTGCAAAAAACACCACTTTAGAGTTCCAAAGCAGAGACTGGAATCAGAAACGTTAACTCAAAATCATTTCTCTCTTTACAGATGCTGCCAGACCTGCTGAATTTCCAGCACTTGGTTTTCAATCCATATTATTTTCCAGTTTTCAAAGTTTGTGAGAAGATTTGTAGCTCGGGTGCTCGTTGTTGTGGTTCTGTTCACCGAGCTGGGAGTTTTTGTTGCAAAAGTTTCGTCCCCTTTCTAGGTGACAAATTCCATGCAAGGACTGCACAAAACACTACATAGGACAAACAGGAAGACAGCTAACAACCCGCAGCCATGAACACCAACTAGCCACAAAACGACACGACCAGCTATCCTTAGTAGCCATACACTCAGATGACAAACAAAATGAATTCAATTGGGACAACACCACTATTATAGGGCAAGCCAAAGAGAACAGCCAGGGAATTCCTAGAGGCATGGCACTCATCCACAAATTCTATCAACAGACACATCGACCTAGAGCCTATATACCAGCCACTGCAGTGGACAGCAACTGACAACCGGAAGCGGCAGATTCAAACCACTATAAATGCCAGAGGAATCAGCACAGAAGCGCTTCACAGGAGGCTCCCAAGCACGGAGGATGTCACCTAGAAAGGGGACGAAACGTTTGCAACAAAAACTCCCAGCTCGGCGAACGGAACCACAACATTTTTCAGTCTTAATGAAGGATTTGCATAATGCTTGTCTAAGATAATAGAGCAGACTGCTTATATTTTTTGAAAGACATAACTACAAAGGTGTGTACGGAGCCAGATTTAACAGTTCAAACTTCAGGAGAATCAGAAACTACAAGCTCTATGTGCTTAAAGCTAACCTGGCTCTCCTTTGTCCCTTTCGATGTCTCTGTCCAATCTGTTACCTTCTCGCAAGTGTTTCAGCATGTCTGGTCGCAAAGATTTCTCAGGTGCTTGTGCCTCATCAGATTTCTTTCTATCTCCTTCTGCTAATATAAATTAACAAAGGATAGTGAATATTTGACAGCTTCTTTCACAACCTTGCTTTCCTTATATTTCATTAGTTTACGTCAGGCACATTGAAATACAGGTGGAAAAATGTTTCCACACCTACACAATTTTCTCAGCTTCCGGTTGTACAACTGCATCATAATTCAACTTTAGAAAATTTATTCTGTATACTATTTCTTGTAAAATCATAAATGTTGAAAATACCATGACCAAGGTTTCTAAATTTTATGGTTAGCTTCTACATCAAGATACACACACTGAAGCTACCTGTCACATTAGCCACTATTAATAGCAGAATGAGATGCATATTGCTTCATCAAATGCCAACTTTAACTAAAGGTGCTCAAACAACAAACAAAAAATTAGACTTGAACCCAGACATGACGGAACTTTCGAGGACTTGAGGATTGGGCCTCTGTCTGCAACATTCGCCTTCATATATATGGGCTGAGGGCTTTCCTTAAGCCCAGTTTGAGATTCAGCAGACAGAAGATATATGGTATGGCAGTAAGACTAGGATTTGAGAGGAATTCTGGTAACCTTTGTATGAGACTACTAGGCATTTAAGTAATCCATGTTAGTGAAGTGGAGTGAGGTAGTGCAGCAGAAACAAGAGGTGAGTGATTGGGTAATGCAGTGTAGGCATCTCAAAAACAAAACTGAAATAAGAGAATCTTCCTGGCTAGATATTTTAATATGATCAGCAGCAGGTATTTGACAAACCAATTCAGCATTTATGGCGGAATGAAAGGCTCACAGATGATCATAATTCAAGATTTTAAATGCTGTCTTTAGGTTGTATCTTTATGTTCTACTTGTATAATTACTGTATATAAATTTGATTACCTAATTCTGCAATTAAACTAAGCTCAGGAATGATGCTTGCAAAACATCCTCTCTTGGAGGGGCTAGGAAAGAAACACTAAAACAATTGATAATCTTGGATCATGCAAGTGCTAAGACAGAAAAGATTGGATTGCAGCTTTTGGCTTGTCAGGCATGCACCCACTAACAGGCAGTATGGACAGACTACTGCAAGAAGGACTGGCTCAGTAAAATATCACAAGAGGTTATACATGAGATTCACTACTACCAAGGACAGGATAAACTACAGTACAGACATGAATGAGATGATGAGTTGCCATTCATGGAATATTACAAGGTAGTAAACTACAGCATTGTAGAAATTATAAAATATAAATAATCTAAGCAGTCCAACAAGCTCATGTTAGTGTTTACGCTCGATGCAAGCAGCATCCTAATTCTATGTTCTTGATTTTATGATGTAGCGCTGTTCGTATTAGACTGGGGTGAACAAAGTCAGAAGTCACACAACACCAGGTTATACTCCATGTTTATTTGAAATCACAGAGCACTGTTCCTTTTTCAGGCAACCTATAAATTCTGCACCTGTGCACTTCCCTCCACTTCATCTGATGAAGGAACAGTGCTCCGAAAGTTTGTGATTTCAAATAAACATGGAGTATAACTTGGTGTCGTGTGACTTCTGACTGGATTTTATGGTCAGCACCAAAATGATGGCACTCACAACTGACCGCCACAAAGATTGAGCAGGCTGTCTAGCATGGATCTAACTGTTTTGTTCAGAGGTTTTCTTAAATTACAGTTGAAAATATTGATTGAAGTTAAATGCATATAGAATATGAAAAGCTTCTGTCTTTTCACTGCATGCTGCCCAATAATGGGCCTGTGGGATTTGATTACCATGGAGACTAAGGGCAGAGATCAATTGGCTGGATGGCTGGTCTCTGATGCAGCAGGATGACAATGGCATGGGTTCAAATCTCATATCAGCTGAGGTTACCTGATAAACACTCCTTTTCAAACTCTCCACTCGTCTGAGGCAAGGTGACCTTCATCCTGATGAAACAGCAGCCCTATGGTCATTTGGGATTACAGTGAGAGAGATATACTGCAAGGAAACAGACCCTTTGGTCCAACACTTCCATGCCGACCAGCTATCCCAATCCAATCTAGACACATCTGCTAGCACTCGGCCCATATCCCTCCAAACTCTTCCTATTCATATTATCTTTCAGATGCCTTTTAAATGTTGCAATTGTACTAGCCTCCACCACATCCTCTGGCAGCTCATTCCCGACATGTACCACCCTCTGTGTGAAACGGTTGGCCCTTAGGTCTCTTTTATATCTTCCCCCTCTCACCCTAAATCTATGCCCTCTAGTCCCGAGACTTTATCTATTTACCCTATCCATGCCCCTCATAATTTTGTAAACGTCTAGAAGGTCATCCTACAGCCTCCGATGCTCCAGAAAAAATAGCACCAGCCTGTTCAGCCTCTCCCTATAGCTCAAATCCTCCAATCCTGGCAACATCCTTGTAAATCTTTTCTGAACCATTTCAAGTTTCACAACATCTTTCCGATAGGATGGAGACCAGAATAGTATGCAATATTCCAAAAGTGGCCAAATCAATGTCCTGTACAGCTGCAACATGACCTCCCAGCTCCTGTGCTCAATACTCTGACCAATAAAGGAAAGCATACCAAACGCCTTCTTCACTATCCTGTCTACCTGCGACTCCACTTTCAGGGCAATGAACCTGCACTCCAAGGTCTCTTTGTTCAGCAACACTCCCTAGGGCCTTACCATTCAGTGTGTATAAATCCTGCTAAGATTTGCTTTCCCAAAATACAGCACCTCGCATTTATTCCATCTGCCACTTCTTAGCCCATTGGCCCATCTGGTCCAGATCCTGTTGCAATCTGAGGTAACCTTCTTCGCTGTCCACTACACCTCCAATTTTGGTCTCATCTGCAAACTTACTAACTATGCTGCTTATGCTCGCATCCAAATCATTTATATAAATTACAAAAAGTAGTGGATCCAGCACCGATCCTCGTGGCACTCCACTGGTGACAGGCCTACAGTCAGAAAAACAACCCTCTACCACCACCCTCTGTCTTCTATCTTTGATCCAGTTCTGTATCCAAATGGCTAATTCTCCCTGTATTCCATGAGATCTAACCAGTCTCCCATGGGGAACCTTGTCCAATGCCTTACTGAAGTCCTTATAGATCACGTGCTCACTCTGCCCTCATCAATTCTCTTTGTTACTTCTTCAAAAAACTCAATCAAGTTTGTGAGACATGATTTCCCAATCATAAAGCCATGTTGACTATCCCTAATCAGTCCTTGCCTTTCCAAATACATGTACATCCTGTCCCTCAGGATTCCTTCCAACAACTTGCCCATCACCAACATCAGGCTCATCAGTGTATAGTTCCCTGGCTTGTCCTTACCACCGAGGAGAAAGTGAGGACTGCAGATGCGGGAGATCAGAGCTGAAAATGTGTTGCTGGGAAAGCACAGCAGGTCAGGCAGCATTCAAGGAGCAGGAGATGCCTGACCTGCTGTGCTTGTCCTTACCACCCCTTTCTTAAACAATGCCACCACGTTGGTCAACTCCAGTCTTCCCACACCTCACTGCGACTATCGATGATACAAATCTCAGCAAGGAGCCCAACAATCACTTCCCTAGTTTCCCACAGAGTTCTAGGATACACCTGATCAAGTCCTGGGGATTTATCCACTTTTGTGTGTTTCAAGACCTCCAGCACTTCCTCTTTTTCTTTCAGGATGTCACCATCTATTTCCCTACATTCTATATCTTCCATGTCCTTTTCCACAGTAAGCACTGATGCAAAATATTTGTTTAGTACCTCCCCCATTTCCTGCGGTTCCACACAAAGGCCGCCTTGCTGTTCTTTGAGGTGTCAACAGTGTGGTGCTGGAAAAGCACAGCAGGTCAGGCAGCATTTGAGAAGCAGGAAAATCGACGTTTCGGGCAAAAGCCTTTCATCAGGAATGAGGCTGGGAGACTGGGGGGGTGGAAAGATAAATGGGAGGGGGAGGGGCTAGGGAAAGGTAGCTGTGAGCGCAATAGGTGGATGGAGGTGATGTAATGGGAATAAGTTGGAGGTGAGGGTGGAGTGTATAGCTAGGAAGGAAGATGGACAGGTCATGAGGGTGGTGCTGAGTTGAAAGGTTGGAATTAAGGATGATCAGCCATGATCATATTGAATGGTGGTGCAGGCTCGAAGGGCAGAATGGCATGCATCCTGCATCTATTGTCTATTGTCTAATTAGGATAAGGTGGGGGAGGGGAAATGAGGAAACTGATGAAATGCACATTATGCTATGGGGTTGGAGGGTCCTGAGGCAGAAGATGAGGTGTTCTTCCTTCAGACGTCAGGCGGTAAGGGAGTAGTGACGGAGGAGGCTCAGGACCTGCATGTCCGCGGTGGAGAGGGAGGGGGAATTGAAGAGTTCGCCACTGGGCAGTGGGGTTGGTTGGAGTGGGTGTCCTGTAGATGTTCCCTGAAGTGCTCTGCGAGTAGGCGCCCTGTCTCCCCAATGTAAAGGAGACCGCATCAGGAGCAACAGATATAGTAAATGGCGTGTGTGGAAGTGCAAGTGAAACTTTGATAGATGTGGAAGGCTCCTTTGGGGCTTTGGATTGAGGTGAGTGGGGAGGTGTAGGTGCAGGTTTTGTAATTCTTGCAGTGGCAGGGGAAGATGCCAGGAGGGGAGGGTGGGTTGTTGGGGTGTGTGGATCTGACAACGTCGCTGAGGGAATGGTCTTTACAGAAAGCGGATAGGGGTAGGGAGGGTGATGGGATCCTTTTGTAGGTGGCGGAAATGGTGGAGGATGATGCGATATATGCAGAGGTTGGTGGGGTGGAAGGTGAGGACCAGGGAGGTTCTGACCTTGTTGCAGTTGTAGGGGTGGGGTTCGAGGGCGGGGGTGAGGATAGTGGATAACATGGGCTGGAGGACATCATCAACCATGTGGAAGGGAAAGATACGGTCTTTAAAGGAAGAGGCTATCTCATGTATTCTGAGGTGGAACTGGTCGTCCTGGGAGCAGATGTGGTGGAGGTGGAGGAATTGGAAATACAGGATAGCATTTTTGCAGGAGGCAGGGTGGGAGGAGGTGTAATCCAGGTAGCTGTGGGAGTTGGTGGGTTTGTAGAAAATGTCAGTGTTGAGTCGGTCACAGTTGATGGAGGTGGAGGGGTCCAGGATGAGGAGGGAGGTGTCAAAGATAGTCCAGGTGAGTTTAAGGTCAGGGTGGAATGTGTTGGTGAAGTTGATGAACTTTCAACTTCCTCATGGGAGCACTAGGTGGCGCCAATGCAGTCATTAATGTCGCGGAGAAAAAGGTGGGGACTGGCGCTGGTGTAACGGCAGAAGATAGACTGCTCCACGTAGCCGACAGAGACAGGCATAGCTGGGACCCATGCGGGTGGCCCTGGCTAGCCCTTTCGGCTGGAGGAAGTGGGAGGATTCAAAGGCGCAACTGTGAAGGGTGAGGACCACTTTAGCCAAACGAATTAGTGTCAGTGGAAGGGTACTGGTGGGGATGTCAGGAGAGGAAGAATTGGGAGGGCTTAGAGACCTGGTCATGGCGGATGAAGGTCTATACTTTGAGGGGCCCTATTCTCTCCCTAGTTACCCTTTTCTCCTTTGTAAAAACTCTTTGGATTCTCCTTAACTGTATTTGTCAAAGCTATCTCATGTCCCTTTTTGCCCTCCTGATTTCCCTCTTAAGTATACTCTTCTAAGGATTCACTCGATCTATCCTGTCTATACCTAACATCTGCTTCCTTCTTTTTCTTTACCAAACCCTCAGTTTCTTTAGTCATCCAGCATTCCCTATACCTACCAGCCTTTCCTTTCACCCGAACAGGAATATACTGTCTCTGGATTCTCGCTATCTCATTTCTGAGAGCTTCCCATTTTCCAGCCGTCCCTTTACCTGCGAATCTCTGCCCCCAATCAGCTTTTGAAAGTTCTTACCTAATACCATCAAAATTAGCCTTCCTTCAGTTTAGAAACTTAACTTATAGATTTGGTCTATTCTTTTCCATCACTATTTTAAAGAGAGTTATGGGCGCTGGCCCCAAAGTGCTTCCCCACTGACACCTCAGTCACCTGCCCTGCCTTATTTCCCAAGAGTTGTTCAAGTTTTGCACCTTCTCTAGTAGGGACATCCACATTTTAATCAGAAAATTTTCTTGTACACACTTAACAAATTCCTCTCCATCTAAACCTTTAATACTATTGCAGTCCCAGTCAATGTTTGGAAAGTTAAAATCCCTTATCATAACCACCCTATTATTCCTACAGAAAACTGAAATCTCCTCGCAAATTTGTTTCTTAATTTCCCTCTGACTATTAGGGGGTCTATAATACAATCCCAATAAGGTATTCATCCCTTTCTTATTTTTCAGTTCCACCCAAATAACTTCCTTGGATGTACGTCCTGGAATATTCTCCCTCAGTACAGCTGTAATGCTCTCCCTCATCAAAAACGCCACTCCCCCTCCTCTCTTGCCTTCCTCTCTATCCTTCCTGTAGCATTTGTATCCTGGAACATTAAGCTGCCACTCTTGCCCATCCCTGAGCCACATCTCTGTAATTGCTATGATATCCCAGTCCCATGTTCCTAACCATGCCTTGAGTTCATCTGCCTTCCCTATTAGGCCTCTTACATTGAAATAAATGCAGTTTATCAAGTCCCACCTTGTTCTCTGCTTTGTCCCTGCCTGACCTGACTGTTTGACTCGCTTCCTTTCTCAACTGCACCTGTCTTAGATTGATCTTTTTCCTCACTATCTCCCTGGGTCCCACCCCCCAAACTTAATAGTTTAAATCCTCCCGAGCAACGTTAGCAAATTTCCCTGCCAGTATATTAGACTCTTCCAATTCAGGTGCAATTCGTCTTTATTGTACAAGTCACTTCTACCCCAAGAAAGATTCCAATGATCCAAAAATGTGAATCCTTCTCCCATACACCCACTCCTCAGCCATGCATTCACCTGCTCTATCTGCCTATTCCTACCCTCACTAGCTCGCAGCACTGGCAATAATCCAAATATTACTACTCTCAAGGATCTCTTTTTTTTTAAAATTCCTGCCTAACTCTCTATATTCTCCCTTCAGAATCTCATGCTTTTCCCTTCCTATGTCAATGGTTCCAATGTGTACAATGACTTCCTGCTGGTCCCTCTCCCCTTTGAGAACATTCTGCACCCTTTCTGAAGCATCCTTGATTCTGGCACCAGGAAGGCAACACGCCATTCTGATTTGTCACAGCTGGCCACAGAAACGTCTGACTGTGCCTCCAACCAAAGAGTCCCCTAAAACAATCAATCAATCTCTTGAAACTCTATTGCATTAGAGCCAGTCTCGATACCAGAAACTTGGCTGTTCGTGCTACATTCCCTTGAGAATCTATCACCCCCTACATTTTCCAAAACAGCATACTTGTTTAAAATGTGGATAGCCACAGAAGACAACTGCACTACCTGCCTACCACTCTTACCTTTCCTGGAGTAACTCATCTACGTGACTATATCTGCAATTTTTTTCCCTTCTTATAGCTGCCATCTATCACATCCCCTTGCTCTTGTAAATTCCTAATTGCCTGTAACTGTCTCTCCAACCAATTCATTTGATTTGATAGGATTCGCAACCAACAGCATTTATTGCAGATGTAATTCTCAGTAACATATAAACTCTCTCTGAACTCCCATATCCAACAAGAGGAGCATATCACTCTACTGAAGGCCATTTTTGCTTCTTTAAATCTACAGGCACAGAAAATGTCTTATTTCTCTACAAAACACTGCTCCAGGCTAACTTAAGTCTTATGGCTTATATTTTTAAGTTTAATCAGGAGACATATCTCAATAAATCATATGATCAAGAAAGAGCCCAGTCTTACTCACTATTGCTGACTTCCTGTAGGGCCACACTTAAAAGTATTCACTTATCTGTTTCTGTGCTGTGACCTCTCCCAAACAGGTTCCTCCAAGATTAGTTAATTTTCCCAGACCCACTTCGACGTCGAGCGATGAATGAATTCAAACAGTAAAGGCAGTAACTGCGCAGGTTCACTACTGTGTCAGTTAGCAGTGTGGGTTTCTTTCTTTCTTTCCCTCCTTCTCTCTCTCCTGCACTGACTTCACCATGTCCTTTGTCTGTTCATCTCCCTTTTAAAAATGCTGTTGTTTTGACTTTTGTTTTCCTCCAAAACAATGCAACAGCATATAAAAAAAATTGAGGAAAGCACCTCCAAAACCGAAAATACCTCAAAAAAAAAAGGAGCAGCCTGTTACAGCCAGAAATTCTTCCCATTCTACATCTTGGATATGACAACTCTACCTTTACTTTTATTGAGAGCAAGGTGCAAAGTGCTGGTGCTTGTAAACAAAGACAGGAATAGCTATAGGACAGACAGCAATGGACCTGAGAGAAACAGCAAGTAAGAAAAAGGCTGCAGTTGGTCTAGTCAGCAGAGAACACTACAGGTTTGCTGCAAGCTACTCTGCAGAATGCAGAAGACTGTCTCTGATCAAGCAATGTATTTGGTGGCCATCTAGACACCAAAAGATTTGCACTAGCGAGGCCGAGAGAAAAACATACAAGAATGGGCTTTACTTCTGGTAATTATAGTCAAAAGATTCATACAGCACAGAAACAGACCCTTCAGTCCAACGAATCCATGCCGACCATCATCCCAAACTAAACTAGTTGTACCTACCTGCGTTTGGCCAACATCCCTCCAAACATTTCTTATTCATAATCTTATCCAAATGTCTTTTAAATGTTGTCACAGTACCTGCATCCATCATTTCCTCTGGAAGATCTTTCCATACACAAATCAGTGTGTTAAAAAGACTGCTCTCATGTCTTTTTAAAAATCTTTCTCCTCTCACCTTTAAAATATACACCCTAGCCTTGAAATTCCCTCATCCAAGGGAAAAGACACCTTATGTATACCTCTCATTATATTATAAACTCTGTTCAGCAGCATTACCCAAGGCTCTACTCTTAATTATATGATTCTTGCATTTATTCATTTTATCAAAATGCAATACCTTGCATTTATCCAAATTAAACTCTGTCTGCCACTCTTCAGCTCAGTGACCCGATTGATCGAGATCTCTGCGTAATCTTAGATAACCTGCTTCATTGTCAACTGATCTTGGTGTCATCTGTGAACTTACTGTGCTTTCTTTATTCTCACCTAAATTATTTATATAAATGATAAAAGCAGACCTAGAACAGATCCCGTGGAATAGGTTTGGGAATTCTGGGCAGATCGAGACAGAGCACCTTGGACTGTTGCAGGATGTTACAACTCTGCAAAACAAGAAGAGGTGGAACCAATGGAAACTGGGAATGACTCTGGATGGTTTCCAATAAGTAGAATAGAGAACACGTCGTTAAGTGTATATGTGACATAGAGTTAGTAGTTGCATTAAGCCATTCATAAGGCTTACCTTTTCTGGAGGTTAGTACCTACGTGACTACTAGGTAATACTTAATCAATGTTCTTTAATCATAGAATCACAGAATCCCTACAGTTTGGAAACAGGTCCTTTGGCCCTACAAGTCCACACCGACTCTCCAAAGAGTAACCCACCCAGACCCATTCCCCTACTACTCTACATTTACTCCAGACTAATGCGCCTAACCTGCATATCCCTGAACACTACGGGAAATTTAGCATGGCCAATTCACCAAACCTGCACATCTTTGGAGTGCGGGAGGAAACCGGAGTGTCTGGAGGAAAACCACGCAGACGCGGGGAGAATGTGCAAACCCCACACAGACCATTGCCCGAAGTGGGAATTGAAACCGGTCCCTGTAAAGCAGCAGTGCTAACCACTGAGTCACCACACCGTCCTGCATTTATTTATCACTGAATGGAGAAATTCAACATTCCACAAACACAAAGTTGCTTAATCAGGGCTAACAGAAATTTTAAAAAAAACAGTTTATACCCAGATGGTGTTAGAAGATCTAGTTAATGCTGATCCGGCATGGTAGGAGAAAGTGAGGACTGAAGATGCTGGAGATCAGAGTTGGGAGGGTGGTGCTGGAAAAGCACAGCAAGTCAGGCAGCAGCCGAGGAGCAGAAGAATCAATGTTTCAAGCATAAGCCCTTCATCAGGAATGACATTTGTGGGCTGGGAGGGCTGAGAGATAAATGGGAGGGGGGTAGGGTTGGGGAGGGGAGAGGTAGCTAAAGATCGGGGAAAAGGTGAAAGGTCGGAGAGGAGGGTGGAACATATAGATGGAAAATGTAATGGACAGGTCAAGAGGGTGCCAAGTTGGACACTTGGGACTGGGACAATGTAGAGGGAGGAGAAATGAGAAAACTGGTGAAATCAACATTGCTCCCATGAGGTTTCAGAGTACTAAGGTGGAATATGAAGCATTCTTCCTCAAGGTTTTGGATGATAAGGATTTGGCGATGGATGAGGCCCAGGACCTGAATATCTTTGGAATGGGAGGGGGAAATTGAAGTGTTCAGCTACGGGGCAGTGGTGTTGGTTGGTGCAGGTGTCCCAGAGATGAAACGATCTGCAAGTTGGCGTCCTGACTCCCCGATGTAGACGAGACCACACTGGGTGCAACAGAAACAATAAATGACATTGGTGGAAGTACAAGTAAATTTTGTTGGTGACGTCACTCCTGCCCTTACAATCATGCTTACTCAAGTTGACTGTCTCTGCCCCACACCCAGCTCCAGCCCCACCTCAAGTCCTAGCGCCCAGCCCAGCCTCCCCCTCACTGAGGATAAACGGTTAGTCCTCAGCAAAGGCCTCACCTTCATCCTTCTATGCTCGAGTAATGAGTTTGACAAGCGTTGTGACCTTGAACATTTCTTCCGCTGCCTCTGCCTCCGGGCCCACTTTTTCAATCAGGACAACCGCCCACCCACCAAGGACCCCTTCTTTCACCTCGAACACACCCCATCCACCTGGACTCCCTGTACTGGCCTATTACTGCCCTCAATCTCTTCATTTCTAATGGATATCGACCGCCTCAACCTGTTCACGCCTCTCACCTACTCCAACGCCCTGCTCTCACAACGCACAGCCCTGCACTCCCTCCACTCCTACCCCAACCTCACCAAACCCGCAGACAAGGGGGGTGCAGTGGTAGTTTGGCGGACCAACCTCTACATCGCTGAAGGCAGGCGCCAACTCGCAGACACATCCTCCTACTGCCCCCTCAACCAGGACCTCACCTCCCATCACCAAACTATCATCTGCCAGACCATCCACAACCTCATCACCTTTGGGGATCGCCCATCTACTGCTCCAACCTCATCATTCATGAACCCCACACCGCTGGATTGTATCTCCTACCAAAGATTCACAAGCCTGACTTACCCGGTCGACCTATTGTCTCAATATTGTATTCAATATTTATGCCAACATAACATATAATTGCCCAGAATTGGTTGCAGGAACAACAATTAATCCTACTTGCCAATTCACTAGTTTCAAAATAGAGATTCTGCAGTGAAGGAGGTAGGTACCACTGCTATATCAAATAGTGGCTCCAATTACACTTTCTTCAATGCAGCCGCTGATCACATTATTTGTGAAAGGAGATTCACCAAGTTGAAGGAGAAAAGGGTCTGAACATGCGCTTCACCTGCAAAAGTATTGCATTTTTAGATCTCCCCAGACACACGTGCTATCACAATGAAATGCTACTATCTACTTCATGCCAAAATAATGCAGGATATCCTTGTAGTATATCTACAGACCATATGTCTAAACTAAAGAGAGGAAAATACATACCAGAGAGCTGGAATTAACTTATGAAGTTCAACACATGCTAAAGCCAAGCAGTTTGAGAGGTAATGAGTAAGAGAGATGAACAATTATTGGATATTAACATGGTTATAAAATATAGGGAATTGGTTGATGGGAAATATTCTTATCATCAAAGCCTTGTTCACATTGTGACAAAGCAGTCATACACAACCTGGCACAAAATAAATCAGAATCTAATGCAGGTTTGACACGCTCACCCATATTTGACAATAGAATCATGCCAACAGATCAGAAATTCAGTGGCAAGTGGGAATGAGACAGAAAGGACAATTTAAACATCTTGTGAAGAAAACTGCCTATATAATGCTGCATAGACACAAGCTAACCATCATGTCTCAGAAAATCAATTTTAAAGGAACTGGTACAACAGAAGCCAGTTGCAAGGTAATAATCGTCACAGTTAAAGACTGTATTTAAGATAAACCTAAGTAGCTGAAAGCCACGAAGAACCATGAGGCATGGAGCATGGACAGCCCTTGTTATCAGGTATAGGCAATCTATAACATAGCAGATATAGAAAGTTTATACTTTTAGTAAAGTGTCATTTTCTCACAAGTGTGTCTCCTCAAGAAAGGAAACAAGCAACCATCAGATGTGACCTTCAAATACCACTCTGAACATATTACATAAAAGCCATGACTTAAACGGAATTACTGCAGAAAATTAATCTGTTAACTCTCAAGCTGCAGGTATACTGAACAAAAGAATAACGCTGTCATTTCCAATCCTTTCTTAGAATTCTTTCTGATAAGATACTGATACATGAGAATCACACTCTCATGCGAACTATTCCTAAAACTGTAATTACTCTCATACAGGGGGATGTGATGACCTACTTGGATTGTTAACCCAGAGACTCAGATTATGCTCTGGGGATGTGGGTTTGAATCCTGTAACAGCAGATGGTGGAATTTGAATTCAATAAATATCTGGAATTAAAGAGTCTAATGATGACCGTGAATCCATTGCTGATTGTCAGGAAAAATAATCTGATTCACTAATATCCTTTAGGGAAGAAAACTCCCGGTCTGACCTACATGTGACTCCAGATCCAAAGCATCATGGTTGAATCTTAACTGCCCTTTGGGCAAAAAATGCTGCCTGGCCAGTGATATCCTCATCCCGTGGATAAATAAAGGATATGGATTTTAAACAACTATTGACCTGTGCGACATCACATTTCTCAATAGTAAGTCACAATACAATGTTTATCCTAATTTATTTCTCTACAGAAAATCGATTATGTACAAGATAGGAAGGATAATTTTAGGAAGAAATCACTCTATTTTTCTCAACATCATATAAAGTATTTCTTTATTTGGCAAATTCTAGGTAATGGCCGCCTGAATTGATTATATTCTTAAAATTATAGTGTGAAACTCAGCTTCAGAAACATTTTTTTTTACAGTATCTGACCTCGGTATCAAGAAAGCTGAAATTAGAGTTGTACAGCATGGATACATGCCCTTCAACCCCACTTGTCCATGCCAACCAGGTTTCTTAAACTGAACTAGTCCCATTTGCCTGTGTTTCGCCCATATCCCTCTAAACCTGTCCTACCCATATTCCTGTCCAAATGGCTTTAAATATTGTAATTGTACCCATCTGTACTACTTCCTCTGGCAGCTCATTCTGTATGCACACCATCCTCTGTGTGAAAAGTTTGCTCCTCAAGTCCCTTTTAAAATCTTTCACTTCTCACCTTAAACCTATGCCCACCAGTTTTGTACTCCCCTATTCTGGGGAAAAGACATTCGCTATTTACCTTATCTACATCCCTCATGATTTCATAAACCTCTAATAAGGTCACCCGTCAGCCTCTTATACTCTAGGGCAAAAAGTCCCAGCCTATCCTTATATATCAAACATTTCAGTCTTGGCAATATTCTTGTAAATCTTTTTGCACCTTTTCCAGTTTAAACTCCATCTGCCACTCCACAGCCAACTCGATCAAGACCTTGTTGTACTCTTAGATAATCTTCTTCACTGGCCACTGTACCACCAATTTTGGTGCCATCAGTAAACTTACTAACCATACCTCCTATATTCTCATCCAAATTGCTTATTTGAATTATGAACAATAGTCGACCCTGCACCAAACTTGTGCAGACTGTTCTTAACAGTGAGATTTCTACCATCCAATTACATCTCTGTGCACCTACAATGAAATCTAAAACAGACAGTTTGTAGATATACAGCAATTTTGGAAGCACTCAAGGTACAGACCGTAACACATCAGGAGTTCCCATTTAACTCTGACATTCAACACTAATGACTAAATTTGTTTGTGCACTGGTCTGCAACAATTGCTAATAAAGTAAAAGAATGAACTGCAAACTATCCTAAATACATATATTATTCGGATAGAAAAGAAAACTATCAAATCACATTACATTTTAATTCATCAATATCTTTACCTCCTCCCATCTTAGTCTCAAAATGCCCATCCAGATCTTTCCATAATATAGCTTATAATGTCTACCTATTCAACCTGTGATCCAGCTAGCAAGGTCTTGTTCCAGCAAAAAAAAAAGACACTCTTGTTTCATTCTACTTGCACCCTCGCAACTATGTCCCAGTTTATTGCAGTCTTGTCTTTGAGCCACAAGCTTGTGAATTCAACACCAAGTATGAACACAAAATCACAGTTGACAGTCGAGGGGTCACCTTATAGAGGTTTATAAAATCATGAGGGGCATGGATAGCATAAATAGACAAAGTATTTTCCCTGGGGTGTTGGAGTCCAGAACTAAGGGCATAGGTTTAGGGTGAGAGGAGAAAGATATAAAAGAGACCTAAGGGACAACTTTCTCACGCAGAGGGTGGCACATGTATGCCAGAGGAAGTGGTGGAGGCTAGTACAATTGCAACATTTTAAAGGCATCTGGGTGGGTATATGAATTGGAAGGGTTTGGAGGGATATGTGCCAAGTGCTGGCAGGTGAGAGTAGATTGGGTTGGGCTATCTGGTTGGCATGGACGAATTGGACCGAAGGGTCTGTTTCCATGCTGTACATCTCTATGACAGTCCAGGAAGTATTGTAGGAATATTACAGTGTAGAAAGTGCCATGTTTTGGTTGAGATGTCAAAATTTGACTGCTCTCTCAAATGAACGTAGAGGATCATACATCAATATTTCAAAGAATAACAAGGGAATTCTCCATAGGGCCCTGGCTGATCTTTGTCAGTATTCGATTTAATAGAAAAATAAACAGATTGTCTGGATAGTCTCTGTGGGATGCACTTTTATGGAAATTGGCTGTTGCCTTCCTGACAATACAAAAGCAACTGCACTTCAAAAATTCTTAATTGGTTACACAGTGCTTGGGACATTCCAGGCTGTAAAAATGGTGATGTAAGCGCATGCCTTTCTTCATCACAAAGTAGGAAACAAATGGTTATATAAAGAGACACAACCTGTGCTTAACCTCGAACAGCACTAATCTACAGAAATTTATAGGAGGTTAGTACATTTTTGTCAAACTAGACACTGCAAAACAATTAAAATTATAATACCAGTAGTCTTTCACATAATACATATTATGACTCTGTTACTAACAATCCATTTATCTTTTTCTAAAAAACAATCCAAATTTACAGACTATTCCAATGACAAAGTCAGTGATGATGAAATGTCCAGCAATCCAAAAGAACCAACAGTATACCGACTCAAACAACCTGTCAACAAAAATTGGCAGTAGACAAGATGTATCCTAGAAGCAAACAGTTGTCAACTGAGACATAGAACACAGATCTGCACAGCACAGGAAGAGACCCTTTGGTTCACGGTGTTGTGCTAAACGTGACGCTAAACTGAACTAATCCATTCTGCCTGCCCTTGGTCCATACCCCTCCATTCTTTGCATATTCATATGCTTATCTAAAAGTCTCCTAAATGCCCCTATCGTATCTGCCTCCTCCACCACCACCACTGGCGGTGTGTTCCACACTCCTACCACAATGTGTAAAAAACCTACACCTCATCTCCTTTGAACTTTCCTCCTCTCACCTTAAATGCATGTCCCCTAGTATTAGACATTTCAACTCTGGGAAAAAGATTCTGACTGACAACCTTTTCTATGCATTTCATAATTTTATAAGACTTCTTTCAAATCTCCCATCTGCCTCCACCACAGAAAACAATCTGAGATTTTCTCACCTCTTATAGCTCATACCCTTTAATCCAGGCAGCATTCTGGTAAACCTCTTCCCAACCCTCTCCAATGCCTCCACCTCCTTCCTGTAATGTAGTGACCTGAGTTGAACACAATACCCTAAGTGTGGCCTAACCAAAATCTTATAAAGTTGCAACATGACATTCTGACTCTTGTACTCAATTCCCCGACTAATAAAAGCAAGCATGTCATACGCCTTCTTTACCACCCGATCTACTTGAGTGGTCACTTTCAGGGAGCTATGGACTAGAACCCCAAGATCTCTCTGTATTTCGAAGCTGCTCAGGGTCCTGCCACTAACTGTTTACTTTTCCTTAACATTTGATCTCCCGAAGTGCAGCACCTCACACTTTCTGGGATTAAACTCCATGTGCCATTTCTCCACCCATAGCTGCAACTGATTTATATCCTGCTGTATCCTTTGACAACCGTCTACATTTTCCACAAATCTGTAGACTTACAAACCCATCTATCTACATTTTTATCCAAGTCATTTATGTATATCACAAACAGAGGTCCCAGTACTGATCCCTGCAGAACATCACAAGTCACAGACCTCCAGCCAGAAAAATATCCTTCTACCACTGCCCTCCGTCTTCTACGTGCAAGCCAACTCTGAATCCGCACAGTCAACTCAGTGAATTCCATGCATCTTAATCTTCTGGATGAGCCTACCTTGTCGAAAGCCTTACGAAAATCCATACAGACAACATCCACTGCTCTACCCTCATCGATTACTTTTGTCACCTTGGGATTTTTTTCAAATAGATACAGCAATTATCAGTAATCTCAAATTAAATCTCAGACTCTGATAAGAAATTAAATCAAATGTTAATTTTTTTAGCAAATGAAAATACCATTTAATAATATTCAACTTTTACTTTTTAGTTATGACTTTGCTACTTTCCAAAAATCATTGAGATTGTTCAAAAACATCAGTGTTCAATAGACACATCCAATCAATTTCTGTGCTGCAATCGTTAAGATGGACACACATACATGTGTGCAAATAACATCTTCCCAGTTGGCCAGCTTGTAGATTGTGTGATTGTACTACTCCATGTGTTAAATGGCACAATTCAACTATTTCCTGCACTTCACAGAACAAGAAATACAACCTGAATGGTTATTGTGGCTTTCAAGAAGTCTATTTTTATCCATGTTAGCCAGTGAACAAGTGATTGTTTATCTTTAAAGCAGTGGTTACATAAAACACGTATCGCATACCATCTAATAGTCTGTTGCTGGTTATGTTGTTGCGGAATTCTACTAATGGTGATTGTTCCTCACATCGTTTTGGCTTCAACCTTCGTGGCTTGGCCTCAAGGTTAGGTTGGACCATGAGAAGCTCCTGTCGTTTCTTCCTCTGCTTCTGTTCAAGTAGTGCACGCTACAGGAAAAAAAAGTTAAAGCATTTGTTATGAAATAATACTTGAACTATCAAGAGGAAAATGTTATTAAGTAAAATCAACATATTTTAGAGGAGAAAAAGTATTTTTATTAACATCCTAGTAGTCGGCTTTGGAGATTTTCAGTTAAAGAACTGGAGAATGATAACAGCACAGAAGGTGGTCCTTTAGCCTGTCTTGTCTGCGTCAGTTCTCTGAAAGATGCACACAGTAATTTCTGCTTGACCGCCATTTGTCTGTAGCTCTGCAAATTTTCCCTCTTCAATTTTGAAATTTGGCTCCACCACATTGTTTCATAGTGTATTTCATCCTAGCCACTTGATGAGTATAAGTTTTTGGTCATCTTGCCATTGATTTAAGATAAACAGCAAAAGAATCAGTGTCCTTTTTCCTCAACCGAAGATTCCAAGCAACTTGGTTGACAAAGCCCTCAGCCATGTCCAACCTATTTCCCACCCTTCTGCCTTCACCTCTTTTCTGCCATCCCACAACTATAGGGCATTTGTGGTCCTCACTGTCCACAGCCAGTGCAAGAATACTGGGGAGACTAAATGCAGACTGGCTAACTGATTTGCTGTACACCTACACTTCGTGTATAAAAATGGTTCTGAGCTTCCAGCTGCCTGCCACTGTAGCAGATGTCTGTGCTCCCATGCCAACATTCCTATCTGTAGCGATTCAGCAAGGCTCAATGGAAGCTGGAGGAACAACACCTCACATTGCACCTAGAAACCTTACAACCTTAACACTGAGTTTAACAATTTCAGAAGATGAACACACTCTCCTTTGTTCGGTCCCTTCCTCCATACCTTTAGGTCCTGTTCTGTATGACTGCTCCCAGCACAGTCAACCCATTTTCAAATATTTAAACTTGCTGTTAGCACCCCACTTAACTGTTGTCTCTTTTCTGGCTTATCATTAGCAAAATGTCTGTTTGCCTATCCCTCTTCTCGCTCGCACTCCTTCCATGTACACTATTCTCTCTCTCTCTCTCTCTCTCTCTCTCCCCCCCCCCCCCCACTTCCGTCCCCTCTGATCAAAACCACACCCTGTCACCAGAATACAACCACCCTTCCTCATCGATCTTCAGTTTTGATGAGGGTCACTATGTGTTTTGTTCCTATAAATGCTACCAGATTCAGTGGTGCTTCTCCAGCACTCTGTTTTTGTTGTTGAATATATAGCCAAACTGTTTTACTATTACTGGCATCTGCTCAAAAGGGAGAAACTTGTCCAGGTATAATTTTGTTCACAAACAGCAGCTTAAATTCAATGAAGCCAATTACTATCTTTCCAGTATACTCCCCAACATTAGAAATTAATAGAAGTTAACAAGGATCTGAGCTATTAAGTGGCAATGACTCATCAATTATATACTCACCAATTCTTGAATATTACCAAGATCACTTGGCTGTAGCTCTCATTACAGCCTTGATCCAAATAAACACAAAAGTGATGAATTCCAGAGGTGAAGTGAAAATAATTCCCCTGACCAAATATGATGCCAAAGAACTTAAGTAAAATTCAGGCAATGGGTATTAGGGAGAAAACTATCCACTGGATAGAATAGCATTGAGTAAAGGATAGCATTAGAGCTAATTTTCACTTGGTTTTACATTAATTTACAGTGAAATATTAGAAACATCCATCTTCCAACTCAAATCATAACCACAGTTTCAATACATATCTCTTTATATTTCCTCAAACAATACCCGAATAATGCTCTCTGCCTGAATATAATTAAACACAAAATATATTCAATTAACATTAGAAGCATAGTCAGCATAAAGGAAGACGATTTTGTGGAGGCTATTGTGAGGCAGTAGTAGTGTCCCTAGCGCTGGGCCAGAAGGCTTGGCTTCAAACTCCCATGCTACAAAGTTGTCATAATATGTCTATGACTCAAAAAAAAGTGCTGAGATTTGAAGAAAAGGAGGCTCTTCCTTAGTATAGTGCCCTGCCTGCCTCCCAGGAGATTGGAGTTCAACTCCCCAATGGGAAGTAGTTGATCTCCATGTAATTGGGTAGGATTTCAAAGGACGCAGTGTTTCAAAAGGATCTTGTCTGAACATATTATGATTTTTTTTAAAAATCACCATGCGCTGTAACCCAGGCTATCAGTGTCTCAGTGACACTGATTTCCAAGTGACTACAACTTGATTACTGCTGTTGAGCCAGGCTGCCGAGATGCCACTTGCCAGATAAGGTGGTCTGGTTCCAGTGTTAGGTGAACATGCACCACCGGTCGGTGAAGGAACAGGAACCTGCACAAACCCATAATGTACATATCCATTGACAACTCCTTAGATAATTAAACCATCTGTGCCTATGAGTAAATAAGACCCACACAAAAGTTAGACTTGGGTTCATAAATGGAAAATAACATTCTTACCAGGCAAAGACACATGTCTATCCCAAAGAAAATCTAACCATTATCCTTTGGCATCCATGAATACTCAATCGCCCATCAACAACATCCTGGAGCTCAACACACCAGAAGCTTTACTGAAGAAGCCATATAAATACCGTAACTACAACAGACCAGAAGCTGGGAATTTTGTAGAGTGCAACTTAGCATCTTATTTTATTTTAACATTCGTGGGATGTGGGCATCACTGACAAATCCTTAATTGCACTTGAGCTGTTAATGGTGAGACACCTTCTTGCACTATTGAAGTCCATGTGGTATGTGGGAAGGAAATTTAGGATTTTATTGAAAACAGATAAGAAAAATATTACTTGTATTTGTGTTGCACTTTTCACGATCTCACAGAATATCTCAATGCTCTGAACAGCCAATGAAGTATTTTATAAGTGTAATTATGCTACTGGAGAAATGGCAATAATTTCCAAGTCAGGCTGGCATATGACTTAGAGAAACCATTAGTTCATGGTGTTCTCATGCATCTGCTACCCTTGCTCATTTAGATGACAGATGTTGTGTAATTGGACACTGCTATCAAAGGAACAATGACAGGTTGCTGCAGCGTACCTCCTCAATAATACTTACTGTAGCCAGATGTGTCTGTAATGGTAGGAGTAAATGCTTGAGGTAGTATATGGAGTACAAATCAAATGGGCTGCTTCGCCCTGGAAGGTCTCAAGCTTCTTGGAGTATTACAGGGACTACATTCATTGGGATTACCATCTACAAGGCACAACTCCGATGTGTTAGCAGGTTTTGGGAAGTTAAGAAGTAAATTGTATAACATAAGAATTTACATGATATGCTCTTCTAGTTACAGTATTTATATGACTGGTCCAGTTAATTTTCTGATCAATGATAACTCCTGGATGTTGGTGGTAAAGGATGCAGTGAAGATAATGCCACTGAACATCAAGGGGAAATGGTTCAATATTCTCCTGTTGGAGATGGCCATTGCTTGGTACTTCTGTGGCATTATGTTACTTGCTATTTATCAGCCTAGATTATAATGTTGTCAGTTCCACTAAAAGATCACCAGTCTGAAATCTTAAATCTTGTCACTCTCCACAGATCTTGCCTGACCTATTAACAAAACTTACGTTCTTATTTAAATTAATATGCATATTTTGTTGCATGCAGTCAAAAACTGCTTCGTTATCTGAGGAGCTGAAAATGGAACTGAACATTGCGATCATCAGCAAGCATCCTCACTTTGGAGAGAAACATCAACAGTTTCTATCTGTACAGATGCTGCCAGACCCAATTAACTCCTCCGGCATTCTCTGTGCTGATTTTAGATTTTTTGCATCCAGAGAGAGTATTTTTCCTTTTATCGTCATGTCTGCAGAAGGAAAGGTCATTGATGAAGTAGCTGAAAATGATTAGGTCAAAGAATCTGTTCTGAGCAACTCCTGCAACAGTGATGATTAGCCTCTCACAACTATGAGCACTTCCTCTGTGCTACGCATGACTCCAGGGAGAGGAAAGAAACCCACTCCCTTCAACATTACTTCTACTTCTGCAAGGCAAAATACATTAAATACTCCTGAGATAAAGTACAATATTAGATATGATAAAATATCCTCCATTTCCTTGCTTAAGTGTAATGAGTACATGAAGATTATCCAAGTGATTGACAGAAAGGAAGGAGGTGTTAGATTACAGAAGGATATAAATAGATTGATTAGATGAGCAGATCAGTGGCAGAAGGAATTTAGCCCTGATAAGGATGAAGTGATGAAATAAGAAGACAAAGGAATACTCGACGAGTTGTAGGATACTAGAAAGCTCAGAGGAACAAAAGAATCTTGGGGTGTTTGTCCACAAATCCCTGAAGATGGTAGGGCAGGTTAATAGGGTTGCTAAGGCAGCATATGGAACACCTGCCTTTATCAGTCAAAGCATAGATTATAAGAGCAGGGAGGTTACATTGCAGCTAGACAGAATTTTGGTTAGGCCACAATTAGAATACTGCGTGCAGTTTTGGTCACCGCACTATAGAAAGTTTGTGATTGCCCTGAAAGGGATGCAAAGGAGATTCATTAGGATGTTGCCTTGGATGGATAAATTCAGGCTATTTTCTTTGGAGCAGAGAAATATATAAGATTGCAATGGGCGTGGACAGGGTGAATGGAAAGCAGCTGTCGCTCTTAATTGAAGAGTCAGTAATAATAGTTTACACTTTTAAGGTGGAAGACAGGAGGGGATTGGAGGAAAAAACATTCCATTCAGAGGGTGGTGAGGGCCTAAAATGCACTGCCTGGGAGGGTAGTTATGCAGGTAACCTCATAACCTTTAAAAAAGTACTTGGATGAACACTTGAAAAGTCATAACATTCCAGTCTAGAGGCCTACAGCTGAAAAGTGGGACTATTGTAGATTTAACATAGTTTTGGCAGAACAGGCTCGATAGACTGAAGGGCCTCTTCTATGCTATATGATTCTATGCATCTACAACAACACACAAGTTCAACAACTTCAAGGAGAAACTGCCATGTCATTGGCACTACCTTCATCATCAGTGCAACGTAGCTGCAATATATATCTACACGATGCACTGCACCAATTCATCAAAGTTTTAATTGCATTTGTCAAACTTGTGCCCTTTAGGTTAAAAGGTATATGGGAGTAACATCACCTCCTAAAGTTACCCTCTAAAGGACACACCATCTTAACTTGGATATATGTTATCTTTCCATCATTGTCACTGGTTAAAATCCCGGAACTGTCCATCTTAAAGAACAATGGAGTATCGTCTTCATGCAGACTTATGGTTCACATCAGAGTCAACATGGCTTCGTGCCTGCCAAGTCTATTACATATCACTGAGGTAGTATCACGCAGGAAAAATAAAGGGTAATCAGTAGATGTAATATATTTGGATTTCCAAAAGGCATTTTATAATATACTGCACATAAAGCTACTAAATAAGAGCCATTGTATTTGGGGTAGTATAATATCATGGATAGATAATTGGCTAATTAATGGAAGACAGGTAGGATAAAGAGGGAATTTTCAGGATGGCAATCTGTTATTAGTGGATGGTCAGCGCGGTGATCACATTGTTTACAACTAGCTTCGTCTGCAGTTGCTTATCCATCATCACTTTGAAAGCAATATTTGTCCCGTCTCAAATATACATATCTTGGAAAGAGCCTCAGCAATGCCTCCTGTTTCCAATTATCAAATATTTTTATGATCCCAAATCAGAGTTCTCTTTTAGAATAGTTACTACTTTGGATCCAGGAGGCTGAGGTTGTAATCCCACCTGCTCCAAAGGTGTGTAATAACATCTCTGAACAAATTGATCATAAAATAGGTCGAACTTATTCAGCCCCACCCTTCCTCTGATTAGCATTTTACTATTCATATGCTTTCAAACTCTTTTGAACTCTCCTTTATACCAGTCTTTGCTCATATTCTCCCATTCTGATTTTCTATTTCACTTTGCCTCTGAATTTTTTATATTAAGTCTAGTTCTCACCTATATTATCATTTGTCATTTTTAATGCACTTTTTTCTGTTTCATGATTCTTTGCTTACCTTTCCCTCTCATTGGAGTGTACCTTGATTGCATCAAACTATCGCCTTTTTAAATTTAACTAACGGTTTTATTTGCAAATAGAGTCATAGAGATGTACAGCATGGAAACAGACCCTTCATCCAACCCGTCCATGCCGACCAATCTAATCCCACCTGCCAGCACCCGGCTGACAATCCAATCTAGTCCCACCTGCGAGCACCCGGCCCATATCCCTCCAAACCCTTCCTATTCATATACCCATCCAAATGCCTCTTAAATGTTGCAATTGTACTAGCCTCCACCACATCCTCTGGCAGCTCATTCCATACATGTACCACCCTTGCGTGAAAAAGTTGCCCCTTAGGTCTCTTTTATATCTTTTCCCTCTCACCCTAAACCTATGCCCTCTAGTTCTGGACTTCCCGACCCCAGGGAAAAGACTTTGCCTATTTATCCTATCCATGCCCCTCATAATTTTGTAAACCTCAGCCTCCGCACTCCAGGGAAAACAGCCCCAGCCTGTTCAGCCTCTCCCTGTAGCTCAGATCCTCCAATCCTGGCAACATCCTTGTAAATCTTGACTGAACCCTTTCAAGTTTCACAACATCTTTCCGATAGGAAGGAGACCAGAATTGCACGCAATATTCCAACAGTGCCCTAACCAATGTCTTGTACAGCTGCAACATGACCTCCCAACGCCTGTACTCAATACTCTGACCAATAAAGGAAGGCATACCAAATGCCTTCACTGTCCTATCTACATACGACTCCACTTTCAAGGAGCTATGAACCTGCACTCCAAGGTCTCTTTGTTCAGCAACACTCCCTAGGACCTTACCATTAAGTGTATAAGTCCTGCTAAGATTTGCTTTCCCAAAATGCAGTACCTCGCATTTATCTGAATTAAACTCCATCTGCCACTTCTCAGCCCATTGGCCCATCTGGTCAAGATCCTGTTGTAATCTGAGGTAACCCTCTTCGCTGTCCACTACACCTGCAATTTTGGTATCATCTGCAAACTTACTAACTGTACCTCTATTGCTCGCATCCAAATTATTTATGTAAATGACAAAAAGTAGAGGGCCCAGCACCGATCCTTGTGGCACTCCACTGGTCCCAGGCCTCCAGTCTGAAAAACAAACCTCCACCACCACCCTCTGTCTTCTACCTTTGAGCCAGTTCTGTATCCAAATGGATAGTTCTCCCTGTATTCCATGAGATATAACCTGGCTAATCAGTCTCCCATGGGAACCTTGTCGAATGCCTTACTGAAGTCCATATAGATCGCATCTACTGCTCTGCCCTCATCAATCATCTTTGTTACTTCTTCAAAAAATTCAATCAAGTTTGTGAGACATGATTTCCCATGCACGAAGCCATGTTGACTATCCCGAATCAGTCCTTGTCTTTCCAAATCTTTGATTCCAATTTATCTTGGTTGGATTTTTTGTTACCCCACTGAAATTGGACCTTTTTCCATGGTCAACTTAAGATTCTATTTTCGCAGTTTCTGAAAACATCCCTGACTGATACTCAGTCCAATTGATTCACCATATTCCCTAAAAACAGATTCAACAGTGCTTCTTATTTCATTCGAGAATATGGTGGTGGAAAAGCATAGCAGGTCAGGCAGCATCCGAGGAGCAGGAAAAACGACATCTCGGGCAAACACCCTTTATCTGGAATGAGGCTGGGAGCCTGGGGGATGGAGAGATAAATGGGAGGGGGCAGGGCTGTGGGAAGGTAGCTGTGAGTGAAATAGATGGATGGAGGTGGGGGTAAAAGTGATAGGTCAGAGGGCAGGGTGGAACGGATAGGTGGGAAGCAAGATGGACAGGTAGGACAGGTCATGTGGGCAGTGCTGATCTGGAAGGTTGGAACAAGAATAAGATGGGTGAGGGGAAATGAGAAAGCTGGTGAAATCCACATTGAGCTGAAAATGTGTTGCTGGAAAAGCGCAGCATGTCAGGCAGCATCCAAGAAACAGGAAATTCGATGTTTTGGGCATAAGACCTTCCTGAAGAATGGCTTATGCCCGAAACATTGAATTTCCTGTTCTTTGGATGCTGCCTGACCTGCTGCGCTTTTCCAGCAACACATTTTCAGCTCTGATCTCCAGCATCTGCAGTCCTCACTTTCTCCTCGAAGAAATCCACATTGATGTCATTGGAGGGTGCCGAGGCAGGAGACAAGGCGTTCTTCCTCCAGGCATCAGGTGGCAGGGGAGTGGGCGGCACGGCAGCTCAGTGGTTAGGCACTGCTGCCTCACAGTGCCAGGGACACAGGTTCGATTCCTGCCTCAGGCGACTGTCTATATGGAGTTTGCACATTCTCCCTGTGTCTGCGTGGGTTTTCTCCAGGGGCTCCAGTTTAATTGGCCATACTAAATTGCCCATAGAGTTAGGTGCATTAGTCAGGGGTAAATATAGGGTGGGGGAATGAGTCTGGGTGGGTTGCTCTTTCTGCGGGTCACTGTGGACTTCTTGGGCCGAAGGGTCTATCTTCATACTGTAGGAAATCTAATCTAATCTATTAATGACTTGGATGACAGATGTGAATGCACAAATGTCAAGCTTACAGATGACACAAAAATAGATGGGAAGGCAAGCAGTGAGGATAACACAAGCAAACAATCTACAGATGATCAGAAACAGGGTACATTAAGCAAAAACTTGGCAGATGGAATGTATAGGAAAATGAGAGATTTATGTGCTTTGACAGAAAAAAATGATGAGCTGAATATTATTTACTGTAAATGGGGAAAAGCTACAGTAAGACACAACACACAGAGGTCTTCATGCATAAACCACAATAAGCTAGCTTAGAGTTCAGGAAGACATGGAGAAAGCAAATGGAATCTTGGCCTCTATTTCAAAAGAAACTGAGTATAAAAATAGGGAGGTCTTGTTAAAACTAGACAAGGCACTAGTAAAAACATAGCTGGAATACTGAACAGTTTTGGTCCCTTTAATGAAGGAAAGATGTACTGCCATTGGAAGCAGTTCACTAGGTATAGCACATATATGAAAGAATTTCTCATGAGAAGAGGTGAATGCATTAGACTTGCACTCATTTGGAAATTAGAAGAATGAGGAGACCTTATTGAAACATTTAAGATTCTTAGGAGACTTGACAAGGTAGGTACAGAAGAATTGTGTCCTCTTTTAGGAGAGTTGAGGACCAGACAGCCATAATCTCAGAGTAGTGAGTTACCCAGTTAAGATAGAGATGGGAAAGAATGGTTTTCACTTCAAGGTGAGAAACCTGCAGAATTCTTAAATCAGGTTTAGGCGAGGTCTGTACTCACTAGAGTTTAGAAGAATGAGAACTTTATAAAATCCTGAAAGGAGCTGTCAGGATGGATGAGGAAAAGATGTTTCCCAGTGTGGAGTGATTAAAACTAAGGGACACATTTTTAAATATGTGGCCTTCCACTTTCTTTTCTCTCAAAGTCAAGTGTCTTTGGAACGCCAAGAGAGCAGTGCAAATGGAGGAAGTAAATGTTTTCAAAGTGGAGGTGAATTTGACTAACAAGGGCATCAAAAATTAACAGTGCTAGGCAGGAACGTGGAGTTCAGCTCACAATCAGGTAGCATGTCATCTTACTTGACAGTGGAGCCAGTTACAAAGCCTGAATGACCAATACCAGTTCCTAATCTGTATATTCATATCTGAAGAGAGAAGAGCTATGTGATCAATGACATAAACTCAATACGTGATGGAACTACGACTACATCGTGGCAGACAACAGCTGCATGATAAAGAAAACTATTAATACAAATGTTTACTTAGGTTTCAGTTAAAACAATTTTTTTAATGCCACATTTTATTTTTAGTGTGTCCTAAAATTCATGACAGCAAAATATATTCTTCTAAAATAAAATGTTGGGGAATGCATTAGCAAACCCAACTGGCTCATATACAGTAAAAAAAATCTGCTTTAATTACATCTTGCTGATGATTCAAGATAAATGTTGGTTCTATTAGGAGCATAGAACAAAATTCCCTTTTGAAAGAAACTACTTCTTGCAGTGCAACACCATTTATATGCTTTAAGTGTGGCTTGAATTCTCAATATTTGACTGAAGGCTTATGTGCCGTTAGGAAACCAAGGCTCACATAACTGTAAATCTATAACCAATTAAGAATATGACTGTAAGCGTGCATAAATGTAATCATCCACCGGAAGATTGAGAGATTTTGCTTTACTCTGTGGACATAAGAATAGGAATAGGAGTAGGCCATTCAGCCCCTCAAGTCTGCTCCATTATTCAACAGGATTATGACCGATCCAACATTCCTCAGATCCACTTTCCTGTGTTTTCTCTTATCCCTTAATTCCCTTACTAATGAAGAATTTTTCTCAGGCTTAAATATATACAAGGACTCTGCCCTTATATTGCTCTAAGACAAGGAGTTATAAGAGACTCAAACTTCAGAAGAAATTCCTCCACATCCCAGTCTCAAATTGGTACCCCTTTATTCAGAGACTACACCCTCTGATCATAAACTCTCTCATGAGGGGAAATACCTTCTCAACATTTACCCTGTCAAGCGTCTTAAGAATCCTATATCTTTCATTGAGATCACCACTCATTTTCCTAAATGCCGGTGATTAGATCCCAAACTGTTTAACTTTTGTTCAGAAGACAATCTGCACATACCAGGGATCATCTTAGAGAACCCTTTTTGAGCTACCTTCAATGAAATAGTACCTTTCCTTAAGTAAGGGGACCAAAACTGCTCATAGTATGGCAGATGTGGTCTCACTAGCACCTTGTACAGTTGCAGCAAGACTTCACTACTCTTATATTCCAACTACCTTGAAATAAGGGCTAACATTCCATTAGCCCTTCCCACATTGTACTCCTTTTACCAACAGTTTGGTCACCTACTTAATTTATCAATATCTTCCTATAGACTATTTATATCCCTCTTGCAATTGCTTTTCCACCTATTTTTGTGTTGTCTGCAAATTTGGCTAAAGTACATTTACTTCCTTCCTCCGTGTCATTGATATATTTTGTGGAACCACACTGGTCACATGTCACCAACATGAAAACAAAACCCTTATCCCCACTCACTATTTCCTACCATTAAGCTAATTCTTTACAAATGCCAATCTACTATCTCCGGTACCGTGTACTCTTATTACAATCTTTTCTAAGTACATTGTCGAACACCTTCACGAAGTCCAAATACAACACATTTTTACTGGTTACCTTCTATTCATGCTGGTTGAAACTTTCTCAAATTAATCAGGCATGATTTTCCTTTCATCAAGCCAAGCTAACTCTACTTGATTAGATTATGATTTTCCAAATGTGCTTCTATCACTTCCTTAATTATTGATTCCAATACATTTCCAGATTATAGACTAATCGGCCTATAGTACCCCGCTTATTGCTTCCCTCCCTCTTTGAATTGGGATGTCACATTAGCAATTTTCCCTGGTACTTCTCCAGAATCTAATGATTTTTGGAAAATTACAACTAATGCATTCAACATCTCTGTCGCTCTTTTAGGATCCTAAGATACAGTCTATTAGGCCAGCCGATTTATCTGTCTTTAGCCCCATTAGTTTGTCAGAAGGTGGCAAAGGCAGAATCATTAGATTTTTTTTAACGGTGGAGCTAGATACTCTTATTAGGCGACAAAGTAGCGGCTATAAGGGGTAGATGGTAATGTGTAATTAGAAATACAAACAGAACAGCCATGATCTTAATGAAAGGCAGACTAGGCATGAATACTTCTTCTCCTAATTTATAGGTTCTTCTCTGAATTTGTATTATTTGCCTTCTTTTCATTGTAACTTTGTATGTTCACATTTAAAATGCAAACTTTAGGAACTTGCCATATAATACTTGCATGATCTGGCCATACAGTGGAACTATGTTTAAACTAAAACTTCATGCTGAAAAATGGTCATTTTTTTTTAAAATAAGGGATTAAAATGATTACGACTATTGTTTTGCATATTTCATGATTAAACTCCGACATCCCATTCAGTTTTTTTTTGAAAGAATGTTGTTGGATCTGAGCAGTACTCTTCCTCTTCAAAATACATGTATCCTTCCTGAGGTGAACACATTATTTCAAGTAGGATTTGATCTACGCTCTGTATATCTGAAGCATAACATCAACATCCCCTTTGTATTGCAGAATCCTGAAGATTAAATAAAACAAAGCATGTCTTATTTTAGTTAGCAAATAAGAAAGATGAAATGGTAGTAAAGAGATGTTTCAGGTCACATTGCAAAGCAGGTACATTGCACTATTTTAATGGTGGCCCAACTAGGAGAAGGGTGATATTGGAAAAGTATTGAAATATGGTTTCAATGTGTGCATCAGAAAATATTTGGGGAATAATGGAAGTGTGTTTTTATAATCTGAGTAGTAACAGTAGCCCCTTTTGAGTGGGAAAGTAATTAGAAGACACATTTTATATTTAACAGAAATATTAATCATTATCAGTGACTGTTATTAGGAAAGCAGCTACAGCATTTCATCATGCATATTGTCACAATGTTAACACTTTATTTGAAGAAACAACACTTAACTATCCTTCACACAAGGGGCTACTCATCTTTGAGAAACTTCATAACAGTGAAGTATTATCCAAGTTTGAACACTTGGTTGCTGCTCCTTGCTACCACTTTCACTTTCAAAGAAAATGTAATACAGAAAATAAAATAGAAGTATGGCAAAAAAAAAAATGCTTTGTACAATTGCCAGTTTAACTTATAGAGTCAAAGAGTCATAGAGATGTACAACAAGGAAATAGACACTTAGGTCCAACCCACCAAATCTAGTCCCACCTGACAGCACCCAGCCCATATCCCTTCAAACACTTCCTATTCATTTGGCCATCCAAATGCCTTTTAAATGTTGCAATTGTACCACCCTTAGAGTCCCCACAAGAAATGATTATGAGACAAGAAGCAATAAATAAGCATAACTAGAATATTGATAGTCTGTGGCAAACAGCATTCCACAAGAATCCATACTAATGTCTCTACTGTTTACAAACCATATCAATGACTTAGATGAAGGAGCAGTCAGTAATATATTTAAGGTTACTGACAATAGAAAGTTAGGCAAAAATGTAAGGTATGGAGGATACTAACAGGCTTCAAAGAAATACGGATGGATTAAGTGACCAGGAAACAAAATGGCACATTGAATAATGTGACGAACTGAGAGATTATTCATTTCAGTTTGAAGAGTAGGTAATAGAATATTTACAGCTTGAAACTTCATCAACATTTACATGTACAGTACTTGAACAAGAAACACAGGAAGAGTGCACAAAGGTACAGAATGTACTTAGAAAGGCAAATGGAATATTGGTCTTTATAGAAGGTGAAGCATAGTACAAGAATAAAGAGGTCTTGCTACAACTGCATAGCTCTTTGGCAAGACCATGACTGCAGCATAGAACAGTACTCTCAAATTTGTGCAATGATGAAAAAAATCAGTGAATTGCATTTAAATTCTCTGGAGTTTAGAAGAATGAGAGGTGATTTCACTTAAACATAAAAGACAATGAAGGATTACTGCTGGGATGGAGGGATAGGCTCAATCATTGAGGACTGTGGTAAGAAACCTCTTGAGAGTCAGAGATGTACAGCACAGAAACAGACCCTTCAGTCCAACTTGTATATGCCGGCCAGATATCCCAACCTAATCTAGTCGCACTTGGCCCATGTCCCGCTAAACCCTCCCTGTTTATATACCCATCCAGATGCCTTTTTAAATGTTGCAAATGTACCAGTCTCCACCACTTCCTCTGGCAGCTCATTCCATACATACATACTACCCTGTGCATGAAAACGCTGACCCTTAGGTCCCTTTTATATCTTGCCCCTCTCACCCTAAGCTTATGCCCTCTAGTTCTGGACTCCCCCACCCCAGGGAAAAGACTTTATCTATTTCCTCTAGCCATACTCCTCATGATTTTATAAACCTCTATACAGTCACCCCATAGCCTCCAATGCTCCAGGGAAAACAGCCCCAGCCTATTCAACCTCTCCCTGTAGCTCAAATCCTCCAACGCTGGTAACATCCTTGTCAATCTTTTCTGAACCCTTTCAAGTTTCACAACATCCTTCCAATAGGAAGGAGACCAGATTTGCATGCAATATTCCAAAAGTGGCCTAAGCAACATCCTGTACAGCTGCAACATGACCCCCCAACACCTGTGCTCAATACTCTGACCAGTAAATAAAAGCATACCAAATGCCTTCTTCTCTATCCAATATACATGCACCTCTACTTTCAAGGATCTATGAATCTGCACTCCAAGGTCTCTTTGTTCAGCAACACTCCCTAGAAGCTTACCGTTAAGTGTATAAGTACTGCTAATATTTGCTTTCCCAAAATGCAGCACCTCGCATTTATTTAAATTAAACTCCAGCCACCACTCCTCAGCCCATTGGCTCCAGATCCCATTGTAATGAGGTAACCATCTTCGCAGTCCACTACACCTGCAATTTGGTATCCTCTTACTAACTATACTTCCTATGTTCACATCCAAATCAAAAAGAAGTGGATCCAACACTGATACTTGTGGCACTCCACTGGTCACAGATCTTCCATCTGAAAAACATCCCTCCACCACCACCCTGCCTTCTTCTACCTTTGAGACAGTTTGATATCCAAATGGCTAGATCTCCCTGCATTCCATGAGATCTAACCTTGCCAACCAGTCTCCTATGGGGATCTATGTCGAACGCCTTACTGAAGTCCATATAGATCACATCCACCGCTCTGCGCTCATCAATCAATCTTTGTTACTTCTTCAAAAAACTCAATCATGTTCGTGAGACATGAATTCCTACACACAAAGCAATGTTGACTATCCCTAATCCATCCTTGCCTTTCCAAATATGTGTAAAGCCGGTCTCTCAGAATTCCTTCCAACAACTTGCCCACCACTAATGTCAGGTTCATCGGTCTATAGTTCCCTGGCTTGTCATGACTATCTTCCTTAAATAGTGGCACAATGTTAGTCAACCTCCAATCTTCTGTAACTATCAATGATACAAATATCTCAACAAGGGGGCCAGCAATCATTTCCCTAGTTCTAGGGTACACCTGATCAGTTCCTGGGGAGTTATCCACTTTTTTGCATTTCAAGACATCTAGCACTTCCTCCTCTGTAATATGGACATCTTTCAAGATGTCACCAAGTATTTCCCTATGTTCTATATCTTGCATGTCCTTCTCCACAGTAAACACTGATGCAATGTACTCGTTTAGTATCTCCCCCATTTCCTGTGGCTCCGCACAAAGGCCGCCTTACTGATCTTTGAGAGGCCCTATTCTCTTCCTTGTTATCCTTTTGTCCTTAATGTATTTGGATTCTCCTTAGCCCTATTTGCCAACACTATCTCATGTCCCTTTTTTGCCGTCCTGATTTCCTAAGTGTACTCCTACTGCCTTTATACTCTTCTAATGATTCACTCGATCTATCCTGTCCAAACCTGACATATGCTTCCTTCTTCTTCTTAACCAAACCCTCAATTTCTTTAGTCATCCAGCATTCCCTATACCTACCAGCCTTTCCTTTCATCCTAACATGAATATACCATTTCTGGATTCGCATTTTCTCATTTCTGAAGGTTTCCCATTTTCCAGCCATCCCTCTAAGTGTGAACATCTGCCTCAAAACAACTTTTGAAAGTTCTTGCCTAATACTGTCAAAATTTGCCTTCTTCCAATTTTGAACTTCAACTTATATATCTGGTCCATTCTTTTCCATCACTATTTTAAAACTAATAGAATTATGGTCGCTGGCCCCAAACTGCTCCCCCAGTGACACCTCAGTCACCTGCCCTGCCTTATTTCCCAAGAGTAGGTCAAGTTTTGCACCTTCTCTAGTAGATACATCCACATACTGAATCAGAAAAGTGTCTTGTACACACTTAAATTCCTCTCCATCTAAACCCTTAACACTATGGTAGTCCTAGTGTTAGTCCTAGTATGTTTGGAAAGTTAAAATCCCCTACCATAGCCACCCTATTATTCTTACAGATAACTGAAACCTCCTTACAAATTTGTTTCTCAATTTCCCTCTGACTATTGGGAACTATAATACAATCCCAATAAGATGATCATCCCTTTCTTATTTCTCAGTTCCACTCAAATAACTTCCCTGGATGTATTCCCAGGAATATCCTCCCTAAGTACAGCAGTAATGTTATCCCTTACCAACAACGCCAATTTCCCTCCTCTCTTGCCTCCTCCCCTTTCATTCCTCTTGTAGCATTTGTATCCTGGACCATTAAGCTGCCAGTCTTGTCCATCGCTGAGTCATGCTTCTGTGATTGCGATGATATCCCAGTCCCATGTTACTAACCATGCCCTGAGTTCATCTGCCTTCTCTGTTAGGCCCCTTGCATTGAAATAAATGCAGTTTAATTTATCAGTCCAACCTTGTTCTCTGCTTTGTCCCTGCCTGCCCGTACTGTTGGACTCACTTCTTTTCTCAACTGTACCAGAAAGAGATCTCAGATTGATCTCTTTCTTCACTATCACCCTGGGTCCCACTCTCCCACCTTACCAGTTTAGTCCTCCTGAGCAGCTCTGGCAAATCTCCCTGCAGTATATTAGTCCCCTACCAATTCAGGTGCAATCCATCCTTCATGTCAGGTCACTTCTACCCCAGAAGAGATTCCAATGATCTAAAAATGTGAATCCTTCTCCCCTGCACCAGCTCCTCAGCCATGCATTCTTCTGCTCTATTCTCCTATTCCTATCCTCAATAGCTTGTAGCACTGGGAGGAATCCAGATATTCCTACCCTCAAGGACCTCCTTTTTAAATTCCTGCCTAACTCTCTATATCCTCCCTTCAGAATCACATCCTTTTTTCCTTCCTATGTTGTTGCTTCTAATGTATTCAATGACATCCTGCTGGCTTTGAGAACATTCTGCACCCTCTCTGAGACATCCTTGATCCTGCCACCAGGGAGGCAACACACCATTCTGATTTTTCACTACTGGCCACAGACACATCTGTCTGTGTCTCCTAACAATAGATTGTTTGGAACCTTACATACCCCTCGTTACATTAGAGCCTGTCTTGATATCAGAAACATGACTGTTTGTGCTATATTCCTCCTACAATTTCCAAAACAGCATATTTGTTTGAAATGGGGATAGCCACAGTAGACTAAAAGGACTGAAATTCTTGAGGTCTTTACTCGAGGATTGTGAATGCTCCAGTTTTGAATATATTTGAGGTTGCAATTGGACATGTTTTTCAGCTTTCAGGGAATCAAGGGACATGAGGACTGATCAGGAAAGGCGAGTTGAAATTATGCCCCGAATAGCAGGCTCAGCAGACTGTACAAGCTACTTCTATTTCTTGTTGTGGAGGTGCCGGTGTTGGACTGGGGTGGACAAAGTGAAAATCACACAACAACAGGTTATAGTCCAACAGGTTTAATTGGATGTACTAGCTTTCAGAGCCCTGCTCCTTCATCAGGGAGTTAGTGGGGCAGGATCATAGGACAGAATTTACAGCAAAAGATCATAGTGTCATCCAACTAACGTGATCGCTGTTAAGTCTTTCATCTTTTAGAATGGGTAGCAGAATTTGATTCATTAATATGTAAATCCCAGAACTTCTCTCAAATCACATTCCCGAGATAACTTAAGGTTTTATTTTTTAAAAAAGTGACATCTTAGCTCAGATATGCATTAAAGGTGCATTCTAATCTTGAGTCAGACTGGTTCTATTTCCAAAGTAGGAATTTAAAAAATGTCAACGGATTGACTGCCTACAATTGAGCACTTTTTGAACAAATTAAAATGTATCTGCAAATACAATTTAATAAATCTGATTTTATTAACAATTCTTTACTTTTTATTATAGTTATCTATTAATCGGAGATGTTAGAATAACTACTTTCTTATTCGACAATCTGTCAAGAGTGGTTTTCCCCGTGTCAGAGAAACCCCTGCTGTAATTATTATTTGATTTGTTTTGATTTATTACTGGTACCGATAAAGTGAAAAGTATTTAAGTTCATGCCATTTAACCATATCAGCCATTTTTGCTCAATGCACATTAGCTATTTTCATACTATTGCCCCTAAAATCAACATTTTAATAATACTGAATAAAATAAATAACTCATTTAGAATGACTTATGTAAGGACAGCCAGCATGGATTTCAAAAGACAACTGTTTTTGATAAAGTAGAGACCCTTGAGGCAATAATACACCCTCCATTTTCAAAAAGTGTGTATTAATAAAGGAAATACATTATAGCTTTTTAAAAATTTTCAACAGGAATTTGAAAAAAATTTACAAAAGAATGCTTGTGGAACAAGTCAAATAAAGGCAAGTAGCATTAAGAAATTGAAGGCTCCTACTTATTGGCTCCAGCTCTGCCGTCAACAGAATAATTCCAAACAAACTCATCTCTAAACTCCCAGACATAGGTCTCTGCTCCCTCCTCTGTAACTAGATCCTTGACTTCTTGATCCATAGACTACAGTCAGTAAGAATAGGTGTTACCACCTCCTCCACCATAGTCCTGAACACCAGTACTCTACAAGGCTGAATACTCAGCCCCCTACTGTATTCCTTATATGGTCATGATTGTGTGGCCAACTTCTGCCCCAATTCCATTTAGAAGTTTGCAGACAACACCTGTTGCAGGTCAGATCTCAAGCAATGATGAGACAGAACACAGGAAAGAGATGGAGTGCTTAGGGCATGGTGTACAGACGACAATCTATCCACCTTCATCAGCAAAATCAAGAAACTGGTCATTGATTTTGGAAGCGGAGTGGAGGGCACATCTCTATCTGCATCAACAGTGCGGAGGTGGAGATGGTTGAGAGTGTCAAGTTACTGAAAACTATGATCATCAACAATCTGTCCAGGTCCACCTATGTCCAGGTTCTCCTCTGCGCTGAGTTTCAGAAAAAGTCATATCGCCAAAAATTACTTCCTACCTTTTCTGTGAAAATTTCCATTGTTCCTTCCCATTTGTAGTAGCAGCACCCAAACTTCCTCCAGGTTATTATGATGTGTCTAAAAGTATTCCCAGTGTGCCACAGCTTTGTTACAACAGTTGACATAACAAGAGCTCAAAAACAGTGTAGCACATAACACTTAAGAGCACTCTACACTAATTGCACCCATATAACAGTAGAGAAGGAAGATTTACCACAATGTCCCTAATTAATTTCACTACTAACCCTGAAAGTTTTCCCAAGGTTACTTAATTCAACCCATCATATCCATGTTCTAGTGACTGTATTATGTGATGAATTAATGTTAAACGCAGTAGCCTTCAGTTTCTGCTTGAAGAATGGTTTTCTTGATGCAACCTGCCTGAAATCTGCAAAAACTGAACCGCTGATTTTACTCAGGAATTCCATTCAGCACAATTCAAATTCCGTACCTTTTAAAACTGATTTTGAATTAATGCGAAATAAGGTGCCTACACATCAAAACAGTCAAATCCTTACAATGAGCTAACCACCTCAGTGAGTTTCCATTAATTGAACTTGATTGTCAGCCTTTTTGGAATCTCTGAAAATTAAGCTTGTTCTTTTGGGTGTAAGGACACTAAAAAGGAAGGAGTTGACCTTGACAGAGTGTTGCAGACTGGCACATCCCAAGATCCAGAGCTACATGCTAAGGGATGTACTAAAATTTGGGAAAGACCAACATTGAAGATCTTTCTGCCAAAGTTAAATGGGGGTCTGTTCAGCTATCGGACCCTCCCGATGCCTCAAACATAAATAAATATAATTTTATACAAGTAATAAATGCCTTTGGTTTGTTTGCTTTACAGAGTCAAACTCCAATGTTTCTTTGTTTTTTTTCTCTCGGTTACTGTGCATAACCTAACTGCTTTAGTGACTATATAAAGATATTTTTATGAATAAAGCACATTTTTGAAATAAAAAAGATTGTTCAAAAAAAAAAGCTTGTGAATGTAATTTCAAAAAAGAACCTGACAATTGAAACAACAAATTAACCAAGAATTTTTTTTAAACAGTTATTTTTTGTTAATGAAAGCTTTCTTAGAAGGCACCTTCCTACTCTATGATCTATGAGTTCAAAAGCAGTAGATACCTCCAGCTCACCATACCAACTACAAATATTGAACATGTACAATCACCTTGGTAGTGCTCTTGTATTAGTTTCAAAACTTTCATTTCTCACACATCTGCATCTCACTCTTGCTGACTTTGATAACGATATGCTTCATTGTGCTAGATAGAGTCATATAGTCAAACAGCAAGGAAACAGACCCTTCAGTCCAACCTAACCATGTTCCCAAACTAAACTAGTCCCACCTGCCTGCGCTTGACTCATATCCCTCCAAACATTTTTTATTCACGAACTTATCCAAATGACTTTTGAATGTTGTAAACATACCTGCACCTACCACTTTCTCTAGCAGTTAATTTCACACACAAACCACTAGCTTTGTGAAAAAGATGCCCCTCATTTCCTTTTTAAATCTTTCTCCTTTCACCGTAAAAATATGTTCCCTAGTTTTGAACTCCACCACCCTAAGGAAAAGGTCCTAGTCATCAACTTATCTATGCTCATGATTTTATAAACCTTAATAATGTCACACCTCAACCTTCTAAACTTCAGTGAAAAAATGTCCTAGTCTGTTCAGAGTCAAGTGTGTGTTGCTGGAAAAGCACAGCAGATCAGGCAGCATCCGAGTAGCAGGAGAATCGATGTTTTGGACATAAGCTTTTCATCATAATAAGGTTTGTATGTTGGGGGGCTGAGAGATAAATGGGAGGGGATGAGGTTGGGGAAAGAGGTGGAAGGTAGCTGAGAATGCAATAGGTAGATGAAGGTAGGGAGTAGGTGATCGGTTGGACTGGAGGGTAGAGTGGATAGATGGGAAAGATGATGGACATGTCAGGAGGATGCTGCCGAGTTGGAGGCTTGGGACTGGGATAATGTCGGGGGGAGGAGAAACGAGGAAGCTGTTGAAATCCACATTTATCCCATGTGGTTGCAGAGTCCCAAGGTGGAATATGAGGCGTTCCTCCTCCAGGCATCAGGTAGTAAGGGCTTGGGGTGGAGGAAGCCCAAGACCCGCATGGCCTTGATGGAGTGGGAGGCAGAGTTGAAGTGTCCAGCCACAGGGCTGTGAGGTTGGTTGGTGTGGGTGTCCCAGAGATGTTCTTTGATCCGCAAGTTGGCATTCTATCTCACTGATGTAGAAGAGACCACATTGGGTGCAACCAATACAGCAGATGACATCAGTGGAGGTACGGGTAAATTTCTGTCGGACGTGGAAGGATCCTCTGGGGCCTTGGACGGAGATGAGGGGGGACGTGTGGGCACAGGTTTTGCACTTCCTACGATGGCTGGGGAAGGTGCCGAGAGTGGTGTGTGGGCTGGTGTGGGGCATGGAACTGACGAGGGAGCCGCAGAGAGAATGGTCTCTCCAGAATGCTGATGGGGTGGGGAGCGAAAAATATATCTGGTGGTGGGTTCCATTTGTAGGTGGCAGAAGTGGCAGAGAATGATGCAATGTATATGGAGGTTGGTGGGGTGGAGGCGAGGACCAGGGGGCTTCTGACCTTGTTGCACTGGGAGGGGTGGGGTTCAAGGGTGGAGGTGCGGGAAGTGGAGGAGATGGTCTGGAGGGCACCGTTGACCACGTGGGAAAGGAAATTGCAATTTTGGAAAAAGGAAGCCATCTGGGATTTTCTAAGATGGTACTGGTCACCCTGGGTACAGATGCGGTGGCGGCAGAGGAATTGGGAATAAGGGATGGCGTTTTTACAGGAGGTAGCATGGGGTGAAGTCTAGGTAGATGTGGGAATTGATGGGCTTGTATTGGATACCCACGGTTAGTCAGCCGCCGGAGATAGCGATGGAGAGGTCCAGGAAAGGGAGGGAGATTTCCAAGATGGTCCAGGTGAATTTGAGGTCATTACATTATGGAGTAAACCTTCCTGCTTAATTTAAACCAGCAACACAGAAAAGATTTATCTTATCACGTGCAGTAACCTGCAAAAATTCAAGAGGTCAAGAACTATTTAAGAAATAAAATTAATTTTTACTTTGAAGTTTAACATAAAATAATTAACAACTGTTTACAACACCTTTCTCGAACCTATCCTTTACTTTCTCTTCTATAATACGAGCCCGATAAAACATTACTGAAAAATTCGAATTTCAAAACCAGCCAGCAGTCAAATTTTCTCTTTATATCTTCCTCTGTAGATGTGCTCTCCAGGTCAGTGTTGATATGTTTCTCGGTGCAAACTGTTTCTCTCCACAGGTACCTCAGAGTTCTGACTCGCAGCCTACTACAGCCTACATCTTTTGGTAGGTCTTCCCCAACTGTTCACATTTTCCCAGCATCAGATTGTGTCATTGCAAAGCATCAGATTGTGTCATTGCGTTTTAATATTGACAATATACTAAATTCAAACTTGATTGGAGTTTGGTTTATTTTGGGCTATAATGTAAACTTATTGGCCTCATTCAAATTTGTTTTTGTCTCCAGGCAACCAGCTACAGTAGCTGCTGGACCAAAAAGTTACATCATATCTTGGTCAGAACACTAGGTGCTGTCAGGTAGTCCTGCCAGCTTTTAACTTTGCTAAAAAGGTACAGTACACCCATATCTCCTTAAGGGGATCGGGGTGAAAGGTGCTAGTGAAGTTAATGAACTGTTCAATCTCATGGGAGCACGAGATAGCGCCAATACAGTCATCAAGGTAGGGGAAGAACAGGTGGGGCCTGTGTAGCTGTGGAAGATGGACTGTTCCATGTACCTGACTAAGAGGCAGCCTCCATCCTCATTGGCCGTGAACTCCGCACCGCCTGTTTCTACATCCTACGGAAGATTCACAAACCAGACTTCCCCATTGAACCCACTGTCTCAGCCTGTTCCTGTCCCACTGAACCCATCTCTGCATGCCTTGGCACTGTCCTGTCCCAATTAGTCAGGAAATCCCACTACGTTCAGGACACCACCAACGCCCTTTACCTCAGTCAAGAATTTCATCTCCCCAGCTCCTAACGTCTCATGTTCACCATGGACATCCAGTCCTTATACACATCCATCCAGTACTACTAAGGCCTCTAAGCCCTCAGTTTCTTCCTCTCACGCCATCCCAACCAGTATCCTTCCATTGACACCCTCATCCACCTAACTGAACTGGTCCTTACCCTTCCAATCCTCCTACTTCCTCCAAACCAAAAGGTTAGCCATGGGCACCCACATGGGACCCAGTTATGCCTGCTTCTTTGTCAGGTACATGGAACAGTCCATCTTCCGCAGCTACACAAACACAATCCCACCTGTTCCTCTGCTACATCAATTACTGTATCGGTACTACTTCATGTTTCCACAAGGAGTTGAACAGTTCATCAACTTCAGTAACACCTTTCACCCTGACCTCAAACACCCTTGGACCCATCTCAGACACCTCCCTCCCCTTTCTGGACCTCTCCATCTCTATCTCCGTCAACCAACTAACCACGGACATCTACTACAAGCCCACTGACTCTCACAGCTACCTGGACTACACCTCCTCCCACCCTACCTCCTGTAAAATCGCCATCCCTTATTCCCAGTTCCTCCACCGCATCTGTTTCCAGGATAACCAATTCCACCTTAGAAAATGCCAGATGGCCTCCTTTAAACAAGATTGCAATTTCCCTTACCACGTGGTCATTGATGCCCTCCAGAGCATCTCCTCTACTTCCTGCACCTCTGCCCTTGAATCCCACCCCTCCCAACAAAACAAGGTCAGAATCCTCCTCGTCCTCACCTTCCACCCTACCAACCTCCCTCCTCGTCCTCACCTTCTGCCACCTACAAGCAAACACCACCACCAGATATATGTTTCTTCCCCACCCCTATCAGCGTGCCGAAGAAACTATTCCGTCCGTGGCTCCTCGTCAGATCCACGCTCCCCACCAGCCCACACCTCACTCCTGGCACCATCGCCTGCCATCATAGGAAGTGCAAAGTCTGCGCCTACACATCCCCCCCCTCACCTCCGTCCAAGGCCCCAAAGGAACCTTCCACATCCAGCAGAGGTTTATCTGTACCTCCACAATCATCTACGGTATCTGTTGCACCCGATGTGGCCTACGTTGGGGAGACAGGATGCCAATTTGCGGATCACTTCAGAGAACATCTCTGAGACATCTGCTGCCCCAAGCCCACTGCCCCGTGGTGAACACTTCAACTCCCCCTCCAACTCCACCAAAAACATGCAGGTCTGGGCCTCTGCTATCACCATACCCTTACTACCGACACCTGGAAGAACGCCTTATATTCCACCTTGGGACTCTGCAACCACACGGGATCAATCTGGATTTCACCAGTTTCCTCATTTCCCCTCTCCATACATTATCCCAGTCCCAAGTTTCCAACCCAGCACCGCCTTCCTGACATGTCCATCACCTTTCCCATTTATCAGCTCCACCCTCCTCTCTGACCTATCACCTTCTCCCCGACCTTCATTTACCTACTGCCTTCTCAGCTATCTTCCCTCTAAGCCCACCCCCTCCCATTTATCCCTCAGCTCCCCAGCCCACAAGCCTAACTCCTGATGAAGGGCTTGTGCCAGAAACGTCAATTCACCTGCTCCTCGGATGCTGCCTGACCTGCTGTGCTTTTCCAGCACCACATTCTTGACTCTGATCTCCAGCATCTGCAATCCTCACTTTCTCCCAGTGTTTCCGGTCTATTTTTATTTCTCAAACCCTCCATTCCCAACAACATCCTGGTACATCTTTTATGAACCTTCTCCAATTTATTTGTATTCTTCCTACAACAGGGCAACCAGAACTGCACACAGTACTCCAGAAGAGGTCTCACCAATATTCCATACAACCTTAAAGTGACATTCCAATCCTAAACTCAAAGGTCTGAGCAATGAAGGCAAGTATGCTAAACGCCTTCTTAACCACCCTGTCTATCTGTAATGTAACTTTCAAAGAATTATGTACCTGAACCCCCTAGCGGTCTCTGTCCTGAAATGCTACCCAGGTCCCTACCATTAATTGTATAAGTCCTGTCCTTGTTTGTATTGCCAAAATGCAATATCTCACATTTATGCAAGTAGATAGGGTGGTAAAGGCTACCTAAGTCATGCTTGCCTTTATTGGTCGGGGAATTGAGTACAAGAGTCAGGATACTATGTTGCAGCTTTATAAGATTTTGGTTAGACCACACAGACTATTGTGTTCAATTCTGGTCACCACATTACAGGAAGAATGTGGAGGTTTTGGAGAAGGAACAGAAGAGGTTAACCAGGGTGCTGCCTGGACTAGAGGATATAAGCAATAAGGAGAGGCTAGAAAAACTCAGGTTGTTTTCTCTGGAGCGGCAGAGGCTGAGGGAGATGTGATGGAATTCAGAATTGTATTGATAGGGTTGACAATCAGAATCTTTTTTCCAGAGTTGAAATGTCTAATACCAGGGGGCATACATTTAAGGTGCGAGGAGAAAAGTGCAAAGGAGATGTGATGGGTAAGTTTTTTTGCTTAGATAGTGGTAGGAATCTGGAACACATTGCCAAGGGTAGTGGTGGAGGCGGATACAATAGGGATTTTAAGGGACTTTTAGATAAGCACTTGAATATGCAAGGAATGGAAGAACATGGATCAAGGGCAGGTAGAAGAGATTAGTTTAATTTGTCATCATGTTCAACACAACATTGTGGGCCAAAGGGCCCATTCCTATACTGGACTATGTTTTATGTTCTATTATCCAGTAATATAGTGGACAGTGATGAAGGTTAGCTAAGATTAGAACGAGATCTTGGTCAACTATATCAATGAGGAGAAATTTCTGGGCAGAGGAGATGACCTAGGGTGTGCAGTGAGAGGGGGAACTCACTGAAATCCTTGTAGAGGGAGGAAGAGAGCTGCTTCAAGGAAGGCATCCTTGCAAAAGAATTTGCAGTAGATTAAAATCTTCGATGAGAAAAATCCTTGTAGAGGGAGCTCCTGAAGAAGGGCTCATGCCCGAAACGTCGATTCTCCTGCTCCTTGGATGCTGCCTAACCTGCTGCGCTTTTCCAGCAACACATGTGCAACTATATCAATGGGCTGAAGAATAGCAGATGGAGTTTAAATGGGCTGAAGGGCCCATTCCTGTATCGTACTCTGTTTTGTGTTCTATTCTCCAAATTAACCTCACTAAATCACTGATTTTGGTGTCATCTGCAAACTTACTAACCATGCCTCCTAAATTATCATCCAAATAATTTATATGAATGACAAACATAAGTGGACCCAGTACCAGTGCCTGTGGAAATCCAATGGTCATAGGCTTCCAATCTGAATAATAACCCTCCACCACCTCCCCCATCTCCTATCATAAAGCAAATTTTGTATCCAATTGGAAGCTCACCCTGAACTCCATGTGATATAACTTCACTAATCAGTCTACTATGTGAAACATTGTCAAAGGCTTTACCAAAGTCCAAGTAAACGTCTACCAAACATGTTTGGTTTATTCACACATTGTTAGAAAGCGTTCATTTAGAAACAAAGAAATTGTCAAATTGGAAGATTTAGGCAGCCAATACTAGTGCTACAGGTATCCTTGTTACACTTTGCAAGAATATTTATAGGTGCTTTTACAATTTTACAGTGATTGTCCATGGTGAGCTTCTGTGACAGTTTAAAACATTCCCTTGATACTGTTATTATTAACAGGCTTAGGCCTAACTGCAGATGATGTGCTCAAACCAGGTGTATCTGAAGCTCTCAAATGAGAATGATCAGAGTTAAAAATCACACAACACCAGGTTATACTCCAACAGGTTTAATTGGAAGCACACTAGCTTTCGGAGCGTCGCTCCTTCGTCAGGTGGCAGTGGAGGGCTCAATCCTAACACACAGAATTTATCGCAAAAATTTACAGTGTGATGCAACTGAAATTATACATTGAAAAATTGATTGTCTATTTAGCCTTTCATCTGTTAGAATACCATGACAGTTTCACTTCTTTCAGGTGTAAACAAAAATTTTTTTAAAAAAAAAGTTGCATTCTCAGATTAGCTGTTAACAATGTTGATAGCTAGACAATATGTTGAAGGTGTTAGCCCTCTGTGTTCTCTGTGTATGCCATCATGTTTAGGTTGATTCTAATCTCAAAAGTGAGATAACAGAGTTTTACATGAATTCATGCAGTTTTTGAGCAAAGTTCAACGTCACCCTGCAAGTACAAATTCTCACCCCACAAAATATGTGCACGCGTGTAGGTGTCTGTCTGTCTGGGTTGGGGGTTGTGAGTGTGAGAAAGTATATATGTGTGTGTTTAGTGAGTGCAGAGTGTCTTAAGTCTGTGAGGGGGTGCATGTGCGAGTGTGGGAGTGTGTGTCTGTAAGGGTGTGTGTGTGGGTGCCTGTGTGCACACATGTGTATATGTGTGCGCGTGTGCGTGTGCATAGTGCAATGGTGGTCACCTGTAATGTGACATGAACCCAAGGTCCCGGTTGAGGCCCTCCCTACGGGTACCGAACTTAGCTGTCAGCCTCTGCTCGGCCACTTTTCGCTGCTGCCTGTCCCGAAGTCCGCCTTGAAGGACGGTCACCCGAAGGTCCGAAGTCAAATGTCCTGGACCACTGAAGTATTCCCCAACTGGGAAGGAACCCTCCTGTCTGTTGATTGTTGGGCTGTACCCATTCATCAGTTGTCGTAGCCTTTGCTCGGTTTCCCCAATGTACCATGCCTCTGGGCATCCTTGCCTCCAACGTATAAGGTAGACAACATTGGTTGAGTCACATGAGTACCTGCCATGTACAAGTTGGGAGGTACCCCCACGAGTAATGGTGGTATCTATGTCCACACTTTGACACGTCTTGCAGCGCCTACCGTGACAGGGTTATATGGAGTTGTCCTGAGAGCCGGGCAGCTTGCTACGAACAACGATCTGTTTGAGGTTTGGCGGTTGTTCAAAGGCAAATAGTGGAGGTGCGGGGAAGGTCTTGGTGAGGTGCTCATCCTCATTGATAATATGTTGCAGGTCACGAAGAACATGGCGTAGTTTTTCAGCTCCTGGGAAATACTGAACAACGAAGGGTACCCTGTCAGTTGCAGCACGTGTCTGTCTCCTGAGGAGGTCATTCCAGTTCCTTGCTGTGGCAGAGAATGATCAGCAATTGCTTCCATGTTAAAAATCAGCAAGTTAGCACCTTTTTACACCAATGTTCTCTAGTGGTTTTCAGTTTAATTAGTTTTAAAAGAGCTATTTAAATAGGAAGCACTGCTGGGACCTTTACGTTGATGTCCTTTGTTTAATTTGTTAAAATCTTTTGAAGAAAGGTTCAATGAATACAGATCTAATTGTCAGATTGCATGCATTGTGCTTCAGTCTGTCAATGAAATATCAACTCTCTTTAATTACCCCATCTGTGTGGCTATCTTTCCTCTTTAAGGTTGTCAATCTCTAGAACTTAACCAAAATAATTCTTCCAGTAATTTCATCAGCATTAATTCTTCAAACATGAAGACTTGGAAGCAAAATAAACAAAGTCTCAGCCTCAAGCATAAATCAGCCAGTATCCTATTGCATATGTTGTGGGTGTTTCAAATTCCTGCATTATACAATATTTAGCTTCTAGAAAATGTATTGATGAAAAAGCACTTAAAACACAGAATTTTTTTATAAAAAGTATTAGGTGAATGGGATAAAGTGATATTTTTGAATAATTTCACTTCATTCAGATTGCTTTGCCACTTGTGTTTTTTGTAATTGACAAAACATTATTTCTAGATGACCAGAATCAAACATACAAGTTATTTGAAATGACTCAAAGGAATATTTGCAAAATTCAATCTGAAACAAAACAAATCTCAACTTTTACCTCATCAAATCTGAACAAATGCTCTATGGAAACTTCTGTGCATTTTCTCATTGCCCTCATGGAAAGGTTAACATGCAAAATAAATTTGAAAATGTATTAAATAGAATGGTTTACCTTTTCAAGGGACATCCTTTGCCCAAACAATATAGTCGTGACAAGCAAGCTAAGTATCACCAATATGCAGTGAGGTTAATAAACTCATTTAGCTTTTTACAATAAGAAACGTTGTTTCCATGTATTGAATACCACATTGACTACCCATCCCCTACCCAACACCGCCAACTCCACTGACCACCAATATTTGGAAGTGCGTGGTACAGTAAATGCAGTGTAATGCTGCCAAACAGAGGCTTATTTTTCTCCAGATCCACCCAAATCAACTACAGAAATGATTAGGGGAAGTCCAGAGATGGAATGTTCCATTTGAAATCAGAAGCAGGAAACTTAACACATCGTCAGTCCATTCCCTTGCACACACCTTATGCTTCTACTTTCAAAAACAGACAAATTTGAATGCCTTTCCTTCAAATATGAAGGTTTCCATATTTTTATGGTTTAAAAGTTAGGGTGGGTTTGAAATTCTTTTCAAGCCATCAGTCCTGACCATTTTGTTTTACAAGTATGAGCAGTTATCAAATGATATTTAAGCTTAATGTCCTTGTTAAATCTCAAACAGCCAGGATCTTGTGTCATTATCTCCCCAATGATTAAATGTTGTTTTCAAAATTGAGTCATATTAAAGAATTCGAAACATATCTACCATTAATGTATAGGTAAATTTTAAATATTCTAGTCAAAAAAGAAATGTTGGAGTGAGATTACTGAACAAAGCCAAACTGCAAGCCCATTTAAACTTCAAAATGTTTTCCCAAAATTGAAACCTCTGTATTTCCAGTGATATTTCCAATCATTAGTTGATGGTTCTGCTGCTTTAGGCTATTTTCAGCTTGGTTCATAATCATATGATCTCCTATGTTGAACCTCACAGAAGCAAAAAAACCAAACACAAAATCATCCTTATTTTTCATGGCTCTTACCCATTTTCAAACACTTTATTCTCTGTTTTGTCTGTTTCCCTCTTTGGCTCTTACAAATTTGAAAGAAAAAATAATACAGCATAGGAGATCATTTGGTTCATCAAGCCAGTACCAACTCAACGAAAGTTTTCCAATTAGTGCCAATTAGACAAAAGTCTCAGCCTTAAAACACTGTTTCCAAAGCATCAGTAATTCTTTTCAAGTATTTAGTATCCTATTGAAAGTAAATTTTGATACTGCTTCCACCATCCTATCAGGCAGTACAGACCAGATGGTGTAAAATACAATTACTTCATACTTTTTCTGGTTCTTCTACAAAAACCAATGCGTTCTCAGGTTACTAATATTTCCTTATTTATACATTCAAAACTGCTTGTGATACTGAACTAATCTTTCAAATCTCCCTTAGCATTTTGTGACATAAGGAGAACAACTCAGTCTCCACATAATGGAGACTCCTTATCCAGGATATGATGCCAATAAATCTCTTCAAGGCCTTGCTACCCTTCTTAATGTGTGGTTCCAAAAATTGAACAGGACAGTTGGAAAGGCAAGGACTGATTAGGGATAGTCAACATGGCTTTGAGCATGGGAAATCATATCTCACAAACTTGATTGAGTTTTTTGAAGAAGTAACAAAGAGGATTGATGAGGGCAGAGCGGTAGAAGTGATCTATATGGACTTCAGTAAGGCGTTCGACAAGGTTCCCCATGGGGGACTGATTTGCAACGTTAGATCTCATGGAACACAGGGAGGACTAGCCATTTGGATACAGAACTGGCTCAAAGGTAGAAAACAAAGGGTGGTGGTGGTGGAGGGTTGTTTTTCAGACTGAAGGCCTGGGACCAGTGGAGTGCCACAAGGATCGGTGCTGGGTCCTCTACTTTTTGTCATTTACATAAATGATTTGGATGCGAGCATAAGAGGTATAGTTAGTAAGTTTGCAGATGACACCAAAATTGGAGGTGTAGTGGACAGCGTAGAGGGTTGCCTCAGATTATGCTTTCCTTTATTGGTCAGAGTATTGAGTACAGGAGCTTGGAGGTCATGTTGCGACTCTGCAGGACATTGGTTAGGCCAATGTTGGAATATTCCGTGCAATTCTGGTTTCCTTCCTATCGGAAAGATGTTGTGAAACTTGAAAGGATTCAGAAAAGATGTACAGGGATGTTGCCAGGGTTGGAGGATTTGAGCTATAGGAAGAGGCTGAACAGGCTGGGTCTGTTTTCCCTGGAGCATCGGAGGCTGAGATGTGACCTTATAGAGGTTTACAAAATTATGAAGGGCACGGATAAGGTAAATAGGCAAATTCTTTCCTTGGTCTGGGCTAGGTTTAGAGTGAGAGGGGAAAGATATAAAAGAGACCTCCGGGGCAACTTTTTCACACACAGGGTGGTATGTGCATGGAATGACCTGCCAGAGGAAGTGGTGGAGGCTGGTACAATTGCAACATTTAAGAGGCATTTGGATGGTATATGAATAGGAAGGGTTTGGAGGGATATGGGCCAGGTGTTGGCAGGTGAGACTAGATTAGGTTGGGATATCTGGTCGGCATGGATGGGTTGGATTGAAGAGTCTGTTTCCACGCTGTACATCTCTATGACTCTAAGATCTAACCGATGTTCTGTAACTTCCTTGTGTGCTATGCTTGAATTCAAATTATAAAGAATTCCATAACATACTTTTCTATTTAAAAAAAGTCATCTTAGCATATTCCACTTTCTTCAATGATTTATGTACTTGCACAATACCGAGATCTCGACATTTCCATACCTACTTTGAAACTACACTATTTACATTATTACCAATCATTCTTCCTCCCAAAATATACCAGTGGAGTGCCACAAGGATTGGTGCTGGGTCCACTACTTTTTGCCATTTATACAAATGATTTGGATGTGAACATAGGAGGCATGATTGGTCAGTTTGCAGATGACATCAAAATTGGAAGTGTCATGGACAGCAAATACAGTTATCTCAGATTAAAATGGGATCTTGATCAGATAGGCCGATGGGCTGAGAAGTGGCAGATAGAGTTTAATTTAGATAAACGTGAGGTGCTGCATTTTGGAAAAGCAAAGCAGAGCAAGACTTATACACTTGGTGGTAAGGGAGTGTCACTGAACAAAGAGACCTTGGAGTGCAGATTCATAGATCCTTGAAAGTAGAGTCGCAGGTTGATAGGACAGTGAAGGCGGCTTTTGGTTTGCTCTCACTTATTGGTCAGAGTGTTCAGTACAAGAGTTGGGAGATCATGTTGCAGCTGTACAGGAAATTGGTTGGGCCACCTTTGGAATATTGCCTGCAATTTTGGTCACCTTCCTATCCGAATGATGTTGTGAAACTTGAAAGAGTTCAGAAAAGACTTACAAGGATATTTCCAGGGTTGAAGGATTTGAGCTATAGAGAGAGGCTGAATAGGCCGGGGCTATTTTTCGTGGAGCATCGGAGGCTAAGGGGTGACCTCAGAGGTTTATAAAAGCAGGAGAAGCATGGATAGTATAAATAGACAAAATCTTTTCCCTGGGGTGGGGGAGTTCAGAACTAGAGAGCATAGGTTTAGGGTGAGTGAGGAAAGGAACCTAAGGGACAACATTTGCACGCAGAGGGTTGTGCGTGTATGGAATGAGCTGCTAGAGGAAGTGGTGGAGGCTGATACAATTACAACATTTAAAAGGCATCTGGATGGGTACATAAATAGAAGGGTTTAGAAGGATATGAGCCAAGTGCTGGCAAATGGTACGAGATTAGGTTAGGATATGTGGTCGACATGGACGAGTTGGACCAAAGGGTCTGTTTCTGTGCGTACATCTCTATGACTCTAGATAAAATCATAACTCTTTGCATTAAATTTCATGTGCTTGCTCATTTGACCAGTTCTGATGCAGAGCAAACACATTCCTGAGAGAGAAAGGAAGAGCATCCAAATGGGATGCTCTGAATGTCACTGTAGAGGTGGTAATAAGAGGGACATTGGATAGAGCAAACACAAAAGTACAGGACATTGAAAGGCTGGCAACACACAAAATAAAGCCACTTTTTTGATCAACAGATACAGCCTTAGAGTCAAAAGCTTAGGGTTGAGTCATACAACATCGGTACTCCATTTAGCAAAGGCTGATGCATTTAAAAGTATTTAAATACACATTCTCCACGCTGACCCACCATTATTCTTTTTGCCCTTATAAATGGTTTTAAATTTTTCTTGATTTTTAAACTTTATTTATATCATAATATGATTCTGGAAAAGATCCCCAAATTTAGTTATGATCCAGTCAGATAAGTAACTTTATATTTAAAAACGATGAAGACTCTTTCAAGTTTCAGAACGATATTCAGAATTCCTTACTAAGAGTGTAAAGTCACACAACTTCACAGATTTGAACAACAAAGCATAACCTTACCAAGCCAACAAAGTAAATTAGCTTACAATATCTACTTTATTCATTGATATCAAAATCCAACATGAGGCAAAGATAAATCAACCAGCTAACTGTGGTCAAACAGAATACCCTGCACATTGAATGGCAGTTGCAATGAAAATAAATCCACGACAGCAAACTTCCCAGATTCAGTAATTACTGTCAAATTATCTTGTTAATACTTGAATCCTTCTCCAGAAAGGCTTTGCTCCTCATTGAAGGTCGTGATTCTTAACTCCACTCAACATTGCTCTGATTTGGAGGGTCTGACCAGTTGCTTACCTCGCAGTGATTCAATTTTGTCTTCTGGACAATGCTCCATCACTGACTCTCTGGCTAACCTCCGACTCTTCCTCAGCTGCCACAGGGTACCTCACAGTTCTGCTTACATAAAGGATGCACGCAGCCTCAATTTATTGCTTGTAGCCTCTTGCTTGATCCTCTGCTAGCAGTCACCATCTTGGGAGATTTTGGCTTTCCACCTGGTTCTGGAATGCTTTGGTGGTTTCACCATTTCTTGAGGTTTAACAGTTACCTTTGCCAGAATTTCTGGATCCATCAACTCCTTCCACCAGCTTTGGAATCAAGTTTCACTGCCCTAGAACATTACAATAACCTGGAGTATTCTATGACACAGAATCTCTTTTGGGCCCCTACTTCTTTAGACTGTATTCCATAGCTACCAATGCTCACAATGTGATTTCTGATCAGCACACTTTTGATAATCCTGACAGCCTGCCCCACTCTGCATATGCATTGGAACTCTGTCTACTAGGAAATGGAATTCTTAGCTGCCTCCTGGAAACCTCATTGGAGACTCAGCAGGTAAGGGTTATGCTTCATTAAAGCAGTTACTTATTTTTAAAAATGGAATATATTCTCACTACTGTCCTGAAGTCCTGCCGAATTCTTCATTGAATATTACAATAGCATCATCTGTTAAGAAACTAGTTATCAATGATCACAGGAGAGAGCAGTAATGAAATCGCAGATTCCACAGAGTGTGGAAGCAGACCATTCAGCACATGGAGTTCACACCAACCCTCCGAAGAGCCAGACCCAACCCCTATCCCTATCCCCATACCCGGCATTTTCCACAGCTAATCCACCTAGCCTGCACACTCTTGGACACTATCAGCAAATAGCAAGGCTGATCCACCCAACCTGCACATTTTTGAACTGTGGGAGGAATCCGGAGCATTCAGTGGAAACCCATGCAAATGAGGGAGAACGTTTGTGTGGAGTTTGCAGCGCCAAAGGGTGGAATTGATCCCAGGTCTCTACTGCTGTGAGGCAGCAGTGCTAACCACTGAGCCACTGTTCGGACAAAGAAAAGGTTTCATTTCATTACATTTCAATTCTCCTGAATTCAGCTATTATTTCACATCTTCAAAGGGCAAATTTTAGTACTCATATAAGCAGTTATTTTTAAAAAATCTTTGGCATTATGCGGAAGTTTTCATCCAAGAGATTTCAACTAATTATGCTAAATTTCCCTTCGTTACAATCTGTTAACAGTCAGATCATTATAAAAGCCTTTAAACATATCACATTTTTTCAAGCTAATTGAAACAACAATGCTCTTCCTTCTATATTTAAAGCAATATATGGTTGGGAACATTGCCTGGATATTTGAGCCTTGATATAAAATAAATGAGTGAACAAACGTTTGCTCACCCCACCAGGATATTATACCTGTTTCTCCAGCTTCTGCTGTCGGATGCTGATATTTTCATCTTCAAGGACACTGCAAGAGAAAGCAGACTTTATTTGTCACTGGCCATACAAATGGAACTGTCTGAGTAACCATTAATCAAAATATTTAGTATAATATTTCAATTCAGTCTATTTGCAGATAATATCTTGGATTTACAAGCCTCACTTGCTCCCATAAGCAATCTGAGCACCTTAGTTTATGGAGGCTGCCTCACACTGCCCTATATGAACTGGCATGTAATAACTGTATTCCTCACATAACATGAATCAGATAGATTAAAATGCCACAGATAGTAGTTGGGGATTCACCCACAAATCTGCAAAATTTGGAGCTTCATGTTAGTCATGGAGGCCCATTCCTGCACGATTATGCTCTATAAAATCCAAATGTAGTCTGTTGAAAGCAACAGATTTAAAATAAAACCCAGTAAAGCTGTAAATGTGTGAAAAAAATCTTTATCCAATTTGTTCACACCTTGCAAAGGCCTGAAACTCAGTCAGAGCTATGCATTGAAAAGTGTTGGGAGCTAGCTCCAGAAAAACTCCATAATCTTTTTGCTGAAGGAGGGTCATTGGACCCAAAACATCAACTCTGCTTTGTCTCCACAAATGCTGCCAGACCTGCTGAGTTTTTCCAGCAATTTTGTTTTTTGTTTCTCATTCCCAGCATCCAGGGTTCTTTGGTATTTTTCTCTACTTTTGTATTGCAGCGCAAAATCCTAGAGCCTTTGCAACATTGGCTAGGGAACAGATAGGCAAGTAGGTGAGCATTCATCAGACTCTTCAGGGTTAGCAGTTTCCTCAGTTGAAGGAAGTACTGCATCTATGTTGATATGAATGATTACATTCGCTGTCAATTCTATTGTGCAGGATATGACATGGTCCACCTGGACATAAATTTTCATATCATTTACCTACAGAAGGCCAATAAGTGTATGGTCATTGGTTTGGTCGATCTCACCCTGCAATTCCTTGTGCTTGACGTCCTTTGTGATTGTAAACTATTTAAATTAGTGCAACGGAAGTAGTTGGCAATTGTGGCTTGTTACCACCTTCCACACTTTCATCATGATGAACGTGGCCACTAGGATAAGTGAAGTGTAGCCCCACTTATCAATGGCCCCCACAGTCTAAGACCAACTGCCATTGGTATGGCTGTCAGGTTCATAAATCTTTGATGATTCAGTCCTTGGAGCTTAGCTGTGGTTTAGGGAGGCAAGGACATCAGTCTGATGCTCAAAGGCAGGAATGCCAGGATGTTATGTTGTGAAAACAAAAGTGCTGGAAATCACAGTGGGTCAGGCAGCGTCCATGAAGAGAAAAGAAGCTAATGCTTCAAGGTTACATAACTTCATCGGAATCATCTAGACTCAAAACATTAGCTTGCTTTCTCTCCATGGATTCTGCCTGAGCCACTGTGATTTCCAGTGTTTGTTGATTTCAGGACAGATTCCAGCACTTGCAGTAATTTTTCTCCTACATTGTTGATATGTTGTGTCCACTTTCCTGATCTAAGTGTCAAAAATGCAGGAAACCACCCAAGCAATTTTATTAGGCTACTGCATGGATAGCATCTTGACATTCCCACAATACAACACAGCTTTGACAACTTTCTTGTCACAAGTAGCATCTTCTTAAGTGACATTTTGGCACAGAACACAGCAATGACAGCTTCCTTACTCCATTTTCAGCCATTATATTTTTCATCTGTGAACATCAAAGAGCAGTTTGGCAAAATATATTGCAACTGACTAGTTTCATCCATGTTAAAAATGTCTCTGCGCATCCAAGACATGTGTAAGACCATATTGGAGCCAATCATCTGTCACTGCAACTTCACTGCAGTGAAGACAATGATGTGCCTCATCTTGAAATAGTCTAGCCATCTGTCATTGCAGGTGTGCGTTATGTGGCCCAGCTTTTATAGACATTAGGTGTAGGAGTAGGCCATTCTGCCCTTCGAGCCAGCAGTACCATTCATTATGATCATGGCTGATCATCCTCAAATCAGTATCCTATTCCTGCCTTATCCCCATAACCCTTGATTCCATTCCCCATAACCCTTGACTGCACAGATTTGGAGCGGAGATGGAATAGCTTCCAGTCAAGCAAGGCTGCCTGAATCAAGATAAGCAGACTTTCTTATCACCTTTTTTGCTGGAAAGAGTAAAAGCTTGATGTTCAGTTTGTTTTCATAATAGTGGGCAAACTCAAAAAGGTGGAATCCCCTACACTTCTGTAAACTGCTTTCCCAACTGCTGTAGAAACTTCACCTTTTCTCTGATCAGCGACAGGTTTACCTTTCTTTAAGGTTTAGCTATACTTGCAATTTCTTTTCTTAGGAAGATCTCAACATCAAATGAAAGCTTGCCTGCATACTCAATTTTACAATTTATGTTGTCAAACTCTGCACTGATTGGTCAGCACAGTCATATGACAAGTTTAAACAAACTAAATTAATCTGGATTTATCAGTACAGAATTTCAGTACAAGACATGCAACACTCTGTTGGATTTGTAATTCTAACAGAAGCAACAGTTGACAATTTGACATGACCGGATTTTGTGTTCCTTCTCAATTCACTCCGAAATCTGCTCCCTCTAATCTTGAGGCTATGCCCTCTTGTCCTAGTTTCACCTGCCAGAGGAAACATCATCTCTACTTCTATTTTATCTATTCCCTTCATAATTTTGTGTGTTTCTATAAGATCTCCCCTCATTCTTCTAAATTCCAATGAATATAATCCCAGTCTACTCAGTCTCTCCACATAAGCCAACCCTCTCAACTCCAGAATCAACCTGGTGAACATCCTCTGCACCCCCTCTAGTGCCAGCACATCCTTTCTCAAGATTAGATTAGATTAGATTCCCTACTGTGTGGAAACAGGCCCTTCTGCCCAACAAGTCCACACCGACCCTCCGAACAGTAACCCACCCAGACCCATTTCCCTCTGACTAATGCATCTAACACAATGGACAATTCAGCATGGTCAATCCACCTGACCTGCACATCTTTGGACTGTGAGAGGAAACCGGAGCATCCGGAGGAAACCCACACAGACAAGGGGAGAATGTGCAAACTCCCACAAACAGTTCCCCGAGGCTGGAATCAAACCTCGGACCCTGGTGCTGTGAGGCAGCAGGGCTAACCACTGAGCCACCGTGCCGCCCTAAGGAGACCAAAACTGCATACAGTACTCCAGGTGTGGCCTCACCAGCACCCTGTACAGCTGCAGCATAACCTCCCTGCTTTTAAACTCAATCCTTTTAGCAATGAAGGACAAAATTCCATTTACCTTCCTAATCACTTGTTGTACCTGCAGACCAACCTTCTGTGATTCATGCACAAGGACACTCAGGTCCCTCTGCACAGCAGCATGCTGTAACGTTCTACCATTCAAGTAATAATCTTTTTTAATGTTACTCCTGCCAAAATGGATGACTTCACATTTATTAACATTGTATTCCATTTGCCAGACCTTTACCCACTCATTCAAAATATCTATGTTCTTCTGCAAAGTTTCACAGTCCTTTGCACACTTTGCTCTGCCACTCATCTTAGTGTCATCTGCAAACTTTGACACACTGCATGTGGTCCTCAACTCCAAAGCATCTTTATAATTTGTGAATAATTGCAATCCCAACACCAATCCCTGAGATGCACCACTAGTTACTGATTGCCAGAATAGCACTCACTAATCCCTATTCTTTGCTTCCTGTTGGTCAACCAATCTTCTATCCATGCTAATACTTTACCTATAATGCTATGTATCTTTATTTTATACTGCAGCATCTTCTGCGGCACCTTGTCAAAGGCCTTTTGGAAATCTGGGTACACTACATCCACTGGGTCCCCATTGTCCACCTTGCTCATAACGTCTCCATAGAATTCCTAAAGATTAATTAAGCATGACATGCCCTTCATGAACCCATGCTGCGTCTGCCCAACGGGACAATTTTTATCCAGAGACCTTGCTATTTCTTCCTTGACAATAGACTTAAGCATCTTCCCATTACAGAGATTAAGCAAACTGGTCTATAAATCCCCATCTTTTATCTACCTCCCTTTTTAAACAGTGGCATCACATTTGCTGTTTTCCAATCTGCAGGAACTGCTCCAGAGCCAAGCAAATTTTGGAAAATTACCACAAATGCATTTGTTATTTCTCCCACCATCTCTTTTAGTACCCGGGGATGTATTCCAACAGGGCCAGGAGACTTGTCTATCTTTAGCTCCACTCGCTTGCCCCACACTACCTCTTCCATTGTAATGATTATTTCCAGGTCCTCACCTACTTCGTCTCTTCGTCAATTACTGGCATGTTATTAGTGCCCCTCACTGTAAAGATCAATACAAAATACCTGCTCAATGCCTCAGCCATTTCATCATATCCCATAACTAAATGCTCCTTCTCATCCTTTAATGTTTACTTTAGCCACTTTTTTTGCTTCGTATATTTATAGAAACTTTTGTTATGTCTTTATATTCTATACTAGTTTTTTCTCATGTTCGATCTTACTTTTCTTTATGTTTCTGTTGACCTTTAAAGTTTTCCCAATCTTCTAGTTTCTTTATTAGATTAGATTACTTACAGTGTGGAAACAGGCCCTTCGGCCCAACAAGTCCACACCGACTCGCCGAAGCGCAACCCACCCATACCCCTACATTTACCCCTTACCTAACACTACGGGCAATTTAGCATGGCCAATTCACCTGACCTGCACATCTTTGGACTGTGGGAGGAAACCGGAGCACCTGGAGGAAACCCACGCAGACACGGGGAGAATGTGCAAACTCCACACAGTCATTCGCCTGAGTCGGGAATTGAACCCGATCTCAGACGCTGTGAGGCAGTAGTGCTAACCACTGTGCCACCGTGCCGCCATGCTCAAGACTTTATTGAGATTATATCTCCCAATCAATCTCACTCCACAGATACATCACTAGACAATTCCAGTGTGAATGCATATACTTAAACTTTGCTAAAAAGATACATACAGTTGAGGCTTTTTTGTTTTGCACTCATCAGGACTGAAACACTTGAAAATAACAATTTTAGAAAGGAAGCAATGATTTGTTCAGCATGAGAAAAGGGTGTTGATTGATTGAACTGCAATAGGAACACTAGAAACAAGCTGAAGATTATCAGTTGAACTCATAGTGTTGTTCATTTTTGTATATTAGAAATGACATTTGTTGATACACAATGCCTTGATCTTTACAAATGAAAAGAATGCTTCTATGGAATGCATGTTTTCAGTGAAAAAAATGAGGTAGTAGACAATCAATTCTGCTGGAATCTCTTGGTAATGTCTTGACCAATCAAACCTGCCTGGTTTGAATTTAATCAGTTGCCTAAAACTGTTAACACTTCTATGTCAACCATAGTCCAATTAATCAGCACGCTCTTATCATGCTGTATAAATAGTTGTTTTCTTTCTGAAGTTGTGTTTTTCATGCATTTCAGTTCTGATGAATGCAAGACAAAAGGATTTGATGACACCCATCATACAATTGATGAATACTTAAACTCCTAACTTGAATATTGTAGACTATGGTGAGGAGTTGAGGAGCCAGACAGCCACTGCACTGCTATTACTGCAGAGCACCCGGAGGAAACCCATGCAGACACGGGGAGAACGTGCAAACTCCACACAGACAGTCGCTTGAGGCGGGAATTGAACCCGGGTCTCTGCTGTTGTGAAGCAGCAGTGCTAACCACTGTGCCACCGTGCCGCCCTGTTCTTGGCTACTTTGTATGCCTTGTCTTTCAATTTGATAGGTTCCCTTATTTCCTTAGGCACTCTGGCAGATTAACTCATTTTTTACAGTCCTTCCTTTTCACTGAAGTATACTTTTGCTGAGCACTTTGAAATTGTTTTGAAAGTCCTCCACTGCTCGTCAACTGTCCCAACATAAAATCTTTGCTTCCAATCTACTTTAGCCAGGTTCTCCCTCATTCTAGACTAGGTAAGGATGGCAACCTCCCTCCCAAAAGACACCAGTGATCCAGTTGGGTTCTTCTGACAGTCAACCATGGGATTCATGGTCATCGTTAGATTCTTAATTCCAGATCTTTATTGAATTCAAATTTCACCAAGGACAGCAGGATTCAAACCTCACTCCCCACAATATTACCTGTGTCTCTGAATTAACAGTCTAACAATAATACCATTAGATCATTGCCTTCGCATCCTTTTAGCTGTGTCATCCTTTCCGCTGTTAACTGTAAGTTTTTGTAAAACCCATCAGTTTCTAGATATTATAAGAGAGATTATGAGAATAAATTAGCAGCTAACATAAAAGGGAACCTGTTAAAAGATAATCCATAAGTAGATCTGTTGCAAAAGTCTACTGCACCAATGAGTTTATAAGTGATCTATTAATCTTCAACTCCACCTTCCTGACTGTTCCTCTGAACATTCAATTTCCTTTCACGTGAGAATCTAAAAGCACAGTTTAAAATTGAGTGGAAGGGGGTATCTTCTTTTAATATGGAGATCAAGTGTAGGTTCTTCAGTCAGAGAGTTGGTTGTCTTTGGAATTCTTTTCACAGAGTGTGGAGGACAACTGGGTCATTGAATATACTGATGGCTGAGTTCAACAGATTCTCACGTTTGAGAGTTATAGGGTCAGGCATCAAAGTGGTGTTCAGATCATAACAAAGCAGCCAAGATATTATTGATGAATGGAAGAGGCTCATTTTGCCTAATAACCCACTCCTGCTCCCCTCTTACGATCTTACGACAGGAAAATAAAAATCTCCCTTGCTAGGGACATACGTACCCAAGAATTTTATTTAAAACTCAAAGTCACATTTGTTCCTTCTTAAATCTCATGATTCCCAGGACCCAGGGTAAACTCTACAAACCCAACTACAGGTTCACAGAAGTGAGGCCTAACTTCATGATTCCCAAGCCATATTAGTACAATGACTTACTAGTAATCTTAATAGTATTATTATATGGTGTTTGGCAAAGTATTGACATTGCTAGAAAAATAACTTTCAATGAATTGCATCAATTTCACATTACGTTTGGATTAAATCGTAAGCACAGTACTTTTAAAGTCAATGACTGCAATGAGACAGTAAGGCACAAGCTCAACAGCAATAAATTCTAAATAGGGAACTTAACTCAGGTAAGATCTGACTGATAAATTTTTGACAGTCCATAATTTCAATGTCAAAAGTCATGCAACACCAGGTTATAGACCAACAGGTTTATTTAAAATTAGAAGCTTTCGCAACACTGCTCCTTCATCCGGTGAAGGGGTGAGAGGTACACAGGCACAGAATATGTAGGTGGAGACTGACACTATTTGTACCTACCTGTTGAGACTCTTACTTACCTTGAATTATTTTGTCATTGTCTCTCCGCATATATATTCTGTGCCTCCCTCCACTTCATCTGATGAAGGAGCATTACTTCAAAAGCTTCTAATCTTAAATAAACCTGTTGGACTATAACCTGATGATGCTTGACTTTTGACTTTATGGCAATGCCCAGTCCAACACCGGCATCACGTTATAATTCCAAGAAGAGGTCAGATTCTAATTTGAGACTATGAAATTATAAGCAAGAAAAAAAGGCTAGTTTAATAAAAGCAAGCTTGACCTTGACCATTAGTTGTTAATCAATTGGACATAACACAGAATACTTTAAAAATTCAGCACGTCTAGCAACATCTGCGGAGAGAGAGAAAAACCAAGTTAATGTTTTGAGTCCATCATACCTCTCCTTCAGGAGTGAAAGTGGTAGAAAAATGTACTTTATATACTTTGACAGAGGCAGAGAACGGGCGAAGGAAACAGATGTTTCAGCCAGTGCAAAAGACAAAGGGATAGACAGATTCTGCTGTGAGAAACAGGCACACCCTTATATCTGCAAGTAACTGTTTTCATAAAAGCTTTATTAGAACACATTTTACGTGCAGTAATTTTGGACAGTGCTATAAAAATCCACTTGCAAAAGGGCCCTTCGACCAAAAAATGTTTGAAGATCACTAGTGTAAAGAAATAAAGAGTTAGCATCTTCCCAGCTGACACATTATTCCCAAATACAAGGGCATGTAGTGTGATACATTGACTGATAGGTCTATCTCAGAAACAGGTCTGTGTGTCAGTAACCCCTCAGCCTACTCTATCAGCTTCCTTAACATGGGCCAGAAGTCTTTAGTAAGGATTCTTCCCTTGTACGAGTACATTGGAGCCAGCACCATTACCTTCAACAGTGCAATCATCTAGGAGGAAGAAACAATCCCCCGTTTCCTAAAGAGAGAGGGGCCACTGACCACAAGTATTTCCCTCAAAAGTTTGGGATTCCCAGATGGAGGCAGACTTGTTAATCTGGAAGAATGGAGGGATGCAATGGGGATGGGGGTAACAAAGCCTTGTTAGTTTTTAGTACCATGTGGGCTGGGAGATTGAAGATTTCATCAAATTTGATTTTAATACTTCAATGCTTTCATAAATTTGTTTTATATAAAAACTAACCTTCAAATAAAAATCAGAAAAATCTAAAAGAATCAATTAGCACTACTTTGATACTCAAATTTACATTTTATATAAAAGGCATGCACAATGGTACCAAAACATAATTGGATATTGGTTTGACAAATAAAGTTCAAGTGCAAAAACATAACTTGAAAAGCAAATTCAATCAAAAACTTGCAGTCATAGTACATAATTAACATAACAGAATTAACACCCGATGAAGGAGCGGCGCTCCAAGAGCTAGTGCTTCCAATTAAATCTGTTCGACTATAACCTGATGTTGTGTGATTTTAACTTTGTACACCCCAGTCCAACACCAGCACCTCTAAAACATAACAGAAAACATTCCAAATGACTTCAGAAATTGAAGTTGTTGAGGAAAGGAATGCCAAACATGGAGGAAGTGTAAGCAAGAGTTGAATGAAACCAAGTCAAAAGATCTGGATTTGGAAATTACATTTAAAAGAACATAGATTAATATAAATGAAGAGATGGGTATAGAGAGTGGAGCAACATTAAAGATCAACTTATGAGTAGACCTACCACTCCCAACATTATGTACCTATATTTGAACCAACAACCTCATCCTTGAAAAGAAAAGCAGGAATATAAAGTTGAAACAATATCAGACACTTGTTAGGTTACTAAGTGCTTCATAGAAGGATGTGAGGAACAATGAAAAATATTTTCACTCCGAGGATGATGGGTATCTGAAATTTGCTGCTCAGTGTGGGGTTGAGACAGAAACCATCAACCGCTTGAAAGGAATCTGCAACTCCGCCTGAAATGGTGTAATCTACAAGGCTATGGACCAGGTGCTGGAAAGTGGGATTAGATTGGGTGGTTAGATTATTCAGCCAGCACAGATATTACAGAATGAATGGTTTCTTTCGTAGCTACAAAGGTTCTGTGGGTTGCATCCATCTTCATAATGCTGAATATTACTAATATAGCAAAGTTGTACACTTGTATTATCTGCACATTTTGAAGGAGTCAAAATATTAAACCAAAAGTTGGCAGGGGTTCAAGGACAGTTGGTAGACCTGAATGGGGAAAGTGGTACATAATTAATCAAGTTTAGGAACCTCTGTCAGACTCGGTACAAGCACCACGAGCATTTGTTGCTTGACCAATGAATTTTCAAGTTCAAGCGAAGTCTTACAGCATGACTTGAAAATCCCTTTTCTCTTCAGGCTGGCTCTTTTTATCAAAGTCTGCCACTCCACCTGTTTGCCAATCTCAAGTACAGCACTGGGCCAAGATTTCAAAAGAAATAATATTTTTACCCATCTGTGGAAGGTTGTTCATATTTTCACAATGGTCTCAAAGATAACACTAATTAAAAGGTCCTAAAGTAAATCAGTAAGTACATACTTACTGAAAATAAAAACTCATACAAACAATAAAGAAAGTCAAATCCAAATAAATTATCAACAGAAATTATTTAACATTTAATCAGCAGGAGCCATTCCAATCATAAGTTTTACATCCACCTGAAATACCAGCTGGTCCTCAGAAACATTAATCATCTGTAGAATAGATTTATCTTTCCATATGAGAAGGTCGACAATGTCAGTAATGAAGTGGTACTGTCCTTGGACTAGTAATCCAGAAATCCAGAGGAATGGGCTGGGGACACTGATGAAATTTGAATTCAGTTATTCAACCCTAAATTAAAAGCTAGCTGAATGGTGATGACAAAAACATTGGTGATCATCATAAAAGCCCACCTGGCTCACTAACTTCAGGGAAGAAAATAAACTACCATCCTAACCTGGTTTAGCAATGGAGTTGACTCTTTAATGTGCTCTGAAATGGCTTAGTAAGCCATGCAATTGCATCGAACTGTTACAAACTCAAATAAAAGGACTACCCTGCAATGGCCAGTGCACCAGAAACGACAATGGTACATGCAGTTTTATCGACCATACAAGGCCCTCCCTTAATTAAGAGCTGGGGGATTGTGCTAAAACTGGAAGTCCTAAACTAGGTTTGCAGCACATTGCAAGGGAGGCAAGAGGTCAAAATATACTTGACAAATCCATCAAGTAGAATGCCAGTATAAGGAAAAAGTGTGACTGGAAGACTGCATTGTCATTGTGTACCCTCCTTCACATTTTGTTTTAATTCATTCATGGCATTTGGATATCTTTAGCTAAGTCAGTATTTATTGACCACAGGGCAGTTAAGAGTCAACCACATTGCTGTAGGTCTGAAGTCATACATAAGCCAAACTAACGAAGGATGAAAGATTTCCTTCCCTAAAGAGTATTAGTGAATCAGATAAGTTTTAACAACATTGACATGATCGACATGAGCTTTTTAATTCAAATTTTACCATTTAATATGATGGGTTTAGGATCCCTGTCCTTCAAATATTAGCCTGGGTTCACAGAGTTGAGGAACCATGAGGGGGAAAAAGACCCTGATACAAGTTATGTACAGGGCTCCTAGCAATAGTCACAATGTGGGGCAGAAAAGAAATCAGTACATGGAAAATGCAAGTAAGAGAGGTAAAATTACAATGGGGTCTTCAATATACAGGTGGATTTGGAAAATGAGGTTTGTAGCAGATCCCAAAAAAAGGAAGTTGTGGAATGTCTGAGATTTTTTTTTGAAGCAATTTGTGGTAGAGCCCAGGAAGGAAGAAGCAGTTTTGGTAGTGTGTAATGAAATAAACTTGATTAGGCAGCTTTCGGAGCCAATAACCACAGTATGATAGATTTCACAGTGCAACTTGAAGGAGGAGGAATGGAAACCATATTGTAATAGTATTACAATTAAATAAAGGTAACTACAACGACATGAAGGAACAGCTGGTCAGAGTTGTTGTCTGGAAGGAGAGCCAGGCAGGGAAGATGGCGGAGCAGCAATGGCAGGAGCTTATGGGGGCATTTCGGAAGGCAGAGCAGAAAGCAGCAGCATCCCAAGGAAGAAGAAATGTACTAATGGAAAGACGAGGCAAACATGGCTGTCAGGGACAGCATAAAAGCAAAAAGTAAAAAACATAAAATGTGGTGAAAATTAGTGGGAAGCTGGAGAATTGGGAAGCCTTTAAAAACCAGAGTCCAACCAAAAAAAAACCAAAGTGGGGGAAAATGAACTACAAAGTTAAGCTGCCTTGTAATAAAAAGAATTTTGCAGGAACTTTTCAGATATAGCAAAGGTAAGAGAGGCAAGAGTGGGCATTGGGCCACTGGAACATGAGGCGGGAGAAGTAGTAATAGGGAACAAAAAATGGCAGAGGTACTGACTAAGTACTTTGTGTCAGTCTTCATGTTGGAAGACACCAGTAGCATCCCAGAACTGCAAGAGAATCTTAGGAGGCAGGGGCAGAGGTAAGTGCAATGGCCATCACTAAGATGATTGATAAACTGAAGCTGAAAGGTCTGAAGTGGCTGGATTACACCTCAAGATTTTGAAGGAGATAGCTGAGGAGTTGTGGAGGAATTGGTGGTGATCTTCCAGAAATCACTGAAGTCAGGGAGGATCCCAGAAGACAGGCTAATGTAACACCTTGTTTAAGAGAGCGCGCCAGAAGACAGAAGTTAGTGGCAAGTCAGCCTGACCTCAGTCATTGATAAGATTTTACAGTCCATTATTAAAGATTGAGATTTCAGAGTACTTGGAAATGTGGGGTTAAATTGGGCTGAGTCAGCACAGTTTCATTAAGGACAGGCCATGCTGACAAATCTGCTAGAATTCCTTGAGGAAGTAACAAGCAAGTTAGACAAAGGAATACCAAAGAAGAACCAACAGAACTATTCTATTTGATTTCCAGAAGCCTTTGACAACGTGCCATACAGAATGCTATGAAATAAATGAGTCCATGGTGTTAGTGATAAAGTACTGGATTAACAGAGGATTGGTTGACAGATAAAAGGCAGAGAATAGGGAAATAGAGGTCTTTTTCAGGGTGGCATTTGGTGTCAAGTGGAGTTCAACAAGAGTCAGTGTTGGGACGACAATTATTCATGTCTTACATTAATGATCTGGTAGGAGAAAGTGAGGACTGCAGATGCTGGAGATCAGAGCTGAAAATGTGTTGCTGGAAAAGTGCAGGATCCTTGGATGCTGCCTGACCTGCTGTGCTTTTCCAGCAACACATTTTCAGCTCTGATCTCCAGCATCTGCAGTCCTCACTTTCTCCTAGAAGATTTTAACCTACTGCAAATCCTCTTGCAAGAATGCCTTCCTTGAAGAAGCTCTCTTCCTCCCTCTACAAGGATCAAAATTCCTTGGATGCATTAATGATCTAGGCAAAGGAACTGACAGCATTGTTGCTAAGTCTGCAAATGACACAGAGAAAGGTGGAGGGACAGGGCGTGTTGAAGAAGCAGAAGGAAGAGGACAGGTTAGGAGGGTGGGCAAAGAAGTAGCAGATGGAATGCAAAACTTGTGAGGTTATGAACCTTGGTAGGAAGAATAGTGACGTGGACCATCTTCTAAATGGGGAAAGGCTTCAGAAATCTGAAACACAAGGGGACTTAGAGGAGTCCAGTTAGGAAATCAAATGCAAAATGTTGGCATTTTGGGAGGGCTAGAATACCAGAGCAGGGATGTACTGAAGCTGTATAAGGTTTGGTCAGACCCCACTAGAATATTGACAGTAGATTTGTGCCCCATATTGAAGGATGTACTAGCCTTGGAGAGAATCCACGAGAGTTTCACAAGAATAATCCTATGAATGAAGGACTTGTATTATGTGGAGCAGTTAAAGGCTCTGGGTCTGTACTCAGTGGTGTTTCGAAGGATGAGGAGGAATCTTATTGAAATTTATAGAGTACTGAGATGCCTGGGTATAGTGAACGTGGAGATTATGTTTCCACTTGTAGGAGAGATCAGGACCTGAGGGAACAGTCTTAGAATGAATTATTGGCTGAATGGCCTAATTTCTGCTCCTATGATTTATGGGTGATCCTTTAGAACTGAGATGAGGAAGAATTTCTCTAGCAAGTGGGTGGTGAATCAGTGGAATTTATAGCTACAGAAGGTTGTGGCGATCTAGTCACTGACTGTATTTAAGATGGAGATAGGTTCTTGATTAGTAAGGGGATCAAGGGTTACTGAGAGACGTCAGGAAAATGGGATTAAGAAACATATCCTGAAGAAGGGTTCATGCCCGAAATGTCGATTCTCCTGCTCCTTGGATGCTGCCTGATCTGTTGCACTTTTCCAGCAATACATTTTCAGTTAAGAAACATTTCAGCCATGATCGAATAGCAGAGCAAATGTGATAGGCTGAATGGCCTAATTTGCTCCTTATGGTCTTATAGGATATTAGCATCTATAAGATCATAAAAACATCCTAACCTCAGTGGAAACCGGACCGAGGAATGCCACCCCACCACCAGACGAGACTGCGAAGGAACAAAGACCAGCCGTACCCTCGTGACGAAATCATACCCATAAAAAAAATCCTCGCAACGGAGCACATAGCACTGCAGTCCAAGCCACTCTCTTCCCCCAGAACAAAGACTTGCAGAGTCGAGTTCATAGCACAAAAACCCAAATAAAGCTGCCCTGGCAATCAATGCACTTTACTGTTGGAACCTGAGCAAACCAGCTCCATTTTCTCCCCATTTTCCCAGTGATGCCATGTTGTCTAAAAGTACTTCTAAGGCAGGTGTGAAGGACAAAGGTAACAATTTTAACAAATACCAAATTCTAACTTTTTTTTTAAAACCTCTGGAGCCTCAAATCTCGCTACTAGAGGACTTTAAACTCCTTTTTACCAAGAGACTCTCACCCGATTCAACCCTTTCTAAAACCCTTTTAAAACCCAACTTCCCGCCAAGTGATTCATTGGTAAGTTTGTGAGTTACCTCAAAGATTCCGTCACCACTTAGTCCCAGGAGATGTGGGGTGATCTGAGTAGTAGGTTTAGAGAGAGATCAAGGTGAAGCTTACCTTGGGTCCATCCATCTCAGGCAACTAACACTCAGAGGATTGTTTATTCAGTCCACCTGGAAGTTCTGCGTATAATGGAATCCCACCATATATTAAGTTCTTTTCCCAAGATTTCACACGAGATGCAAATCGCACACACCAACTTCTGCAAACAGTTAAAGTTTATTAAAGCTTATACAAGCTAGGTGACCCTCTTCGCAGGCATATGAAGTTGAGTCAAAGCGAGGGCCTGAACAAAGAAAACATATCCCCTTTCTACAGGTCAGTTGGCCATGCTTACCAGATACTCTGGCCAGAAACGAAAATATGATGCTGGAAAAGCGCAGCAGGTCAAGCAGCATCCAAGGAGCAGGAGAGTCGATGTTTTGGGCATGAGCCCTTCTTCAGGCTCATGCCCAAAACGTCGACTCTCCTGCTCCTTGGATGCTGCCTGATCTGCCACGCTTTTCCAGCAACACATTTTCAGCTCTGATCTCCAGCATCTGCAGTCCTCACTTTCTCTTCAAAGATACTCTGGCCACTCCACCACAGTCACACCCCACTCAAGACAACCCCCAGTTACTCACAGTCACAAATTACCCCAGGGATAAAGGCAGGATGAGATCATCTTCAGAGATCTGCAGGCAATTTTCTGACTCAGTGATTCCCCAAGACAATGCAGGTGCTGCAAACCTAGCTTCAAGGGGTGGCCAGAAAGCATTTCTGGATGGAAGAGACTGAATGATAGTTTAACTTGACAATAGCAGGGAAGTATTAGCAAATTGCTGTCCAAATGAAGTGTGAATTACATCAGATGGTCATCTGCATTCTTTCATGATTGTCATCCACACCCAAAGACAGTGCAGTTTAACCCTTTAATGTTACATTAAATAATGTCCATTCAATGTCCCAGTTAATCTTTTAACATTACAACTACACAGAAAGGGACAACCAAAATCAACTAAACCAAGTTCTCTGAATGTAGAGCACAATTAGAAAAATCTTAAAGCACCCAGCAAAATAAAGTTTCAATCTATTCCCCAACACCATCACTTTACAGACATGGTACCTCAATATCAAGACTAGATTTGACTTAACAGATTCTCCCCAGTTCCTATCCTGTGAACTATGATGGGAAATCTAGACCATCAGTACAGTAACTCAAGATGAAGCAACAACCTTCATTCCACAATTGTGATGGGGTTTGAACCACTTCAGTCTCCTCCAGAGGTCTCCAACACCACAAAATTAGCCTTCAGCCAATTCAATTCAATCCATATGAGAGAGATCAAGAAAAGCAGACTACAAAGGCTATGGATTTTGACAACATTCCAGAAATAGTTCTGAAGACTTGTGTTTCAGAATCAGTCATGCCCCTAGCTAAATCGGTCCAGCACAGCTTGTCTCCTGGCATTTTGTTGTGTGAAGATTGTAAGAAAAGTTACACCCATCAGTTGCAAAACCCCTGTTCACTAATCAGGCACATCCATGACCGATAAATTCTCCCACAACAAATGCAAGCAAAGGTGCAATTGTGGCTGGGGACAATCTTTGTTCTCCTTTTTTTCTTTCATGGTAGTTTTTGCTCAGTCTAAAGATATTTGCAGAATTCCTGATGTTGCATCACAGGTATCACAATCTATGGCACATGCTTCCCACTGGCCACAGCCAATAATGGCATAGAGATGGATTTTATCAAAAGACATTGAAATGTTTGCATGAGGCTCCTTTATTCTATTTACCAGTGCCAGGCTTTCTATGAAACATGATTTTTTTGGGTGGTAACTGCCCAAGCAATTCAAGCAAAGCACCCAAGCTTGGGTGGTTCAAGCAATTCAACCTGTCCAATACGGTTGGCTTTGCAGGTTAGCCTTGATGCTAGTGATGTTGGCTGTTTACAGGACCTCGATGCATGTGACATGAGCCTGCAAGCAGATTTTGAGAATGTTGCAGAGGCAGCATTGCTGAAGGTACTCTACAAGGTGTACATTAAAGCAGTACAGGATCCATGATAGTATTATACAAATGGGTCGTGTGGACTATGGGTCCATACACAGAGTTTGGCCTGTGATCTAAGGTTGTGGTTTACCCATTTATCTGTATATCTGCTGAATACACTGATTGCTTTTGAAAGTCTCTTGTCCATTTCCTTATCAATGGTGACATGAAATGAGATGACATTTCCCAAATAAATAAACTGCCCAGTGAGATTTAGCTCAGCTCCCTTGATAACAATATTGTTTAGTTGTCACCCTCTTGACGTGCAGGCTGGGGCTGAACTTCAGTTTTCTTTAATCTGATTTTTATCCCAAACAGTTGTGCCATTTCAGAAAAACATGTTGTTACATGTTGCATGTCTGACTAATTATGGACCAGAACAACAGAGTCATTAGCACAAAGATGTTCTCAGATGAATTTTTGTGTCTTTTGTGAGCTTGAAGATGCCAGAGAATGAAAATTCCTCCATCATTTTGGAAGTACCATATCTTCCAGAAGGCCTTCTGTTGTCTTCTACCTTCTAAGTAAGGTAGTTAACAAGATCATGGCTGGACATAAGCTGCTTCAAGCCAAAGTAAATTTAGAAGGGACTTGAAAAATCCCTGTCATACTGGACTGGTTTTCAAGGACTGCTTCAAAATGGATGCCCACTCAAGTTCCTAGTTACATAGTGAACTTGGGAAACAGAAGCAGGGGTATGGTATGTGGCTGTTCAGGCCTGTTCTGTCAGTCAGTATGTCACAGGTGATCTTCTACTTTAACTCCATTTTGGGATCCTCATATCCCAAAAGTCAATCTCTGACAAATATATTTGATGACTGAGCATTTGTAGTTGTCATAAAATGAGGTGATCATTTTAGATAGCTAGTAATTGAGATCAGGTTCCATCCAAAAACATGATAATTTACAGAGTACCTGCAAAAGGGATCACAGGAGAATGTATAAATGTGCCATTAGTTAAAATATATTTACAAAGTGACCTTATAATAGGACTGGTAATCATGGGTTTAATCCCAAGCTTTTATTGGGGAATGACCTTGCTGGTTGAAGGCTATTACTTTGTCGAACAGTGAAACAGTCTGAACTGAAAATGCTATAAGCAAAACAATAGGGAGCTGCAGAAATGTGGGGAAATCAAGATTCCAGGACCCTTAAGTTAATGATTGAACCAGAGAGGAATGGAGTGGCTGAATAAGAGCCACTTGGACTTAAAGAGGGCCAAATCCAAGCTGGTCAGGTCAGAAATCAAGATAGAACCTAAAGACGTTAGATTGATCAAAGGCAGGCCAGAAAAAGAAAAGTGGGCAAAGAATGGAAATGCCATGAAGGTTAAAAGAGTTTTGTTGCTCCAGATTTTTAGTGAATCGAACATGCATCATGTGCCACAGCAGGTTTGAACACATATTCCATGAAAATTAGCTTGGTGTTTTGCAATACTCAACAATATCATTATCACAATACCATCACCTCCATCGCAATCATTGAATTATCCAAGGGCAAAAACATCAGCACCTCCTTTGTAGAAACTGCCAGAGGAAAGAAAGCTACCAAAACCCCATTATGTAAAAATGGTTCTGAAGACTCACCTATCTATCTCAATAGCAACTCAACAGCTTTGACAATGGGATAAAGCTTCTTTGTGAACATGAATTGCTCCGATTGCATGCCAATAGCTCTCTTGTGAAAAGCTATGAATAGAAGCTTGCCTTTTGGTTACAGAAGGGACTAACAATATTAAGATGATCCATACATGAAATAATACAGTAGCTCTCTCTCAATAGTTTTTCAAGCTCCGAACCCCTCTCTGTTATAAGTTGGAATACATCACAGAGATAGATAAGTTAAAACTAACAACTGCAAATGGCATAGAAGCCAGTCTGGAAAAATGATTGCGTGGAATTGCCTTTTTATGGAGACTTACACTTGAACAGGATTACAACAAAACTAACTCCTTACTTTTGATGTGAAGATGCCGGTGTTGAACTGGGATGCACAAAGTTAAAAATCAAACACCAGCTTATAGTCCAACAGGTTTATTTGGAAGTACAAGCTTTCAGAGCGCTGTTCCTTCATCAGGTAGCTAGTGGGGCAGGATCATAGCACACAGAATTTATAGTAAAAGATCAAAGTGTCATACAACTGATATAAGCCAAGATTGCTGTTAAGTCTTTAATCACTTAGAATGGGGATGCAGGTTTCAATTGATTAATATGTAAATCTCAGAACTTCTTTCAAGTCACATTCCTGAGATAATTTAAGGCTTTATAAAAATGAAGTGACCCCTCAGCTCAGACAATGCATTGAAGGTGTGAGGTTAGAGCTTATCTGTATCCCAATCTTGAGTCAGACTGGTTCTACTTCCAAAATAGGAATTGATAAAATGTCACATGGACCGATTGCCCACAGATTGCGTGCTTTTTGAATAAAATAGAATGCATCCGTGTCCTATGATCCTGTCCCACTAAGGATGCTCTGAAAGCTTGTATTTCCAAATAATCAGGGACTATAATCAGGGGTTTTGTAATTTTTAACTTTGCCCTTAATTTTGGCTGTCTTTAGAAATCTGTGCGACCTAGTTCTTCAAATAACACTACAAATAGTCAAGTACAGACTGACTTGAAAAGGCACATGTTATAAAACAAAAATCACCATTATAATCAAGTGAATAGAGAGCAATTTAATTACACTTTTATGCTTGGACATAATGTACACAGGAATAGTCTCAGTAGCTAACAAGGGCATGAATGAGGGTATCAGCAGCTGATCAGCTGAGGTACAGTTATAGCTGGTCAAGGTTATGGAGGAAGGATTCTGGGTAATCCAAGATGGAGGATGGGAAAAATTTCTGGCTGTAACAGCTGCTTCTTTTTTGAGGTATTTTAGGTGCTGGAGGCGATTTCCTCGAATTCCAGGAGCAGCAATTACTGTTCTATATGCTGTTGCTTTTTTTTTCCCCAAAGTTCCAAAACAAAGTCAAAACAACAGCAGTTTTAAAAGGAAGAAGAACAGACAAAGGAAGCACATGGTGAAGACAGTGCAGGGAGGTAGGGAGAAGTGGGAGACGTCTTTTCAGATGTGGGAGTTTAAAGAGAGTTTAAGGATTACTGCGGATTATATCTGCCATAAATGCTGTTGGATGCAAAACTTATCAGATTGAATGGATCGGTTGGAGAGACAGTTAGAAGCAATGAGGAATTTGCAACAGCAACAGTGTGTGATGGATGGCAATTATGGGGGGGGGGGGGGGTAGTCTCAGATACAGTCACATAGATGGGTTAACTCCAGGAAAGGTAAGAGAGGGAGGCACCGAGTGCAGGAGTCTTTTGTTGATATACCCATTTCAAACAGGTATGCTGTTTTGGAAAATGTAGGGGGTGATGGATTCTCAGAGGAACGTAGCACCAACAGCCAGGTTTCTGGTATTGAGACTGGCTCTAATGCAACGAAGGGTAATTCGGCTTCCAAGAGATCAATTGTGTTAGGGGATTCGGTAGTCTGAGGTACAGACAGACGTTTCTGTGGCGAGCAGCAAAAAAGCAGAATGGTGCCAGGATCAAGGATGTCTCAGAGAGGGTGCAGTACGTTCTCAAGGGGGAGAGGGACCAGCAAGAGATCATTGTCCACATTGGAACCAATGACATTGGAAGGGAAACAGTTGAGATTCTGAATGGAGATTAGAGAGAGTTAGGCAGAAACTTAAAAAGGAGGTCCTCGAGAGTCGTAATATCTGGATTACTCCCAGTGTTACAAGCTAGTGAGGGCAGGAATAGGAGGATAGAGCAGATGAATACATGGCTGAGAAGCTGGAGTATGGGGGAAGGATTCAATTACTGGATCATTGGAATCTCTTTTGGGGTAGAAGTGACCTGTACAAGAAGGATGAATTGCACCTAAATTGGAAGGGGACTAATTTGCTAGAGCTGCTTGGAAGGATTTAAATTATTAAGGTGGGGGGAGGGGTGGGATCCATGGAGGTAGTGAGGAAAGATATCAATCTGAGACAGGTACAGTTGAGAACAGAAGTGAGTCAAACATTCAGGGCAGGCAGGGACAAGGTAGGACTAATAAATTAAACTGCATTTATTTCAATGCAAGGGGCCTAATAGGGAAGGCAGATGAACTCAGGGCACAGTTAGGACCATGGGACTGGGACATCATAGCAATTACAGAAACATGGCTCAGAGATGGACAGGACTGGCAGCTTAATGTTCCAGGATACAAATGCTACAGGAAGGATAGAAAGGGAGGCAAGAGAGGAGGGGGAGTGGAATTTTTGCTAAGGGACAGCATTACAGCTGTGCTGAGGATATTCCCGGAAATACATCCAGGGAAGTTATTTGGGTGGAACTGAGAAGTAAGAAAGGGATGATCACCTTATTGGGATTGTATTTATAGACCCCCTAATAGTCAGAGAGAAATTGAGAAACAAACTTGTAAGGAAATCTCAGCTATCTGTAAGTATAATAGGGTGGTTATGGTAGGGGATTTAACTTTCCAAACATAGACCAGGACTGCCAAAGGTTTAGATAGAGAGGAATTTCGTAAGTGCATACAAGAAAAGTTTCTGATTCAGTATGTAGATGTACCTACTAGAGATGGGGCAAAACTTGACCTACTCTTGGGAAATAAGGCAGGGCAGGTGACAGGTGTCAGTGGGGGTGCACCTTGGGGCCAGTGACCATAATTCTATTAGATTTAAAATGTGATGGAAAAGGATAGAACAGATCTATAAGTTGAAGTTCTAAATTGGAGAAAGACCAATTTTGATGGTATTAGGCAAGAACTTTCAAAAGTTGATTAGGGGCAGATGGTCACAGGTACAGGATGGCTGGAAAAAGGGAAGCCTTCAGACATGAGATAACGAGAATCCAGAAAATGTATATTCCTGTCAGGGTGAAAGGAAAGGCTGGTAGGTATAGGGAATGCTGGATGACTAAAGAAATTGAGGATTTGGTTAAGAAAAAGATAGATAGAGTGAATCCTTAGAAGAGTATAAAGGACGTAGGAGTATACTTAAGAGGGAAATCAGGAGTGCAAAAAGGGAACATGAGATAGCTTTGGCAAATAGAATTAAGGAGAATCCAAAGGGTTTTTTACAAATACATTAAGGACAAAAGGGTAACCAGGGAGAGAACAGGGCCCCTCAAAGATCAGCAAGATAGTCTTTGTGTGGAGCCACAGAAAATGGGGGAGATACTAAATGACTATTTTGCATCAGTATTTACTGTGGAAAAGGATATGGAAATAGATGGTGACATCTTGTAAAATATCCAGATTACAGAGGAGGAAATGCTGTTTGTCTTGAAAAGCGTAAAGTTGGATAAATCCCCAAGACCTGATCAGGTGTACCCGAGACCTCGGTGGGAAGTGAGAGAAGTGATTGCTGGGCCTCTTGCTAAGATATTTGTATCATCGATAGTCACAGGAAGACTGGAGGTTGGCTAACGTGGTGCCACTGTTTAAGAAGGGTTGCGTGGGTATCCGTTTTTGGCGAATGTCTGTTGATCACCAGATGCCTAAGAGATAGACCACGGAACGAGGACATGCCACAACCAAAAGGACTAGCCACACTACCATACGTCAGGAGCGTCTCAGAACTGACAGCCAGACTACTGCGACCCTTAGGACTCATAACAGCACACAAGCCAACTTCCACACTCAGACAACAACTCACTAGAACAAAGGACCCAATAGCCAGCACGAGCCAAACTAACGTAGTTTACAAAATACCATGCAAGGACTGCACAAAACACTATATAGGACAAACAGGAAGACAGCTAACAATCCGCATCCATGAACATCAGCTAGCCACAAAACGACACGACCAGCTATCCCTAGTAGCCATACACTCAGACAACCAGGAACATGAATTTGACTGGGAAAACACTACCATCATAGGACAAGCCAGACAGAGAACAGCCAGGGAATTCCTAGAGGCATGGCATTCATCCACAAACTCCATTAACAGACACATAGACCTGGACCCCATATACAAACCACTACAGCTGAAACTGACACACGGAAGCGGCAAGAACATCCATCAACAGACACATCGACCTGGACCCCACATACAAACTACTACAGCTGAAACTGACACCCGGAAGCGGCAAGAACAAACCACTATAAATACCGGAAGAGACATCAAAGCAGCGCTTCACAGGAGGCTCCAATAGCACTGATGATGTTCCCTAGCCAGGGAACGAAACGTTTGCAGCAAAAACTTCCAGCTCGGCGAACAGTACAGTTAGTAAGTTTGCAGATGACACCAAAATTGGAGGTGTAGTGGACAGCGAAGATGGTTACCTCAGATTACAACAAGATCTTGACCAGATGGGCCAATGAGCAGAGAAGTGGCAGATGGAGTTTAAGTCAAGTAAATGCAAGGTGCTGCATTTTAGGAAAGCAAATCTTAGCTGGATTTTTACACTTAATGGCAAGGTCCTAGGGAGTGTTGCTGAACAAAGAGACCTTGGAGTGCAGGTTCATAGCTCCTTGAAAGTACAGTCGCAGGTAGATAGGATAGTGAAGGCGGCATTTGGTATGCTTTCCTTTATTGGTCAGAGTAATAAGTACAGGAGTTGGGAGGTCATGTTGCAGGTGTAAAGGACATTGTTGTGGTTTTGTTCGCCGAGCTGGGAATTTGTGTCGCAGACGTTTCGTCCCCTGTCTAGGTGACATCCTCAGTGCTTGGAGCCTCCTGTGAAGCGCTTCTGTGATCTTTCCTCCGGCATTTGTAGTGGTTTGAATCTGCCGCTTCTGGAACTGACCACCGGAAGCGGCAGATTCAAACCACTACAAATGCCGGGGAAAAGATCACAGAAGCGCTTCACAGGAGGTTCCCAAGCACTGAGGATGTCACCTAGACAGGGGACGAAACGTCTGCGACACAAATTCCTAGCTCGGCAAACACAACCACAACAATGAGCACCCAAGCTGCAAATCTTTTCACAAACTGTAAGGACATTGATTAGGCCACTGTTGGAATATTGCATGCAATTCTGGTCTCCTTCCTATTGGAAAGATGCTGTGAAACTTTAAAGGGTTCAGAAAAGATTTAGAAGGATGCTGCCAGGGTTGGAGGATTTAAGCTATAGGGAGAGGCTGAACAGACTGGGGCTCGTTCCCCTGGAATGTCGGAAGCTGAGGGATGACCTTATAGAAGTTTACAAAATCATGAGGAGCATTGACAGGATAAATAGACAAAGTCTTTTCCCTGGGGTCGGGGAGTCCAGAAAAGAGGGCATAGGTTTAAGGTGAGAGGGGAAAGATATAAAAGAGACCTAAGGGGGAACATTTCCACACAGAGGGTGGTACGGGTATGAGCTGCCAGAGGAAGTGGTGGAGGCTGGTACAATTGCAACATTTAAGAGGCATTTGGTTGGGTATGTGAATAGGATGGGTTTGGAGGGATATGGGCTGGGTGTTGACAGGTGGGACTAGATTGGATTGGGATATCTGGTCAGCATGGATGGATTGGACCGAAGGGTATGTTTCCATGCTGTACATCTCTATGGCTCTATAATGTAGAAGGTGTTGTAGGTTAGGAAGGGTCCAATGTCTTAACCAAGGGTTAAATGCAAAAGGAACTTCAAACAGACTTGACAAGCTTCAGATAATTGGGAATAGAGTGGAGGGCTCCAAAGACAATCTTCATAACATTTACTGTAATTGGAAGAAATTACTGCTCATTAAAAATTAGATGTCAGACAAATAGTGTGGCATATCAGACACAGTAAAGGGGCCCAGAGAGGTTGTAATTAGATGGAGTTCATTGTCATCACTAAACTGCAAGTCCAAGATAGTAGTGGAGTAGTGGTGCTGCCTCCAAGTTGGTGGGCCAGGGCTCGGCCACTTCTATTTGCTTTGTTTCTTTCTTCTTTATACTTTTGCTCTGTTCTTTTTAAATTTTTTTCCCTATAATTTTTTTAAAGAGATCTTTTTGATATCTTCAGCAGAGCAACAGTGAGTCCCACCTCCTGAGCATGCAGCAACGGCAGGAGTCAGGTTCTCGGGGAGAGCAAGCAACAGCAGCGAATGCTGGCGCAGCAATGAGAGATTGGATTAGATTGGATTAACTCAGTGTGGTAACAGGCCCTTCGACTCAACAAGTCCACACCGACCCTCCGAACAGCAACCCACCCAGACCCATTCCCCTACATTTACCCCTTCACCTAACATTATGGACAACTTAGCACGGTCAATTCACCTAACCTGCACATTTTTGGACTGTGGGAGGAAACTGGTACACCCAGAGGAAACCCAGGCAGACACGGGGAGAATGTGCAAACTCCACACAGACAGTTGGCCGAGGTGGGAATTGAACCCGGATTTTTGGTGAGACAGCAGTGCTAACCACTGTACCAACGTGAGATGATGGGGACAGCAGGGCAATCTCTGCAGTTGATGACAAAGGCAGCATCTGTGGGTGGGTCAGCTGCGGCAGTGCTATAGGCCCAAATCAGTATTGCTAGCATATCAATGGGAGTAGCAGTTGCATTGACTGCCACTTAATAAGCCCAGTGTGGTGTTCCTGGCAGTGCAGCAGTGGCAGCCAATGGTGGCCCTAGAGAAGGATTCCTGGATTAGACCGTGGGCACAGAGCTTGCTTTGTGGAAATTCCGTGCCCCACCCCTGATGTTGAGCGGAGCACAAGAAGGTGAGAACTGTTTTTAATTAGATCTTAATATCTTCAGTAACTTAAAATGGCACCGGAGCATGACTACATATTACACGTTTGTCTATATTTACTTGTTAAATACATGTGACAATAAATCATTCAATTCAATTCAGCATGTTGAACTTTAAGGTTCCCTTTCAAACAACACGATTAAGGAACTACATGCAGGTGAGAAACAGAAAAGGGCCAAAGATAGATCTTTGAAGGACTTTAAAAAGTAAAAATGTTTTTTTAAAAAAAAGCCATTGCACATGATTCTCTGACTACAACTTAATATTTATGAGTGGAACGAAAGATAGTTTCATGAAGTTGGACAATGCAGGAGAACCTTTGAAGAAGCATTTTGTGGTCAATTATGACTAAAGTGGTAAATATATCAAAAATTGAAGTGGGATAATTTACTATGGTCACAATCACAAGCAACATTGTGTCATTTTGATAAGAGCTATTCCATTACTTTGATGCAGCCAGAAACATGATCAGAGGGTATTCAAACATGTAACTGCAAGAAAGATAGGCAAGGAAGGTTCCTCAAGTTAGGCCATATGAATGCAGATTGAAACCATAAAGGGGGCAATCAATTTGCTGGGGTTGTTCTATAGATTCCCAAAAGGTTAGGGAGAGACAGAAAGACGGATACATAGGAAAATCTCAGAAATGCAAACATAATAGGGCACTAATTAGGGGATTTCAACATCCCCCAAATTAACTGAGATAGACCAAGTATGAAAGATTTAGAAGCGATTAAAAATGTATCCAGGAGAGCTTTCAAGACAGTATAGAAAAACTCCTACAGGAGAGGGAATGAAGCTAAATCTAATCTTACAGAACAAAGCCAGGTAAGCAGTAGATAGATCACTGGAGTAGCAATTTGGGAACAGTGACCTTAAATCAGTAAGATTTAAGGTAATTACGGATAAGGACAAAGATGGAAGGCAAGTAAATGCTCTGTATTGGGGGAAGGCCAATTTTAATAAAATAAGACAGGATCTGGCCAAATGGCTGGGAGCAGCTACTTGCAGGAAAATCCATATGAGACCAATGAGAATCATTCAAAAGGATGATGGTGAGAGCACAGGACAAATACATTCCCATAAAGGTGAAGTGTAGAAGTCCAGAAAACCCCTGGATGTCAAGAAATACACAGAAGGGTGTAAGGAACAAAAAAGAAAGCTTATAGAAGCTATCAAGGGCTTAAAACAATCAATGCCCGAGAGAAATATAGAAAATGCAGAAGTTTACTTAAAAAAAAATTAGGAGAATGATGAGCAATCATGAAAAAACATTCACACATTTAAGAAAAACCCAAAGATGTTTTATAAGTAAATCAGGAGAAGTGAATAACCGTAGGAAGAGGAGTGCCCTTCAGGGACAAAAATGGTCATCTGTGCATACAGCATCACTATATAGAAGGACGATACAAGTACAGAATTCAGGCAGAGGAACTGCGGCACACTTGAATAAATTAACAATGAGAGAGAGAAGGTATTAACAGTTTTAGCAGGCTTGAAAGGCTGAGGGGGCGTGACTGAGTAGAATAAGTTATATTTGATTTTCATGAGGCATTGATATGCAGAAGGCACAGATTTAAGGTCAGGAGTAGGAGATTTAGAGGGGATATGAAGAACTTTTATTTCACCCAGAGGGCTCTGGTTATTTGGAATGTATTGCCTAAAAGGACGTTAGAGTCGGAACCCCTAAGGCATTCCAGTAGTATTTTGAGGAGCACATGAAATACCATAACATACAAGGCTATGGGCCAAGTGGGAGAAAGAGATCTGTATAGATAGATGCTTTGAAGGGCCTTTTTCCATGCTGTAAAAACCCTAAGGATCTGAGAAGGCAAAAAGTTTCTGGAGACAAGAGAAGTTGGAGGTCGGGCAGATAAGTCTTCTGGCCCTGATAGTTTGCAACCTGGGATCTAAAGAATTAGCTACAAAGATAGTGGATGCGTTGGTTGCAATATTCCAAAAATATCCTTGGATTTGGAAAAGTACTGGTGGATTAGCAAATTCGTCCATTCAAAAAAGGAGGCAAAAAGCAATTACCCTAACATCTATTGTTGGAAAACCATTATGATAAATCACTAAGAAAGTAATATGAGAACATTTGGCAAATTATAATCTAATTAAACAGAATCAGCATGGCTTCATGAAAGGGAAATAGTTTCTGGATAACTTATTAGAATTTTTTTAAGGGAACCAGTAGGTGTAATATAAATAATATATCACTGTTACTGAGGGCAAACCTATACAAATAAGACATGGTTTGGGAATGGTGGGATATAGTGAATCAAAATGGAGCACAGACTTCATGCTCTGAAGTTGTTGAAATCAACAATAAGTCCTGAAGGCTAAAGGTAAATTGCCTCAACAGAAAATGGCATGCTATGTTCCTTCAGCTTGCATTGGGTTTCACTGGAGCGCTTCAGCAGGCCTAGGATTCACATTCACATGAAAAGGGTGGTATTTTGAAATGGAAAGCAACTGGAAGGTTAAAATCATTCTTACAGACAGAATGGAGGAGTTCTCCGAACCAGTCACTCTCTCTGCATTCAGTCTCTCCAATGCAGATACTATATTGTAAGCAACAAATAAGAAGAATATATTAGAAGTAGTACAAGTAAACTGCTGCTTAGCCTGTAAGTGGAGGCCTTCAATAGTGTGAAAGGAAAAGAGATAAAAGAGCAAATTTTAACCTTCTGCGTTTGCATGGACAGGTGTCATTGTGGCAGTGCTTATGGAAGGGGTTGGGGTCAGAATGCAGGCAAGTGAGGTATAGGAATGACAGTAGCATCCTGATGGATATGGCAGAAATGACAGAGGATGAATGGCAGGATAGAATGTGAGCACAACGGGGACCCTATGATTAAACCTGGTGGATCCCACTCATTATAGGTTGCCATCCTGAAAAATTCCCCTTTATCCCAAATCTCTGTTTTCTATTAGTTAACCAATCCTGTATCCATGCCAACAGACCATCTCAATGTCATGGGCTCTTCTGAAGTATTCTTATATGTGGTACATTATTGAACACTTTTGGAAATCCAAACATATTACATCTACTGGTTCCCCTTTATCTATTTCGCTTGTTATGCCCTCAAAGAATTCTATTAATTCTGTCAGGCACGACTGCTTCTTTATGAAGCTATGCTGACCCTGCTTGATTAAAGTATGCATTTCTGAATGCTCTGCTATGTCCTATATAATACAGTCAAAGATGTACAGGATGAAAACAGATCCTTCAGTCCAACTCACCCAAGCCAATCAGATATCCTAAATTAATCTAGTCCCATTTACCAGCACTTGACCTATATCTCTATAAACCATTCCTACTCATGTACCCATCCAGATGCCTTTTAAAAGTTGTAATTGTACACACTTCCACCATGTATGGCAGCTGATTCCATACATGCACCACAGTCTGTGTGAAAATGTTGCCCCTTAGGTCCCTTTTAATTTTTTCCCCTCTCACCTTCAATCTATGTCTGCTAGTTTTGGACTCCCCTAACCTGGGAAAAAGGTTCATGACCCTCATGATTTTCTAAACTTTTAATAAATCACCCTTCAGCCTCCTGGGAAAATAGTTCCAGTTTCTCCCTATAGCTCAAACACTTTAACCCCAGTAAGATCCTTGTAAACTTTTCTGAACCCTTTTAAGTTTAATAATATATTTCCTATAGCAGGGAGACCAGAATTAAACACAGTATTCCAAAAGTGGCCAAAGACTTTCATATTTCTCTGACAACAGCTAACTTGCGTGTGGTTACCTTTTGTTTTGTCTCTATCCCTTTTTGAATGAGAGTTTTCCAATCTGTGGCAATGCTCCAGAATCTAAGGATTTTTAGAAGATTTTTGAAAGATTGTGGATCTACTATCCCTGCAGCTACTTCTTTTAATATCCTAAGATGGAGATTGTTCAGGTCTCCTTTCAAGAACGAAGCTAATAACTTTCAGGTCACCTTGACAGGTAGAGATTGTACATCTGTGGTGAACAGGTGGTGGTTGGGTCAAACAACTGGAAATTGTGGAATCAACACAAAGCACCAGAAGATTCACAAATGCAAGTATGAAAAAACATGAGGGGAGAATAAAATAGTCAAGATACAAAGAAATATATTCAGTTTGGGAGGAACAGGTTGAAACAAGAGGTCTGCCAGAATAATCTTGTTTGTAGATTTTTAGGTAGGTGGTAGAAGCTAGCTGGGCAAGACTGCTGGTGCGAAGCTCTCATGTCAAGGTCTCCAGAGGAGATGAGATCAATGACAATCCTGGAACCAACAGTTTGATGTTTAGTGCGGCTATGGTCCACAGAAGATAGGAGTAAGTGCATGAAAATTGGCACTCAAGCCGTTGCAATGAACATGTTGCATGCCAGATTACAATGCCACCATTCCCAGCTGGTTTGAGAACAAGTCAGGGTTAGATCTAAGAGACTGAAGTCCAGAAAGTTTAGTGAAAAGTACATTAGAATAGGTAAGGGGAGAAATGAAATTGATAGCCAATGTCATGTCAAAAGTTATTAATGAAAACATAGAATGCAGGTATAAGGACAGAGAGAAGGTCCACGTTGAGGAAGAATTCTGGAGACCAGGTGAAAGAGTCTGAGAGCAGAGAGAGGACTCCTGTTTAAAGAAGGTAAGGGTGATAAAAGAAGAGTTCAACATCATACCATGCCTGAAATTCATTGCTCTCCTTTCCTCTTTCAGGATTTGATAAGAAAACTTAATTTTAAAAATTGACAAAAATCTCACTAATTTGCACTTCCTTCTTACAACTTCTGCTGATACAGTATCTCTGATTCCTTCAACCTGATTAGTTCAGGAAATACAAAGTTTGACTGCACCATTCACTCAGATCCCAAATGCTTTTGGAAATCCAAACATCCTGACTTTTGTCACTGTACCAATATCCGTTCACATCTCAAGCTGTTATATTTTAAACTGAATATTGCTAGGCAAAGCTCAACTAACAACAGAAGCACTCCAGAGGAAATCTGGATCAATGCCCCTGCATGGTCGAAAACAGGTAGTTGCAGAGTAACTTTCTCCTTAATATTCTAACCTGTGTTCTAAATAGTTACTAATAAAGTAGCTGGACCACTTTAAAAAGGGTTAGCTAAATAGTTTAAAACTAAATTTTAAGAAAACAAAACAAAGATGAAAGATCAACAAATTTGGAAATTAAATAAAAGCTGGAAACACAATGGTCAGTCAGCATCTCAAGAAACACAATGTTTATGAGAATAACTTCTGATGAAGATTCATACCTGAAATGATAAATTATCTTTCTCTAAGTTGAAACACTGTGCTATGCATTGCCAGCATTTCCTGTTTGGCAACAAGACTTTTGACTTATTCACTTGACAAATAAGTGATCACAGCAATTTCTGGGAAATTGAAAAAGGAAGGATACAGGTAAATAAACTGAAGGATTGTCAAACTAGACACTGTTTTATGAACCTCTTAGAACATTTTAGCCATGACAGTCAAAATGGAGCAAGGATACAAGGAATGGTTTGGTGTAGGAGAAAACATATTACAAGAAATAGGACATAGTGACTAATTTAGAGGAGGAAGATAATCTGCAGACAGACAATTAAATGTAGTATTAAACAGTATTTAGGATCAGCAGTCCACTCTGCTGCTGTATTTTGTTCAACAAGTTCCTAGCACCTCAGTTCAGAAAACTAGCTACTGACTGTTACCTTGAGACTTTGAAAGCTTTGTCGAATGGAATCAAACTGTGTCTGTTGGGAGAAGTAAAATTGCAGCAGACTACACAACTGGACAATGCAGAAATACTACTCAAATGCTGTTCAAGAATTTGAGAAAACATATCACTGATTGGAAACATTGCAAATATCATGTGTTTATTAAATGATGAATTTAGTTACAGATAACCAGAATTGGTCATAACTTACTACAATAAAATGGCAGCAAGCAGAACAATTAAATCTGAACTCTCTTCATGACCAAGAGTTACACTCTACATGGACAAAGAGAAAATATTTCATGGGGAAGAAGGGAGGGAAAACAGACAGAGGTGGAGAAGATTTCACTTATGCGTTGAACAGCAAATACTTAGTGCAGATCAGAATTCTAATGCTCGTAACATTTATTTTTGATCTTGAAAGCTGTCCAGCCCTGCTTCCCATCAAGTCTTCATCGGAAAACTTAGTGACAATACCACACAAAAATTCCATACAGAGGAACAACTTCACGTGCAAATGGACATTCTCTATCATTGCGGAGTTTGGTTTGACCATTAGCATCAGAAAGTCAAAAATCATGGCCCAAGATGTTGTCATATCTGTATCTATCTGCATTGATAATGAAATGCTGAATATTTATGGCATCTCATATCTAATCCCCATAATCACCAGCAAACTGTAATACTGTGAACCAAACAGACTGCTCAAAAAGCACCTTTAAGTCTATCTAATTGAGTTTCATAAAACACATACCGAACTGATTTATCATATTGCGATAATGAGGCATGCAGAAGTGCTTAACCCTGAAAATGTTCCTTGCCACACAAACTACCTTATTAGCTAAATTGTGTATATTCTTATACAATTTAGCTAATAAGATTAAGATTTGAACAGGTACAGTTAAAAAAGTCAGTTATGCAAACTACTCGACAAAGCCAAAGTAGTTTTCAGAATGACATCCATTTGATATTTCATTGTAAGGCTTATTTGGAAGCAAGCAAAAAAAAACCTGTTGGACTATAACCTGGTGTTCTGTAATTTTTAACTTTATCCATCCCAGTCCAACACCGGCTCCTCCAAATCATTGTAAGGCTTGTCAGAGCACAAGGGCCACTTAACTTCTACATATCTATGTTTACTGTTGTGGTTTCAGCTAGTTAGCAGCCACTATGAAAGTGGGCTAATAATTATTTGGGATTATTCAGAGGACAATGCCCGAGTTTGTAATCTGATGACCTTATTCTGCAGAATCTATCGCATGGCAGCTGTACAGGTTCACTGCCATTGTGCTCAACTAGAAACAGAAGTTATATTGGTGCAACCAGAATAATAAAGTCCTCCACTAATCATGTTCAGTAAAAGAAAACTTTAATTAGACAACTTGCTTTTCAAGTACCAGAAATTGTGTGCTATAAATAAGTTAGTGATCTTGTGTATTTCCCCTCACTGAGTATAAGCCGTCTAATGATCCCTGAAAAGAATATAGTACAAACTATAATAAAAAAGTCTACTAAATCTAACAATTGAGCAACAAAAGAATGCTGCAGTTAGCTACAGTTCCACCTGCCCAAATATAATAAATTATAGAATACTTGGTTAATGTCATTAATAGCCCTTGTCAAGAATGAGAAATGATCCATACAGCTCTTTGAGACAATCTTCACATGAGCCACAGAACAATAATAATACTGATGAGTTACAAGTAGACTGCTACATTACCTCTCAATCCTTTAAGTTGAAGCACATAATTTAACACAATTAATCCTGAACTTTACCTAGATGCAAACACTATGATTTTTGGGCATTACACAAATCTCATTTTGAAGAGAACATTTCAGCTATTAAATATGATCTATTCTTCCTCTGCAATCAAAACATATTTGCAAAGCACAAAGCAAGATTTTATTTATCAGAATTCTGAGGAAGGGTCAATTGACTCGAAACATGAACTGATTTCTCTCTGCAGATGCTGCCAGACCTGAGCTTTTCCAGCAATTTCTATTTTTGGCAAGATTTTCATCTTATATCTGATATTTATCTTTTCCAACACCTGTAAAAGATCTTTACATTCAAAATGTTGAAATTATATAGGCATAATAATTATTAGATTTTTGATAAAAGCATGACAAGAAACTGATAATATTCTCAAAGCTTCAATATCTTCCTTTTGCTCATTCGTGCCATACATACTTTCAACTTGTACACTGCTTAGGGGGTGCAACGAGAGTGTACAACAAAGAGATGATAGAAGACACAATACAAAAGGGATAAAAGGAGATGTGGGCCAATTATACCAAAAACCAAAATGTGTATCACAATTAAATTTCAAATAATTAAATTTGATAAGCATTAAAGATTATTGTGATGGCACATAGCTTTAGGGGCTTTCCTCCATGCCCACTATTGAAAACTAATTTGTACTCCTCAAGTCATTGTCTACTTCACCCATCTCACTCCACAGATAAAGAAAGAAAATAGGAAAAAACTACAACAACAACAAATCAGCAAAACAAAGCAACACAGATGAAGATAACAAAATTTAACTGGGGCTTCATATCGTTGCTGTTGCTCTCTCAAACTTAACTCATCAATGTTTCGTTCATTGATGTTGTGTAATGACAATGTATGCTAACTGATAGATAAGCAGGTGAGTGAATATTCAAAAGAGTTACTTGAAGGTGTATATGCTCAGATCCAGAATATGTTCAGCTCTGATCATAAGAATGCAAGTAGACTTTGAAATCCTAAAAGCGGTCAAGGAAACATCATGATGCTATTTAGCATTTGAGGACTCTGTTTTTACAAAAGGCAGGACAAACATGAAATTGAACAAATTAAAGCTAACTTAAAAAGGACATACAATTTATTGGCATTACCCCTTATATAGCATGCAATTTTTTTTCCAACATTTTGATTGTACTGTGATTATTATGCTGTTATAAAAAGACATATTCTCCTGCACATTTAGGGAAAAATAGGCTGCTGCTGTTATTATTTCCAGTGTGTAGCTTCTCCTTCATAAGATCTGTATTCCAATACTGGGCCACCCATACTATTGACAAATTCCTTCTAATAGTTCTAAGATCTTTCCAACTTTAGGTTCATTATGTTGCGTGTAATAGCACTTGATTGTGCTATTGCATCAGATTTACAATTGCAACATTTAAAAGGCATCTGGATGGGTACATGAATGGGAAAGATTTGGAGGGATATGGATGAAATGCTGGCAGATTTATCTAGGATATCTGGTCGACGTGGATGAGTTAGACCAATGGGTCTGTTTCTGTGCTGTACATCTCTATGACTATGTTGCATATCCTCTTGGAGCTTGTTTTTTTAAATTCACGCAGTGGTATACTGTTTGTCACTGGACTAGTAATCCAGAAAGTCAAAAGTGAGGATTGCAGATGCTGGTTTCAGAGTCAAGATTAGAGTGGTGCTGGAAAAGCACAGCAGGTCAGGGAGCATCCGAATGAGGCAGGGAGCCTCTGGGGTGGAGAGATAAATGGGAGGGGGTGGGGCTGGGGAGAAGGTAGCCAAGAGTGCAATAGGTGGATGGAGGTGGGGATGAAGGCGATAGGTCAGAGAGAAGGTTGGAGCAGATATGTGGGAAGGAACATTGGCAGATAGGACAGGTCATGAGGACGGTGCTGAGCTGGCAGGTTGGAACAGAGGTAAGGTGGGGGGAGAGAAAATGAGGAAACTGGTGAAGTCCACATTGTTCCCTAAAGGGCATCATCTCCAGGACACACCAATCAACCCCACCACTCCGTGGCCTAACATTTCAACTCCCCCTCCCATTCTGCCGAGGACATGCAGGTCCTGGGCCTCCCCCACCGCCCGGAGGAAGATTCACCTCATCTTCCACCTCAGAACACTTCGACCCCAGGGCATCAATGTGGACTTCACCAGTTTCCTCATTTCCCCTCCCCCACCTTACCCCAAATCCAGAAACCCACACAAATGGGGATATGAGTTTAAAACTCATCATCTGAATTTGAATTTGAAATTTGAATTCAATAAAAGTCTGCAAGTAAATGCTTTCAAAATAGAAACTAGTTAATCATTGTCAATGGTCATAAAAAGCAATCTGGTTCACTAATGTCTTTAAAGAAGGAAATCTACCATTGTTACCTGATCTGGACTACATGCAACTCCAGATCCACAGCAATGCCTTCTGGGAATTTTGGCTTAATTAAGCAATAAATGTAGCCTAGCCAATGACACTCAGATCCCATAAAAAAAATTAAACAAAACCTGTTTAACGCACTTTAATTTTCCATTTGATTGGCATGTGAAACAGTCATAGAGTCAGTGTCAACGAGCATGCTAGGTTCCTCTTTACTCCTTCACTTACAGGATCGTTTGCTTGCAGACAAAGTTTAGTTCAAATTATAATTTGGCAATTATTTGTAAAATGCAGCAGTGAAGCAGCAGCCATTTGATGTATTGCTTAGCATTTTCTCTCCATGAGCTGCTCAAGTTCACACTATTCGTAATGCTACAATGAGCAAGAAAGAGAGCAACATGACTAAAACTTAGTTAGTCTTTGAGGTAGACATTGCAAGGTTTGTGCGAAGATTTGTAGCTCGGGTGCTCGTTGTTGTGGTTCTGTTCGCCGAGCTGGAAGTTTTTGTTGCAAACGTTTCGTCCCCTGGCTAGGAGACATCATCAGTGCTCTGGAGCCTCCTGCGAAGTGCTTCTTTGATGTTTCTTCCGGTATTTATAGTGGTCTGTCCTTGCCGCTTCCGGGTGTCAAACAGCCCTACCACAAATTCAACCCAAACTCTGGGTCAAATATGTCGATGACACGTTTGTAATCATCAAAACACGGAAATAGAAAAAACACACCGGATCATCAATGCCACACTCTCAGGAATCCGATTCACGAGAGAAGAAGAAAAGGATAGCCAACTCCCATTCCTAGACGTGATAGTACAGAGAACACCGAACGGAGAATTCACCACAAGGGTACACAGGAAAACAACACACACAGACCAAGTCCTAAACTATGAAAGTAACCACCCCAACACACACAAACGAAGCTGCATCAGGACACTATTCAAAAGAGCCACAACACACTGCAGTACACCAGAACTGCAAAAAGAGGAAGAGGAACACCTATACAAGGTATTCGCCAAAAACGGATACTCGCGCAACTTCATCAACAGATGCCTAAGAGATAGACCACGGAACGAGGACATGCCACAACCAAAAGGACTAGCCACACTACCATACATCAGGAGCGTTTCAGAACTGACAGCCAGACTACTGCGACCCTTAGGACTCATAACGGCACACAAACCAACAGCCACGCTCAGACAACAACTTACTAGAACAAAGGAGCCGATACCCAACATGAGCAAAACTAATGTAGTGTACAAAATACCATGCAAGGACTGCACAAAATACTGTATAGGACAAACAGGAAGACAGCTAACAATCCGCATACATGAACACCAACTAGCCACGAAACGACACAACCAGCTATCCCTAGTAGCCACACCCTCAGACAACAAGCAACATAAATTCGACTGGGACAACACTACTATCAAAGAGCAAGCCAGACAGAGAACAGCCAGGGAATTCCTAGAGGCATGGCATTCATCCACAAACTCCATCAACAAACACATCGACCTGGACCCAATATACCAACCACTACAGCGGACAGCTGAAACTGACACCCGGAAGCGGCAAGGACAGACCACTATAAATACCGGAAGAAACATCAAAGAAGCGCTTCGCAGGAGGCTCCAGAGCACTGATTATGTCTCCTAGCCAGGGGACGAAACGTTTGCAACAAAAACTTCCAGCTCGGCGAACAGAACCACAACAACATTGCAAGGGCACAATAGAATGAAGTCCACACAGGAGTACAATGATCCAAAATCTACATAGGGCACCCACAGCATAGATATTACTGAATGGACAAATGTATAATATAAACAAGATCTGCAGGAAAGTACTGTTGGAAATAACTTATTTTTCCTTCCAAATTCCATAAATAAGATAAACTGACAAGGTCTTTTCACTGGGTTAGGAGAGTCCAGAACTCGAAAGCATAGTTTTGGCTGGGGGGGGGAGTTTAGAAGGGACCTAAGGGGCAACGTTTTCACGCAAAGAGTGGTGCATGTATGGAATAAGCTGCCAGAGGAAATGTTGGAGGCAGGTACAATTAGAACATTTAAAAGACATCAGGATGGATATATGAATAGGAAGGGTTTAAAGGGATATGGGCCAAATGCTTGCAATGGTATTAGATTAATTTAAGATATCTGATCAGCATGGATGAATTGGACTGAAGGGTCTGTTTCAATAATGTTTATCTCTATGCCTAATTGTAAAATATATACAGTTGAGAAAGCTAAATCAAAGTTTATTACAAGAACGTTAATGTAGAGTTTAAGAACACTTAGGACAATGGAACGGGAAAAGCATATTATAGTTGTAATCATAGCAAGTTTGGAAAAGTTTTGTAACTCAGGTTGAGGTTCTGGATGTAAGTTTGCTCGCTAAGCTTGAAGGCTCGTTTTCAGATGTCTTGTCATCATACTAGGTAACATCAGTGAGCCTATGGTGACAAAAGTCTGAAAACAAACCTTCCAGCTCAGTGAACAGACTTACATCCAGTTTAATCATGGCCAAAGTGATACAATAAGTCTCAAATTAGCTAGACTGGGTAATTAATTTTCAACAGTACTGGACAAGACAATTTCTGTGCAGCATTTACAATGCCTAAATAATACCTAATATCACAATGGCTTTTATAATTTAACAGCAACTTACAGAAATTTACACAATCAATCCCAACAGAAACTTGTTTTTTTTCTTATTCTTTGTGCATTGAAATTTTGTTTCCAACTTTAAAATTATAACATGGTCTGGTTTAACCCAATGGCATTGTGTATTTTAAGCTTCAGCAGGGCAAATGACAAATAGAATAAAATGAACAGATAAAACGGAGAAATATTTTATGATTAAGTCTCCATCTCAGCTCATCATTCTCTTTCCTTCAAGTTCACTGTACTTCCAGAATCTCTCCTTCCATGTAACGGCTCCAATCGATGGTCATGGCTCCCTTGGCCTTGCCATCTCATGTGGACTTGCTAATCTCAATTTCAATCACAGGCAAGGTCATTCCTGATCAATCCCTTGTAGCACTCAAAACCAGCACCCTGCAACACTACCTCCTCCCCTGTCTACTCCTGGAAAAAGCTATTTTCTAATTTGCATAACTGTTCTTTGTGTTTAGCATTGGCCTTCCATTCACCACATTTCTGCAGCAGCTAGTTTGCTCAACCATACCATCACCAGTACCTTTGATGTGCTAGCCCCCAGCTCCTTAGCTGTTTACATCGGGGCCCTCATCTCTTGAGGCAAAGGAAGGTATGCTTGAAAGGATATGGCCGCACAAATGATTTAGCCCAACACCACTAGATCTGACAGGACTTTTTAAAAACACTACCAGTTCCTATTTTATCTGTTAAAATCGTTCACAATTCTAGGAAAAACTTGGATAACTCCCAATTTCTTTCTCGACTTTAAACTTCGCTCTACCCAAATCCCCATCAAAAAAGTGCAAGGTGCTCATAGACTTCTCTATCTCCAAGTGTGAAACTATTCAATCAGAAAATGAAGACTGCAGATGCTGGAGATCAGAGTCAAAAAATGTGGTACTGGACAAACACAGCCGGTCAGGCAGCATCCGAGGAGCAGGAGAGTTGACGTTTCAAGCATAAGCTCAGTTCTGCCAGCTCTCTTCTTTCTAGAAACCCACCAGAAAAACATAGTCAAATTCTATTCTTTGTCCAAGCCCTGATCTGTGTTCTTCCTCCAGTTTCTCTATCTCCTCCAATGTCCTGTTGTTTATTAGACCAACTTATGCTCCCTTAATCCAATTCCAAATAAACTAATTCAAGCTGATACAATATCATAAAGAGTCCAATCTTCAAATGTCCATATCTCCTTTAATTCTGCTATCATTACCCATCTCCTCAAAAAAACTAACCATTAACTGATCCATCTTTGGATTAAAGTCTTTGTCCCAGTAATTATAGGATCCTTATGGTACAGATTGAGGCCATTCAGCTCATCAAATCTAATCCTTCCAAGAGCATCCCCTCTTAAACCCACTCCCACACATCCTATGTCTATAACCCTGCAATAATCACAGCTAATACACCTTTCTTAAACATCCCTAAACATTATGGGGCAATTTAGCATGGCCAATCCACCTAATCTGCAATCTTTGGACTATGAGAAAATTGGAACACTCAGCAGAAACTCATGCAGACATGGAGAGAACATAGAAATTCCACACAGACAGTTACCAAAGGCCAGTGCCAGAACCCAGTGCTAACCACTTTGCTGCCCAATAGGTGGTAATACCTGCAGGTGAAAACACAGAGGGACAACTGAAGGTCTCATTAGGGGGATGTACATTCCAGAAGATTGTTTTAATATTCACATGTAGACATTCCTTTACATCATCCTGAGAGTTTGGCAACCATTTTAAAATGTCGCAGCTCAGTGTTTTTTCTCCTAAAAGCAAAACTTTGGATTTGGTATTAAGTTAGTTGATGAGATTTTAAAAGGTTAATAAGCTTGTATTTTAGTTCATCATTGCAATAAGACTACAAGTTTTGAGGATGACTCAGAGGCAAGAGAATAGACAGGTTAAGGGAGTAAGTAGGCAATAGGGTGATGGGTGAAATTTAATATGGGAAGTGTGGGGTTTTTCACTTTGGTTGAAAAGAGGCAATGCATTTCTACAAACTGCAAAATGTGCTAATATTGATGTTCACAAATATTAGAATGCACTCATACTAGGAATATAAATTTAGCACGCAATCAAGTCTTTATTGTGAGAAGATTGTAATACAAGAATAAAGACAGCTTGTTACAATTGCACAGGGCTTTGATGAGACCACACATGGAATATTACATGCAGCTTTATTCTTTATTTAAAGAAATGCATTGGAGGTAGTACAGCAACAATTCGTTAGATCGTCCACAAGGAAGACAGGCTCTTATCATAGGACAATCCTGAGTGAACTGAGCCTATATTATCCGCAATATATATAATGACAGAAAATTGTTTTGAAACATTCAAGATTTTTAAAGTACTCGATAGGGTGGACAGTTTTAGCTGCCAGCTGGGAAAATTACAGAAAGGGATCAGAGTTTCAAGATAAAACTAAGAAAGGAAGATATCTCTTCTCAATTGCCAGCACTTGGTCCATATCCCTCTAAACCCTTCCTTTTCATATATCCACTCAGATGCCATTTAAATGTTGTAGTTGTACCAGCCTCTGTCACTTCCTCTGATTGTTGCCCCTTAGGTCCATTTTAAAATCTTTCCCCTCTCACCCTAAAGCTATGCTCTCTAGTTCTGGACTCCCCATCCCAGGGAAAAGACCTTTCTATTTACTCTATCCTTACTTTCATGGCTTTATAAACTTCTATAAGGTCACCCCTCAGCCTCTGATGCTCCAGGGAAAATAGCCCAGGCTATTAATTTGGGATATCTGATTGCCAGAGATGAGTTGGACCGAAGGGTCTTTTTCGGTGCTACATATTTCTATGATTACTAAAGAAATTGAGGGTTTGGTTAAGAAAAAGAAGGAAGCACATGTAAGGTATAGACAGGATAGATCAAGTGAATCCTTAGAAGAGTATAAAGGAAGGAGGAGTATACTTAAGAGATAGCGTTGGCAAATAGAATTAAGGAGAATCGAAAGAGTTTTTACAAATACATTAAGGACAAAACAGTAACCAGGGAGAGAACAGGGCTCCTCAAAGATCAGCAAGGTGGCCTTTGTATGGAGCTGCAGAAAATGGGGGACATACTAAATGAGTATTTTGCATCAGTATTTTCTGTGGAAAGGATATGAAAGATATAGACTGTAGGGAAATAGATGGTGACATCTTGCAAAACGCCTATATTACAGAGGAGGAAGTGCTGGATGTCTTGAAACGCGTAAAGGTGGATAAATCCCCAGGGCCTGATCAAGTGTGCCCTAGAACTCTGTGGGAAGCTAGAGAAATGATTGCTGGGCCTCTTGCGAGATACTCCACTTTCAAGGAGCTATGAACCTGCACTTATTTCAAGGTCTCTTTGTTCAGCAAAACTCCCTAGGACCTTACCATTAAGTGTATAAGTCCAGCTAAGATTTGCTTTCCCAAAATGCAGCACCTCGCATTTATCTGAATTAAACTCCATCTGCCCCTGCTCAGTCCATTGGCCCATCTAGCCATCTGTTGTAATCTGAGGTAACCCTCTTCGCTGTCCACTACACCTCCAATTTTGGTGTCATCTACAAACTTACTAACCGTACCTCTTATGCTCACAGCCAAATCATTTATGCAAATAACAAAACATAGAGGACCCAGCACCGATCCTTGTGGCACTCCACTGGTCACAGGCCTCCAGTCTGAAAAATAACCCTCCACCACCACCTTCTGTCTTCTACCTTTGAGCTAGTTCTATATCCAAATGGCTAGTTCTCCCTGTATTCCGTGAGATCTAACCTTGCTAATCAGTCTCCTATGGGGAACCTTGTCAAACGCCTTACTGAAGTCCATATAGATCACAGCTACAATTGCAACATTTAAGAGGCATTTGGATGGGTATATGAAGAGGAAGGGTTTGGTGGGATATGGGCTAGGTGCTGGCAGGTGGGACTAGATTGGGTTGGGATATCTGATTGGCACGGACGGGTTGGACCAAAGGGTGTGTTTCCAAGCTGTACATCTCTATGATTCTAAAAGCATTATAAATCTGTGAAATTCTCTACACCAGGCAGTTGCAAGTTCTGCACTGTTGAACATATTTAAATTTGGGATACAAAGATTTGTGTTATCTCAGTGAAAATGAAGTTGAAGTCCATAATGGTGTTAGATGGCTGAACTGGGTACAGACAGACTACTCCTGCTTCTACCTTGTGTTCTTCAGTTAATTCCTATCATAATTGCTGTCATTAATGGCTTCAGTTAGCAAGCTCTGGAATTCCCAAAACCTCTACACCTCAGTTTCCTCCAACATGAAACTCTGTGAAGCCTATATACTTGAGCAACCTTCTGGTCATCAAAACAAATGTATCCTTATGAGGATTATCATTTTACATGATTTTACAATGGTCCTGTGAAACACCTTGGTAAGTTATGTCAAATATACAATACAAATGTAATTTGCTGTTGTTGCCTGTCCTGAATTCAATCTTAAGATGGAATGTGCTATCACAAGGAGGAGTTGAATTGAATAGCATAGACGCATTTAAAGAAATAAACAGATAAGACTGCTTCTGTGGAGCATGATCACTGGCAAAGACCAACTGGTCCAAATCATCTGATTGTAGCTTATGTAATTCATATTGTAAACATGCGTTTGTTTGTTATCTCCATGCTGAAGGCTGCTTCATGACTTCACAAAGTATCAGAGCTTTATAACCATTGTGACATCAGCCATTGTTCTCATATTATGAAGAAAATTTGTGCGCTCATCTATATAGAAAATACACTTAATATGTACATAATCTAGCTTATGGCATCACAATAACTGGCATTACTCTGGACACATGCATGATGTAAAGCATTTGCAACAATAACTGTTATAATAAATCTTTGACTGTAGAATGGAAATACTATAAATAGAAGCATAGCATCTTTTCACAACAAATATCTTTAGTCACCTCCAGTTTAATTTGGCATGTAAAAATTGTATATAACCAGCCCATAAAATTGTAAATGATAATCTAAAATATTCTGCAGCTGTCTACCCCTGAAATAATGTAAAAAATGAAAGTTCAATTCCTTATTTCCACTATAAGTAACTAAATCTTAAACATAAATAAAAGGGCTACAATTCACAATAGTCTCAAGAGCAGCGGAGACAGAAGATCATCAACTTGAGTTTATCATATATTGTGTTCAACTCAGCAGCAGAGTGAAAGCAATTAGGTAACAATGTCAAAAGGTGAACAGTCAAAGCTGCAAATTTTCAAGTTCAGAAACACACCAACAAAATAGCGATTCCTCACAAGAGGTTAAGACCCAAAATTAATTTTCAGCTTTGACTATGAATCGTACCTACACACTACTTGAAAACTGTATTATTTAAAATAACTTGTTACAAAAAGGAAATTGACATTTACAAACTATTTCCGTAAAGCACATTACAAATAGATTCATTAAAATATCGTTTAAACTAATTTCAGAAGTTTCAAAAAAAATCTACGTAACAGCTGCAAAAGTGTTGTACAAAGGAATTTTGCTGTTAGCAAAACAAAGATAATTGAAAAGAGAGGAAGACGTCCCATCTTCAGACTTTCAGATCGTTATGTGTGATTTATGTGTTGATAATTTTTAAATAATACACGTCAAAATGCTGCAGCATTCAAGACAGATTGTTGCACTAAAAATAACGCCGTACCCTCTGATGTGTGAAAGTCACAGCATCGAACAACGAGTGGAAAAATCCACGCATCTGGAGATTAGTAACAGATTTTGCCCAAAATGCTGTTTCCAAATTGAAACGCCTGCACAGCCAACTTTTGGCAATGCCCAATGCAAGGGCGACTTCGGTGCAGAGCAGTTAAGAGTGTGCGCCCGACACCCAGCAATTAACAGGCTGCATTCCCCCTTCAATACCCACCCTACTCCTCTCTCTGATATTCCCAATCCCAATCCCGTTCCCTCTCCCTCCCCGCCGCTCTTTCTCTACCTGACACCGTAATAGGACATCTTTGGGCACCGTTGCTATGGTGCTGGCGGCCGCTCCTGTCTCCCGCTCCCGCTCCGTCACTGAACTTCCACACACTCCAGGAGCCCAGGCCCCTAGCAACGTACCCTCCAACAAAAACCATTCCCATTGGTCCTCCCGCCTCTCTCCCACCTAGACACGTCATCCCATTCAGCCAGGGCCTTTCTAATCAAAGTCTTGTTTTCAAGCAGTTTCCTCAGTAAAAGGTAACGTAAGGTCCTTTCTGGAACAGCCAAAATCCTGGAATCATTCCCAGTTGCTCGGTAATATTTATGTAGTGCACAGACAATGTATTCGGGAGCATCCTCATGGCTTGTGAAGGCTCCCCTGTGGTGCGGACGAACCTCCAGCCTGCACTGCTCAACTAGATGGCCCCCTCCGTTTTCTAAAGTCACGAGAATACAAATCGTGCTCATGTAACCTGCATTATGCCCATCCCGGTACGATTCTGCTGAATCTACACTTCAGCTCCTGAAAGGTCAGTACAGCTTTCCTGAGCTGATGTAGCCAAAACGAAGGATAGTACATCACTTGACTCAGCGGTGAGAGATAGATATTATCCATTCCCACAGGAATGGTTACACTCATTTCCTAGCATGCACTTTAGGATTATTATAGGTAGTTGCCGGAACGTATGTTGAGAATAGCATATTATTTCACTCTTCAGTCAACGTAGCCAGAATTTGGCAACCTTTGAATAAGTTACTGATCCAGTCTTCCAGTTCATACAAAAAAAAGTCAAGCTTTCCTGATAAGGCTCAGAGAATTTATCAAGTACGTTGTCTCAACATACCATTTTGGGAAGTGAAGGATTCCTATTGTTTCTAGACCAGCTCCCCATTGACCACACTCCATTCTTCAAGCTACTTAAAACTTTTGATCACAACCTAATTTCAATCCAATTTGCCCATCAACTGTTGACCTACACTCCCAAGCAAGAAGCAATGTCTCAGTGCCCGCATTGTGTTCAACCGTGTCACTTCCCCACAACCCTCTGAAATCTTTTAGAATCCAGTTCTGGTCTGCTGTATGTCCCAAAGTCTTTCACTGCAATTCTCTTAAGTATTAGTGGACTGAAGAAAGTTCTTTTGTAGTCAAGAATTTTCTATTATTTGTTGCAGGTTATTCAAACTTTTTGCAAAATCTAGACCACACAAAGACAAGTGTACAATTTAATATCACATTCCTATTTGTGTTTTTAAAAGGTGGAAATTCAGATAGTCTGTGTTAACACTAATTCAGCCCCAGTTGGGCAGTAGAACTAAAAACTAGCAAAATTGCTAAGCGAACCTGTTCAGAGAACAAGCAACCAGAAATTGTCTCACTAACTTGATTGGAGTTTTTTGAAGTAAGAGGATTGATGGGGTTAGAGTCATAGATGTGATCTATATGGACTTCAGTACAGCGTTCAACAAGGTTCCGCGTGGGAGACCGATTAGCCAGGTTACATCTCATGGAATACAGGAAGAACTAGCCATTTGGATACAGAACTAGCTTGAAGGTAGAAGATAGAGGGTGGTGGTGGAGGTTTGTTTTTCAGACTGGAAACCTGTGACTGGTGGTGTGTCACAAGGATCAGTGCTGGGGTCCACAGCTTTTCGTCATTTATATAAATGAATTAAATGTGAACGTAGGAGTTTAGTTAGTAAGTTTGCAGATGACACCAAAATTGGAGGTGTAGCGGACAGTGGAGGAGGTTACCTCAGAATACAATGGGATCTTGATTAGATGGACCAATGGGCCGAGGAGTGGCAGATGGAGTTTAATTTAGATAAATGTGAGTTGTTGCATTTTGGAAAGGCAAATCTGGGCAGGACTTATTCAAATCATGATAAGGAACAGATTGCTGAACAAAGAGACTTTGGAGTGCAGGTTCATAGTTCCTTGAAAGTGGAATCACAGGTAAATATGATAGTGAAGAAGGCATTTAGTAAGTTTTCTTTTATTGGTCAGAGCATGGAGTATAGGAGTTGGGAGGTCATATTATGGCTGGAGAGGACATTGGTTTGGCCACTTTTGGAATATTGTATGCAATTGTGGTCTCCCTCCAAAAGAGAAAGATGTGAAACATGAAGGGTTCAGAAAAGATTTATGAGGATGTTGCCAGGATTGGAGGAGTTGAGCTTTAGGGAAGTGGCTGGGGCTGTTTTCACTGAGTGTCAAAGGCTAAGGGGTGATTTTACAGAGGTTTATAAAATCATGAGAGGCATGATAGGGTAAATAGAGAAGGTCATTTCTCTGGGGTGAGGGGAGGGTTGGGGGAAGGGGAGAGGAGGTGGGGTCCAGAACCAGAGGGCATAGATTAGGATGAGAGGGCGAAGATTCAAAACAGACCTTAGGGGCAAAGTTTTTCACACAGAGGGTGGTGTGTGTAAGGAATGAGCTGCTAGAGGAATTGGCGGAGACTAGTCCAACAACAACATTTAAAAGACATCTAGATGGGTACATGAATAGGAAGAATTGAGAGGGATATGGGCCAAGTGCTGGCAAATGGGACGAGATTAATTTGATATAACAGATTAGCATGGACGAATTTTACCAAACGGTCTGTTTCTGTACTATACATCTCTATGACTCTAAATCTTTGTGCATATAGGGAGGAGTGATCTAGGTTAAAGGTCAGAGACTGTGGCCTCAGATCAGAAATGCTGGATAAACAAAGGTTTGTCAGGATATTTGGAGATAATAATAAAAAGTCTAAAACATCGTTAAAAATACAGGATAAGCTTGCAAAGATGGTCAGTTGTTATATTCATCCACCTATCCCCAAAGGGCTTTTAGAAAAAAACAAAAATTACATTAAAAATGTAGTTAATCCTCTTCTTTACACTTGTTTTTCTTGTAATTTTACATCTTATTGCTGTTGAGCAGAGGAAAATATGGAGGGATCATGTAGAGGAACTTATTTTCCATATATTCCCAGCTCACAGTTACCAGGCAATGCTGATGTTAAACATTAGTAAGTTATTTCCATTTCTTAAATTAGCCACTCCTCAACTTAATTCAAATTGTTATTTTTTTTGTTAAAAAACAGGTTTATAGGTCATTTTATGCTATGACCTAAAATCAAAAATGAACTCCTTTGAATTCAAACAAATCTATGAGATAGAATTCTTATAGTTTGCTGACAATATTGACTTTTATTCTAAAAATGTGGAACAAAAGCAAAAAAATGTTTTAATTGTATAGCGGGTGATCACTTGAAACACATTACTAATAAAAGGTATACAGGATAGTTGTTGTGGGCATGAGCGAATTACAATTCGTTCCGACAAAATCACATCCGATTCTATATTCCATTCAGATATTGAAATGGAGTCTGGACCCACTGTTGCACTGACATGGGAAATGCCACAGTTGAAAATCAAGATTTTATATTTTGAACCCAGTACGTGTGAAAGAATTCCAAATCTGTGAGCTGTATTGCCATGTTGACAGGTCAAAGGATAATGCTCATGTAGCTTCAGTCAATTTCCCAGATATTCTTAATAAGTGGTAAATAGTAACTAAAATTATGTGACAATACCATTTAAACTGAAAGGCTTATTACTATTTGCTTTTGTTTTGAAAATGGTCAAGTATCCTATTATTTACCAACAAGCACATCACTACTGGTTAATTTTCCACGATCTTTCAGATACTGCATGATGTCTGGCCGTCTTCGCCAGATTGCTTTGAGTCCATATTCATGCTCTGGAGTGTCCTGCACCCAAACTTCAGGAGTTAGGCATGCTTCAGAAAAATTATTCAGTCCATAACTTGTATCCAAGCAGTCCTCTGGTCTGCTTTGGAAAGAGATTCTAGTGGGTACGTCTGGTGTTCTGTCCCTTACTCTACTAATATGTCTTCTCAAGCTACACGCTGGAAGTAAGCTATCAATTGTGGGAGTGCTAACGTGTGGTAGAATGAAATCCTCATCAGAAAGGGAGACCTCCTTACCAACAGACTCTGCACAATTTTGATGGTTTACACAATACAATGGAGAACTGAAACTGGAGCATTTCATAGAACTGTGTGGTATATTCCTTATTGAACTTGTGACAAAGTTCATTTTGCCAAACAAGCCCTTTGCCACAGATCCTTGATGGTTACACTTGAACTTCTGACCCAAGATATCTATATTTTGAACTTTTCCAAAGGGACTGTCATCTTTGAATGCTTGGTGAGTGATGCCCATAAGTAAAGTTTTATTTGTTGGTAGTTGAGCTTGACCAAGAGTTTCAACTTTCTGACTGGGGCCAGAATGAAACTTGTGGTTCTCCTTCTGAACAGGCAACTCATCACAGCCCAGAAAGGTCAAAGGGACAAAGTTATTGCACAGTTTTCTCTCGGCTACTGCTTTTAGTGTAGTATTCTGCTTTTTTCTGTAATTATGTCGTGTTGTGCGATCAGATTTGTTACATTTGTGTTGTTCTCGTGATGGCCCTTCAACTGTTGTGTCCAAAAATTCAAACTGTGGCAATACCTGGAAAAGAAAAGGGAGACTAATTAGCAAGATTAGATGTCATGAAATACAGGAAGAGCTAGTCATTTGGATACAGAAGGAGGTAGAGGGTGGTGTGGAGAGTAGTTTTCCATACTGGAGGCCAGTGGAGTACCACAAGGATCAGTACTTTGTCATTTATATAAATTATTTGGATATAAAATGAGGTATAGGTGGTAAGTTTGTAGATGATACCAAAATTGGAGGGGTCGTGGACAGCAAAGGAGATTACCTCAGATTACAATGAGATCTTAATCAGATGGGCCAATGGGCTGAGGAGTGGCAGATAGATAAGTGCGAGGTGCTGCATTTTCACAAAGCAAATCTTAGCAGGACTTATACACTTAATGGTCAGGTCCTAGGGAGTGTTGCTGAACAAAGAGACCTTGGAGTGCAGGTTCATAGCTCCTTGAAAGTGGAGTCACAGGTAGATAGGATAGTAAAGGTGGTGTTTGGTATGCTTTCCTTTATTGGTCAGAGTATGGAGTACAGGAGTTGGGAGGTCATGTTGAAGCTGTATAGGACATTGGTTAGGCCACTGTTGGAATATGGTATGTAATTCTGGTCTCCTTCCTATCAGAAAGATGATGTTGTGAGACAGGAAAAGGTTCAGAAAAGATTTACAAGGATGTTACATTTGTGTTGTTCTCGTGTTGGTCCTTCAACTGTGGTGTCCAAAAATTCAAACTATGGCAACACCTGGAAAAGAAATGGTTCCCTGTGGCAGACAAGGATGTTGGAGGATTTGGGCTATTGGGAGAGGCTGAATAGGCTGGGGCTGTTTTCCCTGGAGCGAAGGCTGAGGGGTGACCTTCAAGGTTCATAAAATCATGATAAGCATGGATAGGATAAATAGGCAAAGTATTTTCCCTGAGGTGGAGGAAGGCCAGAATCAAAGGGCATAAGTTTAGGGAGAGAGGGGAAAAAAGATAGAAAAGGGACCTAAGAGGTAACTTTGTCACACAGAGGGTCATATGTGTATGGAATGAGCTGCCAGAGGAAGTGGTGGAGGCTGGTACAATTACAACATTTAAAAAGGATGTGTATGTGTATATGAACAGGAAGGACTTTGAGGGAGGTGAACCAAGTGCTGACAAATGGGACTAGATTAGGTTGGGGTCTCTGGCCAGCATGGATGAGTTGGATGGAAGGATCTGTTTCCATGCTGTACATCTATAATTCTATGCATGACCATCCTCCATCTTAAAACACTTTGCAGCCAAGAAAGTGCTTTTGAAATGTAGTTATTGTTGTAGGATATACAAGAGATAATTTATGTGCAGCAAGCTCCCACAATGTGCTAATGTATGGACAATCCATCTTTGTAGCACAATTGTAGCATAATCGTTAATTATTGGCTGGGACACTAGGAATAACTTTAGTGGGTTTTTTGTCAATAATCCCACACAATCTTATACATGCACCCAAGGCAGCAGCCCCCTAGCAGTGCACCAGAGTGCCTTGATTTTGCAACCTACATTTTGTGCAGAGGAAAGAAACATGGATAACATTATATGTCACAATATTTTAGGACTATTATCTTATCTTAATAAGAATTAAGAAAAGTTACGTTTTCAAAGAGAATAAACCTGGAATGATTATTCAAACTCTATCACAGTTAAATCATCCAATATGCTTACTTGTGGAACACTGATTTTAAAAGGAATAGGGTAGAACTTAGTTACATTTGTAATTAATTTACAATTTTTGTCCATTAAGTATCAGTTTGGGACAGCTGGTTTCTGCATAGCAATATTTGACAATATGGATCGGAACACAATTACCCAAAAACACTGACAAGCTGTAGGCTTGTGACTATCAATGTGACAATCCAAGCCTATATTGTAAAGGCACTTAAGGTGCAGAGGGGATCAGACTGTGCTGTCATCAAAACTGGTAGTGTATTCTTAAATTTAAAAAATGTATTAGAAAAAAAACATACCCAAGTGAAGGAAGATTTCTGGTCAATTGGTACACAGGATACATGACGTGGATTTACTGCAGATTGAAGAGGCACTACTTGTATGACCTTTTCTCCTTTTTGTGGACTCTCCAAAAACTGCAGAGTGGGCTTCTTGGATTGGCTAGGCTTCTTCTTGCGGGGCATCAAGCATCCTACATCTTAGCCTTGGAATTAATTAGAATAGATATTTTTTAAAAAAATTAAACTAGTCTTTCTGCAATAGTTCAGTGGACAAATGTGTGAAAAACACGCAAGGTCAAGTGGATACCTAGTCTTTGCTGAATTAGAAAACTTCAACTAAGTTAATACAGTTTTTGCCATGAATAGCTGTGTCAGATACATTTATATTTGCTGGTAAACATAGAACATTGTTGACCATCTTATAGCAAGGAGCAAAAATAGTTTTTAAAAAATTAAATGTTCTTTGCCACAAATTGTCTTTTAAAAAAAAAAAGAGGTGATAGTAGAATAACTACCTCCAGCCTGCCAAATTATATCCAACATCAGGGGAAAAAAATAAATTGTGTTTTTCATTTTTGGTCAGATTCAAACAATAAAAATAAACGTTTGAGTTCATGGCACCATATTCCATTCAATCATATCCCTCCCTGTATGAGCAGAGAAGCAGTACTATTGCAGTTCACACATGTTTCTTTTGTTAATTTTATCAAGTTTAATTATATGAAGATGATAGATTTTCATTGGTAATTATTTGTGTCCTACAAACAGGTTGTTGAGGCTAATGCACAAGGGCTAAAGAAATACTTATGAAACATGTAAAGATTAGTTCCACTTCTATCCTTCATGAACTATCTTTGAGAAGAGGTATTGCTGTTAATCCTGCATTATATAGAGTTGAAAAGAACAGTTTTAGGCTATCTGAGGAAGGGGAGTGGCTAATTGGGCATGGTGCCCAGGGAGAAGATCTGGCGACTCAGAGTGCTCCTCTCCTTGCACTTGCAGAGTCATCATTATCATGCACCTCAAATACAGCAATCTGCTTATGTAAACACTGACAATTTATATTTTTTTAAAAAATACAGGTTACAATATCTTTGGCAAGGGCATCTCTTAGCACTGTGCTAGCCCACGTGATCCATTCTGACCTCTTCTACTTACTCCCAGATTAGATAGTTGTTTTGTTAATTTCATGCAATAGTAGCACAAAAATAAATCCTAAACAGAGTATGCCTTGGTGCAGAAAATAAGTAATTTCTTTGGCTACTTCTAAAATTTAAGTTATAATACTGAACATTGTATTCAGCAGCTAAAAGGGAGAAACTGAGCCATATTTGTATTTGGTTTGCTAGGAAAATGTTGATCTGTAATTGCCAAGAGGTTTCAATCTGGAGGGGTACAAAATTGACAAAACAAGATGGATTTAAAGGGAACAATCTGAAGAGATTTGCCAGAATACAGTGGTGCTACTGTGTTCTGGATGTTTAAGTTCTTACGAGCACATTCCTCTTCCCCAGTATTACTATAAATTTGATGTAAAATACATTAATTGTTTAAAAGATAGTAAATACCATTACTAAATATTTCCAGGAACAATTATTTGTCTGAACAATGTCAGCTTGTTGTTATTTAAACAAGTAAACTGTTATTTAAATATCTTTTAGTATGGGTGTTCACAACAACTCCAATTACTGGTTGCAACACTGGTACCCTCACTTTTTGATATTCTAAAACAAAAACACTCTTCAGTGTCTCAAATTCTGAAATTTAACACTGATCCATTGCAATAAAATCAACTTTAAGCTGTGAAGCAGCATGTCCTTTTACCAATCATTCAGAAAACCCCATATTTTAAAATAAAAGCACGAGTTAAGCTTGTCAGATGGTGCAATACTTACCTCCTGGGTGTACCAAACAGTTTGAGTACGTAGTTTCATGTTCTTTTGTATTTGCTTCGATGGTGTTACACTGTAATATTCCCCACCGTGTTAATAATAACTCCGTTGTCCTTTCTAGTTGTGCTATTCCAAAAAGGGGACAAGCATGGCATATGCATTACTTTACAAACTTTATGCATAATCAGACTTGGTCCTGTTTAAAACATGTTGAATAGACTTATGCATTAAAGATAATTTCAGACGCATTCAAGGAAACAAGTGGAAGGAGAAAAGATTAGGAAGACGAGATAAAGTAAAACGAGATAGTACTATTAAACAACAAGAGCTATTTTAGAAGGATCAGTTGTTTCTGTGCTTAAAATCCTATATTTGATAAAACCATGTTACCAACCTCTACGCTTCCTGTGTCGGAGGCAGTGTTGACCGACATTTCAAACCAAGCTGTGTCTACCCACTCTTTTTTTTGTTCCATGCATACAACATTGTCGCTATCCTAACCGCACTATATTAAGATTTAGACCTCGTTAAATAACTACAAAACGCTGTCTCGCCATTTCCTTAAAAAAAGACCCAGGCCTATGACTCCACTAACCACTTGACTGTTTCTATCCAGCCCATACCTGCTGCTCCGATAACGAATCTTAATGACTCTTTCCAACTTCATCCGTCCCGCTTTTACATTCCCCACCCTCTGGTGTAGCTTCACCCTTCCTATTGGGTGAGGGACACAGCTACCCTGCTCCTATTGGTTGTCTGGCGTCAAACGGTAACGCATCACCGTTGCCTCTGATTGGCACATTCGCGTTCTAAAAAACTTGCCAACCAGGCGCGTTAAGCTCGCTGATTGGACGCCCCCGTACCACCTGGTCTCAACGGAATGATTCGATTGGTTCATGTTGACAGAACGCTGGAAATTCAAAAAGATCCAACTGGCTCCAAACTGTAACAAAAAATTCAGCAGATTCTGGAGCCGGAGCTCGGACACGGAGGCTGCAAAATCCAGGCCGAGGCCAGAGAATCGCTGCCTTTATCCAAACCAGCAACAGGCGGAGGGACAGACGCCTTGATAGACCATATCGGACTCTAGCAGACTCCGAGGGAGGTTGGGGTATTGTGACCGGGGCGAGGCAGCTGGATCCGCCGTGCGGATCTCAGTAATATGCCGGTGAGTGAGTGGGAGAAGGGACCGTGGACCTGTGGTGGGCTCCAGTATCTCCCGAAAACCGATCAGTACCGGACCCCTCTCCCGGTCATTCGCATTAAGTTCAGGGTGAAGTTAACTGTAACAACGGTCCTGGATTCTAGAGCCGTGTGTCAGCTGAGAGCTCGCCCCATCCGGCCGTTTGTCCGTCGCCAGCCAACGCTGTCTGTCACCTTGGCAATGTGACCGGATGCCCATGACTAAAACAACCATCTTATGATACATCCAATGTTTACCGGATTGTTATTTGGTTTACACCGCAAGACCGGTCATGAGGAGACCGTGGAGAATATACTGGATCTTAACTTCAAAGCACAGTACACTTGTACCATCAGTTGGTTAGGCCCATTAGATTGGCGGTATCTTCGCCTCTGAGAGGACATTTATGTGGTTCTTTTGCTGAGGATACTGGGTAAACACGCCATGGTGACCTCTGACCGTGCCTTTCAATAACACAAATCTTCAGGACATTAACTCTCATGTCTTAATTGATCTCTACTGTTTCACATCCCTCAGTTTATCCATTCAACATTCTTGCCGTACAAGGAAAGAATTGATTAAACCTTCTTTCATTCTTCTCCAGTGGAATTAGACCTAGTAACTAAATTCTTTCCTTGCAAGTATTGTTTCCCAACCATTGGAAATATTCAAATCGGATATTTTTGATTTGTAACAATTACCCAAACATTGTACACAGTATTCTAAATTGTAGCCTAACAAATGAAACCGTTATTTTCTTTTTACCCTTTCATTTTAACTCCTTTTTATTGATCCACTTAATTGTTAGAACAATGGGTCAGCGGATGGCCCAAATCTATACTAGTTTGTGGGAATTGTGGGTTTCAAGGTGACATCGTTGCAATATTTAGAAAAGAAATACAATAACTACAGCTCTCTTAGCTTCACATTAGTAACAGGATAGATGCACAAGGATTATTGGGAATGCACTACGTACATAACTACTTAGAGGCCATGTTTGTGACACAATATGACTTTCCAAAAGATCTCGTCATTTGGGACAACTGCTAGTGGAAAACTGAGTATATATGTGTTGGGACAATCAGAAGGTGGTTAGGTATTGCATAAGACATTTCACTATAAGGATGAATCTTCTGGAATTCATGTTGCTCAGTTGAAAACTGAAATCCTCATGCAAGAAGTTGAGAATACTTGGAGTCTCATCATCAGTGATTGTCCACACAGATTAAAATTATGATTATTGTTATTTAATACTTTTAGTGTTTAAATATAAGTGAAGATTAGAACTAGGACTGAAAAGAATGCTGAGATGATACAAACAGTTTAGAGGTCATGGGTTCCTGTTTTTCAATTTCTCTGGTATAATTTGATAACGTTGATAGTGTTCACCTGAATTCTGACCAGAACCAAACTGCTGCAATAATCTGTTTTCTCACTGTACAGACTTATTAGTTACAGAGAAAAAATAAATTGCCTTATCAAAATATTCAATTTCGTAGAATCCTTAAAGCGTGTAAGCAGGCCATTCAGCCAATCAAGCCTCTGAAGAGTACCCACCCAGATCTACTTCCCTACCTCTGTAATTCTGCAATTACTATGGCTAATGCACCTAGCTCGCACATTCCTGACACTGTGAGCAATTTAACATAGTTAGTCTACCTAACCTGCACATCTTTGGACAGTGGGGAGTGAAACCGGGGCACCCGGAAGAAACCCATGTAGAAATGGGGAGAATAAGCACATAGACAGTCGGCCAAGGATAGAATTGAACCCGGGTTCCTGGTGCTGTGAAGTAACAGTGATGACCACTGAATCATTGTGATGCCTTAAAAGTGGCATCTCATTGTTATTCAAAATAAATCTAACCCATAACTAGTGAATTTAACAGTTGGCATTTGAGTCTGTTAATTGATTGTTACTTTTATTTCTGGCAATGTGAAGAGTTTCTAATTGAATTCTACTGTTGCAGGCACTATGTGGTGTATTACTGAAGAAGCTCCTGTTACAATAATGAAGGCCAGTCCAAGAAGGCCTTTGATTCTGAAAAGGAGGAAGCGTCCCCTGACATTCAATAATCCAGTAGATATAAAGGAGAATCCTCCTGACAAGAATGATGGGAGTAAATACAAACCTGAGCCCACAAGTTTTGACACAGATAGCACTTGTTCAACAAAGGATGACTTAAGACACTCTCAGAAACACACAGCCGTTGAGACACAAAAAATCCCTGAGAGGATTCGGATTGTAAACCATCCTTCACTGCCCAACACACAGGTTGTGTTAATTCCAAAAGATGCAGATCTTCAAAGCATCATAGCAGCACTCACGGCAAAGGGAAAGGAGAGTGGCTCCAATGGACCCAAGAAATTTATTCTTTTGAGCGGTAATGCAACTTCCTCCTCTCGCCAGAGTCAGTCTTTGGAAAGTAATGATCCATGTGCACCCCTTCTGGGAAGGGAAAAAAAATCCATGGAATTACAGGAGGAGCCAAGTTTAACAGTTGCTAACTCTAGTGGCAAGTTGGCCATACCAGACTTTATAAGTAATATTAGCATCAAAAAGGAGGATGATTTCTCGGTTCAAGAACCTCAAACACCAGTGCCTTCATCTTTGTATGACCAAGAGGCTGGTACAGGTAAGAAACAGAGCCCTGTGAGATCATAAGACTACACAAGAAGACTAGATAGAAATTTTATTCTGTAAAGACGTTGGAACACTGATCAAAATACTAAATCTTCCTCAGATGAAATATCTTACCAGAAGCATTTTATGTGCAACTTTCTTTAAGAAAGTTTTATTTTTAGACTTGAGGCATAATTTTTCTTTTCATTTCTACTGTACATAGGAATTACTATGTAGACCTATGCATTTGATTTCCAGCAAATTAGATTATATATTATGAATTACAGCTCATTTATTGATTTCTCAAATAATTATTGACCATTTATGACAGTTTGAGAACAGCTGCTGAAAAAAGAGGACAAACATAATATGAACTTACAGTCTAGTTAAATGAGTATAACATAAATGATAACATACATAAGTGATTTGGAGGAAGGTGTGGGTTGCCTCATTAGTAAGTTTGCTGATGACACTTAAGATTGATGGAGTAGCACATAGTGAAGGGGATTGTCAGCGACTACAGCAGAATATAGATCGATTGGAAAGTTGGGCAGAGATATGGCAGATGGAGTTCAAACTGGACAAGTGTGAGGTGATGCATTTTGGAAGATCCAATTCAACAGCGAACTATACAGTAAATGGAAAAGTCCTAGGGAAAATTGATGTACAGAGAGATCTGAGTGTGCAGGTCATTGTTCCCCGAAAGTGGCAATGCAGGTTAGCAGAGTGGTCAAGAAGGCGTACGGCATGCTTTCCTCCTTCAGACGGGGTCTTGAGTACAAGAGTTGGCAGGTCATGTTACAGTTGTATAAGACTTTGGTTCGGCCACATTTAGAATTGTGTACAGTTCTGGTAGCCATATTACCAAAACAATGTGGATGCTTTGGAGAGGGTGCAGAGGAAATTCACCAGGATATTGCCTGGTATGGAGGATGCTAGCTATGAAGAGAGGTTGAATAGATTAGGATTATTTTCATTGGAAAGACGGAGGTTGAGGGGTGATCTGATTGAGGTTTACAAAACCATGAGAGGTGTAGAAGGTTGGATAGCAAGAAACGTTTTCTCAGAGTGGAGAACAATAACTAGGGGTCACGAGTTCAAAGTGAGAAGGGGAAAGGTTTAGGGGAGATATGCATGGAAGATTCATTACGCAGAGGGGTGGTGGTTGCCTGGAACACATTGCCAGTGGAGGTGGTAGGGGCAGGAATGATAGCATCACTTAAGATGTAGATAGACAGATATATGAATGGGCAAGGAGCAAAGGGATACAGATCCTTAGAAAATAGGTGGCAGGTTTAGATAGGGGATCTGGATCAGCGCAAGCTTGGACGGCCAAACAGCCTGTTCCTGTGCTGTAATTTCCTTTGTTCTTTGAGTAATTTACAGACAATTTCTCATAGTTCCTTGAAAGTTGCAAGTAGATGGCATAGTGAAAGCGTTTGGTATGCTCTCCTTTATTGGTCAGAGCATTGAGTATAGGAGTTGGGAGATCATGTTGCGATGTATAGGACAATGGTTAGGCCATTTTTGGAATATCATATACAATTCTGGTCTCCCTCCAATCAGAAGGATGTTGTGAAACTTGAAAGGGTTCAGAAAAGATTTACAAGAATGTTGCCAAGTTTGAAGGATTTTAGCTACAGGGAGAAGTTGAATAGGCTGGGACTGTTTTCTTTGGAGTTGAGGGGTGAATGTTCTAGAGGGGCATGAATAGGTAAGTAGAAAACTAGGTGCGGGAATCCAGTATCAGAGGGCATAGGTTTAAGGTGAGTGGGGAACAGTTTAAAAGGGATCTAAGGGACAACTTTTACACACAGAAGGTGGTGTGTATATGGAATGAGCTGCCAGAGGAAGCGGTGGAGGATGGTACAATTACAAAATTTAAAAGGCATCTGAATGGGTATATGAGTAGGAAGGGTTTAGAGGAATATGGACCAAGTGCTGGCAAATGGAACTCAATTAGTTTGGGATATCTGATCAGCTTGGACGTGGTGGACTGAAGGGGCTGTTTCAGTGCTGTATATCTTAATGATTCTAAGATGTATAGAAGCTAAGAATTTCCATTGAGAATGTTCTTAGATGATCCCCACAAGTAAGCTCCAGTCTATAATTCCAACTTACATTATACAACCACTTTCTTATATTTTTGCATGTGCTAAATTGTCAAACTGATTTTTCTAAGTGCATGGCAGAATTATCTATGGAGGTATAGATCTATTGTGGTGGAAAAACTCATGGCTGTGCTCGAAAAAGCCCCACTCTTCAAGCAAACAAAAGCTGAAATTACAACTACTTTAGACACTTTGATGTTATGGTTTTGAGTGTTTATTGAATTTAAGGCACATGCCTTAATTCATCAGTTTCCCTGTTGGAGGCAGCTATGTGCATGATCTTGTTTTCTCTAAAGTAAAACAAGCCTTCCTTAAGAATACAGTTAGTTCCACAATATTTAACATGTTATAAAAGAGATGGCCTGTACCTTTCCCTCATCTACTAGCAACATCCCACAAGGCAACAGCCCCACTGACTGTCGGTATTTCCGTTCATGTGCCCAGAAAACAGATTTATCAATTTCATAAAGTAAAGAGAAGATTAGATAGAGGTGTCAAAAGCAGAGGGGTTTTAATGAGGTAACATTGATATCAGCATAGACGGTTTTGTAGTGCAGTGGTAATGTCCCTATTTCTGGACCAGAAAATCTGGGTTTAAGTTCCACTTTAGGACATGATACCGCACAGAGGTGTGTCATAACAGAGCTTGGGAGAGATGTTATAAACGTTAAGAGACTGCATTAAGCTCCATGGAATCTGGCAAATGTCATGCCGGCTTGTCGCAGACTGGTGGGTTTAAAATTAATAAGTAGATTGTTGTAGTTTCAAAATCTCTCTTAAAATTCCGGATGAACTGATATACCAAACATAGAAGTGTAGGATGTTGATGGAGGGGATTCAATTATGTAAAGTGTAAAGGAAGATGGCTAGAATTTCCTGTTTGACATTGTCATCACTCACCACCTGGGTGGCACAAATAGTACTTTCTCCTTATTTGCCCAAGCCTGAATATTGTTCAAGCCATGTCCCACTTCATCTAGGAACTCCCCACCTTTATTCGGGACACCACCCACGCCCTTCACCTCCTCCACGGTTTCCATTTCCCCGGCCAGCAACATTTTATTTTCACCATGGACATCCAGTCCTCATGCACATCCATCCACCATGATGAAGGCCTCCAAGCCCTCCATTTCTTCCTCTCACGCCATCCCAAACTGTACTCTCCCACTGACACCCTCATCCACCTGGATGAACTCGTCCTCACCCTTAACAACTTCTCCTTCCAATCCTCCCACTACCTCCAAACCAAAGGGTAGCCATGGGCACTTGCATGGGACCCAGCTATGCTTGCCTCTTTGTTGGGTATGTGGAATAGTCCACTTCCACAGTTATATTGGCACCACCCTCCACCCCCTGTTCCTCCGCTACATCAATGACTATCGGCACTACCTCGTGCTCCCACGAGGAGGTTGAACAGTTTATCAACCTCGTTAACACCTTTCACCCTGACCTCAAATTCACCTGGACCATCTCGGACACCTCCCTCCCCTTCCTGGACCTCTCCATCTCCATCTCCAGCGACTGACTAACCACAGACATCTATTTCAAGCCCACCGACTCACGCTACCTAGAGTACACCTCCTCCCACCCTACCTCTTGTAAAAACGCCATCCCTTATTCCCAATTCCTCCGCCTCTGCTGTATCTGTTCCCAGGATGACCAATTCCACTTTAGAAAATTCCAAATGGCCTCCTTTTCCCAAGATCGCAGTTTCCCTTCTCACATGGTCAATGATGACCTCTGGCGCATGTCCTCCACTTCCTGCACCACCGCCCTGGAACTCCACCCCTCCCAACGCAACAAGGACAGGAACGTGCGGTCCTCACCTTCCACCCACCGATGTCTGTATATATTGCATCATTCTCCGCCACGTTCGATACCTACAAACAGACCCCACCACCAGATATATGTTTTCCCTCCCCAACCTCATCAGCGTTCCAGAGAGACCATTCGCTTTGCAACTCCCTCACCAGACCCACGCACCCCCCCCAACCAGACCACACAGCACTCCCCGGCACTTTCCCCTGCTACCGTAGGAATTGCGAAGGCATCGCCCACACCACTCCCCTGACCTCCGTCCAAGGCCCCAAAGGGTCCTTCTACACCCGACAGAAATTTACCTGTACCTCCATCAATGTCATCTACTGCATCCAATGCACCCGATGTGGTCTCCTCTACATTGGGGAGACAGGACGCCTACTTGCGGATCACTTCAGAGAACATGGGACACCCGCACCAACCAACCCTACCGCCCCGTGACTGAACATTTAAACCCCACCTCTCACTCCATCGAGGCCATACAGGTTCTGGGCTTCCTCCATCGCCAAATCCTTATCGGGTGGTAACTGGAGGAAGAATGCCTCATATTCCACCTTGGGACCCTGCAACCACACAGGATCAATGTAGATTTCACCAGTTTCCTCATTTCTCCTCCGCCCACATTATCCCAGTCCCAAGCCTCCAACTCGCCACATCCTTCTTGACCTGCCCATCACCTTTCCCATCTATCCACTCCACCCTCCTCTCTGACCTATCACCTTCCCCCTCCCCTTCATCTACCTATTGCATTCTCAGCTACCCCCCCCCACCCCCCCCCCCCCCCCCCCCCCCCCCCCCATTTACCTCAGCCCTGCGGCTCACAAACGTCATTCCCGATTGAAGAGTTTTGGCCAGAAACATTGATTCTCCTGCTCCTCGGATGCTGCCTGACCTGCTGTACTTTTCCAACAAGACACTCTCTACCCCGGTCATGATCTTACTGCATTCAAGAATGCCTGAGGAGATGCAAATAGAAACTAAACCGTGAGTTTCAGCAAGCAAACCTACTTCTGTACTTACAATCGATGTCAGATACAGGCCTATGACACAATCCTGAGCAATATCCTTTGGGCTCCAACAACCACAATTCCCTTCCTGCATTTTAAATTCTGGTGAGTTGCATTGATGAATCAATGCACAATGTTCAACAGTGTTAACTTGTATCTTCACTGAACTACTTTACATGAGTTTACATTAGAAGAAAAGTGCCAGTGAGTCTTCATGAAAAGAGGTCCTCGTTTGAATAAAAATGCATTATTTTTAATATAAGCATTCAGGTACAAGTTACAGTAGTAAGTTGGACACTGTTCAAAGATTATGAGGAGACCCAAGATCTTTACTCGACAAACTTCTAAACTGTTCTGCCTTTCCTCACTCTGCAACAAGCCGGTATGCCATTTGCCAGATTCCATGGAGCTTAATGCAGTCTCCAACTTTAACCCTTTTCGAACCATAACGTTTATAACATCTCTCCCAAGCTCTGTTCCCATCGTTGACACTTATGCATTCATGCACGTAGTTACATTTACCACCATTTCTCCTCCTGCCCAGAAGACAGACATGCATTCACATAATCTCAATTTAGAGATGCCGGTGTTGGACTGGGGTGTACAAAGTTAAAAATTACGCAACACCAGGTTGTAGTCCAACAGGTTTAATTGGAAGCACTAGCTTTTGGAGCGCCACTCCTTCATCAGGTGATAGTGGAGGACACAATTGTAAGGTACAGAATTTATAGCAAAAGTTTACAGTGCGATGTAACTAAAATTATACATCGAAAAATACCTTGATTGTCTGTTGATTATTTCATCTGTTCAAATACCATGATAGTTTCACTTCTTTCATATGTAAATCACAAAACTTTTTTTTAAAGTTGCATTCTCAGGTTAACTGTAACAATTGGTGTTAGCCAGACAATATGTTGAATCTCAGACTTCTCAAATTCAAGCTGACTGGAGGTTTCATAATCTTCAGATAGAGTTCACTTGGGACTTGGAAAATTGTTAGGTGTTTGGTTTGAGAGATGTCGACCTTGATGCTGTTCTTAACCTTCTTTAAGCTGTCTCTTCACTGGAGGACCTTTTATCTCTTAAATGTTCATCAGGGAGAGCAGCATGCTTAGTCAGACATCTGCAGGATGCTTAATCTCCTGATTTTTCTTTCACAGAGGAACACTACTTTGCTGATCAATTAGTTGTCCATAATATTAGCTGGGGGGACCTTTAATCTCATGAATTCCCTTCATTGCCGGCGGCTGCTTTATCGAAACAGGTGTTTTCCTTTTAGCCATATCCTGGATATCTGGGCCCCATAATTGGTCACCTCACTTCAGAGTTGTACGCAACCCATCTTCAGTCTGTTTTGGCAATCTGTGTTGAAGTATGTAAACACTTTAACTTGTAATTTAGGTTATAATGTTTACATAACCTCCATAGTTTTCTTACTAGTGAATCCAACATGTTCACATCATGCTACTTGAGGATAGCCGATGACGTAATTCTGTCACTAATACTGATAATTCTTCCTTAGGAGATAAATAATTGAAATATCCCTCTTGAGCTTGTATTGGTTCCTCATCTGACATCAAGTTTGAATCTGCTATTATAATTTGTTCACCAGGATGTGTTGGTGCCTGAGCACGTTTAGACAAAGATTGATCAATAAGTTCAAGTAATTTGTAATGCTTATTATTTTCCAGTTCTACGGTTTTCATAAACTTTCCTAATTCCTGTCATGCTTCAGTGATGATCAAATGGGAGCAATTCTGTTCTGCTAACACAGAGAATCGCAATGTATTCTTCTTTTAACTTTACTCATTTGCTTTCTAGCTGAACTTCGAAATGTGGGCGGCACGGTGGCACAGTGGTTAGCACTGCTGTCTCACAGGGCCAGAGACCCGGGTTCAATTCCCGCCTCAGGCGACTGACTGTGTGGAGTTTGCATGTTCTCCCCGTGACTGTGTGGGTTTCCTCCGGGTGCTCCAGTTTCCTCCCACAGTCCAAAGATGTGCGGGTCAGGTGAATTGGCCATGCTAAATTGCCCGTAGTGTTAGGTAAGGGGTAAATGCAGGGGTATGGGTGGGTTGCGCTTCGGCGGGTCAGTGTGGACTTGTTGGGCCGAAGGGCCTGTTTCCACACTGTAAGTAATCTAATCTAATCTGACAGAGGTTTGTTTCCCTAATGAGTCAGTAATTGCCCGATATGATGAGCTTGTATTGCCAGGCTTGAAGAAAAATGCTATTGAGTGCAGTTTCTCCCTTCTTGCTCTTTCCATGGGTTTCTCTGCAGGCTGTTTCTCAACGTCATTGCCTTGTGTTATAAGTAATAATGACCACTGTAGCTACCATGAACTGATGTGTGCTGCAATGCAAAACGCTACCAGCTTGTGGTTGAGGTAGTTTGTTGCCAACATTATCTTTCCTTGACTGGATCCAAGGAATTACTTGATTTACTATAGCAACACTGGAAGTCAGGTAGTCTCTGAAATAGATGCTATTTGCAGCGGAACAACTTTACCAGTAATAATTGATAGCTCAAGCAGGCAATCTGGGAGTTTGATGAATAAAGGTGACCTGATGCAGACTTGAAATAGAAGTGTGGCATTTAGAGAGACCTCAAGTCAGAGTGAGAGAAATCATGCCAAAATGGCACAAATTTTGTCAGATAAACAATATTTAACTACATCTTGATGTACTCAATGGGATTGCAGATCCCAATAACTTACTGGCATTAAAACAAACTAACAGTAAATGGGCCACGGTTAAACTAGGGCACCTTGTAATGTAGCTTAACAGAAGAGGCTCTTAGCTTAATCAAGATGTAGTCTGTTGCATTATAGCAATCAGGCATAAGTTACATTAGCTAATTAAACATTGTTACAAAGATTTACAAGTTGGCCTAAGAAATAGCTCTTCATTCTACAAAATCCTGAACTGATCTACTTTCTCCTCATCCAGGTCCATGTAACATTATCAAATTGGTTGGAGTTTATTGCAGTTTCAAACATTAACCCATTCAGTATAGTTGCCTTTTACAACAGCGCCCTTTATAACATTCAGTGAGGTATAAAACTCTGCAACCAATGGATGTGGATGACTCCAAGGTCAACAAGTTTGGAAGGTGACTAAGTCATACAGTAGTCCCTAATTGTCACACATTACCAGAAAATAACTGCATTGTTGGGATATTTTGATACTATTAAGTAGTTTTAGTTTTGCAATAACTTCCACTGGTGTCAAACACAAATTTCCCCAAAACTGATTCAATTGCAGAATCAGCAAGGGGGAAGCTATGTTTTTGTGGTAAACTGCTGTCAGTCTCCTGGTCAAAATGGAACAATTGACTGAACATTGTGAATTGCAGTGTAATATGTAATTGAGATGCACTAGACTAAGGTTTACATAATAGGTCCTGAAGACAGAATCTGATCACAAGAAAGATGCTTCAGTGATCTACAGTGGCTGACCTACTTTAGGCAAGATTTCTACTTTTAATGCAAAATCTCTGCCATTGTTTTCCTTCCCTTAGTCACCAAAGTTCCTGAACGTCTTCTCCTGGATGACAGTCTGACCAACATTCAGTGGCTGGGTAAAATGAGCACGGATAGCCTGGGGGCTTGCAGCGTGAAAGATGAAGCTGAGAAAGAAAACCAAGAGCCTCCACCAGAAAGTGCCACTGTGAGTGCTGTTCATCCATCTCTGTATTCAATCCTGAGGCATTTCAAAAGCTGTATCATCTCAAAGTATTTATCATTTTGTACCCTTAATTTACATGTAAATATGCAAAGGAAGCATTGGGGCGAGGAACAATAAATGAGTATTCAAAAAGTGGGTGCACAGAATGTAAAGGGAGCAGGAGGCAAATATCATTGAACAGATAAGTTTGGAAGGGAGAGAGATGGGATTAGGGCATAATGAATATGTGATGGTAAGGAATGCACTTGCTGATGCCAGAGGCAGCTGTACTGGTCAACTCAATTATACAAATTAAGAAATCAGAATTCTTTGTACTGGGTACTGGTAGCTGGGCAAAGAGGCAAGGTAGTTAGCTAAGGCAGGAACTATCGTCTGTTCTTGTTTTCTTGTGTAATCTTAGAGTAGTATCAAGAAATTGTAGAATGTTAAAACTTGAGTCAGTTACCTGATCAAGCACTGAATGGACCAAATATATTGAAGCTGAGATCAATATTTTTGGAATTGAAGGATGAATAGAATATGGTGAATAGTTTATTTGAAAGAAGAGATGCTGGATTAGTGTAGCAGGTTTTACAAATGCTCTGTTTATCTTTGTTTTGAGTGGGGCCACTTTTGCTTGGTTAAGGAAAGTAAACTTTGCCCTGTATGTAAGTAGCTTACACCATCAGGTGCTGGGGCAGACGAAAAGACCTCTCATGAATCCATTCCTACTGTAGCTGTCCAAGAACTGACCTGACTAACATTAGAATTCAGTAGTGTAAAACACCTTATGTGAATCTGCTATGTCACCTAGCATACATCATTCAAAAAGTTGCTTTTGTTATATTTTCCACAGTATTTTGCTTTTGTTTACTATGGACTCTCTCCTTAATACAGCCAGAGTCTGTTCACGAAAGGCCTCCATACTCCTACATGGCCATGATTCAGTTTGCAATAAACAGTACCCAGAGCAAGAGGATGACCCTGAAGGAAATTTACACCTGGATTGAGGATCATTTCCCCTATTTCAAGCATGTGGCCAAACCAGGTTGGAAGGTAATATGAAAATATCTATGTTCTTTGTGATAGTGCTGTAAAGATTGCCACTGAACCTTGGATCACTAATGTATCACAGGATGGAGGGAGTCCAACTCAGTTCCTGATTTGAGCTGTGTAGGGCACAGGCTGCAGAACATCTTTATGGGGAGGTTGAGAGCAAAGAACATTTGTCTCTCGCCATGGCAGAACCTTGCACTTCCCAAGAAGTTGGAGAATATCTGCGTCCAGGTTGATTTGTTGTCATGCAAACAAATATGAAAAGTAAAAACTTATGAAACAGGTGGAGGAGTAAATCAAATGGCCATTCAGGGCTGCTATGGCATTCTACAAAATCACGATAGACCATCATCCTAACTAACTTTACTGCCTGATCCCATGTCCACTAGAAATGAAACAACTTTCAATTGCAATGTTGAGTAAACTCAACAATTTGAGCATCTACAGACCTCTACGGTAGAGAATCGCAATGATTCTGGACAAACAATTTTCTACACGACCATCTATTTTGAGACCGTCCCTAGTTCAGAATCTTAAGTGTTTCAATGAAATAACCTTCCATTTTTATCAATTCTGGGAAGTTTTACTCAATCCCTCCTCAAAGACAAACAACTCAATTAATGGAACAACTTTTGCTGCAGCCCCTCCAAAGCTTCCTTGATTACAGAAAATAAAACTGTACATTGTTCTCTGAATTTGTTATTGAGATTATAGCAAAAATCCATTTCTTTTGTACTTGAGCCCACTTGCAATAAAAGCTGGTGAACTATTTCCTTCCTAATTGCTTTCAGTACTTGTATGTTACTTTTGTATGTTAGAAGACATGCCTTCAATATTTAATCGTTTCTCACCATTTAAACATAATCTTTTTCTATTTTACTGCTAACGTGGTTGTGTGACACAGAAAATGTAATTTAATAATCAGAAAGGAATGCTGAATTTAACTTCTACATTAAACAAAAAACAATACATAGGATGGAGAAAGTTTATCACATTGCTAAGTCTATATAGTGGGCCTCCTCTTCAAAGCTGTGATTAAATTGTCCTCTGATTTTTTTGTTTGTAGTTAACATATTGGAAGGTGTGCTTTACTGACTTATATGTAATTGCAAGTGGCAATTTTTTTCAGTATTCTAATATGGTGCATGAGCATCGCTGCACGGCCAGTGTTTGTTGCACATCCCTAATTACCCTCAAGAGGGAGGCGGTGAGTTGCCTTCTTGAATTGTGCAATTCATTTGGCGTTGGGGTATCCACAGTGTTGTTAGGGAGAGGGTTCCAGGATTTTGACCCAGCAACAAAGAAGTAACTGTCATGTAGTGTCAAGTCAGGATGGTTTATGGTTTGGAGGAAGCTTGCAAGCATTGGTGTCCCCATACATCTGCTGCCCTTGTGTGTTGATCTAAGTAGTGGAGGTTGCAGTTTTGGAAAGTTCTGTCTAAGAAGCCTTGGTGAGTTATTGCAGTACATAGGTTGGATTCACACTGCTCCGATTCTCGAAGGAAGTGAATCTTTAAATTGATGGATGGAATGTCAATCAAGTAGGCTACTTTGACCTTGATGGTGTTGAGTTTTTTGAACATTGATTGAGTTGCACTCACCCAGGCAAGTGGAGAGTATTCTGTTACACTCTGATACATGCCTTCTAGATGTTGGAAGGCTTTAGGGAGTTCCGAGATGAGTAACTTGTTTTAGAATACACAGCTTCTGACCTGCTGTTGTATCCACATTATTTTTATGACTGGCCCAGTTTAATTTCTGGTCAACCTCTGGTCAAGAAGTTGCCAATTCACCAGTCTCATGTCGTTCTTTTAGCTAAACTGACCAAGGTGAAGGTCTCCCAATGGACATTTGCCTAACCTCTGCTTTGTGCTTTCCTCTGATGTGTTGCTAGCAATACAATTTATGCACCGCTGATTTAGGAGTCCTGAATTTTCTGGAGATATGAAATTAAATTAACAAATTTATTCAACCTGGCTTTAATAAGGGCTTGAAATCCATATGTTTCCATTTTGAAGATATTGGTTAAATGTACTGTAAGGCCTGAAATGTAAAAACTAAAAATGTGGGATACTCTCAGGTTAACATTTGATATGTGCTTTACCACCTAACTAAAATAAAACAAAACAGTCACTTTTTATACTGCTTATACTGCTTACAGTTGATTCCAAAAAGCTGTAACACAAATTGCAAAGGCCACATCATTCCTGAGTAATTATGTGTGACTGTTGCTAGAGGAAGAATTATGTTGGTTGATTTTTTAAAAAATTTAACATACCTTTTGTTGTGCTTGAAACATTTTTTTTAATCAAGAAGCTACTTTCTTAATGCTAACTTTTATTAACGCATCTATGAAGCACTTTGGGACACTTTGCTATGTTATAGGTGCTATATAAATGCAAATTGTTGTTTTTCACTATTTACCAATAAATACTTAAAAGTTAACAAACATCATTTTCATAACAGCTAACTTGTGTGTCCCTCTCTCAGAACTCTATTCGGCACAATCTGTCTCTGCATGATATGTTCATACGTCAAACGTCTCATAATGGCAAGATATCACACTGGACAATCCGTGCTGAAGCCAACCGCTTCTTGACATTGGACCAGGTTGTTAAGGTGTGTTCTCTGTGTATTTTCTAAGAAATAAGCCTTTTGTGCAGGTGTATGGTTTCTAGTTGAGAGCTGGCTAAGTATCAGATTACTTATCTCAACATTCTGATTGAGTTGTCCTAGATAGTCACTTCACAGTCTGTTTAATTATTTTGTTCTATATTCTATGTCGAAATCAAAGAAATTGTTTCACCATGTTAAATAGTAATAGTTGACTTATATCTGGAGTTTTTCTCTATTATCTTGCAGAGACTAGCTGAACAGTTTCTTCCTTTTGAATTTTGATCTGCAGTTAATATTAAAAATCAAAATAGAGGCTAATTGCATTGCAATAGAAAGGGAAAAAAGAAATATCCAGTAATTAATATACTTATGTGAGCCAGGCTTACCTATCCAAACACAGATCAAATATGACTTTATAACCAGGATTTTTTTGACTGGAATTCCAACTCCAGCTTCTCTGCAAAAGAAATGGCATTTTATATTGTCTAATGTTTTAGTCGAATAATACCTGTAAACCAAACATTCAGTGCTGTTGGTAAACTAGGTTACTCCATCCATGTTCCTGTCATATCAACTTATGCTCCAAAATTCTTGAATTTAGTATTTCAGATTTGTTATCATTGAGGCTTTGCATGAATATCATGTGACAGGCACAGGCAAAACAAAGATTGAGCACTGAAGGAGACCATACCCTCCCTAACGCCACTGTGCGTCAACCTACAGCATGTGGACTTCAGTGATTTAAGATGTCAGCTCACCACCATCTTATCAAGGGTAGCTAGAAATGGACAATAAACGCTAACTGGCCAGTGGTGCCCACGTCCCATGAGCGAATATTTTTAAAAATCAGTCTGTCATGTCCACGTATCTCTCTGCAACAGCCAGTTAACTAGTACCTCTCCTCTGCCCTTTCTTTGTTGTCCAGTAAATATTTTCCCTTCAAATGCTTTTGAAACATGTAATTAAATCTTCAACAATCTCTGTCAGGTACTCCATTTCCGATTCTAGCTACTTGCTATGTGAAGATTTTTCCTGATATCGCCAATGGTTCTTTTGCCAAACACTTTAAGTCAATGACAGCTTAAATGTGTGCCCTGCAGTTCTCAACCCTTTGAGCATTGGAAACAGCTTCTCTCCATCTGTTCAGTCCAGGTCCCCTCTTGATTTTGAACACCTCTATCAAATCCCCTTAATCTGTTCGAATTAAAACAACCTCAGGCTCTTCAATCTATTGAAGTAACTGAAGTTCTTCATCCATGGAGTTATTTTCATAAGTGTCTATGGTATTTACTTACAGAATAACAGTAATTACATTTAAAAGGACATTCACTAGCTGTAAGGCAATAAGGATGTCCTGAGCACTTGAAAAGATTTATATATCCGTTCTTCTTGATGTTCTTACAGAAAGAGATAGTTGTATGAGTGCTGCGTTTATTGAACTCAGTAAAAATACCCAGTTGCTGGGAGGCACTTTATTCCAACATGATGTGAACATTTTTAAACAATTTATACATGCATTTTAACTTTCAACACTTCTCATTCTTGATTGACATTTCATGCAGTCATCGGATTACAGCCCAACTGACCAAACCCATTGGATCCAAGCAGTGCCTGTGCTGGTCTGTCAACAAGTAAGACCTATATGCTCTTGGCAGCATCTTGTCACCTTTTTGTGTTGATCTCTGTTTAGCTGGCAGGGAGAAGGAGATATTACTATTGTTGATATTTGAACCAAGACATCTATAATCTCAGCTTTTATTTCTCTTTGTTGGCATAATCCCATATTTAAAACTGAATGCATTAATTACTTTTCTTGGTCTCTGTTCCACTGTTGCTTTGAACAATGCTTTACCTATGCTTTATAGGTAAATATTGACTTCATAATCAGGATTGTTTTGCTTGTTTTTGACTCTTGATTTCTCTGGGAAGCACAAATGGCATATGATTGTATTAATAAGACCACAGGACCGTGACTGCAAATGGGTGGAAAAGAATCAAAGAAAAAGGCAATTAACAGGGAAACTAAGTGAATAAAAAGAGAAGGGAAATAACGGATTAAAATATTCCAAAGTAAGACAAGTGAAATTTAGGAAATATGATCTTATAGAAAGGACCCAGAGAGCAAGAAGGAAATATCGCAGAGGGTGTGGATCAAGGAAGCAAAAATAATGTTAAGCAAGGAAAAATATTTGGAACATTCCTTGTGTTACATTTCATACTTTAAAGGGAACATACTGGCTAGTGGACATTTGATGAATTACTGCCTGTAAATTGAAGACTGTGCAATATTATAAAATGAATTAATCAGAGGTACCTAAACCATGGATTCAGCTATTAGTGTTCAGTAGCATCAAATATTTATAGTTTTAAAAGGGTTTCAGTGTCATTGTATGTCATCTGCCTCTGCAGAAGCAATGTGCAGTGTTTACTAATCTTGTGTTTATGAAAATAAGCATGATTTAATATTTTTTTGGTTTAATCTGTTTAATTTTAGCAACAAAAGCGAACTGGTACCACTGAACTACCAAAAAGTAATGTTGCTACCAGCACAGGTATGTGAAAAAGTAGCAGTTCTGATAAATGTGAACTTTAATTTTGAAAAAGTTCATACAGCTGCTGAAGAGATAGGATCATCTGACATTAACTCCATGCCATATTTGGTACTGGTTCATTCTGTATTAAAGAGATGAATCGTTTTTCCATAACCTAATTTTATTTGGTTTTGTCACACACCCATGTAAGGGGAAAATCCTACAGAACACACCAACCTATTTTAAGGGGTCTGTTTTCTGTTGTAATTTTTTTTATCAGCCTGATCAAACATGTTAATACATATCTCCAGGCAGATGGGACATGAATCTAGACCTTCTGACCCAGAGGCAGGGACACTACCACGGCAGCATAGTTTTCCATTGTAAATGTACCTAGGATTGAATAATGGCTTGTTTAATTATTGCTGTAGTATTTAAATGATTGATCTGCTTCCCTCAAATCGATTGTTCATCTACCCCTCATTCCAACTCTGTTAAAACTGGAAGTCAGGGGTTCAGCTCCTACACTAGATGTTAAGCATTTCCAGTATGACCTCAAACCACCTAATTTGAATTAAGTTTCAACAAATATTTATAGATTTTTGGATTTAAATCATGTCCCCAACCCAGTGCTGCAATTTTCAGTTTGACTATATCATTTCAATGATTGTATTCAGTTCCTCACACTTTTGAGCTCCGTTGCTGCTTCCATTGTTATTATTCTGATTTAGAGCTGAATTAGATCAAATCCCATAATCTTTAACACTAGAGCAGAGATGGTGAGTCACATTTTAATAGGCCTATTTGATAAATTGTTTTCATGACTTTTTTGTACAGAAGTTAATCTGAGAAAGATGAAACCATTGCTGCCACGGACTGACTCCTACCTGGTACCCATTCAGTTGCCGGTCAGCTCCTCCCTCATCCTACAGCCATCTCCTCACATCACCCTACCAACAATCCAGGGGCACCGTTCTTCAACTAGCAGCAGTAACGAGTTGGCTAGGAAGCGCAAGCGTGTTCGGATTGCACCAAAGGTAATGTTCTTTCTAATGTGGTTCATTCCTCTGGGGCACTCAAACAGTCATCAGGTCAGCCAACGCATTCCTACAAATCTCTGGTTGGATTAGTTTTTTATCATCCTAAAATTAGCTCCAGGGATCAGCTAACTCTGACAGACTGCTGTACACATTTTTAGCTGTACCTGTTAAGACATTCTGTAATATTAAACTCTAAGCATCTTTTAGCCACTTCAGCTTCATAGCCAACTTTCCAAATGGAGTGAAATATTCTTCAACTCTGTGCACTTAGACATGTTTAATTAAGGTTTTTACTTGAATCTAATATCACAGTGGAATCAGAACTCTCCCTTGAACTACGATTTCTTTTTCCTTTACTTTAAGCGTTTCTCTTACCATGTAATATTTTCTTAACCCTCTCCTTCTGCTCTGCCTATCTTTCTCTTTCCCTCCTTCTCTCTCTCCCCCCTCTACCTCTACTCTTGCTGTCGCACACACATTGTCACCTCTCGCTTGTCTGTTTCCCATTAACCCACCTCAGTGTTAATTTTTATCTGATTAAACATGTGAAGTGTGGTGAGATCTCCAACCATTTCTTGACATCCTATGGAGTGATTCAGACTGGTATCTGTGATGCTGGAAACATTGGAGAATGCCTCAATGGATCATCCATTCAAGACTTCTGACTGAAGATTGCTACAAATAGTTCAGCCCTACCTTTTGCACTGATTTGTTTGGCTCTTGCAACATTGAGAATGAGGCTATTTGTGCAGCCTCTTCCTCTAATGAGTTGGTTAGTTGTCCACCACCAATCACAACTGGATGTGGCAGGGCGGCAGAGCTTGGATCTGCTCCATTGTTTGTGGATTGCTTAGTTCTGTCTATCACTACCTGCTTATGCTGTTGGCATGCAAATAGGTGTAGTGGACAGTGAAGAAGGTTACCTCCGAGCACAACAAGATCTTGATCAGATTGGCCAATGGGCTTAGAAGTGGCAGATGGAGTTTAATTTAGATAAATATGAGGTGCTGCATTTCGGAAAGGCAAATCAGGGCAGGACTTCTACACTTGATGGTAAGGTCCTGGGGAGTGTTGCTGAACAAAGAGTCCTTGGAGTGTAGGTTGAAAGTTTTTTGAAAGTGGAGTTGCAGCTAGATAGGATAATGAAGAAGGCATTTGTTATACTTTCCTTTGTTGATCATAGCATCGAGTATAGGAGTTGGGAGGTCACATAGTGGCTGTACAGGACATTGGGTCGGCCACTTTGGAGTATTGCATGCAATTCTGGTCTCCTTCCTATTGGAAGGATGTTGTGAAACTTGAAAGGGTTAAGAAAAGATTTATGAGGATGTTGCCAGAGTTGGAGTGTTTGAGCTATAGGGAGAGGCTGAACAGGCTGGGGCTGGAGGCTGATGGGGTGAGCTTATAGAGATTTACAAAATCATTAGGGGCAAGGATAGAGTAAATAAGCAACATCCTTTCCCTGGAGTGGGGGAAATCCAAAACTAGGGGGCATAGGTTTAAGGTAAGAGGGGCAAGATATAAAAGGGAACTGAGAGGCAACTTTCTCACACAGAGGGTGATGCATGGATGGAATGAGCTGCCAGAGGAAGTGGTGGAGGCTAGTACAACATTTAAAACACATCTGGATGGGTATACGAATAGGAAGGGTTTAGAGAGAAATGGACCAAATGCTGGCAAATGGGACTAGATTAATTTAGGATATTTCATTGGAATGGATGAATTGGACCTAAGAGTCTGTTTCTATGCTGTATATCTCTATGACTCTGTTTATTTACATTAAAAATAAAAATGTTAAGCAAAGTTTTATTTTTCAGAAGAAGATGTAACACTGCCCTTGAACATGGATGATTTCAAAGTATTTAGTCTTTTTTGTGCTTTCTTTTTAAGGTTCCAAATGAGAGTCTGAGTTGTAATCATCCTGCAACCTCAATAAAGAATACTGAGAAACTGATGCTGATTCCACCAATTCCTCCAGTTACTGATATTCATGAGAATTCTGCAGCAGCAAAACCCAATGAGGTCTCCAAGGAGAGCAGTTCCAGGCGAAAGCAGAGACATGTTCTTCAGCCTGTGGAGGAACCTGTTCTTCTGTTCCCAGAAGCCAGTGAGTCCATGGCAGAAAGTGGACTAGATTTGGGTTTTGTGTCTGGTTTCAATGAGTCTAGAACCTTGGACCAGTGCTCAGATTTTGCAAGCACCACAATAGACTATAACTTCAAAACGCCCATTAAAGAGAAGCCCCATGATCTACCTTCCTCATCAACCCCCAGTAAAGGCACCAGTGAGAGCTCTCCAGTTAATGTAGCAAACAGCTGGAAGATTGCACTGACCCCTTTGAAAAAAGACGACAACCTATTTGAGTTCAGTCCCGTGAGGACACCATGTGGTTCCTTCCTAACACCCTTGCGCAATAACACAGGATACCTGAGTTTTAGTAGTACACCATTTAAGGACTTTGCTCTCTTTGAGTCACCACGAGAACTCTTGAACTCACCAGTTAAGGATCTTGTGTCTGACACAGGATTCTCCCCTCTTTCAGAGGGCAATTCTGGAAGGTGTTCTCGAGAACTTCAGATAAATGCAAACACCAAAGCTTTGACTGAAGGCTTGGTCTTAGACACCCTCAATGACAGTCTTAGTAAAATATTACTGGACATTAGCTTCACTGGCCTGGAAGATGAGGATTACGAACTTGAGAATATGAGCTGGTCAACACTAATTCCAGAACTGAGATAATTCATTTTGTGAGGAAAGGAGTTTTGCTGCTTAAATTATTTTTATTCTTGATGTTAATACCATTTCATGTTCAAACTGGTGTAGCTATCAAGTTAGAATTAGAAACACCTTTTTGGACTAAACCCTTTGGCAAAATTTCAGGTTATTTTTTGAAGTCATCAATTCCTTGTGTCTGTATCTATAGGTATTTAGTTCCTCACCCAACTGGACTGTGCTTATTGTAACTGGATTAATCACTGTTCATATATACAATCCTTTGCACGTGTCTGCCATACTGTGTATTGATTTTGTGTGTGTGTGTGTGTGTGTGTGAGAGAGAGAGAGTTTGCCCGCGTGTGAGTGCACATACTGTCTTTGCTGCTGCTTTATCTTCCTGGATACAGGACATTCGGCCACTTTTAAAGGCCTTGAGATCTCCCGAGCACTGCATTTCTGATGATAGTCAGCAGATTTCTTGATTCTGACTACAGATTTTCTTATTTCTTGGTGTCTCCTCAGGGAATGTCAGAAAGTTTTGTAAATTGTACTTGTAAATATATTTTTAAAAATGTCAAAAGAGAAATATGAAGGGGAATATAAGCCTTGTAATGCTTAGGGAGAGGAGAATGTGACTTTCTTAATTTCAGTGAAGGTCTGATCTTAACTGAAGCTTGTTGTCCATTTAATAAGATATGAGATGATGCAGGCAAGTCATGGTTGATCAGTGTTGATTTAAATTGTCCACCTTTGATGTATCTTCGCAATTGACATTAATATTGACATATAGCAGCTGGCGACATTCAGCTCCAGCCCAAGAGTTTTTAATAGAAAACGTTGGAAATTAGTCAGTATCTGACTAGTTAACAATTTGGGTGTAATCAGAACTGCCAAAGATGCAAAATTTTTCCAGATTTTTCATTATTTCAAATTTCTAATTCTTGCAATTTGTTTTTCCTTCATGTACTCTAATTTCCAGGAAGAAAGCAACACTTTGTACCTTTATCGGCTTTATTTTTCTTGACAGATACCTGTTCACTAGATCAAGTCCCTTCTACCTGACCAGTGAATCCACATTCTTCTGTGTATTGCTACGTAGCTTGCATATCATCTTGTTACAAATATTGAAGTATTCACTTAAATGTGCGAAGTTTGGGTTTGGTGTTCAAAACATGATGTATTTCAGATTAAATGTGATACTGATACTGAATGTGAACTATTCCTTTCTGTGACATACTTTTTAAAAAGATGAATAACTGAACAGAATTCTAAAATTCAGCATAAAGGCTCTACAATAACAGCTACAAATTTGGAATTTGGAATCTACACTATACTGCAGTTTTAAACTAACCAAGAGCTTGAGCTTGCATCCTTATGTTTCCAAGTTACTTGCTGTTGACTTCCTACTTTAGCAAATACGAAAATTCTCTCTCAGCTAAGGCCCTTCACTGTTCATCAATCACATATCTGTAGTCCACTTTCAACCAGTTGATGGTTTATCACATAAACTAATTTAAGTGGTTTGGCATCCTTCTTTCGGAAACCCCAATGGTACTACCTTCATTAACTATTCTTTGACAGATTTTTTTACTCATCAATCAATGTTAGGTTTGAGACTTAACAATTAATCCAGCAACAACTACTGTTTGCAGAACTGAGTTCCAAAGTTCTACCACTTTTGTCTTCTAAATTCACTTCTGAAAAGTCTGTCTCTAAACTTTAGACTATGGTTCCTATCCTAGATTCCCCAATGACCAAAATTGTTTATCTCTTGTATCTATTCCCTTTAATATTTTGAAAACATCAATCAGATCACCCATTCAGTTCTTCTGGGATTTGGAGACTAATTTGTGCAATCTTTCCTCATAATGTAAGTTTCCAGTAGCATTCCAAAACTTTATGCTGCATCACTCCAAGTGCTACATATCATGATATGGTAACCAGCACTGTGGTGTAACCAGAAAATTGCACAGCTGAAGAACTCTGCATTCTAATATATTTTTATTTTCTTGGCAATTATTTTCTGCACAATTTGCATTCTGCTTGATATTTTATGTATTAGTTGCTCATTATAAATCTCTTATTTACATTTTAATCAGAATTTTATTTTAATCATTGATTTGGATACTCTTTCTTTCTCTCATGGGTATAATATCTTAACTGTGCCATCACTTTGCATGCATTTCATTGTTCATTAAAAGGTTTATTTATACCAATAGTTGCTTCCTATCTCCTGAGCCAGCTCACTTAAATTAGTCCTCTTCACTTTGACTATTCGCTTGATTCAAAAAACAAAATACTGCAAATGCTGGAAACGAGAAATAAGAACAAATTGTCCTCGGAGAGAGGAGCAGATTTATGCGGCAAGATTTTACCAACACATCTGATCGCCACCTCAATCAGAATTGCATTCATAGGTAGGCAGTGGAACCTTTCTCCTAATTTTATGGGTGACAGCTCATAAGAAGTTGCTGCAGCCTAATTGGAGTCAAACAGCTCAGCATCACAATCAGGAATAGTGGCCAAAGAAGGGGTGACACAGGTGTCTTGCAGCATTGAGGAGGTACTTTGAAAAGTAATGATTCAAGGAAACCCCTTTGAGGAAATAGTGGGGACTGTGCATGGCCCTCTCTAAGGTTCTGTAGAACAATCCCCACCAGGCCAGCACTGGGTGGCTGCCTGCAGTCAGCTAGAAATGGCCTATACCTATTCAAATTGGCTTCCCTCCTGCTTGTAGCTGGGAAACCAATCTGCAGGAGCTCCCTATGATTTTACCAAATTCCCCACTTTGATTTTATTTTTCTCATCTGTATTTAGATAACTGAAGTTCCTAACCATTACAAGTCCTAATATTTTTAATTTCCTGAAATTTACTGCAGATTTCCCTTTCCCAATACCTAGTGTTCTATAATATACACCCAAAAAATGTTTTTAAATCATCTAGCACATTATCCTTCCCAGAACTACAACACTTTATAGTAGTACCATTTCTGCCATCTTGTATTTTTTCCTTTTCAATCCCTCCTGAATACATGAAATGGTCACATGCAGGTTTTCTTGTGAAGGGGAGACCAGGAACTTACTGTGCAGCAAGCTTCACTTTTATAGCTGGAATGTGAAGTTTCCAATTTCCTTCTTAATTGAGGAAAGCTTCCATATCTCCATCTGGACAGTTATGCATGGAGTTTACCAATCTTATTTCTCAACCCCTGCATTTATGTAATCCTGCATCAGTCTAGTTTGCATTTCTCTCCTGTTTGATTACAGTTTTCTGAATTATGGTTTATGTTTAATGCTGCTTGTTTTTACCAATTGTCAACGCTTCTTGTGTCTTTGACACTTTGCCATGATTTTTCTTTTCCTGTCCATAAAATTTAGAACTTACCCCACAACACAAAGTAACCTTCCCTTTGTGGACATTTATCTCAGCCCTGATCAGATGCAACCTGTGTGTTTTTGCAAAACCCTCCTGTATCTAAATGGGTCTCAATGCTTTGGGAATCTGTAGCCCTCCCTTCCTTCTGTATCATTTCTATCTTACCCTTTTCAATATATGCTCTACATGCTTCTGATTCTATTAAAAACTCTGTCAGTAAATCTGCAATTATTTTCAGTTAAGTCTTGATCTCACTTCTTTCAAGCAAGGTCTGTGGACAAAAGATTATCTAATACCCCTGAAAAAAATCTAATATTTTACAGTGCATAAACTGTCAGGGTGAAATGTTTCTGAAGACGCCCACATTCTGGTGTGATGTTCATTAACGTTAGGCTAAGTATTCTACATCTCTTGTTGCTCTATCATTCACCGCTTGAAGATGCTTTCATTTACATTCTTTCCTTTGAGGAAACGTTGGCCTGTGCATCAAGAGGCAGTTTGAAATTCCTGGGAAGAATGGTTTTTCCTGCACAAACTATTGGAAGGGTGTTAGCTCTAGGTTGAATTTGCTGATTATCTGTGCATTCTCTAATGCTTAGCCGGTAAGATGTTTCTTTTCATAAATTGGGACATTCAGAAGTTCCTGTGCAGTCAAGCAATGGGCTTTCCTTTCATAGAAGGACTTATTAAAATGCTGAACCAGGCAACTGGTGAAGAGGAGCATTTGGCTCTTGCCAAAGCGATTCCGTTACAATGATGCTAGTAGAAATGATTAACTGACAGGACAATTTGTAATCTTTGCATTTTTTCTTATACCACGTATTGTGCTTTGGAGGCTCTTCAATACAATGTTGGCATGAAGTTTTTTTTTGTCTTTGTGATGCAATCATGATAGTGATATCAGGATCAAAACCACTTTGAAATTGTTATAGGTTGCATCAACTAACAAGACCGTTGGCTCATCCTGTACTCCTTACTGCTGTCAGTCAAAGATGAATTGATCTCTGTGCTTAACCACAGAAATCATATTTTCAAAGGACAGCGTTAACTATGTTTTCTTTAAAAAAAAGAGTTGTGATCTGCTTCTGCTTTGCATCCCAAAAAGGGGCCTATTAGTGTACCACTGAAACTCATTTCTCTGACTCCATGCAAATCTGAATTTTAATGGCTATTAGTTTGGCTGCTAAACATCCATACAGCTGAATCACTAGATCATGCAACAGCAACGATAGTTGTAAATTATGAACAATACAGTTTTTCCACCATGCAGTTCATGTAAATATATTTCAGAATAACCTACCTGTAAATGTTTCAGATTCTCTTAATGCACCTTAATAAAACGAATACAATCTGTGCCTCAGACATGCAATCTCAATATAAGCAGCACATTGTGAAAGTGTGTGTACTTGGTATATTGGCTGCTGTACAGCAATCAAATGTCAATAAATAAAAACTTCATTTGAATTATAGTACGTTTTATAGTACTTTATTTATCTAGTATCTACTTTTATCTAGTACTTGATTTAGTACGTTTTGTAACTACATTGCACTGCACCTTTTTACATCGTGCAAGTTCTGTAATTTTCATTCTCCAATATATGAATGCTATTTCCAGTGAGGATTTCACTTCTGTTGTCTGGAATGATATTTCATAAGAGAACAGAAATGCCCTCCAAACATTTGTGGTGAAATTAATACCTTTATTGCAACAGTACTCCTTCAGATACAGGATGTCTGGTTATTTTATTTTCACCAACATCTGCCTTTAATGTCAGTGGACTAATAATACAGACCCAAATAATGCCCTTGGGATTTTTGTTCAAATCTCTCCATACTAGCTGGAATTTCAATAATAAAACAAAAAATTGAAAAGCTAGTCTCGGTTATGGTGAAATTAGTATTGACAGATTTTTAAATGTCAATCTGCTTCCCCCATTCATCCTTTAGGGAAAGAAATCTGCTGTCTGCCCCTTCTCAGACCTACATGCGATTCCTTGTACCCAGCAGTGTGGTTACTTCAGAACTGCCCTCCAAAATCCCAGGATTGTTGGTGAGAAGTATTATAATTATCATAGAAGGCTCCTCAAGACAGTTAAGGATGGGAGACCAATTCTGGCTATGCCACTGCTCCTCTCATTCTGTGAAAGAATAAAACTCTTTATGTTTTAACAATTTTGTTTCATGGAAACAATCTAGCCAAAACTAATTCATAATAATAAAATCATATATAAGTGTGAACACATTTCACAATAGTGTGATAATGGATGTGAAAATGTCTATTCATTTGAATATTGAACATCAGTAGTTTCAATTATAGTATTGACGTTCTAAAGTTGGGTTAAGTCCAGAGAAATTGGTGATGGCTGGGTAGGTCTCTGTAAGTAATGGGATTAATTTGAAATAGGTAAAAGACAAAAAATGTTTTGTTGGAACTAGAAAGTAAATTTTTTTCATTGGAGAAAAGGAGGAGGAGAGGGAACCTAACTGAGGTATACAAGATAATGAGAGGCATAGGTAGAGTCAATAGCCAGAGACTATTTCCCAGGGCAGAAATGACTTAACACGAGGGGTCATAGTTTTAAGCTGGTTGGAGGAAAGTATAGAGGTGATGTCAGAGGCGGGTTCTTTACACAGAGAGTTGTGAGAGTTCAAAGTTTGTGCGAAGATTTGTAGCTCGGGTGCTTGTTGTAGTGGTTCTGTTCGCCGAGCTGGAATTTTGGTTGCAAACGTTTCGTCCCCTGGCTAGGAGACATCATCAGTGCTCTGGAGCCTCCTGCGAAGCGCTTCTTTGATGTTTCTTCCGGCATTTATAGTGGTCTGTCCTTGCCGCTTCCGGGTGTCAGTTTCAGCTGTCCGCTGTAGTGATTGGTATATTGGGTCGAGGTCGATGTGTCTGTTGATGGAGTTTGTGGATGAATGCCATGCCTCTAGGAATTCCCTGGCATGGCATTCATCCACAAACTCCATCAACAGACACATCGACCTGGACCCAATATACCAACCATTACAGCGGACAGCTGAAACTGACACCCGGAAGCGGCAAGGACAGACCACTATAAATGCCGGAAGAAACATCAAAGAAGCGCTTCGCAGGAGGCTCCAGAGCACTGATGATGTCTCCTAGCCAGGGGACGAAACGTTTGCAACCAAAACTTCCAGCTCGGCGAACAGAACCACTACAGAGTTGTGAGAGCATGAAATGCATTGCCAGCAGCAATTGTGGAGGCAGGGTCATTGGGGACATTTAAGAGACATGCATATGGTCACAGAAATTTGAGGGTGCATACATGAGGATCAATGGTCGGCACAACATCATGGGCTGAAGGACCTCTTCTGTGCTGTACTGTTCTATGTTCTAAATGAGTCCATTAATAGACCAGAGTTTTTTAAGCATGGTGGGAATAGTTAGTTGATACAACCTAAGGATCGGAAGTGTTTATTACAATAAGAAATCTGAATGGGTTAATGATTAGCAAATAAGACATTTTTAAATTAAGGAATTAAGTAAAAATAAATCCTTTGTATATGATGTTTAATGTAAAATATATTATAATGGCCTTAAGGATAATGTTTGGGGGTTAGGTGCTGATTCCACAGATTCAAGTTCACAAAGACACCTAATTGTAATTTTAATGGACTCAAAAACTCTTAACGTTCACCTGTATCTGTGTTTTTGTTTTTGCCGCTGTTTTTACCTATTATTTACTTATCTATGCTACTTAACTCTGTGATCTGCCTGTATTGCTCGCAAAACAAATCTTTTCACTGTGCCTCGGTACACATGACAATAAATTCAATTCAATTCTAATGTCAAGAAACCAGTACAACAAAACTAAATGAATTGGACTCCATAGTCTAGCCTCTTGCTATCTCTGTAACCTCATGTCTAACAATTTCTGTGGCACATAAATGCCAATATAGTCAGGTTGAATGGCCTATTGGTGTTCTGTAAAATCATGACAATAATCCTGTAGAGTCATAGAGATATACAACTGGAAACAGGCCCTCCAGTCCAACTCATTCATGCTGACCAGATATCTTAACTTAGTCTAGTCCCGTTTACCAGCGCTTGGCTCATGTCCCTCCAAACCCATCCAGGTGCCTTTTAACTGTTGTAATTGTACCAGCCTCCACCACTTCTTCACACACCACCCTCTGAGTGAAAAAGATGCCTCTTAGGTACCTTTTAAATCTTTCCCCGCTCACCCTAAACCTATGCCCTCTAGTTCTGGACTCCCCCACCCCAGGGAAAATACCTTGTCTATTTACCATATCCATGCCTCCCATGATTTTATAAACCTATCTAAGGTTACCCTTCAGCCTCTGATGTTCCAGGGAATACAGCCTGTTCAGCCTGTCCCTGTAGCTCAAATTCTGCAACCCTGACAACATCCTTGTAAATCTTTTCTGAACCTTTTCAACTTTCACAACATCTTTCCGATAGGCAGGAGACCAGAATTGCACACAATATTCCAAAAGTGGCCAAACCAATGTTTTGTACAGCTGCAACATGACCTCCAACTCCTCGATGCTCTGTCCAATAAAGGAAAGCATATCAAGCACCTTCTTCACTATCCTATCTACCTGCAACTCTACTTTCAAGGAACTATGAACCTGCACTCCAAGGTCTCTGTTCAGCAACACTCCCCAGGAACTTACCATTAATGTATAAGTCCTGCCCTAATTTGCCTTTCCAAAATGTAGCAACTCACATTTATCTAAATTAAACTCCATCTGCCACTCCTCAGCCCATTGGCCCATCTGATCAAGATCCCATTGTACTCTGAGGTAACCTTCTTCGCTGCGCACTACACCTCCAATTCTGGTGTCATCTGCAAACTACTATCTATACCTCCTATGTTCATATCCAAATCATTTATATAAGTGACGAAAAGCAGTGAACCCAGCATTGATATTTGGGGCAGTTCTGCATTGCTTTAGTATTGGCTTATTGCTCACTTCATGCTTACTTAGCCATGATATTAGCAGCCATGTTTTCAACTTGCAGTTCTAAGGTCTGGGAATTTACTCCTTAAACTCCTCGGCCCATTCCTGTTTTGTATTTAAAACATTCTTTGAATGCTATTTGTTTAATCAGGTTTTTTGATCACTCATCCTCATAAAGTATATATTTCTTTGCCTCAGTATCATATTTTGTCTAATTACGCCCCTGTGAGATAGCTTACATCATCAATATTATAAAATGGCCATATAAATTTAGGTAGCTCCTGTGTAATGTTGTTATGAACAGATATTGCATTGTTCAAAGGAAATACATTCACAGCAGTGGTCTCTAATATTTCCTAATGATAGATAAAGTAAAAACCATGAAGTGAAATAGACCTGAAGGTGGAGGTGCCATTGTTGGACTGGGATGAACAAAGTTGAGTGTGTGGTGCTAGAAAAGCACAGCAGATCAGGCAGCATCCGAGAAGCAGAAGAATTGACTTGTTTTGGCATAAGCCCTTCATCAGGAATGAGGCTTGTAGGCCAAGGGGGCTGAAAGATAAATGGTGGGGGGGGGGGGCGCGGTGGTAGCTGAGAATGCGATAGGTAGATGAAGGTGGGGCAAAGTCAGAAATCACATGACACCAGGTTATAGTCCAGTCAGGTGACAAAGAAGCAGCACTCTGAAAGATTGTGATTTCAAATAAGCCTGTTGGACTATAACCTGGTGTCATGTGACTTCTGACAAGGTCTATATGAGATGAGCACTAACACACAGTAGTGCTCACATATCCTCTACTCAACCATTACCATCAAAGGATCAATGGTGGCTTAAAGAAGAGTGCAGAAGGGTGTTAGAGCAGCACCAAGCATACTAAAAATGAATCTACAAAACAGAGCTATTTGTGCCAAGCAGCATAAACAGCAAGTGTTAGAACTAATTGATCCTACAACCATTGGATTATATCTAGGTTTTACAGTCCTGCCACACACAGTCGTGAATGGCGGTGGACAATTAAACAACTCACTGGAGGAAGATGCTCCACAAATATCCCCATCCTCAATAATGAGAGCACCCAGCACAATGGGGCAAAAGGTAGGGCTGAAGCATTTGCAACAATCTTAAGCCAGAAATGCCAAATAAATAATCCATCTCAGCCTCCTCTAGTGGTCCTAGCATCACAGATGCCAGTCTTCAGGCAATTTGATGATGTCAAGGAATAGTTGGAGGTACTGAATACTGCAAAGGCTACAGACTCTGGCAACATTCCAACAATAGTACTGATGATTTATATCCAGAACTTACCACTCCCCTAGCCAAGCTGTTCCGGTGCAGTTATCATACTGGTATCTACCTGATAATGTGGAAAATTGTCCAGGTATGATCTATAAACAAAACGCAGGACAAATCCAACCCAGCCAATTACCACCCCAACAGTCTACTCTCGATCATCATTAAAGTGATGGAAGGTGTCATCAACAGCACCTGCTCAGCCATAACCTGCTCAGTGATGCCCAGTTTGGGTTCTGCCAGGGCCACTCAGCTCCTGACCTTATTACAGCCTTGGTTCAAACATAGACAAAAATGCTGAATTCCAGAGATGAGGTGAGAGTGCATTCAAAGATCTTTGGCATCAAGGAGCCCTAGCAAAACTGGAATCAATAGGCATCAAGGAGCAAACTCTCCACTGGTTAATCATACCTAGCACATAGGCAGATGATTGTAATTGGTGGAGGTCAGTCTTCTCAGCTCCAGGAGATCTCTGTAGGAGTTCCTCAGGATAGTGTCCCAGGCTCAACCATCTTCAGCTCTCTCTCCATCAAAAGGTCAAGAGTGGTTATGTTCACCAATGATTGCACAATATTCAACACCAATCACAATTCCTCAGACACTGAAGCAGTCCATTTTAAACACAGCAAGACCTGAATAATGGGCTGAAGAGTGGCAAATAACATTCATGTCACACAAATACCAGGTAATGACCATTTCCAATAAGAGATAATCTACCCTCAACCTTTGGATATTCAATGGCATTATCATAACTGAATCTCCCACTATCAACAACCCGTGGGGTATCAATGACCAGAAACTCAGTTGATTCATTACATAAACACAGTGGTTACAAGAATAGGTCAGAGGCGAGGAATAATGCAGCAAGTGACTCACCTCCTGACTCCCCAAAACGAATCCACAGAACAAACTTGAGGAGTTTACTGGAAAAATCACCATTTGCCTGGATAAATGTAGCTCCACAACACTCAAGAAGTTTGGCTCCAACAAAGACATAACAACCTGCTTGATTGGCACCACATTAACAAAACTTCATGTCCTCCACCACTAACACGCAATAGTAACAGTAGACATATACCATCATCAGGATGCATTGCAGAATTTCAAGTTAGATTGCCCCTTCCAAACCCATGACCATTATCATCGAGAAGGACAAAGTCAGCAGATACATGGGAACACCCCCAATTGTAAAGTTTCCTCCATCCTGATATAGAAATATGTCACTGTTCTTTCAATGTTGCTGGGTCAAAATTCTGGAATTCCCTCTAATTGTATTCTGGGTCAAACCTATAGCATGTGGACTACAGCAGTTCAAGAAGGCAGCTCACCACCATTTCTCAAGGACACCTAGGGACAGGCAATTGGCAGCAATGCCCACATCCCATAAGTGGATAAAAAATATCCTGTGTTAAAAAAAATGTTTTCCCAGAACCAATCACGACAGTAGAATGGCAGAAACAGCATGCCAGGCTGTCTTGTATTGACCTTGATGTTCTTGCAACCAGAACTGTAAGTACTACCTGTCACTTGTAAATGACATTGAGGAATTAACATGGGGGCCTTGGTATCCTAGCACACTCTTCATCTTCCAGCTAGTCTCTCCACCAGTCTCACCTTGTGAAAGATAGGTTAGCAATAATAATCATCATCAAGGCTTCCAAAGCTTTGTTGTATCTCAGAAGCCTTGCTTTCTTTGATCATGACTTTGACTGTCAAGCAATGTTTTTATCTTTTTCACTTCTAATGTGAATTTTTGTTTCAATGACTTCTTTGATGTTCTACTGCATGAGAGAAAAAGATGAACCGTGTATGATCTCAGAAACTTCAGTGACATCATAAGTCTCCAGTGAAGTCAGCAACAATGGATTACTTAGCAACATTATTTTGGTAATGTGCATCACCAAGGAGACCAGACGAGATGAAAGACTAAGGAAAATGTTGTCATGCTACTGACAGGAAATGAAAGCCTCACTGGAGAGAAATAGAGAGAAAGAGAACTTTTACCACATGGTAATTTTTCTATGTTACTGAATTTTTCATTAACTCGCAAGAGCGTTGAACATGAGTTTTCCAGCCCCCTTAATGGGCACCAAACAGGACTAATTAAAATGAAATACAAGTCATAACAGTGACAGACATCTTACTGACTAAACAATGGACAGGTATGACAATTATCTACATAAGTGTAAACAATGGACTGAGTATGATGGTATATCTGCAATTGCCAGTAGTGATCAATCTCTTAACCAATGAATCAGAGTAAAGGTCTGCACTACTGTTACACCTGATTGGTGAGAGATGCTTTTTGAACTGCGTGAACAAGGATTGACCTTGAATGAGTGGTGCAGATTGGTATATTCCAAGGTCCTTCCATGCTGAGGGACATACTAAAGATTGAGTCACCTGCTGCCAAGGCACAGTGGGGACAGATCACTGCCTGAGGTCTTTCTGCTGAAGTTAAGTGGGGGGGGGGGGGGGTCTGGGAAGTTATTGGACCCTCCCAGTACCTCAAATATATATAAATATAACCTTACACAAGTAAGAGATGCTTTGCTTTGTTTACTGGATACAGTACAACTCCAATGTTTGTTTTGTTTTCTTCAAATGCTATTGTACAGAACCAAACTGCTTTAATAACTATGTCTGTGTATGTTTTTGAATAAAGTATACTTTTGTATTTTAAAAAAACTGATGATGAATGGCGGTGGACGATTAAGCAGCTAATTAGAGATGTCTCCATGAGCAACCCTGTCCTCAATGTGACGGGGCCCTAAACAATTGCAAAAGACAGGGCTGAAGAACTCAAGTCATCTTCAACCTGAAATGTTGAGTGAATTATCAAGCTTAGTCTCCTCCAGAGATCTCAGCATCACTGATGCGAGTCCTCACTCAAATGGATTCACTCTGGGTGCTAAGGATTTGTGCTCCAGAATTAGTTGTGTCTGGAGACAAGCTGTTCCAGTACAGTTTGCAATGCTAACATCTGCCTGACATTGTGGAAAATAATCTAGGCATATTCTACAAAAAGTATTAACACATCGGTTTACCCTCAGTCATCATCAAAGTGATACCATGGTCATTGACAGTGCTGACAAGCATCACTCCCTCAAGAAGAACAAGCAAAACTGATTTCAATGGAAAACAATGGGCGGGACATCTGTCTACAGATTGGAGTCAAACCTACCAAAAAGGAAGATGGTTGTAATTGTTGGAGGCAATTTCTCAACCCAAAACATTGCTACAAAATTTCTACATCAGAATTCGAGGTCCAACTAAGTGGCAAGTAATATTCATGCTGCACAAATACCAGGTAACATGGCTTTCCAATAAGAACAAGTCTAAGTGCCTCCTCTTGACATTTCACAGAACTACCATTGCTCAAGCCTCCACCATCAATGTCACCTTGAATAGAAATTTAAATGGGTCAGGCATTTAAATATGCAACTAAAAGACCAGTTCAGAGGCTGAGAATTCTGTGGTGAGGAACTCACTATCTGGTGCCCTAAAGCTTTTCAATCACTGACAAAGTGTAGATCAGGAGTGTCTACTTTGCCGGACAAGTCCAACTCCAGTGATCCTCAAGAAGCTTGATATCATCTGGGAAAAATAACCCGCTTAAATGGCACCCATTCACAACCTTAAGCATTCACTTTGATCAGTGATGCAAAACAGCAGTAAAGTTACATCTTTAAAATGTAGCACAGGGACTCACCAAGTCTTTTTCTGCAGCAAATCACCAGGACATCTTCAACAATTACTCCAAAATCTTCAACCTTTCTTACTTAGAAGAACAAGGACAACAGGCACATGAGAATCCTGATTTGCAAATACATCAGTGTTCCTTCATCATTAGTGCTCATGAAGCTCCCTCCTGAATAGTGCTCTCAGTATATGTTGCTGAACAAAGAGATGTTGGAGTGCAGGTTCATAGCTCCTTGAAAGTAGAGTGGCAGGTGGATAGGATCATGAAGAAGGCTTTGCTTTCCTTTAGGTATGCTTTCTTTTATTGGTCAGAATATTGAATACAGATGTTGGGAGGTCATGTTGTGGCTGTACAGAACATTGGTTAGGCCACTCTTCCTGATGAATTTCCTGTTCCTTGGATGCTGCCTGACCTGCTGTGCTTTAACCAGCAACACATTTTCCACTCTTGGAATATGGCATGTAATTCTGGTCTCCTTCCTATTGGAGAGATGTTGTGAAACTTGGAAGGGTTCAGAAAAGATTTACAAGGATATTGTCAGGGTTGGAGGAATTGAGCTATAGGGAGAAGTTGAATAGGCTAGGGCTGTTTTCCCTGGAGCGTCAGAGGCTGAGGGGAGAGGTTATAGAGGTTTACAAAATCATGAGGGGCATGGATAGGATAAATAAACAAAGTCTCTTCCCCGAGGTAAGGGAGTTTAGGACCAGAGGGCATAGGTTTAGGTGAGAGGGGAAAGATATATAAGAGACCCTAGGAGCAAATTTTTCAAGCAGAGGGTGGTACGTGTATGGAATGAGCTGCCAGAGGATGTGGTGGAGACTGGTACAATTGCAACATTTAAGAGGCATTTGGATGGGTATATGAATAGGAAGGGTTTGGAGGGATATGGGCCAGAACTAGATGGGGTTGGGTTATCTGGTCGGTGTGGACAAGTTGGACCGAAGGTTCTTTTTCAGTGTTGTACATTTAGAGTCATAGAGATGTACAGCATGGAAATAGACCAGACATCCCAACCCAATGTAGTCCCATCTGCCAGCACCCGGCCCATATCCCTCCAAACCCTTCCCTATATCTATGTGACATGGACTACAACATTTGAAGACGACAGCTCACCACCATCTTCTCATACACAATTAGGGATTGACAATAAATTCTGTTCTCGCCAGCAAAACCAACATACAAAGTTTAATTTTAAAAGTTCACTGGTATAAACAATAAAACAGCACCTAATGTTTTATTTTTAAGGTTGTTGCCTGGTTTCTTTTCTGGGACAGCTTATTGGTCAGTACCTTCTATTTGAATAGCCTCACATTCTGCCAGCCCTTGAGCTGACAGGATGGTTATGATATAATGATGACAGGAACAGACATTGGGAGGTTTGAACTATTAGATGAAAAGAGCAGACACAGCAGGTAAGGCAATATAAATCAAACTTTTTAATTTTACTTTTAAATTTTAATGCAGAAATACATAGACCTTGGATTGTAAATATAAAAAGCATTGGAATGTGTATCAAGGATGTTGAAATGTATGTAAAAAATATGCAGAATCCATGGCTTTATAGAGGCTTACAATACAAAAGCACGGGAGTTCTTCTTAACCTTTATAAGCCAATGGTTCGACACTAAATAGAATATTGTGGCCAGTTCTGTGCACCACACTTTAGGATGGATATCATCTGGGAAAAGCAACTCGCTTGAATGGCACCTACCCACAACCTTCCAGAGGCTGCAGAGGACTTCAGTTACATGGAAATACTGGGGAAACTGTAGTTATTCTCCTTACAATAAAGAAGATTGAAGGAAGATTGCTAGATTCAAATCACAAAGTGTTTTCATAAAGTTAATAAGGAGAAACTAATTCCCCAAAGCAGAAAGGTCAGTAATCACAGGACAAGGATTTCAGCCAGAAGTGTTATGATCAAGAATAAGCTGCCTGAACATAATAATGTTAAAAATCACACAACAGTAGGTTATAGTCCAACAGGTTTATTTGGAAGCACTAGCTTTCAAGCCGCTCCTCTTCCTGTTGAGGAAGAGGACTATAAACTGGTGTTGTGTGATTTAACATTTAATAACCCCAGTCCAACGCAGGTACCTCCAAATCATTCATCATAAAGGTGAATTGGACAGATCTTGAAAGAGAAAACATGATCAATTTATGGGGATTCATTTTTAGCTCTTTCTAAGAAAAATCACAGGCTTAGGAGGCATAATGGCCCTCTTCTTGGCTGTATCTTTTATGATTCTATAAAATTTGTCAAAGCTAGGAGATTCATTAGGAAAATGCAGGTAAACATATTAGATTCATCATGAGAGTGATTTGCAATTACTCAGAAATGATGGAAATTATAATTGTTATTTGTAAAATGTCATTTGTGGTATTTAGAAAAACATTTATTTGGAGAATTTATTGGGAACAAAAGGAGCAATGTATTTGTTCTTGTTAGAATTCCTTGCATAGCTTTACACCTTATCTAAGGGAAATCCACTTGCAATAATTGCATCACTTTTTCTAAGATACTTGATCTAAATAGTAAAATAGCTTAACTGCTTAACATAGTTCAAAATTAGCGAGTTTTGAGAAAATTTGTAGATCAGGTTGAGGTTCTTTTTCTCAGGGGGTGGTAAATGGTAGAACAGGAAATGGCATCACCATAGGAAATGACCACCACCGGAAATGGCATCACCAACCCAAGGAAACCCAAACATATAAATAGAAAGCAGGAAACATCAGCAGTGCTTCATCTGGACGCCCACTGAAGATGTTTTCTAGTATGGTGACAAAACGTCTGAAAATGAACTTTCCAGCTCAGCGAGCAAACCTACATCCATGGTACATGATTACTCCAGCAATGTGGGCTCAGTTTACAATTCTTCTGTGTAGACACCTTGCCTGATTCATGCTGGATATTAACTGTGCCACCCTTCAATCTATGATATTAGATGTCTTTTTTATTCGAGAAAGAGATGCTTACAGTCTCTTTCAGTGCTTACAGTGGACAATGACTAATTATTACCTATGTAAACTAATATTTCATTCAGCCCTAATACTTTGGCTCTAATGTAACTCAGTAAATTACAGCTCAAAAATAAGATAAAATTGTCACATTTCAAATATTCATCCATGATGTGTTGGATAACCTTGTAAAAACAAAAGTGCTGGTATGGTTGTAAGAGAGTTTGGCATTCAATTTCTCAAACAATATGTTAGTTAACAGATATGTCTGGAGATCAGTGCTTTTTGTTCAGCATGTTTAGTCATGGACAAGTACATCTTTGTACTGGGCCTCATGTTCTTATTATGGTACCATTCACGGAGGAATTCTGAAGTTCTTACTTAGCTAGCCAGATAAATGCAGTAATAGCAGTGCAGTGGCTGTCGGCTCCTCAACTCCTCACCATAGTCTACAATATTCAAGTTAGGAGTTTAAGTATTCATCAATTGTATGATGGGTGTCATCAAATCCTTTTGTCTTGTATTCATCAGAACTGAAATGCATGAAAAACTTCAGAAAGAAAACAACTATTTATACAGCATGATAAGAGCGTGCTGATTAATTGGACTATGGTTGACATAGAAGTGTTAACTGTTTTAGGCAACTGATTAAAATCAAGCCAGGCAGGTTTGATTGGTGAAGACATTACCAAGAGATTCCAGCAGAATTGGTTGTCTACTACCTCATTTTTTTCACTGAAAACATGCATTCCATAGAAGCATTCTTTTCATTTGTAAAGATCAAGGCATTGTGTATCAACAAATGTCATTTCTACTATACAAAAATGAACAACACTATGAGTTCAACTGATAATCTTCAGCTGGTTTCTAGTGTTCCTATTGCATTTCAATCAATCAACACCCTTTTCTCATGCTGAACAAATCATTGCTTCCTTTCTAAAATTGTTATTTTCAAGTGTTTCAGTCTTGATGAGTGCAAGACAAAAAAGCCTCAACTGTATGTATCTTTTTAGCAAAGTTTAGGTATATGCATTCACACTGGAATTGTCTAGTGATGTATCTGTGGAGTGTGATTGATTGGGAGATATAATCTCAATAAAGTCTTGAGCATGGCGGCACGGTGGCACAGTGGTTAGCACTACTGCCTCACAGTGTCTGAGATTGGGTTCAATTCCCGACTCAGGTGAATGACTGTGTGGAGTTTGCACATTCTCCCCATGTCTGCGTGGGTTTCCTCCAGGTGCTCCGGTTTCCTCCCACAGTCCAAAGATGTGCAGGTCAGGTGAATTGGCCATGCTAAATTGCCCGTAGTGTTAGGTAAGGGGTAAATGTAGGGGTACGGGTGGGTTGCGCTTCGGTGGGTCGGTGTGGACTTGTTGGGCCGAAGGGCCTGTTTCCACACTGTAAGTAATCTAATCTAATCATGCAAGATGTGTTATATGATCCCTCAGTACAGATGTAACACATGAGCACACATGAATCAAGTTTCAGAGAATGCTCATGGCTTTGAAATGCTTGGTGCAATGGACAATGCACTCAAAATTGGGGGGGCCTGGAAATTTTCCTGCTTATAAACAGGGAGGTGCAAAGCACTCTTAGTATTGGCCGTCAGTCTTATTTCATAAGAGATGGCTTGGCAGAACAGCCAGGTAGCAAAGAGGAAGCTTAGATCAGGGCATTGCTGCAACACAGCAGCCTTCACATGAAGCTTGGATGTGAGGAAACTTGAAAGAGTGCAAGGATTATTAGTCAGAGTTCGGTAAGGGGACGGGATGTTCGGTCAGTGGGAATAGCATCTATCATTCTCGGGATGGCAGCCTATATTCTTTAAATTTGAAAATGCGTTGCTGGTTAAAGCACAGCAGGTCAGGCAGCATCCAAGGAATAGGAAATTCGACGTTTCGGGCATAAGCCCTTCATCAGGAATGAGGAGAGGGTGGCAGGCAGGTTAAGATAAAAGGTAGGGAGGAAGGACTTGGGGGAGGGGCGATGGAGATGTGATAGGTGGAAGGAGGTCAAGGTGAGGGTGATAGGCCGGAGTGGGGTGGGGGCGGAGAGGTTAGGAAGAAGATTGCAGGTTAGGAGGGCGGTGCTGAGTTGAGGGAACCGACTGAGACAAGGTGGGGGGAGGGGAAATGAGGAAACTGGAGAAATCCGAGTTCATCCCTTGTGGTTGGAGGGTTCCCAGGCGGAAGATGAGGCGTTCTTCCTCCAACCGTCGTGTTGTTATGTTTTGCCGGTGGAGGAGTCCAAGGACCTGCATGTCCTCGGTGGAGTGGGAGGGAGAGTTAAAGTGTTGAGCCACGGGGTGGTTGGGTTGGTTGGTCCGGGTGTCCCAGAGGTGTTCTCTGAAGCGTTCCGTAAGTAAGCGGCCCGTCTCCCCAATGTAGAGGAGGCCACATCGGGTGCAGCGGATGCAATAGATGATGTGTGTGGAGGTACAGGTGAACTTGTGGCGGATATGGAAGGATCCCTTGGGGTCTTGGAGGGATGTGAGGGAGGAGGTGTGGGCGCAAGTTTTACATTTCCTGCGGTTGCAGCGGACGGTGCCGGGAGTGGAGGTTGGGTTGGTGGGGGGTGTGGACCTGACGAGGGAGTCATGAAGGGAGTGGTCTTTGCGGAACGCTGATAGGGGAGGGGAGGGAAATATATCCCTGGTGGTGGGGTCCGTTTGGAGGTGGCGGAAATGACGGCGGATGATACGCTGTATACGGAGGTTGGTGGGGTGGTAGGTGAGAACCAGTGGGGTTCTGTCTTGGTGGCGGTTGGAGGGGCGGGGCTCAAGGGCGGAGGAGCGGGAAGTGGAGGAGATGCAATGGAGGGCATCGTCGACCACATTTGGGGGGAATCTGCGGTCCTTGAAGAAGGAGGCCATCTGGGCTGTGCGGTGTTGGAACTGGTCCTCCTGGGAGCAGATGCGGCGGAGACGAAGGAATTGGGAATATGGGATGGAGTTTTTACAGGGGGCAGGGTGGGAGGAGGTGTAGTCCAGATAGCTGTGGGAGTCAGTCGGTTTATAGTAGATGTCTGTGTTGAGTCGGTCGCCTGAGATAGAAATGGAAAGGTCTAGGAAGGGGAGGGAGGAGTCTGAGACAGTCCAGGTAAATTTGAGGTCGGGATGGAAGGTGTTAGTAAAGTTGATGAACTGTTCAACCTCCTCGTGGGAGCACGAGGCAGCGCCGATACAGTCATCGATGTAGCGGAGGAAAAGGTGGGGGGTGGTGCCAGTGTAGTTGCGGAAGATGGACTGTTCCACATATCCTACGAAGAGACAGGCATAGCTGGGGCCCATGCGGGTGCCCATGGCAACTCCTTTAGTTTGGAGGAAGTGGGAGGATTGAAAAGAGAAGTTATTCAGGGTGAGGACCAGTTCAGTCAGTCGAAGGAGGGTGTCAGTGGAAGGGTACTGGTTGGTGCGGCGGGAAATGAAGAAGCGGAGGGCTTTGAGTCCTTCGTGATGGGGGATGGAGGTGTACAGGGACTGGATGTCCATCGTGAAAATAAGGCGTTGGGGACCGGGGAAGCGAAAATCCTGGAGGAGGTGGAGGGCGTGGGTGGTGTCCCGAACGTAGGTGGGGAGTTCTTGGACTAAAGGGGACAGAACTGTGTCAAGGTATGCGGAGATGATTTCGGTGGGGCAGGAGCAGGCTGAGACAATGGGTCGGCCGGGGCATTAAGGTTTGTGGATTTTGGGCAGGAGGTAGAAATGGGCGGTGCGGGGTTGTGGGACTATGAGGTTGGAGGCGGTGGATGGGAGATCCCCTGAGGTGATGAGGTTATGGATGGTCTGGGAGATGATGGTTTGGTGGTGGGAGGTGGGGTCGTGGTCGAGGGGGTGATAAGAGGAGGTGTCCGCGAGTTGGCGTTTGGCCTCAGCGGTATAAAGGTCGGTGCGCCAAACTACTACCGCGCCTCCCTTGTCTGCTGGTTTGATGGTGAGGTTGGGATTGGAGCGGAGGGAGTGGAGGGCTGCACGTTCTGAGGGTGAGAGGTTGGAGTGGGTAAGAGGGGTGGACAGGTTGAGTCGGTTAATGTTGCGGCGGCAGTTGGCTATAAATAGATCGAGGGCAGGTAAGAGGTCAGCACGGGGTGTCCAGGTGGATGGGGTGCGTTGGAGGCGGGAGAAGGGGTCGTCAGAGGGTGGGCGGGAGTCTTGGTTATGAAAGTAGGCGCGGAGGCGAAGGCGGCGGAAGAATTGTTCAATATCTCGGCGCGTGTTGAACTCATTGATCCGAGGGCGTAGGGGAATGAAGGTGAGGCCTCTGCCGAGGACTGATCTTTCATCCTCAGAGAGGGGGAGGTCTGGAGGGATGGTGTGGCTGGGAGCTAGGACCTGGTGTGGGACTTGAGCTGGGAGTGGGGGCGGGATTAGGGGCGGGGACAGAGATCGATGTAGGGGCGGAGTTAGACGTGGTGACGCTACTCTGTGTGGGGGCGTGGTCAAGCATGGGGGCGGGGTCATGCGTCGTGACGGAAATAAGCGTGGGGGCGGGGTTATGCGTGGTGGCGAAAGTCGGCGTGGTGGCGGGGTTATGCGTGGTGACGAAGGTTTGCGTGAGGGCGGGGTATTCTTTAAATATATAGCTGCAAAGAGCTTGCCCTTACTTATTGGTTCATATTCAAGAAAATGCTGAGACCTTCTTTATTTTTCTTATCTTTGATTGAGGAACTGTAAGCTGAAGTTATGAATTGAACCTTAACAGCTGCTTGATTTTTGAAAAAAAAAGAAAGAACAAACCATTTTTTAATATGAGAACTGACTTGGAAAGATAATTGCTGTTTCATTATTGTTCTAAGAACACTGCAGATGTTTTACCACCCAGGTGTGTTATGGTAAAGGACTTGCAGCATTAATCAGTCAAGGGGAGGCCACTGAGAATGTCGAGACTGAATTGTTTTTGACTGGGTCTTTTGGGCAGAAGCTATTGAACTAGGAAACTGTGTTTGGATTTTACTGTGTCTCTAGTTTTGTATTCAGTTAAAGAATGTTCTGAGAAAATAATCCCAGTTTATAAGAAATAAGTGAATATTCCTTAGCGCCTTTTGGAAGCTGTTCGCACTTATTGATGACATCAGAATTCAAGCAAGATACATTATATTATAGGCACATGTGACTGTATCATTCAAGGATCCATTAAAACCAGGTACTTATCATTGAAACAGTTATTGAACTGGTGAATTGCAACTCTTTTATTTTCTTTTTAGTTTAAACTTAGACTGTGTCTGTCTGTGCATGTGAATTGGGTTACAAACAATAAAGCTTAAGTTTAACTCATTGATTACATTACATTTTGTTTAGCTTTGGTATGCTAAAGTTAAGGTATTAGCAATAAATTCTTAGTTTCTGCTTAATTTATAACCTTGATATCTGATTGTTATTTTCTTAAAGACTTCTTAGGGACAAATGGGCAATTTTGAGGGTCACTGACTTTTCATTTCACTATGGTGCAATTCCAGTGATTGTGAGACTTGTTTAGTTTGGCTTGCTTCCTTGTGTCATAACATAAGTAAATATACAAAACATAACCTAAGATTATGCAGACAGTCTGAAATACTTGTTTGACTGAGTACAAACTGTCCTGACAAGCTGCCTTCGGAAAACCATTCTTGAAATGTAAGCCAGCGAACAGGCCATAAGCCCTTAATTTGTTTTATGAACGCACTGTAGACATCTGATTTTATCCTGAACCAATATGGAGAATGATGCACCTATAGCAGAAATGCTTGCATACTTCCAGTCTGCCATATTTGACTTTAAAATGCCATTGACTACTTGCTGAAGTATAATTTCATGAACCTTCTGGTACCTTTCCCAAGCGGCTATTCTTCATCTGTGAATGTTATTCAACCATTCATTGTAACCACCACTGATCCTGCTCATTAGATGTTTGCATTTGCATACTTCCCAACAGAAGAACTGAACCACTATCAAGAGTGAGACCACAAACTCAGGGGCATTGACGTCCAACTGTAATACATTTACTGCCATCTTCAAGTAAGTAGTGAAGTATGTGCATGAAGTTTGATGTTGAAACATTAATTGACACAGAACTTTTTCCAATGATTACAGATCCAACCATCATTGGAGAGGCCTGAAAGGCACCCTGCACCAGCTTCAAAATCACTTCCAGGTGGAAGTGGAGAATTTCTGTTAGAAGATAAACATGTAAGATTTACCGGATTTCAACCCAATGTACAGCAAAGAATTATGCTTCAACCACCCCCACACAAAGACGTGATTGGAGAGTTCTTTCACAGAATGCATAATTCTCTGCAGAACCACTGCCCCTCTTTAAAACACCATGAATGGCTGAATGTTGGAAAGTTTTCACCTATCTTCTCTAACAGGCCAGACAGAGAGATTGACAGTAACGTCTGGAGATGTTATGTTTCCCAAGGTTCGAAACATCCTTCTAGCACAGGCCAAGCACGTGTTTCCAAATTGATAGCTTCGCTATATCCAATCAGCATTCCACCGCCTTCAAAAATGGGGGAAAATACCTGGCTGCATTTTGTGTCGCATGGAAATCTGTACCTTGATTTACAGGGCAAGAAGAAAGCAATTGCATTATTGGAAAAAGAGCAGGAACACAACAGGAAGTTAAAGATCAAGAGTGAAAGCAGAATGCCTCCAATTGACAGCCATGGCAACATCCTCCCTCCAGGACATTCCAAAGGGTAATGATTGTTAAATCTTTCTTGTCAATGCTTTCAAGAACAATTTTCTTTGTTGTAAATTCTACTGAACTCTATTTCTTTCTGATATTAATAATTTTTTAGGCTATAGAATCAGGGAATTGCTTTTTCAAAGGGGTCCAGTTAATTAACCATGAGTAGCTGTTAGTTAATTACTCTGTTAAGTATTTATCTATTTCTCTTTTGAAGACAACTATTAAATGATATTTGGTATCCTATCAGACAATGCATTCCAAATCCTACCCATGTATTGCATTAAGAAGTTTTTCTTTTCTTAAGCAATTGGAAACATTCGCTCTTAAATTACTCTGTCTAAATTGTTCGTGATTTTAAACATCTTTGTAAAAATCTCCTCATAAACTTCTCTATTTCAAAAGATACTAACTGCAACATCTCAAGTCTACCCCTGTAAACGTAATCTTTTATTTCAGAACCTTTTAAATAAAACTTGACCTAACCAACACGTATTTGCCTCCTTAAAGTGTAGTATCTAGAATAAGACACAATTTGGGGCCAGACATGTGCCTTTCTAGGTCTACCACAATGTTCTGGTTTCTGCACTTTATCTTTCTAGGTTAGGATCTCCCATGCTGGATTAAATGCTTTGTCAACTTGCCTTGCCACCTTCAAACATTTTTGCACAAATACTCTAGATTTTAATGTTTATGCTCCACCTTTAAAATGATGTAATACTCACAAAATTATATCTCCATTTTTCTGACTAAAACATATGACATCTCATTTTTTTACGTTAAATTCCATTTGCCATTTTGCTATCTGTTCCACCAGTCTACTAATATCCCCTTGATGTCTATCACTAACTTGCTCATTGTTTACTACACTTCAAAGTTTTGAGATTGAAATTTGAAAATGTTGACTTTGTGCCCAATTGGTCCAAATCTTAGGCATTCATGTATATTAAACATAGCCGTGATCCTGGTATTAAACATTGGGGAAAACCTCCACTGTATGCCAACTGTCTAGTTTCAAAAATAGCCATTCATCATAACTTTCTGCTTTCTATCTACTATGTTCATGCTGCTATTGACTTTTTTAATCCCATGGGCTTACATTTTGTGAAGAAAGATAAATTGTGACACTTTTTTGACACCTGTAGGAAGTCAATGCACCCTTACCCTCATCAATCCTCTCAAATCAAAATACTTCATGCAATTTCTCCATTATTAGTCTATATGTATTTAATAGCTGTTAGTTTTCTCCTGGTGTATTTTTTTCTAAACGCATCACCACCTGTAGTTTATCCTTAACAGATTATTGAATAAGGAAGACACATTTTCAATCTTTCAATCCTTTGCAAAACCCACTGTAAGAGAAGGATGGGAAAAAAGCTCCTTTGCTTCTTTATAACTTCTCCTCTTTGTTCCCTCAGGAATATAAGCTGCACCTTTCTGATATCAAATTTATCAACTATTGGTATTATCACATACTTTACATTATTTTATCTAGTTTTAGTCTTTGCTTGGAGACAGGAGTACAGTTGAGGTCACAAGAAGGTTTTTGCCAGTTAGGTAGAAGCAGGCAGGTTTAGATGCAAGGATGAGGGTTGTTCTCAATGGACACCCATTTCTGATAGCAGGAACCTTAACTGAGCACTGTACCTTTAAAAGAGGAAATCCCACACTGAAAATCAAGATGGCAATGGCAAACTGAGTGCATGGTTAAGGGATGTGTTGCTGGGTTACGTTCAGAATTGGTTGGAAACCTAACTGAATTTGAGAAGATCCCTGAGCCACCACTAAATCCCAATGGACTCAGGAATAATGGAAATCTTGGTGGCTAGATGACAAACCTAATTCACTAATGGGCAAGTTTTCCATATTGGCGCATTTCCACCACTGAGTTAATGAACGATCATGTTTCTCAACAATGAGAATAGGATGCACCACCTCTCCTATAATCAAACATGCACATTTGCCCCCTAGTTTGCTCTGTAGTAGCAAATGATGAGGGGGAGGCACAGCTGTGATTCCATTAAATCCAAGTTAACACCTTCTCTGATAAGCCTTTTACTGTTAATTTTCCTGTCAAACAACTTGAAATTCCAGTTTATATGAGCTGTAAATCTATTCTCATATTGGCCTCAATGTCTTTCTTTTCACACTTTTTATGTTTACCCTGATTCTTTCTCACTAGCAAGCTGATAACTGTCACAAGCCCTACTTTACTGTCTCACTCCTCTCGAAGTCCTCTATCATCTAGCAAGCTCTGCCTTGGTTGCCTTTACTTTTCCATTGGATAGTATGTTTAGGTTGTACCAAGAAGTCATGAGGCCTACTAGAAATGACGGAAGCATATGAATTTAAGGGTGAAGTGACAGTAAGGATATGAAATTGACTCAGCAACAAGGAACAGGAGGTGACGATGCATCAATGTTTATCAGACTGGGAGATGGTTTGCAGTGCTGTTTCCCGAAGATCTGTACTGGGTCCAGTATGCTTTTCAAATTTTATAAAGAGCTTAGACTCAACTTTATGCACGTTGAACTCCCTAAAAGTCAAAACCAGTGATGCTAGGTAGCCAGGTTTTACGATCCAAATGTTCACACCATTCTCCAAGTTGGCACTTAAGTGCTGCTGGCTTTTGAAGGAGATTTTAAATTGAGGATTGTTTGCCCTTTCAAATGCACTCAAAGTACTGTTACATTTGCTTGAAGCAGTCCAGGGGATTTCTGGTATTCTGGCCAATTTATATCACATACAACATCACCATGAGATATCTGGGACCTTTTCACTGGTATATTTTCCCAGCCCTACATAAATGACTATTCATCAAGTTAGGCAGCAGCTGTGGAGAGAAATAGAATGACCTGAAGCTTTAACTCTGATTCGCTCCACAAATACTGCCGAACCCACTGAGCTTGTTCACCCTTTTCTCTTGAGTATGTAACAACGTGCGCCATGAACTAGGAAGGCTTGAAGATGTGAAAGATGTTGTACTAATATAATTAATGTTAATTGCTGATAATTCTCCAGCCTGCAACTCAAAATAGTGAATATATACTTGTGATATTGCTACTTCTGGATGTAAGTACAGAAGAAAAAAGATACTTCTGATCATTGCTATGTTTGAATTTGAAAGGAAAAATATTTGAGTTTCACATCCTGTGGATGTGATTCCATCCTCAAACCACTCCCGCTTGAAGCATCTCATCTAAACAAGTTAATATTGGTAGATAATATTTTACGGATTTTCCCAGACCTCGAGGGATACTAAGAGATAATAATGCTGGAACAGGGTAAATGAGTCAGACATTCCATCATAGCACAACAGCATTAGGACAGAACTCTCCAAAAGTTGTGAAGAATCAATTAAGTTGTAATGACTTCTCCTAATATGTAGATATGTAAAGCTTCATTAAAGTTCAGAGTCCCCTTGACTTCCAGGAACCTCAAGAATTGTAATTCTAAATCATGCTGTGTTTACAGGTCAATCCTCAAGCATGTGAGGTTGAGATATGTTTGGAAAGTTTGTCTCTTGTGGATATCTGCTCATCCTATATCTGGAAAATCTATAATGCTGAAAGTGTACAGCTTGCTGGAATGGAAGCAGGTTAAGAAAATGCATTAACTTTCCAGCTCATAAGTTCTGATACAGTAGTGGTCTCCTTCCTTAAGGATGGATGTAAATGCATTGGAAGCAGCTCAAAGAAGGTTTACTAGACTAATATCTGGAATAGGTCGATTATCTTATGAGGAAAGGTTGAACAGGTTCGGCTTATATCCCCAGAATTTGGAAGAGTAAGAGGTAACTTAATTGAAACATGCAAGATACTCAGGGAGGGGGTGGGGTCTTGACAGGGTGGATATAAAAGGGATGTTTCCTTTCGTGGAAGAATCTGCAACAAGGGATCATTGTTTAAAAATAAAGACAAAGGCACTTCCACTCTTGATAAGTAAGAGGTGAAAGGTTCTTGAAGGTAGATGAGAATGTGGAGTTTAGGTTACAATTAGGTCAACCAAGATCTTATTGAATGGTGAAACAAGCTGAAGTGGCCTACTCCTGCCTTTAATTCATATTTTCAGATATAAATTCCAAACGAGGGTCCAAAGATGCTGTGATAGTGTCTCCACTTCTGAGCAAGGAAGTCAGGGGTCAAGTCCGACTTGCTATGCACGTGTTCTGTCATAGTATGGCTGAACTGCTGGATTACAAACAATTCATACATTCCTATGGTACTATTGCAGAAGAACTTACAGAACAACAATGTTGGACATTGATCGATGAATGGTTCGAAATCAATTATTTTGCAAAACTGGTATTAATATGTTATTATCTTTTACAGGCATCTTGTCAGCACTCCACAACTACTACCTTGCTGTATCATTCCTGATACAAAGGAATACAAGACAACCAGCTGCAACTTTAAGGACCAAAGAGCTTTTTTAGAGACAATTTCACTCTGCAGCTGCTCATGTGAAACCTGAATGCAAGAAAGCAGGGAAAATGAAATGGCTCCTTACTTACTAGGATAGCTAGTAACTAATCAAAACCTCTTCTGGGCTTTGTTAAAAGAAAGTGCAGGTAATGTTAAAGGAGTTGTTGATACTGGAACATTAATACAGCAGTGAACATAAGCTCAGTGTCTGTGATAAAGATATTTATATAATTTAGAACATGTTAATTTACTTTGAAACTTTTCACACTGAAATGTTCATTGCCTCTCTTGCTTGATATTGGTAGATAATTAATTCATTAATAAAATTAATTAATGACTCCAGAGTAAAAGCACCCTTAGAATGTACTGATCACTAAATGGTCGAACTTCACATCAAGTTTGAAAGGGAGAAAATTGTGTCTAAGGCTAATATTTGAAACATCAATAAGCATGATGATATGGAAATGAAAACTGAGCTATTAATGAACTGCCATACTAGGCTAGGGGATAAATCAATTGAGACATCATGGCAGCCATTTAAGGGGATATTTCAGAATAACTACATTACTGTTATGTCGAAAAAAATATGTAAATTGTAAATGGACCAGCTGTGTTTATCTGAAGAAGCTGGGAAAGCACCAAATCTAAAGTCAAAACATGTAACTTTGCAAAAATGCATGGCAAGCAGGATGATTGGTCAGAATATTAATAACTTCAGGGAATAACTAAAAGGTTAATCAAGAGGAATAAAAGCAAGGTTAGATCACGGAACTAGCCATTTGGATACATAGGTAGAAGACAGAGGGTGGTAGTGAAGAGTTGCCTAGACTACTGTGACCAGTGGGGTGTGACATGGATCAATGTGGGGTCCACTGCTTTTCATCGATTATATAAATGATTTGGATGTAAACATAAAAGGTATGGTTAGTAAGTTTGCAGACGACACCAAAATTGGAGGTGTACTGGACAGTGAAGAAGGTTACCTCAGATTACAATAGAATCATGATCAGATGAATCAATGGGTCGAGATGTTCAATTTAGATAATTGTGAGGTGCTGGGGAGTGTTACTGAACAAAAAGACCTTGGAGTGCAGGTTCATAGTTCCTTGAAAGTGGACATGCAGGTAGAAAGGATAGTGAAGAAGGAGTTTGATTGTCTTTATTGGTCAGTGCATTGAGTATAGGAATTGAGAGGTCATGTTGCGGCTGTAGTGGACATTGGTTAGGCCAGTTTTGGAATATGTGTGCAATTCTGGTCTCCCTGCTATATGAAGGATGATGTGAAACTTGAAAGGGTTCAAAAAAGATTTACAAGGGTGTTGCCAGGGTTGGAGGATTTGAGCTATAGGGAGAGACTGAATAGAGGGGGGCTGTTTTCCCTGGACGGTTGGAGCTGAGGGATGGCCATATAGGGGTTTATAAAATCATGAGGGGCATAGATAGGGTAAATAGACAAAGTCATTTCCCTAGGGTGAGGGAGTCCATAGCCAGAGGGCATAGATTTAGGGTAGAGTGGATAGATCTAAAAGGGACATAAGGGGCAACTTTTTCACACAGAGGATGGTGTATTTGGAATAAGCTGCCAAAGGGAGTGGTGGAGGCTGGCATAATTACAACATTGGGTAAAAATAATGACTGCAGATGCTGGAAATCAGATTCTAGATTAGAGTTGTGCTGAAAAGCACAGCAGTTCAGGCAGCATCCGAGGAGCAGGAATATCAACGTTTTGGGCAAAACTCCTTCATCAGGAATAGAGGCAGAGTGCCTGCAGGGTGGAGAGATAAATGAGAGAAGGGTGGGGGTGGGGAGAAAGTAGCATAGAGTACAATAGGTGCTTCAGGGCAGAGGAGATGACCTGGGAGTTGCAGTGGGAGAGGGATTCCCTGAGATTCTTGTAGAGAGAGGAGGAAAACTTCTTTAAGGCTCTTCGGATGCTGCCTGAACTGCTGTGCTTTTCCAGCACCACTCTAATTACACATTTAAAAGGCATCTGGATGGAAATATGGATCGGAAGGGCTTAGAGGGATATTGGCTAAATGCTGGCAAATGGGACTAGATTAATTTAGGATATCTGGTCAGCCTGGATGAGTTGGACTGAAAGGTCAGTTTCCACCCTGTACATCTCTATGACTCTATGATGACTCTAAGTAAAAACTGAAAGAAATGCAGATGCTGTAAATCAGAACCAACGACATAAATTGCTGGAAAAGCTCAGCAGATCTGGCAGCATCCATGGAGAGACATCAGAGTTAACATTCCGGGTCGAGTTCATTAACTCAGATTTGTCTCTGCACGTGCTGTCCGACACACCCAGCTTTTCCAGCAATTTCTTCTTTTGTTTGTGAATAAAAGTAAGTGTTGATTCTATCGAGTGTGAGCATGGCAAGTTAATAGTAGATCATCGGGAAGTGTCAAATTAAATTAATTAATATTTTGCTACTGTCTTCACTGTGAAGGATACAAAGAAATTCCACCAAGAGATGTAATTTCAGGAGTTGGAGGGAAGAGAGGAATTTGGTAAATTTACAATCACTCAGGGAGCAGCACTGGACAAGTTGATGAGGTGTGGACTGACAAGTTTCCAGGTCCAAATGAACTTTATCCTAGAGTCTTAAAAGAGCTGGCTAATGAGCTAGTAGTTGTGTTGGTATTAATTTTCCAAATCTTCTTAAATTCTGGAAGTATTCCATCAGGCCAGGAGATAGTAAATATAACCTCTCCATTGAGGGTGGGAAGGGAAACAGAAAACAGGAAACTATAGACCAGTTAGCTTGATGCTTGTTATTGGAATGTGTTAGAATTGATCATTAAAGAGACTAGCTGGATGCTTAGAAAGCTCAAGGTACTTGGGGAAGAGTAAGATTGGTTTTATTAATGGAAAATGTTTAAACAACTTATTGGAGTTTTTTGAAATTCTTTGTGCTATGAACGAAGAGGAGCCTGTAGACATACCATTCTTGGATTCCTAGAAGTCATTTGATAAGCCACATCAAATGTAATTGTGCAAAATAAATTTATTATGTTTGAAAAACATATTAGCATAGATAGACTAGCTCGCAGAAAACAAAGAATATGCGTTAATTGTCGGTTTGACAGGATTTGACAAGATAAGTCTGACAGAGATCTATGCTGGGGCCTAACTTTTCACAGTTTCCATCAATAACTTACATGAGAGAAGTGAAGGCATGTAGTGTATCTAAATTCACAAATCACACAATGATGAGTAAGAAAATATGTTGAGTGAGTGGTCAAAAATCTGGCAGATGTGGTATAATGTGGGCAAATATGAAGTTGCTTAATTTGGAGGGCACAATAAAAAGCGGAGTATTAATTAAATGGGGAATGACTGGAATTCTAGGGTGCAGAATAGGTGTTCCAGTACCTGAACAACAAATGGCTGTATGCAGGTACAGCACGTACATTTATTATGAGAGGAATTGAACAGAAAATTAAGGATTATGCTTCAATTATAAAGGGTGTTGATGATACTACATCTCAGATACACTGTGCAACTTTAATGGCCTTATTTAAGGAAAGATGTAAATGCAGAGGAAGTGGTTCAGAGGAGGGTCTAGTAAATCAAAACCTGGGCTGAGTGGATTGTCTTCTCAACAAAGACTGGGCTTGTTTCCACTGGAGTTTAGAAGAGTGAGTGTGGAGTTGATGTAAGTATACCAGATCCCTAAGGTAGACATGAGTCAGTCCAGATCATTTGGCACAGTTGAAAAATTAAGAGATACCCTTCAATAATGACACCAGTTTTCTCTCAGAGGATTGTGTGACTCTGGAACTCTCTGCCTCAGAAGGCAACAAAAGGACCGTGACTGAATATTTTTTAAGGCAGAGGTAGGTAGGCAAGGAAATCAAAGCTTATTGAATAGATGGGAATGTAGAATTCAAGCAGGTACATGTGCCATAATCTTATTGAATGACACAGCTGGCTCAAGGTACTGAATGGCCTATTTCTACTCCCATTTCATATGTTTATATTAGTTTACAGTGTGTTGACATGAACAAGTTTTGCCAGACCATAGGTTGGGACACCAAATGATAGCGAAACCAGCATCACTGGAACAGGGTATCTTGGGGCAGGTATTCTACCTTTATTTGTGCAGTTTCTGAAGTTCAAAATTGTGAGAAATCCCTCAAATAATTAAATATTCTAAAATCTCTTTGTGTAGCATTTACATGAGGTTCATTAAGGTCTCTTCATTTCCACAAACCCCATGGACAGTTACTCTGGATCAAGCAGTGTTTACTGTTCAGTGCTTTTTTATGTCAATAGGAGAGACTTAGCTCACCATCACTCAATTGGGAAATAAACTAGCATAGAAATTGGAAACCATTTCACATGTAATCAGGATCCAATTTTAGAAACACGAAGTCAAATTCAAGAGTGTGACTCTGCAGGAGCAGTGTACTAAAAACGTGGTGGAAGTAGGCATTGTACAGGATCTCTGCAGGCCTCCCTGCTGACCACCTGCAACAAGGGCAGACATTATTTGAATAGTACCATCAGGGCCCTGTCTCTGGGCACTTTACTGAAATTGGTCTCCATTTCATTCCTACCATGTTATGTCGTTAACCACCTAGCATATCATTACATAGTCAGTTCCGAAGCAGCTTTCAGAAGGGACACTGAAAGGAATAATCACCTCTTTAAAAAAAAGTCACTATTTTAAGCAGCTGAAGAGCTTGGGTTTCTTGCTGTGAACTGTTAAACATGGACTGCTGGACTTGCTCAATTATTATATTACTTACTTAGTGTGGAAACAGGCCCTTCGGCCGAACAAGTCCACACCGACCCGCTAACCCACCCAGACCCATTCCCCTACATTTACCCCTTCACCTAACACGACAGGCCATTTAGCATTGCCAATTCACCTAACCTGCACATTTTTGGATTGTGGGAGGGAACCCACACAGACGCGGGGAGAATGTGCAAACTCCACACAGAGAGTCGCCTGAGGCAGGAATTGAACCCAGGTCTCTGGCGCTGTGAGGCAGCAGTGCTAACCTCTGTGCCACCGTGCCACCCAACTCAGATAGAACTGGACAAGCAGTGGTAGCAAAAGCAGCTAAAAAAGGAGCTTAAGGAGGTGTTAGAGTATGCACACTTTCAGCAACAACCTACATTCATATAGTGCCTTTAATATAATAAAATATTCCATGGTGCTTCATAGAAGAATACAACATGAACATCTTACACTAAATCATAGAGGCCATATTAAGACAAATGAATAAAAGCCTTGGTGATAAATGTAGGTTATAAAGAATGCCTTAAATGAGAAAAGAAAGCTGTAAAGGTTTTGGGAGGGAGTTCCAATGCTTTTGTGCCCAAGGAGCTGAAGGTAACGTTTTGAAGAAGTATACTTTAAAGTGTTTTTTCTGGGTTCATATGATCACATGACAAAGAACACAGAAAATGACAACACAGGAACAGGCCCTTAGGCTCCCTAAGCCTGTGCTGATCCAGATCCTCTACCTAAATCTGTTGCCTATTTTCCAAGGATTTGTATCCTTTGCTCCCTGCCCATTCATATATCTGTCCAGCTACATCTTAAAAGACGCTATCTTGCCCACTCCTACCACCTCCGCTGGCAACATGTTCCAGGCACTTACCACCCTCTGCTTTCCATGCAAATCTCCCCAAAACCTTTCCCCTCTCACTTTGAACTCATGACTCCTTGTAATTGAGTACCCCATTCTGGGGAAAACTTCTTGCTATCCACTTTGTCTATAACTCTCATGATTTTGTAGCCCTCAACCAACCCTTCAACTTCTGTCTTTCTAATTAAAATAATCTTAATCTACTCAACCTCTCTTCATAGCTAGCACCCTTCATGTCAGGCAACATCCTGATGAACTTCCTCTACACCCTCTCCAAAACATCCACATCCTTTTATACGCAGTGTTCCACATGTGGCCAAACCAAAGTCTTATACAACTGTAACATGACCTGCCAACCTTTGTACTCAATATACCATCTGATGAAGGAAAGCATGCCTTATGCTTTCTTGACCACTCTATCAATCTACATTACCGCATTCAGTGTACAAACACTCAGACCTCTCTGTATATCAGTTTTCTCCAGGACGTTTCCATTAACCATATAGTTTGCTCTTGAATTAGATCTTCCAAAATGCATCTCCTTGCATTTGCCCGGATTGAAATCCATCTTCCCTTTCTCCGCCCAACTCACCAATCTAACTATATTCTGTCGTATTCTCTGACAGTCCCCTTCACTATCTGCTAATTCACCAATCTTAGTGACCTCTGCAAACTTGCTAATCAGACCATTTATGTATATATACTACAAACAACACTGGTCACAGTTCTCCATTTTGAGAAACTCCCTCCCACTTGAGAAGTGGCAGATGGAGTTTAATTTAGATAAAAGTGAGGTGCTGCATTTTTGGAAAGCAAATCTTAGCAGCACTTATTCACTTATTGGTAAGGTCCTAGGGAGTGTTGCTGAACAAAGAGACCTTGGAGTGCAGGTTCACAGCTCCTTGAAAGTGTAGTCACAGATAGATAGGATAGTGAAGAAGGCGTTTGGTATGCTTTCCCTTATTGGTCAGAGTATTGAGTACAGGAGTTGGGAGGTCATGTTGTGGCTGTACAGGACATTGATTAGGTCACTGTTGGAATATTGCATGCAATTCTGGTCTCCTTCCTATCGGAAGGATGTTGTGAAACTTGAAAGGGTTCAGAAAAGATTTACAAGGATGTTGCCAGGTTTGGAGGGTTTGAGTTATAGGGAGAGGCTGAACAGGCTGGGTCGCTATGACTCTATGACTCTACTACTGTCTGTCTCCTGTTGCCCAGCCAGTTCTCTATCCATCTAGCTAGTACGCCCTGGACCCCATGCAACTTCACTTTCTCCAGCAGCCTACCATGGGGAACCTTATCAAATGCCTTGCTGAAGTCCACACATATGACATCTACAACTCTTCCTCTACTATAAGTTGCTCTCACTTTAGTTTGGATGGCTATTAAATCACAGTAACTGAAGGCATGATCACCATTTGTAGAGAAGCCAGAATTTGATGAACTCAGATATATTGAAGTATTATGAGACTAGAGAAGCTTACAGACATAGAGAGGGCTGGGGAAATGGAGGGATACATTGAAAACAAGGGGCTCTGGGATAACCTAATGTACTTGAAGGCAGGGCTCATAAAATAAAGTAGGGTGGCCTTTACGTTGCATTTCTATTCAGCCCAGACTAGACCCCCATATTAGAGTGGTTAGGCAAGGCATCAGGCAACCCTTCCACGCTTAGTCTATTGAGATCCTTAAGTGGCCAATTAATGACCTTTCAAGGGCTTGGGCCCCAATCCACCTTGGCCATTTTGTTTTGATGTGAGTCAGGGAAGTGCGGGGGCAAAGTAGGTAGCCCAGAAGCTGTATGGCAGGAAGTGGGTACAATGCCTTCACGGCCATCAGAGGTGATCTCCCCAAGTTTATTCCCTCCTTTTATCGCACCCCTAATAGATCTTTTACCCAGACCACCACACCCCTTACAAGGGTCTCCCAGCCAAAATACCAGGCATCTGAGTCCAAACTCCATGACTCTGCTTCTTGGCAACTGTCTGTAAACACTGCAATGGAAAGTGCACTATCCTGCCTAATCAGATTGGCTGGTAACTCTGTACGGCAGGATATCCTGCCACATAGAGGTGGAAGTCCCTCTGTGATTCAACTCAGACAGCTCCCAGTGTATTGCTAGCGTGGGGCAGCAGTTCAGATTTGGTGGGCTCATACCTGATATCTCTATTGATAATGAGAACATGTCTCTGCTTAAAATCTTTAAGATCAAAGCATTGCCTAACCAGAAACCATAAGAGAATAAAGGGAGTTGAGTGAATGGGATTTGCTGCAAGTTTTGAAGCAGCAGAGTTTCAAGCTTCCTTAAGTTTTCATTGTGTAGAAGAAATAGTGTTTCTGAAGCGGCCAATCAGGAGGTAACTGGTTTGCAGGTTTCAGCAGCAAATAAGCAGAAGCAGGTTTACTGTCAGGTGATGTTACAGAAATAGTGGGCGTTCCTGTCCCCATCTTACAGACCCCTTCACCCAGCTCCAACACTCCCTCCTCCTGAACCCTTCCCTCTGGCCTTTTACCTGCACTTGATCTGTTCATTGAGAACTGTCAATGTGTCATTGGTCACCTAAATTTCTCTGATCCTCTCACCCAATCAAATCTATCTCCCTCCAACCTGACAGCACTCCATGCACTTAGATCCAACCCTGACTTTGTTATTAAGCCTGTGCTGATAAGGGTGGTGCTGTTGTAGTCTGGTGTACTGACCTCTACGTTGCAGAGGCTGAGCACCAGCTCTCAGATGCCTCCCCTATCTTCCCCTGGACCATGACCCCACCATGGCCGATCAAGCCATGAGATCAACTACACCTACTGACCTCATTCCACCTGGTGACCTCCCCCTGCTGCCTCCATACTGATCTTCCTCCAGCCCCAAGGAGAAAGTGAGGATGCAGATGCTGGAGATTAGAGTTGAGAGTGTGATGCTGGAAAAGCACAGCAGGTCAGGCAGCATCCGAGGAGCAGGAGAATCGATGTTTCAGGGTTTCTGATGAGGGGCTTATGCCTGAAACATCGATTCTCCTGCTCCTCAGATGCTCCCTGACCTGCTGTGCTTTTCCAGCACCACACTCTTGACTCCAATCCCCTAGCCCGGTACAACTCACTTCCACCTCTTTCTAAAAATCCACAAACAGGACTGCCCTGGCAGATCCATTGTTTCAGCCTGCTCCTTCCCCACAGAACTTCTCTCCTCATACCTTGACTCAGTCTTTTCTCCCCTGGTCCAGTACCCCCATCAATATACATTGCTGATTCCTCTGATGCTTTATGCTAGTTTCGGAATTTCCAGTTTGCAGGCTCCAGCCCCCTCCTCTTTACCATGGACGTGCAATCCCTTTACATGTGGACCCCCCACCAGGATGGTGACAGAGCTCTCCGCTTCTTCCTGGAGCAAAGGCCTGAACCGTCTTGGCCCACCAGCACCCTCCTCCACTTGACCAAGCTCGTCCTCACCCTCAACAACTTCTCATCTAACTCATCTCATTTTCTCCAGGTCAGAGGGGTAACCATTGGTACTCAGCTGGGCCCCAGTTATGCCTGTCCCTTCATGGGGTGTGTGGAACAGTCCTAGTTCCAGTCCTATTCCAGCTCACACCCACAACTGTTTCTCCAATATATTGACGATGTCATATATTGTTATGACATTAACAGCTACTCATCCTCCTAGCCAGATCATTATTCATTTTTCTGTCTGTCCAACTTTTCTCTCTGTTTAGGCTCTATCTCCGCCTATTGTTTACTCATTGCCCCCTCCCCCAAACGTCTGCATATAAACTGACATTTCCCTAGGTACCATCAGTTCTGAGGAAGGATCACTGGACCTGAAACATTCACTCTGATTTCTCTTCACAAATGCTACCAGACCTGCTGAGTGTTTCTAGCAACTTCTGTTTTTTGTTTCTGATTTACAGCATTGGCAGTTCTTTCAGTTTTTAGTGAGAGAAAGCATGATATGTGATCAAAGTTCATTGCAGTCTCAAATATGACACCAAGCTTCAGCCCAAGCGAGGGATGTAGTCATTACTGGGGAAACAGAATTTGTCGGATGGACTGATGACAATGGCTTCAGTTTTCCTAATATTTAATTGGACCAAATTTCTAATTTTACAGTACTAGGTTTTGGATAAACAATGTAACAATTTAGTGAGAGTAGAGAATCGAGAAAGTGGGGTGATGAAGCCATCTGTGAATACTTGGAAAGTGACACTGAGTTTTTGGATCATGTTACCAAGAAGAAGCAACTAGTTAAGAAGTAGAAGTGGCCATGAAAGGTAATGGTAAATGAGACATTTAAGAAGGAAACTAGATGAAGCAGTCTCTCTCAACAGAACAATGGGGGGAGAGATATTGGAAGGGAATAATGCAGTCAAACATACCAGAGGCTGCAGGTTGATCAAGTCATTAGACACACATAGGACATCATTTGGGACTTAGATAAGGGCTGATTCAGAATCAATCAATTTACCTTGAGGTCACAGAGGAACTTCTGTATTTCAATAGGGAGACAGTCACCTGTTGCAGTCAGAAATGGAGTCCAGCATCAAGCCATGTATTGTGTTGCTTGTAGCAATGAAGGTCATGAAGAGTCTAAATGTTTATGTCACTGGCTCCCTCCAAATAGTTTCACCAGCAACACCAGTCTGTTGATTTGGCCTGTTGTACATTGGCTATCTTGAGAGTAATGATCAAATCTGGTGATTCTGTCAAACATCAGGAACAGTCACACCAACAGCAGAACCTTCTCATACTGGGCCAGTAGTTGATGCCTTAGTGAAACATGGGAAAATCCCAGAATACCTGTAGTCACTTTGTGTTTGTCAGCAAACATCAGGAGGGAAACAGTATTACAGTATTATCATTCGTTTCCTCCTGATGTTTGCTGACAAACACAAAGTGACTACAGGTATTCTGGGATTTTCCCATGTTTCACTAAGGCATCAACTACTGGCCCAGTATGAGAAGGTTCTGCTGTTGGTGTGACTGTTCCTGATGTTTGACAGAATCACCAGATTTGATCATTAATCTCAAGATAGCCAATGTACAACAGGCCAAATCTTCCAAAGAGTGGTAACTACTATGTTCCCTTTTATCAACCCTGCCCCATCTGTGTCTCACTTGGTCTTCAAAAGTGGGAGTCCTGAGAAACGGATGGCATAGCTTATCTGGGAATCTGTTAGGATACTACAGGATCAGCAATGGAAGCTCAGGCTACCTCCTTTTCACAGACTAACCACCGTATCCTGGTGTGCAGAGATCCCAAAGGCATTTCCACAAACTACAGAAAAAAGGCAAGTGTGTAACCTAAGTAGATGAGGGTGTCAGGTGGATGGGTGATTGTTATGGTTTGATAGTGGGTTCGGTGGGATGTAGCAAAATACAAGTGATGCTAATTAAATAGTTTATTAGTGGTTATATATATTAAGCTGTGATGAATATATATCAGTTAGGGTGAAAGGAAAGGCTGGTAGGTGTAGGGAATGCTGGATGACTAAAGAAATCGAGGGTTTGCTCAAGAAAAAGAGGGAAACATATGTCAGGTATATACAGGACAGATCAAGTAAATCCTTAGAAGAGTATAAAGGAAGTAGGAGTATACTAAAGAGGGAAATCAGGAGGGCAAAAAGGGGACATGAGATAGCTTTGGCAAATAGAGTTAAGGTGAATCCAAAGAATTTTTACAAATACGTTAAGGACAAAAGAGTAACGAGGGAGAGGATAGGGTCCCTCAAAGATCAGCAAGGTGACCTTTGGTGTGGAGTCACAGGAGATGGGGGAGATAATAAACAAGTATTTTGCATCAGTGTTTATTGTGAAAAAGGACATGGAAGATATAAAGTACAGAGAAATAGATGGTGACATCTTGAAAAAAAGCAAATTACTGTGGATGCTGGAATCTGAAACCAAAAGAAAAAAATGCTGGAAAATCTCAGCAGATCTGGCAGCATCTGTAAGGAGAGAAAAGAGCTGACATTTCGAGTCTAATTGACCCTTTGTCAAAGCTGAGATTTTCCAGCATTTTCTCTTTTGGTGACATCTTGAAAAATGTCCATATTACAGAGGGGCAAATGCTGGATGTCTTGAAATGCATAAAAGTGGATAAATCCCCAGGACATGATCAGGTGTACCCAAGAACTCTGTGAGAAGCTGGGGAAGTGATTGCTGGGCCCCTTGCAGCGATATTTGTACCATCAGTAGTCACAGGTGAGGTGCTGGAAGACTGGAGGTTAGCTAATGTGGTGCCAGTGTTTAAGAAAGGTGGTAAGGACAAGCCAGTGAACCGGTGAGCCGGACATCGGTGGTGGGCAAGTTGTTGGAGGGAATCCTGAGGGACAAGATGTACATGTACACGGAAAGGCAGGGACTGATTAGGGATAGTCAACATGGCTTTGTGCATGAGAAACCCTGTCTCACAAACTTGATCGAGTTATTTGAAGAATTAACAAAGAGGATTGATGAGGGCAGAGCAATAGACATGATCTTCAGTAAGGCGTTTGACCAGGTTCCCCATGGGAAACTGGTTAGCAAAGTTAAATCTCATGGAATATAGAGAGAACTAGCTATTTCAATACTGAACTGCCTCAAAGGTAGAAGACAGAGGTGGTGGAGGGTTGTTTTTCAGACTGGAGGCCTGTGACCAATGGAGTGCCACAAGGAGCGATGCTGGATCCACGACTTTTCATCATTTATATAAATGACTGGATGTGAGCATAAGAGGTACAGTTAGTAATCTTGCAGATGACACCAAAATTTGAGGTGTAGTGGACAGCAAAGAAGGTTACCTCAGATTACAACAGGATCTTGATCAGATCGGCCAATGGGCTGAGAAGTGGCAGATGGAGTTTAATTCAGATAAATGCATTTTGGGAAAGCAAATCTTATCAGGACTTATTCACTTAATGGTAAGGTCCTAGGGAGTGTTGCTGAACAAAGAGACCTTGGAGTGAAGTTCTTCACTCTTTGAAAGTGGAGTTGCAGGTAGATAGGATAGTGAAGAAGGCATTTGGTATGCTTTCCTTTATTGGTCAGAGTATTGAGTACAGGAGTTGGGAGGTCACGTTGCAGCTGTACAGGACATTGGTTAGGCCACGTTTGGAATATTGCGTGCAATTCTGGTCTCCTTCCTATCGGAACGATATTGTGAAACTTGAAAGGGTTCAGAAAAGATTTACAAGGATGTTGCCAGGGTTGGAGGATTTGAGCTATAGGGAGAGGCTGAACAGGCTGGGGCTGTTTTCCCTGGAGCGTCGGGGGTTGAAGGGTGACCTTATAGAGATTTACAAAATTATGAGCGCCATGGATAGGATAAATAAACTAAGTCTATTCCCTGGGGCAGGGGAATCCAGAACTAGAGGGCATAAGTTTAGGGTGAGAGGGGAAAGATATAAAAGAGACCCCTAAGGGACAACTTTTTCATGCCACGGGTGGTACGTGTATGGAATGAGCTGCCAGAGGAAGTGGTGGAGGCTGGTACAATTGCAACATTTAAAAGGCATCTGGATGTGTATATGAATAGGAAGGGTTTGGAGGGATATGGGCCGGGTGCTGGCAGGTGGAACTAGATTGGGCTGGGATATCTGGTCAGCATGGATGTGTTGGACTGAAGGGTCTGTTTCTGTGATGTACATCTCTATCACTCTCTGACTCTAAGTGGTAAATTAATATAGTGGGATAAATATATGTATGTGATTAAGAAGTAATATATAGCAGTACATATATTAAGCAGTATTTAGATGCATTAGAAACACATGTAAACTAATGAGAGCTAAAACTTCTGCTTTGCAATGGCTGGTCTGGAGCACTCGGGATTCCTGGCATCATTTGCAATCCCAGCCCAAAGTGAAGTCCTCTGAATAGAGCAACATCCCCGATATTAATACAGTTCTGAATCTAAGGTGTTATGCTGTATCATCATTTTCTGGTACCTTCTGTACTTTCCATTATACAGGAAACCACCTCCAGGTGGCTCTGTGTAATGCCTCGACTGGACAATTCTCACAACGCAGTCATTCCTCAGTCAAAGCAAGCTGCTTTAGCATTCGATCTGTTTTCTATATACTTTTATACTTTATTAAATTGCTCATTGGCATGTCCAATTAACTCTTAATTGTCTGGTTTGAAGATATCATTTTTAATCCTACCACGACATTCCCTCTTCAATACAGATCATCAAGGCCCCACGTAAGGACGTGCATGTTGTTCAATAATCGCAAACTCATTACACACATGATAACGTTTTTCAAATTAAAAACCAGCAACAGATTATGCCTCGATTTAAAAGATTCTCAAGCTCTACCTTCATTTTTAACCATCCTTTCAATTTCGTAAATGAATAACCAATCATCGTTTTATTTTAATTTTTGCCTCTTTTTCACAAACATCAAAAGTCAATTTCTCCATGGATTATGTGTCAGTGACATGTATTTTAATCTATGTTTGTTTTGTGCTCTTCAAGCCACTTTTATTTTATCTCATAGGTGTGCACGTCTGAGGCTTATTTTTCAGTGTATTTTCACCATGCATTCCCACAGGTTAGTGATTTCAGATATAACATTCACTTTTGTAATTACATCAGTATTCCAAGATCGGGCCGCACACTCTTGAATTTCACCTGTTCTTTGGAAAGATCTAAAATTGCTGGAGGGCGCACCAATACCTCCCTCCCCTGGTCCAGTGCTCAGCTGGTGCCAAATCAACCAATTCAGTTACAGTCATGGAGATGTTCAACACAGAAACAGTCCTTTCAGTCCACTTCATCCAAGCCGACCAGATATTATAAATTAATCTAGTCCTATTTGCCTGCGTTTAGCCATATCTCTCTAAACCCTTCCTATTCATATACCCATCAGGATGCCTTCTAAATGTTGAAATTGTACCAGCCTCCACCACTTCCTCTGGCAGCTCATTCCATACACACACCACCCCTTGTATGAAAAAGCTGCCCCTTAGTTCCATTTTAAATCTTTCCCCCATCACCCCAAACCTATGCCCTGTAGCTCTGGACTCCCTCACTCCAGGGAAAAGACCTTGTCGATTTACTCTATCCATGCCCTTCATGATTTTATAAACCTCTGTAGAGTTACCCTCCAGCCTCTGTCGCTTCAGGGAGAGCAGCCCCAGCCTATTCAGCCTCTCCATATAGTTCAAACCCTCCAACCCTAGCAACATCCTTATAAATCCTTTCTTAAACCTTTCCCATTTCAAAACATCTTTCCAATAGGAGGGAGACCAGAACTGCACACAATATTCCAACAATGGCCTAACCAATGTCCTGCAACATGGCCTCTAAATCCTATACTCAATGCTCTGATCAATAAAGGAAAGCATACCAAACTATCTACCTTTAACTCCATTTTTAAGGAACGATGAACTTACACTTCAAGGTGTTTGTTCATGAACAATCCCAAGACCTTACCATTAAGTATGTAAGTCCTGTCTTGATTTGCCTTTCCAAAATGCAGCACCTCACATTTATCTAAATTAAATTCCATCTGCCACTCCTCAGCCCATTGACCCATCTGATCAAGATCCAGTTATGCTTTGCAGTAAACTTCTTTGATGTCCACTACACCTCCAATTTTGGTGTCATTTGCAAACTTACTAACATATCTCCTATGTTTATATCCAAATCATTTATATAAATAATGAAAAACAGTGGACCCAGCACTGATTCTTGTGGCACTCCACTGGTCACAGACCTCAAGTCTAAAAAAACCCTCCACCACCACCCTTAGTCTTCTACCTTTGAGCCAGTTCTATATCCAAATGGCTAGTTCTCCCTGTATTCCATGTGATCTAACCTTGCTAACCAGTCTACTATGAGGAACCTCGTTGAACACCTTACTGAAGATTACGTCAACCGCTCTGTCCTCATCAATCCTCTTCATTACTTCTTCAAAAAACTCAAACAAGTTAGTGAGACATGATTTCCCACACACAAAGCCATGTTGACTGTTCCTAATCAGTCCTTGTCTTTCCGAACACATGAAATCCTGTCTCTCAGGATTCCTTCCAACAACTTATAGACTCGTAGAGTCATACAGATGCATAGCACGGAAACAGACCTTTCGGTCGAACTCATCCATGCTGACCAGCTATCCCAACCCAATCTAGTCTTGCCTGCCAGCACCCGACTCATATCCCTCCAAACAATTCCTTATCCAGATGCCTTTTAAATGTTGCAATTGTGCTAAACTCCACCACTTCCTCTGGCAGCTCATTCCATACACATACTATCCTCTGAGTGAAAATGTTGCCCCTTAGGTCTCTTTTGTATCTTTCCCTTCTCACCCTAAACCTATGCCCTCGACTTCTGGACTCCCCCACCCCCGGAAAGAGACTTTGTCTATTTACCCTATCCATGCCCCTCATAATTTTATAAACGTCTATAAGGTAACCCCTCAGCCTCTGATGGTCCAAGGAGAAAAGCTCTAGCCTATTCAATCTCTCCCTATAGCTCAAATCCGCCAACCCTGGCAATATCCTTGTAAATCTTTTCTGAACCCTTAAAGTTTCACAACATCTTTCCGATAGGAAGGAGACCAGCATTGCTTGCAATATTCCAAAAGTGGCTGAACCAATGTCCTGTACAGCTGCAACATGACCTCCCAACTCTTGTACTCAATATGACCAATAAAGGAAAGCATACCAAACGCCTTCTTCACTATTCTATCCACCTGCAACTCCACTGTCAAGGAGCTGTGGACCTGTGCTCCAAGGCCTCTTTTGTTCAGCAACACTCCCTAGGACCTTACCATTGAGTGTATAGGTCCTGCTAAGATTTGCTTTCCCAAAATGCAGCACCTCACATTTATCTGAATTAAACTCCATTTGCCACCTCTCAGCCCATTGGTCTATCTGATCAAGATCCCGTTGTAATCTGAGGTAACCTTCTTTGCTGTCCACTACACCTCCAATTTTGGTGTCATAGCAAACTTGCTAACTGTACCTCTTATGCATGCTTCCAAATCATTTATATAAATGATGAAAAGTAGTGGAGCCAGCACACCACTGGTCACAGGCCTCCAGTCTGAAATACAACCCTCAACCACCACCCTCTGTCTTCTACCTTTGAGCCAGTTCTGTATCCAAATGGGTAGTTCTCCCTGTATTCCATGAGATGTAACCTTGCTCACCAGTCTCCCATGGGGAACCTTGTCCAATGCCTTACTGAAGCCCTCATCAATCCTCTTTGTTACTTCTTCAAAGACTCAATCAAGTATGTAAGACATGATTTCCCACGCACAAAGCCATGTTGACTATCCCTAATCAGTCCTTACCTTTCCAAATATATGTACATCCTGTCTCTCAGGATTCCCTCCAATAACTTGCCCACCAGGCTCACTGGTCTATAGTTCCCTGGCTTGTCCTTACCACCTTTCTAAAATAAAGGCACCATGTTAGCCATCCTCCAGTCTTCTGGCATCTCACCTGTGACTATCGATGATACAAATATCTCAGCAAAGGGCCCAGCAATCACTTCCCTAGCTTCCCACAGAGTTCTCAGGTACGCCTGATCACGTCCTGGGGATTTTTCCACATTTACATGTTTTAAGACATCCAGCACTTTCTCGTCTGTAATATGGACATTTTTCAAGATGTTACCATCTATTTCCCCACATCCTGTATCTTCTATGTCCTTCTTCACAGTAAAATTGATCCAAAATAATTGTTTCATATCTCCCGATCTCCTGCAGTTCCACACATTGGCAGCTTGCTGATCTTTGAGGGGCCCTATTCTTTCACTGGTTACCCTTTTGTCCTTAATGTATTTATAAAAACCCCTTTGGATTCTCCCTAATGCTATTTGCCAAAGCTATCTCATGTCCACTTTTTTGCCCTCCTGATTTCCCTCTTAAGAACACTCCCACTGCCTTTATACTCTTAAGATTCACCTGATTTCTCCTGTCTATACCTGACACATGCTTCCTTCTTTTTCTTAACCAAACCCTCAATTTCTCTAGTACTCCAGCATTCCCGACACGTACCAGCCTCAACTTTCACCCTAACGGGAATATACTGTCTCCGGACTCTTGTTATCCCATTTTTAAAAGCTTCCCATTTTCCAGCCATCCCTTTACCTGCGAACATTTGCCCCCAATTAGCTTTCGAAAGTTCTTGCAATACTGTCAAAATTGGCCTCTCTCCAATTTAGAACTCAACTAGATCTGGTCTATCGTTTTCCATCACTATTTTAAATCTAATAGAATTATCGTCGCTGGCCCCAAAGTGCTCCCCCACTAACACTTCAGTCACCTGCCATGCCTTATTTCCCAAGAGTAGGTCAAGTTTTGCACCTTCTCCAGTCGTGATTGAGAAAATGGTCTTGTACTCACATAACAAATTCCTCTCCATCTAAACTCCTAACATAATGGCAGTCCTAGTCTATGTTTGAAAAGTTAAAATCTCCGACTATAACTGTGTTATTATTCTTACAGATAATTAAAATCTCCTTACAAATTTGTTTCTCAATTTCCTGCTGACTATTAGGGTCTTTTGTATTTCTTATTTCTCAGTACGGCCCAAATACTCTCCCTGGACGTCCTCCCTAAGTACAGCATAATGTTACAGCTAATGAAAAATGCCACTTCCCCTCCTTTCTTAGAGTCATAGAGTCATAGAGATGTACAGCGTGGAAACAGACCCTTCAATCCAACCTGTCCATGCTGATCAGATATCCCAAACCAATCTAGTCCCATTTGCCCGCATTTGGCCCATATCCCTCCAAACCCTTCCAATTCATATACCCATCCAAATGCTCTTAAATGTTGCAATTGTACCAGCCTCCACTACTTCCTCTGGCAGCTCATTCCGTACATACACCACCCTCTATGTGAAAAAGTTGCCCCATAGGTCTCTTTTATATCTTTCCCCTCTCACCCTAAACCTATGTCCTGTAATTCTGGACTCCCCCACCACAGGGAAAAGACTTTGCCTATTTCCCCTATCCATGCCCATGATTTTATAAGCCTCTATAAGGTCACCCCTCCGATACTCCAGGGGAAACAGCCCCAGCCTATTCAACCTCTTCCTGTAGCTCAAATCATTTATTTCAAGAGAGTTGGAGTATAAAAGCAGCGATGTGGTTCTGAGGCTTTATAAAGCTCTATTTAAGCCCCATTTAGAATACTGTATCCAAGTTTGGGCCCCATCTGAGGAAGGACCTACTGGCACTGGAGCGTGTCCAGTGGAGATTCACACGGATGATCCCTGGAATGGTATGCCTAACATACAATGAATGTTAGGCTGAGGATCCTGGGTTGTATTCATTCGAGTTTAGAAAGTTCAGGGGAGATCTAATAGAAACTTACAAGATAATGCATGGCTTTGAAAGGGTGGCTGCTGGGAATTTGTTTCTGTTAGGCAGGGAGACCAGAACCTGCAGGCACAGCCTTAAAATTAGAGAGGGGTCAATTTAGAACGGGAATGAGGAGACATTTTTTCAGCCAGAGAGTGGTGGGCCTGTGGAATTCATTGCCACAGAGCACAGTAGAGACCCGGATGTTAAGTGTCTTCAAGGTAGAGATCGATAAATTCTTGATCTCAGCCATGATTAAATGGCAGAATGGACTTGATGGGCTGCATGGCCTTACTTCCATCCCTATGTCTTATGGTCTTAAATCCTCCAACCCTGGCACATCCTTGTAAATCTTTTGTGAACCCTTTCAAGTTTCACACCATCCTTCCGCGAGGAAGGAGACCAGAATTGCCCCCTTCTCTTTCCTTCCTCTAGCATCCATACCCTGGAACATTAAGCTGCCAGTCCTGTCCATCTCTGAACCACACCTCTGTAATTGCTATCATATCCCAGTCCCATCTTCCTAACCATGTCCTGAGTTCATCTGCCTTCCCTGTTAGGCCTCTTGCATTGAAATAAATGCAGTTTAATTTATCAGCCCTATCTTGTTCTCTGCTTTGTTCCTGCCTGCCCTGACTTTTTGACTTGCCCCTTTTTTTAACTGTATCAGTCTCAGACTGATCTCTTTCCTCAGCATCCTCCTGGGTAGCTTCACCACACACCCCGCCCCACCTCTTCTTCCCCTCCCTCCACCCACCCCATTCAACTCCCCCCGCCCCACTAGTTTAAATCCTCCTGAGCAGCTTTCGCAAATTTCCCTGCCAGTATATTGGTCCACTTCCAATTCAGGTGCAATCATTCCTTCTTACACAGGTCACTTCTACCCCAGAAGAGATTCTAATGATCCAAAAATGTGAATCCTTCTCCCCTGCACCAGCTCCTCAGCTACACATTCATCTGCTCAGCTCTCCTATTCCTGCCCTCATTAGCTTGTAGCACCCAGAGTAATCCAGATATTACTACCCTCGAGGACTTCCTTTTTAAATCCCTGCCTGACTTCCTGTATTGTCCCTTCAGCATCTCATCCTTTCCCTTCCCTGTGTCATTATTTCCAATGTGTACAACGACCTCCTGCTGTCCCTCTCCCCTTTGAGAATATTTTGCATGGTCTCAGAGATATCCTTGATCCTGGCACCACAGAGCAACACGCCATTCTGATTTCTTGCTGTTGGCCACAGAAACGTCTGTCTGTTCCTCTGACTAGAATACCCCATCACAATCAATCACTTGGAACCTGATGTACTCCTTATTATAGTAGAACCAGTCTTGATACGAGAAACTTGGCAGTTTGTGCTACATTCCCCTGAGACTCCATCACCCACTACATTTTCTAAAACAGCATACTTGTTTGAGATGGGGATAGCCACAGGAGACTCCTATACTACCTTCCTCCCTCTCCTACCTTTCCTGGAGTTAACCATCTACCTAACTGTATCTGCAGTTTTTCTCCCTTCCTATAACTGCCATGCAGCACACCCTCTAACTGCTGTAAATTCCTCATTGCCTCTAACTGGCACTCCAACTGATCCATGTAAAATAATAGGATTTGCAACCAAAGACACTTCCTGTAGAGATAATCATAAGTAACATGAAAATTTTCCCATGTCTCCTACATTGGACAGGAAGGGTACTTCACTCTACTAAAGGCCATCTATGTATTTTAATAATCTACAGACCCAGAAAATAGCACAGTCTTACTACTCTAAAAACACTGCTTCAGACTAATGTAATACTTGGGTTTTGTATTTTTAAAATTTTAATCAAGAGACAGATCTCAATAAAATATATAACCAATAAGAACCCATCTACTCACTATTAAAAAAAGGCAGCAAGATTACACTTAAAAACCATGCACTTTTCGGCTCCTGTGCTGTGAGCTCTCTCACACACATTCCTCTAAGGCAGGGTGTAAATGTTGCTGTCTGTTTATTTTTCTTAGTCACACTCCAATGTCCAGAAATACTTGAACTCAAACAGCAAAGGCAGTAGCTGTGCATATTCACTACTGTGTCAGACAGGAGTGTTGGCTTCTTTCTTTCTCTCTCACTCTCTCGTTCTCTCGCTTGCTCTCTTGTACTCTTTTGTTCTCTCTCACTCACTGACCACGTGGTCTCTACCTTTGTTTCTTATCCTCCTTTTTAAAGTGCCGCTGCTTTGATGTTTTTTGTCCAAATTTCCAAGACAATGCAACAGCTTATAAAAACAGAAATTACTGCTCCTTGAATCTAACACCTAAGGTCAGTTCCAACACCTAAAATACCTCAAAAAAGGAGCAGCTATTACAGCCACAACTTTTTCCCATGCCCCATCTCGGACTACCCAGAATCCAATTCCCTTTAAAAAGAAATTCACAGGCAGAGACACATATCTCTCAGAGATACTATTAATTTGTCTAATCCTAATTTTATCTACACTTAGTTTTCATTGAGTATGCTCCATTTAACTCCATTGAAGACTCATCCTTCCCATTTGATATTGTCACTTTTTCTCCATTGCTACTCTTTTATGTTAAATGTGACCCCCCATTCATTTCTATTATAACCTATTCAGGAGCTCTCCAGAGTAAACAACAAAATGAAACAAGTTTTTGCAATAGCCTTCGGAGACAAACAAACATTATTCCCACTGTAGTTTCAAGCATCACCAAATTTCATTTGTTTGGTCTTTGTTACAAAAAAACATGTATAATTTTATTGGAATTTGGCAGATTATACTTGACTTTCCATTTTCAAAATTACTCCAAATTCAAAATTGACAACAACTGACTCACATTTCTTTGTGTACAGCCCTGCCATGTTGTTGGGCTGACAGGTTTTTTTAGTGGTTAATTAATTCTTCCCAAGAATGTTTCCATTTCTCCCCCAAATTAAAACCACTTTGATTGCTTCTACTAGATCATGTTTTATATTAAAATTTTATGATTTAAATATTATTTGCCCTTTAATATTCAATTAAATTTCCCATCATATGTTTGACTTAGCAACCTGTGTCAACCAATTATATCAATCCCAATTCAGAAACTGGTATATCCAGGTTTGATGGTTTCAAACAATGCCCTTATATTAGGGTACCAGTGACTGTAATCGGTTTAGCATTCTTCTGATTTCAAAGACCTAGCCTCCACAAGACTTCCAGCTCTCTTGCTCTGTTCTTGAGGCATGTTCAGAAACAAAAAAAATCAAATTCAGAGTTCAAATTGGATGTCATCCAAAAGGGTTCATCTATGTTTTGGGAACAAGCTAAACCATTTTTTTTCCACAGAATCGTTTAACAGCAGCTTAAAATACTTTTTAAAATGATTCCAGTTTTGAGATGACTTCTTGTTTTCTTACTGATTTCAGTCGATAGTAAAGGATGCTGTCCTTATAACTTTCATGGGAACTCTGTGAATACATTCCAATTCTCACAGATGTTTTATTTAACTTCAGTGGGGGAAAAGGGACTTATTGTTCATAAGGACTGCAGATGCTGGAAGTCAGAGTCAAAAGATGTGGAGCTGGTAAAGCACATCAGGTGAGAGAGCATCTCAGGAGCAGGACTTGTTAGTTTCTTCCTTAACTGTACAGTGGAGTCCTATTGCTTTATCCCCCTCTCTGGCCTCAGGATGATATTACCCACTGGCTTTGTCTCACAACACAGGGGTGGAATAGTGGGGAAAATGCTGTCCGCTACATTCTCAATGTCTTGCAAGTTTATGAAGGTGTAGAGGTGTATTGTACCTTTAAGAGAGTGAAGGACATCGCAAGCACACACAGTGCTGGACAATTTACAATGGAACATTTGGTCCAGCAGCTAGCAGTACCTGGGTTGCTATGAGACAAAAACAAATTTGAATTCGGCCAACCAGTTTAAATTATACCCAAGATACTAAACTCCAATCAAGTTTGAATTTGGTATTTTGGCAATATTAAAATCAATGAAACGATCCGACATGAATATTAAACAACAGTTGAGGGAGAACTGTCAAAATGCCAACAGATGTAGGCTGCTCGTCAGAACTCTCTGAGAAGGACCTGTCTAGAGAAGGAGTTTGCACAGAGAAAAAACATCAACACAGACCTGGAGAGCAAATCTAAAGAGGAAGATATAAAAAGAAGAGTGGGCTTGCCCAGGATGGCGAGTAATCCATCACCACCCTGGGCAGAGTGAGTAGTCCCTCACCACCCTGGGCAGGGTGAGTAGTGCTTCACCACTCTGGGCAGGGTGAGTAGTCCTTCACACCCTGGGCAGGGTGAGTAATCCTTCACCACCCTGGGCAGGGTGAGTAGTCCCTCACCACCCTGGGCAGGGTGAGTAGTCCCTCACCACTCTGGGCAAGGTGAGTAGTCCTTCACACCCTGGGCAAGGTGAGTAATCCTTCACCACCCTGGGCAGGGTGAGTAGTCTCTCACCACCCTGGGCAGGGTGAATAGTCCTTCACCACCCTGGCAGGGTGAGTTGTCCTTCACCACCCTCGGTAGGGTGAGTAGTCCTTCACTACCCTGGGCAGAGTGAGTAGTCCTTCACCACCCTGGGCAGGGTGAGTAGCCCTTCACCACCCTCGGCAGGGTCAGTAGTCCTTCACCACCCTGAGCGGAGTGATTAGTCCTTTGCCCTAAAACTCCCCCCCTGTCCTGGGCAGTGTGGTCTGTCCTTCACTGGCCAGGACCTGTAGTCCTTCACCGGGCAAGGTGGCCGCTCTTCCCATGATTCAGGAGACCCCAGTCGTGCTAGCAAATTTGCTAATAATCCATACCCTCCCCCTCATTATTAGTCCATCCTGGGATACAGAATGTTGTTCCTTCTTGTTGAATATTTTGAACATCACGCTGAACCTTGCTCGCAGTGCCAAAATGTTATGGTTCAATAATGGATTCCATGGTATGTAACAAAATACATTTCTTTTCTTATATTTATTATCACTGTATGTAGAAATACAGGAAAAAGTCATTTCCACATGTTAAACACAATTCTGGAGATTCAAGATGGCGGCGACCCACTAAGTCTGATTCTGTAGTTCTCTGCCTAATCCTCGGGCAAAGTGGGGCACCCACTTTCACCACACCTTTTAAATCATTTAGAATAGCTTTTGCCCAGCATACTCAGTCTTTTAACATCAAACTTAGACAGTTTGGTGTTTTTTTCAAAAATGATTAAGGACAAAACCTCCCGCAATTCGCAATAGGTGGGAGCCTCTCCCCCACCCCCTCCCACAGCAGCAGAGACGTCCACGGCTGCTTCGGTGGCGAGCCTGCTCTCCAGGATCAGCAACTCCAGGAGAAGATTGACGCTTTCATCAGGGAGACCCGGTCCAGGTGGGAGTTGTTCTTGGTTATGCTGCAGAAGCATGACCAAAAGATTGATAAACCTGAGCAGCGCGTCAGAGAGGCAGAGGAACGGGCCACGGCCTCGGAGATTGCTGCTGAGTCGTCCGTGCGTCCGGTCTGGGCTATCAAGCAGCAAATCCGGACCCTGGAAGAGCACATTGACGACCTTGATAATCCGGGTCGTCAGAAAAATATTCGGCTGCTTGGCCTTCCTGAATGGGAAAAGGAAGGCCAGCTTGTGGACTTTTTGGAGCGATGGCTCCCACAATGATTGAAGTTGGAATCGGAGCTGGGCCGGGTAAGGGTGGAGTGGGCCCACAGGGTTGCTGTACACAGACCCAGGTCGAATCAACGCCCACGCCTGGTTCTATTCAGGCTCCAATGTTACGAAAGAAAACAATGCCCCTGGAAGCCTCCAGAATCCTGGGGAAGGATTCCCAGGCCATGATGCACAAAGGTTCCAGGATAATGTTATTTCAGGACTTCTCTCCAGCCGTGGTCCGCAAGAGGAGGGCATTTGATAGGTAAAGAAGTGTCTGAGAGACCTAAATATTCAATACTCCATGCGTTACCTGGCAACGCTGCGCTTCAGCCACAAAGGATCCGTATATAACTTTGGATCCCCGGAGAAAGCAAAAGAATTCTTGGACTCTCTTCAATAGACTGCGGGACTCGCACTGTATGGATAACAAGGGTCTGTTTCCATGCTGTACATCTCTATAACTCTATTTGCTCCCCCCTTTGTTTACCCCTTTTTTCCTTCTTCATCTCTCTTCCACTCATCTTTCCCTGGGGATGGGGTGGGGGGGGGGCTTGTTCTTTACTCTTCTTTTGTTCTCTTTTCTTTTATAGTTCGTGCTGCTTGCTCGATTTGTTGGGGTTGTGGGGGGGGGGTGCGGTGTTTGTTATGTTTTGCCTTTTTTTGTCTGGAGCAGGGTTTTCCTCTTCATCTTACTGAGTTGCCTAATACTTGCTGGGATTGTAATTTTGTAACTTTATATATTTCTATTTTGTATAATGTTTGTTAAACACACCCTGGTGTTGGTGTGGGGGGGGAGGTGGGTCACTCACTTTCAATTCTGGTTTTATAAAACACTTGAATTTCTTCACTCCATCTATAATGTCTGGGCCGAGGGCAGGGCCCTAGTTAGGCGAGGTTATGGCGGGGTTATTGACAGGTAGTTATGCCCCCTGGGACCGAGGGGGAAAAACTCCTTTCAAATATGTTTTGCATTTTTTTTTATTTAGGAGTAGTTTTTAATTGTGTTGGCTTAAATGTTTTAAAGAATTTTTGTATTTGTAAATTTTCTATGGTCTTTATTCAGAGTCTTTTGGGTGGGGTCCTTCCTCCTGGGGGGTGTCGGGCCTGCTTGGACGATCATAGCTAGCCATTCGTTTAGGTGGTGCACCTGGAATGTCAAGGGGAGTAATTCACCAATCAAAAGGAAAAAGATATTATCAAGTCTCAAAAAAGAAAGGGTTGACATAGCTCTCTTACAGGAGACACATCTACTTGATAAAGAACACTTAAAGCTACAACAGGGTGGATTTGATCAGGCTTTCTTTTCATCTTTCAGTTCAAAAAGTAGGGGAATAGCCATTCTTATTTGGACTAATCTTCCTCTCCAAATGTTAAGCCAGATAAAAGATGAGTCTGGATGGTATAGACTGATCAAAGCCCTAATACATGGAGAGAAATATGGAAGTTTGAATCTTTATTGCACCCCCCTTTTAAATTTGTAACGGAAGCGTTCTCTGAGTTGATGGCTTTTGGGGCCCCCCATTATAGGAGGAGATTTTAACTGTATTATGGACCCAGAGATAGATAGGATACCTAAGAGCACTATGGGTATATCTCTTAGATCTAGACAACTGACAGATCTGAATAAGGAGCTAGTACTAGTAGATGTGTGGAGGTGCCTTCACCCCCAGGGTAGAGACTTTACTTTCTACTCTATCCCACACAAGTGCTATACCAGAATTGATTTTTTTTTGCCCCCTTAACCCTTTTGCATTCAATACTATCTTGTAAAATAGGTAATATAGCTATTTCTGATCATGCCACAGTATATATGGAAGTTCAGGCTAGGGATGATGGGATAGGCCCCCGAAATTGGCATATGAATCCTTTCTTATTGAAGGATAGCAAATTTATAAAGTATTTTTCACATGAATTCAAAACCTTCTAGGAAATTAATTCCGGTATGGCCAGAAACCCATCAACGATGTGCGAGACCATTAAGGCTTATACGCGAGGTTTGGTCATCTCATATTCTGCGACCCGGAAAAGACAAAAGGGAGAACAACAGCGTCTGCTTGAGGCTCACTGGAAGGCAGCTGAGACAGTGTATGTTGATAGGCCCTCCATTACTAAGCTACAGCGGATCACTGCCCTTAGGACAACCTTGAATTCCGCATTTACTCAAACAGCAGAGGGAGATATTATTCGCAAAGCAGAGACTATTTGAATATAGCGACAAGCCTGGCAGGTTTGTCAGAAAGAAAAAGGCTCCCCAAGCCATTACGTCCATTAGAGAGAGTGCTGGTTCCTTGGCTTGTGATTGTAAAAACATCAATACAGCCTTTAGAAAGTTCAATTTTGAACTGTATAAATCACAGGACTGTGAGGATAGAACTGGGAAGATGGAATCCTTCTTTAAAAATTTGGCCCTTCCAGGCTTAACCTCAGAGCAGATGTCGATCTTGAATGCCCCCCTGACAACCCAGGAAGTACTGGACGCGGTGAGGCAGCTTCCGAGTGGCAAAGTGCCTGGACCAGACGGATTCCAGGTTGAGTTCTATAAAGAATTTATAGGGGAACTGGCTGGGCCACTCATAAATATGTATAATTACTCACACAGTCAGGGCCGCCTCCTGCCTTTGTTGAGAGAAGCAAATATCTCTCTCATTCTTAAAAAGGGAAAGGGTCCAGAAGATTACTTTTCATATAGACCCATATCCTTGTTAAATGTGGATTTCAAAATTCTTTCCAAAATGTTCGCATTAAGACTGGAGAACATTTTACCACACATCATCAAAAAGGACCAGATGGGGCTTATAAAGGATTGCAGGTCAATTAATAATATTAGAAGGGTCTTAAATCTGATACAAGCGTCAACAAGGAACAATACCAGGTTTAGTTGTCTGCTAGGATGCAGAGAAGGCATTTGATCAGGTAGAATGGCCATATCTTTTTTATACACTGGAAAAGTTCGGTGTTGGAGAGGTATTTACCAAATGGGTTTCAGTATTATACAATGATCCCAAAGCAGTATTTGGAAATACTGAAAGAGGTCCCTGTTGGGCAGTCCAAATTTCTGGTGCAACTGCTGAAAGGACATCATAACCTCCCCATTGAACAGGTCTTCCAAGCAGGAGATGCCTCTGGATTTCCAAGTTTTAAATGTAGCATCTGCCAGCCCTGGCTGAAATCTCGGTGCTCCAATGGCTTAGGTTCGGATAGCTTTAGTGTTGGCAGGGGTTGTCATCAGGGATGTCCTCTTTCACCATTATTATTCACACTAGTAATCGAACCACTAGCAGAAGCTATACGAAATGACCCTAACATAGCGGCTCCGAGGGTTGGATCGGGCAAGCACAAAATTACTCTCCATGCAGATGATGTCCTCCTTTTCTTAAGTGATCCTTTGATATCTGTGCCCTCCCTAATCCAAGTGGTCACTCTATTTAGTATGTTCTCAGGCTATAAAATCAATTGTATGAAAACGGAGGCCATGCCGTTGGGTGGTCTTGCCAGTATACCCAATTTACCAGACAGATTTTGCTTTCCTTTTCGGTGGTCACTAGAAGGTTTTCTATGCTTAGGTAATTTTATCACCCCAGTATTTGGTCAGCTGTATAAAGCCAATTTTGTGCATTTATTAGAGAAAATAAGACAGGACATTGAACACTGGGGAGATCTCCCACTATCCTGGCTAGGTAGAGTAGCCTTAGTTAAGATGAATATTCTACCTCACCTTTTATACCCTATGAGAATGCTCCCCTTGATGCTGCCGAGACATCAAGGGAGCATTCTCATAGGGTATAAAAGGTGAGGTAGAATATTCATCTTAACTAAGGTTTACGGTTGGCTCGGGTCCTTTATTTGGAATCAAAAACGGCCCCTTTTCAAATTAGAAAAGCTGCAGCTTCCACAGGTAAGGGGAGGGCAGACTTTAGGAGGTATCAGTTGAGCTCCTTATTATCTTATGTAGCCGATTGGGTCTCTTGTGACCCACAGTCAATCTGGTTAGATATTGAGACCTCCCAAGCAAAATGTCCTCTCATCAATCTTTTATTTATGGACAAGATGAGAGCTATTGTGGACTATTGTAAAAACCCGATTGTACTAAATACAATTAAAGCCTGGAGAATAATGCGACAAGATGAGAGTAATCTGCAAAAAACGTCCCCTTATACCACTATAGTGGGAGCATCGGGACTTCAGCCAGGGCTGACAGATGCTACATTTAAAACTTGAAGGTCCAGAGGTATCTCCTGCTTGGGAGACCTGTTCGATGGGGAGGTTATGATGTCCTTTCAGCAGTTGCACCAGAAATTTGGACTGCCCAGCAGGGACCTCTTTCAGTATTTCTAAATACGAGACTTTATACAAAAGAAGACCACATTGATAATCAATCTCTACAAGTCGGATAGGGAAAGGAGAGTGCTCTGGCCGATGGTGCCGCCCTTGGTCAGTACTCTTCATCATTCATTTTATAGTAAGGTTTCAAAGGACATGGAATGATTATTTAAAACCTGGAACCAAGAATTAGGGTTGGAAATCTCTTTAGAAATGTGGGAGGACATCTGGGAAAATGTCTGAAAGATCTCTATTTGTAATAGAACTCAGGCGACTCAATTAAAGACACTCCACAGGGCTTACATGGCACCTGAACGACTCGCAAAATTTAAGGTAGGAGCATCCCCATTGTGTCCTAAATGTAAAACAGAAGTAGGTACTCTCACGCATTGTCTGTCGAGATGCCATAAGATCCACAGGTATTGGGATAGAGTAGCGAATGTCTTGACAGAGATCTTGGGTACAGAGATTAGATTGGATCCAGTGTCCCTACTTTTGGGCTCTTCAGATTTTCCTTCCCTGGACGTGTACGGGTGGAAATTATTTGCCATTCTCTCCTTTTGTGCAAGGAAAAATATTTTAGTGATTGGGTAGCTGAAGGCCCCCCAGGACTTTCAAACTGGCATATGATAGTCATGGAATATACCCCCCTTGAGTTCCTCACAAATATGGTACACCAAAAAACAGAATCATTTTGTAAAACATGGCAGCCCTTTTTGAACTATAGTGACACAGATATTTCAGCCATACTGTCCAGGGCTTTTGTCTGGCTGTGGTAATGGTTCTGGCTGAGGCGGGGAGGAGGAATCCTGTACAAATACGGGTTTTATTATGTCTTGATGTAAATCCATTTTGAGCATGTATCTAGTTATTTAATTATTTTGTTGTTTACTGCTAGTATTGTATGATATCCTATTTTATGTTTTAGTTGTTTATAGGATAGATTAGTAGTTAGTTGGTTTTATCCCCCTTTTTTGGCTATTATTTTTTTTTCTCTTATTTATTTAATTTTATATTGGTGTTTGTATTACGTTTGTAATTTTGGAAAATAATCTTAAAATTTTCTTTTTTCAATAAAAATACATATAAAATCACAACTCTACGGGTTAAGTGATACTAATTAGCAAATACATATTAAGCAGTGATGAATATATTAAGTGGCAAATTAATATATTGAGATAAATATATGTATATAATTAAGCAGTAAACATATATAAACAGTAAATACATATTAAGCAATCATCTAATTGACACATGTAAACTAATGAGTGCTGAAACTACTTTAGATGTGTTCAACAATGAGTCTCAGTGCCTCCTACCTGTCAGGGACCCTGCTTTACAATGGCAGGTCTGGAGAACTCAGGGTTTCTGGTATCATTCACATTCCTGGTCCAAGGTGAAGTCCCCTGAGTAGGGCAACGTCCCCGATATTAATACTGTTCTGAATCTAAGGTGTCTTGCTGTATCATCCTTCCCTGGTACTTTCTGTACTTTCCATTATACAGGAAACCACCTCCAGGTGGCTCTGCATGATAGCTAGACTGGACAATTCTCACAATGCAGTCATTCCTCAGTCAAAGCAAGCTGCTTGACCCATTTGCCCTGTTTCCCACATACTTTTCCACTTTATTCAATTGTTTGTCGTCATGCCAAATTAAATTTTAATCATCTGTTTTAAAGATATCATGTTAATCTTACCACTACAGTGATGTAGTAGGGTGACAGACAGAGTGGAGTGTATGCTTACCTATCTTTCATTGGATGAGATATTGAATATAAAAACAGAGATGGAATCCTTAAACTATATAAGACACTATTTAGGCCATAGCTGGAATAATGTACAACTGGGAGATAACTGCTGTCAATAGAGTACAGAGGAGATTTACAGAAATATTACCAAGGTTTGAAATTGACGAATGGATGGATAAGCCAGGGATGATTATCTTTGAACAGAGGACGCTGAGGGGTGATTTAACTGAAGGGTAGAAGTTAAAGAGAGGCTTGGACAGACTTGGCAGGGAAGACCAGTTTCAGAAAGGTTGATCACCAGCAAGCATTGTTTAAAGTGATTCATTGAGGTGCAAGAGGATGATAAGTGCCTGGAGTTCACTTCCCCAACTTGGTGGTGTGGAAGCAGAAATCCTAAAACCATTTAATAGGAACCCTACAGGCCACATGCTGGAAGGTGGGATAAGAATGGCTGGTGAGTTTATTCAGCAGATACAGACATGATGGGCTGAATAGCCTCTTCCCCCAGAACCATGACTAAATGTCTTGGGGACAGGTTCTTGAATGCAACCATGGCGGATTGTGAAATTTTAATTCCATAAAAATTTGGGAAAAAGAGCTGGCCTCACGGTAACCACATAATCAGTGTTGATTGTCAAAAAATCCACCTGGTTCATGAATTTCCTTTAGGGAAGAAAATCTTCCATCCTGACTGGTCCGGCCTCCATGTTTCCCCAGACTCACAGCAAATTGGGTCGGTCTTAAACCATCAACTGGGCAATCAAATCTGACCTAGCCACTGATGCCCATACCACATGAATTCATTGAAGAAAGTAAAGAGATTGAGTTACAGGCAAGAGCTTAAAGAGGCAGGGAGGCAAGATAAGGGGATAAGGTGACATGTGATTGAGAGAAGGACAGGAAAGTGGATGAAGACATAGTGTGGCACCTGAATGGTGATCTAGGGAGGTAGGTGACTAAGGGAGTACAGTGGCAGGCAGGTAGGTGCAGTAGAGTGGCAGGTAGGTGGGTAAGGGTGTGGGGTGGTGGAACAGCAGGTAGATGGGTAAGGGTGTAGGGAGGTGGAACAGCAGGTAGATGGGTAAGGGTGTAGGGAGGTGGAACAGCAGGTAGGAGGGTAAGGCTGTAGGGTGCTGGAACGGCAAGTAGGTGGGTGAGGATGTAGGGTGGTGGAACAGCAGGTAGGTGGGTGAGGGTGTAGGGTGGTGGAACATCAGGTAGGTGGGTGAGGGTGCATGGTGGTGGAAAAGCAGGTAGGTGAATGAGGGTGTAGGGTGGTGGAACAGCAGGTAGGGGGGTGAGGTTGTAGGGTGGTGGAACGGCAGGTAGTTGGGTAAGGGTGCAGGGTGTTGGAACGGCAGGTAGGTGTGTGATGGTGTAGGATGCTGGAATGGCAGGTCGGTGGGTGATGGTGTAGGATGCTGGAATGGCAGGTAGGTGGGTGAGGGTGTATGGTGGTGGAATGGCAGGTAGGTGGGTGAAGGTGTAGTGGTGGGACAGCAGGTAGGTGGGTAAGAGTGCAGGATGGTGAAACGGCAGGTAGGTGGGTGAGGGTGAAGGGTGGTTGAACGGCAGGTAGAAATGTGAGGGTGTACAGTGGTGGAATGTCAGGTAGATGGATGAGGATGTAGGGTGCTGGAAAGACAGGTAGGTGGGTGAGGGTGGAGGATGGTGAAAAGGCAGGTAGATGGATGAGGGTGTAAGGTGGTGGAACAGCAGGTAGGTGGGTGAGGGTGTAGGGTGGTGGGACGGCAGGTACGTTAGTGAGGGTGTAGGATGGTGGAACAGCAGGTAGGTGGGTGAGGATGTAGGGTGTGGAAATGGCAGGTACGTGGGTGAGGGTGTAGGGTGGTGGAATGGCAGGTAGGTGGGTGAGGGTGGAGGGTGGTGGAACGGCAGGTAGGTGGGTAAGGGTGTAGAGTGGCGAAAAGGCAGGTAGATGGGTGAGGGTATAGGGTGGTGGAACAGCAGGTAGGTGTGTGAGGTTGTAGGGTGGTGGAACGGCAGGTTGGTATGTGGGGGTGTAGGGTGGTGGAAGGGCAGGTAGGTGTGTGAGGGTGGAGGGTGGTGGAACGGCAGGTAGGTGGGTAAGGGTGTAGGGTGGCGAAAAGGCAGGTAGATGGGTGTGGGTGTAGGATGGTGGAATGGCAGATAGAGGTGTGAGGGTGTACGGTGGTGGAATGGCAGGTGGATGGATGAGGGTGTAGGGTGGTGGAACAGCAGGTAGGTGGGTGTGGTTGTTGGGTGGTGGTATGGCAGGTAGGTGGGTGAGGGTGTAGGGTGGTGGAACAGCAGGTAGGTGAATGAGTGGAGGGTTGTGGACCAGCAGGTATATGGGTGTGGTTGTTGGGTGGTGGAATGGCAGGTAGGTGGGTGAGGGTATAGAGTGGTGGAACAGCAGGTAGGTGCGTGAGGGTGTAGGGTAGTGGAACGGCAGGTAGGTTGGTGAGGGTGTAGGATGGTGGAATGGCAGGTAGGTGGGTGATGGTGTAGGGTGATGAAATGGCAGGTAGGTCAGTGAGGGTGTAGAGTTGTGGAATTGCAGGTAGGTTGTGGTGGGATGGCAGGTAGGTGGGTAACGGTTTAGGGTGGTGGAACGGCAGATGAGTGGGTGAGGGTGAGGGTGAGGGTGTAGGGTGGTAGAATGGCAGGTAGGTGGGTGAAGGTGTAGGATGGTGAAAAGGCAGGTAGATGGGTGAGGGTGTAGGATGGTGGAACAGCAGGTAGGTGGGTGAGGATGTAGGGTGTGGAAATGGCAGGTACGTGGGTGAGGGTGTAGGGTGGTGGAATGGCAGGTAGGTGGGTAAGGGTGTAGAGTGGCGAAAAGGCAGGTAGATGGGTGAGGGTATAGGGTGGTGGAACAGCAGGTAGGTGTGTGAGGTTGTAGGGTGGTGGAACGGCAGGTTGGTATGTGGGGGTGTAGGGTGGTGGAAGGGCAGGTAGGTGTGTGAGGGTGGAGGGTGGTGGAACGGCAGGTAGGTGGGTAAGGGTGTAGGGTGGCGAAAAGGCAGGTAGATGGGTGTGGGTGTAGGATGGTGGAATGGCAGATAGAGGTGTGAGGGTGTACGGTGGTGGAATGGCAGGTGGATGGATGAGGGTGTAGGGTGGTGGAACAGCAGGTAGGTGGGTGTGGTTGTTGGGTGGTGGTATGGCAGGTAGGTGGGTGAGGGTGTAGGGTGGTGGAACAGCAGGTAGGTGAATGAGTGGAGGGTTGTGGACCAGCAGGTATATGGGTGTGGTTGTTGGGTGGTGGAATGGCAGGTAGGTGGGTGAGGGTATAGAGTGGTGGAACAGCAGGTAGGTGCGTGAGGGTGTAGGGTAGTGGAACGGCAGGTAGGTTGGTGAGGGTGTAGGATGGTGGAATGGCAGGTAGGTGGGTGATGGTGTAGGGTGATGAAATGGCAGGCAGGTCAGTGAGGGTGTAGAGTTGTGGAATTGCAGGTAGGTTGTGGTGGGATGGCAGGTAGGTGGGTAACGGTTTAGGGTGGTGGAACGGCAGATGAGTGGGTGAGGGTGAGGGTGAGGGTGTAGGGTGGTAGAATGGCAGGTAGGTGGGTGAAGGTGTAGGATGGTGAAAAGGCAGGTAGATGGGTGAGGGTGTAGGGTGGTGGAACGGCAAGTAGGTGGGTGAGGGTGTAGGGTGGTGGAACAGCAGGTAGGTGGGTGAGGGTGTATGGTGGTGGAAAAGCAGGTAGGTGGATGAGAGTGTAGGGTGCTGGAATGGCAGGTAGGTGGGTGACGGTGTAGGGTGCTGGAATTGCAGGTAGGTGGGTGAGGGTGGAGGGTGGTGGAATGGCAGGTCGGTGGGTGATGGTGTAGGGTGCTGGAACAACATGTAGGTGGGTGAGTGTGTAGGGTGGTGCGGGTCGGATGGTGGAATGGCAGGTAGGTGGGTGAGGGTGTATGGTTGAGAAACGGCAGGTAGTTGGGTGAGGGTGTAGGGTGGTGAAATGGCAGGTAGGTTGGTGAGGGTGTAGGGTGCTGGAACAACATGTAGGTGGGTGAGTGTATAGGTTGGTGCAGGTCTGGTGGTGGAATGGCAGGTAGGTGGGTGAGGGTGTATGGTGGAGGAACAGCAGGTGGGTGAGGGTGTAGGGTGGTGGAACAGCAGGTAGGTGAGTGAGGGTGTAGGGTATTGGAACAGCAGGTAGGTGGGTGAGGGTTAGGATGGTGAAATGGCAGGTAGGTGAGTGAGGGTGTAGGGCAGTGGAACAGCATGGAAGTTAAGTGAGGGTGTAGGGTGGTGGGACGGCAGATTGGTGGGTGAGGGTGTAGGGTGCTGGAATGGCAGGTAGGTGGTTGAGGGTGTAGGGGCTGGAACAACAGGCAGGTGAGTGAGGGTGTAGGGTGGTGGAACAGCAGATAGGTGGGTGAGGGTGTAGGGTATTGGAACAGTAGATAGGTGGGTGAGGGCGTAGGGTGGTGAGACGGCAGATCAGTGGATGAGGGTGTAGCGTGCTGGAATGGCAGGTAGTGGGTGAGGGTGGAGGGTGGCATGATGCCAGGAAGTGAGTGAGGGGCTAGCGTTGCAGGTGAGTAATTTGTTAGATCAGAGTGTAAAGAAGCAGGGTAGTGTCATAGAGTCATACAGCCTGGAAGTAGCCCTTCCTCTCCAACCAATCCATGCTAACTGTGATCCCAAACTAAACTAGTTCCACCTGCCTTCGGTTGGCCCATAACTCTCCAAACCTTTCTTATTCACGTTCCTATCCAAATGTTTGTACCTGCATCGAGCACTTCCTCTGGAAGTTCATTCCACACACCAACCACCCGCTGTATAAAAAAGTTGCCCCTCAAGACTATTTTAAATTTTTCTCCTCTCATCTCGTCGCCTAATCTTGAAATCTCCCATTTTTGAGAAAAGATACCTACCACTCACCTTATACCTCTCATGATTTTATAAACCTCTGTAAGGTCACCCCTCAATCTCCTGTACTTCTGTGAAAAAGTTCTAGCCTCTCATTGTAAAACAAGCCCTCCATTCCTGGCAACATCCTGGCACATCTATTCTGAACCCTCTCCACCTTAATAATATCCTCCCTGGAAGAGGGAGACCAGAACTGGACACAGTACTCTAGAAGATGCCTCAACAATATCCTATACAATTTCAACATTACATGTTAACTCCTGTAGTCAATGGTCTGAGCTATGAAGACAAGTGACACAATTATGTACATGAACCCTTAGTTCTTTCCATTCTACAATGCTACCCAAGGCTCTGTTTTTAATTGTAAAAGTGCTGCTCTTATTTGTTTTACCAAAATGCAATACCTCACATTTATCCAAATTAAACTGCATCTGCCACACCTCAGCCCATTGACCGAACTAATCAGGATATCTTTGTAATCTTAGATAACCTTCTTCACTGTGCACTATACCACCAATCTTGGTGTCATCCACAAACGTACGAACCATTCCTTTTATATTCTCACCTAAATCATTTATATTGGTAGGGCGGGGTGGGTTGCAGTCATGGGAAAGATCTGGGATGGCGAGATGGGAGGAGTCAGTGGGGGATGAGTTTGATAGTTATCTAGGAATTATAACAAGTTTTAATCCCTCCATTTACTTTCCTCTGGAAATATTCAGGTCAGTGAAGACTGTGACTCTATCTCTGGGCTGTAGGTCTTGGATGTTTAAACTCCCTGGGTAGTCAGGAAGTGTCAGGAGCTCGAGGGGTTCCATTGCACATCTTTCAGGGTGCCTGACAGCAAAGCCTGTCTTCCATTTGGAAGGTCTGGACCAACAGGTCTGATTTTATGAGGCACACTTATAGGCATAGAAAGAGGCACTATTACAGGCAAAGCAAACTGTATTTGCATACTAAAGTCATCTGAGTGAGATCCCACACAAAACAGTACTTTAGGTCAAGAATTCTTTATAACCTCACTGATGCAAAAGGGGTGATTGATAAATTGTCTGGCCTACTTTATAATTTTTCACAACAAAAACTTGGCATTTAGTAGATTATTGTTGGAGTGTACTTTATTTGCAATAGGTAGCAACATATGTACTCATTGAATATTCTGCACACTTGCGTATTTGTGCGCTTTAAACGTGAGTTCTCACTTCCCAGGCGTTGTGGCAAATGCTGCAGCATCCTATCTCAGAGCTAAGAAAGTTGATAGAACGGGATTCCCTTTAGCTATCCCCATAGCACTTCAATAATTAAATGAGGAGGACAAATATACAAATCTAAAAATCAGGTGCTTTATTCAGGACTGCTAATGACCCACAGGACCTATAGAGCCTACACCCAACTGGATGTGTCAGAACAGGCCATCCCTTCCCCTTTATTATAATCTGCTACATTCTGACTTACTGACAACTTCAAGGAATGGGATGACCTTTCCTGTGTTTTGGAAGTTCACAGTATCATTAAGCCTCCACACAGCAGGATTATTCCAGATCATGCAAGGAACATCTGACAAGCTCACCAATTTGCTTTTATATCTGCAGAAGGCAAGTGATTGAAACCATTCTAAAAAAAGACACAGACCGCAAGTACTGGGAATTAAAAATTACAAACACATTTTGATGGAAGTGCACATATGTCATTCAACATCATCAAATGGAAAAGACAACTTTTTTGGTCTATACAATTCATCAAAACAGAAAATTAATAGATCAACAAATCCTTAGCAATGAACAAACAATTATGGATGCTACAAATCTAAACTTCACACTAAATGCTGTTAATATCCAGCAGATATGACACTAACTATAGAGAGAAAAGCAGAGTTAGTTGGGAGAATGCAGGTCTGCGCAGGCAAATACAGGAGCAAATTTAATTGTAACTTGTCCAGTCAGACACTTGGCACATTACCAATTCCCAATGATCTTGCCAAAGGAGAAGTCAATCCCACAAAGGCTAATTGCCTGGCAACAAAGCATACCCAGTTGAGGACTATTAATGTGACACTGGATCTTCCTGATGGCAAATAGAAGCCCACTGAGATTGCAGTCCAGCATTTAATTAGAGCCAGTGTCTTGCTGACACATAGGAGGTAATCAAAGTCTTCTCTCACTCACGTGAGCATGCATCTGTTGGGGCACACTGGCCACAGCTGCTACCACAGGCCTGGCAGCTATTTCCATGTGTGTTGTTTTAATCTTTTCCAAGGCTGCAGACAGTACCAACAATGCCCCTGCAGTCTCCCGCCTGCCTCAGCATCACCATACGTCCACCTTAGACAATCAACTGGATATCACTGAAGCCTCTCCAATTGGCTTCCTGCTCCCACACTCCACACAACCTCCTCAACTGTTTGGAACTTTACTCTGTCAGGTCACATGCTGTGATATAGTGCCCCTATCAACAGAATACCTGGTAAAGGACACTTACATATGAGACATAAAACACTAAGACAGTTACATTGGGTGCCCACGAGCTGTAGGCATGATCCTAAGTCATCATTCTGCTGGAAGACCAGTGGACACTGGGGACTCTACCTGTCAAGTTGAAATTTCTGGTGGACAATCAGGAAATTTTATTAAAAGGCACAGTTTACAGGCTCAATAAGTTGAAAGTAAGTGAAGTGTTTACAGCTCACATTGAACATCACTGCCATACTGAGGCATGGTTGCAGTTAGGGAAAGCAAGGGCCCCATGAGGGTGCAGGCATTGGGAAGTCGGGAAGCTAGAATTACATATAAGAACTAGGAGAGCAGGAGTCGGCCACCTGACCCTTCAAGCCCACTCCGCTAGTCAATAAGATCATGGCTGATCTTTTCATGGCCTCAGCTCCACTTACCCGCCCTCTTACTGTATCCCTTAATTCTTTTACTGTTTAAAAAATTATCTATCTTACCTTTAAAAACATTTACTGAGGAAGCCTCAACTACTTCACTGGGCAGGGAATTCCATAGATTCAGAACCCTCTGGGTGAAGTTCCTTCTTAATTCACTCTTAAATCTTCTACCTCTAATCTTGAGGCTATGCCTTCTTGCCCGTGGAAATACCCTTTCTACTTTTATCTTATCTATTCCCTTCTTAATTTTATGTGTTTCTATAAGATCCCCCTCATTCTTCTGAATTCCAATGAATCCCAGTGTACTCAGTCTCCCCTCATAAGCCAACACCCTCAATTCCAGAATCAACCTAGTGAACCTCCTCTGCACCCCCTCTAGTGCCAGCGCATCCTTTCTTAAGTAAGGAGACCAAAACTGCATACAGTACTCCAGGTGTGGCCTCACCAGCACCCTGTACAGCTGCAGCATAATCTCTCTGCTTTTAAACTCAACCCTTTAGCAATGAAGGACAAAATTCCATTTACCTTCCTAATTACTTGTTGTACCTGCAGACCAACCTCCTGTGATTCATGCACAAGGACACCCAGGACCCTCTGCACAGCAGCGCATTGCAACGTTATACCATTCAAGTAATAATCCTTTTCAGTGTTACTCATACCAAAATGGGGTAGATTCTTAGGGGTAGATTCTTTACTCAGCGGGTTGTGAGTTCATGGATGCACTGCCAGTATCAGTGGTGGACTCTCCCTCTTTATGGTCATTCAAGCGGGCATTGGATAAGCATATGGAGGTTATTGGGCTAGTGTAGGTTAGGTAGGCTTCGGTCGGCGCAACATCGAGGGCCGAAGGGCCTGTACTGCGCTGTATTTTTCTATGTTCTATGTTCTATAAAATGGATGACTTCGCATTTATTAACATTGTACACCATCTGCCAGACCTTTGCCCATGCAATTAAACTATCTATGTCCCTTTGCAAAGCTTCACTGTCCTCTGCACACTTTGCTCTGTCACTTATCTTAGTGTCATCTGCAAACTTTAACACAATACATGTGGTCCCCAATTCCAAATCATCCATATAAATTGTGAATAATTGCAGTCACAACACTGATCCCTGAGGCATACCATTAGTCACTGATTGCCAACCAGGAAAACACTAATTTATTCTCACTCTTTGCTTCGTGTTACTCAATCAATCCTCTATCCGTGCTAATACATTGCCTGTAATGCTAAACATCTTTATCTTATGCAGCAGCCTTTTGTGTGGCACCTTGTTGAATGCCTTTTGGAAATCTAGACACATCACATCTACTGGGTCCCTGCGGTCCAACAAGGAACTAGAATGATGAAGGAGAATTTTAGAAACTTAAATAGACAAAATCCAACCAAAGAAGAAAGTTCAAAGACTATTGAAGTCTCAGAAAAAGGTGGGAATATCCATTACTTAAACCTCAATAAAATGTAAGAGAAGCTTACTTAAACTACATCATAGCAGGCCTCATCAAAGAAAAATATTCCTGGAGAAGGGCTCATGCCCGAAACGTCAATTCTCCTGCTCCTTGGATGCTGCCTGACCTGCTGTGCTTTTCCAGCAACACATTTTCAGCTCTGATCTCCAGCATCTGCAGTCCTCACTTTCTCCTCATCAAAGAAAAAACCATGATTGCTATTTAGAGATAAAAACAATGAGAATTATCTGGGAAATATAGTTAAAAGATATTTTATTATTAAATTGTTCAATTACAAATTTTATATCTGCTAATTAAACCAAACATCCAGAAAAGCTCACCTCGCCTTGTAAACTGTTAAAGGATGAGTGACAGAGAATTCCGAAATTCCACTATTTAAAGAAAAGAATGTCAATTTATTCTTTAAATTCTAAAAGTGAACATTAAACAATAACTATTCACAACTCTAAGCTCACCTTTCTCTTAACCGCTGTTAGATAGAAGTAGCTCTCAGGCTGATGTGGCCAGGGGGCCCCAGAGGGGAAAAACAGACACGAGGTCTGAGGAAGATAATTGAACCAGTGGAAAAGTACTGGAAGAGCAGTAAAACTTGAAAAAACAGAACAAAGGGGCCATCTGGCACATAGCAAGTTGAGCTAACTGATAGCCGAATAAGGCATGTTAGAACACTGATAAGAGACTGGGGCCAATGGCAAACTATAGAACCGACCATTACCAAATAAGGAATAAAGGGGGTATAAGAATAAACAACTTAGAACAAAGGATTAGAAGGCGCCTTCTCCAGCAAGCCTGATACCTTGCTGTAACTCGATTCTCTCTCGAACAAAGCAGTCTGTTTCTTAGAATCTGACCCGGTGTCTCATTCCTCCGAAACGAACACGGGGACGGTAGAACCGTCCTAACACCGCTTATTACCTACCTCCAACTCTATAACAATGTACTGTTCCAATAAAGCACTTACTAAATTACATCAACTTAATTTCAAAACCATACAGCAGCTGTCGTCTTCAGTGTCTGTCTTCCTCTGGCTGAAGATCTCCCTGGGTCATCTTCTGTCTTTTACTGTAAAGATGTTTCATATGAAAAGGTACCTTTGATAGAGAGTGTTTCTTAATCTCTTAAATCTCTCTCGATGCAATTGCTCTCTCCTTCTTAATCTTCTAACTCCATTTGCCACAATTGCAATTTAAGTTTTGCTAACTCCATCACACTTGTCTGTTTCTCTGATACACCTAAGTGCTTGACCAACTCCATTAGAATTTCAGCTTTCCTTTTGTCCCTGGTTAAACCCAATTCTAACCTTTTGTTAATTCCTCTGTCTTTCTAAACTTTCTTGGCAAATTTGGGAAGTATCTTCAAACCCCAGAACCTCTTTAGCAATGTTAAGCTTTTCCTTCACTTTTAATTTAACCAGCCTCATATAACCGACATTGAACAAATTGTCTTGCCTATATTTTACTTAAAGATCTAGGACGACTAATTGGCAAGTGTTTAAATCTGCTAGGTCTTTTGTACCCCAAATCTGCATAGAACATAGAACATAACAGCGCAGTACAGGCCCTTCGCCCCTGAAGCCCACCTAACCTAAACTATTCCATTCTCACCCATTTGCCTATCCAGTGACTATTTAAATGCCCTTAAAGTTGGCAAGTCTACTACTGTTGCAAATCTGTTCAAACCTGTCCAAATCTCAGACCCAAGCCCCCAGACTTTATACATTTTTTGTTAAGCAAAGGTATTAAATGCCAAAGACAAGGGTTAGTGGGGTTATACCAAAGATCAGCCAAGATCTCATTGAATGATGGTACAGATTCAAGGCGCTGAATGGTCTACTCCTGTTCATAGGATTCATTTCTGCTTATATTTTGTTCACTGGATGTGAGTATTACTGGCTGGCGGGACAAGCCTTTATTGCCCATTCCCTAATTGTCTGCAGTTATATTCTTGAACTGCTGCAACCTTTTCGTTGTAGGGATACCCATAGTGTTGTCTGGAAGGGAGATCCAGGACCTTGATTGGGCAGCGGTGAAGGAATTGCAATACAGTTCCAAGTCAGGATCGTGCATAGCCTGGAGGGGTACTTGTAGGTCAAAGTGTTCTAATACATATGCTACCTTTGCCCTTCCAAATGGTAGACGTGGATTTGGATGTTGCTATTGAAGGAATTTTAGTGACTTACTACAGCAGATCCTGTAGATGATACATATGCTCCCATTGTGTTTCAATGGTAGAGGAAATAAATGTTCAAGGTCGTTGTTATGGTGTCATAAAGCAGGTTGTTTTGTCCTGGATGGTGTCAAGATTATTGAGTGTTATTGGAACTGCACCCTTCCAGGCAATTGGGGGGGTATTCCATTACACTCCTGGCTTATGCCTTGTAGATGGTAGGCAGGATTTGAGGAGTCAGGAGGTGAATTATGCTCCACAGAGTTCCTCGCCCCGACTTGTTCTTGTTGCCACAGTTTTATTATAGAGGGTCCAGTTCAGTTTCTGGTCAAAAATAACCCCCAGTATATTGATACATTGAAGCTGTTAAAAGGACAGAAATCATCAGTGGGATTTACTTGGTAAAGCTATTCAGGAAATAGGAACATTATTAAGGCGGAGATGAACAGGATTCACCGAGAGACACAGTTGACAAGGCAAGAATCGTCCATTTCATTTATAAAAGGTGGGAATCCTTCAGTTTAATGGCAAATGATAAGAATTCTCCATTTTAGTCACAAAATATAGGAAATACACATTTTGAAGTCAAAAGCATGAAAATTCTTCCAGTACAGTGGTGCACGGTTGCAGAATTGCTATACAGAAGACTTAAAAGACTTTTCAGCAATGAAGATAAATAATCACATTGCAAATACATGGTAGCAGAATTAATATTGGCAGGAAGGTTTCTTTTTGACATGTGCCATAAAGTACACATCCTATTGAAAGTAATCATTGAGATAAACATAGAAACAATGAAAATAGAAGCAGGAATAGGTCAATCAGCCCTTTGAGACTGCTCCATCATTCAGTATGATCATGGCTGACCATTCAATTTAGCATCCTATTCCTGTGTTCTCCAGAAGCCCTTTTCCTACAGGCACTCTACATCTAACCATTCTCCACAGATCACTTCTAATCTCAGTGCCTATTAATCCCTCTGACTGATTATCCATCTTGACCTAATCTGCCTGGCAACAAGTATGGCAATAAATAAGTCTATACTTCGTAGGAGCTTTAATACATCTACAGGCTCTTAGCATAAAGGAGTTAACATAGCACGGAATCTGTAACATGATTGTACCCTAACTAGTAAACAGAAAAATACTGAAAAAAAACCGACCCTCAACAAGATAAAGGCAAATCAGGAATCCTTGATAATTTATAAATATTTGAATATAGCTTATAAGCAAACAATTACAAATCATACTTGGTTTTGAAGGAATTGGTTACTGTTCAGAATTTCTCTCATATTTATGAATACATTTTAGTAGTGAACCCAATATGTTGCTGCCATTCACCTCCGTGACTGGGGTTCAGATCTGTACCGAAAATGTAAATGTCAGTATTGTGAGATATCATTGTAACAGCTTTGTATTTTTGGCTCTATATAAACTCTGCAACCTATCGATTGGAATCTTCTTATTGTGAAATGCGTATATTCAATTGCAATTCAGTTCTTCGTGACTCAGAGTCCAAAGCTATCTTTCCTTATTCACTCTTACATAATAATGGCAGCATTAGGAAATGGAAATGGGTACACATAGAGATACGAAATAGGCAAGATATTGCTACCATCCATTTTGTGGTACTACATTTGTCTGAAACAGTTATATAACCGGGAAGTTGATTTCTCACTCCCAAAATCTTGGGCCAAAATCCTCAGGAAACAGGTGGGAGTTTCATTAGCACTCCTATGATGTCAAATGGACCCAATGTAATTTTGAAGTGACAATGGATTTAGTGTGTGCAATGCTTGCCATTGTTGTAGAGTGGTATTAAGCAGTGACGCTCAAAGAATCTCTACAAGCTATTAACATAAAGATTTATAAATGATGTGGCCTCATCATGTAGCTGCCTCCAGAGAAAAGTGTCAATTCCCACTAACTCCAAAACATTTGACAGTCTGAAATGCCCAACCTCTGGACCCTCTCACTTTCACCTGGAAATGTGGATTTATATTCCTCTTACTGATGAGTTGTTCTAAATGTATTGCTAATAAATACTAAGGTGGCTTCATCATGAAAATGTTGCAGGTTTCTGATCACTTTAATTGGATCACTGGTGGGCTCATTCTATCAGGCCCCATCAATAGAAACGATCATCTGAAAATACAGTGATGACCCTTAACAGAGCAAAATGAGCTAAGCCTCGTTTCACCTTCAGTTCACAGCATCAAATTTTGACTGACTTTCATAGAACTGTTGAGTATGTGGAACAGACACTATAGATGGTCAATCTAAACATTATAAAGATAGCATTAGATCTTCTCCAGCTCCTTAAATAACTTTGAAGAATTCTTCTTATGTATCATAGTAATTTTCTTCAAAAGTGCATTTCATACATAAGTAGATTTTTGGACTTCTAACCTATTTAATATTCTCATGATTAGCTGTCTTATCATGTAACTGGCTCCAGATAATCAGGAGGATAGATTATTTTCCTCAAATTGGAACAGGCGCCATTATATAAACAGATCCCTCTGATTAAGTTTGTTATACTAATCACTAAAGATATACTGTACCTTAATTACTCACAGTTGATGTTATGCCAGCCACTTAATTTGTAGAATCAGAGATATGTACAGCATGGAAACTGGCTGATACAGAGTCATCCAGTCTTATGGGACTATTTAGCTCTTGGCTCGTGGCCTTTTATGTTAGGGTACTTCAAGTGCTTAGCTGAAAATGTGTTGCTGGAAAAGCGCAGCAGGTCAGGCAGCATCCAAGGAACAGGAGATTCGATCTTTCGGGCATAAGCCCTTCTTCAGGAATGAGGAAAGTGTGTCCAGCAGGCTAAGATAAAAGGTAGAGACACACTTTCCTCATTCCTGAAGAAGGGCTTATGCCCGAAACGTCGAATCCCCTGTTCCTTGGATGCTACCTGACCTGCTGTGCTTTTCCAGTAACACATTTTCAGCTCTGATCTCCAGCACCTGCAGTCCTCACTTTCTCCTACTTCAAGTGCTTATCCAAGTACTTTTTGATTCCTTATTTGCACTGCTATAATCAGAAAATAAGAGCAAATTTGGAAAGGAACATAATTCTAGTTCATAGGCAGAGTATTGATCCATCTCTCCTGCCATCCAGAGGAACCCTATTGGTCCATTAGTTATACAGTTCAGTTTATTACCTCATCTTTCTGACAAATTCAGTACAAATCTTTGTAAGGCGTAGCGTTTATATGCATATTCCAATGACAGATAAACTCGAATTTCTGCTAAAGAACACACTACAGAATCAAACTTGAAAACATTTGGACCATCAACTGTGTGACCTGATTGAAAGAATACAATCCTGTGTTAGTAGAATGATTCCTTTTCATAGAATTAGTCCTTTACAAAACCAAATAGTTTAGAAACTTTTGCGTACTATTCAGGCATTTCATAATTTTGGAAATTAGTTTCCAAAAGGAATGTGGTTTACCCATATGACATTTGATCATTTAAACATTTTGCCTCTTTCACAACCATTTAAGTTGTAGTTTATGAAGAAAATAGTGATCATCAGAAGGATGACAAATAGTTTTACTTCTATGTATAATTTTAATCTACTGGTCAGTATACTATATTGATCAATTTAAATGAATCTTCTCTATCATGTGTTTGATTACAACATAATTCTAGTATGAGATAAGTTCAGTAACATATTGGCTGCTTTTTTTTATTTTGGCTTTTCAGTTCCATGAACACATGATCTCTGACAGAGTTTTTCATTAAAGCCAAACAATATTTTCTCTGAACTTTCTTTGATCTCTTTATCTCTCAGTGCACCATTTTGTTTCAGGACATTAGACTTTTCTTTATCTGCTTTGTAGGTCTTTCCACACAAAGACTAAGATGTCTTAAATTGCACTTTCTGGCCATCTTGTGATGATGAATTACTATTTTCAGCATTCAGATTCTCTTCCAATCTGTGCACAAACCAGTTCTTTACAGCTGGAGTGACTTTTGCTTCCTGGAGCCATTTTGGTTTTGGAGTTACCCCCGTGACTTCAGATGCTAATGAAATATTAGCTAACCTATCAAACTCTCTATTTCCAAATACTGTCTTTTTGCTATTTTTCTTGTTTTGTGTTTGTATATTTTCCACTGTAGGTACAACAAATTGAAGATCTTTGTCCAGTCCTGTTTCTTCTTCCTTCACTTTTGCTTGCATCTCCTTGGGGTTCTTTGACTTTCTTGAAAGCAATTCATTGAACGGAAGTTTGTGCAAGAGATGCTTTCCCCTTCTGGAATTACCATTCTTGAATTCTTTGGTTTGAGGTGTATTGCTGAAACTTGGTGAATCTCTTTTTGTCACTTTGAAAGATGTTGGTTTTGAAACTGATTTTACTCCCATTTGTCGATGCAGTAATTTAACTTTCTGTGCCTTCTTACTGTTTGACTTCTGAAAATCTTCATCATCTTGCTTTGAATTTGGAACCACAGTGAAGTCCACCTTGCCTGAATTCATCAGGTGATTTTCTATTGAAACAAAAGATGGTTTTAAAGATACTGTCTCAGCTTTGGATTTCCGTGTACCTAGAATAAGGACTCCTTTCTTTTTCAATGCCAATTTTTCTTCAGTTATTTGTTTATCAGTCTTTAAGGTTTTAATTGGGTCCTGGTTAATAGATTTTTTGACAGTATTTACTACAGGAGGTGACACCTTTGTATTTTGAGCATTTTTATCTGAACTGAGTGAAATTGTATTCTCATTAGTGTTTATATGCTTCTTTGTACTGGCTTTGATTTTGTTCTTCATCCATATTTTAACCTTTTCTTCAGATTCTTTTTGCCTCTGTTGACGATCAATTTCTTGTCTTTTATTATTTGCTTTTTCTAAGCGTCTCTGCTTCTTCTTTCTTTCTCTCTCTTTTCTTAGTAACACATTTTTTCGTCGAATCCACTCCTTTACAATGTGATTATTTGACTTTTCCAGATGATTGTCAACTGGGATCAAAATTTTCTTCTTCTGAGTACCTTCATCCTGATGTTTATTTCGGGTTCGCATTTTCCTTTTCCATTTTTGAATGTGTCGAATAGACACATTGACAGTTGGGACTGGATTGGAACGGAGAATTCGCAGTCCGAATGGTTTCATCACGGTGATGATTATTCGGGGCTTTCCAAAAATCTTGACATTATCTAGTAGTATTTTGCTTTTGTTTGTCACATTCGTTTTTTCCTTTTTAACTATACAAACCTTTACTGGACGTGGTGGATTTTGAAAGCATGTATTTTCATTTTTCCCACATTGGAATTCTCCAAAATGATCAACACTGATTGTTCTGGACAGTCCTTCAGGGTTTAAAGAAGTCAAATAATAACTCTCAGCACTGCCAAGCTTTTTATGTGATGCCCGATTATGCATTTGCCTTGGGTCTGTCAACACATCAGCCAAACACATTTCTTCTGCGTTGATGAATAACCTTTGTGTCCTTTCCTCTCTGGTGTTTTCCTGCACTTTCACTCTAGTTTTATCCTCATTCTTTTTCTTGGACATTTGCTTGTAAAGTTAAACTTGCTTTTCCAGAAGTACTAATTCTTTCGATTCTGCTCAAATACTCCTGCTGGAGTTTATTTTATTTTGATGCAGCAGTAACCTTATTCACCGAAGAACACACGCTTTTTGTAAATAGAACATTAACCTGAATCACTTATGATTGGTGTTCATTCCTCCTAGGGAAAATCAGTATGATGAAACCTACAAATGAATCACAGCACAGAATTAAACCATGGGAAATGCATATAATTGCTCCAATTAGCAATTTCCAGTATTTATGTAATTTAATAATGTGGCATGTGGTTTTACTACAGTACAAGATAAAAGGTTTTGCAATGTTTCCAGAATAACCATATTTTCATAAATGCATTATCTGTTCAAAGTATTTTCTATCAGTTAAAGCTTGCATATTGTAATGTACTAATCTCATTAACTTACAAATCGCCTGTAGAAAAGCTACTGATTTATTTGGAGTGATTACATCACAACCTTTAAGCTTTCTGTGAGTATACTATTATATCCCCACAACAATAGTTACTTCTGTCTCAGTAGAAAAAGCAACTGAATTAATAAAATTGCCTCTTCAACTAAGAGCACAGACAAGACAATGAGGATAAAATATAAATCTATAAAGTATAAAAATAAAAACATAAAATGTATAAATTCATAGAAGGATAATGAATAGTTCAAAACTAAATACTGATTAACATAATCTGATTCATTCAGAAATTATGCAAGACTGGCTTTTCCTTTTCACAATGAAGCAGAACAACTGGCTCCCAGAATGTTAGAACCAACAAAGGGTCATAAGAAAGCACTGAGGAAGTTGGCTACAAGGAAAATGACCTGAGAAAAATAACAGCCCACCTCCTGGAAAGTTAGATTAAATTGCACAAAAATTGATGTGAGAATATTAAACTTCAACACAACATTACTAAAATACAAAGTAATTCACTGCTGGAAGGGCATGCTGTAATAATACTGTCCAGTCAGAAAAACAATATGGATCTCCAGCATTGGCATTCTTTACTACAGTAAACATAAATATTCACAGAAAAATAAGATTTATGTCCTATAGTTATGCATACTGGCCATGAATTCACAACATTTCCTTTAAATATTTCCTGTGGACTGTTTTATGAGTGACCTTCAGCAATACGCTAAGGAATTTTATGCTGTGATTGTTCAACATATCATCCATGAAAAATTGGATGACAGCACCTAAATTTGGTTTGGACCCCTCTCAAATATTGAAATAAGGCTGACATTCTTCACACACACTTTCAGAAGGTGCTTTCAACAACTTGGTAAAACGTTACACTGAGTTTTATTGAAGCTGATGAGAACTCAAATCACATAACTTCAAATATGACAAGGGAAATTAACTTGAGGTCAATTCAATGAATTGTATTTGTAAATGTATAAGTTACTCGGAAGGAATAAGTTCTGGAGAAATGAGTCAGAGTCAGATGGTGCACAAGTTACCGAGAATTACCAAATGGAATATGGAGTAACTTTAAAATGAGAAGCACAATTACTCAATGGTACTAAAAACCATTCTCTGGAAGTCAGTTGTGAACATCAAAAATTAAATATGTGATACATTAAATTGTAATTTCAGAATTACACGTAAGTTATAGTCTATTTGATCACTTCTTCCATACTTAAAATGTATCACTGATCACAGAGAAGCTCACAGAACTGACATTAAAAAAATTAATCTTATAAAATATTATTACTGTGAATATTTGTTAATACAGTGAAGTCTAGAACTGTGAAAGGACATATCCACTTGAAGCATTCCATTTTATGCAAAAAAATTTCCTTATATCGTTCCTTCAAATAATCCATAAACTTGAAACAATGTACACAATATACATAAAACAGTTAGTGATAAGTTTCAAATAAGCTTACTGAATAATTTCTGAGAGTCTTCCTCCGATTTATCACCGTGCTTCCTAAGCAACTGTCATGAAATGAGAGGGTTAGAAGCTCCCTTTCTGCCCTGTGTCCTTCACCAATCCAAGTTTCAACGTTGTTGTTCACGGCAGCTTCCAACAGTTGCTAGGCTCTGAGCAAGTGATTAACTGGTTGCTGTGGTGGCATGAGTTGTTTACCAAATTTCCTGAAAAGACGGAGGTATCCATGAAGAATTGTATTTAGCACAATGTAATTAACTTTGCTATGTGCATGTGCCATTATTATGACAAAAAGTTAATTCCCTGACTTTAAAATAAATCACACTTGCACTTCTCAAGCACCCTAAGGTGGTATTTCAAGGCATTCCACACCAGAGAATTCTTTTGGAACATACTGGGAGTGATTACAGATATTGTGGGCAAAGATAGCAGTTATTGTGCATTCCTCAACTTCTATAAACAGAGGAGATCAAGTGAGAAATCTGATTTTATTTTCTGTAGGATTAGGAGGAAAGAGAAGAATGCTGATTATAGGAGAGCTCTCTGATAATTTTCAATCAGTGCAAAAGATTTTAAGAAAATTTTGCATCCAGCTGAACTACTATAAAAAGTAGAAAATGTATTGTATTAACAAATGATAAAATATCTAACAAACAGAATGTTGCACTCCTCTAATACCAAATGGATCTTCAGCCTAAATCAATCAGATCTCTTGCTGAGATTCTCCATTGCATAGTCATCTGCCTGATAGGCAAAGTGTCATTGGTTCAACTAATTTCATACCTGACAAAATCAAAATACTGTAGATACTGGACATCTGAACTATAAACAAAAAAATGTTGGAAATACTCAACAGGTCAGGCAGCAACAAAGTGAAACAGAGGATGGAATCTTAGTAGGCTCTGAGTGAGGTTGGCGATGGTGAGATGCACAGTAGAATTGGGTGACATCTTGAGTTCAAGGTCATCTCCCAGTATCTTGCTTGCTTTATTCAAGTGGCAATATTCTTGCTGGGCAGGGGCTATTTTACAATTGACGCTCATTACTGTGTGTTAAGCCTTGTTAACAACTCACCTCAGCTAGGGCTGCGATCTTATCAAACTTACCATACAAAATTTCCACTGAGCAAACTTAACATGAAAAACAGAGTGTGTTCTTGGACAGCTAAACATCTCGGAAAACATCCATCTTGCTCACAGCTAAACTGCAGATACCAGCTGGACGTACCTTTTCACCACGGTTATTGGCACATCACTTTCAGGAAGTCATTGCCCACATCCCAGCATCCTCCTGGTACTAGGCTCTTTTGGAAATTGGCAGCTACGATATTGTGGGGATAATTGAGACGTGGCTTCAAGTGGACAGAGCCTGGGAAATGAATATTTAAGGCTATACTTGCTATCGTAAGCACAGACTGACGGGCAGAGGGGGGTGGGGTGGCCCTGTTGGTAAGGGATGATATTCAGTCCCTTGCGCGGGGGACCTAGAATCAGGGGAAGTAGAGTCAGTATGGATAGAGCTGAGAAATTCTAAGGGTAGAAAGACCCTCTTGGGAGTTATCTTCAGGCCCCCAAAAAGTAGTATGGATGTAGGGTGTAAGTTGAATATGGAGCTGAAATTGGTCTGTTGCAAAGATGTTACTACAGTTGTTATGGGGGATTTCAACATGCAGGTAGACTGGGAGAATCAGGATGGCATTGGACCTCAAGAAAGAGACTTTGAGGAGTGCCTCCGAGATGGATTCTTAGAACTGCTGGTGCTGGAGCCAACCAGGGAGAAGGCAATTCTGGATCTGGTATTGTGCAACGAACCAGAATTGATCAAGGACCTCGAAATGAAGGAGCCATTAGAAGGTAGTGACCATAATACAATAAGCTTCAATCTGCAATTTGAAAGGTAGAGGGTACAATATTTCAGTTGAATAAGGGGAACTATGAAGCTACAAGGGAGGAGCTGGCCAAAGTTCAATGGTGCAATACTTTAGCAGGAACGACAATGGAGGAACAATGGCAGATATTTCTGGGTATAATGCAGAAGATGCAGGATCAGTTCATTCCAAAAAGGAAGAAAGATCCTATGAGGAGGCAGGAGTGGCCATGGCTGAAAAGGGAAGTTAAGAAACATATAAAGTCAAAAGAGAAAGAGCATAACATAGCAAAGATAAGTGGGAAAACAGAGGACTGGGAAGCTTTTAAAGAACAACAGAGGATTATTAAGAAGGAAATACGCAGAATAAAAATGAGGTACGAAGGTAAACTGGCCAAAAATATAAAGGAGGATAGTAAAAGCTTTTTTAGGTATGTGAAAGGGAAAAAAATAGTTAAGACTAAAATTGGGCCCTTGAAGACAGGAACAGGGGAATATATTATGGGGAACAAAGAAATGGCAGAAGAGTTGAATTGGTACTTCAGATCTGTGTTCACTGGGGAAGACACAAGCAATCTCCCTGAGGTAACAGTGGCTGAGGGACCTGAACTGAAGGGAATTTATATTTGCCAGGAATTAGTGTTGGAGAGACTGTTAGGTCTGAAGGTTGATAAGTCCCCAGGGCCTGATGGTCTACATCCCAGGGTACTGAAGGAGGTGGCTCGGGAAATCGTGGATGCATTGGTGATTATTTTCCAGAGTTCGATAGATTTAGGATCAGTTCCTGCGGATTGGAGGGTGGCTAATGCTGTACCACTTTTTAAGAAAGGAGCGAGAGAAAGCAGGAAATTATAAACCAGTTAGTCTGACCTCAGTGGTGGGAAAGATGCTGGAGTCAATTATAAAGGATGAAATTACGACACATCTGGATAGCAGTAACAGGATAGGTCAGAGTCAGCATGGATTTATGAAGGGGAAATCATGCTTGACTAATCTTCTGGAATTTTTTGAGGATGTAACTCTGAAGATGGACAAGGGAGATCCAGTTGATGTAGTGTACCTGGACTTTCAGAAAGCCTTTGATAAAGTCCCACATAGGAGGTTAGTGAGCAAAATTAGGGCGCATGGTATTGGGGGTAAAGTACTGACTTGGATTGAAAATTGGTTGGCTGACAGGAAACAAAGAGTAGTGATAAACAGCTCCCTTTCAGAATGGCAGGTGGTGACCAGTGGGGTACCACAGGGATCAGTGTTGGGACTGCAGCTTTTTACAATATATATTAATGATATAGAAGATGTTATTAATAGTAACATTAGCAAATTTGCTGATGATACAAAGCTGGGTGGCAGGTGAAATGTGATGAGGATGTTAGGAGATTACAGGGTGACCTGGACAGGTTAGGTGAGTGGACAGATACATGGCAGATGCGGTTTAATGTGGATAAATGAATGGTTATCCACTTTGGTGGCAAGAACGGGAAGGCAGATTACTACCTAAATGGAGTCAAGTTAGGTAAAGGGGCAGTATAAAGAGATCTGGGTGTTCTTGTACACCAGTCAATGAAGGCAAGCATACAGGTACAGCAGGTAGTGAAGAAAGCTAATAGCATGCTGGCCTTCATAGCAAGAGGGATTGAGTACAGAAGCAAAGAGGTTCTTCTGCAGCTGTACAGGGCCCTGGTGAGACCGCACATGGAATATTGTGTGCAGTTCTGGTCTCCAAATTTGAGGAAAGACATTTTGGCTATTGAGGGAGTGCAGCGTAGGTTCATGAGGTCAATTCCTGGAATAGTGGCACTATCTTATGTTGAAAGATTGGAGCGACTGGGCTTGTATACCCTTGATTTAGAAGACTGAGAGGGGATCTGATTGAGATGTATAAGATTATTAAAGGATTGGACACTCTGGAGGCAGGAAACATGTTTCCGCTGATGGGTAAGTCCCGAACCAGAGGACACAGCTTAAAAATAAGGGGTAGGCCATTTATGACAGAGATGAGGAGAAACTTCTTCACCCAGAGAGTGGTGGGTGTGTGGAATGCTCTGCCCCAGAGGGCAGTGGAGGCCCAGTCTCTGGATTCATTTAAGAAAGAGTTGGATAGAGCTCTCAAGGATAGTGGAATCAAGGGTTATGGAGATAAGGCAGGAACAGGATACTGATTGAGGATGATCAGCCATGATCATAATGATTGGTGGTGAAGACTCGAAGGGCAGAATGGCCTACTCCTGCACCTATTGTCTATTGTCTATTGTCAAAGGCAGACTGATCTAGCAGGGTACATCAGTAACTAGCAATGTATGACTGCACAAGGTGCAAACACCAAATAGGGACAGGAACCCATTACATAGCGGGAACCAGACTGTCTACCAGGACTGATATCTTGCTTTCTCAGTGCACAATATCTGATGCCTACCAGTATGCCCTGCCTTACTGTGCCTTGCACTGGTAACTGACACTAGTGGGCGGCACGGTGGCACAGTGGTTAGCACTGCTGCCTCACAGTGCCAGAGACCCGGGTTCAATTCCCAACTCAGGCGACTGACTGTGTGGAGTTTGCACGTTCTCCCCGTGTCTGCGTGGGTTTCCTCCGGGTGCTCCGGTTTCCTCCCACAGTCCAAAGATGTGCGGGTCAGGTGAATTGGCCATGCTAAATTGCCTGTAGTGTTAGGTAAGGGGTAAATGAAGGGGTATGGGTGGGTTGCGCTTCAGCGGGTCAGTGTGGACTTGTTGGGCCGAAGGGCCTGTTTCCACACTGTAAGTAATCTAATCTAATCTAAAACCTTAAAAATGTGTGTCTCCTAGTCCCGAAATCTCCCATCCTAGTTGGGTGACGATGCTGTGCGGCAGTTGTCAGTAAAGGGCTCATGCATCTTGTTTTATGTCAGATTGGTATATCAATCGAACACCTGTCCCATGTGGCAGCAGTGTTTGTGCCAAACACATGGCAACTGCACCAAGCAGTACAATATATCTGAAGCTCTGAGGGAATTAGTCCATAGTAAAGCACACATGGGCATCCATCAGTGATGGGGTGCCTGGCATGGTGAGTCAAGGGCAGCCTCCTGTTCCAATCCCAGGCTGCCGTCATGGCCTGGCAACCAGTTGTTGCTTTGCTCGGGAGGTCCATGCCTTTGTACTCCTGGGAGCCAGTCCCTAGGTGCCAATCCAGAGATATGTCTGGCACCATCAGGGGGATGTCTGGCCACCAGCCAGGGGACTGAGTAGGTGAGGGTCATTGTCACATTGCTTGAGGAGAACAGCTGTGAGTGGGTGGGGTAAATGAGCCAACTTGTGAGGGAGGGAGGGGTCTATATCTGCAACCAGTCACTGGGCATTCACATGGGAACAATACATGATATGTTGGTCGCAGAGGCAAACAGTGTGCCTCCTCCCAGGGAATCCCGCAGCATTGACCATCTCTGTGTTGCACCTCCATGTCACCATCATTGCTGGGGAACTCCCTCCAATATACATTTCAATGCACACAGCCAGCCACACAGGATACAGTCTCGAAGGGTGGGTCATCTGAAGTCATGCACATGCATTGCTGCCTGCTCCCAAATGATGTCTTTGGTGCTCATTGTACACCCCTACAATTTCACCACAATAATGCCCAAGGTGTGATGCTTCAGAGTGCAATGGAGCATCAAGAACCTAAACAGAATCAGGGATACCCTCAAAAATGGTGAATAACAAGGTTTCATGACATAAAGCAAGTATTTTCATACCATTCTGTGGAAAACAAGCTATTTAGGAACTCAGGAATACTGTCCTATCTGATTGGCCAGCAGCTACAATAGTCCCAATAGCATGAGAACTCAATCATGGTTATAAGCAGCCCTGAAACAAGAGCAATGGATCTGAGTTACATTCTGAGCTTTTAAGGTTTGGAATAGATCAATACCATGGAGGAGGGAATGTACTTTGGAGATAAGACAGGGAGGTACAAAGGTAGACCTACCATCTTGGGGTAGTGTCTCCAATGTACACTGTTCAACTCCAAAAAAGGAATCCCTTTCTTTCTGCTTTCTTGTTTCAGACTCTCCATCTCAACTGTCTGCCATCACCAGGGGACGCAATGGCCTTGTGGTAAAATCACTAAACTCTTAATAGATATAGATTGTAGGGAACTAGATGGTGACATCTTGCACAATATCCAAATTACAGAGGAGGAAGTCCTGGATGTCTTGAAACGGATAAAAGTGGATAAATCCATAGGACCTGATCAGGTGTAGCCTAGAACTCTGTGGGAAGCTAGAGAAGTGATTGCTGGGCCTCTTACTGAGATATTTGTACCATATATAGTCACAGGTGAGGTGCTGGAAGACTGGAGGTTGGCGAATGTGATGCCACTTTTTAAGAAAGGTGGTAAGGACAAGTCAGGGAACTATAGACCAGTAAGCCTAACATCGGTGGTGAGCAAGCTGTTGGAGGCAATCCTGAGGGACAGGATGTACATGTGTTTAGAAAGGCAAGGACTGATTAGGGGTAGTTAATATGGCTTTGTGTGTGGGAAATCATGTCTCACAAACTTGATTGAGTTGTTTGAAGAAAAAACAAAGAGAATTGACGAGGGCAAAGCGGTAGATGTGAGCTATATGGACCTCAGTTTGGCTTTCGACAAGGTTCCCCATGGGAGACTGATTAGCAAGGTTAGATCTCATGGAATACAGGGAGAACTAGCCATTTGGATACAGTTCTGGCTCAAAGGTAGAAGACAGAGGGTGGTGGTGGAGGGTTATTTTTCAGACTGGAGGCTTGTGACCAATGGATGGCACAAGGATCGGTGCTGAGTCCACTACTTTGTGTCATTTATATAAATGGTTTGGATGCAAACATAAGAGGTACAGTTAGTAAGTTTGCAGATGACACCAAAATTGGAGGTGTAGTGGACAGCAAAGAAGGTTACCTCAGATTAAAATGGGATTACAACGGGATCTTGACCAGATGGACCAATGGGCTGAGAAGTGGCAGATGGATTTTAATTCATATAAATGCGAGGTGCTGCATTTTGGGAAAGCAGATCTTAGTAGGACTTATACACTTAATGGTAAGGTCCTTGGGAGTGTTGCTGAACAAAGAGACCTTGGAGTGCAGGTTCATAGCTCCTTGAAAGTGGAGTTGCAGGTAGATAGGATAGTGAAGAAGACATTTGGTATGCTTTCCTTTCTTGGTCAGAGTATTGAGTACTGGAAATGGGAGGTTATGTTGCGGCTGTACAGGACATTGGTTAGGCCACTTTTGGGATATTTTGTGCAACTCTGGTCTCCTTCCTATTGGAAAGATATTGTGAAACTTGAAAGATTTCAGAAAAGATTGACAAGGATGTTGCCAGGGTTGGAGGATTTGAGTTATAGGGAGAGGCTGAACAGGCTGGGGCTGTTTTCCCTGGAGCATTGGAGGCTGAGGGGTGACCTTATAGAGATTTATAAAATCATGAGGGGAATGGATAGGATAAATAGACAAGGTCTTTTCCCTAGGACTAGAGGGCGTAGGTTTAGTGTGAGAGGGGAAAGATATAAAAGAGAACTAAGGGGCAACTTTTTCACGCCACGGGTGGTATGTGTATGGAATGAGCTGCCAGAGGAAGTGGCGGAAGCTGGTACAATTGCAACATTTAAAAGACATTTTGATGGGTATATGAATAGGAAGGGTTTGGAGAGATATGGGCCGGGTGCTGGCAGGTGGGACTAGATTGGATTGGACATCAGGTCGGCATAGAAGGATCTGTTTCCATGCTGTACATCTCTATGATTCTATGACTCCAAGCCAGAGACCCAGATAATATTCTGGGAACCAGGGTTCGAATCCCATCATGACAGATGGTGAAATTAAGAATCTAATAATGACCAAGAATCCATTGTAATTGTCAAGAAAAGACCCATCTAATATCCTTCATGGAAAGAAGCTGTCATCTTTACCTGGTCTGGCTTATATGTGACTCCAGACGCACAGCAATGTGGTTGACTCTTAACCTCCCTCTGGGCGATAAAAACTGCCCTGGCCAGTGATGCCTTCACCCCATGAATTAATAAAGGGCCAACTGAATTATGGGATGGGTCATTTAATATTCACAGAGAAAGTGAAGGGTGGAGATCTAAGTCAAAAGTGTGGCACTGGAAAAGCACAGTAGGTTAAGCAGCATCTGAGGAGCAGGAGAGTCAACATTTCAGTCATAAGCCCTTCATCACATTCCTGAAAAAGGGCTTATGCCCAAAACATTGACTCTCCTGATCCTCAGATGCTGCCTGACCTGCTGTGCTTTTCCAGCGCCATACGTTTTGACATGTAATGTTGATGTCAACTGGCTTGTTAAAAAGTTCAACTGCCTGTGACTAATAATTTCTGAGATGGAGGACAGACTACCAAGTTCAGCTAATGCCCACCCTACTGTGTGTGGGGATTAGGTCAGGGGGGTGTTTGGGAAGGTGCTGCACTAGCCACCTCTCAAATGTTATGTGAATGCCAGTCAAGAAAATACTGTCAGGAGATCCAAGATGGCGGCGATCGAATAGGTCTGCTCTGTTGAGCTCTGCATCATAACCCAGGCAGGATGGTGCTTTTACCCTCCCTTTATTCGTTATTTTGGTAAAAATCAGCAATTTTAGATCCCCACAATCTTTGTACATTAGATTTGGCGATCAATGAAGATGACTAAGGGAAAAGGGCTGTGCGGATCGCAACAAGCAGGGCATTCCCCTGTAGCAATGGACATGCTTGTGTCCACAGCGCGACCTCCGCGGATGTTCCTGTGGACTTACCTGCACTGTAGATCCTGGTCTCGGAGTTCATGAAACTTCAAGAGAAGATTGATTTTGCGATGGTGAAGACCCGGACCGATCTCAGCCATACTACCACAAGCAGGACATCCAGCGTCTCGGCCAGCAAATGGAGGAAGTGGTGCAACGGAGGCCGAGACAGGCCAGGTGCGAATCGAGCAGGTCCACCGGGTCACAGGGCATAGGCCTGGATTGGACCAGCGCCCCCAGCTGGCCCTAGTGCGACTCCAGCACTATGGAGAAAAGCAAATGGTGTTGGAAGCTTCCAGAGCACTGAGGAAGGATCGACAGGCCCTGATCCAAAATGGATCAAAGATTATGTTTTCTCTGGACTTTTCTGAAGCTGTGATCTGCAAGAGAAAGGTCTTTGATGAGGTAACGAAGATGATGAGAATCGTGAATATTCAGTACTCTGCAGTGTTACGTTTCAGCCACAGAGGGTTCGTGTATAATTTTGATTCATCAGAAAAGGCAAAGGACTTCCAGGACACTTTAAAATAGATTGGTTGGTTCAACTCATATGGACAATAGTGTTTTCTTTGTTGTTTACCTTGTTTATCTGATTTTGCTCTTTTAATATGGTGGGATTCATTTTTCTATTCTTTCTCCCCTCCCATTGTCTTTTTTCTATTATTCCCTTTTCCTTTCTCTTTCTTGGTCTAGGATGGGGCGGGGTTTGGGTTTTTTTTAATCAATACTGACTGGGGTCAAAGTACGGGTGGGACGGGTTGAATGCCCCCTTCGAATTTTCTTGTCATAATGTCCATTTTTTTTTTACTTTGTTTTGCCTGGGTTTGGGGCACGGCTTCAGCTTGAAGGAACCATGGAGGGGGTTAGTGGGTAGTGTGAGTGCTCACTGTGGGCAAGGAAGAAGTCTCCTCTTATTGTTTTATGTGTTGGTTCATTATAGGAATAGTTTTTAGAAGTTTTGCTTTGGTAATTTTTGTAGTTGTGTTTTCTAGTTTATATGAATCTTATACTGTTTTCACTCAGTGCATTATGAGTAGAGTTCCTCCTCTTGGGGGGGGGGGTCATGGGCTGTTTTGGATGGCAATGGCTAATTGCCTGTTTAAATGGTGCACTGGAATTCTAAGGGGAGTCATTCACCAATTAAGAGAAAGAAGATACTTTTGGGCCTTAGAAAAGAGATGGTTGATGTAGCCCTGCTGCAAGAAACACATTTAGGCGATAAGGAGCATTTAAAGTTTTAGCAAAGAGGGTTCGGCTGGATGTTTTTCTTGTCCTTTAATTCTAAAAACAGAAGAGTAGCTATACTCAACCATTTCAGCTGTTTGACCAAATTAAGGATGAATATGGATGGTGTGATCCTCAAAGCTTTAATACATGGAGAGGAGTATGGGATTTTGAATGTATATTGCTCCCCCGGCACAACCCCTCAAATGATGCACATTCCAAGTTGATGGCCCTTGGAGCATGCCATAGAATTAGAGGGGGAATACTTTAATCGTCTATAGACCCCGAGGTAGATAGGATGCTCAGGGGTCCCGCAACCTAGACTACTGGTGGACCTGAGTGGGGAGTTGGGGCTGGTGGACATGTGGAGATGTCTTCACCCTGAGGGTAGGGTCTTTACCTTCTTCTCTAACCCACACAAGTGCTACACTAGGATTGACATACTTTTTGCTCCACTGGCCTTTTTGCTGTCTTGTAGAATTGGGAACACAGCCATTTCTGACATGCGGCAGTGTATCTGGACGTTAAGCCAAAGGCAATGGGACAGGCCTACGGCATTGGCGCATGGATCCTTTCCTACTGAAAGACAGTAAGTTTACTGAGTACTTTTCACAGGAATTTAAATTTTTTGGATATTAATTCAGGTACAGCCAGTAACCTATTGGTGCTCTGGGAGACTGCCAAGGCCTATGCAAGGGGTTTGATTATTTCTTACTCGGTGACCCGCAAGCGGTAGAGGGGAGAGCAGCAGTATATGCTTGCGGACCAGTTGAAGGCAGCAGAGACGGCATACTTTGATAAGCCACCTGTGACCAAGTTACAGCGGGTTATACCCCTCAGTTATTCAAGTATGGTGATAAGCCAAGTAGATACCTGGCATACCTGACTAGGAAGAAGAGTGCCCCCAATTTATCACATCCATCAGAGAGTGTGCTGGTATTCTCACTTGTGATTCCGAAAAGATCAACGTGACATTTAGGAAATTCTATTCTGAATTATATGGGTCGGAGGGCTGTGAGGACAGGTTGGCGAAGATGGAGTCCTTTTTTAAGACCTTGGAACTCTCAGGTGTAACTTTGGAGCAGACGTCTCTTTTGAATGCCCCTCTGACAATCCAAGAGATACTGAGGTGGTGAGGCAGCCCCAGAGTGGTAAAGTGCCCGGCCCAGATGGATTTCAGAGCGAGTTTTATAAGGAGTTTATAAACAGGTTGACCAGGCCAATGTTGGACGTGTACAATTATTCATACAGTCAGGACTGCCTCCCATTCTCTCTGAGAGAAGCTAATATCCCCCTTATTCTCAACAGCGGGAAAGCTCCAAGGATTGTGCTTCATATTGGCCCATATCGCTAGTAAACATGGATTTCAAAATTTTGTCAAAAATGCTGGCATTGAGGCTGGAGAAGGTATTGCCCTCCATTGTAAAGGAGGACCAGACAGGTTTTGTTAAGGGTCGCAGGCCCTCTAACAACATTAGAAGAGAACTGAATCTGGTCCAGGTATGCCAGCAGGGGTCAATTCCCCGGGCTTGGTGGTCTCCCTGGATGCAGAGAAAGAGTTTGACCAGGTGGAGTGGCCATAGCTCTTTTATGTCCTGGAACGCTTTGGTCTTGGGTGGGGGGAAGTCTTCACCAGGTGGGTGGCAGTATTATACAGCGACCCTAAGGCAGCAGTTCTCACTAATAGAATGAGATCTGAAAATTATCATATTGGTAAAGGCAGCCAACAAGGGTGCCACCTTTCACCGTTGCTGTTTACATTAGTGATTGAGCCGTTGACAGAGGCTATCCGGAGGGACCCCAATATAGTTGCTCCGGAGGTGGGATCAGGGGGCCATAAAATCACCCTTAATGCAGATGATATTCTTCTTTTTCTAACTAACTCGACAATATCTGTGCCCCGTTTAATAAAAGTGATGAATTTATTTGGTTCTTTCTCGGGGTATAAAATCAATTTTATGAATTCGGAGGCCATGCCTATGGGGGTGTCTTGTCAGAGTACCTGGGGTTGGAATCCGATCCCCTCTCAGGTGGTCACAGCGAGGTTTCCTGTATTTAGGCATTTTTATTGCTCCGGTCTTTGATCAATAATATAAAGCTAATTTTTGTGCAGTTACTGGAGAAGATAAGGCAGGGCCTTCAGCTTTGGGAGGCTCTTCTGATATCTTGATTTGGTAGAATAGCTCTGCTTAAAGTGAACGTTCTTCCTTGTTTATGATATCCCATGTGAATGCTCCCTTCGATGCTACCTAGGCAAGCACTATGGAGGCTAAGCAGTTGGCTCGGCCCTTTCATCTGGTGTGACAGGCAGCCTCTTATTAAGCTTGCTAAATCGCAGCTTCCACAGGCAATGCGGTGGGGGGTGTGAACTTTCCAGATTTTAAGAAATATCAATTAAGTTCCCTATTATCCTGTGTGACTGACAGGGCTTGCCTGGATCTGAGGTCAATTTGGCTGGACGTCGAGGCCTCCCAGGCAAAATGCCCCCTCATTAATTGTTGTTTAGGGACAAGATAAGGGCTATCATGGAGCATTGCAGAAACCTGATTGTACTTAACCCGGTTAAAGCATGGAGAATGATCCAACAAAGCGAGGGCAATTTATATAAAACTTCGCTTTTTACCCCCATAGTAGGAATGCCAGGATTTCAATCAGGATTGATAGATTCTGGCTTTAGGCTCTGGGAGTCTAGAAAAGTTTCCTGTTTGGGAGATGTATTTGAGGGGGAGGTCATGACACCTTTCGATCAGCTGAGCCAGAAATATGAGTTGTCCAGTAGGGTCCTCTTTCATTATTTTCAGATTAGGGACTTTATACAGAAAAAGACTACATTATTGGTTAATCTCTATAAGTCTGATGTGAAGAGGACAGTACTCCCGTCCACAGGTACTCTCTCGATCAGTACCTTCTACCATTTACTAGGAGGTGGTGTCTCAAAGGACATTGAGCAGTTGTGTGGGATCTGGACTCAGGAATTAGGACTGGAGATCTCATCAGAGGCATGGGAAGATATTTAGGAGAAGGTGAGGATGATTTCGGTTTATAATAGGACGCATGCTATGCAACTGAAGGTTCTCCACAGGGCTTATTTGGCTTGCAAAATTTAAAAAAGGAATGTCTCCAATGAGCCCCAAATGTAAAACAGATGTTGGCATTCTTATTCATTGCTTGTGGTCATGCCACAAGCTTCGTAGGTATTAAGGCACTATAGCGAAGGGTCTTGGGAATCCAGATCAAGGTAGATCCGGTGTCCCTCCTCTTGGGTCTGCCAGAGCTCCTCTCTTTAGATCAGAAGAATCTGTTTAATATTCTCTCATATTGTGGAAGGAAGACCATTCTGATGAGCTGGATATTGGAAAATCCCGCAGTTTTTTTGGGATGGTATAAGTTAGTTATGGAACGTATTACCCCTAGACTTCTTTATAAGTAAGGTGCAGCAGAGAATGGAACTTTTTTATTAGACATGGCATCCCTTTTTGAACTATATAGACACAGACTTGTCGGCCATATTGGTCAGGGCTTTTGTGTAGCCATGAGGGCTGTGTCTGGTGGGTCGGGGGCCCCGAGAGGAAGAACCTCAAATAAATATGGGTATGCCAACTGATGCTCCCAATGATGGGGGGCTTTGGAGATTGCAGCGAGTGCTGTAATTTAATTTAATGCACTCCAATCTAATTTAATTTAGTTTATTTTGTTTAATTATTTATTGAATAGTAGTATGGGGAGATTTCTTTTCTCTAATTTGTTTGTGAAGTGAAGTAGTAGTTGATTTATTGTTATCGTTGTTATACTATAAGATTGTTATACTATTTTATAGTAACTTTATAATTTTGTAAAAAGTTCAAAATCTTTTTCAATAATAAAAAAACAGAAACACTCTCAGCAACGGGATAGATGGGTCACAAACCCAGCACAAAGTTTCAGGTCGATAAACCTGGGGGGGGGCGAAATTAGAGGGGCACAGAATTGAAAATGATAAGAATGAGTTATTGAGAAAAATAATGCAAGGAGGACCCCGAATCAGTCAGCTTTACCTGGGAGAGAGTTACAGCTTCAGATTCAGCAGAATGCCAGGCATGAGAAATAAAATCCAGCTGGAACATCATAAGGAAGTCTTAGGTTGATTGGCCGGTGAGGAATGTTGCTTGGCGACTGGGGCAAAACAATTGGTAATTTAAAACAGTATTAAATGTAACATGTAAGAAGGGAGTACTTGTCAAGTTTTACCTTGCACTTTTACATAAATGTAGTAAGTGTGAGTAGGGTTTATCAACATTGTTATGGTTTACTAATAGTAAGAAGGTTTACATAAAGCTTTCTTAGCATTGGTAAGTTTTATTACCAGCAGCAAGGTTTATTAGTAACAATAAGGTTATTAGTTAACAAATAAAGTATTGGCATGGGGTAACTGCACCCTTAAGAATGCACATGGGAATTCCAGGATACTTCTTCGATTATTGTCAACATTTGCAACAGCTTAGGTTTTGGAGCTTCAACAGCAGCAGGCATCATTGTGGTCAATAGTTGAGGCTGAGAGATATATGGATTGTATGTTTACAGACACAGTCACCCCACAGTTTGAGAGTATATAGCAAGTAAGGGAATGAATGCCCCACCAGGTAGTCACAAACAAATAAACTGGTCACTCAGGAGTCCCTTGAGTGTATCCCACTCTCTAACCAGTACTGAGTTCTGAATATGGATGAGGTAATGGCTTATCCGTGGGGGACATTTTTGTGGATGCAGCTATCAATCAAAGATCAAATGTTGCTTTTCTAGGGTCAGTGATATGGAAATCACCGAACAACTACAGAACATTACAGAGTGGAAGTGTGAATAGCAGGGGGACATGATCCATATTGGTACCGATGACATACATAGAAAAAAAAAGATGAGATGCTTGAGATAATGAAGGAATTAGGAAAGAAACTACAAAGTAGTACCTTAAGTTAATAATCTCCTAATTCCACATGTTAGTGAGTGTAAAACTAGGAAGTGAAGACAGATTATTGCATGACTGGAGGGATGATGTAATGGAAGGACTTTAGATTCCTTGGCCATTGACTCCAGTTCTGTGAGAGGTGGGATCTGAACAAGCCAAATGGTTTGTACCTTAACAGGCCAAAACAAATAATTTTGCAGTTGGTCAGATTTTAAACTAGTTTGGTGGGGGCAGTGGAGGGATCTGGTGGGTGAGTTCAATTGGGATAAAATCAGAAATGGAATGAGAGGCAAAAGGAATGAAGATTAGAAAATGTAAAAAGAGAGTTTGGCGGTGTTCAAGGGTTTATATTTCATTGCAAGGAGCTTAGCAAATAAAGCAGGTGAGCAGGGAACGCGGATAGAAATGCGCCAAAAGGTATCATAACTGAAATAACTCCACAGAGACTGGTATTCTGTCACCAAGTCACCCTTTATTTATACATGACTTTAGTCCTTGACTTTAGTACTGCCTCTTCAGAGTCAGCTCTCAGAATGAACAGGTTGTCTGACACTCCTGGTTCTTATCTGTCACCAGGACTCCCTGATTGGACAAGATTAAAAGCCTCAACCATGGAACTCATATTCTATGAGGTCCTGCTGGCTGACCTCATTACAATCACTACAATACCAAATACTCAAAGAAGCATAGAAATGACAGCCTCGTTACAGGGCTTTCAGACAAGTTAGAGAGAGGGATAAGTAGGAAGAAGGGTGTCAATTTCGGCCAAAGAAACAATTAAAGGTGTGAGAAGGCCATGTGAATCAAATTAAAAATCAAAAAGAGGGCCTGTCAGACTATTATCTGTTTACAATAGAGCCCCAAACAATCAGAGGTGGATAGAAGACCAAATGCATAGGCAACTCTCTGACATGTGCAATGACATTGTCCCAATATTGAATGGGATTGATTCAGTCTGAAGAGTAAAAGAGGGAGTAGAATCCTTGCATTCTAGAGAATGTTTTTGGCCAGCATTTGCAAGCCCAAACATATGGGGCATTTTTCTGTACTTAGCTTTAGAAAGTGAAGCTGAGCAGATGGAAGGAGTAGCAGTGGGAGAGTGTAAATTCAGTTAGGGGCTCCTCTGGGCATGGTGGTATTGTCCCAACCTCTGAGTGAGGAGGCTTGGGTTCAGATCCACACTGCTGCAGTGGTGGATAATAACATCTCTGAAACAGGTTGGTTAGAAAACATGTCGAACTCAATTAGTTTTAATATAATTATGGAAAAGCACAAAGATAGAACAAGAGTTCAAGTTTTAAATTAGGGCAAGGTCAAGTTCACGAAGCTGAGGAGTGATTTAGCAAACTTGGACAGGAAAGAGCATCTTGAAGGAAGTGTAATTATATTTTTATGGAACATAAAAAGAATGACATCAGTGTTAGAGAATTAGGAGGTATTCAAAGAACTCAGAGTAAACATGTTCCCATAAAGTGAAAGGGCAGAATAAACAAATATAGAGGACCCTGGGTATCAAAGAGCACACAGGATAAAATAGGGAAGCTTGTATCAAATACTGAGAAATCAGTTCTGCAGAAGGCCAAGAGGAGCTTTCAAAGTGCAGGATTGAAAGCAGAAAGGAAGTTGGGAAAGCAAAGAGATGCATGCAAGAATACTGACAAGTAAAAACCAAACAATAAAATCATTTTTTTTCATCAAAGTATTAATAGTAAGAGGATAGTGTTTGGAAATATAAGAACTTGAGAATTACTGACAATAGACACATTTTGTCAAAGCTTTTCATCAGGATGTTTCACAAGAATTCAAATTCAGGGAAAAGCATCTCTACTGCATAAAAGGAGAGTACTGACTGGTTAGCAAGTAGACTCTAATTGATAGGATGTCACCATAGAGAATGCACCCATTAATGGTAAAGTTTTGAACATTTATCACAGCATTTTCCTGAGAAGTGAACCAACAAATGGTTATCACCTATTCTGGGTGAATGGCTGTCATCTATATTATTGAGTTGAACCAAGTGCAGTGTGGGTACATGTTCTTTCTGTCTGCAAAGAACTGTGTCTTACTGTGTGTAACTTCTAGTACAGTACGTGTAAGTGCAGCACACTGTGCTCTAGGCTGCCACAGGGTGGCTCTGCATCATACATCATATTTTCATTCTCTTTTTTTGTGTGATCCACAAAAATATGATTATACTTCCTTTAATGTTTGCTCTGTTCACTGAGGGAACCTTGAAGAAAGTGGTCTACAGGAAAGAAACCAAACAGCAGAGGCAACTGATCAGATGATCTCAATCTCAGTGACAACGCAGTCCATGAAGTCCTTGTTGGAGGTGAGGATAGAGGAGCTCCGGGAGAGGCACATGAAGCTGATTTACAGTCCAGAAAAGATTCTATTCCAGGATAATCCTAGGGTAGTGAACAGTTTGACAGGTGAGCACAGGATCCAATATAAACAGAAATTGCTGGAGAAATTTAGCAGGTCTGGCAGCATCTATGGAGAGAAAGTAGACTAAATGATTTAGGGCTAGTGACCCTTCAGAAATGATTGTAGCTTGGAAAAAAGTGGTATATATGCTGAAGACAGCGGGGTGCAGGTGGGGCTTGGATGGGGTTGCAGGGTGAATGGATTACATGATTGGTGGAGATGAAACCCAGAGAGAGAGAAAACAGCATTTGGACAGACAAATGAGATGGGTCATGATGAGCTGGGAATAAAGAAAAGCTGTTAATGGAGACTGTTAGTGGGTGAAATCAGGTTAGCAGTGATGAAAGCAGCCCATATGTTGACAACTGCAAATGTGTTGCTGGTCAAAGCACAGCAGGCCAGGCAGCATCTCAGGAATAGAGAATTCGACGTTTCGAGCATAAGCCCTTCATCAGGAATGAGGAGAGTGTGCCAAGCAGGCTAAGATAAAAGGTAGGGAGGAGGGACTTGGGGGAGGGGCGATGGAGGTGGGATAGGTGGAAGGAGCTGCAAATGTGTTGCTGGTCAAAGCACAGCAGGCCAGGCAGCATCTCAGGAATAGAGTTGACAAGACTGGGGGTGTTGTGGGTAAGGAACATAGAAGAAGGTATTCAATAAAATTATTGAACTTGAGAATAAAGGACACTGACTGGAGCTTTATATAGTTTTTATAAGACCTCCCTAACTTTGCACACTATCCCTTTGAAACACAGGCCAAAGTTCTACTTGCTTTTCCTTGAAGCCTGCAAGAAGCCCAAGTGGAAAATGAGGTGCTGTTCTTCTAACTTGTGCTGAGTTTCACTCGAGCACTATAGCAGGCCTGAGATGAAATGTTAGCCAGGGAACATGATGGTGCGTTGAAGTGGGAGGCAACTGGAAGCTTGGGGTCAGTTTTGTGGACAGGATCCAATAATGCTCTATGACAATAAAATCATAAGACCATAGGATGTAGGGGTAAAAGTAGCCCATTCAGCCCACTGAGTCTGCTCCACCTTTCAATGGGATCATGGTTGACTTGATAATCCTTAACCACTTTCTTGCCGATTCCTATTACCCTTGATTCCCTTGCTGATTAAAAATCTGTTTATCTCAGCCTTGAATATATTTAAAACCCAGGCACAACAGCCCTCTGTGGTAAAAAAAATTGAGAAAAGAAATTCCTCCTCATCTCAATCTTAAATATGTGACCTTTTATTCCGAGATTATACCCAAGGGGAAACAAGCTTTCTGCATCTACCCTGTCAAATCTCCTAAGAATCTTGTTCTCTCATTCTTCTAAACTCCAATGACTTCAGGCCCAACCTACTTAACACCTCCTGAAAAAACAATCCCTCCATACTTGGGATCAGCTCAAAGAACTTTCTCTGGATTGTCTCCAATGCCACAATATCTTTTCTGAGATAAGAGACCCAAAATTGTTCACAATGTTCCAGCTATGGTCTGACTGCTGCTTTATATACTTTTTATAAGACCTCCCTAATATTGCACTCTATTCCCTTTAACACACAGGCCAAAGTTCCATTTGCTTTTCCTATTACCTGTTGAATTTGTACACTAGCTTTTTTGTGATTAATGCATGAGAACACAATGGTGACGATTAATGCACAAATCCCCCTGTCCTGTTTCTTTCTGTAATCTTTCTCCATTTTAATAATATTCAGTTCTTCTAGTCTTCCTATCCTCACATTTCCCCACATTATGTTCCATCTGTCAAGTTTTGTCCACTCACTTAACACATCTATATCCCTCTGTAGACACATTGTGTCATCCTCACCAATTTATATTGTAAATAATTGTGGCCCTAGCACTGAGCCTTGTAGCACTTCACTGTTTACAGGGGTGCCATCCCCACAATGAATCCCGAACCCAAGTTTCTGTCTTCTACAAATTATTCAATCCTGTATCTATGCTAATATATTACCTCCAACACCATGGGCTCTAAGTACCCTAACATGTGGTACAATCATCCTCCCTAATGAGAGAGCAGCCCTTTGGTCTTCTGGAACTATGGTGACTTTACCTCTATTGTATCAAACACCTTCTGAAAATCCAAATATATTGCATCCACTGCCTCCCCTTTATCTATTCTTCTGCTGGTCTTACTTCAGGTCAGTCACACTTCTTGATCCATACTTTTTATCCTCTCTCACTCAGCTGTCCCTTTGGAGAGTTTGCTACTTGTAGTAAACCTTAGTTAAAGCACATTTGTGTGGCTTTGCACTGAATTCCCAGCAGTATATTCACTCAGCCTCCACCTCACTCTGTTGATGAATCTTGAGAGTCATGTTAATGTGCTTTAAATGGATCATTATCAATTTGCAATGAAAACAAAAAATGCTGGCGATCATACTAGGTCAGGCAACATCCATGGAGAGTGAGCAAGCTAACATTGTGAGTCTAAATGACTCTTCATCAGAGCTGTCCACTCTTTATCAGTGAAGTGTGGAGTGGAGAGCATTTATGCAATAGTGTAGGATGGGGGTGGGGGAGGATGGAGTGCTGGGGAGAAAGGATAGTAACAGTTCAAATTAAGTGATTGGAATGTTAGTTACTATTCCACTACCAGCAAGTGATCTTCCCATGTCACCTCTGTCCAAGCAGTGATTTAGTAGGATACACTTCTCCGGCTGCCAGGATTGTGATGTGTGTCTTCCCGTGGGATTTTCCAGACATCTGTTCCAGTGGAGTTCACTAAATTCCTCAAAATTGAACAATTTAACCAGCAAATAGCTTATATTCAGTGAGGATTCTTTGAAATACTGCTGATGTCAAACTCCATCATGCCTTGTTAGGCATATCCAATCATGCAAGGTTAAGACAGGTCAATGGTTAGATCAGAGCTTCAAAATGGCGCCACTGGGATCAAACCGGAATTGCATATTGATTGACATCAAAATCTGTCAACTTTGCATAGTGTTGAAAAGTGAATATGCTAATACCTTTATCAAGCTGACATCTTGTGTTTCACATTCCCTAAGGGCCCAGATGTGTGTGCTGCTGGGCTCAATTTCTTACCAAAAGATCCTTTTTTTAAAAAAATCATTGTTTTGGAAAATTTCAGACACTTCAGGCCAAGCTACAATCAGAATCTCAAATTTCCAAGCATTCAGAGCATATATAGCAAGAATGGAGGCAGGACAAAATGACTTACAAATTAAAAGCTAAATGTGCCCAGCCATCTTCACTCTCTGCATATGTTCACAAAATGAGTTGTGCTCTGAACTCCTAGCTTGCATAAACAACTCTAAGTAACTCTGAATGTCATCAAGTGTGACAAAAACTTATGTTTCCTTCTTTAGCCTCTATCTATTTAGATAGCTATTATATAAATTCAGGTACAATATTCACCAATTAACCTTATGCAATTAGAGCAAGCACTAGCAGAGCTTTAATCAGCAATACTCATTAATAAAGATATAGTTATTAAAATTATCAAAGAAAGGTTAGCAGCTGTGGAACAGGCAGCTTGGATTATGCCAATTAGACCATGTTCATTTATTTTAAACCTATGCTGTTGCCAAGTAGATAAAATGAACTGATTATAGGACCAGGATAGCTTTCAGAGGTTTTATTTCACGTGGAAGGGAATTCTGAGCTTTTCAGTGGGTGAGGTCAAATATTGAAAATTACAACTTAATTATAATATTTGTGGCAGAAGTATTTTGATACAAGTTAAGAATATCAACTTAGAAAGATATTGTGATGTTAATTGAACCATTTATGAATACATTCACCCTCCATATCTTTCCTGAATATTCTGATGTTGGCAATATTTCTCTAGTATTTCATCATGATAACAATTACATATGCATAAGCCTCAATGGGAAATGTTGACAAACTATTTGAATGGATTTACTGGAGTTCAGAGGTAAGATTTTTGTCATTTCCAGACTATTACTCAAAATAGATTAAATTAACTTGTTATACAAAATTACAGCAGAGGCTCAGGAATACAATCATACAGGCAAATCTAATCAATGCATGGCATTCTGTATATTGTCAAATCAATGATCCACAGTTTGCAATTGAGCAGTTTAAAAAATTTGCACATTATTACAGTTTTCATACATTTGACATTATCCTTAACAAAATGGAAAATTTGAGTGAGGTGTGTGTTCAATAGAGGTATTACTGCAGATGAACGAAAATCTTGCATTACTAAATTACAGATCATCACTCCAGAAAGAGTTACCACTGTGCCAGCTACATTGATAGGCAGGAGATTGAGGACATAATTTCCATCTCTATCTCAAAATCTACAGACTAACCTCAATGAGAAAAACCTTAACAGAATGAAACAACATGAGGAGAAATAAAAAAGACAATTGGGCTCAGAACATTAATAAAAGGTAGAGAGCTTGAGAGTTATCAGAGCTGCAGTCCTGGGTGACTGTATATTTAAGTCATCAACAAAGAGAAGATATGCCACGGCAACAACCAAACTCATATATTGTTGAAACTGATCATAGATCTCAAGAAGGAACTTGATATTATGCAACAAGGAATGAATAGAAATGTGAAACTGATTCCCAGAAGAAAAGGAAAACAAAATCTCTACAAGCACCAGGAGAGGAACATCCAGATTGCAAAAAGGGGCGCAGAACATCCCAGACTTTACAAAGGGTTAAAAACCAGGGCAGAAAACTTGGTCAAAGCACCACAGCGACCAACCATGTGAAGTCTAAGGCTTTGGGGGAAGGTGTTTCCAGAGTATACATAAATGTGATAAAGTCTTTGTATAATGGAATTAGTATTATAAGAATATCGAATGATGTTAAATATTGACATAATGATGATGCCTGAGTAACATGATTAAGCAGAGTAAACTGGAAGGCTCTGACCTGATGTTTAGTGACCTGGACCATCTCAGACACCTCCCTCCCCTTCCTGGACCACTCCATCACCGTCTCCAGCAACCAACTAACCACAGACATTTATTACAAGCCCACCAACTCCCACAGCTACTCAGACTACATCTCCTCCCACCCTACCTCCTATAAAAACACCATCCCCTATTCCCAATTCCCCCACCTCCACTGCATCTCTTCCCAGGATGATCAATTCCACCTCAGAAAGTCTAAGATGACCTCTTTCCTCCAAGATCGCAAATTCCTTTCTCACGTGGTTGACGATGCCCTCCAGCACATCTCCTCCACTTCATGCACCACCACCTTTGAACCCCACCCATCCCCACACAACAAGGACAAATCCCACATTCCCCTCCCCCTCTGGTCCTCACCTTTCACCCCACCAACCTCCGCATACATTGCATCATCGTCCGCCATCTCCAAATGGACCCCACCACCTGTCAACGTTCAGGAGAGACCATTCCCTCTGCGACTCCCTCGTCAGGTCCACGTTACCAACCCCCTCATACCCACCCCCCCCAACCAGCCCACACCCCACTCCTGGCACCTTTCCGTGCCACCACAAGGAGTGCAAAACCTGCACCCCCACCTCCCCCCTCACCTCCATCCAAGGCCCCAAGTGATCATCTATTGCATCCATTGCACCCGCTGTGGTCTCATCTACATCAGGGAGACAGGACGCCTTCTTGCAGATCGTTTCAGAGAACATCTCTGGGACACCCACACACACCATCCCTACCGCCACGTGGCTGAACACTTCAATTCCCCCTCCCACTCCATCAAGGACATGTAAGTGCTGTGCATCCACCACCAAATTGTTACCACCTGATGCCTAGAGGAGGAACACTTCATTTTCTGCCTTGGGACCCTGCAACCACATGGAATAAATGTAGATTTCAACAGCTTCCTCATTTTCCCTCCCCCCACATTATCCCAGTCCGAAGCCTCCAACTTGGCACCACTCTTCGGACCCGTCCATCACTCCCCCCTCTGACCTATCACCTTCTCCCTCACCTTCATCCACCTATTGCTTTCTCAGCTGCCACCCCTCCAACCACACACCCCTCCCATTTATCTCTCAGCCCCTGGCCCACAGGCCTCATTCCTGATGAAGGGCTTATTCCCGAAACATGGATTCTCCTGCTCCTCATGTGCTGCCTGACCTGCTGCGCTTTCCCAGCAACACACTCTCGACTCTGATCTCCAGCATCTGCAGTCCTCACTTTCTCCTGAGCTTTAGTGAATGTGTATGTAGATCAGGCTGTACGTAAACAGCTCTTTCAGTGAGTTCCATCACCTCTCACAGCATTATTTTGAAAGACTATATACAGTTAAAGCCCGAACACATGATAAAACACAGGGAAGCAGTATAATCAAACTCCAGTTCCATTTTCAAGAAATGTCTACAGACAGACACGTCCAGCATGACTGCTAGATAATATATAATTGGGAGAAGGATCAGTGAGGAGATGAGCAAATAACCTTTCACCCAGAAGGTGGTCGGGTCCTGGAACTCACTGCCTGAAAAGGTGCTGGTTAGGAGCAGTAGCTCTCATTGCCTTCCTGACTTAGCCCTGAGAAGTAAGAAGGGATTTGTTGCTCTTCATCAACCAACACTGACATAATGGGCTCAATGGGTGGTGCAGTTTCTATGCTTTCTTTGTTTCTGCTGCTGATTGTGTTATTCCTGCTTCTGCTGATGTTATTCTCATGCTTGTGATATTCCTGATTTTGCTTCTCTTGTTCATAATCAGGGGTTCAAAGTAGAGGTGCATAAATGGTGACCTGATGCTATTTGCAAAAGTTGTCAAAAATGCTGATCAAAGTGCAGAAAGGTAGCAACATTGATCTCTAGATACATTTGTTTTAACTTATTCCCAGGATGGGAGTATCATTGGCTAGACTAGCATTTATTGCCCATTCCCAATTATCCAGATGGCAGTTAAGAATCAACCACAATGCTGTGGGTTTGGAGTCACATGTAAACCAGACCAAATGAGGGTGGCAGTTTCTTTCCCTAGAGGACATTAGTGAATCAAACAGGTTTCATGGTGATTGTTAGACTCTTAATTCCAAGTTTTTTTCTCATTGAGCTCAAAATTCACCATCTTCCACGATGGGATTCAAACCCAGGTCACAAGCATATTACCTGGGTCTCTGAACGAATAATCTAGCAATAACACAAGTCTAACACCTTCCTTAAGATAAGACAATGAAAACACACTCAGTTTCCTTTGGCAAGCAGCTTTCCTGGATCAACTTTGATGGTTTCCAGTGTTACAGCCACATCACAACTCGCAAATGTTGTAAACTGGTGCCACCACCACCACCACGATTCCTGCGCTGGGCCCACCGTCAAACCTGCTGTGCTCCGGTGCCAAATCTTATCACTGGTTCCACACGCTCTGCCACCACAAACACTCCGAGGGTTGGCTCTCCCTATGCTGGGCTCACACTCTCCCCCACATTGGGCTCACACTCTCCCCCACATTGGGCTCACTGTACCCCACACTGGGCTCTCATTGTCCCCCACACTGGGCTCGTTGTCCCTCATGCTGGGCTCACTGTCCCCCACACTGGGCTCACTGACCCCCACACTGGGCTCACTGTCCCCCGCGCTGGGCTCACTGTCCCCCACGCTGGGCTCACTGTCCACCGCGCTGGGCTCACTGTCCCCCAGACTGGACTCACTGTCCCCCACACTGAGCTCACTGTCCCCCACACTGAGCTCACTGTCCACCACGCTGGGCTCACTGTCCACCGCGCTGGGCTCACTGTCCCCCAGACTGGGCTCACTGTCCCCCGCGTTGGGCTCACTGTCCCCCATACTGGGCTTACTGTGCACCACGCTGGGTCCACTATCCCCCACAGTGGGCTCACTGTCCCCCACACTGGGCTCACTGTCCCCCACACTGGGCTCACTGTCCACCACGCTGGGCTCACTGTCCCCCACACTGGGCTCACTGTCCACCACGCTGGCCTCTCACTGTCCCCCACACTGGGCTCACTGTCCCCCGCGTTGGGCTCACTGTCCCCCACACTGGGCTCACTGTCCCCCGCGTTGGGCTCACTGTCCCCACACTGGGCTCACTGTCCCCCACACTGGGTTCATTGTCCTCCACACTGGGCTCACTGTCCCTCACGCTGGGCTCACTGTCCCCCACACTGGGCTCACTCTCCCCCACACTGGGCTCACTCACCCCCACACCAGGCTCACTGTCCCCCACGCTGGGCTCACTGTCCCCCACACTGAGTTCATTGGCCTCCACACTGGGCTCCCTGTCCCCACACTGGGGTTACTGTCTCCCACACTGAGTTCATTGTCCTCCACACTGGGCTCCCTGTTCCCACACTGGGCTCAATGTCCCCCACGCTGGGCTCACTGTCTCCAACGCTGGGCTCACTGTCCCTCACACTGGGCTCACTGTCCTCCACACTGAGCTCACTGCCCCCCACACTGGGCTCACTCTCCCCCACACTGGGCTCACTGCCCCCCACACTGGGCTCACTCTCCCCCACACTGGGCTCACTGTCCCCCACACTGGGCTCACTGTCCCCCACACTGGGCTTGCTGACCCCCACACTGGGCTCACTGTCCCCCACATTGGGCTCGCTGTCCCCCACACTGGGCTCACTCTCCTCTACCCTGGACTCACTCTGCTCTGCCCTGGGCTCGCTCTCCTCTGCCCTGGGCTCACTCAGCTCCATGCTGGGCTCACTTTTCCCAAGAAGCTGCCTCCTGTCGACACTGCTGCACATGCTCAGAAGGCCATAATGTTAATGTAATTAATTAATGCAGAGACCTGCTGAGGTTGGGACAACTCATCCCTCTGATGTCATAGAACTTAACTGAGATAAATGACACACATGGGAAATTTGTTGCTTACAGTATGTAATGCCACCCCCTAGCAATTTACTCCCATTCCAAATTTCTCTGTTTTATGAAAATGGTTATCCAAAACATCCTGTTCCTTGGATGCTGCCTAACCTGCTGTGCTTTAACCAGCAACACATTTTCAGCCCTGATGAAGGGCTCTGGCCCGAAACGTCGAATTTCCTGTTCCTTGGATGCTGTCTAACCTGCTGTGCTTCAATCAGCAACACATTTTCAGCCCGCCGCACCAACCAGTACCCTTCCACTGACACCCTCCTTCGACTGACTGAACTGGTCCTCATCCTGAATAACTTCTCTTTCCAATCCTCCCACTTCCTCCAAAATAAAGGAGTTGCCATGGGCCCCAGCTATGCCTGTCTCTTTGTAGGATATGTGGAACAGTCCATCTTCCGTAACTACACTGGCACCACCCCCCACCTTTTCCTCCACTACATCGATGACTGTATCGGCGCTGCCTCGTGCTCCCACGAGGAGGTTGAACAGTTCATCAACTTTACCAACACCTTCCATCCCGACCTCAAATTCACCTGGACTGTCTCAGACTCCTCCCTCCCCTTCCTAGACCTTTCCATTTCTATCTCAGGCGACCGACTCAACACAGACATCTTCTATAAACCGACTGACTCCCACAGCTACCTGGACTACACCTCCTCCCACCCTGCCCCCTGTAAAAACTCCATCCCATATTCCCAATTCCTTCGCCTCCACTGCATCTACTCCCAGGAGGACCAGTTCCAATACCGTACAGCCCAGATGGCCTCCTTCTTCAAGGACCGCAGATTCCCCCCAGACGTGATCGACGATGCCCTCCACCACATCTCCTCCACTTCATGCTCCTCCGGCCTTGAGACCCACCCCTCCAACCACCACCAAGACAGAACCCCACTGGTTCTCACCTACCACCCCACCAACCTCCGTATACAGCGCATCATCCGCCTTCATTTCCGCCACCTCCAAACGGACCCCACCACCAGGGATATATTTCCCTCCCCTCCCCTATCAGCGTTCCGCAAAGACCACTCCCTTCGTGACTCCCTCATCAGGTCCACACCCCCCACCAACCCAACCTCCACTCCCGGCATCTTCCCCTGCAACCGCAGGAAATGCAAAACTTGCACCCACACCTCCCCCCTCACTTCTCTCCAAGGCCCCAAGGGATCCTTCCATATCCACCACAAATTCACCTGTACCTCCACACACATCATCTATTGCATCCGCTGCACCCGATGTGGCCTCCTCTATATTGGGGAGACAGGCCGCCTACTTGCAGAACGCTTCAGGGAACACCTCTGGGACACCCGAACCAACCAACCCAACCACCCCGTGGCTCAACACTTTAACTCTCCCTCCCATTCCACCGAAGACATGCAGGTCCTTGGACTCTTCCATCGCCAGAACATAACAATACGACGGTTGGAGGAAGAGTGCCTCATCTTCCGCCTGGGAACCCTCCAGCCACAAGGGATGAACTCGAATTTCTCCAGTTTCCTCATTTCCCCTCCCCCCACCTTGTCTCAGTCGATTCCCTTGAACTCAGCACCACCCTCCTAACCTGCAATCCTCTTCCTGACCTCTCCGCCCCCACCCCACTCCGGCCTATCACCCTCACCTTGACCTCCTTCCACCTATCACATCTCCAACGCCCCTCCCCCAAGTCCCTCCTCCCTACCTTTTATCTTAGCCTGCCTGGCACCCTCTCCTCATTCCTGATGAAGGGCTCTGGCCCGAAACGTCGAATTTCCTATTCCTTGGATGCTGCCTAACCTGCTGTGCTTTAACCAGCAACACATTTTCAGCTCGTATCCAAAACATATCACAACCTTTAACCTAAAACAAATTAAAGCTCCAAATAATCATGCAAATCAGATACACGTGGGTCTGTTATTTACCTTGTTACAAAACAAAACCAATTTTTAAGATAATTGAGTCATTTAATGAAAATCTTTTAACTCATTGCATCCTCCCAGCTTTCATTATTTTGAGCCATTAAACAATAATAAAGCCATCAACCTTACTACTGAGCTAGGCCATAAGGCTTTCTTCCTCACTGAAACTGTCATTTAGCAGACTACACTCAAGCAAAATATACTTCCTCAATTGCTCAGTCAAGACAAAATTAGAGTCATAGAGATGTACAGCGCAGAAACAGACCCTTCAGTCCAACTTGTCCATGCCGACCAGATATCCCAACCCAATCTAGTCCCACCTGCCAGCACCCGGCCCATATCCCTCCAAACCCTTCCTATTCATATACCCATCCAGATGCCTTTTAAATGTTGCAATCCACTACTTCCTCTGGCAACTCATTCCATACACGTACCACCCTCTGTGTGAAAACATCGCCTCTTAGGTTGCTTTTATATCTTTCCCCTCTCACCCTAAACCCATGCCCTCTAGTTCTAGACTCCCCCACCCAAGAGAAAAGACTTTGTCTATTTATCCTATCCATGCCCCTCATGATTTTATAAACCTCTATAAGGTCACTCCTCAGCCTCTGATGTTGCAGGGAATACAGCCCCACCCTATTCAGCCTCTCCCTATAGGAGCGGCACGGTGGCACAGTGGTTAGCACTGCTGCCTCACAGCGCCAGGGACCTGGGTTCAATTCCCGCCTCGGGCGACTGACTGTGTGGAGTTTGCACGTTCTCCCCGTGTCTGCGTGGGTTTCCTCCGGGTGCTCCGGTTTCCTCCCACCGTCCAAAGATGTGCGGGTCAGGTGAATTGGCCATAGTGTTAGGTAAGGGGTATATGTAGGGGTATAGTTGGGTTGCGCTTCGGCGGGTCGGTGTGGACTTGTTGGGCCGAAGGGCCTGTTTCCACACTGTAAATCTAATCTAATCTAATCTAATAGCTCAAATCATCCGACCCTGGCAACATCCTTGTAAATCTTTTCTGAACTCGTTCAAGTTTCACAATATCTTTCCAATAGGAAGGAGACCAGAACTGCATGCAATATTCCAACAGTGGCCTAATTAACGTCCTGTACAGCTGCAACATGACCTCCCAACTCCTGTACTCAATACTCTGACCAATAAAGGAAAGCATACCAAATGTCTTCTTCATTATCCTATCTTGTGACTCCACTTTCAAGGAGCTATGAACCTGCACTTCAAGGCCTCTTTGTTCAGCAACACTCCCTAGGACCTTACCATTAAGCGTATAAGTCCTACTAAGATTTGTTTTCCCAAAATGCAACACTTTCTATTTATCTAAATTAAACTTCATCTGCCACTTCTCAGCCCATTGGCCACCTGATCAAGATCCTGTTGTAATCTGAGGTAGCCTTCTTTGCTGTCCACTACACCTGCAATTTTGGTGTCAGCTGCAATCTTACCAACTATACCTCTTATGCTATTAATAAGTGAAAAAAATAGTCAATCATACATGAATTCAATTACAAAGGAACACAAAAAATTCTATAGTCTGTAAAGTGACAACATGCGAAATGTCTCAGATTATGGAGTTAGAAAGGGATCTTCAATCATACAAGAAAGAAGACTGACAATTTCAATTAAGGTTCACGTGCCTTGGAGGCTGAGGCATTGTAGATGATGCCTCACCAGTACTGGTCAAGATCAATTCTCTGCAACTTTACAACTTTATCAGGGAGTATCAACACTAACATGGCATATTTAAAACAGACTTTAAACATGAAAAGCAGCCCATCAAGTAACAATTCAACTATTTCAGTCAGCTTATGTCCAAGTTTGATCATGGCAATATTCAATATGCAGAAATTGTTGATTTGTATAATGGCAGCAGAAGGTTGCAATGGAGTCTCATCATTGATATCAGGTCTCATGGAATTAGAGTCTTAGTCTGTAGAATTCCGGGATTTCACATTCCTTGTTTCACCAAACCTGTTAATATTCACTCACAAGACAATATACCTCGCCTTACAAAGCTTCGATGTCAATGCAGGATGCAAAAGGCTGTTAAATTTGTTGAAACGTTGAAAGTGTTTACAGTGATCTACTAAATGGATTTCACAAAATGTGAGAGGCAATTAAACAAAAGTCAAGTCCACACTTTATGTAACATTTTATCTCAGTTAGCCACCCTCCATAATACTCACCCCCCACCAATTACAATCACCTCATACAACGGATTCAAACTCAGTTAAATCTTAGTCAATAGACCATCACCTGTTCCCTTATTCCTTTTGGTCTTTGGCATTCGTTCAGATTCTGTTAGATGATAACATTGTCTGTGGCAAGAATCAGAGCATGGAGTTTTTAATTTGGAGATGCTGATGCACAGCAGCTAGGTGGCTGACCTGTACACACTCCCGCTCCTACCAATTCAGCACCTAATTTCCATCTGACATACTCGTATCCTTACATCGGCAGCCAACTCATAACATTGCTTCTATCTGCTCCATTAAGTATAATTATTATACTTGTCACAATTACATATATTAATCAAATATAATCTGTATATTTATACATGATTAAATGCTTACATTTAATAATGCCTCATGCATTGCTTGATTGTCTGTTTTGATTTTTTTTACATAATCCTACATAACCAAATCAAATTCACTGGTTGTAAAAATAATTTATAATAAATAACTATAAGAAAATGATAAAATAACTGTTTATTATGTATCAAAATATTATTCATATTAGAAATGTGTCATGAATGTGATGTCTGCTATCATAGACGTTTTAGAAAAACATGTTTAAAGGACATGGTTGTTTTAAAAATCAGTATTTTGGAAATTAACAATAAAAGGTCTCTTCAAAAAGGAGGCCACACAGATCACGTCTGGTACAATGACTGTTTCTATTGTACTGTGTTATCTTCATTTCAAATCACAATAAGGAGACTTTTAGAACATAACCAGTACTCAGGAACACAAAAATGTCCTTCTAAGGTGCAAAATAGTATTACTTTCTTTCACAGACATCAAAATGGGAGGCATTTAAATGATTAACTACAATTTTTGAAAAGCTGATTGCCTCAGCTAAAAAACACAAGAGGTAAGTAAAAAGAACTCAAGTAATGTACTACGGAGGCTTATTGGACGGCTTATAAGTATTCTTTTGTCTCATCTGTGATTAACTTAGTATCTGTCATTTCTTGTTATTAACATTTATCTTTTTATCTCTAAGTAGCTTGTGGAAATAACTTGTAATAATCCAGTCTTTAAACTGTAGCTTGACTGTGTTGGTCTACCTTAACTTGATGTGGAGGTGCTAATGTTGGACTGGGGTGGACAAAGTTAAAAATCATAAAACACCAGGTTATAGTCCAACAGGTTATTTGGAAGTACAAGCTTTCGGAGCATCACTCCTTCATCAGGAAACTAATGCGGCAGGATCATAGGACATAGAATTTATAGTAAAAGATCAAAGTGTCATACAACTGATGCAATATATTAAACAAACCTAGATTGCTGTCTTTTAGCTTTTAAAATGGGTTGCAGGTTTCGATTCATTAATATGTAAATTCCAGAACTTCTTTCAAGTCACATTCCTGAGATAACTTAAGGTTTTTTAAAAAAAGTGACTTTATTTATCTAAAAGATGAAAAACTTAACAGCAATCTAGGCTTGTTGAATACATTGCATCAGTTGTATGACACTTTGATCTTTTACTATAAATTCTGTGTCCTATGATCCTACCACACTAGCTACCTGACTAAGGAGCAGTGCTCCGAAAGCTTGGACTTCCAAATAAACCTGTTGCACTATAACCTGGTATTGTGTGATTTTTAACTTTACCTTAACTTGAATCATTATTGTAATGAAGATTACGATCATATGAAATAAGAGCAGGGATAGCCTATTTCGCTCCTTGAGTCTACTCCAACACTCAAAGCGATTACGGCTGATCTGTTTCTGTTGTGAATTCCACATTCCCATGTCCTTCTGATAATCTTTTATTCTTTTGCCAACAAAATCCATTCACCAATGTCTTCAAAATGTTTCATAGCAGCTCCACCCCACTTCCTTCTGACGCAGACACAAAAGTCACACAGCCTTTCAAGAGAGGAAAACAAATTTCCTTACCTGTGTCCTGAAAGGGTAATCCCTAATTTTAAAATAATCTAGACCCCTTGGTCTAAATCTGGAATGACCCACAAGCAGAAACACAATTTCCTATCTACATTATCAAGATCCTCAGCACCATATACTCTTCAATCAAACCAATTTCGGTCAGCTCCAGTTAAACCAGGCTCTGTCTCTGACACCCTGTCTTTAGATCCTCAGATTGCCCGTTCTTCTTGGTGATACTAACAGCTTTTTTAATTTCAAATATATGTTGTATTCATAAAAATATCTTTAGATACATACATTGTCACTAAAGCAGTTCAGTTCTGTACAGTAGCATATGAAGAAACAAACAAACATTGGAGTTTGTCTCGATCCAACAAACAAACCTTTCTTATTTGTACAAGATTACATTTACATACATTTGAAACACCAGGAGGGTCGAAAAACTGAATGAGCCCCCATTTAACTTTGGCAGAAAAATGTCAGATGATGGTTCTTCCCCACTATACCTTGGCAGCAACTGCCCCAGGCTTTATTGCATCCCTCAGCTCATAGTCCTGGACCTTGGAATGCGCCAGTCTGCAACACTCAGTCAGGGTCAACTCCTTGCTCTGGAAGACCAACAGGTTTCAGGCAGACCAAAGAGCGTCTTTCACTAAGTCTATCCAGGTGCCGTTAAATTTTGTCTTGGTTTGCATCCCGGTGAACAGACCATAGAGCAGAGTCCTGTGCCATGGACTGCTCAGCACTAACCTTGACAAAAACCACTGTATCTCTCTCCAGATTTCCTTTGCAAAGGCATATTGCAGAAGGAGAAGTGTGGCTATCTCTATAACCCTGGCAGCCACTTCGAGGGCAGCGTGCTGTGGTGCAGAGATTCCGGGTAAACATGAAGCATCTCACTCTTCTATCCACCAGCCAAGCCATGTCTTGGTGCTTGTTGGAAAGTTCTCGCGATGAGGCATTCTACCAAATGACTTTGACTGTCTGCTCAGGGAACCACGGAACAGAATCTACTCTATCCTTTTCCCTCAGGTCCTCAAGGATGCCATGTGCTGACTACTTCCTGATGTACTTGTGGTCAAAGGTGCTTTTCTTTGCAAATATCTCCATGAAGAACAGGTGATATGGGACGGTCCAAGTACTCATTGAGGTGACAATGAGACATAGAAGAATTAGGCCAGTCAGCCCATCGAGACTACCCCACCATTCAATCATGCTTCTCAACCCCATTCGCCTGCCTTCTCCCACTACTTCGTCCCCTTACTAATCAAGAATCTGCCTATCTCTGTCTTAAATAAACTCAACGCTTTGGCCTTCACAGCCTTATGTGGCAATGAGTTCCACAGATTAACCACCCTCTAGCTGAAGAAATTCCTCCTCATCTCAGTTCTAAAGGGTTTTCGTTTCACTCTGAGTTTATGCTCTCATATACTATCTCTCCCACCAGTGGAACTATCTTCACCAGGTCCACTCTATCCAGGCCTCTCAGTATCCTGTAAATTTCAGTTAAATCCCTCTCACCATTCTAAATTCCACTGAATACAGACTCAGTGTCCTCAACCGCTCCTCATATGACAAGCCCTTCATCTCAGGATTCATTCTTGTGAACCTCCTCTGGACCCCCTCCAAGGCCACAGCATCCTTCCTTAGAAACGCTCACAATATTCTCAATGTGGTCTGACCGGAGCCTGTTAATCTCGGCAGTACATCCCTGCTTTTGTATTGTGGCCCGCTTGAAACGATGCTAACATTTCATTTGTCTTCCTAACTGCCGACTGAACCTGCATTTTAACCTGAAGAGAATCCTGAACCAAGATTCCTAAGTCCCTTTGCGTTGCAGATTTCTGAAGCCTTTCCCTGTTTAGAAAATAATCTACATCTCTACACTTGCTACCAAAGTCCATAACCTCACGTTTTTGCATATTTATTGCCACTTCTTTGCTCACATTGTTAGTTTGTCCAAGTCCTTCTGCTAGAACTCTAGCAGATTTAAGAAACATTATTCCACTTTCACACAACCAAGTTGACTCTTTTTGATTGTGTGAAGGTTTTGTAAATGTCATGCTATTTGTCAGTAATGGACTGCAGCACGTGCCAATGTCAGGTGTTAGATAACTGGTCTGTAATTTCTTATTTTCCTGTCTCTTTCCCTTTTGGATCAGCAGTCTCACAATCTCCTGGAATCGTCCTGGAATCCAATGACTCTAGAATATCTCAACTAACTCTGCCACCACTTCCATTAAAGTGGCAAGAGCGTTTAGTGTGAACAGAGGATGACTCTTCACTGAGGGTTGAGTGTCTAAGAGGTCATTGTTAGGCTAAAAGAGTTGAATTTTTGTTTCTGATACTTGTACTGAGACCATTTCAAATAGCTCTTGTACAGTATAATAATGTTTGTGCTTTCTTTTGTGTACTAAACTTTTAAATTATTTTGTTCTAAATCCATTGGCAACCTCTTGTGAATATGTGTAGCAACTGATTGCTCCAGTCAACAAAACAAAAATTATGGGCTATCGGGTGTCATTTTGGCATGTGACTTATACAGTGTTAGCATTAACTGGAATCGTAACAATATTGAGGGGAGAGACTCTTTGTTGGTCGAAATTCATTGAATTTAAGAGAAATCTATGAACTTTTAAACAGTAGTACGTGAGCATAACAGAATTTGTCATGAAGTATAGGACATCGTTTGGATTTCAAAAATTGTTTTGAGTGTTGCTAGGACTTTTCTGGGAGTGAAAGATGTAACGGTGGATCATAATATTTAACTAAGGTTGAATGCACAGATATTTAGTCAGAAAGGGAATGAAGAGCTATTGGGGAAAAGACAAGAATGTAGAGTTGAGGATTATCAGATCAGCTTTGATCTTATTGAATGGTAAAGCAGACTCAATGGGTTTAATGGCCTAATTCTGCTTCTACGTCTTACCTTTTAGTTAAACTGAGAAAGTCAGTGGATAAATTGTGGTAGAAATAAAAGCAGGATCTCATCATGATTAGATGCTTGGAGGTGGAGTGTCTGTTCCAATGCAAAAAATGCCCTTTTGATCGATTTGCACATGCTCAGTTGTGCTGAGGCATCAGGCTCACATGTAGTTGTACAGTCAGTTGACAGGAGTTGGGGATTCATGGTGTCACCTCCCAGTTGATCTTCAACATTCCTTTCGTTAATTTGCTTGAACAATCAGATGTCTCCAGCAAATTAGATTAGATTACTTAGTGTGGAAACAGGCCCTTCGGCCCAACAAGTCCACACCGACCCTCCAAAGAGCAACCCACCCAGACCCATTCCCCTACATTTACCCCTTCACCTAACACTACAGGTAATTTAATATGGCCAATTCACCTGACCTGCACATCTTCGGACTGTGGGAGGGAACTGGAGCACCCTAAGGAAACCCATGCAGACACAGGGAGAATGTGCAAACTCCACACAGTCAGTTGCCTGAGGCGGGAATTGAACCCAGGTCTGTTGAAGAGAAGAATGTTTAATTTATTTTTAAAACCATTAGTGATCGTTTAGCATTGTGTAAGTGGTGACAGTCTGTCTTACTGCAAATCACTGGTCCTCATTCAGCCTCAAAAATGTTTCAAAGTGTTGATTTCAGAATTTGCCTTTCAACAGCTCACAGCCAACAATGGGAGCTGCTGCCATATTAACTTACAATGAGAGTTAATTGAGTTACTGCTCTCAGACTGCAATGCATCACCAAGTGATACAAAAGCTCAAGTAATTACAGTACTCAGAACTAAGAAGTAAAAGGAGCGAAACCTGATATTGCTATGTCCCAGTCTTGCTTCTTTTGTGATTTAACTCATCAGCTAGAGCTTAAAGTTCACAGTAATTCTGTCATGCCTTGCTGCTCAATGCAGACAGAAATTCAGGCACTTTAACATGATTGTCAGCAGTTACCAGTTAAGGTGAACAGTTTGCCATTCAGCACCATTCTATCTCAGTCAAACACCTACAGCATGCACCAGTAGCCTACATGGTAAACACATTGAATGTTCTTTAACCAAATGACCATGTCTCAAGTTAAAATCTTTGGTCAAGTCCAGAGGGCGTGTCAGCAATCAGGGAGAACAGAATCAGTCAGTCGAGGACTTCATCCGATACTGGTTCCGGGCTATGAGCATGGTCGATCAGCCACTTGTAGATGGAGAGGAGTCAAACATCACACATCCCACCATCACTCTCAGTGTGTACTGCTCCACTGCATGCCATTTCCTCCTCGAATCAAAGGGAGAGATTGGATTGGATGAAATTGTGTGGCACAGCTCTTAGTGTTAGTGCGGGGTGGGGAGGTTGTGGGTGGAAGGAAATGGGGGAGAAATGACCTGAATAACTGGGTAGGAGGTGTAGGAGCCATGCAGAGTTAGTGGTTTGAGGTATTGAGAGGGTGAGAGAGTGTGGAGTAAGATGTTACTTGTGACAGTGAGACAGAGCATGAGCCTTGATGGGAGGGACATGCAGTAGCAGTGAGAGTGTGATTGTGAGGTAGAAGAGAGAAGATGGTGGTACTTACACTGGCAGAGCACAGAAGGTCGTTCACCTCCCTGTAGCATTGCTGCATGTTCCTCCAGTTAGTTGATACTGCACTGACCTAGGTGGCAATCTCAACCAGGCTGGCAGAGCCTGGTATTGTGGTCTCCTCTGCCAGTTCTGGGTGAACAGGACAGCCCTCCTCTGCAGCACCATCCACCTTGAGTTCCTTGTCCACAAAGCTGGGGGTAATTTCCCCTTGTGTGCCATGTCTTGGGGACATGTCACTGACTGTGCAAGGCAACTCCAGACTATCAGTCATCGACCAGGTCCAGAATAGCATTTTAAAAATGGCCCTACCACCAGGAATCCTGGCATAATCTGCAGTGGTGAATATATCCACCAACGGTAAGAAGGAGATTTAGGCTAGTACGGATGGCGGCATCGGGGCTAATTCATAATGTGGCTCTTTAACAACAGCATGAAAAACTTCACTGTGCCTTGCGGAGAGAAACCCTCCATGAATCTCAATAAAAATAATATTGATTTCTGTGAGATTCAACCTAAAGTTTGCATTATAAGTCTGAAATGACTTTTCTTTATAAATGGAAAGACATATCCATGTTTTAATTCTGAATGGGTATTATCAATGTAAAGTCACAGAATCGTATTGTCATAGAAACGTACAGCATGGAAACAGACCCTTTGGTCCAACTCATCCATACTGGCCAGATATCCTACATTAATCTAGTCCCATTTGCCAGCACTTGGCTGACATCCTTCCTATTCATATACCCATCCAGATGCCTTTTAAATGCTGCAATTGTACCAGCCTCCACTAACTTCCTCTGGCTGTTCATTCCACACACCTACCACCCTTTGGGTGAAAACATTGCTCCTCAGGTCCTTTGAAATCTTTTCCATCTCAACCTAATGAGCGGCACGGTGGGCGGCACGGTGGCACAGTGGTTAGCACTGCTGCCTCACAGCACCAGAGACCCGGGTTCAATTCCCGACTCAGGCGACTGACTGTGTGGAGTTTGCACTTTCTCCCCGTGTCTGCGTGGGTTTCCTCCGGGTGCTCCGGTTTCCTCCCACAGTCACAAAGATGTGCGGGTCAGGTGAATTGGCCATGCTAAATTGCCCGTAGTGTTAGGTAAGGGGTAAATGTAAGGGTATGGGTGGGTTGCGCTTCGGCGGGTCGGTGTGGACTTGTTGGGCCGAAGGGCCTGTTTCCACACTGTAAGTCTAAGTCTAATCCTATGCCCTCTAGTTCTGTACTCCCTCAACCTAGAGAAAATACCTTGTCGATTTATCCTATCCATGCCCCTCAGGATTTTATAAACCTCTGTGAAGTCACCCCGCAGCCTTTGACAATCCAGTGAAAATGGCCCCAGCCTATTCAGCCTCTCCCTATAACTTAAATCCTCCAACCCTGGTAACTTCCTTGTAAATCTTTTCTGAATACTTTCAAGTTTCACAACATCCTTCCTGGAGGAGGAGACCAGAATGGCATGCACTATTCCAAAAATGCCCGAACTAATGTCCTGCACAGCCGCAACATGACCTCCCAACACCTACACTCAATGTTGCTGTTCTGAATGAAAAATACAACTGCAACTTTCCAATGACTAACCAACATAGTTATTGAAGTGCAATGTAATCTCATGTCTACATTGATGATTTCGTGGTGTTCATCCAAACCTTGGAGAAATATTTTCAACACTTTTTTTGGCTGGTTATAAAGGTCTAAATATTCCCAGCTCCTGAATGGTGAGGGCAATGGCAAATAAAAGGGGAAAGTGTGGTGTGATCAGGAAAAGGGGATTCTCTACTTGAAGAAAAAAAGTCCAGTTTCTCAGCACTGCACTGAGAGAGCACCACACCATCTCGGAGCTGACTTCATCAGTAGAAAAGGGTGCCATTCAGTGAATGTACAAGTTATCTGTGATCATCAGTGCCATATCTTAGAAGCCTGTAAGGTGTCACAATGCCTATAAGCTTGCAAACTCACACATTCCTGCTTTATTGCAAGGCCAATGCCTCACAAGAATGGTTACAGCGAGAGCAACCACCGCTGCAACCCCTAACTGACACCCATGTACATACAACACAGCCAATTCTTGGTGCAGTAGAGGCTCTAGTGAGGGGCCATTGGATCAGTCTGGGGGAATCTTGCAGTACACTCCAGGCAAAGTGTGCTGTATAATCCTAACTTCACCTTCACCATGATACAACAATGCAATGTTTAATGAATCAAGCCACACAGAAGGTAATTGATACATGGTTCCAATAATGTGAACTTGTCATAATGATCTCTCATTGACTATACATTTGTTGCCATTTGAAAGGCAAACTGTCCTGTTTGCTCCCAGAATTTTTTTTCTTTTCTTTTGCTGTTGTTCACTAAAAATATTATTTGAAGACTTTCTAACATGTGATGCTCCCACAGTGACATGATATTATGCTACACTAGGCATTCAGGAAGGAGTAGCACTCCCTGAGACAGAGTTCTACCATGGAATGGTGCTCAGGGTGGGTAGCTCCTAGGAGCATCATTGTTGGAGCTGCAATTACAATACATTGAAGGCCAGTCAGACAGGTGAACTTGGGACATAGCAATATGTTTACAAATGTGTGATTCTATTTAGATGGAGGTTAGGGAGAATGGGCAACAGAGTAGACTTCAGGCCACAATTGGATTAACCATGATCATACCGAAAGGCAGAGAGACTCTTTAGGGTGAATAGACTCTTGTTACTTCTATTTATTATGTGCAGTATCTTGTGGCTCCGTGCTATGGAGAGTGAATGCTAATAATGCCCTGAATGCTTTCTGTGCTCTAAATGTATATGGGTGATCTATGGCATTGTAGTATGATAGTTACCTTCAGTTATTATTGAATTAAAGAACGATACAAGATTCAGCCTCCTGTGACTGTGCCAATCTTTTTGCAGTTACCCAGTTTGTCTCACTCCCTTATTATTTGCCTATAATCCCCCAAGTCTTTCCCCCTCCAACTATTTATTGATTTCCCTTTTGAAAATTACAAGTAAATCTGTCTCTGTCCCAATCACCCATTCTGACCCAATACATTTCAGATCACATTTTGCCCACATCTTCAATCTCTGCCCACTGATTACTAACCCTTCTGTCACTGGGATTGTTTTATCTCTCAAATCTGTTCACGATTTTAATCACCTCCATCGCATCTATTAATTTTCTCTGCAGGTTGGAGAACAATCCCAGTATCTCCAGTCTCCTCACACTGTGCAAGTGCTTTATCCCTGACATCATCCTCCATTCTCTGTATCATCTCCAAGGACTTGATGTTCTTAAAGAATTACTCAAATTTGGTGCCAGGACTGAAAGCAATTAAAAAAAAACTGAGGCCTAACCATTGTTTTATAAAAGGTTAAATCCATTTATCCTAATGTGATGTGATCAAAGGAAGCTAACTCTTACGGTAAAATATTCTTTTCAGTTGATGTGAAGTTCCACTCAGGAGAAATTATCCATTTGGGAACCTTATCACATTGCAAACGGCAGGATTCCAGTCTGTTCACTGGAAGTGCTGTTAATAGTCATCAAGGAGATGATTTCTCTCTATCTGTAAAACGAAACACATCAAATCTCATTTGCACCTCAATAGCGCCGAAACTGATGCAAACACAGCAAAACGATACTTGTATATAGTGCCCATTCACCGACTTCCAAGTGTCAGGTTAGATAACCAAGGGAGGGTGGGAATCAAATTTTCACAATGGAATTTAACGATATTTAAATTAATGAACAAAATTTAACAGATTTTCAGGATTTACGTTGAAATGAAATCGGTTACAACATTCACAGTTTAACCAACAGCACCCAACAGCAAGCAATTTGCCCGAAACGAATCCGAGGAGGGAATGATTCAAAAGGCTGAAGGTTTTACAATTCTACCCGAGGCTGAGTTGTTACGTGAGATATATCTCTTAATCCGAGCAGTCGTGGGATTTTGTGAAAGTCAGTTTTGTGACTCCTCAGTAAAATCTCTACAATATGCATCCAATTTCCAAATCAGCTGGAAATACATAAACAACAACGTGGAAAGAAAATAAGAAGCAAAGAGATCTCTGATTTTAATGATTTGTTTACTATTCAGTCAGAGTTTCTGTTCGGTAAGCCTTGGTTCTGCCTGGAAGGAACAGTTTTGCTGGCATGAAGACCATTAACCTATTCATTCATTCTGACCCCTGACTGACACAAAAAAAGCTGGTCCTAATCAATAAGGTGTTGGTAGCATTTTACCTTCTCCTACCTCAGTTTTTTTTTCATTTGCTGCTTTCGATATTCCTACAAATCTCTTCTGGTGATTTGTTTTGGTATTTCGGGAAATGTATTGATCGTGACGTATGTTGCAGGCAGACACCCTGGGGGGGGGGGGGAGGGAGGAGAAAGCCCCAGAGCCAGCGAGCTGCAGAGCAAAGTGTTAGCGGAGAGCAAGAGGACAGGGAAAGAGTGCGGAGGCCAGCTGCAGGGGAATAATTGCAGCAGCAATGTCCAATCTGAAGAAAAATGAAATGGAAATCAGGGACAAAGCTATCTTGCACCAGCAGAGGCGTCTAAAGCAAGCCACACAGTTTATTCATAAAGATTCAGCAGACCTGCTCCCTCTGGATGGGCTGAAAAGATTGGGAACATCAAAAGATCTGGTGAGTCGTCCTTTCTGTTGGCAACACGTAGTCAGCGCTGGCTGCAGTGAGCTGCAGATATTCGGGGAAGTGTAGCGGGACGGTGCTACTTATAATCGATATTTGTGTGATGTGAACTCTCCAGTAGTTTTGTGCGTTTTTACGTGGACTATATACGTGATGGTGCTCCGGCATATACATATACGAGTTTGAACCTATGTACCTTTGATGTAAATATTTCACATCCATAAATGCTGAGATCTACTGCATGCTGAAAATCAGTGGCGCGTCTCTTATGTGATTAGTACGTGATTAGGATTGTTTTAACATCACACCTCACAACAGTTTGAGTCTGTTCGCCTGTTTATTCATCGGCAGCACAGCTTTTAAGGGAAAAGTCCTGTCCAAATAGAATAAAATATTGCCTTGCAGCAACAAAGCCTTGCAGATCCATACGGTAATTGGGCAGGATGGATTAGCTGGGAATGCTGGAGTCTGCTCCAGTAGCAGGTTAGTGGCTACATTAACATGGTCTGGATACATAAACTGAGTCGGTATGTCCATCAGATTGGGATAAAGTAATAGAACTCATTATATTCTAATGAGTTCAGTATCACTGAAAATACCTAATATGTGAAAGCGGACGGGCGAGCGAGGATAGAGACAAGACCAGAGGGACAGATACGTAGGACGGAAAGAGAATTGTAGAGAAATATAAGGAGGAACAGAAAAATATCAGCAAGAATGAAAAAAAAGAGAGAAAAACAGGACAATTGGAAGAAGAGCGATAGCAGCAGCTGGAAGAAACATTAGAGAGGGAGAAATAACGACCGGAAGGAGAATAAAGATGAAACAAATGGGCGAGACAAATAGCATCATACAACAGCTAAAAGGGTAATTTAACCCACTGTGCCTGTGTCTGAATTGGGAAGCAACTATTCAATTCTTCCCACTGTTCTGAACTTCCTGGTTGCCAAGTAAATCTTTTGTTTGAGGTATTTGTCCAACTCCATTTTGGAAACCATGATCCAATCTGCTTGCCCTACCTTTCCAGATTGTGCACTCCAGGGCATAAGTTGCTCAGTGAAAAACTTTCTTCTCATCTCCCCTCTAGTTCATTGGAGAAAACCTCTCAGGAATAAAAGATTAGACAATCAGGATAAATGAGAGAAAATAGTAGACGAGAACTGAGAGAAGAAACTATGGCATGAGATGGAGAAAAATAAATAGAAAGGGGGAATGACAAGAAATATAGGAGAAGGAGGGAGAGGAGATATAAACAGAAGGCTTGATTTTAAACCCATTCCCTCTGGCTTGGTCAGGGCAGGACTGTGAATAGAAAGCCATGACTCACTTTTTTTTAGATTAGATTACTTACAGTGTGGAAACAGGCCCTTCGGCCCAACAAGTCCACACCGACCCACCGAAGCGCAACCCACCCATACCCCTACATTTACCTCTTATCTAACACTACAGGCAATTTAGCATGGCCAATTCACCTGACCCGCACATCTTTGGAGTGTGGGAGGAAACCGGAGCACCCAGAGGAAACCCACGCAGACACGGGGAGAACGTGCAAACTCCACACAGTCAGTTGCCTGAGTTGGGAATTGAACCCGGGTCTCTGGCGCTGTGAGGCAGCAGTGCTAACCACTGTGCCACCATGCCGTCCATGTAACATGTTTCTACCCATGCAATTTTAACTGGTAGGATTCTGACATTGAGGAAGTTAGCTACTATGATCATTTTGTAATTAAAATGGGGAAATTGCAACCAATGTCATTGGCATCATAATTCTAACATTCAGGAATATGAGGACCACAAAACTTACTATCAGAGCAGGTAGTGATCGGCATCAGGTCAGAAAGGTTCAATATCTTTGATGTTACATTTCAGTACAGTTATTCATGGATCTGGAGGATTAGGGTATCTCCTCAGCTCTGTGGCCTCTTTGTTCTATTTCACTGAAGCATGGCTAAAGACAGAAATGGAGGAGAGAGAAAGTGAAGTTTATAGACTACTGAGGAGTATAGCTAGAGTTAATGGTAATTGTCTTTTCCCTACGACGGGGGATTTCAAGACTAGGGGGTACACCTTTAAGGGGAGAGGGGAGAGATTTAAAAAAGACATGCAGGGAGAATTTTTTACACAGAGGATGGTTCGTGAATGGAATGAACTTCCTGAGGAACGGGTGGATATGAGAACAATTACAATGTTAGAAAGACATTTGGATAAGTAAGTGAATAGGAAATGTTTGGAGGGATATGGACTAGGAGTAGGCAGGTGGGACTAGTTTAGCTTGAAATTGACTGATAGGACCTAAGAGCCTGTTTCTGTGCTGTATGACTCAATGATGCATGTTGCATCAGAGGCTGAAAGCACGACTGACAGAAAGGGTATACATCGAACGTCATGAGTCTGAAAAGTAACAAATACAACAATGAGAAATTTGCGCTGCAGCTGATGGCTCATGCTCTGACTCATTATCTGTTTACATAGAGATTCCATGGGCTCTAGTCTTTTTCAAATTCTGTTACAATATTCACATTCTTGAATCATTATCTTTTTCATTAGAGACTTCACTCTCTGATGCATCAAGTTCTTGTAGATTGCATGGATTTTGTACACTCAATTCCAATATTTCTCTACTCCTGGTGCTTTACTATTACTGAGAGATTCTTGCTTCCATGTTGCCCTTTAATAGGTAATCAAAGTTATTTCTTTCAATTCTTCAGACATAACAATAAATATGAGGCTGTGTTTTTGATGGGGAGCCTTCAGCTTGAGGGGATTACTGATCAGAGAATCAAACAGAAGGGTCAGCATTCTAATCTAACGTATTTCTAACTTTCTGGTGATTACATAGTTACTAAGTTAGCCTGGAGCAGTGGTTTTTGGAGCAATAAGACTGTGCTTTTTTTTTGGAACTGTAGATTGTTAAAGTGCAAAGATGGCCTGTAATAGAGTGATATGTTCTTCCTGTCAGATGTGGGAAATCAGGGAGAGTTTCCATGTTTCTGATGATTATATCTTGGTTTTGAATCCTATCATATCGCATGGATCAGATGGAGCAGCAGTTAGAGGCAGTGAGTAATTTACAGGAGCTAGCAGGTGTGATGAATGGCAGTTATAGGAAGAGATAAAAACCACAGATACATTTAGGTAGCTGGGTTACCTCCAGGAAAGGTAGGACAGGGAGGTAGGTAGTGCAGGACTCTCCAGTGGCTATCCCTATCTCAAACAAGTTTGCTTTTTGGAAAATGTAGGGGGTAATGGACTCTCAGGGGAATATAGCACAAACAGCCAAGTTTCTGGTATCGAGAACGGCTCTAATGTAACGAGGGGTACTTCAGGTTCTAAGTGATCAATTGTGATGGGAGACTCTAGTCAGAGGTAAGAAATGAGAATGCTGTAATACCTCTCTCAAAGAGGGTGCAGAATATTCTCAAAGGGCACAGAGACCAGCAGGAGATTGTTGCACGCGTTGGAACTAACAATATAGGAAGAGAAAAAGATGAGATTCTGAGGAGAGAATATAGAAAGTTAGGCAGGAATTTAAAAAGGAGGTCCTCGAGCGTAGGAATATCTGGATTACTCCTGGTGCTACAAGGTAGCAAGAGCAGAATAGAGCAGATGAATGCACAGTTGAGGAGCTGATGCAAGGAAGAAGGGATCACTTTTTTGGATTCTCGGGTAGAAGTGACCTGATTATGAAGGACAGATTGCACCTGAATTGGGAAGGGGCCTAATGTAATTGTGGGGAGACTTGTTAGATCTGCTTGGGAGCATTTAAACTAGTAAGGTCTGGGGGGATAAAGAGGTATCTCATAAAGAGGTAATTTCCACGCAAGAGGTCTAACAGGTAAAGCAGATGAACTTAGGGCATCGTTGGGAACATGGGACTGGGAATTGATAGTGATTACAGTGATGTGCCTCAGGGATCAACATGACTGGCAGTTTAATGTTCCAAGGTATAGATGCTATAGGAAGGAAAGAGAGGGGTGCAAGAGAGGAAGGGGAGTGGTATTTTTGATTAGGGATAACATTATGGCTGTACTTAGGGAGGATATTCCTGGGAATACATCCATGGAAGTTTGTTGGGTGCAGCTGAGAAGTAAAAAAGGAATATTCACTTTATTAGGATTGTACTATAAATCCCCCAATAGTTAGCAGGAAATTGAGAAACAAATTCCAAAGGAGATTTCAGTTATCTGTAAGAATAATAGGGTGGCTATGGTAGGGGATTTTAACTTTCAAAACAGAGACTGGGACTGCCATAGTGTTAAGAGTTTAGATGGAGAGGAATTTGTTAAGTGTGTACAAGACAATTTTCTGATTCACTATGTGGATGTATCTCCTAGAAAAGGTGCAAAACTTAACCTACTCTTGGGAAATAAGGCAGGGCAGGTGACTGAGGTGTCAGTGGGGGAACACTTTAGGGCCAGTGACCATAATTCTATTAGTTTTTAAAAAGTAATGGAAAAGGATAGACCAGATCTAAAAGTTAAAGTTCTAAATTGGAGAAAGGCCAAGTTTGATGGCAATAAGCAAGAACTTTCAGAAGTTGATTGGGGGCAGATGTTTGCAGGAAAAAGGATGGCTGGAAAATGGGAAGCCTTCAAAAATGAGACAACAAGAGTCCAGAGGCAATGTGTTCCTGTTAGGGTGAAAGGCAAGGCTGGTAGCTGTAGGGAATGGTGGATGACCAGAGAAATTGAGGGTTTAGTCATGAATAAAAAGGAAACATATGTTAGGTATAGACAGCAGGGACCGGGTGAGTCAATAGTGAATATAAAAGGTAGCAGGAGTATACTTAAGAGGGAAATCTGGAGGGCAAAAAGGGGACATGAGATAGCTTTGACATGTAGAGTTAAGGAGAATCCAAAGGAAATTTATAAATATTTATAATTTATTAAGGACAAAAGGGTAACTAGGGAGAGGATAGGGCTGCTTAAAGATCAGCAAGGCCACCTATATGTGGGACCACAGGAGATGGGGGAGATACTAATCGAGTAATTTACATCAATGTTTATGGTGGAGAAGGATATAGAAAATATAGAACGTAGAAAGATAAACAATGACACCTTAAAAAGTGTCCATATTACAGAGGAAATAATGCTGGATGGCTTAAAATGCATAAAAGTGGATAAATCCCCAGGACCTGATCAGGTGTACCCTAAACCTCTGTGGGAATCTAGGGAAGTGATTGCTGGGCCTCTTGCGGAGATATTTGTATCATCGATAGTCACAGGTGAGGTGCCGGAAGACTGGAGGTTGGCTAATGTGGTGCCACTGTTTAAGAAAGCCGATAAGGACAAGCCAGAGAACTATAAACCAGTGAGTCTGACATCAGAGGTGGGCCAGTTGTTGGAGGGAATTCTGAGGGACAGGATGTACATGTACTTGGAAAGGCAAGGACTGATTAGGGATAGTCAACATAGCTTTGTATGTGAGAAATCACGTCTCACAAACTTGATTGAGTTTTTTGAAAGAGTAACAAAGAGGATTGATGAGGGCAGGGTGGTGGACGTGATCTATATGAACTTCAGTAAGGCATTCGACAAGGTTCCCCATCGGAGACTGGTTGGCAAAATTAGATCACATGGAATACAGGGAGAATAGTCATTTTGATACAGAACTGGTTCAAAGGTAGAAGACAGAGGGTGGTGGTGGAGGGTTGTTTTTCAGACTGGAGGTTTGTGACCATCGGTGTGCCATAAGGATTTATGCTGGGTCCACTGCTTTTTGTCATGTATATAATTGATTTGGGTGTGAACAGCAGATGACACCAAAATTGGAGGTGTAGTGGACAGCGAAAAAGGTTACCTCAGATTACAATGAGATCTTGATTAGATGGGCCAATGGGCCAAGGAGGGATAGATGGAGTTTAATTTAGATAAATGTTAGTGCTGCATTTTGGATAGGCAAATCAGAGCAGGACTTGTACACTTAATGGTAAAGTCCTGGGGAGTGTTGCTGAACAAAGAGACCTTGGAGTGCAGGTTCATAGCTCCTTGAAAGTGGACTCATAGATAGATAGGATGGTGAAGAAGGCATCTGGTTTGCTTTCCTTTATTGATTCAGTGCATTGAGTATGGGAGTTAGGAGGTCAGATTGCTGCAGTACAGGACATTAGTTATGCCACTTTAATGATATTGTGTGCAGTTCTGCTCTCACTGCTCTAAGAAGGATGTTGTGAAACTTGAAAGGTTCAGAAAAGATTTACAAGGATGTTGCTAGGGTTGGAGGGTTTGAGCTATAGGGAGAGGTTGAATAGGCTGAGGTTATTTTCCCTGGAGCGGCCGAAGCTGTGGTATGACCTTATGGAGGGTGATAAAATCAGGAGGGATATGGATAGGGTGAATAAACAAGATCTTTTCACAGGGATGGGGGAGTGCAGAACTAGAGGGCATAGGTTTAAGGTGAGAGGGGAAAGTTATAAAAAGGGACCTAAGGGCAACATTTTCATGCAAAAGATGGAATGAGCTGCCAGGGAAAGTAGTAGAGGCTGGTACAATTACAACATTTAAAAGGCATCTGGATGGCTATATGACTAGGAAGGATTTAGAGGGATATGGGCCAAATGCTGACAAATGGGATTAGATGTATCTAGGATATCTGGTCGGCATGGACCAAACAGTCTGTTTCTGTGCAGTACATCTCTATGGCTCTATAACTCTATTAAAATAAATTAACATAAAATCAGAAGCATCACAGATGGAAGAATTGGGTCGAGAAATCAGTGTTTCTCATTTGCAAGGTCCCCACTGAAGCATTTGTGGTGCAGTTTCTTTTTATTTTTCAAAACCTAACCTAAGCCCATCACCCTCAACATTGATAGTTCAACCCAAGTCCTTTTTGGTGTTCATCTTGATTATCCAACTGGATAATCATAAAGAAGCAATTTTACAAGAGTATTACCTTGGCACAGTGCTTTACCCTGAGATGGACATATTGAAAAATTAGACTAATCGTTGCCAGGGGGATGCCCGAGAAAAAGGTTAGTCACATGGCAGCTATTGGAGGTATTATCTGTCATATGACATTGTATCACTGGAGAAATTGGGTGCTGAGAGACTGAATGCAGTTTGGGAGTGTTCATTGATTTTTGACTCAGTGAACAAATTAATACAATTCCTTCATTGCTCCATGTCACTGCAGCAGCTAATCATGCGTACCTAACTCAGTGAACAAATGTTATGTGTCTCAAATTCAATTTGTTGCCAGGAGGCCAGTGCAGGACACTATTTACAGAACGCAGAACAGTGAGGTGTTTCTTACCACTCTACATTAATTATTTGCCTCAATCATAATTTACCAAGTTGAAAATCACACAACACAAGGTTAGAGTCCAAATAAACCTGTTGGACTAGAACCTGGTGTCATGTGATTTTCAGCTTTGTCCACCCAGTCCAACATTGACATCTCCACATCATAATTTACCAAGTAGGCAACAACTCAGTTTCAGTAACGTTGCACATGTTTTCTCATCACAAAACATATATTAAAAATGGGAGGTGGGACATACATGTCCATTATGGTTCTGAAGTATGCCATGCCATATATGTTTTTGGGCCATTCCACTAATATGCAGAGTACATGACAAAATTGCTTAAAATACAAAATAAATGTATTCAAATTAAGGTCTGTGCTTGATATGGCTTCCTTTTCTCATATATGTGTTATGTTGACATGCCAATGGAATACCGAGACACCACAGCACAGTCAGGGATACCTTCTCTCAGATGAAAGGTAACATTAAGACTCTATCAGTCCTCAGATAGGATAAAAAAAGTCTCATGATACTATTTCATAGAACAGCAGGGAATACCTTCCCAGTGTCCATGTTCATATTTATCCTTCTATCAATAATATATAAAACAAAATATCTGAGGCATTTATTGCATTGCTGTTTGTAGGATTTTACCCTGGGTAAGTTGGCTGGCATGTTTCCCTACAATGCAAAAGTAAGTACAACTTCAAAAGCAATTAACTGGTTGTAAGACACATTAAGTTATACCGAGATTCTGAACTGTGCTATATAAATGCAAGTTCTTGCATAAAAACATACCAAATAGCAGCAGAAGTAGACCATTCAGCCCAGAAGGCTGCTTCCCCCATTTGATAATATCATTGCAGATCTGTTTGTGTTTTGAATTCCACATTCCCATTTACCCTGATATCCCTTGATGCCCATAACAATTTATCCATCTCTGCCTTAAAAAAATTCAATCATCCCACCTCCTCTGCCTTCTGAAGCAATGTTCCAAAGTTGCACAGCCCTCTGAGAGAAAAATATTCTCGTCAGCTCTGTCCTGAAAGGGTGACACTAATTTTAAACTAATGCCACCTAGCTTTGGACTAACTCACAAGAGGAAACATCCTTTCCAAATCTACTTTGTCAAGGCAATTCAGGATCTTATACACTTCAATCAAGTCACCCCTCATTCTATTAAAGTGCAGTGGATACATGTCCAGTCCTATTTCCATAGGACAAACCATTTATTCCAGGTTTCAGTCGAGTAAAACCTCACAATGCTTTTACATCCTCAAGAAACCAGATCTGGACACAGTATTTGTGAGGTGTCCCACCAACGCCCCATATAACAGAAGCATACCATACGTTCAATTTCTCTTGGAATATAAAGGATTGCATCCATTAACCTCAGGCACAGTAATGTTTGTGACTCATGCACCAAAACACCTAAATCCCTCTGCACCTCAGAGTTCTGCAGCTATTCTCTGTTTAAGTAATCCCCTGCTTTTTAACTTTTACTTCCACAGTGAACAACATCACATAGTCTCATATGATATTCTATCTTTCAGCTTTTTGTCTTTAAGCTCTGTATGTCTTTTCACACACTTTTCTACCGATCTTGGTGTCATCATTGGTGGCAAATATAGCACCATGCCACGTCTTCCTTCACCTAAGTCAATGATGTGAACTATAAAAAGTGAATCAGCACAGACCTCTGCACTCACCATACCCTAACAATCAAGCAAAAAGCGCATTTACATAAATTCTGTTTCCTGCCAGCCAATCTTCTTCTCCCACACTATTTTTGAAGAGAAACTATTTGATTTGGCTGGAGAAGAGCATGACTGCTGATGTGGGGATGAGGAGACATTGTGGCAGACCACCCAGAAAGCTTCATTTTGTTTGCTGCTCTCCTACTACCACAAGTGCTAACCCATTCTTAATCTGCACAGGCTTTAATCCCTTAGACATAATTAATTACCTGAGTTCTCTTTAAGAGACAGTAATGGCACCCAGGAAGCCTCAGTCTCCATGAGGCCAGCACCAGAGATCCACAGCTCCACCTCCACCTCTGAGGAGGAAGCCACTGAACTGTCAGGAGATGCAGTGACAAGGCTTTCATCTGCATCTCCAGTAGCTCAGAGACTTATACTTCGGTGGCTGTCCTATCTGGATTAGACTCAAGAGCACAGTCTGGTGGTAATTTCAGCGACATGTTTCCACAGCTGATTGAAGAAGTAACTTCCCAAGCCTCAAACACTCAGAACATTACTGGAATCCAGCACCTGCTCAACCCCAGGCAGAAGATGATCCCAGAGTTTCAGCCACCACTGACTTTGTCAAAAAGCACAGACAGGCATTCAGGTTGGTCAGATGCAGTCAGTAAGTTGGATCAAAGAGTGGAAGGATCCACTAGTGTTATCAGCACCATGTTGTCTCTGACCTGCAAATGTCTGGCTCACTCCATGGTGAGGATGGCAGCTGCCATGGAGAGCCAAATTCAGCAAAGTGAGGAATGCTGGATATGTACCTGATTCAACACCTAATCTATTGTAGTGCTCAGCACCGATGACAAGGCAAGAGAGCATGAAGGGACCTCAACCTTGCTCCAGGTGCTCCTTCCCCTCAGGGAGACAGAGTGGTGCCAGTAGGTACCCATACTGAGGAAGCACTGCCACTAGACCACAGATATTTCCTCTCAGGATATTCCAGAGCTACTAGGCCCCTCCACCTACCCCATGCCTGAGATGCCAAAGCCTGCACTCTGATGTGAACTACAATGGGTTGAAAAAGTACCACATACACAAAAGTCAGCTCCATTAACAATGATGCTCAACAGCAGCAGAATGTACCATCAGTGTACAAAACACAATGCAGAAATTCATCAAAGTTCCTCAGAGAGCAACTTCCAAACCCACGACCACTTCCATGCAGAATGTCAAGGGCAGCTGATACATGGGAACACTACCACCAGCAAGTTCCCTCCATACCACTCACAACCCTGACAAGGAAATATATTGTCGTCCTTAAGAATCACTGGGTAAAATTCCTATGACTTTCTCCCTAATGGCATTGTAGGTCAAGCCACACCAAATGGATTACAGCTGTTCAACAAGGCAGTTCACCATCACCTTCTCAAGGGCAACTGGGGATGAGCAATAAATAGTGGCCTAAGCAGCGTCACCAACATCCTGTGAATGAATAAATGAAAATAACAAAGAAAGCAAATGGAATTTCAGCCTTTATTGCTAGGAGTTAGAAGTTAAAAACAGGGGAGTCTTCTTCCAACTGCATAGGCTGTTGGCGAGACCGTACCTGGAGTTATGTGTATAGTTTTGGTCCCTGTATTGCAGAAAGCATATCCTGGCAGTGGAGGCAGTTCCAAACAGATTCACTACATTGATTCCTGGGATGAAGGGATTGATATATCAAGAATGGCTAAACAGTTCAGGTCTTTATTTGAGTAGAATTTAGAAGAATGAGGGGTCACCTTATTGAGACATGGACAATTTTGAGGAGGCTTGACAGGTTAGATGTTGGAAAGATATTCTGACTAGTGGGGAATTCTCAAACTAGGCGACACATATTTACGGAATAAAGGGACACTGAAACAAAACAAAGATGTGAAGAACTTTCTTAGTAGCAAAAGTCGAGAACTCTCTACCTCAGAGAGTTGTGGAGACTAGATCACTGCAGTTATTTAAAGAGGAGACCGGTAGATATTTGGAACATCAAGGAGCTATGAGGAGTTGGCATGAAAAAGGAGTTGAGGCCTGGGAAAGGTTAGCCATGACCTTATACACTGGTTCGGCAGGGTTGACTAAAGTCCTGCTTCTCTCCTATTCCTTATGTCCAACTATCATTAGGACTTTGAATCAACACTATCAGTGGAGCTCTATCATTAAAAAGACACAGACAAAGATAAGTAAAATAACAATGAAGGTCAAACCATAGATTTTTAAGATACTGTTCTAGGTCCTGATATCAATCTTCCCTGTTTACTGTGCAAGAACTCATAAAAGTTTAATGCAAGAGTAGCTGATACCATATTGAACAAGATATAACCAATACTGACTGATAGTATCCAGGTATGTGGTGCCCTCTTCTCATTTGATAAATTTATTTTTGTATTTATGAGAATTGATTTTCCTACATTTTACATCAATTACAATCTAATTCAATCAGTAAGTCTCACGCATCACTACACTAAGAAAAGAAAATCTAGTATTGTAACGATTTTAGTTTACAAAATATTTCTCTTCTTTCGGATACCTTGTGCAACAGTGTATTTTCGGCAGCACATTGAACAATTGTCCTGACTGAATTGCACTGTCATTAAATATTTTGAATCATTATTTCCTCAATACCCATATAATGTAATACTAATGCTATACGCAGAGAAGTTTCGCGAAATCAAGTTCAGACAACTTGCAATTCCCGTTGTGGTGAAGTTGTTAACTATTCCCATTGGTGGAATAGGAAATCCCATGTCAAACTGAAATTCTGACTGATATCTCTAACCTAGTTAAACACACGCACACTTATCACATGATCATGCCAACCAATTGTACTGGAGTTAGACCATGCTGGAGCGCAAAAATACAGGCAAGCCACCATTTGACATCAAGATTTCCCTGTGAAAGGACATTTAAACCCTACAAGTATGACTCGTAGGGATATAGTTAGAAAGTTAGAAGTGCTGTTGATTGAAAACAAAATGAAGTTGACACAGCAAATGGCTAACCATGGCACAAAGTGAAAAGTGAATGTCACCGAGGAGAGATGGATGACTGAAACAATTTAAGGCATAGCATGACATTGTTGTCCACACGGTAAACTCAGAGGATGTGGCAGTACAGCACAAAATAGTCTGACTCACATCCAGAAAGAGATTTCTCACTGAAGCATGCAATCCTGGAGAACATGGTCTAGTGCATTGATGACATGGTGGGCTGTGTCATATCCATCTGAAGACAGCATGCTAAGTCGAAAAATATTCTGAACTACCTTTCAAAATATTTCAAAGCCTTTTGCTGTACAAGCCACTGTGAAGTGCGAACAAATTGAAAAACAGTCATTTTTTACATATTTATGCATTACAATTTTTGTATAAATGTATTTTTTACACAATTAGGTTCCTTGAGGCCCTCCTGGATTGTCTTGTAGCTTTACCTCACACAACGTTGTGCATAGGTTCCCTGAAATTTGACTTATTGTGAATTTACTGTTGACTTCAGTCTTTGCAACATGGCTTAACATCTAAGGAGATACTTGATTGAGATACTTCCAAGCTGTGTGTAAGAAATAATCCTGGAACAAAACGTCAGTGCTTTCCAGAGAGGAAATGTGAAATTGGGATTTCTGAAATCATTTCTACAGAAGGTATCTTGTGTACAGTGCTTCTATTTAATGCTGCATACAGTAAAACAGTTCACTATTAATCCAAAGTGATCATTCTGTACATCAGTTATGTTCTTAGTTATTTTTGACATAGAATGTTGATTGCATGGAAGGAAACAATTTTACATTGTCACATGAAACACCTTCACATCAGGTACAGCATAAGCTGGATATAGAGTAAAGCTTTTCATTGTCTACATTATTCTGAAAGCCTGAATCTACTGTCAGTATATACGAAGTTTTAATGTTTGTAGTAAATGTGTAAGAATGAACTGTAATATCAAGAGTAGGCTAGATATTTGCTGAAGTACATTTCTTTCTTACATCCCTTTAAAATATCTTGTATGAAAAATTTTTAAGTTGTGGGCTAATGCACTCCATTTTTGTCGAAGGCCCATTAATTGGGGATTAGACACTTGCCAGGTATTTATTACCATGTGACTACATTCTTTATTTGCAGCTTTCTTGTCCAAATGGAACAGATGTTGCTAAAGTTACAATCTACAGATATGCTGCTGCAAATTTTCTTTCCAAACTCAAAACCTTTTATAACTTTTAAGTCTGCATTTAGTGCTTGCAGGACTTGAGTTATCAGGACCGAGTAACAAAAGCATGAGATGTAATGCACAGAGCACCATCAAGTTAAAGTCATAGAGTCATAGAGATGTACAGCATGGAAACACACCCTTCGGTCCAACCTGTCCATGCCAACCAGATATCCCAACCCACTCTAGTTCCACTTGCCAGCACCCCCGGCCCATATCCCTCCAAACCCTTTCTATTCATATACCCATCCAAATGCCTCTTAAATGTTGCAATTGTACCAGCCTCCACCGCATCCTCTGGCAGCTCATTCTACACACATACCACCCTCTGTGTGAAAACGTTGCCCCAGAGGTCTCTTTTCTATCTTTCCCCTCTCACCCTAAACCTATGCCCTCTAGTTCCCCAACCCCAGGGAAAAGACTTTGCCTATTTACCCTATCCATGCCCCTCATAATTTTGTAAACCTCTATAACGTCACCCCTCAGCCTCCGATGCTCCAGGGAAAACAGCCCCAACCTGTTCAACCTCTCCCTATAGCTCAAATCCTCCAACCCTGGCAACATCCTTGTAAATCTTTCAAGTTTCACAACATCTTTCCGATAGGAAGGAGACCAGAATTGCACGCAAAATTCCAACAGCGGCCTAACCAATGTCCTGTACAGCTGCAACATGACCTCCCAACTCGTGTACTCAATACTCAGACCAAGAAAGGAATGCATACCAAATGCCTGCTTCACTATCCTATCTACCTGCAACTCCACATTCATGGAGCTATGAACCTGCACTCCAAGGTCTCCTTGTTCAGCAACACTCCCTAGGACCTTACCATTAATTGTATAAGTCCTGCTAAGGTTTGCTTTCCCAAAATGCAGCACCTGACATTTATCTGAACTAAACTCTATCTGCCACTTCTCAGCCCATTAGCCCATCTGGTCAAGATCCTGTTGTAATCTGAGGTAGTCCTCTCTGCTGTCCACTACACCTCCAATTTTGGTGTCAAACTTACTAACTGTACCTCTTATGCTCGCATCCATATCATACCAATGACAAAAAGTAGAGGACCCAGCACCGATCCTTGTGGCACTCCACTGGTCACAGGCCTCCAGTCTGAAAACCAACCCTCCACCACTACCCTCTGTCTTCTACCTTTGAGCCAGTTCTTTTATTCCAGTACACAGTGAGTTTATTATAGTAGACCCAGTTTTATGGTCAGGTGGGAGTATAGATGTGCTTAAGGTGGCTGACATTGGGAAAGGAGGAAGTACAAAGAGATGCTTTCTTCCTCAGGAAAACCTTCACATCATGTTACATATGTACATGCCAACTACAAAGGAACGGGGCTTTCAGTTTTACCATCTAAGGTTCCTTCAGGCTAGGAATGAGGCCATCTACAGTGTTAGCCTATTTGCTTTCTATTGATGTATCAAAGAATTACAGATGAATTATTCACAATGGCAAACGGCTTCAAATTCTCCACTGACAGAAACAAAACAAAAGGAAACAACTCTATCATATTTACTGGCTTTTCCTGAGAATAGAGGGCAATAACTTGAACCAATTTTGTTATTTAGGCTCAGATGCATGATGACACTAAAGTCTGGATTTCGATTTTTTTTTCAGAGGATGTGCATTTTCTGCTTATTCCTAATTGCCCTTGAACTGAGTGGTTTGTTAGGCTGTGGACAAGTTCAGTGCCCACAACATTGCTGTAGGTCTGGAGTCACGCATATGCCAGACTAGTTAAGGATGGTAGATTTCTGTAATGGTTCAAAAATAAACCAGAAGGATTATATTTACAACCACTGATGACAGTTTTATGGTCACCATCATATGAGTTTTATTTTCCAGATTTCTTGATTAAATTTAAACTCAACCAACTGCCAAGGTGGGATTTGAATCCATGTCCCCAGATCACTGGCTGAATTCTCTGGATTTTTAATCTAGTAAACAGTACCGTTACACCTCTGCCTCCCCCAGTCTTAACACCAAGGGGCATAATACGCTCCTGATCTCCTAATGAAAAGTTAAAAACATGTGCCAAATGTAACTGCGGAGAAACAAAGGATGGAAGTATGGCTGGTCTCAAGCTTTTAAAGTTCATCCACCTACTTCACTAGTAAGAGTATGGAGCACAATCCACATTCACCACAGTTCATTTCCCAACCACACAGATTTTGAACAAAAATAAAATACAGTGGTTACCGGAAAGCTAAACTAAAATAAATAGTAGAAACATGCAACAGGTCAGGCATCATCTCTGGAGGAACAAATAGCAAATGGGAGTTAACCTTTCAGATCTGTGAGCTTTCATCAGAACTGAGAAAAGTTTACTTCTTACGGGTCTGTTGACAGGGGCAAGTGTGGAACAACAGACTCTTTCTTTTTCTCTCCAATAGACACTGCATGAACTTCTCATTCCAGCATTTCAGTTTTCCTACTCGGATCTTGAAGCTGTGTTGGACATAGCTGCAACAGCTGGGAACAACTTTGCCAAGCAATTCCCCTTCCCTCATCTAGTCTTCCAGGATCACTATTATCTACTGCTTGCTTGAGAATGTATCATAGTTACTATGGCATAGCACAGTAAGGACATAAAGACAGGTCCAAAGAGGAATTGGTAGCAGTATCAACATTAAAAAAAACCAAAATAGAAATTGGCATATGCTTAATATTTCTGTATACTGTTTGTGTGGACAACATCCCAGTTCATGGAGCATTTGACACTATTTTTATGCTATGGACATGAAGAAGAGTAGCCTAATATTGGGCCTCCATGTCCATTTTGACTAAAACCAACGATGATCCTGACTTTGAGGCAGTTCAGTACTGCAGTAGTGGAGAGAGCTTAACAGTGTGCAAACATTGTTTTGTTTTTGTTTTCTGTTTGTCCAACAGCAACCTCACAACATTGTTCAAAGACGGTTACTCGAGGGCAACATCACCAAATTACATGGGGACCGGAGGAATGTAGAGTCTGTGAGTCAGTCACCACTTGCTGAGGAGACAAAGTCCAGTACACACAAGGATACTGCACGTTCAAATCAAAGGAACACACTCAGTGTTTTCTGCAAGGTATGTACAGTTACATTACAAATCTAATGGAGTAATCTTTTCCATCCTGTAATCCTGCAATCTTTATCATTACAGAAACTCCTGCATATTGGTTACACCACTGCAAAGAATACAGAATGATAATGGAGGGTGACTGGAAAATGCCTAATACCCCTGATCACTTTGTTCAACATAAAGCAAGACGTTTAAACAGCCCATTGCTTTTATTTTATTGGGGTCTCAGATAGTATAACTAGAAGAGCAAATGCTGCAGAAATTAATGCTAAGAACAAAATCTAATGTCAGCAACAGGGAATCCATACTTTGCATCAAAATCTGATGGCATTTCTGGTCTCTGGGAACTCCAAAGGAAGAAAACTTCCTGATTGACAGTGGGAATCCTGCTGCTGGGGCTCCCTGCTCCCCTTTTTAAAAAAAATTATGCACTTATGAGGCACAGGTATCACTGGCTAAGCCAGCATTTATTTCCCAGGGACAGTTAAAGGTTGACCACATTAACTCACCCTGAGGAATGCATGCAGTGATGTACTGGGTCTGAAGTGATCTACCTTCAACAATCTCAACTATCTTTCTTTGTTTAAGTATGAGTCCAAACAGTGGATAGCTTTCCCCTGATTCTTACTGACTCCAGTTTTGCCAAGACTCCTTTATGCATTCCCAGTCAAATGCTGCCCTACTATAAGGGAACATCACTTTCAGCTCATCTCTGGAGTTCAGCTTTTGTGTCTGCATTTGGACCGAAGCAGTAATTAGGCCAGGAGTTCAGTGCCATGTGACCGAGCAAATACAGGTGATCATAACGCTAAAAACACATTCCATCACTTTGCTGTTCCACAGCTGTAGACTATAGTGCAGTATTTGGCTGATTGGATTTAAACTTCTTTGTGGACAAGACATATGTGGATAATTTCCCACTCAGGCTGTGAGTGGCTCGGAGGGTAACTTAACTGGTGGTGTTCCCGTGTATCTGCTGCCCTTGACCTTCTAAATGGTAATGCTGCTGTCTAACGAGCCTCAGTCAAATTCTGCAGTGCATTTTGTAAATGCTGCACACTGCCTATACTGAGCATCAGTGGTAGAGGAACTGGGCATTTGTGGATGTAGTGTCAAACAAGTGGGTCGCATTTCCTAGATGGAATCAAGCTTCTTGATTTTTACTGGAGCTATACTCATCCAGGCAAATCGAGAGAACATAAAAACATAAGAAATATGAGCAGGAGTTGGCCATTTAGTCCCTTAAACCTGCCCTGCTAATACACAAGATCATCAATGGTCTTCTAGCTTCGACAACATTCTGTACTCTCTGGGATTAGAAATTCCTTCACATCTTTGTTGTAATTGTGTGTTCCTTTATTCTACAACCATGTCTCCTATTTCCCCCCAACGGAAACATTTTCTCACCATCTACCCATCAAGCCTCCTCAGAATCTTGTATCTTTCAATAAGATTATCCCAAATGCATGTAAACTCTAATCTGTTTAACTGTTCTTTGTAAGTCAATCATATTATCCCAGGAATCAACTGAGTGAATCTTAGAATTGCCTCCAATGCCAGTGCATCTAGTATTCCAGGTGCCAATATACTGTGCAGTAGTAATAAGACTTCATTGGTTTTAAACTCCAAACCCTTAGCAATAAGGGTGAAAATTCCATTTGCTTTCTTAATTACTTGCTGTATCTACATGCTGTCTTGTTGTGCTTCATCAATGAGAACACCCAGACCCTCTGGGCTGCACATTTTTGGAGTCTCTCTCCAGTTAAATAATAGTCTGCCTTTAATTCTTCCTACCTCCCATATACTTTCCTGAACTGAACTCCAGATGCCAATTTTTGCCCATTCACTCAATATAACGATATCCCCCTGCAGGTTCCTTATGTCCTCATTTAACTTTGAATTATCTGTGTATCAAGATGGTACTGAACGTACTGTATTAGTTACATGTACAACCAAATGTACATGTGTTTGTGAAAGTGGATGAAGATGTTAAAATATTTTCATTTCTGTGTTCACACTTTGAAATGATGCACATTTGAAAATGGTATTTTATTCCTCCAAATGTGAATGTTTTCTGAAGATGCTTCCATTATTAACATGTTTTCGAAGATGCATGTTTAAAGGTTGTTGAAAAACTGTTGAGGGATGGCATTTTTAAAAGGTCACTAAAATTACATTGTGAATTTTTTAAAAATATACTTAATGGATCTCACACTTCTTAAGTTGATGGCTTGGAATAGTTTACTGCTTGTCACATGATGGTCAGGATTTGTAGCTGCTTGATATTGTTTGCAATTCAAATAGTGTGTGACCTGTTCATGAAACTCACCCAACACAATCTCTTCCACTTGTTCTGAAATATTCCCTGGGAACCCAGCATGTGAGCTGAAAATTGATGCAGCTACAATCCTAAAATGCTTTCAATCCAACTCCTCTTGACATCTAATGAATGAAGTACTTCTAGAAATATTCCAGTCACCAACCATATGTGTCTGATGTCAACCTTGCTTTGAAGCTGCTTTGTATTCATATTTGAGGACTTAAGTTGGAAGGATTGTGGAAAAATAGGTGTATTTCAAATTACATGCAAATATCTGGATTAGGTTTCAAAAATTCATCAAAAAGCCCTTGGATACTGGAACTTTTTTTAAAAAAACAAGGTGTCTTTGAAACCATGTGAGTTGTGATAAACGCAGGTCTTGTTTACTTAAACTCACCAAGAAGAAATCACCTGATTTGTTTTATTCCTGGGCTTTATGGTTGTCCTGTTTGAACAATGTTTGCAGGCTTATGTTTCCTGTTTCTGAAGAAACCTTGTGGTGAATTCCGTGTGAACCCTCATTATTCTTCTAGAAAACAGTGACTGAGAGAGTTTCTCAATATTGCAGTTCCTGAACATGCAGTGTCTACCAAAACCCCAGAGGACAATAACACATGATTTGACCAACAGATTGACAGACTTCTTTGCCTTCAATATTAACCAGCCTTTGCCAGAAAGGGTTTTACTTTTGAAAGTGAAGCTCTGCAAAGAAAAACGCTTTCTCTTTTACCTGAAGTATGTGTATATATTTATGTCAGTGCTTGTGTGTTTTTGGTTATTTAAAGAGGGTAAACATTTATACTTTCACATTAAAAGTTGTGCATTAATGAATTCTGCATCTTCATTCAACAGGTTTTATTTTATATTAAATTGATAATGTCATGTTTCCAAAAGAAACTTTGTTGATGAAATATTTCATTCCATATTAACATAGAGAAATAAAATGTTGAACTTATCAGGACTTGGGTGAAATGTTTCAAAATTTGTGTTATGACCCACAGAGAAGTTGGACGAGAAGACAAAGGAATTTTCCTCCCATCTCAGTTGTTTCAGATTTCATAAGTGGTCTTGTTTTATTTTTACAAATTTGTAATTAGAATTAGCTTTAGATTTTACTGTCACATATACTCAAGTACAGGGATACAAGAGTACAGAGAAAAGTGTACAAAGTCATCATTCCCAGCACCATCTTGGTTATGAACGTAATTAGGTACAAAGTCTTATTTGTGTCCTTGTACAGTTAATCTCTATAGAGAAAGATTCTTTATTATTTATTTAACTGGTGTGTGCCTGTATGTGTGCAAGTGTACGTTAGTATATTTGAAAATGTTTATATACTTACTGCCATATTCTGAACTGTGCATTAATACATTTGCATCTTTTTAAATAATTTGTTGTTTTATAGTAAATCAATAGTCATTTATTAAAGAAACCTGACCGACAGATTAGCATTCTGCAAGGGAGAGATAAGTGTACATAATTGGTCATATCTGTAACTGGGTAAAACATTTAAGTAGGAGAAAGTGAGGACTGCAGATGCTGAAGATCAGAGCTAAAAATGTGTTGCTGGAAACACGCAGCAGGTCAGGCAGCATCCAAGGAGCAGGAGAATCGACGTTTTGGGCATGAGCCCTTCTTCAGGAAATTCCAAAACATCGATTCTCCTGCTCCTTGGATGCTGCCTGACCTGCTGCACTCTTCCAGCAACACATTTTCAGCTCTAAAACATTTAAGTGCATGTTCTGACTAGTAGACGAGTGGAACTAGAGAAACTCCTCCAACTGTAGTTGTTAAGTGTTTACTTTCGATGATGGCTTCAACTCAATCAATGTACACTTGGTGTACAACGACAGAAATGTACTTCTTTAGATGTTAATAAGACTTCTAGATTCTTGCTGCAATCTAAATTTTCCAACCTCTTCAAACCTGCTAGAATCCAGAAGATGTAACTGTAAATGGATGAGAGACACCTTCTTTAAACTACTAATCACACTTATCAAAAGCCTAACCAATGATGCCTGAACATCTCCATTTGATTACTAATTGTGTGATTGGTCAAGGCATCGACATGTTGAGAATGAGTTTCAAGTGCTTTAGATAGATCTGGATGCAATCTTCAGCCAGAGTCTCCAAGATGTTTGCGTTGTGCTGCACACTGCATTCACTATGGATTAGCAAGAAAAATAAAGTCAGAACAACATGCAATGACTAACTCATCCCATCATCCTCTCCCCCACCCATGCCCACACCACTATCCCAAAACTGTGCCCCTAATGCAAAGTTGCACTACAAACAAACAGCACAGACTTTTAATTCATTGCTTTAACAAATGACCTGCCACCCAGAAACCAAGAATGGGCAGGACTGGAAAATAACTCAAGCTAATCATTTTTTTGCAATTCTACTAAAGAGTGGAAACTTCAAAACCAAACGGTTTCACATACATCCTGGCACATAATTGTGTAGAACTACAAAGCTTTACTGTTTCTTATCCTACCAATTATGCATGGTGCACAGGTAGGGACAGACTGCTAAGAATCTGATGACTGGGATCTCTTGGTCAATAACTCCTGTGTTTTGGAGTTCATGAGGTTACCACTGTAGCCTGTTCCATTTGTGCCGGTGCAGGGGGACATGAGGTCATATGATAGCACATCAGTCATTAACTGGCAGGGGAATTAGGTTGGTTAGGTGGGAGGTTGGGGGGGGGGGGGAGGGAACCGAGCACAATTTAACAATCTTCTCTTTCATTGGCCAACTGTATTTCACTGTTACCACACTGCTGGAGAACCCTAAGGTGCCAATCTGTGCAGCACCCTAAGGGCAAGAAAAGGGTATCTACCATGTTAATTAAGGAGGCAGACAAATTGACTACATATTGTAGATGATCACTGTCTAGGTGTGCATGGATTCATTTAACTGCTGCATATGATGTTTCACAAAGTTAGCCGCTGAGCTCTGCAAGAAAATATTGTTGCAATGTCTCATTACATCATCATACTCATTCTTGAGATGGATTGCTTAATTCTTAATGCAGTCATGATCATTGTGTTTGAAAAGCCTGTCAGTACGTCACAGATTCTCTGCTTCTCCTTCATAATATGTTTCTCTATACATTGAATGTCTTTGAACTATACCATCTGGGTTCAGCAGAGCAGCTCTAGCAGAGACCTTCATCCTCTCACTCAATATCCACAGTTTTCCCTGATCTTATGGTAAGCAAGAGACCTTCCTTGGTGTATTTTCAGAACAGGTCAGCATTTCTGAGAATTTATCATTCAGGGAAGTCCATGGACTCCTGCTACATGCATGAAGGGTGTGGCAAAGTATAATACAATGAATTAATGCTTGCAAGGTAAGTGTGTTGTAACTTAGTTTTATGTAAAAGATAATATCTTATTTCCTGTTGAAATCAGGTCAAGATGACTGATTGTTCCATGGCTGATACCTTGTGTTGATATTTACTTATGTCACTGGACAGCCGGGAAGCTCCCATTTTCAATGACCAAGGACATTGAACTGCTCCTGATCTCCAGCTCTTCTTTCTCTCATTGGGAATCTGTGAAGGACCACCTCTGGTTCTTTCTCAAACGTTCTGTGCTCTGCTGCATTGCAGAAAGAGTGTGTATGAGATTTGTTAAACCTATGAATACAGTGTAGTTGATGAGGATGACTATTAGGGTGAATAGCAATAATGGACAGATAGACTCGAATGTAACAAAGTACACAAAAGGAGAAGGATGGGTATACTTGCAAAGTCAGCAATTGAGAAGAGTGATATGAATGAATAGGAATCGTAAGACAAAATGAATGAATGGTAGTCAATCATACCCCACAGAACTTACAGGGATATGCAACTGTACTCACCTTTCCTGACCTGATTAGGCTTCCTGCAATGAACCCATGAACATGCCTATGGGTCGCCTACAGACATGCTATTTTTCTGGCAGCAGCAGATTTCATTCCCCCATTGCGAGGGAATTATATTTCTCTCTAGCTCTACCTAATCTCAGCAGTACATTAACAGAGATATCACTGGAATGGAGCACAACCTAAGACTGTTTTGAATCTGTTGTCAAATTTGTCTGCCCTTGCTTCTAATTCTGAACTCCTCCAAATTCCATCTTTGGATAGGTCCTTTAGATACAGGTGTTGAAATCACATCATGCAGGCTCTCATCGTGCCCTTTGCTCTTTGCAGTCACTGCAAAACCTCACACTAAAATTGCACTGAACTGGCTGTATTAAAGTACCATTGACATACACACTAAACTTACTTTTGGGTTTCCCGTGTGATGTAAGACCCACTAATGTAAAAAAAGCCTTTGGCTTGACGTTGAAGCCAATTACTTGAGAAACAGCAGCACCATTACCAAGGGTTGAGAGGCAGAAAGACACTAAGAATAAGAGAATGGTAATTCCTAGAGTAATAGAATGATACGGCACAATAGGGAGCTAGTCATCATGCTTGTACTGGCCCTCTAGTCGTGCTATTCACATAGCACCATTCCTCTTTTTCCATATGGTCCTTTGAGTATTTTAAGTGTTTATTTAATTTCAGTTTGAAAATTATTATCAATTCTGTTTCTGCAACCCATTCAAACACCACTCATTGAGACAGTACAATTCAGATGGCTACAACACAGTGTATTAAAATCAAATCTTTGCCTCACATTTAATTCCTTTGTCAATCACCTTAGATGTGTGCTGTCTGATAAATAACCTTGCTGATAAATAACGCTGATGATAAATAACATGGATAAATAATCCTGCTGATAAATAACCTTGCTAATAAATAACCCTGAGAAATAACCCTGATAAATAACCCTGCTGATAAACAACCCTGATAAATAACCCTGCTGATAAATAACCCTGCTGATAACTAATAAATTATTATTACTATAATAATTATTAATAAATAATAATATTCCTGAAGAAGGGCTTATGCCCGAAACGTCGAATCTCCAGCTCCTTGGATGCTGCCTGACCTGCTGCGCTTTTCCAGCAACACATTTTCAGCTGCTGATAAATAACCATGATAAATAACCCTGCTGATAAATAACCCTGATAGTAAATAACCCTGCTGATAAATAACCCTGCTGATAACTAACCCTGGTAAATAACCCTGCTGATAAACAACCCTGATAAATAACCCTGCTGATAACTAACCCTGATAAATAACCCTGATAAATAGCCCTGCTGATAAATAACCCTGATAAATAACCCTGCTGATAAACAAACCTGATAAATAACCCTGATAATAAATAACCCTGCTGATAAATAACCCTGCTGATAACTAACCCTGATAAATAACCCTACTGATAAATAACCCTGATAATAAATAACCCTGCTGATAAATAACCCTGATAAACAACCCTGATAAATAACCTGCTGATAAACAACCCTGATAAATAACCCTGCTGATAAATAACCCTGATAAACAACCCTGATAAATAACCCTGATAATAAATAACCCTGCTGATAAATAGCCCTGCTGATAAATAACCCTGATAAACAACCCTGATAAATAGCCCTGATAAATAACCTGCTGATAAACAACCCTGATAAATAACCCTGCTGATAAATAACCCTGATAAACAACCTTGATAAATAACCCTGATAAATAGCCCTGATAACTAACCCTGCTGATAAATAACCTGCTGATAAATAACCCTGATAATAAATAACCTGCTGATAAATAACCCTGATAATAAATAACCCTGCTGATAAATAACCCTGATAAATAACCCTGATAAATAGCCCTGATAACTAACCCTGCTGATAAATAACCTGCTGATAAATAACCTGCTGATAAATAACCCTGATAATAACTAACCCTGCTGATAAATAACCCTGATAATAAATAACCCTGATAATAAATAACCCTGCTGATAAATAACCCTGCTGCCACTGGAAAGTTTCTTCTCACTTAATTTATTCAAACTTCTTACAATTTGAAAATCTCAATTAAATTTTCCCTTCATCTTTCTGATCCAAGGAAAACAGCCCCACCTTCTCTAGTTTCTCCACATAAGAAATCTCACATTCCTCTTTGCCATTCTAGTCAGTTTCCTCTTCACCCTCTCAGAGTCCTTAACCCTCTTCATACAATGTAGTGTTCAGAATAGAACTAAATATTGCAGCTGACATGTAACCAATAATCCACAAATATTTGTAATATGTAATACATTTACAAAAACATTTTTTTAATCTCTGTTAATAAGGGCAAAAATCCCATTTATTATTTGAATTGAAATACCACATTTAACAATTTTGCGACATACTAAAGTATTTTCTTGAATTGTAAGCCATTGTTCTAATATAAGAAATGTTTGATAAGCTGCAAGCTCTGACCAACTGTTAGGGCAAATATAGACAGTGGAATCTACAGCATTTGGAGCTCGGCATACAATTCCATATAAGTGCATAAGACAAAAAAAAGATATGTTTGAAATTGCAAGAGCAAAAAGTCACACTCAAAAAAGAAAATATCAGTATTTTGACAAACGGATCAGAACTGAACAGCTACAAAATCTTTTCTAGTGAGCAAAATGGCAGGTAGCAGAAAGAGGGGTCAACCTCAGCACAGTTGGATGACAGATGGCACAGAATACTTGCAGTGAAGCTACAATGGATGTGTGAGTTTGGCACAAGGCAAGTGAGTGTGACATACCATGATGTAGATTTCTTGGTAGGAGTGGCTCCAAACAGCAGCAGCTTTGTGGATTGCATTTTTAAAAATTAAAATGTTCTTTAAAATCATTTTTTAAGTATTCAGATATTTAACTTTCTGAAAGAAAAATGTAAGATGAAATAATTGAAATGTTATATTGAAGTCACGAAAATTGCAGGCAGAGGATTAAAATTAGGGTTATTATTATAGCCATGGAATTGTGGATACTACCAAAGTCAGAAAGCATTGGAAAAAACCATAATATAACTGCATTCTGAATTAGACTTGCAAAATAAAAATTGAGAACTACTGTAATTTTCAAGAAGACAAATTTTAAAAGGACGAAGATAATCTAAGAATAATAAATGAATATGCACTATCGGATGGGTGAATATAGGTACGGGAGAGGGAGTACCTTAAAATACAATGTGTTTGTGTACCATCAGTGTTATGACTAAATGTTGACATTAGAAATGTTCTTGTGCTTAAAATATGTTTTAAATAATCAAGATAGAAAGATATTGCATTTGCTTTGTTCCTAGTTCCTTTGTATTTATTGTTTCAGTAACTTATGTCCCTTGTTTCCTCAGTGCTGTGACCAAGAGATCAAAGTCACTATCAACACAGGCTGCCAACAGAACACAATCTCTGCCAGTTGCTTGAACAGAATAGGGTAAGATATCAGTTAGGAGATGAATCACTCTAATTTAAATTAGGAAAGGATTTTCAAGGATGAATAACTTGAAGACCTGCACCCTGATAGAGTAGGTGCTATTTAGAGTACAAGGCAGAAAATGACAATTAAGTTATCTTAATCAAGTGTCATCTGCTGGTTGTTAGCTCATTGAATTACTTGTAATGGAACCTTGATTAATATTTAATAATTTTATTATTGACAGTACTGCGAACCTGCTGAATTTTCTGACTTGTCTATATAAGTCAAATGTTTTAGATTGCTGACTATGCTTCCATGAAAAATACTAATTCATTCTGAAGCCAATTGTTAAAATAGGAAAGCAGGTACCAATCATTTACCTAATACTCAATTTATTTGCACAGTGCAATAATATATACATCTGGCTCTTCCAACACCAACATACAGTATCCCAGAAGTCTCTCTTTATGATTTCTGATTGGGAATGCATTAGGATTGAGTATAATTTGCTTTCACTCTCATTTCTTTGGTTTGAGATCACATTTTGACACACTGACATGTCCAATGTGAGATCAAGTTATTTTAATCAACTTGTTCAGACAAGCATTGTCACACCTCCAGTACAGTTGGAACTTGAACCCAGATCTTCTAGCTCAGAGAGATCTGGCTACCACTGTGCTGTGAGACCCCTCCAATGTGATATTGACATGTTTTTAATCAACTTGTTCAACAGCATTGTTACACGCCACTGGAATTTAAATTTGAACTTAGGCTTCCCGGCTTAGAGGTAAGAACATCACCATTATGTTGCTACAAGATTCCCTCCAATGTGAGACCTATGAACCCTGCCATGTGTGGAGCAGATGGAGCTTGAGAGGTTGGATTGGGTAACATAGAGATTTATATGCTCCTTCTGATACTTTGTTCTTCTGCACATTCCTGACAATTCTCTTGATGTGTTTGGTGCCTTCCCAGGTCAGCATTTTCTATTTTGACCCATTACATCTTGGAGACAATGATGAATATGATCATCTATGCCTATCTTCAACCCATAAAAGAAGGATTTCCAAGATATGGACAACTCACAGAATTATTACAGTGCAGAAAGAGGCCATTTGGTACATCCATTGTGGCTGCACTGGCTGTATTGTCTAGTGCCAATCTTCTGCCTTTCCCCCAATCCCTGTGCACCATTAATATCCAAATAACCAACCAAAGCCCTCTTGAATGCCTCAATTGAACTTGCCTCCATCAAGTTTTTAGAGAGTGCATTCCATACCCTACTTGCTGTGTGAGAGTATTGTTTCTCACATCACCCTTGCGTCTTTTGTATATCATTTTAAATCTAGATCTTCTTATTCTGTTTTTGTTTTACAAGCAGAATAAGCTTCACCCTATCTACTCTGTCCAGCCCGCTGATGATCTTGAAACCTTCTATCAGCCTTCTTATCTCCAGGGATATCTGTCCCAACTTTTTCAATCCATCTTCCTAGCTGAATTCTAGATATTGGAGCCATTCTAGTGAACCACTTCTGTACTCTCCAATAGATTTACATTCTTCCGACAATTGTACATCAGCTGAGATCAAATTAGTATCGTGTACAAGTTCAACATCACTCCTTACTCTTGTACTCTGTATGACCCTAGTTGTAAAACCAAGAACACTGTATGCTTTATTTACTGTTCTGGTCCACATGCCTTGTCACATTTAATGACCTGTGCTCATTAACACCCAGATTCCTCTGATCCTGCACCACCTTTAGAATTGTAACCCAAGTTTTATCAGAATCAAAAACAGAAATTGCTGGAAAATCCCAGCAGGTCTGCAGCATCTGAGAAGAGAAATCAGAGTTAACGTTTCGGATTACTGGATTTGAAATGTTAACTCTGATTTCTGTCCTCAGATGCTGCCAGACCTACTGAGCTTTTCCAGCAATTTTTGTTTTGTTTCTGATTTATAGCATCCACCTTTTTTTTTAGTTTTAACCCAAATTATATGTTGTCTTTCAGTATTCTTCTGCCAAAGGTGATCCTCTCATACTTCCCTGTACTGAACCTCATCTGCCGTCTCTCTGCTCACTCCATGAACTTGTCAATGTGCTTTTGGAGTTCCACACTCCTCACTGTTTACAATTCTTCCAAGTTTGGTGTCATCTGCCAACTTGGAAGTTGTCCCTTGCACACAAAGATCCAGATCATCACATAAGGGAAAACAAGGGTCCCAATATGATCCTTGGGGAACTCCATTCCAAACCTTCATACAGCGTAAAAAATATCTATTGACCATTATTCTCTATTTTCTATTATTCAGGCAATTATCCATGTTGCCAGTGTCCCTTTAAACTATGACCTACAACTTTCCATAAAAGTCTATTATGAGACACTGTATCAAAGTGTTAATCTCATTAACCTTTCATTAACTCTTCAAAAAAAGTTAGTTCAGCATAATTTCTGTTTAGAGAGCTGTGCTGGTGCTTCTTAATCAGCCCACCTTTTTCCATGCGACTACTGATTCTATCCCAAATAATTGTTTACATTTTTTATATACGTTCATAGGTAATCAAGCAGTGCCCATCAACTGTGTATCTTTAACTTTAATAATTTCATAATACAATTCACAAACTTTGAGTATTGCTTCAAAAGACATTTGAGGTTGCATGGGAATACAGGGAGAAGTGATCTGATCAGGATGGACATCCTGCAGGATCACTTTGATGCAAACTATTCCAGCAATACACTTGCACAGCAAACAAATGGAAGTCAGCACTTTCTCTTTTCATGTTATTTACATGTTATTTTCTCTTTACACTAGTATTTCTTGATAAGTACAAGATAAAATATCCTTTTCAGCAATGCTTAGGTTTTGTACTTGCTATTAATTAACATACTATTAAGATTCTATTCTCTAAATCAAACTTTATTACACAAATAACATTTCAAAACATATTGAAGTGAAAAGAAAAGAAATGGTTTTCCATGTTTTGTACACTATATCATAATACAACATGTTCTTCTTCTAGGACCTTCAGTAGTTTTTTTGTGCAAGCATTCTTTTTAGTAAAGCAAACACATCGTACCTTGGAGGTTTCTTTCTAGCATCATTTTTACACTAACAAAGTCAATTCCCAGCCTTTTTCAGCCACATTCTCCACCAAATACAAACTTAGATAAATTATCTATATAACACTCGTGGGCCAACTATTTTCAGAACACCCCGTAACAGAATTTCCATTAAAATATTAATAAAACCCTGTATGTATTGCTTACACAGCAACCAGTGTTTCTACAAGTTAAAGTATTTTCAACCAGCCTTTTATTTCTCTTGGCTTCCCAGAACAGGGGACAATTTCTTTTTCCCATTTCCATCCAACACAAATATTACAAAATCAACTGTACTTGAAAATCCATCTGAAAGGTTAGCATGAAAAGAGTTAGTAAAAAGGACTAATTTCATATCCTTTGGTCTCACAAGGCTAGAATCTAGAGTAAGCATTTCTCCGTATTTATTTAATGTCAACTGAAGCATATTTTGTCAAATTACCTAGTTCCAATACATCAACCAGGCATTTGGTCTTGCAGGTGTCTAGCCAATTCCGTTGTTTGATCAAGCTTCTGTAATGACTCAGCATGCTTCCAAAAGATTCTGGATTAGTGGTGCTGGAAGAGCACAGCAGTTCAGGCAGCATCCAAGGAGCAGTAAAATCGACGTTTCGGGCAAAAGCCCTTCATCAGGAATAAAGGCAGTGAGCCTGAAGGGTGGAGAGATAAGCTAGAGGAAGGTGGGGGTGGGGAGAAAGTAGCATAGAGTACAATAGGTGAGTGGGGGAGGGATGGTGATAGGTCAGGGAGGAGGGTGGAGTGGATAGGTGGAAAAGAAGATAGGCAGGTAGGACAAGTCATGAGGACAGTGCTGAGCTGGAAGTTTGGAACTAGGGTGGGGTGGGGGAAGGGGAAATGAGGAAACTGTTGAAGTCCACATTGATGCCCTGGGGTTGAAGTGTTCCGAGGCGGAAGGTGAGGCATTCTTCCTCCAGGCGTCTGGTGGTGAGAGCGCGCCGGTCAAGGAGGCCCAGGACCTCCGTGTCCTCGGCAGAGTGGGCGGGGGAGTTGAAATGTTGGGCCAGGGGGCGGTGTGGTTGATTGGGGCGGGTGTCCTGGAGATGTTCCCTAAAGCGCTCTGCTAGGAGGCGTCCAGTCTCCCCAGTGTAGAGGAGACCGCATCGGGAGCAACGGATACAATAAATGATATTGGTGAATGTGTAGGTAAAACTTTGATGGATGTGGAAGGCTCCTTTAGGGCCTTGGATGGAGGTGAGGGAGGTGGTGTGGCGGAGGTTTTGCAATTTCTGCGGTGGCAGGGGAAGGTGCCAGGATGGGAGTGTGGGTTGTAGGGGGGCGTGGACCTGACCAGGTAGTCACGGAGGGAACAGTCTTTGCGGAAGGCGGAAAGGACTGGGGAGGGAAATATATCCCTGATGGTGGAGGCTTTTTGGAGGTGGCGGAAATGTCGGCGGATGATTTGGTTTATGCAAAGGTTGGCAGGGTGGAAGGTGAGCACCAGGGACGTTCTGTCCTTGTTACAGTTGGAGGGGTGGGGTCTGAGGGTGGAGGTGCGGGATGTGGACGAGATGCGTTGGAGGGATACAGTCACACTTTCTAGTTAGGATTGATTCAAGGTTATTCCTGACCTATTCTGCTAAATATATCTAAAGGCCCTGAATCCTGTATTCTAATCTTAAGTTGTAGTATATTTTTATTTATTCGGTATAATTCAAACATCCCAGAGCCTCACCATAGATAGTCATTGACATGGATCATAAAGATATTTGAGTGTTTCCTTTCATGGTTCCAGTTGAACATTGCTGAATTTACTTTCTGTTGAGTAGACTACTTTCAGTAAGACAGGCCTAATCAAGAAATATTAAACCTTTAATGCATTATAAGTGCATTTGTTTAATTTCCACAGGTTCCCTTTACCATTGCTGGCCTCTTCTGCTGACATGGCCTGTGCAACGAACATTTTCAGGGTTACTTTTCCCATTTTGGGGAAGTTTGATTTAACATCAATCTGAGTCCCTCTCTTTTGACTGTACAACACAATAAGTTCTACATGGGAACCTTATTGAAATGAATGTTAAGATGCCTGTCCACATCTGATTACTGGGAATGTGCCTCGTGGTAGAGGTCAGGTGAGAATAGCACTCTAGGACAGACATTTGAATCCATAGTCATTTTAATCCATATTTCCCCTTTTGATTTAAAATAAAGAAAAAAATTGGCATGTATTATATACATTTTTAATTAGCAACTATATATCCCATAGTTATAATACCTTGAGAATTTGCAACTTGTTGAGTTGTTTGCTTGATTTGAACAAGGCATTTGTCTGTTACACTCCATGTCTCTGTTGGGTTGATGACTTCAAAGATTTCCTGAAGAAGGGCTCAGGCCCGAAACGTTGACTCTCCTGCTCCTTGGATGCTGCCTGACCTGCTGCGCTTTTCCAGCAACACACTTTCAGCTCTGGGTTGATGACTTCCAGAGCACAATGACTGGTGGTATTTCCATCACTCTCTGCACATATATTGCACACATGGTCATTAAACCATGTTGGTTTCTTAAAGCATGGTGTTGTTGGCTGTTCATCTGGTCATTGTGTCATTCCTGTATAATTTATTGCTGCTGGGATGGCTTTGTTTTCTTTTTGTAATTGGGTTGCTATGGATCCCTGTTTCTGATGATTGATGTGTGCTGTGTATGGATGGTTTGTTCACCTCTTCTTGATGAGCTGCCTTCAGTTCAGGGACAGGCTCCTCAGTTGGACATATGTGCCTGTGGTTATAACAGTATACCTGGCATTTACTTTCACTGAGTGATCAAGGTGACAACTGTTCCATCCTGGTCCCAAGTTGCCACTTGAGCTGGCTTTTGTTGAGATGGTTAGATGTTTGTACCCTGACTGGTTTTTGAATACTCAACTCTGGCAATTGTTTATAGATCTTGTTAGAATGAAATTTGGCTTTCTGCTGTTTCACTTCATTGTTTTTCATTCGTCACCTGTTACTACTTCTGGCTTCAGATATTTTACGTTTTAGTTCCTTTTATATTTCCAGATGCTTTGACTGTAACAATATGAATGGATTCTGATGTCTCACTGTTTGGAGTATCTTATCCTTCTTGCATCTCTATTTAGGCCAAATGCTTTGCTGGTCTTTCATTTATTTTAGCCCTCTAGATCTAGCAGGCAATTCCATTTCCAGTTAGCTTGTCAATTTAGTCAACCTGCAATCTCTTATAAATTCATTACGGAATTCTTTCCCACCTGCAAGGAGGTTTTTGCAGTTTCTAGTGCCACCTTACTTTTGATAATATACAACTCAATGTTTCCTTTTATCCCTTTATCACCCACCAACTCCAAACTCAATCTTAAGTTACCTTTGTTCTCCAAAATCCCTGACACGAGCCCCAGACATTACCACAACCCATTGGGGTAGTGCATTGGAAATCAAGCCCCAACATTGCTGAACACATCACAAATGTGAACAGATTAACTTAAAAGTTTCCAATTTCCCTGACTGACGAACTCAGGTTTCTGTACTTAACAAGAAAAAACAGTTTCAGAAACAAATTGTCTTTAGCCAATGGCAGATAGGAAATATGAATTGCTAATTTATAACTCTTCAAATTAAGAGCTGCTCCTTTTAAAATCCACTACAACACCCATCCCCCCCACTTCACAAACAGACTCGTAAAGACATGAATGTTGAGGTGGAAAGGAGGGGAAAAAAGCAGAAACAGTTTGATTGCACCAAGGGAATTGATGAGAGGTACCTTTTGTTCTTTTTCATTGACACAAGGTTATTTGTACACTGATGCTGTCTTTCATTCAGTGATTTCAAATTCATCTTTCCACTGTCATTCAAGACATTTTAGTTCTCTTTCAGCAGAAGATTTGCAGAAAAAGGTGAATAAAGGGCAGTTAGCTATTACTGCTGACCTCCTGGTACTCCACACAGGAGAGAGGGAAGCACACACACCTTTTGATGCTTCCTCTTTGCAAACTAAGTGTTTTCTCCTGCATTGGCCCCACACAAGCTAAGATCACCTGACCAGGAGTCAATCAAAACATTGTTATCATAGAGGCATAGAAAATAGGAGGAGGAGTAAACCATTCAGCCCTTTTGAGGCTGTTACACCATTCAATATGATCATGGCTGATCATCCAACTCAGTACCCTGCTCCTGCTTTCTCCCATACCCTTTCATCCCTTTAATGCTAAAAACTATATCTAATTCCTTCTCAAAAACATTGTGTTTTGGCCTGAACCACTTTCTGAGGCAGAGAATTCAAAGGCTTATCGCTCACCATGTGAAGAAATTTCTTCTCATCTCAACTCTAAATGGTCTACCCTATATCCTTACAATGTGGCACAGTGGTTCAGTGGTTAGCACTGCTGCCTCATATTGCCAGGACCTGGGTTCAAGTTCAAGAAAAAAGACCCATTTATTCCTATTCATTGTTTCCTATCTGCCAACCAGTTCTCCATCTGTGTTGTTACATTAACCCCAGTCCCATATGCTTTCATTTTACAAGCTTATCTCTTATGTGGGACTTTATCAAAAGCTTTCTAAAGGTGCAGGTAAACCACATTCATTATTTTCCCTCTTACTAACTCTATTAATTACATCCTCAAAAACCTCCATTAGATTTGTCAAGCATGATTTCTCTTTCATAAATCTATACTGATTCTGCTGATCTTGTCACTTTTTCCCAAGTGCTCTGCTACTAAATCTTTTATACTGGGCTTTTATAATGTAGCATTTCCCTACTACCAATGTCAGGCTAACTGTTCTATAATTCCCTAATTTCTCTCTAACTCCCTTTTGTGGGATTACATTAGCTACCCTCTAATTCAGAGGAACTGTTCCAGAATTTATAGAATCTTGAAAGATGATCACCAATGTATCCATTTTTCTACAGCTACCTCCTTAACTACTTTGAAATGTAGATTATTAGGCCCTGAGATTTATCAGCCTTTAACACTATCAATTTCCCAAACACCATTTCCTTATTAATACTGATTTCCTTCTGTTCCTCCCTCTCCCTGACACCCAACATTTTTATGGCTGTTATTTGTGATGTCCTTTGTGAAGATTGACCCAAAATATGTATTTAGTTGGTTGCCATCTCTCTGTTTTCCATCATAACTTGCCCTGTTTCTGACTGTAAGGGACCTACACAGCCAGGGACCCAGGTTTGATTCCAGCCTTGGGTAACTGCGTGGAGTTTGTATGTTCTCTGTGTCTGCTTGGTTTCCTTTGGGTACTCCAGTTTCCTCCCACAGTCCAGAGATCTGCAGGTTGGGTGGATTGGCCATGCTAAGTTGCCCATAGTGTCTAGGGATGTGCAGGCTAGATGGGTTACCCTTGGGGAATACAGGATTATAGGGATAAGGAAGGTGGGTGGGATGCTCTACAGGAGGGCAGTGTGGACTTCGATGGGGCGAATGGCCTGCTTCCACACTGTAGGGATTCCATGATTTTACATTTATTTTCACTAATGTTTTTCTCCTCATATACCTATAGGAACTGTTATAATCAGTTTGTGTGTTCCCACAAGCTTACTCTCATATTCTATTTTTTCTTTGTCCTCCTTTGCTGAAATTTAAACCCCATTCTCAGTTTGTTTTGACTAATTTGTAAGCCTCTTCTTTGGATCTAATACTGATTTCCTTTAGTTCCTTCCTCTCACTAGATCCTATGCTTCCCGACGATTTTTGGGGTTTTTTTATTTGACATCCTTTGTGAAGATTGAACCAAAGTATGTACTAAATTGGTCAGCCATCTCTTTGTTCCCCATTATAACTTCCCTGGTATTAGGGTTAATACTACCCCTGATTTTCCTTGTTAGTCTTTCTCATTTCAGTGTCAAGCATCTGCTCCCCCTAGTTCAGAGCCCATTAGCTCCATGTTGTATGCACTTGCTTTCATTGGTCTATGGAAAAGCAGTATTGTACACACCTCACAAATATGCTCCAGTAAATTTGACTTTTAAAATTGCAGTCATCTTTGATGCAGTATCTTCTATTTTTAATCCATAGTCCAGAAATAAAGGAAACAATAATACTGGTCTTTGCAAAGCACTGAATAGGAAATCTCTAAATTGAATGACATCAATCTTTAACATAATCTGTTCTGGTCTATGATATATTCCTCTTAGGAATGGCAGTGTCTCTTTATAAAAACGATTATGCTTCAGAGACATCTAACAGATCATCATTCTTGTAAACTTCATCCATGAAGTTGAAGATTCAAACCATCATTAGTATCCAACTGATGGACATCCAACTCAAAATATTTTGCATCTGATTTTATTTTGTTTGGAAAGCAAAATACTTCCTTATCTGTTTAAGGATTTAACCCATGTCCACACATCCAGTTTTCCATGGCCAGAGGTGGGGAGTTGACCGGGAGATGGTGCTGGGTTAGGAAGGTAGTGTGGTTGTTAGAGGTTTGGGCATATAAGAGGTCAGGGTAGATGTCTTTAGGGGAATGAGGACTGAATCAGGGTTTCAATTTAATAGGAGTCCAGGAGTTAGAGTTGATTTGACATCCACTACCTTCTCCTGGGTATCTATTAGCTTCACTGAGTTGAAACACTCTGTCTGTAAGGAGCTCTTTCTACAGGTTCCAGTCGCAGGGAGTTGCCCATTAGAACCTTCAACTGCCCAAACAATTCCCACTCTGCTATGGCTGGAATTCCACACTGTTTCGATGCACAACTCCAGTCTATGCTGGTCTAACGGTTCTCTTAACATTTGGAATATCATGGCCAACACTTTCCAGATTACAAAACTAGGTGGGGAAACAGTGGTGTGGTGATAATGTCAGACAAGTAATCCAGACTGCAGGCTAGTTCTCTGGGGACATGGGTTCAAATACCACTACAGCAGCAAGTGGAATTTAAATTCAACTGGTAAATCAAAACTTAAATGCTGGTCTCAGTAAGGGTGACCATGAAATCATTGATTAGTCAATCAGAGAAGTTTTACTTTATGACGGTGTCTTTTTAGCAAAAGAAATCAGTCCATCTTTGTCTAGTCTGGAATGCATGTGGTTGATTCATGACTGCCCTTTGAATGGCCTAGCAAGCCTCTCTGTTCCAGTGCAATTAGTAAATGCCAGTTTTGCCAGTGATCTCCATTTCCTTTGATAGAATAAAGAAAACAAGAAGTCCAAGTAAGACAGAAAGAAGCTGTAAAGATATACAGCTGTAAAGGTTTAATGAGTGAGAAATAAGATTGTAAATGAGGTGTAATGTCAAAACGTTGTTCAAATTGATATTATTCATTTTGGCACCAAGAATAGAAAAGTAGAATATTTTTAAAAAGGGGTGAAATGTATAGATGTTGATGTTAAAACGGACTTAAGTATACCAGTCAAGACTACAAACTTTACCTGTCCACACTTAGGAAGGCACTTTTATTTGGTCCTTATTGAAAGAAGGTAGGAGTTCAGGAATAAAGAATTCTTGCTGCACTTGTGGGGCTTTGGTGAGACCACACTAGGATTGTGTGCAGGTTTTGCTTCCAAATTTAAGGAAGGATAATCTTGCATTGAAAGATTATAAAAGGGTAGATTCTGATAAAGGCGAAAAAGTTTGATATGCTATTTCCCCAAAAATAAGGGGACATAATAAGGGGTTGGTCATTTAAGATCGATGTGAGAATTCTTTTTCTGAGTCCTTGGAATTCTCTACCCAGAGGTTATGTAAACTCTATTATTGAATATAGTTAAGGCTGAGACAGACAGGTCTTTGGTCTCTTAGGGAACCAGGGAATATGGGAGAAGGGAGAAAAGCAAAATTGGAAGCCATGATTGTAATAAATGGTGGATAGGGCTTGATCAGCTGTATGGTCTACTCTTGTTCCTGTTTCATCTGTTATCATAAGGGGTACTAAGATTATATTCTACAATGTGCTCTCACACAGGCAATCAGTTGGTAATGTAAGTTTTTACAATTTGTTGACAGAATATTGAGTCGCGGGCTAGGCCAGCATTTGTTGCCCATCCCTGATTGCTCTAAAGGTGGTATATTGAGCTGTCTCCTTGAAGTGCTACTGTCCTTGAGGTGTGAGTACACTCCCAGTGCTGTTGAGGAATGAATCCCAAGATTTTGACTCACTGACAATGAAGGTATTGTGAGACTTGGAGAGGAACTTGCAGTTCCTGGTATAAGGTTGGTTCTGTGAGCATGGTAACCAAGTTCAGAATGCTTAGGGGATCACCTGATACTAGATGACCATAGAAGACAACTACAGCAGAGTTTGCTATAATCAATATGTGGATTCAGACTATCACTGTCTAATTTTATAGTTGGTTTTGTCAGACTTGTGCCTTTAGAATCAGTTGCACATGTCTGGAGAGCTGTTTACAATGGAATTTCCTGTGTCATTAGAATAGTTATTCATGTACATTTTCTGTAAAATGGTGCTGAGATGTGATGTGCTGGGATGCTATGACATTGTTATCAAGTCAATGCTGGCTGAAAAATGTGGAGTTTGCAAGTAAGGAGGAACACGTTTAGTTCAGTGAGTGCACTGTCAGTTCACTTGAATGAATATCTGTTTACAGCTTCGTGTGCAAGCTTTGCAAAAACATTTATGCACAGAGGAACCAGACGCAGGCAAAGTAGATAGCAATATGTGGCTCACAGATAGAATTCCTACAATCATCTGAAGTTATTCATGATGCTGATAAAGTGGCATTTGTAGTTCTTCCCATTTTACCTTAAGAGTATTGATCTGAATCACAGTGTGGAATTAGGGGTCAGAGTAACATGGCCTATGGTGAGATTTGTGGCAGAATCATATGAGAACAGAGAGTGACACAAGAGTGCAGGAGGCTACTCAGGACAAGGCATGGGGAGAGACAGGTGGGGCATGGTTAGGCCAGAGGGATCATGCCTAGAAACCTCCGAGCACAATGGGACCTTCATCAGATGGGCTGATGGAGCTTAATCTAGATAAATGTGATGCACTATATTTTGGAAAGGCAAATCAGGGCATGACTTGTACTCTTAATGGTAAGGTTCAAAGTTTGGGAGAAGATTTGTAGCTTGGGTGCTCGTTGTTGTGGTTCTGTTCGCTGAGCTGGGAATTTGTGTTGCAGACATTTTGTCCCCTGTCTAGGTGACATCCTCAGTGCTTGGGAGCCTCCTGTGAAGCACTTCTGTGATCTTTCCTCCATTATTTGTAATGGTTTGAATCTGCCGCTTCCGGTTGTCAGTTCCAGCTGTCCGCTGCAGTGGTCGGTATATTGGGTCCAGGTCGATGTGCTTATTGATTGAATCTGTGGATGAGCACATCGACCTGGATCCAAGATACTGACCACTGCAGCGGACAGCTGGAACTGACAACCGGAAGCGGCAGAGACAAACCACTAGAAATGCCAGAGGAAAGATCACAGAAGTGCTTCACAGGAGGCTCCCAAGCACTGAGGTTGTCACCTAGATAGGGGATGAAAGGTCTGCAACACAAATTCCCAGCTCGGCGAACAGAACCACAATAATGGTAAGGTCCTTGGAGTGTTGCCAAACAAAGGGACCCTGGAGTGCAGGTTCATAGTTCCTTGAATGTGGAGTCGCAGGTAGACAGGATAGTGAGGAAGGCATTTAGTATATTTGCATTTATTGATCAGTGCATTGAACATAGGAGTTGGGAGGTCATGTTGCTGTTGTGCAGTACTTTGTTTAAGCCACTTTTGGAATACTGTGTTCAATTCTGGTCTCCTTGCTACGGCAGGGATGTTGTTAAACTTGAAAGGGTGTAGAAAAGATTTGAAAGGATGTCACCAGAGTTTGAGGATTTGCGCTGTAGGGAGAGGCTGAATAGACCGGGGCTACTTTCTCTGGAGCATCAGAGGCTGTGGGTTGGCTTATAAAATCATGAAGGGCATGGACTGGGTGAATAGTCAAGGTCTTTTCCCAAGGGTAGGGGAGTCCAAAACTAGAGAGCATAGGTTTAAGGTGAGAGGGGAAAGATTTAAAAAGGACTTGAAGGCAATTTTTTCATGCAGAGGGTGGTACGTGGATGGAATGACTGCTAGAGAAAGTAATGGAGGCTGATATAATTACAATATTTTAAAGGCATCTGAATGGTTACATGAATAGGAATGTTTTAGAAGGATACAGGCCAAATTAGATTAGATTCCCTACAGTGTGGAAACAGGCCCTTCAGCCCAACAAGTCCACACCGACCCTCCAAAGAGCAATCCACTCAGACCCATTCCCCTACACGTAACACCATGGACAATTTAGCATGGCCAATTCACCTAACCTGCACACCTCTGGACTGTGGGAGGAAGCCCACACAGACACAGGGAGAATGCGCAAACTTCACACAGACAGTTGCCCAAGGCAGGAATTGAACCTAGGTCCCTGGTACTGTGAGGCAGCAGTGCTAACCACTGAGCCACCATGCCACCCTAATGGACTAGATTAATTTAGGGTATCTGATCAGCATGGACGAGTTGGACCAAAGTGTCTGTTTCTGTACTGTACATCTCTATGACTATAAATTCTATAGTTAGGAATAACAGGCTCTGTATCCCCAACTGAGGAGGTACCAAATGGTCATCTTTCTCCCCTGAGGCAGAAGGAATCTTAACCTGTAATGTATGACCTGTTTCTCAGAAGACAAATCCAGAAAATGTAGTCGGGGTTGGAAGGAATAACGTGAACGCAATTTGTTTATTGAGTTAGGGTTAATTTTGAGTACTGGTAGGAAGCAGACCTCAAAGTGATGAGTACAGGCTGTTCTGTTGTCACACGCGTTTCGTTAACGCGAATTCACTGCCATGCGATTGACAAATTATGGATGCTGTTTCTAAAAATTTTTAAAATGTGTGCGGCTATAACACAATTACAGCACCAACACTTTAAGCACTGTTTCGAAAGTGTGATTTTTTTGTAATGCAACTATCATGTTATGGAAGAACTGATTGTAACCAGATTGTTTTATGATGGTTTTCTGAGGGAGGGAAACATTAGGTTTACCTGGATGCCTCAGCATCCCTGCCTTGCCATGTCTTTTTGTGCATGGTCCCCTCAGCCAGAAAAATCAGGCTCACATCACTCCTATATTGCCATGCTATTAAGCACAGACTGGAAGCTTGTGGTTGTCAGCAAACAAGGGAGGTAGTCTGCCCTTATGGGTGCTGGCACAGTAAGTCAAGGTCAGCCTCCAATACCAGCATGTGACCACCAGAGTTAGGAAGATATCCATGCAAGGAGTGAGGAGCCAAATGTTGGGCAGCCCACTTCTCCGTCTACATTCATTCTGAGGATTAATTTCTTTCTAGAAGGTAAGAGTGAGAATCAAGTATTGTGGGAGGTGAAAGTTGGGAGCTGATACTGTGGGTGCCAGTGGAGAGCTATCTCAAGCAGGTGATTTGGTAGTACAGAGCTCACACAAGGTTAGAGGTGTCATGTGTTAGAGTAGGCAAGAGAGAGTGAGGGAAGTTGTTAGAGAGCAGGAGAGTATGAACCTTAGTGGGAGGTGGATACAGTAGCAGGGATGGAGTGAGTGTGAGGTATCGGAGACAAGGTGGTACTTTTATGCAGACAGACTGGAGAAGGAGAAACTCCTTCATAAGCTGCTGTGCATTGTGTCTGACCAGCCATGTGGGCAACCTCAGAGTAAGCTGGCATCGTTTCCTGTTATGGCCTCCCCTGCTCGTCCTGGGGGAAAGAGAACATCCTGCCTCTGAACCATCCTGTACACCAGGACTTTCAGTTCCTGTTCACGAAGCAGGCCAGAGATCTTGCTGTTTGCCATGTCTGTGGCAGCTGCGAGGACTTGTGCATAGCAGCTCCAGACTGACAGTGTATGCCTGGGTGCCTTTTAAAGATGGTGCCAACAACAAGGATGCTGGTCAATTTCAAAATATCCAGTAGACGATAAGACATAGGAGTAAAAGTTAGGCCATTCAGCCCATTGAGTCTGCTTCACCATTCAATCATACCTGATTGTTTCTCAATCCCATTCTCACACTTTCTCCCCATAACCCTTGATCCCCTTGACAGTCAAGACCCTATCTATCTCCACATTAAATATACTCAGTGACCTGGCCTCCACAGCCTTCTGTGGCAGTGAATTCCAAAGGTTCACCACTCACTGGCTGAAAAAGCTTCTCCTCATCTCCATTCTAAAAGGACTTCCCTTTACTCTAAGGCTGTGCCCTTGGGTCCTAGTCTCTCCCACCAATGGAAACATCTTCCCAACATCCTCTCTGTCCAGACCATTCAGTGTTCTGTAAGTTTCAATTTGCGCATCTCCCAACATCCTTCTATTGAGTATAGACCCAGAGTCCTCAACTATTAAAATAGTAATACATCTTCTTTCCTCTTCTCCCTACCAAGAGAAAATTACATGCATTAATAATGAAAATATGTACGTATTAGGTAATTGTAAAAGTATTTACACAAAAATAACAAATGAAAAAAAACAAGACTAAGAATTCAATTAATGTATAATAGATTATTTGACCATCTTTCCAGATCTGGAGACTACGGTGCAACATGGATAAAAGCGAATTACTGCGGATGCTGGAATCTGAACCCAAAAGAGAAAATGCTGGAAAATCTCAGCAGGTCTGGCAGCATCTGTAAGGAGAGAAAAGAGCTGACATTTCGAGTCTAACTGACCCTTTGTCGAAGCTCTTTTCTCTCCTTACAGATGCTGCCAGACCTGCTGAGATTTTCCAGCATTTTCTCTGTTGGTTACACTGCAACATGATTGTTTTCAACTTTGTGTGCATTGGGCTCTTGTATGTTGGTTGTTGTAATGACAATCTCCACACACTCATTATCCAAGCAAATCTTTAGGTTTGCTCAATGCAGAGTTTGAGTACTATACAGTTTCCTGAGTTGGCTTCTGGTTCTCCTCAGTGTTGCTCCACCACATGCTGTGATTTCATAAGATCTAGGTTCACTACACACTTTGGATAACTGTGAAGAAACAGGTTCCATGTGTAGGCCTTATGACTATGGATTTTGTCAAACACACAGATTAGGCAGTTTTGCAACAGATTGTCAGTCACGCAAGATCCTCATTTTCCCTTTCTTGTCGTGTGTTTGTGAGAACTTGGACAGATGAAGGCTTGGCAGAGTTCTCCCAACTTGCCTTCAAACCATGATCTCTGATGGTGGTAAACCCATCTCCAAAGGCATCGCTTTTAGATGTAACATAGCAATACCAAGATCCTGTTTTGTCACCTTGCACTTCACAAAAAGTGCTTTAATCGTGCAAACCATTTACTTGGCAAGACCACTGAATCTGGGATAATGCAGTGAGGCTATCACATGTATTATGCCCTAGCTGACATACACATCTCTGAAATGTCTGCCTATACATTTATACCCCATTGTCACACATGATCGTTTCAGGATGTATCAAATAAACTGAATATTGCATTTTGTGTCTACTACAGATACACTTGAAATGTCCTTTAACTGTCTAACAATTGGAAGTTTCGAAAAGTAGTCAATGACCAGGAGGAAATTGTCACCATGTATGGACCAATGGGAAGATGGTTCTTTGATATGCTAATTGTAACTATTTTCACAAAGCCTTTATTGATTTCCTGTCTACTACATGGTGTCCTATCCAAGTGTCTTTTTTACATTATGCCATGAAGAAGATGTGACAATATGCCTTGTGTTCAAGTAATTGCTTTCCTTTCAAAATTACACCTTCTGCGGTAGCTAGTTCATCTCTAAATGCCAAAAGCATCTGATAATGTTTGGCACCTCTTGACCATGTCAGGCCATCTTTCTATGAAAATGTTCATTGGTGTTTGTTCCTAAAGTTGGTTGCATTTGTGATGACCAAAATTATTTTTTTTTAGATATTTTTATTGAAAATTTTAACATGTTTTAACAAGTTTACAAAAGAAAACAAAAAAAAAGCCCAAGTATAAACATTGATATATAGTTGAATCTTAAATAAATGATAACCAAAATCTATCATACAAGAAAAAAAAACCAAGAGAAAAAAAAGACAAAACTCAACCAACTACTCGTCTAACTTACAACTAACCAGAGTGTATCATTAAAATTCTTACATTATTCAAGAGAAAAAAAATCCAATGGATAACACATAAATTGAGCAGTGATATACACGCTCAGAATGTGTTAACATCAGATCACAATAAAACCCGTATTTATCCAAAACATCCCGAGCATAAAGCATATAAAATTCACAAAAATAAAAGCTCTTTAGTACATTCAGATCAGTATAATTAAAAAAAACTATTTCTAAATAGTAAAAAAAAGTATAAAACGTATTTAAATGGAGATCTTCCCCCTTCCCCCTTATTCCCAGGGGGCATCACTTTCTTTCCAAAAAAACCCCCATCATAACCTCTCCCAACCAGTGCCCACCCTTGACCCAGGCACCCATGATAGGATAAAGAAAATTCAAGTATACTACTGAACTAGAACTAACAGTGAGTACCCTATCCCCCACCGCCCCCCCACCCCCACCCACACCAACACCTGGTAACATTTGGTAATGTTAATACCATATATGAACATATATGACTTTAATAATAATTAAATATATTAATATGAAATAACAGGGGAAAACAACCCTGCTCCCAAGGACAAAGATAAAATAAGAAAAGGTAGCCACCTTCCCCCCATCTACATTAACTAAACCCCCTGGTCTATATATAAATAAATAAAAAGGTGGGGAAAGGAAATCGCTAAGTAAAGGATGAATAAATAAACCCTTCTTCCCACCCCCTGGAGATAATATTAAACAGTAAAGTAATGAAAGGAAAAAAAGGGGGGGGTAAATCGGAGTGGGGGTAGGGCAAAACAACATCAATTAATTCTTATAATTTGTCTAAGAGAGTCCAAAAGTTCCTTGGCCTTCTCCGGTGATCCGAAGTTATACACGGACTGTTCATGGCTTAAGTGTAGTATAGCTGGGTAGCACAAGGAGTATTGAATGTTTAAATCCCTTAAACGCTTCTTTGCTTCATCAAACGCCTTCCTCTTTCGGACTAAAGCTTGGGAAAAGTCCTGAAATAACATAATCTTGGATCCTTTATAAGTCATGGCTTGGGGATCTTTCCCAAGATTTCTGGAGGCTTCCAAGAGCATCTGCCTCACCTTATAGCTCTGCAGCCGGAACAGGATCGGGCGGAGGCGCTGGTACGAGCCGGGCCCATGTATTGCAATCCGGTAGGCCCATTCTACCCTTACCTGGCCTAAACCAGCCTCCAGATTCAATAACTGCGGAAGCCACTGTTCAAGGAACCTTGTAAGCTGGCCTCCTTCTTCCCGTTCAGGATGGCTCAGCAAACGAATATTTTTTCGACGACCTCGATTCTCAAGGTCACCAACGTGATTCTCTAAAGTCCAGACTTGCTGCTCGAGAGTCCGGACCTGATCCACAACTGATTCTGTAATGGCCTGGAGGGTGCGGCCTTTAGCTCGGCCCCTCCGACTCGGCATTCAATTTCTTCGATGTCTCGGCCGTGGTTTTGTAGCACGGCTGAGAATGAATTTCACCGACTTCAGGACTCTTCTATGAAAGCATCGATCTTTATGTTGAGTTTGGAGATTATTTCTGTGAGGCTCGCCACGTAGGTAAGTCCCCCAGGGCAGCTGCGGATGCGGATGCCTCTGCTGCAGCTGGGGAGGATGGGGAAGGGGCTCCTTTCCCCCTAGTCATTTTTACAGGAGACTGAACTGTATAAATTTAGTACTAAACCACTAATTACATTAAGTAAAAACTATTTTTAATTGATTTGGTGAGTGTGGTGGGGGAGGGTGGCCCACTTTGCCTAGGCCTTGGGAGGAGCACTATAGACTCAGACTTGCTGAGTCACCGCCATCTTGGATCTCTCATGACCAAAATTATTAAATCATTCTTAAGCACATTTTCATCCCCTGTCCATACTGTCTACTTGCAGACTTGCAAGCGTAGTGAAATTTCTGTATTCTTATGCAGATTTTTACCTTTTAGTACCAAGTTTGCAGTAGACATCAGTCAATTTTTACATTAAATCATTGTAGTCCAGGTGATGCAGTTATCAATGGTTTGCACCAAATTATTTTCACTGGATTGTTTTTGTTTGCACACTGGTGTTATGATGCCAAATCCTAAAAACAGTATTTAACACTATATGTTGGAATAATTAGATTTTGTGTTGTGATAGACTTTTCAATGCAAATGCAATTTGTTTATCATCTTATGTGATATGATGCTTTGTTTTTGAGATGCACTGACTTCTCAGATTGTCTTATTTGGATTGTGGTACTGTAGGATGCAAGTGTCTGCTGAGTAGCTTGTTTGAGAGATTCAGACATGTATTAATGGGCCCCCTGCCGTACATATGGAATGTCTTTCCTTAAGTAAGCTCTTAACAATGATTTTTCATTGTTGAAAAAAAAGGGTATACATGGTTCTAGGATGTTTATAAAATCTGAGATTTTATAAACAATGTCCCTTGCCATTAAATCTGTCCAGGAATTTTTGTAAGTCCTTGCTTGAATCAGTGCATGTGTTCTGGCCTCTTTTCTTGTAAATGGTATCTTGTTAATTTCATGAATGCACATGGATAGCAGTGAGTTGAGGGGTGCGTAGGTTAAGTTACTATATTTTACATTAGGATTAAGTCTCGGCACAACATCGTGGGCCTAAGGGCCTGTTCTGTGCTGTACGCTTCTATGTTTAAAATGTTGAACTACTTCCATCCTGGTTGTCTTGCTTCAGCTGGTTTATTCAGGTCCAGCAGGTAAAATACTTGTGGTTGCTATGCAGAATTGCCATAGCTGCATTCGTCAATTTACCAATGCAAGGGATGGGTGACCCATTAAATGCAATCAGTTTTGTTGTTGTAAGTTGTACCATTGACATTAAATGATCTGGGTACATAATCCTTCAGAATTCTGACTGGGAGGATGTTTGCAATGGTTCCATGTTGATTTTGATCGAGAATTTGAGTTTGCCATTTTGTTTGGATGTGTGATATTAATCGTGGTAAACTGTTTGACTTTGCCCACACAACATGTTACTTTCACAATGTAGAAAGCTTGCTTTCCGTTTTTCAGGTTCTTTCACTTTCTGGTCCGATCTTGCAACTTGTATCCATGTATGTTCTTGTATTTTTCCAAGTCTCTAGTGCACTCTTTGTTATTGCTCACATGCTGTTTGTTTGATTATGTTTTGTTATAGTCTCTGGCTGCACGCCTGGAATCAGATTTTTTTTGCATTAGAGAGCCCATTGTTCTTTTGTACTGCAGAACTTGTCAAGATTTTGAAACGTAAGATAGCTTTACAGCGGACTCAACAGTCCACACTCTCAACACACCATATTTGCTTTCTGCATCCTGGTTACTACATCTCATACATGTAGATGTTGTCTCACAATTATTTCATATTTTGTCATCTTTTAACAGTTTGTTGATGTCCCCAAGAAGTCTCTATGAAAAGCTTCAATGGGTGTTGAAGCCATAACTAACTCCACTCTGATAGGTCAGCCTGTGAGAAATCATCACCTTTGCCTTGTCATGGCACCTACCAATAAATTGATCATTAATTGTTGCTTATAACTCATCAGCTGTAGACAGTAAATTCTGCTTGTTTTTGCACAAAGCAGGTCCTCCAACTATTCCACCTCTGACAGGCATAAACTTTTGACTCTGTGCAACTCCTTATTTCCAATGGCTATCTTTATTTTTACTGCTGCTTGTCTGGTTCTGCAAAGGCTAAGTCTTAAAAGTCAGAAGTTACACGACACCAGGTTATAGTGCAACAGATTTATTTGAGAGCACAAGCTTTTGGAGTGCTGCTCCTTCATCAGGTGAAGCACCAAAAGTTTGTGATTTCAAACAAACCTGTTGGTCAGAACCTAGTGTCGTGTGGCTTCTGACTTTGCCGAGCCCAGTCCAACACCAACAAACTCGACATCATAAATGTTAAAAGGCATAGCTACATCTTTTGTTTTAAAAAAACTAATTTCAGAAAGTATTCCAATGGTGAGGCAGAGTTAAGATTTTATATTATGACAATTTAAGGGAAATAAATAAACTCAATGCACAAACTTGAAGTCCATTCATCCATTTTCATGTGGTGATATCAGCACACCCTTAATTCAGTTCTCCCATGTCAGTTGTCAATCATTCCTCAAATGCTAGACTTGTCCTAACTTACTACATCTTGCTAGAGAAAACAGTATAGAATATACGAGGTGTTTTGCTCTTCCAGTGTGAAATGGTGAAATCCCAGATACACTGCCAGTGTCAGTTTATTGAAGAACTAAATAATGGAAACATGGTGATGTGTAGAGGAGGAATAGTAGAATCTCATCAGCCTTGAAAATGTGTACACAGAATATGCCTGGACAAGAGTCTTGAGGAACATCATATCCATTAGGAAACACAGATTAGTTTCCAGAGAAATGCAAGAACAGAAAAGACCTTAAGGAACAGGACCAGGAAAATGTCATTTGGACCCTCAAGCCTAATCTGCCTTTCAACTGAATTGTGGCTGCTCAGACAATCCTCAAGCATAATTTCCTGTCCTTTTCCCGTAACCTTTAATTCCCCACTTTGATCAGGAATCTACTTGCTTCAGCCTCAAATATACACAAAGACTCTGCCCCTAATTCACCATCTATGGTAAGGAGTACCAAAGACTTTCAACACTCAGAAGAAATTCCTCCTTATTTCTGTCTTAAATTGGTGCTCCTTTCTTCCGAGACTTTGCCCTCTGGTCCTATCTCTCCCATGAGGGGAAACATCCTCTCAGCATTTACCCTCTCACGCCCCTTAAGAATCCTACGTATTTGAATGAGATCATTCTTACATTAATGACTCAATCTTTATGCTTCCTTTTTTCTATTTCTTTGTTAGGATTTGAAATTTGAGCAAAAGGCCCAAAATTTCAACTGGAGGCATTGGTACAATTTAGTGACTATGTTATATTTTACAAAATGTTAGTGGCCATCTAAAGGAGGTATAAAATATGAATAGCCTGTGTAGATCACTTATTTCTTTTGATACAATTTCTTGCAGTTTGTATTTTGATGTGTTTGACCTATTATCCATTTCTTCAGTTTAAAGGAAATGCCTGCAGTGGAGAGTGAAGACTGTGGAGATAACAGATCCAAAGATAGTTCAAAAACAATGGAACGAGTGGAGACATTAGAAATCATGTTGGGGAAAGAGAAAGTAGAGTGTTCCGCTCTGGTAGTAGGTAAGAACCTCATATTTTCCGTAAACTGTAGGAGATTCTGTAATTAATTATTTGACATGAAATCCTATTTACTTCAATTAAAAGAACATGCTCATCGCCTGTTCTGGTAACATGTGACTTACGTTTGAGTAAAAAATCAGGCTGAACATTAATTAATTCCTGTGTTTAACTCTAGACATCTAGATTTGATTATTCTAAGACATGCCAGCTTTGCACCTTCCATCTTAAGGATATCCAACATGCTTCTGCCAATGTTGTAAGTTGCACCTCACTAGTGCCCAGAAGCAAACACTGAATTGCTGTTTACAGTCTTGTTAACTTGTCCCTCGTGATGCTTCCTCACAGGGTTGTAGTCTTTTATAGAGATAGGGAGGGTTGAGGCCCTAGAGTCAATTACAAGAAAAATGAGGATTTTGAAATCAAAATTCTGCTTCTCCAGGAGGCAGAGCAGGTCAATGAGCATAGGATTGATGGGCGAAAGCAATTTTAGTGCAAGTTAGTACATAAACAAAGTTTGGTTGGCCTTAACTTCCTGAAAAGTACATTGTGGGAGAGGCAGCCAGTTAGCAATTTGTGCATTTCCATTCCTGAATATTTTTACTTTTCTACACCATTTAGTCTCTTTTCTTTATAAGTCATATGCAATATCCTTATTTTTATTGTTGAATCTCACCTTTTTCATATTGAAATTAATTTGTTAATGATTTGCCCAATTTGAAAATTTAATATATAGTTATTTGTTGCGTTCCTATTGACTGCACCCTGAAATAAGTTTCATCTTTAAATTTAGAAGTTGTGTTTTTGATTCTGAAGTCTCAATTGTCAACAAGTTGTGAACAAGTCACCTCAGCACTAAACCTTTTGAAATCTTGCTTACCACCTACCACCACTGAATAACTACTCTTTAGATGTGCTCTATCTATCATGAAGGCAGCTAGTTATCCATTCTAAATCAGAAACAAAAACAGAAGTTGCTGGAAAGGCTCAGCAGTTCTGGCAGTATTTAAAGAGAAATTAAGAGTTCATGTTTCGGCGCATGGTGACCCTTCCTCAGAACAGAAGGGTCACCAGAACTGAAACATGAACTCTTCTTTCTCTTCACAAATCTGCCAGATCTTCTGAACCTTTCCAGCAACTTCTGTTTTTGTTTCTGATTTACAGCATCTGCAGTTCTTTCGATTTCTATCAATTCTAAACATTGTCTCCTGAGTTATAATCTTAATTATGTGGTGTCCTATTAAAGTCCCCTTTTACAGTCCATGTAAACTAATTTCATGGTCAACTCTTGATCTCCCTTGCCATGCTGTCTCTGCTGTTGTCCATGTATCCAATGTAAATCTTGTTCCCCTTCCTCAATCTTTTCCTTCTGTCCTTTATATACCATGGTAACTTATTAGCGTTTAGCTTATGCTTATTTTTAGTGGACTATATTTTCCCTCCACCCCATTGAGCACCATTTTAAATATTTTCCAATACTGTTCTGCTCTCTTCTTTGCCAATATTAGTGCCTACTTTATCATCCCCAAATTCAATACTCAGTTTTTGTCCAATATATTACCCTGGGTCTTTGTCATACCCTTGCCTTTCTCAAATGTTATGTTAAAATGCATATATTATGACCACTGTTGTCTAACCTTTAACTTACTACTTTTTAGATAGTTTAAACCCCATTAGGGCAGCACGGTGGCACAGCGGATAGCACTGTTGCCTCACCGCGCCAGAGACCCGGGTTCAATTCCAGCCTCTGTGTGGAGTTTGCACATTCTCCCTGTGTCTGTGTGGGTTTCCTCCAGGTGCTCTGGTTTCCTCCCACAATCCAAAAATGTGCAGGTTAGGTCAACTGGCCATGCTAAATTGCCCGTAGTATTAGGTGAAGGGGTAAATGTTGGGGAATGGGTGTGGGTGGGTTGCACTTCAGCAGATCATTGTTGGGCCGAAGGGCCTGTTTCCACACTGTTAGTAATCTAATCTACTTGTTTAAAAAATTACCAGATCCTGGAGGAATCTACTCTTGTTGGGCATCTTATACATTGAACAAGTAAGAAGTCCCTTACACAGAATTCCAGTTCCTTGTCCCAATTACTGCCACTTTCCAGCCATGTTTCCCATGATTCCTTATAAATTTTTCATAATTTCCCTGATTTATTTGGACTTTTTCCCGTTCACCTCTTCACAATTAGATGGTCTGCAGATTAATCTCTACCTTGGAACTTTCAAGGGCCACCAAGCGGTGGGAAAGAGATAAAGGTGTCATTTTACAAAGAAATTACTCACACTGCAAGAACTATAATGTAGTGATAATGGGAGATCCTTAACAACCTATATTGAGTGGTGCAGGACAGAGTGTGAAATTTTTTGAAGGAGAAACCTTTTGATTTAGCATGTCTTGTGTATCCAACAAACAAGAAGACATTAGTGGATGTAGTCCTGGGAATTAACTGAGTCAGGTAAAAAAAAAAGTCCCTACAAGAGACCATGGTATTTAATGTTTCAATCAGTTATGGAAAAAGACAAAAGGGCAATCTAGAACAAAAAGACTTAAAAGGAGAGTGGACAATTTCAACAAACTGAGAAAGCCCTAGTACACTGCAGTCAAAAACTAGCAGACAGAAATTTAAGTCAAAAAGTGTCGAGCTGGAAAAGCACAGCGGGTCAGATAGCACCCAAGGAGGAAAGTCAATGTTGAGCATAAGCTCGTCATCAGGAACGATGAGGAGTTTATACTCAAAACCTCAACTCTCCTGCTCCTTGATTGCTGCCTGACCAGCTGTGCTTTTGCAGCACCACACGTTTTGACTCTGATTTCCAGCAACTGCAGTCATCACTTTCTCCTAAACAGAAATATAATGCAACAATAGGTAGTCTTCAAGAGGCAATGGTTCAGGTACAGTCTGGGTACATTACGAGAACAGGGAAAAGGAGGACATCCAAACACAAAGCAGCCTGAATTAAATGGGAGAAAGTGAGGACTGCAAATGCTGGAGTACCAGAGTTGAAAAATGTGATGCTGGAAAAACACAGCAGGCCAGGCAGCATCCGAGGAGCAGGAGAATCGATGTTTCGGACATAAGCCCTTCTTCAGGAATGCCTTTTCCTGAAGAAGGGCTTATGCCCGAAACGTCAATTCTCTTGTTCCTCGGATGCTGCCTGGCCTGAATGAAATGGGAGTGAGAATAGAATAAGAATTCCAAGCTTTTTCCTTTATTGGTTTTGTCCCAAAGAAATTGTTGTTGACCTAAACTAAATATGAAGGGGGAGAAATGACAGGCCAAACTGCTCTGAGCGATGTTATCTGAGTGTTTAATGTCTAACTAGCTTTCTCAAGTTATTGTAAACACATATAACCAATTCATTTTGGTTGAGATTAGTTAAAATGGTGGAAGAGTTTTGGACCCAAGATGCCAAGCAATCCTAACTTTCCTGATTAAGTTACGCTTTAAAACAATCTGAGACAGTTCAATGTATTGTTACTGAACAGTTTTCAGCTCTGATAATATGCCTTAGAAAGGAAGCACCACCCAATTAGTGTGGATATCTCATAGCTAAACTTCACTTTTACATATAGATGCAAATATGATGTAATGCTTTAGCTTAATAATAATACTGACCTGGGTCAGAGAGTTGCAAGAGGCAGAGTTCTCAAACAGCACGTGGCTCAGTGGTTAGCCAGGGACCTGGGTTTGAGTCCAGCTTGGGGCGACTGTCTGTGTGGAGTTTGCACATTCTCCCAGTGTCTGCGTGGGTTTCTACCGGGTGCTCCGGTTTCCTCCCACAGTCCCACAGTGCAGGTCAGGTGAATTGGCCATACTAAATTGCCCATAGTGTTAGGTGCATTAGTCAGAGGGAAATGGGTCTGGGTGGGTTACTCTTCAGAGGGCCGGTGTGGACTTGTTGGGCCAAAGGGCCTGTTTCCACACTGTAGGGAATCTAATCTAATCAAAAAAAAATCGCAGTGACCTAATTATACTTTATACTCAGCTGTTACCTCACAGTACTTTGTTACTTCTGCCCATCAGGTTGCTTTGTTAATGTCAGCTGGAACTGTTTTTAATGGCTGCGCTACCTTTGAAGGGGTCCTTGTTCTGCCAAATGTTGGAAGTAATATGAAATATCTTTATCACAATTCATCAGTTGAGGGAGTTCAATGAAGCAAGAAGCAGGGGGTGTGCGGTCAGCATGTGCTGACCTTTTCAGTTTGGAGGCCCTCTCTGGTGTTAGAAAAATTGCAAGTGCTGGTTGAAATAACTCTACAGAGGCTGGTATCCCATCACCTAATCACCTTTTATTTACATTTGGAGATTCTTTGACACTGCTCTTGCTCCCTCAGAGTTAGCTCTGAGGGTAAAGGATATCTGTCACTCCAGTTTATGTCTGTCAGCCAGGGCTCCTGATTTGAACAGGTTAACAGCCCCAATCAGGGAACTCATATTCTGAGATCCACCTGGCTGACCTTATTACAATCACTATAGCACCCTATCGGAGTCTGAGGACATAGACTGGATTTTTTTTTGGAGCTCCTCCTGGAGCATTTTAGCACCGGGTCACTTTCCTCCAACTCTGCCTCTGATACAGGCAGCATGTAATGCACAGTAGCTTGCCTCATGTCTGGAGCATCTCCAGATATAGGTGAACTTTCCAGGGTGTGCACTCGCCTGCATACCAACCTACGGGTTCCCTTACTCAATTTAGGACCAGTGGAATTCATTAGCTGTCTCAGGTCCACACACTGACAGCAACTACAGTAGCTTGCCAGCCAGACCCTGAAGAAAATTTTAACAGTTTGGCAGAGGGTTGACTTTGTTTTGCTGTGGGCTGACCTAGAGTCCCTCTGTTCGGGATATGTCCTGAGTCAGACTATGCAATTGCTTTCTCTCAAGTGGTGTTCCTCAAGCTCAGTTGGACTGGCAAGGGTGTCCACTTCCATGGGAATACCCTGTAACTCATATGCTCCACTTGCTGCATTTTCTAATGACAAAGTCAGCTGTAGTACCTGTGTGAAATTCATTTGGGCTTCAGCTTGGAGGCACTTCTGCATGGTTACATCATTAATCCTACACTATCCAGGGTCTCAATCTCATTAAGGGTTAAACCAAAGTCACATGCCTCTTCTAGTAATTTTAACAACAGTGGACCAAGATTGGGAAGAAAATGAGTAATGACTGAATGACATCACAGGTTCTAAAAAGAGACAGTGCAAGATAGCAGACCATTACACATCCCTCTCAGATCGTCTCAACGACTTCTACTCTCGCTTTGAGTAGACTTTCGGTGGGGAGGTAACACCTATTCCAACAAGTCCTGACAAACCTATCACAACAGTCACTGTATCAGAGGTCAGATCAGTTTTCTTTCATGTGAATCCAAGGAAAATGATGGGACCAGACGGAGTATCAGGCCAAACACAGATCAATTGGCAGAGGTCCTCCCTGACATCTTTGACCTCTCCCTGCAGTCTGTTTCAAGAGGGCCATCATCATCCTGTGCTAAGAAGGTTCATGCGGCTTGTTTCAATGACTACTATCGAGTGGCTCTAACTTCGGTGGTTATGAAGTGCTGTGAAAGACTGGTCATGGCATTAGTGAATTGCAGCCCCCCCCCCCGACTACTCTTGACCCACGCCAATTTGCCTATCGGACCAACAGATTCACGTCAGATGCCCCTCACTCCTCCCTAGAACATCTTGACACCAAGAACAATTATGTAAGAATCCTACACATTGACTACAGTTCAGCCTTCAACACTATTATTCCCATGAGACTGATTACTAAAGTTAGTGATCTCAGACTAAGCCTCACTCTCTGCAACTGGATCCTCAGTTTCCTGACCCACAGGCCACAATCAGTGAAGATTGGGAATAATATTTCATCGACAATAACACTCAACAGTGGAGCCCCCCAAGGGGTGCATACCCAGCCCCCTACTATACTCACTGTATACCCATGACTGCATCGCCAATTCCAGACGAATGCCATTTACAAGTTCATTGATGACATCAACATAGTCGGTCGAATCTCAGATGGTGACAAGACAGACTATAGACGGGAAGTGGAAGACCTGGAAAAATGGTGCACTGTGAACAACCTAGCTCTCAATGCTGGCAAAACCAAGGAAGTCATTATTGACTTTCGGCGAGATGTTACTCATGCCCCCCTGCACGTTAACAGCACAGAGGTGGAATGAGTGGAGAGTGTCAAGCTCCTGGGAGTGGTCATCAACAACAAGCTTTCTTGGACTCTATGTGTGGACATACTGATTACAAAGGCCCAACAATGTCTCTTCTTCCTCAGGCAGCTGAGGAAACCTGGCAAGATGGTGAATACCCTTGCCAACTTTTGTAGATGTGTCATCGAGAGCATTCTGTCTGGATGTATCACTACCTCATATAGCAATTGTACCATTCAAGATCGGAGAAGGTTACAGAGAGTGGTGAATTTAGCCTGGACAATCACAAAGGCTAACCTCCCATCTATAGAATCCATCTACCAGACCCGCTGTCAAGGAAAGGCCGCCAGCATTCTCAAAGATCCATCCCATCCTGGCAATGTTTTATACAACCTCTACCATCGGGAAGAAGGTACAGAAGTCTGATCACGTGTACCAGCCAGTTTTAAAACGGTTTCTATCCTACAGTTGTTAGAATACTGAATGGATTCTCAAACTCTTGACATTCAGCATTTGTTTTTGCTGCTATTGTTTACTTATCTATGCTATTTAACCATCTGATCTGCCTGTATTGCTCACAGGACAGAGCTTTTCACTGTGCTTTGGTACACATGACAATAAATTCAATTCAATTCAATTTTTTCATAATTAAAAAATAAGTTAATCTTAGGATTTGGGGCTTGAAGATAAGCTCGTCGTGAAACCCTAAGCTTATGTACTGGGTAGTGTAGAAGGGTGTTATAGTTTATATCAAACTGTCTCTTTACACTGTACTTCTAAACTCTGAGATCATGCATTGAGAGAAATAGATTAAAGCACCCTCCAGTCTGTCCTTAAGGGTAATACAAAAGTTATAGAGGGAAACTACTGTACTTTCACTTTTTTAAAAAAATGACTGTTTTATAGAAATTTCATCTCTAGAGGGCAGGAGTGCAGAAATACCTCTCCTGACGTGCTATACCATAGCCAAGCAACAAACACAACTGACTTCCAAATGGAAGGATAGTCTATTCAGGCACTGGGGAAAGTTGTTGGTATTTTTAAGTTTGACCTGCTTTTGTAACCACTAGCCTTGTTCATTTCAGTTTTGGTGAATAGTAACTTCCAGGTTGTTTATAGTGGGGATTCATCACTGGTAATGCCATTGAGTATCTAGAGCCATGTTTTGATTCCTTCCTGTTGATGATGGTCACCGCTTGACACCAAGCACCAATATTATTTGCCACATCAGCCCAAGCCTGGGTGTTCTCCAGGTCTCGCAGCATATCAGTATTTGATAAGTCACACTGAACAGTGTGTAATTATTCTCCACCTCTGACCTTATGGTGGAGGAAAGGTCATTGATGTTGCAGCTGAAGACAGTTGAGCCAAGGACACTATCCTGAGGAACATCTGCAGAGATATACAGAACTGAGATAAGTGACCTCCATCAACCACAACAACCTTCCTTTATGCGAAGCATAATTCAAACCAGTGAGAAGTTTTACCCCTGATTTCCAATTAGTCCAGTTTCACTAGCACTTCTTGATGCCACACTTAGCCAAACTGTTGTGAAGGCCAAACATACTCATTTCACCTCTGCAGTTCAGCTCTTTTGCTGGGGTGACTAAAGTCTAGGATCTAAAAACTTGGAGCCCAACCTTCGAGGGATTAAATTAGGAAACATTTTGACATACACATGATGGGAGAGGTTTGGAAACCTCTTCAATAAACCATAGAATTGTTACAGTGGCATTTGGCCCATTGTGTTTACTATAGCTTTCCGAATGACCACAATAAAATAGTGACAATCTCCTGCCTTTTCCCCTTAATTGTACACCTGGCTCCCGTTTAAATAATCATCCAGTACTCTCTTGAATGCCTTGATTGACCGCATTTCCACCACATTTCTAAGCAATTAATTCCAGACCCTAACTATCTATTGTATGGATGGAAGAAGCAAATGTAACTTTCAGGAGTGTAAAATTCCAAGTCTGAATATAGAGAGGGGTATTAATACTTAAAGGGAACAACCTGCTGTTATTCATGATTTTGTAAACACATTTTAACCTGACAAGAGATTGTTTACTTTCTCAGTTTGATACTTTGAGGAAAGAACACTGTTATCACCAGGTTTGCAAGACTGTCAAAAAAATGGAGATTTGGTCACAGCTTATAAGGGAAAAGCAAAGCAAAAATGCAGATATGGAAAATTAGCTGGAAAACAATAAAACATGAAACAAGAACTGTCTGTTTAAAGTGGAAAAAAACCTGCAACAGAAATCATTTATAAGAAGCTTACTTGAACAATCCCTTGTGGAATTAATCATGCGCTCAAGTTTTATAGTTGGAAATAAAGGATTATAAATTGACTTAAAGTGGTTACTGATGTCCACAGAACTACATCACAAAGAAATTCAACCACCTTTCATGAACAGGTAGAAAATCCTCAGTGTAACTGCTAGCACATCAGTGGCATTGCACAAAAATTTCTTCTCAAAGAAGGGTGGCATGGTGGCTCAGTGGTTAGCACTGTTGCCTCACATCACCAGGATCCCAGGCTCGATTCCAGCCTCAGGTGACTGCCTGCGTGGAGTTTGCACATTCTCCCGGTCTCCGGGTGCTCAGGTTTCCTCCCACAGTCCAAAGATGTGTAGGTCAGGCGAATTGGCTATATTAAATTGCCCATAGTGTTAGGTGCATTAGTCAGACGGAAATGGTCTAGGTGGGTTACTCTTCAGAGGGTCAGTGTGGAGTTGTTGGGCCGAAGGGCCTGTTTCCACACTGTAGGGAATCTAATCATAACTGTATTGTAATTAAAATTACGGCTGATTGAGGATTAAGAAGACATGGAAATATTGCAAAAGTCTTAAGTGCATCATTTTCAACATTACTTGTTTTAGCACAGAAGTGAGAGATTTACGTTTTCATTTCATCTCTCCATTCAGCATACTTTGATCTCGACAGAAGACTGGTGGTGAACCTCTGCCAATGCTAATTGGTCATTAGATGGTACACAAGCTACCTCAGGAGAAGATCATGCTCAGATTGTATCCATCTTAATTGTAGTTTTAGTAGACAGTGGGCACTTATTGTACCAGAATATAACATTAAAACTCAGTCTCCCATTAGTTAAGCACAGAGCTGTCATATAACACTGTACAACTCCATCCTGTAATGAGAGACATTTTTGTCCCTTTGATCTTCCAGAACATATGTTCCAGGTTCATGGCAATTAGTGATGAACTTGAAGATCATCGTTACCAGTAAATACGTGGAAGAATACTTCGCCTTTTATGCTTCCTTGCTCAGTAATAATGTGGAAGGGCACTTTAGTAAATAATCTAAATTTGTACTTTCCAATGTTGTGCATTTTTTTGCAGATAATGAGGATTGTGAGCTATCTCTTGGTCTTCAGACACTGCTGTCTCTCAAAGTGAGTAATAAGTCTCTGACTGTCTCTATTTTTATTTCCAACAGTCCCTCTTGCGACTCAACCTCTGGGTCAAAAGATCTAGTTTCAAATCCCCACAAAAATGTGTTGGCAGTGGAAGGAGTGTTCATGACATGGTTCAATAGGCTGATACAATAAATGATATTGGTGGATGTGCAGACAAAACTTTGATGGATGTGGAAGGCTCCTTTGGGGCCTTGGATGGAGGTGAGGGAGGAGGTGTGGGCGCAGGTTTTACAATTCCTGCGGTGGCAGGGGAAGGTGCCAGGACGGGAGGGTGGGTTGTAGGGGGGGCGTGGACCTGACCAGGTAGTCACAGAGGGAACGGTCTTTGCGGAAAATGGAAATGGATGGGGAAGGAAATATATCCCTGGTGTTCCGCCTCAGAACACTTCAACCCCATGGCATCAATATGGATATCACCAGTTTCCTCATTTCCCCTTCCCCCACATCATCTCCACTCAAACCTTCCAGCTCAGCACCGTTCCCATGACCTGTCCTACCTGCCTATCTTCCTTTCCACCTATCCACTCCACCCTCCTCTCTGACCTATCACCTTCATCCCCACCCCCATTCACCCATTGTACTCGTTGCTACCTTCCCCCACCCCCACCGCCCTCTCATTTATCTCTCCACCCAGAGGCTCCCTGCCTCTATTCCCAATGAAGGGCTTTTGCCCGAAATGTCGATTTTCCTGCTCCTCGGATGCTGCCTGACCTGCTGTGCTTTTCCAGCACCACTCTAATCTAGACTCTGGTTTTTAAGCATCTGCAGTCCTTGTTTTTACCTCAGTAGGCTGATAATCAAACTACAAATCGTTTCACCGCTTCACTCTTGTTACCCAATCAGAAAATAGTATGTGAAAATATGCAAAGAAGTACAGTAAATCACCTAAACTAATCCTACTCCATGTTCCTACTCTACAGTATCGTTCTTTTACGGTTTTACTCCTGCCAGTCCCAACACAGTCATCAGCCAGTAGATTATCTTCTGTAATAACTGTGTCTCCCATTTCATATTTTGGCAATGTGTGAACATCAATTTTTGGCAAACTTTACTGATAACTATCACTTTCTGCTGGCACAACCAATCAATCAATCTCCACTATCACCCTCTCCCCATTCAATCTGATACTTCCCCATTTCGCTCTGAATTAACTGGCGCATATATCCCAATCAGCATTTCACAGTGCACATCCTGCCTTTTCCAAGAGTAGTATTTTAAAATTTTGTCGTTCCCCTTGTACTTATCAACTGCCCTATTTTTGTATTCTCAGGTCATCCCAAAGCATTTTATAATGAATTACTGTATAATAGTTGTTATTAAAACAGACACAAAAGCCACAGGGTAGTAAATGAGACTAACTTGTTCTAAAGAAGTGTCATCAGACTCAACTGTTTGTCTCACAGCAGATGCTGCCAGATATGCTGAGTTTCTCCAGCATTTTACATTTTTTTAAATTTTAGATTTCCAGCATTCTGCTTTTAAACAACTCATACAGTCATATACAGCATGGTAACAGATCCTTTGGTCCACCTCATCCATGCCAACCAGGTTACCTAAACTAAACTAGTCCCATTTGCCTGCATTTAGCCCATATCCCTCTAAACCCTTCCTATTCATGTACCTGTCCAAATGTCTTTTAAATGTTGTAACTGCAGCTGCTTCTACAACTTCCTTTGGCAGCTCATTTCCATACATGTACCACCCTGTGTGTCACAAAGTTGGTCCTCCAGTCTCTTTTAAATCTTTCCCCTCTCACCTTCAATCTATGCTCTCTAGTTCTAAACTCCCCTATCATAGGGAAAAGAATTTGCTATTGACCCTACCTCTGCCTCACATGATTTTGTGTTTTAGCTGGTTTTATTTCAGGGAGCACTTCTGGTTTGCATGATGGGAACAATCTCATTTTCTAGTGCCATGGTTATTTTCTGTCAATCTAGACAGACATAGGGCTGTGATTTGACATTTCACATGAAAGAAAGATCTTCAACATTGTAGTTCTATCTTGGAGAAGTTGTGATATTTGAACCCACAACCTACTCAGAGGCAAGAATAGTGCTAAATTATAATGCAATCTCCATGTTTAAATTCCTGATGTCCACAACCTATCAAAACTATGGTCTCCTCCAGCACTATCCTACCTAACTTACACTGACTTCTTGCTCATCCTGAAAACTTAAATTCATTATACTCACCCTTATTAGCACTTTCCACATGATTCTGTTCCCCAAACACTGCAAACTCACCAGATAGTTATGTACCCTCCACTGTTCCAGGGCTGCTGAATAGGCTCTATAAACCATTCCATCTTTCTCCTTTCTCAAGGGTCTCTTCAAAATTTAAACTTTCATCAAGCTTGCAATTGCCTTTTCTAACTGAACGATGTTTGGAAAACATTCATTTTTACTTCTATGAAGTGCATGTGGGTACATTTATTATGTGAAAGTTAGTGAACAATGCAATTTCCTCTCAACATTTGCTGCTAGTAATTTTCACTATTTATTACTTCCCATGGAAAAAGATGTTATTTCTTACCCACAGTGTGTGATTGACTTGGACAGAGGAGCACTGCTGCTGGGAAAGTCAGAGACTCAACTACCATTCTTAAATGTGTCAGAGGAAGAGGAGAATGAAGAGGAGGAAGAAAAAGAGTGAAAAAAACACTAGAATCTAGTATTTTGAACAAAGAAAAGCACATATGACAGATTGACAACATGAGGTTACTTGGTCTCTTTCTTTTTATGAGCCCCTGTATCTGCTATAATCTTTGGCTTGTCTCACTGCAGCAGAAAAGCTAGCTGAGATGAGGAAAGGACAATTATATAAATTGCCTCTCCTTTCCTACCATCATCCTCTTAAATCACCAAAAGGTTTGTTCATGTCAGGTTTCTAACTAGTATTGGGAATACAAAACCTGTTCATTTAGTTGTCTGTTTTGCTGCTCTGAGCCTTGTGTACTGTGGCATGAAAAAATAACTGATTTGCTTCTTATCAAATAGCTTCAGCAATGGGCAAAACTATAACAGCAAGTTATTTGAAAGGTTACTTCCTCTCATGGCTGTTTTGCGCAGTCTAATTGAGCTATTTGTTTCAACATGTACAGCAGCCTACCTGATTTCTTTGAGGAGTAACTAATCTGATCTTCTTCAGAAATGCTGAAGTAACAGTGAGCAGAAAGTTCCTGGTAGCAGTTATTACTGTAATAGAAATGGTCAACAACAAATGCAAATATATTTTTGAATGACACTGATATTTCTATACCATTCAGATTTACAACAATTAAGCTTCAATTAAGGCAGTATATAGAAAAGAATTTCTGCAACATTTTCTATTTAGAACATTAAAAAAACCCAGCGCTCAGGTGCAACACAAGTAAGTACAGCAACATCTGCAGCTTTTTAAAAAAAACTTGAGATGTTGCGAGCAGTTTCCAGCATCTCAACATGATCCAGTTCAACAGTCAAGAAGTTCTTCCCTCAGATCAATGGCCAACAGATGGAGAGAAGTTTTCTGTTTCTGTCACCATAAACTGCAGCCAGTTTCATGTAAATAAAACTCCATCCAATAAATCGTTTCCCTTTCACTACTATTATACACAACTCTAGTGAACTCAATCCTCCTTTTATTTCACTCCCATTATTTAGAATTCCAGCACATCAAGCCTGCCCCCATTTGTTCTTCTGACCAAATCTTTTGCCAGTAACTAACCTGTACTCCAACAGACATAGCCATATGGAGAAAGTGAGACATACCCATATCCCGTTTACGCCCATTATATTAAGAAAAGTCCATTACCATACATCCTTTATATCCATCACTTTGACTCCAGAATAACATGGGAATAAATAACCTCATCTAACAATATTTCAGTGCAACACGATATGTCAGTTCATCCAAATGAAAAATAATCTGATAAATATTCTGATCTTTGTATATTAGTGGGTGGCACAGTGGTTAGCACTGCTGCCTCACAGCACCAGAGACCCGGGTTCAATTCCCGCCTCAGGCGACTTACTGTGTGGAGTTTGCACATTCTCCCAGTGTCTGTGTGGGTTTCCTCCCACAATCCAAAAATGTACAGGTTAGGTGAATTGGCCATGCTAAATTGCCCGTAGTGTTAGGTGAAGGGGTAAATGTAGGGGAATGGGTCTGGGTGGGTTGTGCTTCGACGGGATGGTGTGAACTTGTTGGGCCAAAGGGCCTGTTTCCACACTATAAGTAATCTAATCTAATCAAATATTTTGGATATTTCAGAAGTTGGCAACCATCAATAGTGAGAGTGTTCGCCTTTCTACACAGTGCCATTACCAAAAAATCCAAAATAATTCTTTAAAATAACTATTTTTATTTTTGTCTCTGATACTCACATCTCCCTTGGCCTCCAACCTTATTAACTTTTCCTTTATCTCCTCCCATTTCCTCCCAATCTACGGGGTGCTCACGGGCACCCATATGGGCCTCAGATACGCCTGTCTCTTTGTTGGCTATGTCAAACAAAATACCAATACTGGCACTGTGCCCCAACTCTTCTGCCATTACATCGATGACTGCATCAGTGCAGCGTCCTGTGCCTAGGCTGATCTGGAGCAGTTCATCGACTTTATCCAGAAATTCCACCCCACCCTTAAATTCAGTTGGTCTATCTCAGACACCTCCCTCCCCTTTCTTGACTCCTCCATTTCCATCTCTTCCAACAGTCTCCAGACAGACATTTACTACAAACCCACAGATCCCATAACTACCTGGACTATATCTCCTCCCACCCAGTATCCTGCAAGAACTCCATCCTGTTCTCCCAATCCTCTGCCTCTGCCACATCTGCTCGGACGAGGAGTCATTCCACTCCCAAGCATCCCAGATGTCCACCTATTTCGAACAATGTGCTTTTCCTCCCTCCTTCATCCAGACAGCCCTCCACCATACCACCTCTGTTCCATGTTCCACTGCTCTAAACCCCCTGCAAATGCAATAAAGACAGAGTGCCCTTGTCCTCACCTACCACCCCACCAGACTCGCCATCCTTAAGGATGGCATCATCCTTAAACACTTCTGCCAACTCCAACTGGACCTCACCACCAAGAACATCTTCCCCTCCACACCCGCTCTGCTTTCTGCCAGGACCATTCTCTTTGATAGTCCTCGGTTTGTGCCACTCTCCCCACCAAACCCCCAGGTACCAACCCTGCAACCAGAAAAGATGAAAACCTGCCGGTACACCACCTCCCCTCACCTCCATCCAGGGCCCCAAATAGTCCTTCCAAATGAGACAGAGGTTCACCTTCCTCTCCTCCAACCTAGTTTACTGCATCAGGTGGTCATAATATAGTCTTCTCTACATCAGGAAGATCAAATGTAAACTTAGGAAATGGTTCGCCAAGCATCTCTGCCAAGCCTGCAGGGTCCGACCGGACCTCCCAGTCACCACCCATTCCAATTCCCCTTTTCACTCCCTTTCCGACATGACCATCCTTGGCCTCCTCCATTGTCACAATGAACTCAACCGCAAACTGGAGGAACATCTTCCGCCTGGGCAGCCTTGAGCCCGGAGGACTCAACATTTCTCCATTTTCAAATAATCTCTCCCCCTCCCTTCCACCCCTCCCAGCCACCTTCTGGATTCATTCTTCCCATTGACCAACCAGGTCAAATCCTCTGCCTGTCTTCACCTATCCCCACTTCACCACCCTGTCCCTGCCACCCCCTTTATCTGTAGCTCCCCCTACACCACCTCCAGTCCTGAAGGAGGGTTACACCTGAAAGATAGACTTCCCCACCTCCTGATGCTGCCTGGCTTGCTGTGTTCTTCCTGCCTGTCTAACATGATCTTCAAGCCTGGTATGGTTAATTCAGCTGTGCAACTGGTTAACCTCTGAATGATTTCACTCTCTTTCTCTGAATAAATTGTCCAGTATTGACTTGAGGGCAACAGTATGATGCTCCCATGCAAAAAATTAAAGTAGGAAAGGGGTTATGTTACAGACCTGAATCCTAACATGTCAAATGGTGTTTTGGTGGAAACTGGGATTCTATTATGAAAATTAGAAAGTAAAAGGTTAATAACCTTTATCGATACAGCATGTGAAACTTAACACACTCAAAAGAAAAATATATGGTAGTAGTACAGACAAATAGCTATATATACACCTTAATAGAGTGAACACTATTTTCTATACAATATATATAAATAATTCACCTGAGAAAGTAATTCAAGCTTATCACATTCCCTATAAATGGCAATTTCCATGTATTTTCAAAATGAAATACAAATTTCTGTATTACATGGAGCTGTTAAATCTTAATGAGCTGCAACTCTAATTGTCAAAACATAATGATATTTTCCTTGCAGCTTTTCTGTCTGAAGCAGACAACAATCTTTCTGCAAAACAATAAGAAAATGTTTTTCACGTTCTCTACAGTCTTTGCCTCTTTTATACAATAAAGATTAGAGAACAAAGCAAAAGATCAGAATTTGATGCTGGTGTGGGAGTTGAGAATTAAATCCAAACTATTTGTCACTCATTAAAATGGTTTTATAATAAGAAGTATTGAGTTTGGAAAAATCAAAATCAGATTGTGGAAAGTCAACATTTTTGCCACTTGATTATGGAGATACCACATTTTTTTTTGAAACTGCTTTGAGTGGTTTGTTTCATTTTGCAAAACTGTACAAGATCAATGTTATGAGCAGTCCCCCACTACACATTACATTATTCCAGGGCAGACATTCCAGCAGTAAGCACACATCAGCCAATAATGTTTGTTGATCAGTCTTTTTGCCAGTATTATACATTACCTTGTTATTCTAGTGTGCCCTTTATTATTGACAATAAACTGGTGTTGTAAAACAGCAGAGTGTAAACCGGGCTTCTATTTCTCAGTTGAAATAAATCCATCAGCATGTGCAGAAATTAATTCACTCCATATTACTCCTGGGACTTCGGAACACAGGGTAGATTGTGTAGTGCATAAAATAAACACCGATTAGGCAGAAAAGCATACAATTCAGATTTGGTCAGCATCATCTCAACAACAGGCAGATCAACTGGAGAGATTCAAAGTATTACTCAGTTTCATACTGGTGTTATCAGCAATCCAGAAATTATGTAGAGGTCAGAACTCAAGTCCCAGAACTGTGGGAGGGAGAATTGGATTTGGTGCTATCTGCACAAACATCAATTGCTAACTGTAGCTGTGGCTATGCACTATGTAATATCCAAATATAGATTGTAAAAGTATGGGTTTTGATTGGGTCCAGTGAAATCTTTGATTAGATTAGATTAGACTTACAGTGTGGAAACAGGCCCTTCGGCCCAACAAGTCCACACCGACCCGTCGAAGCGCAACCCACCCATACCCCTACATTTACCCCTTACCTAACACTACGGGCAATTTAGCTTGGCCAATTCACCTGACGTGCACATCTTTGGACTGTGGGAGGAAACCGGAGCACCCGGAGGAAACCCACGCAGACACGGGAAGAACGTGCAAACTCCACACAGTCAGTCGCCTGAGTCAGGAATTGAACCCAGGTCTACAGGCGCTGTGAGGCAGCAGTGCTAACCACTGTGCCACCGTGCCGCCCACTTTGCTGTATCTACAAGCTGCAATACAGGCACAGATGGGTTAGCTCAGTCAGCAGTTCTTCTGAGCTTCAATAAACTGAACAGTTGTCTCTTTATTGTTATACATTCTGGTGTGCAGGTAGCATCATGTCTTTCTTTTTTGCTACATTTTTGTTCAGGTTACTAAGAAGTTTGCAGTTAATATTCAATGACTTTCACTGAACATAAGCTTGCAATAATTAACATTTTCTCCCAGTAAACTGCAGCTTAATCTCTGCCAATGCTGCTCAGTTATCAGCCGCTCAGGAGCAAAACCCAGACTGACTCATTGATACTTTCTCTTTGTCCGTTTGAAGTACTGACTTTCTCAGATTGAGTACTCATTATGGAGCAAATCACACACACAGGCTCAGGATTTAAGAGATCCTTTACCTGGGGTAGATTTTCCTGTCCTTGTGCATGGAGCTGATGGGTCAGATGTGGCACTGATTGAATAGAGTACATGTACATGTCAGCATTTTTAATTCATTCATTTAAAGAATCAGAACATAGGTTGGTTTCACTGGCATTGCTGCCACCCTTATTGCTTTTCTTGTAATCAATCAAATGATCCAATAGCTCCAAGTACAGGAAAATTACGTTTAAAAAAAATCTATCATAGTAACCAGTATAGCGGAGAGACTGGTCAGGCTGGAACGCGACAGAGCAAGGAATGCCTGTTGGATTAGATTGCAGCTATTTCAGGTGACAGGTAAAGCAAATGAACTCAGGGTGTGGTTAGGTAGGTGGGAGTAGGATATTATAGCCATTACAGAAACATGTCTAAGGGAGGGACAGGACTGGAAGCTTTTTTTAATAGATATTTTTATTGAAAAAGATTAAGATTTTTTTTAACAAAATTACAAAAATAATACAAACTAATATATTCCACTTTACAATATAATAATGACACCAATATGAAACTTTAAAAAAACTAACTACGAATCTATTCTACAAACAACCAAAACATAAAATAGGGTATCATACATTACTAACAAGAAACAAATAGGTAAATAAATAACTAAATGTGTACTCAAAATAGATTTATATCAAGTCATAACAAAGCCTGTATTTATACAGAATTGCTCCTCCCAGGGTCCCCCGAACCAGCCAGAACCATCCCCATGGTAAACAAAGGCCCTGGACAATATGGCCGAAATATTTGTCAGTACAGTACAAAAAGGGCTGCCATGTTCTAGAAATTAATTCCGTTTTTTGGTGCACCATATTCGTAAGGAAGTCAAGGGGGATATATTCCATGACTATCCTGTACCAGTTTGAAGTCCTGGGGGATCTTTGGATGCCCAATTCACTAAATATTTTTCCTCGCACAAAAAGGATAGTGAATAATTTCCTCCCATATACATCCAAAGAGGGGAACTTTGGGGAGCCCAAGAGTAGGGACACTGGGTCCAATCCAATCTCCATACCCAAAATCTTCGTCAAGGCATTCACTACTCTGTCCCAGTACCTGTGGATCTTATGGCATGTCCACAGACAATGAGGGAGAGCACCAACTTCGATTTTGCATTGAGGACACATTGGGGATGCTCCTGCCTTGAACGTTGCAAGTTGTTCAGGTGCCATGTGAGCCCTGTGAAGTATCTTCAATTGAGTCGTCTGAGTCCTATTACAGATAGAGATCTTCTTGGTGTTTTACCAGACATCCTCCCACATCTCTAAGGAGACCTCCAACCCTAATTCTTGACTCCAGGTTTTATATAACCATTCCATGTCCTTCGATACCTTATTGCATAGTAGGTGGTAGAGAGTACTGACCGAGGGCAGACCCATCGCCCAAAGCACTCTCCTTTTCCTATCCGATTTACAAGGGTTGATTATCAGTGTGGTCTTCTTTTGTATAAAGTCTCGTATTTGAAAATACCAAAAGAGATCCCTGCTGGGCAGCCCAAACTTCTGGCGTAGCTGCTCAAAGGACATCATGACCTCCCCATCGAACAGATCTCCTAAACAGGAAATACCTTTGGACTCCCAGATTTTGAATATAGCATCAGTCAGCCCTGTCTGGAATCTAAATGTTCCCACTATCGGGGTATAAGGGGAGGTTTTTTTTGTAGGTTATCCTCATCTTGTCGCATTATCCTCTAGGCTTTGATTGTATTTAATACAATAGGGTTTTTACAGTAATCTGTAATAACTCTCATCTTATCCATAAATAGTAAATTGATGATGGGACATTTTGCTTGGGAGGCCTCAATATCTAACTAGGTTGATTGTGGGTCACAAGAGACCCAATCAGCTACACAAGATAATAGGGAGCTCAGGTACCTCCTGAAATCCGCAAGTCCAGCCAATCCTTTAGTTGTGGAAGCTGCAGCTTTTCTAACTTGATAAGGGGCTGTTTATGACTCCAAATAAAGGAGCGGAGCCAACCATAAAGCTTACGCAGCGTCTATCTCAGCAGCATCAAGGGGAGCATTCTCATAGGGTATAAAAGACGAGGTAAAATATTCATCTTAGTAAGGCTACTCTGCCTAACCAAGATATAGGGAGATCTTCCCAGCGTTGAAGGTGCTGTCTTATTTTCTCTAGTAAGTGTGTATAATTGGCTTTATATAGCTGACCAAATGCCGGAGTAATAAAAATACCCAAGTACAGAAAACCTTCTAGTGACACCAAAAGGAAAACAGGATCTGTCCGGAAAATTGGGTATAGTGGCAAGACCTCCCAGCAGCATGGCCTCCGATTTCATAAAGTTGATTTTGTAGCCTGAGAACATATCAAATAAATTGACCACTTTAATTAGGCAGGGCACAGATGTCACAGGATCACTTAAGAAAAGGAGGACATCATCCGCATGGAGAGTAATTTTATGCTTACCCGATCCAATCTCTGGAGCCGTTATGTTAGGGTCAGTTCGTATAGCTTCCGCCAATGGCTCAATCACTAGTGTAAATCATAATGATGAGAGAGGACATCCCTGACGACAGCCTCTGCCAATGCTAAAGCTATCCGAACTTAAACCGTAGGTAATCACCGCTGCTTTGGGATCATTATATAATATTGTAATCCATTTAGCAAAGACCTCTCCAACATCAAACCGTTCCAGTGTATAAAAAAGATATGGCCATTCTATCCGATCGAATGCTTTCTCTGCACCAAGGGAGACAACTAAACCTGGTATCGCTCCCTGCTGGCAGGCTTGTACCCTATTTCAGACTTTTCTAAAGTTATTAGTTGATCTGCGACCCTTTGTAAACCCCGTCTGGTCCTCTTTTATAATGAATGGTAAAACCCTCTCTAGCCTTAATGCTGACATTTTTGAAAGAATTTTAAAATCCACATTTAACAAGGATATGGGTCTATATGGAGAACAATCTTCTGGGGCCTTTCTCTTCTTAAGAATGAGAGAAATATTTGCTTCTCTCAGAGAAGGCGAGAGGCAACCCTGACCAAATGAATAGTTATACATATTTAAAAGTGGCCCAGCCAGTTCCCCTATAAATTCTTTATAAAATTCAGCCTGCAATCCTTCTGGTCCAGGCACTTTGCCACTCGGAAGGTGCCTCACCGCTTCCTGTACTTCCTGGGTTGCCAGGGGGACATTCAAGAACGACACCTACTCCGAGGTTAGATTTAAAAAAAGACTCCATCCTCCTCATTCTATCCTCACAGTCCTGCAATTTCTACAGTTCAAAATAGAACTTTCTAAAGGGTACATTGATCTTTTTACGATCACAAGTCAGGGTACCAGCATTAGACATAATGGCTTGGGGAGCCTTTTTCTTTCTGGCAAGGTACATTAGTGGGTGGCACGGTGGTTAGCACTGCTGTCTCACAGCGCCTGAGACCCGGGTTCAATTCCCGACTCAGGCGACTGACTGTGTGGAGTTTGCACGTTCTCCCCGTGTCTGCGTGGGTTTCCTCCGGGTGCTCCGGTTTCCTCCCACACTCCAAAGATGTGCGGGTCAGGTGAATTGGCCATGCTAAATTGCCCATAGTGTTAGGTAAGGGGTAAATGTAGAGGTATGGGTGGGTTGCGCTTCGGCGGGTCGGTGTGGACTTGTTGGGCCGAAGGGCCTGTTTCCACACTGTAAGTAATCTAATCTACTAGATACCTGCCAGGCTTGTCACCATATTCGAATAGTCTCTGCTTTGCGAATAATATCTCCCTCTGCTGTTTGAGTAAGTGCGGTATTCAAGGTTGCCCTAAGGGCAGTGATCCGCTGCAGCTTAGTAATGGAGGGCCTATCAACATACACTGTCTCAGCTGCCTTCGGGTGAGCCTCAAGCAGACACTGTTGTTCTCCCTTTTGTCTTTTCCGGGTCGCAGAATATGAGATGACCAGGCCTTTGCAGTCTCCCACATCGTCGAAGGGTTACTGGCCGTGCCTGAGTTGATATCCCAGAAGGTTTTAAATTCCTCCGAAAACAATTTTAAGTAATTTAACAGGTGAAGTGAGGGCGGGCACCCCACTCTACCTGAGACTTGGGCAGAGCTCTGCAAACTCAGACCTGCGAGGTTGCCGCCATCTTGGATCTCCAGGACTGGAAGCTGAATGTGCCAGAGTACAGGTACTTTAGATTAGATTACTTACTTACAGTGCAGAAACAGGCCCTTCGTCCCAACAAGTCCGCACCGATCCTCCGAAAAGCAACCCACCCGGACCCATTCCCCTACATTTACCACTTCACCTAACACTACGGACAATTTAGCATGGCCAATTCACCTAACCTGCACATCTTTGGACCGTGGGAAGAAACCGAAGCACCCAGCGGAAACCCACGCAGACACGGGGAGAATGTGCAAACTCCACAGACAGTTGCCCGAGGCAGGAATTGAACCCGGGTCTCTGGCACTGTGAGGCAGCAGTGCTAACCACTGTGCCACCATGCTGCCCTTTAGGCAGGACAGAGGTAGTGGAAAGAGGGGAGGGGGAGTTGCATTTTTGATTAAGGTGAATATCAAAACAGTAATCAGAGATGAATAACTGAAGGTTCATCCAGTGAGGCTTTGTGGGTGTAGCCAAGAAATAAGAAGGGGATGGTGACATTATTGGGGTTGTACTACAGGCCCCAAATAGTCAACAGGAATTAGAGGAACAAATATGCAGGGAGGCTGGGGAGACCTGCAGGAGCAATAGGATTATCATAGTAGGGGATTTTAATTTTCCTAACATAGACTGGGACTGCCAGAGTGTCAAGGGCTTAGATGGGTTGGAATTTGTTAAGTGTGTTCAGGAAAGTTTCCTCAAGCAGTATATAGAGGACCCTACTCGGGAAGGGGCAAAACACGACGTACGTTTGGGAAATTCGGGGAGCACTTTGGGACCAGTGACCATAGTTCTACTGGTTCTAAAATAGTCATGGAGAGGGACAACACTGGTTCACAGGTTCAAATTCTAAATTAGGGCAAGGTGAGTTTTGATAGAATTAGAAACTTGCAGGGGTTGATTGGTATAGTTTGTTTGCAGGCAAAGGGACCTCCGGCAAGTGGGAGGCCTTTAAAGATGAGATAGCTAGAGTCCAAGGTCTATATGTTCCTGTGAGGGTGAAGGGCAAGGTTGGCAGAAATAGGGAATGTACAAGGCATGATTAGTAAGTTTGCAGGGGACACTAAACTAGGCAGTATTGTGAACAGTGAGAAAGATTATCAGAAATTGCAGCAGGATTTTGATCAGCTGGGGAAGTGGCTGAGAAATGGCAAATGAAGTTTAGTATAGATAAGTGCGAGGTCTTGCATTTTGGAAAGTCAAATCAAAGTAGGAGTTTCATGGTGAATGGTAGGGCCTTAAGGTGTGTAGGAGAACAGAGAGACCTTGGAGTTCAGGTGCACAGTTCTCTGGGAGATACAGGTAGACAAGGCAGTAGAGGCGCCTTTGGGCACACTGGCCACAGTCAGGGCACTGAGTATAGAAGTTGGGAAGTTACGTTGCAGTCATACAGGACATTGGTGAGGCCACACTTGGAGTATTGCATTCAGTTTTGGTCACTTTGTTATAGAAGGATGTTGTTAAACTGGAAAGAGTGCAGAGGAAACTTACAAGGATGTTGCCAGGACTCAATGGTCTGGATTATAGGGAGAGGTTGGACAAGCCCAGACCTTTTTCTTCAGAATATAAGAGACTGAGGGGATCCATATATAGGTGTATAATATCATGAGAGGCATGGAAAGGGTGAATGTACTCAGTCTTTTTCCCAGGGTTGGGGAACTGAGGACCAGAGAGCACCAGTTTAAGGTTAGTGAGGAAAGAATAAAAGAGAACCTGATGGACAACTTTTCTACACAGAGGGTGGTATGCAAATGGAATGAACTACTGGCGCAAGTTGCTGAGGGGGATACATTAACAACATTTAAAAGGCATTTGGATAAATACATGGAAAGGTTTACAAGAATATGGGCTAAGTGCATGGAAATAGGTTTAGTGTGGATGGACGTTTTGTTCGGCATTGGCCAGTTTGGGCTAAAGGGCCTGAGTCCGTGCTGTAGAACTCTATGACTCTGTCTATTTTTAATATTTAGAAGATAGTTTAACACCATAGAGTATAGTTGGTGTTGTGCGAATGCTTCAGCCAAGATGATTCACTATGACTTTCAACATTAATTCTTCTAGAATTTTAAATGTCAGCTGTAACTGTGGCAGGCACAGAGGATGGTTTTTAACAACTTTAATTATTTACAAGTGCATCAACAATAAATCCTGAGATCCCCATTACGAAATATTAAAACAAGATTACTTGCGAAGACCTTTATTCATCTTATAGATATAAAATGGGTAATATAAAATGGATGAAAGTAATTTTTAGTGAATTAATATGACAAAGTAGACCCAAACATTTCCAGATTGAAACCCTGACGTGTTAGCAGCCATCACATCATACCTTAGCACCTTTAAGGGAAAGAATTAAAATGGTAAAACTATATTATATAAAAATTAAACAAAATGAATATTCAAATCCAAGTGAAAAGTAAGTTTATAAATGTAATTTACAATTAACATGTATAAACTTCCAAAACTAATGGAAATAAAAATCTGAATTATAATAAATAATCTTAAAGCACACCTACCTTGATGCTTTCACTTTCACTAACATGGAGGCCTTGCACTGCCTAAAACAAATCCAGCCTCCAGCCACTGAGCATTAGCCAATTCAACCACACTTTAAATATTTCTGTTGTCATTTCAGTACTTTTTTTTGGAAGCTGCTGGCGCAACTGCAGGCCAAATTAGAAGCTCCCACAAGCCACAGGTTTCGAGGAGAAGTTGGAAGGCTATTTTTCATTAGAGTCTGAAATTAGCTGGCACACAGTGTCCAAATAAGACAACCATCTGTTTGGACTGATAGCAGACTTTCCTTCACTCAGTGGGTTGCAAATCTTGGAATTCTCTGAGGGCTTTAGATAATTAGTATTTGATATATGCAAGGCTAAGATCAATATATCATATGCATATAATATAAGGATTCCAGAGGAAGCAAGGGATATGGGGATTAGGCAGGAAAATTAAGGTTGAAGGTCAACCATGATTGTATTAAATGGTGGAGCAAGCTACAGGGGTTGTTGTCTACCTTTGTTTCATATGTTCCTCAATATAACGAAGATATTCTGTAGTTGACTTGATATTTAAATGAATAGTATAATAGATCTTAAATTCTGTTCATTATGGTGATGGAGTAATAAAATAAAGAAAGAAAGCAAAGTGAAAGCCATAATCCCAGACATCACAAAGTGAAAATAGTAAAAGACAATCAAGGCTATTCAAGAAGTCACTTAAGTGTAGAATGGCTTGGAGTTTCCCTTAATCCTACCTGCCAAGGCTTTTTCATGCCCCTTTCTAGCTCTCCTCAGTCCATTCTTCAGTTCCTTCCTGGCTACCTTTTAACTGTCTAGCGCCCTGGCTGATCCTTGCTTCCTCAAACTTGAGTAAGCTTCCTTCTTCATCTTCACTAGACATTCCACATCTCTTGTCATTCAAGGTCCATTCACCTTAGTATCCCTTCATTGCTTCATTGGGACAAACCTATACAGAACTCATAGCAAGTGCTCCATAAACAACCCTTTGTCATGCATGTCCGTTAGAATATCTGTCCCCAATTTATACTCTACAGTTCCTGCTTAATAGTGTTGTAATTCTCCCTTCCCCAATTAAAATACTTTCCCATACTGTATGCTCCTATTCCTCTCCATGACTATAGTAAAGTCAGAGAGTTGCAATTACCATCACCGAAATGCACTTCTGCTGAGAGGTCCAACACTTGACCTCATTTCTTGCCAAGTACCAAATCCAATATGGTCTCCCGTCTAGTTAGTCAATCTACATATGGAGTCAGGAATCCTTCCTGGACACACCTGACAAAATCTGCTCCATCTAAACTATTGGCATCAAGAGGTTCCAATCAATATTAGGGAAGTTGGAACATCGAAACCAAAAGAGAAAATGCTGGAAAATCTCAGCAGGTCTGGCAGCATCTGTAAGGGTTAGTTAGACCCAAAACGTCAGCTCTTTTCTCTCCTTACAGGTGCTGCCAGACCTGCTGAGATTTTCCAGCATTTTCTTTTTTGGTTTCAGATTCCAGCATCCACAGTAATTTGCTTTTATTATTTGGAACATCGAAATCCCTGAACAGCCAACAAAGGAAGCTAGTACAATGGCAACATTTAAAAAGCAACTCGGTGAGTCTATGAATGGAAAGGGCTTGGAGGGATATGGGCTAGGTGCTGACAGGTGAGACTAGATTGGTTTTGGATATCTGGTCAACATGAACGTGTTGGACCGAAGGGTCTGTTTCCGTTCTGTACATCTCTATGACTTTATGACTCTATGGCTAAATTGTCATCGGCTGATGATAGGTTTAGATTTTTCCAAATCCTGTAGATTATAAGTAGAAAATAAGGAAGGATAGATAAGAATTTCCACCATTTTGAACCCCTTGAAAAGAATAAGTTGGAGTGACCCAGATACAAACATATTTTTAGAACAGCTACAGGGCACTTACCCTCCCCAACTAACCAAGCTTTAATTTTCTTGTGTGCACTGGCATTTTTAATGGCTGAGGCTTAAAATCCTCCACATTCAAAGAGCAATACTATAGCCTAAATTTTGATTTGTATTCTGCCTTTTTCCTCCTTGTTTAGAGTTTTAAATTGGTTGCTAAAATGAATTGCTGATTGTAACACTAATTATAATCTTAATCATCACAATAAAAGTTACTTCTAATTTTTTTTGTGATATTTTTCTATAGCATTTCTAATCTCAGGCAGTACACAAAAGATTATTCGATTAAAAAGATCAATGTATGGAGATGGGGTAAAGTCTGAAAAAAGTTGGAAAAATCTCTATAAAAGATTTCCTACGGGATACCTGAAAAAGATAGATAGAAGCAAACATTGTATTCTGAATCTTTATTCAGATCAAATGTTCTTCATAGCTGTATGAATAAGACGTATGCAGCCTAAGGGTGGGAAGGATCTACATATTCAGTTGTGGAGCTTTCTAGAAACAACCTCTCCTTCATTTCAGGGCATAATCAGATGAAGAACAAATGATTTTCATTCATTAACAGTTCTCCACAATGACTTTGGATATTGACATGTAAATAAAAACCATTATTGATGTTTTTTGATAATTTCAAAATACAAATAATTCTATTTTTGTTAAAAAGTAAACTTTCAGTTCCTAAATGTCAAAATTTAAGTAAACATTTACAAATCATAATGTGGCAGAGTGTTCATAGATCAATAAAACAAACCACAATGTTTCTACACGGAAAGACTTCAGTAGACAACTAAATTCCGAATGGATCAGTGGAACAGCTGAAAATTATGGCCTTTGGCACAGCAAAACAAAAAGTTGAAACAGACTCAAGATGGATGGGAGATTACAGGGTAAATTCTGTCAGTGGTCATTAGTGTATAAATTCCACAGAAGAGGACCTTGTCAAAGCTTGAAAACTACATCCTGTCAGAGTGTGACTTGCTGAATAAAAGAATAGAGAATAGAAAGGTTACCAAAAAACTAAAATCTATTAATGTCAGAAAATATAAATATTTATGTAATGCTTTCAAAATTTGCTTTTTTTTTGGTGGTAGGGTTAAAGACTCACAAACAACTGATTGTGAAGCTGTGTGGATTGTCATCCAGAAATTTGGATGTTCAAGGAACGTCTTCACAATCCCGCAACTCCAACATGGTGTTACGACTGCAACAGTCTTAAGTGGAAGATTTGAACCAGACACCTTCAAAATCAGGACCAGTGTCAATCAATACTGTGTGACAGCCTCCATATTATTCAATCTATCTGACTGTGGTTATTGACCTCAACAAATATCAATTGCCCTCTGGCGTGAGTATTAAATGTTGCTGAGATTGAAACTCTAACCTCAGATGCCTTCTAGCCAAGCCTAAGTTGACACCACATTGACTGATCATATTGAATGTCAGATCAGACTCCAAGGGCGGAATGGCCTATTCTTGCTCATATCTTCGATGTTTCCATACATATAAATAAACTACAGTATTGCCCAGTCTACACTAGATTGACAACCACTCATGAAATTTTCAATTCTATATACAAGAGACTTGTCCCTGAGATTGGCAAAACGTACCAAAACAGTCCTAGTCAGCCAAATATTTCAACTCCATATGTTGAAGGAGAGATTTTTGAATATGTTCAGCATTTCTCAAACGGTCTCACAAGGCAATCATTGACAAGAAGATCAAACACCGCGTTAACTAAGCTAGCTCAGCCTTCTACAAACTAAGCCAGCATGTTAACATAGAACATAGAAAAATACAGCGCAGTACAGGCCCTTCGGCCCTCGATGTTGCGCCGACCAAAGCCTACCTAACCTACACTAGCCCAATAACCTCCATATGCTTATCCAATGCCCGCTTAAATGACCATAAAGAGGGAGAGTCCACCACTGCTACTGGCAGGGCATTCCATGAACTCACAACCCGCTGAGTAAAGAATCTACCCCTAACATCTGTCCCATACCTACCACCCCTTAATTTAAAGCTGTGTCCCCTAGTAACAGCTGACTCCATTAGCGGAAAAAGGTTCTCACTGTCAACCCTATCTAAACCCCTAATCATCTTATACACCTCCATCAAATCTCCCCTAAACCTTCTTTTCTCCAATGAGAACAGCCCCAAGTGCCTCAGCCTTTCCTGACTTGTGGATGTTAGTCAACATCTACAAGTCAGCCAAAAGCCTAGACTCTAGAGTAGTTTTCATCTCCATGTTCCTGTATTATAGTGAGACCTGGACTGTGTATCAGCAATACATTGACACACGAGAGAAGCTCCAACAGCAAAGTCTTGACTGAATCCTGCGGAAGGACCATCAAACGAATGCTAACATCCTTCATGAGTGGTTGTCAATCTGGTGTAGACTGGGCAATATGCAGTCATCTGCATACTGTAGCTTATTTATATGTATGGAAACATTGAAGATATGTACATACACTCTTGTAAAAACCACCTACAATGGACTAGACACCATGTCCAGAGGGTTGAGAAACATTCCCTGCCAGGTTTTTATTTCAAATGCAAAGTGTTCCAGGGAGAACAATAAAATGATGCAAAGACACTATGAAGCTGTCCCTGAAAAGTAGCAGCTTAATTACTGAACTTGCTACATATTGTTTAAAATGGTGATAACCTGTCCAACAAACTGTATCATGTTTCCAATACAAATATTTTAATATGAGGAAGAGTGTGATAGTGAAGGAAAGAAAATTGACCCAATCCTGCACACCAAGCCCCACTATTCATGGGATATCCTCCCCTAATTCTAAGGTTCAAGAATCAGCCTGTTCAATCACAAAGGATCCATGGCCACATCTTGCACCATTGAGTAAAGGTCACCCCTGAATTCTTTATTTTATCCCTGGTCTGTTAATCCAGAAACCCAGGTAACGTTCTGGGGGGACCTGTGTTCAAATTCCGTCATGACAGATGCTGGAATCTGAAAAGTCTGGAATTAAGAGTCTAATTGATGACCATGAAACCATTGCAAATTGTCAGGAAAACCCATTTGGCTCACTCATATCTTTTAAGGGGAAAACTGCCATCTTTACCTGTATGGACTACATTTGACTTTAGACCCACAGCAATGTGGTTGACTCTTAACTTCCTCTGGAACTGCAAAATGTTCCACACCATTCATGACTCTTCAGATACTGAGAAAGTCCATGTCCAAATGCAGCAAAATCTGGACAGTAGCCAAGCTGGAACTGAAAAGTGGTAACATTTGCACCATATAAATGCCAGATAATTGCCAGTTCTAATAAGAGACAATCTAACCATTGCCCCTTGACATTCAATGGCATTATTATCACCGAACACCCCCATTAACAACATTGGGGGGTGGGGGGGGGGGGGGGGGGGGGGGGGTGGGGGTGGGGGGGGGTGTCACCACTGACCAGAAACTGAACTGGACTAGCTATATAAATACAGTGCTTACAAAAGCAGGTCATGAACTAAGAATAATACAGCAAATAACTTAACAACTGCTTCTCAAAGCCTGCCCTAAATGGTTCAAGTGGAAAGTGTGTTAGAATATACTCCAATTCCTTGGATAAGGACAGCTCCAACAATACTCAAGAAGCTTGACATCATCCAGGATGTGGGTGGCATGGTGGCACAGTGGTTAGCACTGCTGCCTCACGGCGCCAGAGACCCGGGTTCACTTCCTACCTCAGGCAACTGTCTGCGTGGATTTCCGCCGGGTGCTCCAGTTTCCTCCCACAGTCCAAAAATGTGCAGGTTAGGTGAATTGGCCATGCTAAATTGCCCGTAGTGTTAGGTGAAGGGGTAAATGTAGGGAAATGGGTCTGGGTGGGTTGGTCTTCGGAGGGTCGGTGTGGACTTGTTGGGCCGAAGGGCCTGTTTCCATACTGTAAGAAATCTAATCTAATCAGGACAAAGCAACCGAATTTATTGACATCATTGAGTCAGAGTCATACAGCACAGAAAATGATCCTTTGGTCCACCTCATTCCATTTACCAAATACAGGTTTCAGTTTGATTTATTCTTTAAATTTTATTTTATGTAATATTACAGATTAGCATTTTCATTTCTTTCCCCCGTTATATAAACATACAGAGTAGAAGAGAGTAGGTCTGCTGCGCCATCGGATACAGAAACGGCGGCTGTTTTAGTTTGAGAATGTTCGGATTGAGATTCATCTGAGTAATTTGTCCAGCAATTCTGTGTGTTAGGGTTAAGGTTACATCTATACTTCAAGTGATAAGTTTCTCCTCAGGTCCACATTTAGAAAAATCATCTATCTGAAGATTAAACCATCTTTTTCTAGCAGCCTTACTTCTCATAGAACTTCATAGAAACCTTTAGAATTCTAACAGGACTAGACAGAGGAGATATAGGATGTTCCTGATGACTAAGGAGTCTAGAACCAAGAGACATATTTTAAGGATTTGGTTTAGGCCGTTTAGGGCTGAGGAGAAATTTCTTCACCAGAGAGCGGTGAGCCTGTGGAATGCTCTATCACAGAAAGCAGGTAAGGGTAGAAAATTGAATGTTTCTAAGAATTTTATATATATGTATGAGTTATTATGGAAAAAGGGATGAAAGGATTCGGAGAGAAAGTAGGAACAAGGTACTGAATTGAACGATCAACCAAGATGATATTGAATGGTGCAGCAGGTTTGAAGGGCTGCTCATGTTTCCATTTCTATGTTTCTAATAATTTTTCTCCTTTGCAGACATTGTTCCATTCCCTCACTAATGGAAATTCTCCACTTTGCATAGTCTCAAATACTATTTTCAATGGTTGATTGTTCTCCCAATGGATATACTGATACTGTAATGAGATTGGTTCAGACCAAACACAAGTTGGAAATGTGTAATAATGGCAGAATACTGAAGTGTTTGGCCCATCTTAGCTCATCCATGGCAAAAAAGAAAAATGTGTATTTCTTTCCTTACGTAATTTGTCTCTTAGATGAATTCTCTTGTCTCTGCTATCCATTCTTGATTGCTCTTTCATGTAGAGTTGTTTTCTTCTGTCTTCTATCCCAAAATCTTGTTACAATCGGTGCAACTTGCGCTGCTTTGTTTTGTTATTTCAGTACACTTTAAAAATTTCAGCTTAACTTTATGTAAGCTAAATTATTCCATTATATTTCTTTTGAGAGGAGAGAGATGAAGACTCCAAGATAGGCAGTCAGCATCATGCAGAGGAGCAGGTGTAGTGAGGACTCTAAGAGCAGGCCGTGAGTATGACTGTAAAGAGCAGGCAAGGCGAAAACCCCAAGGACGCAGTCAGCATCACCTAAGGAGCATGCAAGTAAAGGAGCTGTGACAGAAATAGATCTGGATTCACTAGAGCTGATTGGAATTGGTTCTTTCTCTGCTACAAAGAAAGGGGCCATATGTCTGGTGAATCTTTGATAAGTGTTTAAGAACTCTTCTATTCTGACATTTTAACTTAATTAAAAGAGTTGGTGGCTAAAGTTGATAAAACAAATAATTGAGTGAATAATATTAAATAATTTTAAACTCATTTAAGGATGGCAGTTCAGATGATGTGCAAACCTGCAGCATGGTGTGTTCCAGGCAAATCCTGTGTTCCAGGGTAAACACATTTGCAGTAAGTGTTTGAATTTCAAGCAGTCTTGGCTCAGAGTTTATTAACTGGTGGCTGAACTACAGGCATTGCAGTTAATGAAATAAGGAAAATGTTGTCTGGATTCGTTAAGAGAAGTAGTCACACCAGTTAAATCAGGATCTTCTAATTTGATCATAGACAGGGGAATGCAAACTTGAGTGAGGCCAGTAAAGGGACACACACAGCGTAGAATTGCAGAAGCCTCAGCCTCTGCAGTTGTTCATTAGGTTTGAGGTTCTCTCTCAACATGTTTGAATGATAACAGCGCATACATTCAAATTGAGGGAGCGACAAGGAAGGGAGTAGCAGTTGTACCTTATAGCATAGTGAGGACATTGACATTGTTCCCCGCAACAAAGAGCTAGACTCCAGTCTGCCTGCTGCCAGGGTTCAGGACATCATGGGGGCTGAAAAAGAATTACAGTGGGAGGCCCTTTTATGTATCAAGAACAAAGGTAGAACGTGGAAAGAGGTTCTGCGTATAGAGTATGAGAAGCCAGGTACTAAATTCAAAATCAGACCCTCAAAGAAAAGGGTTCCACTTTGTGGGTCACAGGCACCAGTAGGGGAAGGAAATGGGCGCTGTACAGATGGGACGGTGCACGGCTCAATCATGCCAGTGTTGTTGAAAAGTTGCCATTTAGAGAAATAGAGGTTTTCAAAAGAAATACTGGGGCAAAGAATCATTTAGGCAAAGAAGTGGTACTTTAAAGAGTAAAAGGAAGTTAAGGCAGAAAAGTAGAACAGGAAAACGGGTGTCAGAAAATAGTAGGAAACAGCAGAGAAAAACAAATCTAAGAATGCATCACTAAATATTACAAAGATAACAAAAAGTCAAAACAGATTGCTAGAGACACTCAGCAGGTCTGTGGAGAAAGGTACAAAGTTAATGTTTCAAGTCTGTCATGACTCTTCAGAATTGAAATGTGCTGGAAAATAGGTTTTCTTTTTATACTTCTGGTAGAGGCAGAAGAGGAACAAGAAGACAAATGGTATAGAGGTCCACTACAAAAGATAAATGGGCTGTGAATGGTGGAGAAAGGAAATAAAAGATGAGAAAAGCATGTAAATTAAGGTGGGAAAAGAGGAAAATTGGTTCTTTCTACTGAGTGCAAAATGAACAAGACACAAACATGTCACAATTGTGGGGGAAGTTAGGAAGGGGGCCACAGAATGTAAGAAAAATGGAGGCCAGATATAATGCAGTCAGTTTCTGAAGTTATTGAATTCAATGTTGAAAAAACAATGCTGTAGAATGCCTAAATGGAAAATGAGATGTTGTTTCGCGAGCTTGTACTGTGCTCCATTGGACAGAAATATTAGCATAAGAGTAAAGTGGTTTTTTTGAAGTGACAAGCAACTTGGAGATTGGGGATTCCTACAGACAGAACAGAGCTATTCCACAAAGCTAACGTTAAGGAGATCCACATTATGAGCAGCGACTGCAGTAGACTGGACTGAAACCCACCGACTCCCATAGCTACCTTGATTACACCCTGCACTCCCCTTCACCCCACCAATAAAAACACGATCCCTCAAACTCAATTCCTCCATCGTACCTGCTCCCATGGGGAGCAATTCCACTCCTGGACATCCCAGACAGGCTCCGACTTCAAGGATCGCAATTTCCCCTCCCACATGATCAACCACATCTTCCAGCACATCTCCTCCATCTCCCGCACCTCCGCCCTTGAAACCCACCCCTTCCAATCGCAAAAAGGATAGAACTCTCCTGTTCCTCACCTTCCACCCCAATCTCCAGATACAGTGCATTATCCTTCACCATTTAAGCCACCTGCTATCAGACCCCACCACCAAAGATATATTTCCCTCACCACCCCATCTGTGTTCTGAGGAGGCCATTCCCTCTGTGATTCCATTATTAGGTCCACACCTCCACCAACTCACCCTCCACACCCGGCACCTTCCCTTGCCACTGGAGTTGCAAAACCTGCGCCACACCTCTCGCCTCACCTCCATCCAAGGCACCAAAGGATCTTTTCACATCCGGCAGAGATTTTCCAGCACACCCAAACACCTTATCTACCATGTCTGCTGCTCTCGATGTGGTCTCCTCTACATCAGGGACACAGGATGCCAACTCGCAGCACGTTTCAGGGAACATCTCTCGGACACATTTTGGAGACCATTGGGTTCCAACTGTCAATCTTGGCAGTTAACACTTTTGCCAGTGGGCCTATCCTTTGACCAGTGCTCTGGACATTCCACCTAAGGAACTCACCCACCATTTTTATTTTGGATGATGAACACAGAAGTTGTCTTTTGGAAGATTCCAACATTCCTGAATCTTGTTGACTCTCAGATGCTGCCTGACTGGCTATGCTTTTCCAGTGCGACACGCTTTCAACTCTAATCTCCAGCAGCTGCGGTCCTCACCTTTTCCTAGAAGATTCCAACAGTTGGCAATATCCTACAAAAGGTCAAGACCTGGAAATACAGTAGTATATTTCGCAAAGCATCTAAGGCTTTGTGGCTCATTAAAACTGCTTTGCCAGTCTTCTTTCTTTCTCCTGTCACGTAACCACTGCTCAGTCATACACAATTCATAGCACTCAGATGTTTTAAATTGGGAAAGAAAACTATTAAACATATTATTCACTTAAGAATCTATTTATAACATGAGAAACATTAATTTCGGCTTATATCCCTCTGCAAGTATCGATCTGGATTACTCTGAAGTTCCATGTAAGATTTAATTTTATTTACTTGTTGCAAAGTCATTAACATGCTTCTCCTTTGGTTAAAATTATTCTCAACTGTTTATCCATCGGTCTCCGGATTGCGACGTGGAGAAATAAGAAGCCAGTCTTGTTGGTTTACCAACACAGATCATAAAAACTTGCAGTCATTGCCATTTTTCCCCACATAGTTTAAGATTGAACAAACAGTCAAGACTAACATAGTTTGTGCACCTTGTCCTCCTTGTTGATATGTCCTGAAAGTTGGTCAGGAAAGTAGAGTGTCTGGTGTAGCATGGCTTGGAGAGCACTGCTGTTATTTACATCTGGAATACATGGAGACAAAAATAGAAGGAGGAGTGATTTCTTAAATAATTCCTTTAATTTGCTTATCATGCTTTCAGGAAGGCAGCCAGTTTAAGACGGCAACAGTTTCATTAACAGAATAAAGCATCTTTTAAACATTAAAGATTAAAATGTGATACCACCCAACTTCCACCCCAAAACAATAAAGCCGCAAATAGGTTTCTGGAACTGACAGTCCCAGAAGCGGAATTTACTAAAGGTACACAGAATGAGCAAAGTACGATGAGCAATGCGATTAGTTGACCTTTGTAAATCATATCAGCATTGTTTTATAAATTTCATTGAATTTTTTTTGTTGTTGTTTGTTAGAGAATAGAATCCTCTCTGGTCTTTTGTATAATATTTAATTAGTTTGATTTATTCTTTTTTCTTCTTCTTTTAATGTGGAATAAAATACTGTTTTATTATTAAAACTAAATCTGCAGTATTACCTGCTTGTGTTTCAATAAAAGACCACCTCCTTAAAACCAAATAAAAAATATAATCTACCAGCCTGGTTTCAGTCTAAGATCTAACCTTTCCAGTAATAACATCAATTAGAAATGTGACAATGTTCTTATTGTAGCAAAGTAACTGCACACAGTATTCCGTGCCAACGTTCAGGTAGGTTGAAGAACTGCCTACGGAGCAACCATGAATCACTATGCTCTCCTGCTGAGGCTCCTTCTCCCCTTCGTCTTCTCAAAACTTGTTCTGCTCCATGTTGGCTATGCTAATTCTTCTGGTCATGTTTTATTCTAAGGAGAATTCTACAACATCAGGAATGGCTGGACCAAAATAGTTTGTGCAGAAGCACTGAAACTGAAACAAATCCTTCAGCAGCTACTACCCCAGTCCCGATATACTTTATCAACTTTATCAAAATGCTCATAGAATTGTAGCATTAGTCGGTATAAACCCAGCAGCAGCTAATATGAAAGTGGTTGATAATTTCTTTGAATGATGCTGTTGAGGTCCTCCCTGCAGCTGAACAAGTGATCAGGCCAATGGGATTAAGAGATCATGCAGACAGTTGTCAAACAGTCGTCTCACTGAACCTGGCAGTAATCCAGAGGTCCAGACTATTGGCTGATCATGGCAGCTTGTGGAACTTAAATTCAATTAATATATCTCTAATATAAACTGGTCCTAATAATGCTGACTATTAAGCAATCATTCGTTATTGTAAAAACACATCTGGCTCACTAATGTCCTTTGGGGAAGTTACCCATTCCGATCCAATGATGACTCCACATTCACAGTAATATAGTTGACTCTTAACTAATATATGAAAAGGCCTAGCAAGGTTCTCAGCATAAGGTCATCTGGGATGAACAACAAATCCTGTCTCGTTAGTGACACCAACATTCCATTAAAGATTTTGAAAAATAAGCTTGAATAATGGATTTCAGAATAGTGGCATTGGCATGTAATCAGCATTACATGCTGATTGTCATGATCTACCTACGCTGCATACCTCTGCTGGTCATGCATCAACATCCTCATCACTATGATGTCCAGCATAACTCACTGCAAAAATTGTGCCCGTACACTATGGGCACTGTTTTGGATTCAAAAAGCAGGAAATACACACCTAAATTTTGAACTTTAAAATCATCTACATTTTTACTCTCTATTTGGCCACCCAAATTAAATCTAATTACTTTCTGTAGGGTCCAAACAAGAGAATGATCTTTTGAGCTTTCTGGTACATCAGTCAGCTTTTTGGAAAATCTCCCATGACCTGATGTAAGTTGATGGCAACATGCCTGAAGTTTTCCAGTAAATTGTCCCACAGCATGTTTTGCAAGTAGTGTAGAGTCTCAGAAGTTGTTACCATATTTACCAATCTTTGCTTAAATTCTCCCAGTTCTCATCTCAAAGGTACGCAATGCCATGGTCCTTTCCCAATGCCTAATGGGGTTCATTTTTTTCTCTGACTCCCAATAAACAATAGTCATTAGCTCAATATTGACCTTATTTGGGCATTCCCACAACTGACACCTTAAATTATCATCATTTCTCTGGGGTGTGAAAATGATAAGACTTTTCCTGCTAGTGAGAAATCCTAACTCTAGAACTGGCATTAAGTTTAAGTTCTTTTAAAAGACAATAACTTGCCATCACTTCATTCAAACCTCATTTCAAAGCAGGAGTCAAATATTTGTCTTTTCCACAGCTTTGTTGAAAATAATTATTTATCTAGACATTTATATTCATTTCTATTTTCTGCTTAACACTTTTAGTCTCATCAACCATCAATATGGCGGATCGTGGATTGAGATGCCTTTAAATAAACTAACAGTAAACATTTGGCAGGACAGGGTGTCAAGGAAGAAATAATAGAAGCTTGTCAGAAGTGATTATCATGGGGATTTTAATGTAAATATAAACTGGTAAAATAAGATGACTAAAAAGTAATCTAGATGAAGAATTAATTACATGTTTTCAGGACATTTTCTTAGATCAGCAGGTTATAGCATCAACTAGAGAACAAGCTATCGAGACCAGGTTTCAATCAACAAGATATGATTCATTACTGAATTCAGAGTGAAAGCATCTCTGGGTAGAAGCAACCATAATATGTTTGAATTTGACATAGTGTTTGAGAGAGAGAAGTGTGGGCCCGAGATGACTGTTTTGAATTTAGACAAGGACAAATATGGACAAATGAAAGTAGAGCTAGCGAAAGCAAACCGCCAATTTAGGTTAAGTGATAGTCAACAGAAATGAAATGGCAAACATTTAAAGGGAAATTTCAGAAGGTGCAGAACAAATACATTAAAAAATGAGAAAAATTCTAGAGAGTTAGACTCCATCATCTGTGGTTAACTGCAAAAGTAAAAGATAGTATCAAACTCAAAGAAAAGCTATATAATTGTTCAAAGATAGGTAATATCTTTAGAAGACTGAATAGAATATGAAACGAGAGCAAAGATTGACTAAATAATTAATATGGAGTTAAAAAATAGAATTTGAGAAAATTAGCCAAAAATATAAAAACAAGCAGAAGTTTCTTCAGATTTTTAATAAAACGAGTAAGTGTTAGTTCGATAGGAAATGATGCTGGAGAATGAGTAATGGGTGAGGAGGAAATGGCAGATGAACTGAATAGATGTTGTGCATTGATATTCACTTGACAGCATACAAGTAATATCCTGGAAATAGCTGTAAATCAAGAACTGAAAAGGAGAAAATTACAATTGCAAAGGAACTAGTAAAGTAGATTAAAGTAATGAGTAAGTTGTTGAAACTGTGAATTCTCAAGTCCCCAGGTCCTGATGGATTTCAAAAGTAACAAGATAGCGATGTGTTAGTTTAAATTTTCCAAAGTTTATTACATTCAGACAGAAGATTTCTTTACACTGGAAAATAACAAATGTAACTGCTTTATTCAGGAAGGCAGAAAGCAGTGAACTACAGGCCAGTTGCTTTAGCATCTGTCATATAGAACATTAACAGCTGTTATTAAAGATATTATAACAGGGCAAGTAGTTTAAGGTAATCTGACATGGTCAAATGGTTTTGACAAAGGGAAATCACATTTAGTTAATTTAATGGACTCCTTTGACATGTTTTGAATAAAGGGGAAACAGTGGATGTATTGTAATTAGATTTCTAGAAGGCATTTGATAAGGTGCTATATGAAGGGTTAGAGACATAGAGATGTACAGCACGGAAACAGAGCCTTCAGTCCAACTTATCCATGCCAACCAGATATCCCAACCAAATCTGGTCCCACCTGCCAGCACCTGGCCCATATCCCTCCAAATCAAATACGCATCCAGCTGCCTTTTAAATGGTGCAATTGTAAAACCCTCCACCATTTCCTCTGGCAGCTCATTCCATGAATGAGCTCATACCACCCATGAAAAAGTTGTCCCTTAGGTCTCTTTTACATCTTTCCTCTTTCACCCTAAAGGTATGCACTCTAGTCCTGCACTCCCCCATCCCAGGGAAAAGGCTTTGTCTATTTATCTTACCCTTGCCCCTCATGATTTTATAAACATTTATAAGGTCACCCCTCAGCCTCCGCTGCTCCAGGGAAAACAGCCCTAGCCTGTTCAAACTCTCCCTACAGCTCAAATCCTCCAAACCTGGCAACATCCTTGTAAATCTTTTCTGAACCCTTTCAAGTTTCACAACATGCTTCTGATAGGAAGGAGACCAGAATTGCATGCAAAATTCCAACAGTGGCCAAACCAATGTCTTGTACAGCCGCAACATGACCTCCCAACTCCTGTTCTCAATAGTCTTGACCAATGAAGGACAGCATACCAAACACCTTCTTCACTGTCCTATCTACCTGCGACTCCACTTTCAAGGAGCTATGAACCTGCACTCCAAGGTCTCTTTGTTCAGCAACACTCCCTACAACCTTACCATTAAGTGTATAATTCCTGCTAAGATTTGCTTTCCCAAAATGCAGCACCTCACATTTATCTGAATTAAACTCCATCTGCCATTCCTCAGCCCACTGGCCAAGATCCCATTGTAATCTGAGGTAAACCTCTTCGCTGTCCACTACACCTCCAATTTTGGTGTCATCAGCAAACTTACTAACTTGTACCTCTTATGCTTGCATCCAAATCATTTATGTAAGTGACAAAAAGTAGAGGAATCAGCACCGATTCTTGTGGCACTCCATTGGTCACAGGCCTCCATTCTGAAAAACAATCTTCCACCACCACCCTCTGTCTTCTACCTTTGAGCTAGTTCTGTGTCAAAATGGCTAGTTCTCCCTGTATTCCATGAGATCTAACCTTGTTAAGCAGTCTCCCATGGGGAACCTTGTCAAATGCCTTACTGAAGTCCATATAGGTCACATCTACCACTCTGCCCTCATTAGTCCTCTTTGTTACTTCTTCAAAAAATTCAATCAAGTTTGTGAGACATGTTTTCCCACGCACAAAGCCATGTTGACTATCCCTAATCAGTCCTTGCCTTTCCAAACACATGTACATCCTGTCCATCAGGACTCCCCCAACAACTTGCCCACCACTGACGTCAGACTCACTGGTCTATAGTTCCTTGACTTGTCTTTGTGACCTTTCTTAAACAGTGGCACCACGTTAGCCAACCTCCAGTCTTCCGGCACCTCACCTGTGACTACCGATGATACAAATATCTCAGCAAGAGGCCCAGCAATCACTTCCCTAGCTTCCCACAGAGTTCTAGGATACACCTGATCAGGTCCTGGGGATTTATCCACCTTTATGCATTTCAAGACATCCAGCACTTCCTCCTCTGTAATATGGACATTTTTCAAGATGTCATAATCTATTTCCCTACATTCTATATCTTCCATGTCCTTTTCCAAAGTAAATACTGTGGCAAAATACTCGTTTAGTATCTCCTCTATCTCCTGTGGCTCCACACAAAGGCCGCCTTGCTGATCTTTGAGGGACCCTATTCTCTTCCTAGTTAACCTTTTGTCCTTAATATTTGTAAAAACCCTTTGGATTGTCTTAACTCTATTTGCCAAAGCTATCTCATTTCCCCTTTTTGCCCTCCTGATTTCTCTCAGGTACACTCCTACTGCCTTTATACTCTATGGATTCACTCGATCTATCCTGTCTATTACATCTCCATTGCCCCCCCTCAAGTCCCTCCTCCCTACCTTTTATCTTATTTGCTTGGCACACTCTCCTCATTCCTGAAGAAGGGCCTATGCCCAAAACGTCGATTCTCCTGCTCCTTGGATGCTGCCTGACCTGCTGTGCTTTTCCAGCAACACATTTTCAGCCTTTCCTTTCACCCTAACAGGAAGATACTTTCTCTGGACTCTCATTATCTCATTTCTGAAGGCTTCCCATTTTCCAGCCATCCCTTTACCTGCGAACATCTGCACCCAATCAGCTTTTTAAAAGTTCTTGCCTAATATCATCAAAATTGGCCTTTCTCCAATTTAGAACTTCAACTTTTAGATCTGGTCTATCCTTTTCCATCACTCTTTTAAAATTAAGAGAATTATGGTCGCTGGCCCCAAAGTGCTCCCACACTGATATCTCAATCACCTGTCCTGCCTTATTTCCCAAGAGTAGATCAAGTTTTGCAACTTCTCTTGTAGATGTACATCACATACTGAATCAGAATTTTTTCTTGTACACACTCTCCATCTAAACCCTTAACACTAGGCAGTCCCAGTCTATGTTTGGAAAGTTAAAGTCCCTTACCATAACCACCCTATTATTCTTACAGATAACTGAGATCTCCTTACAAGTTTGTTTCTCAATTTCCCTCTGACTATTAGGGGGTCTATAATACAATCCCAATAAGGTGATCATCCCTTTCTAATTTCTCAGTTCCACCCAAATAACTTCCTTGGCTGTATTTCTGAGAATATCCTCCCTCAGTACAGATATAATGCTTTCCTTTATCAAAAACACCACACTCTCTCCTCTCTTGCCTCCCTGTCTGTCCTTGTAGGATTTGTATCTTGGAACATTAAGCTGCCAATCCTGTCCATCCTTGAGCCATGTTTCTGTAATTGCTATGATATCCCAGTCCCATGTTCCTAACCATGCCCTGAGTTCATCTGTCTTGCAATGAAATAAATGCAATTTAATTTATCAGCCCTACTTTGTTTATGGCTTTGTCCTTGCCTGCCCTGGCTGTTTGACTTGCCTTTGTTCTCAACTGTACCAGTCTCAGATTGATCTCGTTCCTCATTATCTCTCTGGGCCCCAATACCAACCACCCCCACCCCACCAACTTACTAGCTTAAATCCTCCCAAGCAGTTCTAGCAAATCTCCCTGCCAGTTTATTTGTCCCATTCCAATTTAGGTGCAATCCATCCTTCTTGTACAGGTCACTTCTACCCCAAAAGAGATTCCAATGATCCAAAAATGTGAATCCTTCTCCCGTACACCAGCTCCTCATCCATGCATTCATCTTCTCTATCCTCCTATTCCTGCCCTCACTAGCTCATAGCACCGCGAGTAATCCAGATATTACTACTCTCAAAGGCCTCCTTTTTAAATTCCTGCCTAACTCTCTGCAATCTCCCTTCAGAATCTCAACCTTTTCCCTCCTATGTTGTTGGTTCCAATGTGTACAATGGCCTTCGGCTGTTGTTTTGACTTTTTTTTTCTCCAAAGTTCCAAAACAATGCAACAGCATATGAAACAGTAATTGCTGCTCCTGGAATTTGAGGAAGTCACCTTCAGCACCTAAAATACCTCAAAAAAAAAGAGTAGCTGTTACAGCCAGAATTTTTTCCCATTCTCCATCTTGGATTATTGAAGGAAATAAAAACTCATGGTGCTAACACATATACAACATGGATAGAAGATCGGCTGGCCATTAGGAAGCAGAGAATTGAAGTAAATGAGTCTTTTTCAGACTAGCTGGTTGTAACAAGTGGTGTGTCACAGAGGTTGGTGCGCAGGCCTCAACAGTTTACAGTTTTACATAAATAATTTAGATGAAGGGACAAAAGATGTGGTAGCTAAATTTACTGATAACACAAAGATAGGTAAGGAACCTGAGTTGTGAAGAGGATATAAGCAGCTTACAGAGAGATGTACATCAGTGAAGTGAGTGAGCAATGGAGTATAACATGGGAAAATGTGAAATTGCCCATTTCGGCAGAAAGGATTTTAAAAATGCACATTATCTAAATGGTAAAAGGTTGCAGAGCTCAGAGATGCAGAGAAATCTGGGAGAACTGTGCAGGAGTCAAAGAAGGTTCATATGTAGGTACAGCAAGTGATCAAGAGAAGTTAATGGAATGGTATGTTTTATTGACCAGGTGTTTGAACTCATTCTACCGACACAGCACATGGACTACACTAGTACAAGAAGGCAGCACACCATCACCACCTCAACTGTTATTAGGAACAGGCAATAAATGACCAGCCAGTGGCACTCACATTCTATATGCAAATTAAAGCAGGTTTTGGGAGGAGAATTGAATGTAAGAGTAGGAAGGGAATATTTCAGTTATACAGCACATTGGCAAGACCAATTTAGCAGACAGAGATGAAGGAAAAAAAGTCTCAGTTTGGAATGCACTTTCTCAAAAGGGAATGGATGCAGAATCTTCAAATATTTTTTAAGAGAGAGTTTGTTAGATTCTAGATTACCAAGGGCAAAAAAAATTATTGGGGGTATGCCAGAATGGGTATTTGAGATTAAAATTAGATCAACCATGATCTTATTGAATGGCAATGAAGACTTGGCGAGCTGAGTGTTCATACGTTCATAAATGGTCTCCAACGGCTTTCTGAATTTTTGTCCCTCTGTTATGAAATTCACCTATACTTATTTCCAATTACTATGCCCATACATGATGTGGGATGTTAGAGCAGTAAAAAGGATGCAGAAGGGCAGAAGATTAATACCTAGTATTAAAAAAAACATTAGCATTCCTGGGTAGCAAAGATATATGTCTATACACTTTCTCAGAAAATAATGGAAATAAGGAACTGGTCTTGCTGTTAATACTGATAAGATTGTATTGGGACTGCTGTGGTGAAGCTGGCAAATGCAGAGGTATTGGTGGGTTTGGATAAGGTGTTACATCATCCTCTTGATAAACTGAAGAAATTATCTTTGTGGAAACGTTAAACAGGTTGGGAGCGTACGCATTAGATTTTAGAAGAAAGAGGTAAGATCATGGAAACATTTGATACGAAAATTACACTGTCTGTATTTCAAAGATTGACCAAGCAAAGATTGCCTAGTTTAGTAATTGCTTTGTATACAGTGATGTACAACATTTGGAAAGATCATGTCAGGCTTTTAAGAACTCTGTTTGAAAAGCTAGCCAAAGCTAACCTCATCATACGTGTAGCCAAGAACAAGTTGTCAAGGGCAAGGTCACTTCCTTAGAGCATTCACTGAATGTCATGAGATGCCAGGGTTCAGGCAACAATATTTTTTGTAAACCAAGACAAAGGAATAACACTGCAACTTGGGGGCACAGTTTCTATAGGTAATCAGTTCCCAATATTAGCAATAGTAGTCATCTCCGTGACAAATTTGTTGACGAAAAACACAACTTCCAAACAGTCAGTCATACGAAATGGCATTCAAGAAGTTGAAAGCCATTTTGATAAATAAACCAGTTTTAGTAAACCATTCAATGCTACTAATTGCACCAATGCCATAGGGATAGGAACAATGCCACTCCAAGACGAACATGCAGATGTGGAACAGCTAGTTAGCTATTTCTCTCAGAAACTTAATTTACATTTTGAAAAAATTGTTTGACCATTAAAAGGGAGGCATTTAAGCTTGTTCCTGGCTTTCCAACACGCCAAAGCATATGCAACCAATAGGCAACACGCCAAAGCATATGCAGGGGAATAACTAGTCTACAAAGACAACAGCGCACTTGTGTTCTCAGAAAAGATCAGAATATAAAACCATACAGTGTTTCATTTGAGTTTGATGTTATAACCACTTACAATAAGGATTTTTCTCCTTACCAAATCCATAACTAGTTGCTAATACTTTATCAAATGTTTAAAGAAAGATTGTAGGAAATGACAGCACTGAGTTATGATAAATTCAATGGGTGTTTGAATACTGATCAATTCTAATTTAAAAGCAAAATCCTGTGGATGCTCAAAATTTGAAATAAAAACCAGAAATTTCAGAAGAAAATCTGGAGGTCTGGCAGAATCTGTAGAGAGAAAGAGTTAACCTGCTGACTCCAGAGGAAGCCAGATATAGCACTTAGGGTGAATGGGATCAAAGGTTATGGGGAGAAAGCACAGTTAGGCTGTTAAGTTGGACAATCAGGTGGAGAAAGTGAGGTCTGCAGATGCTGGAGATCAGAGCTGAAAATGTGTTGCTGGAAAAGCGCAGCAGGTCAGGCAGTATCCAAGGAACAGGAAATTCAACATTTCGGGCATAAGCCCTTCATCAGGAATGAGGAAAGTGTGTCCAGCAGGCTAAGATAAAAGGTAGGGAGGAGGGACTTGGGAGAGGGGCGATGGAGATGTGATAGGTGGAAGGAGGTCAAGGTGAGGGTGATAGGCCGGAGTGGGGTGGGGCCGAATGTATTCTTGGCTGAAATGTCCCCAGCCTGAAGATCTAAACCAGGCTCAGGGTGAGGAGTGGTCCTAGGGAAGCAGGGAAAAACAAGTTTTTACATACAAGGACAATTACAGCTAATAGAATGCTTCAGGTGTGGGGTGGAATGAGACCAAAACCTAAATTTAAAGTTCCAGAGAATGAGGATAAAAAAAACAATGCAAACAGATAAAAAAAAGTTGTATAACCTGTTCCAAACTAGGGACATAGGATATCCAAAGCATAAACAGATAGACATTTGTTGACTACTTCATGATAAAACTATTTAATGCAGAGCACTTAAAATGGAGTTTGGGTATCAAAACAATGATGATTAGAAGGGCTGATGCAGAGTTCTAAATACTTAGTCATAATTATGGCAACAAATGAAATATTTCTAAAATAAACACAAGGTGAAAAGAATCATCAAAGACAGGTAAGCTTAATTAGAACTGACCTAGTCAATGAGATTTATCTAAGTCGAACATCAGTTCACAGAACCAATATTGACTAAAATGAAAATTTCAAAATGTAGCCTTTTTGACAAGTTTATGCATGAAAGCATCCTAGGAACAGCAATAGCTCTTCAGTCCACCAAGCTTACTCTGCCATTCAATTAGATCATGGGTAATCATCTACGTCAATGCTATTTTAAAACATTATTTTCTCTTTCTCTCTCAAACACTGTTTACATTAAAAATATAATTTGAAAGGCTCTCAAGGGAAACACCATGGGCACAGCTGGGTTCTGAATTTAAAGAGGTAAATGTCAGCCAACAAACCTGTTCCCACAGTCAGTATTTTTAGATGAAATAGGAATTTCTCACGTTATTGCAATTCTACCAAATTAGTAAAATATGTAGAGACTGCCTCAAAGAACTACATGCCCTTAATATAACCCTGTGCCAACCATTTCTGTTCTGAATTCAAATAGCTTCTAAAATAATAGTTACATTTACAAAATATTTATGAACATTTTGGTTACTGATAAAATGCTATTTACAGCTGAAAGAGTCAATTTGACATTTTAAGTGCTTTTCCAACCTAACTGATCTTCCAGTTGCAGAGATGGGGCTGCAGGGGTATTTTGAAGTCTCAGCCTCATTACCACTGAGCTGGAAAGCTAAGGTGTCTGTCAAACATTCCAGTTGCAGGCTGTCTGACTATCGCTGTCCTAAATCGAGGTTCCCTAGCAAGGTAAATCCTGGTTTTTTTTTGGGGGGGTTAGGGATTTCAGAATAATTCTGGTTCAGGTTAGATTAGCGTAAACATTTCTAAGAATCTTCAAGCAGAATTGCTAAGTGGATGATCTATCTCAGCTTTTTCCAGAGATCCCCAGCATCACCAATGTCAGCCTTTAGCCAATTCGATTCACCCCATCAGCAATAGTAGTGAAGATGTGTATTTGAGAATTTGCCATTCTCCTACTCTAGTTCAATTGATATCTACCTGACAATGGAAAATTGCCCAGGTACGTCCCACACACAAAAATAGGAAAAGTCCAATCCAGCCAATTTCTGCCCATCAGTCTACTCGCAGTAAATTGACAGGAGGTGCCATCAGCAGTGGTATCAAGCAGCATCTGCTTAGCAAAAGAAGTTTCACTCAGACCACATTTGGGTTTTGCCAGAGCCATGCACTCCTGACGTCATTAGGGCCTTGTTTCAAACACGGAAAAAGAAGCTGGAATCCAAAAAGGTGAAATGGGATTGGTTCCCCTTGACATCAAGGGCAAGATCAAGCATTTGACTAAGGGTGACATCAAAGAATCCTAGCAAAACCCAATACAATGGGAATCAGGGGATAATTCTCCACAAGTTGCTGTCAGTCATATCTGGCACAAAGAAGATAGTGATGGTTGCTGTAAGTCAGTCAGATCAGCTCCAGTACATCTCTACAGGATAGTGTCCTGGGCCAAATCATCTTCAGCTGCTTTGTCAGAAGGTCAGAGGTAGAGATGTTCGCTGAAGGTTGCACAATGTTCAATATCATTCATGACTTCTCAGACGCTGAAGCAGTCCATGTTCAAATGTAGGTTTGGGCTGAAAATTAGCAAGTAACATTTGCACTACATAAATGCAAGGCAATGGCCCTCTCCAACAAGATACTATCTAACCATCACACCTTGATATTCAATGGCATTACCATCAATTAATCCCTTTTGAAAATGGAGAAAAGCCAATTCTGACGGTATTAGGCAAGCTGATTGGGGACAGATGTTCACAGGTAAAGGGATGGCTGGAAAATGGGAAACCTTCAGAAATAAGATAACGAGAATCCAGAGAAAGTATATTCCTGTTGGGTGAAAGGAAAGGCTGGTAGGTATAGGGAGTTCTGGATGACTTAAGAAATTGAGGATTTGGTTAAGAAAAAGAAGGAAACATATGTCAGGTATAGACAGGATAGATCGAGTGAACCTTAGAAGAGCATAAAGGCAGTAGGAGTATACTTAAGAAGGAAATTAGGACAACAAAAAGGGGACATGAGATAGCTTTGGCAAATAGAATTAAGGAGAATCCAAAGGGTTTTTACAAATATATGAAGGACAAAAGGGTAATTAGGGAGAGAATAGGGCCCCTCAAAGATCAGCAAGGTGGCCTTTCTGTGGAGCCGCAGAAGGTGAGGGAGATATTAAATGTGTATTTTTGCATCAGTATTTACTATGGAAAAGGATATGAAAGATGTAGACTATAGGGAAATAGATGGTGACACCTTGCAAAATATCCATATTACAGAGGAGGAAGTGCTGGATGTCTTGAAATGCATAAAAGTTGGTAAATCCCAGTACCTGATCAGCTGTACCCAAGAATTCTGTGGGAAGCTTGGGAAGTGATTGCTGGGCCTCTTACCGAGATATTTGTATCAGCGATAGTCACAGGTGAGGTGCCAGAAGACTGGCAGTTGGCTAATGTGGTGCCACTGTTTTAAGAAGGGTGGTAAGGACAAGTCAGGGAACCATAAACCAGTAAGCCTGACATCGGTGGTGGACAGATTGTTGGGGGGAATCCTGAGGGACAGGATGTGCATGTGTTTGGAAAGGCAAGAACTGATTAGGGATAGTGAAAATGGCTTTGTGTGTGGGAAATCATGTCTCACATATTTGATTGAGTTGTTTGAAGAAGTAACAAAGAGGATTGATGAGAGCAGAGCGGTAGATGTAATCTAAATGGACTACAGTAAGGTGTTCGACAAGGTTCCCCATGGGAGACTGGTTAGCAAGTTTAGATCTCATGGAATACAGGGAGAACTAGCCATTTTGACACAGAACTGGCTCAAAGGTAGGAGACAGAGGGTGGTGATGGAGGGTTGTTTTTCAGAATGGAAGCCTGTGACCAGTGGAGTGCCACGAGGATCCATGCTGGTTACTCTACTTTTTGTCATTTACATAAATTATTTGGATGTAAGCATAAGAGGTACAAGTTAGTACGTTTGCTGATGACACCAAAATTGGAGGTGTAGTGGACAGCAAAGAGGTTTACCTCAGATTACAATGGGATCTCGGCCAATGGGCTGAGAAATTGCAGATGGAGTTTAATTCAAATAAATATGAGGTGCTGCATTTTGGGAAAGCAAATCTTAGCAGGATTTACACTTAATGGTAAGGTCGTAGGGAGTGTTGCTGAACAAAGAGACCTTGGAGTGCAGGTTCATAGCTCCTTGAAAGTGGAGTTGCAGATAGATAGGATAGTGAAGGCGGCATTTGGTAAGCTTTCCTTTATTGGTCAGAGTATTGAGTACATGAGTTGCGAGGTCATGTTGCGCCTGTACAGGACATTAGTTAGGCCACTGTTGGAATATTGCATATGATTCTGATCTTCCTATCGGAAAGATGTTGTGAAACTTGAAAGGGTGCGGAAAAGATTTACAAGGATGTTGCCAGGGTTGGAGGATTTGAGCTACTGGGAGAGGCTGAACAGTCTGGGGCTGTTTTACCTGGAGAATCGGAGGCCGACGGGTGACCCTATAGAGGTTCACAAAATTATGAGGGGCATAGATAGGATAAATAGACAAAGTCTTTTCTCTGGGGTCAGAGAGTCCAGAACTAGAGGGCATAGGTTTAAGGTGAGAGGGGAAAGATATAAAAGAGACCTAAGGGGCAACTTTTTCACACAGAGGGTGGTAAGTGCATGGAATGAACTGCGAGAGGAAGTGGTGGAGGCTGGTACAATTGCAACATTTAAGAGGCATTTGGATGGGTATATGAATAGGAAGGTTTTGGAGGGATATGGGCCGGGTACTGGCAGGTGGGACTAGATTGGGTTGGGATATCTGGTCGGCATGGATGGGTTGGACCGAAGGGTCTGTTTCCATGTTGTACATTTCTATGACTCTATCTACATTCTGCAAGTTACCACTGACCAAAACTGAACTGGGCTAGCCATATAATACCATGGTTACAAAAGCAGGTCACAGACAAGGGAATCCTGCTGTGAGTAACTGGCCTCCTGACTCCCCAAAGCCTGTCCACAACCTACAAGCCACAAGTCAGGAGTATAATGGAATACTTCCCAGGGGTGCGTAGTTGAGTGCAACTCCAACAATACTCAAGAAGCTTGATATCATTCAGGATAAAGCAGCCTGCTTGATTGGCACCACATCCATGAACATCCACTCCCTCCACCACCAACACTCAGTCACAGCAGTGTGTATTATCTACAAGATACACTACAGAAATTTACCAAAGCTCCTTTGACAGCACCTTCCAAGTCACTCACCATCCTCACTTGGAAATAATTATGTCGTTCCTTCACTATTCCTGGGTCAAAATCCTGGAAGTGACCCCTAATGGAATTGTGAGTCTACTTACATCAAATGGACTGCAGCAGCTCTTTCTCAGGGACAATTACTCTCAGGCAATAAATGCTAACCCAGCCAGTGCCATCCATATCCCATAAATAAATTTAAAAAGCTCCATCTTATATAGTCTTTTCTACTCTCCGGACCCCACAAAATAATTATTTCAAGTTTATCTTTGCTGTGCATCACTCTGACCAGTTTTATTCTTTATATAAAGGTACTTGGATGCTGATAATTAGGCAGCAGCAAAATGGTGAAGGATTTTTTTCTTTCAAAAAGTAATGAATCTGTGGAATTCTTTACTGCGGACAGCTGCTAAGGCAGATCATGAAGTATATTACAGCTCAGAATTCAAGATTTTTAATCACTAAGGGTATGGGAAAATGAAAGGAAAGTGGAATTAAGGATGATCATATCAGCCCATGATCTTATTAAATGGTGGAGCAAACTTGATGAGCCAAAAAGAGCTACTTTTACTCCTCCATATTATGGTCACAGTGTTGCTATGATGGGTGTTCTGGGATTCTGACCCAGCAACGGTGAAATAGTGGCAACGTAGTTCCAAATTACCATGTGGTATGGCTTGGAAGGAATTTCACGTAGTAGTGTGCCCATGTATCCATCAGCCTTCTTCTAGGAGTTAGAGGTCAAAGGTTTGTAAGGTTTTATTGAGTATCCTTGGGGAGTTGCAGCAATAGACCTAGCAGATGGCACACATTACTGCCAGTGTGTGTCAATGGTGAAGTGATAAAGGTTTAAAGTAGGATGCCAGCCTGGTGGACCATGTTTTCCTGGACACTGTTGGAACTGCATTTGTCAGACAATTGGGTATTCAATTGCTATCCAGATCTGTGCTTTCTAGACGACAGACAGGCATTGGGAGTTAGGATATGACTTTGTTGCCTCAGAATTCATAAACTCTACTCTGGTAACTGCCATTCGCTGGTCCAGATCAGTTTTCAGCCAATGATAAACTCCAAGATGTTGATAGTGGGGAATTCAACAAATGTTGATGCCATTAAATGTCAAGCGGAGATAGTTAAATTCTCTTTGAGTTGAAGTGGTCGTTGCTGGCTCTTGGGTGGAATGAATGCAACTTACCATTGGATATCATTCAGGTCTTGCTATACATGGTCACGGTCTGCTTCAGTACCCAAGGAGTTGCGAATGATGCTGCTCATTGTGTGTTTGTCAGTGACCACTTTCACTTCTGACCTTATAGTGGAGTGAAAGTCACTGATGAAACAGCTGAAGATGGTTGGGCCTAGGACATTACCTTGAGGAGCTCTAGCAAAGATTCCCTTGGAATGACCTCAAACAAACACAACCATCTTCCTTTGTGCCAGATGTGACTCCAATCAGTGGAGAGTATTCCAAATGATTACCATTTACACCTCTTTGCAAGAGCTCCTTGATGCCACACTCAGTTAAATGCAGCTTTGAAATCAAGGACATTCACTCTCATCTCACCTCTGGAGTTCAGTTCTTTTATCTATATTTGGACCAAAGGCATAACAAGGCAACACCGAAACCAAGCCTTAGCAGGCAGATTATTACAAAGCAAATACTGTTTGATAGCACCATCGATAACCCCTTTGATTACTTTGTTGATGATCGAACATGGAGCAATGGGGTGGTAATGGAGCTGACCTGCCTTCTGTGCACAACACGTACCTTCGTAATTCTCCATGTTGCAGAGATTTCAGTGTTGTATCTGTACTGAAAGCAGCTTTCAAGAGGTAATTCCGAAGCACACGTCTTCTGTATTATTGCTGGAAGGTTTTCAGTGCCCATAACGTTTGCAGTGACAATGTCTTGAGACATTTCTTGATAACGTGGAGTAAACAGAACTTGCTTACAACTGCAATCCATGGGCTATCACTTCCTCATCATAAATTGCTGACTCATTTTCATAACAATAGTGTTCTTTGTTTACGTGCTTTTTACAGCTCTTACATGATTTTCTCTGATAGGTTTTTTTTATTAAAACAGATATTGAGTAAACGTAGAAATGCAATAGGTCTGGCAGTATCTGTGGAGAGAAAGCAGAGTTAATGTTTCAAGTCCAGACCGATGTTAACTCTGCTTCCTCTCCTTCAATACTGTCAGATTTGCTGAGTTTCTCCAGCTATCTCTGCTCCTGTTTCAGATTTCTTTGTTTTATTTAAGTAAATATGTTTGATTTAGATTGTTTGAATGAAAGTTATTTACAGAAGCCCTATGAAAAAGTATCAAGCAGACAATGTCTGCAGCTTTGGAGGCAAGGATTTAAAAATTAGCTCATTAGTTAGGTGCAGATGTGAATCATGCCATTTTCTCTTATATAACAAACCTGTAAGGCTTAATAACTACGGAAATCATACAAATATTTGATCTTGTTACTATAGTCTTCTATTGTTTTACCCATTTTGGGCATTATCATAAGAAAAAGTTTGATGTTAGAATTAACAATTTGGGTCCAGTGAGCCTTCCACAGACCAGTTCTGAGGAAGAGTAACTGGACCCAAAACATTAACTCTGGTTTCTCTGCACAGATGCTACCTGACCCGCTGAGCTTTTCCAGCAACTTCTGTTTTTGTTTTTGATTTTCAGCATCTGTAGTTCTTTTGGTTTTCATTTGATATTAGAATTATTCAGTTATTTCTGAATGACAGAGGAAACAGCTTTGAAGGACTGTATACAAATGCTTTACATAAGAACAGGAGCAGTAGGCCATTTAGCCCCTTGAACTTGCTCCGACATTCAATAAGGTCATGGCTGACCTGATTATAACATCAAATCCACAAACCTGTCTACCCCAACAACATTTCAATCCCTCGCTTAACAAAAATATACCCAACTTTGCCTTAAAAGTATTCAAGGACCCTACTTACACCATCACTTCATTGAGAAAATTCTAAAGATACACAATACTCAGAAAAATTCATTCATAGGATGATGGTGTTACTGGCTAGGCCCGCATTTATTGCCCATCCAAAAGGGTGGTTAAGAATCAACCACATTGCTGTGGGCCTGGAGTCACGTGCAGGCCAGACCAGGTAAAGATGACAGTTTCCTTCCCTAAAGAACATTCATGAACCAGATCGTTTTTTCCTGATAATGCTTTTATGGTCATCATTAGACTCCTAATTCCAAATGTTTGTCAACTTCAAATTCACCATCTGCCATGTCAGAATTCAAATGTGGATCTCCAGGATATTAACTGGCCCTCTGGATTAACAGCCCAGTTATAACACCACTAGGCCATTGCCTCCTCCAAATGCACAATTAACAGCAGTAATTAAACATTGGCATCACATGCAACCTTAGTAAGATGTGACTCACAAACAAGAGAAAAAATGAAGACAAACCATGAAGAATTGAACCAATGAAGGAAACAGAGAAGTCAAAGGCAGGGGGGAAAATAGAGCAGAGAAGTATGGGCAATCAAAGGTTAAAAAAGGTTCAGAGCTAGAGAAAATATTTTAAGGGAATGAGAAAAGAAATATGTTGGGGAAAAACATCATTGACAAAATAAAAATAATCGACTAAGTATTCTCATTTAAATTTGTCTCAGGTTGTGTGCCGAGATTTTCTTTTAGCATATGAAGAGTAAACCTATATTCAGAGTTCATTTGTTGTTGGCTAGAAATGATACATGCCATACAGTCTCACTACGAGACAGAAATTAAAATCCTTTATATAGAGCATAAATGGAAGAGAACAAAGATATTTCAGACATTGGCTAACTTCAAAACATTTCTTTTTGTGCTGTTCAAGTTTGCTTGTGCGCACCAACAAAGCAATGTAATCCTTCCCACCAAAGCCAAGGATGAATGTGAAAATACTCACCCACTGATGTTCCTTGTAGCAGGCTGTGGAACTCATCTGTTTCCAATATCTTCAACATATTGGTAGATTCCATTCTCTCTAACTCCACCCTCCAATAGACATAGATTTTGTGATTGAAGCTGACATACACCAGACAGGGACTATTCCGACCATTTTTGCACGCATAAATACCTGGAAGGGGAAAGAGAGGTGACAGTAAGCAATGGAGACCTGTTAAGTTTAAAAAACCCACGACATGGTGCATGCACAATCTCTTTCTTTCCATTCAAACCATCCAGGCTTAATAGAATCTTGAGATACCATTAATATGGGTTAATAGATCCAAATGATACAGTAATAGTAGACTCTGTCAAACTTGCATCAAGGTTATTTTGGATTTTATTAACAACAACAATTTTTACCTGTATGACAGTTGTCATTGAACAAAACTTACTAAATGACTGGACAGGCAGATGTTGAGAAGATTTTGGTAGTTACGTTTTGAAGCTTAACCTTCTTTGGAGGTTAACAGACAATAAAGATCTAAAGAAGTGTGAGGTAGAAGTTAAGGCTCGCAAACAGAACTTCCAGAAACTTGAACTTTAGAACAGCACATCGAGATGGCTTTGCAAAGGTTGCTATCCTGGCCAAATTCTCCATGCATCTGGCCATGTTGCCAATACGCACTGTGTCAGGGATCATCATTGACTCACTGGTCCCACATAAAAGTCTGATATAGTGTATGTTTAGACCAGATTGTAACCAATAGAATTTTTACATAGTTTATATATGCATCTACTTCAGTAAAAGTGCCAATCATTTCAGAAGGATTGGTCTGAATCAAGTACATATATATTAAAGCTGCATAGCTCAAAAATTTAGTGTAAAAATCAAGAGTCATGTATAATAAAATATTATTGCATATTTTCATCAACTTCTGAATAACAATTCATCTGGAGAGAATATACATTGGGAGATTAATATCAACCGTTATAACCCTTAACCAGAAATGGGGTTTCACCAAGTTAGTCATTACATTCCTCACACTGTCATGCTAAGTGACATTAGTCCAAGCATCTAAGATACCCAGGTAAAATAGGCTGCAAGTTCCTTATAAACACTAATCCAGTACTCCCACCCATTTGGGATACTATCCCCAAGATAAGGTTACACAGATTAGCATCATACGAAATCTGAATCATAGCATGAGAACCCACACCATCGACATCAATATTAGCAAGATATTACCCATCTGAATTACCTCTGGAGTTATTTGGGAAATAAGGAAGGAAGTGAGAAGGCACGAGATGGAGAGCATGTTGCTTTCCTGTGTCGCCTACAATTAGGTTTGGAGCATGAACGGTTAAAGTCAGCCTCAGGACACTTCAGACACTCAAACAATTAACGACCACTGCAAGATCCAACACCATCACTGACTGTATCTTTCCAAGAGTGAAACCTTCCTACTGTGCCCAATGAAGAGTCCTGACTGTAGCATGGCCGATCTCATAGGGTGATAAAAACCCTCATGCCCTCCAAGTTGACACTCTCCCCACCTAAACAGCCTGGATAAGGCAAAACTCCACTTAGCCAGACACAAGGCTTCCTGCAGTACCAGCACAAGACATTTCTTCCAGCGGCAGATACTTATCCCAGTAGCACTGCTGAAAGCCTTTGACTCTATCATGAAAGCCTTAGGAACCTTGACAACTGGCAGTTGAGTATCTGATTGTGTATAAATCACGTCAGGGTTGTTGTAAAAGACTGCCTGGGAATCACCAGCTTCCCATGCCAAAGGTTCCTACACTCTTTTCTCCATACGACCCCATTTGAACATAAACACTAATGTGACCCCAGACACCTACAAAAAAGCGATCAAGTTGTACAGAGACATTCAAAATATAATTATTCAAGTTTGCTTATTACAGACCAACATATAATTTGCATTGAAACATAGAAACTAGAAGCAAAAGTACACAATTCGGCTTTTCGAGTGGGCTCGCCATTCACTATGATCTTGGCCAATCCTCAATCTCATGGCTGTCCAGACGATAGTGGCAGAGGAGCAGCATAGCAAGCTCCTGCTCGCGGATGGCTCATTGGCTGTGTCTACTTTTGCTTTTATTTCTTTCAATTTTCTGGTAGTGGGAGAGAGGGAGCAGGCAGTCCCGGGGCAGTGGGTGAGTGAGGTGAGTGAGGTGAGGTGCGTGAGGTGAGTGAGGTGAGTGAGAGAGCGGGAGCAGGCAGCCCCAGGGAGAGAGAGAGAGCCGGTGGGGGTGAGTTTGAGTTTTTGTGAGACGTACAAGCCCAGCTGGCCAATCACTTGCAGACTGTCATGTTGACCAGTTAATTGTGTTTCCTTGTTTTTCTATGTTTTAGTAGGAGGGACTGCCCTTACTTATTTAACTTCTTAACCCGCTGTCCTTATTTTCCTGCTTTGATCAGAGATTTTCCACCTAGGTATATCTGTACCTCAGATGGCACTATATGCAGCAGCTTGTAAACCTTTAACTGCACTCATGCGAGTGAGTATATGTGATATTAAAGCTAATTCAAGTTCATCTCAATGGCGCATTCCCGCTTGAATAAATCACAAATATACAAAGGTTTAAAACAATTTGAGTTTTTAAAAAGCACTTTGGAAAAATATTATAAGGTTATTATTTATGCACTCGTGGATTGCAGCAAATCTCTCCATAATGTCTGGTGACAGGAAACATTCTTCCCCTATTCCGAAACATACACTCTAATCAACACCTCTCCCTTCCCATTTCATAGAAATTCACATCCACACTTTTCTGTTTACTGGATTACACAAATCTTTCCGATGCCGTGTGCACGACCCCCCCCCCCCCCCCCACATACACAGCCATCGCTCTTCCCAACTTTGTTAACCTATTTAATCAGCAATCTCTCTCCTCAAACCCTGTCCACCATTCATCTAGCAGCACTTCTTCCTAAACACTCCCCCACCTCACAAACGTAAATTCAGCGATCTTTTTCCCTACAAACTGGCCCATTCATTCACTCATTATCCCCTCTTCCCTCAATCTATTCTGTCTCAAGAGTTGTGTGGTAGTTTAACCATAGCGCATGTTCAAGGTAGAGAAAATATCAGTTTCTAGATATTAATGACAACAAAGGGGCATGGCGATAGCATGGAAAAATGGTGTTCAGGTAGATGATCAGTCACGAGCTAGAATGGTGGAGCAGGCTTGAAGGCTGAATGGACTGTTTCTGCTCCATGTTTCCAAAAGGCATAGTGGAGCAGATATACAGTAACAACCGAAGCCATCACTTTGGCTTCCCAGCTCAGCCACATTATCTCCTACTTTTCTTGCACCCTGGACACATTCACAGAATTCCTATGGCCTGCCTCCAAGCTATTCAGCCCTCCAGGTCCACACCACCCCTCTGAAGAGCATCCACCCCAGACCCTGCTTTTCCCATGGCCAATCAACCTAGTCTGCACATCTGTGGACAGTGGGAGGAAACCGGAGCACCCGGAGGAAACCCATGCAGACATGGAGAGAATGTGCAAACTCCACATACAGTCACCCAAAGGTGGAATCGAACTCGGGTCCTTGGTACTTTGAGGCAACAGTACTAATCACTAAGCCACTGTGAGCTGTTTTACATTGGTGCAGAAATGAACTTTGGAGCACAATGTAAAAACATTCCTGATTTTAGAATTTAATACCTGATGTATTTGAACCAAGAGCCTTGGGACATGATGATGTGCAACATTAAAACCCTCCTGTAACTGTCAGCAAGTCTCCTCATATCAAATTCATTCACAACAGCCATTAACTTAATCCTATTCAGTCAAAGTAGCATTTCAAATGAAATTTTAATGTACTGTCACTGCATATTGATCACATTGGATGGGTCACTAGATTTACTTTCTTCAACAAAACAATAGTTGAATTAGAGAATGGGTTAGCTTTCTAATCCAATGCACAAGCTCAGTAATAAGCAGGGTGGACATATGCAAAGTAGTACTGAGCCTGTGCATTGGGTTAGAAGGCTGACACATTCTCTAATTCAACTATTGTTTGGTTGAAGAAAGTAAATCTAATGGCCCATCCAATGTGCACAATATGTCATGACAGTACATTAAAATTTCATTTGAAGTGCAAGTTTGAATAGGATTCAATCTCTACTGGCCTCTGTCTACATAAAGTTAGCTCACAAGTGCTTTCTGAAACTAAAGAGCACTTTGGGTTTACTGTCCATCTCTTGATATTTGTGCATTGATCCAGAGTGTTCAGGACTGTCCAATCTGAGCCACCGTCATCATTACTGCTCAGAGGAGGGGCAATTCAGGACCCTAAATGGGACCACTGCAACCCATAATTCAGAAACCCTTGTTCCAGCCAAAAAATGGGACCTTCTCCATGGTCACTAAATTAGTAGATTTTATGACATGGTACTGTCATTACTTGTAGATGTAGGATCAGCCTCATGTACAAACAACATAATTGAATGAAACTTTCTCTGCCATTTCAGTTCTGCTGTATCTTTGATGCTACAGTGTGACATAACACCATAGATACCATCAATGTAACTGTTACTGTATTATAGTGAGAATATATACTTTATCAGTCAATTATGTCTCTTAAAGAGAATAAATGAGTTTCATTACCTGCCTGCTGCATATTATCCTTTATATTTGTAAGTAACCTGGTAAAGTAAATTGGATTAAGTTCTTCATATGGGGGTAATATAATCAATGGTCAGAGAATAAACACGTTATCCTCTAATGAAACCCCCATATCTCAGGAACACAGACATTACATTGACTACCTGTTGTCTATGTGTTAAGAATCAGCACTTTCAAGTAGCAATGAAAGACTGAAAAAAATTGAAACATTACTCGATGATTTTCATTTCAATGTCTGCAGCCTTTTAAAATGCGTAACAAGCGATGAAATACAGAAGTAATTTAAAAGCAGAACTGTCAATGGGAATAAACACCAAGAGATACAAAATCAGCTGTCAGTTCACTACCATCTGTTTAGCATTGTTAAACAAAGTTTAGAATCAACAAATTTATTGAAAAATGCTAATTTAATGATTTTATTCATTGTTCCAGCCACATCAAAATGTTGGGTTTTATATCTTGTTACAAAAGAAAGTTACAAGTTTCAAAAAGAGAAATGAATTTCCCAATGACTGATTTCATGTTTTAAGGTTCTTATTACAACAATCAAACTAAAATTATCCATGCCTAAATATGACCCTAATAAACAACTAACACGCTAAGGTACAGAAAAGATGCACACTATTAACTTCTTAAGACAACCAAAAACCTCACATCACAGTGATACACTACTTCACTTTCTCAGTAGAAATATGATGATGTGTTTAAGGTTCCAATCTCCTATCAGCTTTAGCAGGTTGTCTTCTTAAGACTGAACCTATCAAGCAAGGTTTATTTTATTCAATCTTCTGAGCATAAGTAATAAGACATCCCCTCAATCCGTAACGCTCCGCTAGTTTTGTAATTTTGGCAGCAGTTTTCATCAAAACTTCGGCTTGCCAACACAACATTTGTTATAGGCCTTCTTCTCTAAAAAGATGTCTGACTGACTTCAATAGTCTGTGTTCAAGTGTTAAAGTCTGCATGTTAATCTTAATTATCTTGATACAAGTTGGTCACATGAGCATGTCTCGAGGCAGTGTTCACAGGAGATTACATCCCTTCGCCAAACTACTTCAGTTTACTTTGAATGAAAGGAGACAGTTTAAAAACATCACAGTCTAATAAATTCCAGCAATATAACAATCTGCTCCCAACCTTTTCACCACTGGTAGCAATTTAATCCCACAAATAATTGGACTCAGATAATACCAAAGATTTTATATCAGCCAATCGCTACATCAGGTTAAGGGTTGAATTTTCTGATTCGGAAGTGGAGACATTCAGAAACTAAAAATCGCCCAGCCAGTACTTGCCCTGGTTCCATCTAGCCTCAAGGTAAGTTTTAAAGAGGTGGGCCAGCAGGTAGCTGACTTGGCTCATTAGGAGTAACTCAAATCCAATAAAATGAAAATCAACTGAAATTACTGAAGGCCACAAAGCTGAAGACTTAGCTTCCTATCTTTTCTAGAAGTAGAATCCACATTTATGCATAAACATCAGACTATCAAGACGTATATAGGAAAGAATAGACTTAAATGGCACACTACATTCAGCATTACTCAGAGAGATGGTTGACATTTGCACGACAGGCAACAGCTGTAGCTACAGGACCTTAGCTGGAAAGGTACCATCATTCAAGGAGCTGCAGACCAGCAGCAAAAAATCAGAACTGTTAGTGTAGAAAGAGGCAATTCAGCCCACAATGCTTACACTAGCCCTCCAAATGACCACAATGACTTAAAGCCATCCTCTGATCCTTTCTCCATAACCCTGTACATTATTCATTCTTAAATAATCATCTAATGCCCTCTTAAATATCTTCATTGAATTACCTCCAACCACACTATCAACCAGTGCATTCAAAGCCCAAAACATTCACTTTGTGAAAATGTTTCTTCTCACATCACCTTTACTTCTGTTGCAAATCACAATACATCAGCAAATCCTTTCATTCATTTATGAGGATAGTTTCTTCCTGTCTACTCTGTCCAGACCACTTGATTTTCAAAATGCCAATCAAATTTCTTCTTAGCCTTTTCCTCTCTAAGGCAAACAGTCCCAACTTCTCTAATCTATCTTCAGAAGTGAATTTTTTCATCCCTTGAACCATCCTTGTAAACCTCTTCTGCAGTATTTCCAATGTATTTGCTTTCTTCCTGAAGACTAGTGCCTAGAACTATGCACAATACATCAGCAGGCATCTAACTCGGGTCTTCCACGCGTTGAAATAACCGTCCTGCTTTACATTCTATACCACAATTAATAAAGTGTGTCATGCTCTTCAACTGTCTTGTCCCATTTGATTTTGCATTCACACATCCATATCTTTCTGCTCCTGCACAGAGCCTTTAAGTGCATAATACGTAGCAGCAAAAATAGGCCATTAGCCAATGGAGTCTACTCCACCATACAATTAGATCATGGTGGTCTGATAATCCTGAACATGACTTTCCTGTCTTTTCCACATAACCCTCAATTCCATTATTGATGAACAATCTGCCTCAGTCTGGAATACACCTCTTCTCATTCCTCTATCACACCAGACCACGTTAGCCCTCTAGATCCCTACTCTAAAAGGGATAGTGATAGCCAACGTGATCCAGTGAGCAATAGTGCAGATAATACAAGGCAGTCTGTGATGGAGATTGCTCAGATAACAATCCAGCAGTTCACACCTGAAACATGAATTTATCTGCCCTCTCCATTGATACTGGCTAATATACTGAGAAGTTCCAACATTTTTATTTATTAAAGTTAAGAATGGTTTGTTTCTAAAACTGATTATGACTGGGCTTTCCCTTTGACAGATGTCTATGAACAATTTAACAATTAGTTAGTTTGACACTTACCAGCACAAAATGCACTGACATTCTCATCAAACTGAAACCGGACAACAGACCTGTTTTGATCAATGATATAGGTTTGACCATCCCAAGCACAGGCCACTACTTCCTCTCGTCCATCACCCTGAAGAAAATGCAGAATCCAATTATACTCATCTTAATACACGTATATCACAAAACAGTCATTCATCGCTACTTTCCATGACATCTATCTGTTCACGTTGTGATGCTGCTGCTCCTTGGACTTTCTTCACAGAGGACATAAAAGACACAGACTCCGAAAAGTTTAAGTTGAAGGGTTTTATGGCCAGTTTGAATATCTAACAGATATTGCCTCAGGAAAAAGGCTTTCAAGTTTTTAAAAAAAAACACTTGTACAATGAAAGGGGGACGGCCAGTTCTCCTAGCTCAGTTTTTCTCTGATTTGATTTGGTTTTAGTCTGGCTATTCATTTAAAGCAGTCAGGCAGTTTTGAAGCTGCTGGAAGCAAAGAAGCAGGTCCATGCTGATCCTCTCTCTCTCCTATAAGACCCTGTGTTTGATTTTACCTTTTGTGCCAAGTGATGTTTATGGAGATTGTTGCAAGTATTTGGAAAAGCATTATTAAGTTGGGATAATCTGTTGACTTTTCAGATAGGTTAAGTCATTCTGTATTCTGTTCTTTTTTGTTTGTACCCATACAGTAATCTTGTAAATAAATTCTGTTTTGTTTAAAACAAAGTGATTGGACTAGCGGCATCTCTCCTGGAATATCCACTTTACACCTGCTTAAAAGAAATAGCAAATTCTTGGACATCACAGTCGAAAGAAAGGACAACGGAGAACTACAAACACTGACCAAATAGTTAACTACACCAGCAACCATCCTAACACACACAAACAAAGCTGTATCAGAACACTATACCAATGAGCCACCACACACTGCAGCACAGGCAAACTTCGGAAAACAGAGGAGAACCACCTATATAACGTATTCAAGAAGAACGGATACTCAAAAAAAGACAGTGCACAGATTCCTCAAGAACAAACCACGACAAACAGACCAAACACAGTCAAAAACCGTAACCACCTTACCATACATAAAAGTAGTTTCAGAAATGACAGCCAGACTACTAAGACCCCTCGGAATCCTAGTAGCACACAAACCCACCAACACTCTCAAACAAAAACTTACAAACTTAAAAGACCCAGTACAACCCATGGACAAAACCAACATCATCTACAAAATTCCATGCAAGGACTGCCACAAACACTACATAGGACAAACAGGAAGAAAGTTAGTCACCAGGATACACGAACACCAGCTAGCCACAAAAAGACACGACCCTCTCTCCCTCATAGCCCTACACACGGATGAAAAAAACCACCATTTCAACTGGGACAACACCCCCATCCTGGGACAGGCTAAGCAAAGACATGCCAGAGAATTCCTAGAGGCCTGGCACTCCAACCACAACGCCATAAACAAACATATAGATCTAGATGCCATCTATCAACCCCTCAGAAAACAAACAGGAAATGACATCAACACAAACCCCAGGAACCCTATCCAGGAGAAAGATATAAATAGAAAGCAGGAGACAACAGCTTCGCTTCACTTAGAGGTCGCCACTGATGATGTTACCTAGCCAGGTAATGAAACGTTTGGATATCAAACCTACAGCTCAGCGAGCAAACCTACACCCTGGAAATAGCAAAGTTAAGGTCTGGGCTACATTCTTGAAATGTTTTGGGGAGGTCTGGCATGGCTCATAACAACATGCCACAGAAATATTGCCTTTTTTATGGCAAGGTCTGGCCTGAAATCATGCAAAATGTGACCTCCACAGCACAATCCATTTTAGATAATTGTTGATTACAAAGTCAATTATTGGTTTAAGTGACACATGCCACTAAAGTGTGCCTCACATTACTGGCAATAGAGATGCCTGTGTAGCTTGCAAGCAGACTCAGATTTGGTCTAGAAAGATTAACTCAAGAAGAATTTAATCATAAATATTACTTCAGCGAAAACTCTGTTCAATAGAATGAGTCCATCGAGAGTATTCCTTTTTAATAATTTAACTTGACAGAGTTTGGACAGCACAGTGGCTCAGTGGTTAGCACTGCTGCCTCACAGCACCAGGGTCCTGGGTTCGATTCCTGCCTGTCTGTTTGGAGTTTGCACATTTTCCGTGTGTCTGCGTGGGTTTCCTCTGGGTGCTCCGGTTTCCTCCCACAATCCAAAATGTGCAAGTCAGGTGAATTGGCCATGCTAAATTGCCCACAGTGTTAGGTACATTAGTCAGGGGTAAATATAGGGTAGGGGAATGGGTTTCGGTGGGTTTCTCTTCGGAGGGGCAGTGTGGACTTGTTGGGCCGAAGGGCCTGTTTCCTCATTGTAGAGAATCTGATCTCAAGCAGGATTTTTTTTCTGAGTATTTATCTTCTATGGTGATTCTTGGAACAGAGAGCCAATGTGATAACAGTTTGCAAGCACATGAAGGAACAGCTTTATTTCCAGCTCTATTCCACAAATCAGGATTTGCTGAACATGTTTATTTAGTCTCCTGTATACTTGTGCACCATTTTGGTGGAGGAGGACTGGATGGATCGATTGGAGTATGGCCTGGAGACCACCCTTGTAGGGTATAGATGTGTAAAAAGTGTATATGAAGGGCCTAGTTGGTGTTGCAGGTGTAGGTGCGAAGTGCCTGATGTAAGGGGGAAGAGGATGGAATCGAGGTAGGATGAGAAGAGGTTGGTGGGACAGGAGCATGTTGAGGCAATGGGTTGGCCAGGGTTGTTGGGGCTTGTGGATCTTGGGGAGCAGGTCGTACCAGGCAGTGTGAGGCTGGGGGACTATGAGTTTGGAGGCAGTGGAAGGGAGACCACCAGAGGCAATGAGGGAATTAATGGTGTCTTGGATTTGGTGCTGATGGGTTGTAGTGGGTTTGTGGGCAAAGGGGAGGTAGGACATGGTATCAGAGAGTTGGTGTTCAGCCTCTGAAATACAAAGGTCAGTCCTCCAGACTACCATCACTCACCTTTGTCAGTGGGTTTGATAGCGAACCAGGGGTTGGCGTGGAGTGAATGGAATGCTGCACATTTGGAGGGGGTGACGTTGGAGTGGGTGAGGGGGTTGGAGAAATTGAGGCAGAGAATGTCACCTTGGCAATCCGCAATGAAGGTTCTATGGCAGGTACAAGGCCTTCAGGTAGTGACCAAGTGGTGGAGGAAGGTTGGAGGCAGAAGGGGTCTTCCGAGGGAGGTTGGGAATTTTTGTCAAAGGCGGCGGCAAGGTGGCAGAGACGGTAGAATAAGAGCTCCATAGTGTGGCCGATATTGAATTCGTTGAGGTGGGAGCGGAGGGGTACGAATGTGAGCCCTTTCCGGAGGACAGACCATTCAGCCTCAGAGTGTTCGAGGTCAGGGGGGATAGTGAATATGTGGCAGGGCTCAGGAGTGGGGTTTAGGGGGTTCACATACCTGTTTAGCACTATTGTATTTTTAGGCCTCAACCTTTCAGGTTTGTAGAACTAGGATCATCTAATATTCAAACTCAATTTATATGAATAGGTTTTTAAGAACTAAACAGGAGATAGCTTGGCACTTTATGATAGATGTTAAAAGAAAGGAATATAGAAGCAGTGTTATGCAGAGTTTTCATTGTGCCATGGTAATACTCACTGTTACATCCAACTTTTCCAAGGCAAACAGCTGATGATCCACTTGAACAGACCACAAAAGTTTGTCGGACCCATCCATCAGCTTCAGGGTACCTGTGCAAACAGATAATGAGGAGAAAGTGAGGACTGCAGATGCTGGAGATCAGAGCTGAAAATGTGTTGCTGGAAAAGCGCAGCAGGTCAGGCAGCATCCAAGGAGCAGGAGAATCGACGTTTCGGGCAGGAACCCGACTCTCCTGCTCCTTGGATGCTGCCTGACCTGCTGTGCTTTTCCAGCAACACATTTTCAGCTCAAACAGATAATAAACAGAACTTTACTCAATCGTCTTGATCAATAAGGCTCCAATAAGCTATGTATTGAACCTTTGGTGAAAAAAGGAAGCTTCAAGAAACCAACAGAAAGAAAGGAAATATTTTCACAACCTTAAAAATAAAACCAATGTTCTTCTGTTAGTGTCAGGTGGCATATATAGATTTCAATTTAACCTTCCCAATAACATTTTTCAATAGGATAACTGAGTTATGGCATTTTCATTATTTTAGTACAATTACTTTATTGCAGGATTCCAGACTTATTTTTTAAAAATTTAATTCACGGGTTCTAACAATATTTATTTAACCATTAGCATAAGTGAAGTCTAATTCATGGAATCTCCTGTTTTGTAAACTTAAGGGCTCTAGGAATACCTTCTAGCCTATCCATGCGTTATTGTTTAAATAACTAAATTGTTCAGCTTAGATTAGATTCCCTACAGCGTGGAAACAGGCTCTTCAGCCCAACAAGTCCACACCGACCCTCCGAAGAGTAACCCACTCAGATTCATTTCCCTACATTTACCCCTGCCTATGGTACCTAACTCAATGGGCAATTTAGCATTGCTCTTACAACACGGGCTAAACACCTCTGCTCATTTAAACCAGCGACACAGAAAAGAATCACCCTGTGCTGTAATCTGTTAAAATTCAAAATGTAAAGAACTATCTCCAAAGTCACTACGTAAAGTAAAAATTACCAACTTTGAAAAAAAAAGTTTAACAGACAATAATTAACAAACAACTATTTACAACTCCATTCTCTCAACCTAATTTTTACTTTCCTCTCTACAATAATGGTCTGCTAAAAAAAATCCTGATTATGATTCACAAAGAAAAAAAATCATGTTTCAAAACTAGTCAGCTTAGTCGAGGGTCCTCTGTAGAATTTCCTCAGTGTTCTTTTCTTCTTAGGGATTCTGCTTCACAGGTCTTTGATAGATAAAGGTACCTTTAAGAGAGCAGTTCTGTGGGCAGTCTGTATCTTTCGGTTTTTGTTGATGCTCTTTGCCACTTTGGGTAACATTTCAAAATGTCTGAAATTTATACCCCAAAACATTGGATCATTTCATTGGTTTTAATATTGTCAAAATACTAAATTCAAATTTGATTGGAGTTTGGTAACTTGGGACAGAATTTAAACTGATTGGCCGGATTTGAATTTGCTTTTGTATCCTGGCAACATAGCTCTTAGCTGTTTCGACCAATGTTACATTGTTATCTTGTTCTGGACTCTCTGTGCTTCTCTAAGTCCTTGCTAGCTTTTCAACTCTTAGTTTACCCACATCTTCATAATAATGGCCAATTCACCTGACCTGCACATCTTTTGGAATGTAGGAGGAAACTAGACCACCCAGATGAAAACCACACAGACACAGACTAAATGTGCAACCTCCACAGAGACAGTTGACCAAGGCGGCAATTGAACCCAGGTCCCTGGCGCTGAGAAACAGCAGTGCTAACCACTAAGCCATCGTGCTGCCCATTCTAAAATGATCAGTCACAATTGATTTGGAACTTGTCCTGATGTAAAAAGCATATTTATTGCACACACCATTACCATTTGCAAAAGATTATGTCATGAGTGAGTCAGGTCTTTACTGGTGCCATTCCAAAATTTGCTGTGAATTTCTGAAAAGCTTTGCAATTAAGCCTTGTCAGATCAATGGCAAAAACTGATTAGCAATGATCAATGTAGCAACATAGACGAAACTAAAATGGCAATGGTGATCTTGCAGAAAAGTGACTTAATGCTTTAAGAATGATTTTCCTTCAGAAAAATATAGCTCTTTGAGGTTTGTTGATTTATTTACTTGATGGAAAAATAATTTTCATTTAAACATATTTGCTGGCCAGCATGATTCTATTTAAATGGAAATGAATTTTTGAAAATTATTTAATGTTTGGATAAATTTAATGACCTCTAACCTGAAAGCATCAATCACTAATTTTCACATAAAGTATCAATACAAATTTTTTTTTTGAATTCTCCTTGATACATTTAATTCTACATAAACTGTATAATACATTATTAACAATTTTGTTGAGGAAATATATATAAAATTGCTCTATTTAAAAAATTAAGATGACTGTTAGTGAGCACACTCCACCCACTCCTGCATTTCCCCCTTCAAAACACAGAATATGTGTCTTAAAATTAAAAATGGTCATCAACATTTGAAACGTTGGCAATTTGCAAACCATAAATTAGTTCAAGCATGAAATCATCCCTGAAGTTATGACACACCCGATAATCTAAAGAGATCAAAACCAAATGCATACTATTGCATCATATTACTGAACAACATATGCTTCAATTTAAAACTGCCACAGATGAGTTATGTGACATGAAAAAGATCTTATTCCTGGAAAGAAATCTGATTTCTACATATTATAGGGGCTGCAGATTATCAACCCCAACGCTATTTTCAAATGTTGGGTCATACAACTCCTGAAGAAATCCTGAAGAAGGGCTTATGCCCGAAACATCGAATCTCCTGTTCCTTGGATGCTGCCTGGCCTGCTGCGCTTTTCCAGCAACACATTTTCAGCTCATACAACTCAAGACAATAATCTACTTAAGATAATCAGTCAAGCTTGTAACCAGTGTCCCTGCTAAGTTTTCTTCTATCTGTGGCAATGACTTCTAAATTCATAAGTCAATGTTATGAATGGTGTCAGCACGTCAACTGCCACGTGCAGACCCACAGAGTAGTTACAAGTGCAGCTTAGAGAGAACGTTGCTTGTAATGTGTATCATTTACACTCGGTAAAAGCATATATTCATATGTAGGAATCTGATCTCTGCAAACAATATAAATATATTCAAGCTTTGTGCCTTTTTTTTAATTCACAGGAGCTTGGAGAATCTTTAAATCCTTGCTACATTGCCCACACCAATACTTTGATGAATCAAAGACAAATTTTCAAGCAATCAATACTTTATTTTTCATGTTGTGTAGATTAATGTGATTATTTGAAATTTGTCAGTTTTTTTTCCTTTTGTCTCAGTGAGTGCTAGATGAAGTGCTTCAGAAATTTGTCTCTGATTTCAGCCTAGTGCAATGAACTCAAAAGTTTGCTTTTACAATTTATCATTGTACAATTCATCCTTAAAATGAAGAGTGTGTGTTATTTGGCAGGAAGAATAGAGACACGCTCTATTTTCTAAATGGAGAGAAAATTCATAAGTCTGAAGTGCATAGAGACTTGGGAGTTTAGTCCAGGATTCTCTCAAGGTAAACTTGCAGGTTGAGTCAGTAGTTAGGAAGGCAAATGCAAGGACTGCATTTATTTTGAAAGGACCTGAATATAAAAGCAGGGATGTACTTCTGAGGCTCTAAAAGACTCTGGTCAGACTACATTTGGAGGACAGTTTTAAGCCCCGTATCTCAGGAAGGATGGACTGGCCGTGGAACGGATTCAGAGAAGGTTCACAAGAATGGCCTGAGGAATGAAAAGCTTGACATATGAGGAACGTCTGAGGACTCTGAGTCTATACTTGGAGTTCTAATGGAAACTTACAGAATACTGAATGGCCTGAACATTGGTAGGAGAGACTAGGACCTGAGAGCACAGCCTTAGAGTAAAGGGAAGATCTCTAAGAAGAGAGATAAGGAGAAGCTTCTTCAGCCAGAGAGTGGTGAATCTCTGGAATTCACTGCCACAGAAGGCCATAGAGGACAGGTCATTGTGTATATTTAAGACTGAGATAGATTGGTTCTTGAATATCAAAGGATCAAGGGTTACAGGGAGAAAGCAGGAGAATGGAGTTGAGAAACTTATCAGCCATGATTGAATGGCAGAGCAGACTAGATGGGCTGAATGGTTTATTTCTGCTCCTGTGTCTTATGGTCTTATTCTGGATTTAAGCAATGGCAGTTTCCAGGAACAAGCATTAATTGATGTTGATTGCAGATGTTCTGGAGCCCAGGGCGAGTACTGATACAGTTCATGTTGGCAAAAAGAAGTTGATTGGTCTATGGACTAGTGACAATTATTGATGACAGAGGCCTTTTGCTTGCCAACAATGGAGTGTGGTTGCCAGGTGACTGAGCAGCAAAGCTCCAGAAACACAAATAAATAGAGAAAATGAAGTGGGCAGATATTCTCTCAGCCCAGAAGTTTTTGTGTTCTCCGAGTCAAAAACTCAGTTTAACGCTCGAGAAAATCACATTCTTTTGCTCCTTTGCTGCAGCAGTTGCTCTGGTTTTTGAATTAAAAATCAGAGACATTTTCGGAGTGAATCAGTAAATCTACTTCTTAAACGAACGGAAACATCCAGAGAAAGACATCCGAATAACTGGGGGTCTGGCCAGCCAATACAAAAAGACTCAGTGGTGATCTTTGCTTCCTGGTTCCAGTGTTCACTTCCCAGTTTTTTTTTACCTCGAGCAGTAGTCTATGTTTCCCATTTGTTTGGGTGAGTGTGTCTGAGAGTGTGTGCGCTCATGTGTGAGTGCATGCATGTGAGTGTGCAGTAAAGTAAGGTAAAATTGGGGTAGAGTGTGTGCTTAAAAAGAAAACTAACCTTTGTTCTGACTTCGGGAATAGCAGGGCTTGATTTACAGCACACCATCCCAGTAAATCATAACACCTTGATGCCATCAGTTAAATGCTGCCTTGATCTGAAGGGCAGTGTCATTTCTGAAAATCAGCTCTTAGAACATAGAACAATACAGAACAGAACAGGTCCTTCGGCCCACGATGTTGTGCCGAACATCTATCCTAGATTAAGCACCCATCCATGTACCTATCCAATTGCCGCTTAAAGGTCGCCAAAGATTCTGACTCTACCCAGAGAGTGGTGGGGGCATGGAATGCGCTGCCCGTGGGAGTGGTAAAGAACCCACCCCTGGCATCTCCCCTATACCTTCCACCCTTCACCTTAAATTTATGTCCCCTTGTAACACTCTGTTGTACCCGGGGAAAAAGTTTCTGACTGTCTACTCTATCTATTCCTCTGATCATCTTATAAACCTCTATCAAGTCACCCCTCATCCTTCGCCGTTCCAACGAGAAAAGGCCGAGAACTCTCAACCTATCCTCGTACGACCTATTCTCCATTCCAGGCAACATCCTGGTAAATCTCCTCTGCACCCTCTCCAAAGCTTCCACATCTTTCCTAAAGTGAGGCAACCAGAACTGCACACAGTATTCCAAATGTGGCCTAACCAAAGTCCTGTACAGCTGCAACATCACCTCACGACTCTTGAATTCAATCCCTCTGTTAATGAACGCTAATACACCATAGGCCTTCTTACAAGCTCTATCCATCTGAGTGGCAACTTTCAAAGATCTATGTACATAGACCCAAAATCCCTCTGTTCCTCCACCTGACTAAGAACCCTACCATTAACCCTGTATTCCGCATTCTTATTTGTTCTTCCAAAATGGACAACCTCACACTTGGCAGGGTTGAACTCCATCTGCCACTCCTCAGCCCAGCTCTGCATCATATCTAAGTCCCTTTGCAGCCGACAACAGCCCTCCTCACTGTCCACAACTCCACCATCTTCGTATCATCTGCAAATTTACTGACCCACCCTTCGACTCCCTCATCCAAGTCATTAATAAAAATTACAAACAGCAGAGGACCCAGAACTGATCCCTGCAGAATTCCACTTGTAACTGGGCTCCAGGCTGAATATTTACCATCTACCACCACTCTCTGACTTCGACCGGTTAGCCAGTTTTCTAACCAATTGGCCAAATTTCCCTCTATCCCATGCCCCCTGACTTTCCGCATAAGCCTACCATGGGGAACCTTATCAAATGCCTTACTAAAATCCATGTACACTACATCCACTGCTCTACCCTCATCCACATGCTTGGTCACCTCCTCAAAGAATTCAATAAGACTTGTAAGGCAAGACCTACCCTTCACAAATCTGTGCTGGCTGTCCCTAATCAAGCAGTGTCTTTCCAGATACTCATAAATCCTATCCCTCAGTACCCTTTCCATTACTTTGCCTACCACAGAAGTAAGACTAACTGGCCTGTAATTCCCGGGGTTATCCCTAATCCCTTTTTTGAACAGGGGCACAACATTCGCTACTCTCCAGTCCCCTGGTACCACCCCCATTGACAGTGAAGACGAAAAGATCATTGCCAACGGTACTGCAATTTCTTCTCTTGCTTCCCACATAATCCTAGGATATATCCCGTCAGGCCCGGGGGACTTGTCTATCCTCAAGTTGTTCAAAATGTCCAACACATCTTCCTTCCTAACAAGTATCTCTTCTAGCTTACCAGTCTGTTTCACACTCTCCTCTTCGACAATACGTTCCCTCTCGTTCGTAAATACTGAAGAAAAGTACTCATACAAGACCTCTCCTATCTCTTCCGACTCAATACACAATCTCCCACTACTGTCCTTGATCGGACCTACCCTTGTTCTCATCATTCTCATGTTTCTCACATAGGCATAAAATGCCTTGGGGTTATCCTTGATCCTACCCGCCAAGGATTTTTCATGCCCTCTCTTAGCTCTCCTAATCCCTTTCTTCAGGTCCCTCCTGGCTATCCTGTATCCCTCCACTGTTCTGTCTGAACCCTGTTTCCTCAACCTTATGTAAGCCTCCTTCTTCCTCTTTACTAGACATTCAACCTCCCTCGTTAACCAAGGCTCCCTCACACGACCATTTCTTTCCTGCCTGATAGGTACATACATATCAAGGACACGTCGTATCTGTTCCTTGAAAAAGTTCCACATTTCCACCACATCCTTCCCTGACAGCCTATGCTCCCAACTTATGCTCCTCAAATCCTGTCTTACAGCATCGTAATTTCCCTTCCCCCAATTGTAAAATCTACCCTGTTGTGCGCACCTATCTCTCTCCATAACCAAGGTGAAAGTCACAGAATTGTGGTCACCATCACCAAAATGTTCACCCACTAACAAGCCCATCACTTGTCCCGGTTCATTACCAAGTACCAAATCCAATATGGCCTCCCCTCTGGTTGGACAATCTACATACTGAGTTAGAAAAGCTTCCTGGACACACTGCACAAACACTGCCCCGTCCAATCTACTTGATCTAAAGAGCTTCCAATCAATATTTGGGAAGTTGAAGTCGCCCATGACTACGACCCTGTGGCTTCTGCACCTTTCCAAAATCGGTTTACCAATCTGTTTCTCCACATCTCTGCTGCTATTGGGGGGCCTATAGTAAACACCCAACAAGGTGACTGCACCTTTCCTATTTCTGACTTCAGCCCATACTACCTCCAAAGGCAGATCCCCCTCAAACTTCCTTTCTGCAGCTGTTATACCATTTCTAATTAGCAATGCCACCCCCCCTCCTTTTTTACCACCCTCCCTAATCTTACTGAAACATCTGTAATCAGGAACCTCCAACAACCATTCCTGTCCCTCATCTATCCACGTTTCCGTGATGGCCACAACATCGTAGTCCCAAGTTCCGATCCACGCCTTAAGTTCACCCACCTTATTTCTGATACTCCTTGCGTTGAAGTATACGCACTTGAGCCCATCTCTGTGCCCGCAAGTATTCCCTGTCAGTGCTACCTTCTCCACAGCCTCCCTACATTCTTGGACATCCTGACAAACAGCTAGCTTACTTGCTGAACTACAAGTCCGGATCCCATCCCCCTGCCAAATTAGTTTAAACCCCCCCGAAAAGTGCTAGCAAACCTACCCCCCAGGATATTGGTGCCCTTCTGGCTCAGGTGCAACCCGTCCTGTTTGTACAGGTCCCACCTTCCCCAGAATGCAGTCCAATTGTCCAAATACCTGAAGCCCTCCCTCCTACACCATCCTTGCAGCCACGTGTTCAACTGCACTCTCTCCCTATTCCTTGCCTCACTGTCACGTGGCACCGGCAACAACCCAGAGATGACAACTCTGTCTGTCCTAGCTTTTAGCTTCCAGCCTAACTCCCTGAGCTCTTGAATGACCTCCCCACCCCTCTTCCTACCTATGTCGTTGGTGCCAATGTGTACCACGACTTCTGGCTGCACACCCTCCCCCTTAAGGATTCTGAAGACACGGTCCGAGACGTCTCGGAACCTGGCACCCGGGAGGCAACAAACCATCCGAGAGTCTCGCCCATGTCCACAGTACCGCCTGTCCGTCCCTCTAACTAGACAGTCTCCTATAACTAGCGCTCCCCTCCTCTCCCCCTTTCCCTTCTGAGTCTCAGAGCCAGACCTCACACCACAGACTCCATCACTGCAACTTACACCTGCAAGGCTGTCCTCCCCAACAGTTTCCAAAGCTGTATACTTATTGTTTAGGGGAACGACCACAGGGGAACCCTGCACTGCCTGCTTCTTCCCCTTCCCACCTCTAACTGTTACCCAGCTACCTCTGTTCTCCGGCGTAACTATGTCCCTGTAGCTTCTATCAATTACCCTCTCAGCCTCTCGAGTAATCCTCAGTTCATCCAACTCCAGCTCTTATGTACATACATGGACAAAGTCTGTAATGAAATTGGGAGCACACTGATCCTGATGGAATAAAATGAGCTTTGGTGAGCATGTTAATGCTGCTTAAGTTTACCCAACATTACCAACAATGCCAACTTGCATTATTTTGCTAATAGAGTATATTGATTGATGGAGCAGTAACTAGCTAGATCATATTTGTCTTACTTTGAAGTGTCTTGGCAATTTTCCATATTTCAGATCAATGACAGTTTTGTAATGTTATTGGAACAGTTTGGTTGTGGCATAGTTAGACTTAGAACATGTATTCAGTAAAATAACCAGAGCACTGTCAGGCCAAAGTTATGACTGTGCTTTTAATCTCATGCACTTCTGTGGCAGCTGTCATTTTAATTCTTGAACACTGAAACTCAAATCCTGGAGACATACAACAAGAATGTAAGTAACCACTTAGATTTGTTTCTAGGTCCTGTGACGATAGCACATTCATGGTGTCTCTGTCCTTTTATTTTCATTTTGATCATTAGAATCATGCCTAATGCAAAGTAGCAATTACTGAACGTAAAGTGGGATATATTCTGCTTACAGCTTTTCTCGTCACTATAACACATCATGTCTGTACAGGTTGATTAGAAACATCGATAAACACAACAATCTTTCTTCTATTTAAAAGATATGGCACATCATCACCTATGTAATTATTGTTCTGTTGGCTCCCGACTACAAAAGAGGTAATTGAACTAATTGAGATGCATAAATTGAGCGATAAATTACAGCCCATAATATTAGTGTTCATATGAAAGAAGAGAACTGTGCAAAGCCAGGAAGTGATCAACCAAACAGCTCATTGATGTAGGAGGACAATGTCAAAATAAGCTTGCAGCCTGCTGTGTCATCTGAGAAAGGAGCTTACTCCTGCTGTTGTAACACCTCTAATTATCCAAAAGCTATACAAGCAGACTTTGGTTCACATGGTGAAAAAAAAGCTTTTTAAAAAAGTTAAAAATATATCAACAATTAGCCACAATTGTACACACATAGACAGACATCAGGGCTTCAATGTGTTACTTGAACTGAAATATGTAAGTGGGAATAACTTTACCTTATAATTTGTTAAACTATGAAGTAAAACTGAATTATTAAAATTTACTTTCTATAGGCAATACTCATATCTAAAAAAACTCAAACTTCCGGTTTTTATTGCAAAACAAAGATATGCAATTCTTAAAGTCCTGAAATTTGCACGAGTCCAAAATATGCATAATTATAGATACCCAATGATATCTGAATTCCCAATTCAATCTCCTCTTAAGAATTCAAGTTACTATTCGTATTCCTTCAAGTACTGATTTGGATTTTAGCAATTCTGCTTTGTTCCCAGAACACTTTTGAATACTATACACCTTTGCTGTCTGAAGTTTAAGTGCTAAAACTTGATTTGTAAGATCTCAGTCTTCATCTCCACTATTCATTGGTTAGACTCTGCCAGCAGGTGCTTCTCGGGGGCAGGAAATATATAAAAATTGCAGAGTCCTGAAATGTTAATTTTAGCAGTGCAAACGTCCCTGAATAGAGGCTGGGTAGACATCATTAATTATCTTATCAGAATTGACAGAATATACTAGAAACACAATTAAGTCCAGAACGTGGCCAAAAATAAATTAGAAAACACTTGAAAATGTACATTATCCTCATTTTTCCACCACTGATTATCTTCATTCTTTAAAAAAAATTTAGTAATTGATGGCTCCCTGATGCAAGAGCAAACCAGAATTTGAAATGATTCCTATAGCAATAATTAGCATCAGTATTCTACAATAAGCCAATGAAACACCAGATAGCCATTGAGATAGTTGATGCATTGATTTTAATTTTCCAAAACCCATTAGCTTTGTGGACAGTTACTTTAGATTGGAAAACAGCTAATGTAACTCCTTTATTCAAAAAGGGAGAGAGGCAGAAAGCAGGAATCTACAGGCCAGTTAGCTTAACATCAGTCATAGGGGAAATTTTAGAAGCTATTGAACATATTTTAACAGTGCATTTGGATAAGCCAAAATGGCTCTGTCAAAGGGAAATGATGTTTAAGTAATCATAAATCTAAGTGATTGTTGTACGTCTCCAGTGTTTGCATTTCTATGTCAAAAAAATAAAATGACAGCTCCCACCTCCTATGGCTTTGTTGATTGTCAGTAAGATCAATGCAGGCAAAATACACTAGACATCCATCAATTCTGAGAATTTTAAAAACAAATTAATATTAAATAAAATGTAGTTAGATTTTAAAGCAAATAAATAATAGCAATATATATAAAACTAATATAAAATTAACAATTCCAATGGTGTTTGTTGAACATGATGTGGATAAAGGCTGTATTGTACTTAGATTTCAAGAAGGCATTTAATAAGGTGCGACATCAAATGTTATTATGAAAATTAAAAGCTCACGGTGTTGGGGATAACATTTTATATAAAAGATTGACTGGCTAACAGGAAGCAGAAAGTAGGGACAGAATAGTCTTTTTCAGGCTAGCAGGATGCCGTGGCTATGGGCATATTTGCCAAGTTGGGAAGTCGATTTGCAGACATTTTGTCCTCTGTCTAGGTGACATCGTCTGTGCTTTGGACCCTCCTGTGAAGCTCTGCTGTACCTCTCTTCTGGAATTTATTTGGTTCCGTTTCTGCTGCTTCCAGTTACTGGTTCCAGTTGTTCGTTGCATTGACCAGTATATTGGGTCTAGGTTAATGTGCTTGTTGATCGACTCCATTGCAGAGTGCTACGTATCCAGAAATTCTCTGGCTGTCCTTTGTTTAGCTTATCCTACAATTATTGTATTGTCCAAGTCAAATTTGTGGTCCTTATCACGTATGTATGGCTACTAGGTACAGCTGATCAGGGATGGAGATCGGTAGTTGTCTACCTGTTTACCCTATATAGTTTTTCATGCAGGCTTTGCATGGAATCCTGTAAATTATATTGTTGCTGGACATGATGGGTACAGGGTCTTTTGTCCTGGCGAGTTGTTGTCTGAGCATGTCTGTTGGTTCATGGACTGTCATAAACCTGAGTGGTCGAAGAAATCGGACTGTCAGTTCAGAGACGTTTTTTATGTAAGGTAACCTAGCTAATGAGTTAGATCATGACATGTCCTCATCACAGTGTTTGTCTGTTAGGCATCCACACATGAAATTGTCCGTAGAGGTGTTCTTCCCTTTGTACGTTGGGACTGCTGCAGTGTATTGTAGCCCTTTTGAACACGGTCCTAATGCAGCTTCTCGTGTGTGTGTTTGGGGGGTTGCTGTTGTAATTCAGGACCTGTTTGGTGTGTTGGGCTTTCCTGTACACTTTTATGGTGCATTCACTGTTCTGTGTTCTTTTTATCATCACATCTAGGAATGGGAGTCGAGTATTAGTTTCCTCCTCTCTCGTAAATCTGAACCCTGTGAGCATGGTGTTGATAATCCAGTGTGTGTTCTCAATTTCTGTTCTCTTAATGATAACAAAAATGTTGTTTACATATCTGATTCAAAGTTTGGGGTTGGATTTGTGGCAGGATGAGTGGTAGGACTGTTTGTTCCAACCTCTGCATCACTGCTTCTGCTATGAGCCCAGAGATAGGTGAGCCCATTGCTCTCTTCATATATTTGGCTGTTGAATGTGAAGTGTGTTGTCAAGCAGAGGTCTAGTAGGTTCAGCATGCCAAATGCGACCTCCACCAGTTTCCTCATTTCCCTTCCCCTCACCTTATTCCAGTTCCAACCTTCCAGCTCAGCACTATCCCCATGACCTGTCCATCTCCCTTCCCACCTAGCCGCTCCATCCTCCCCTCTGACCTATCACCTCCATCCCCACCACTATTCACCTATTGTACTCTTTGCTACCTGCTCCCCAGCTCCACTCCCTGCACCCCCACCCCCAATCCCACCCCCTCCCAACTTATCTCTCCAGGCTGGAGGCTCCCTGTCTCCATTCATGATGAAGAGCTTTTGCCCAAAAAGTCAATTTTCCTGGTCCTCAGATGCTGCCTGACCTGCTGCACTTTTCCAGCACCACTCTAATCTAAACTCTGGTTTCCAGCATCTGCAGTCCTCACTTTTGCCCAAATGTGACCTGACAGAGTGTGCAAAATTTTCATGGAACCATGAATCCCATGAACCTCATGGGAAACGAGTTCTTCTTAAAGCAACGGGGATTAGCATATTGCCCAATGCAGACAAGTGGTAAGTTAGGAATGCCGGTGGCATTTTTCACAAGGAAAATCGTGATTGGATCCTTCTGTGCTTTATGTCCCGACACCTGCTTTTCCACGGTGGATGCAAGTGTTTTATCTGGCAGTGCAAGTCAGGACAATCCACTTTCATTGCATTGTACAATTGCTCAGGTTCATACTTTCCTTCACGAATGATGGATCGCAGTTTCAATCTGTAGACTTCCACGGTGCTGTCATCAACAGACTTCTGCTCCCAAGAACGGTGAGCTGCCGAATGCCATAACAACGTTTGAAGCTCTGCAACCAGCCAGAGATACACTGTGATCAGACTCACCAGTGTGAAGGCACTCATGGAAACTGGCAGCTTTTTCCCAGTATCATCAGGCCAGATACAGGAATTCCCTTTTCACACTGCTGTGAAAACCACAAAAACACAGTTGCTCATCCTTTGCTGGCTTCATAATTTTCTTTTTACAGCATTTGCAGTGTCACTTAGGCTGATGAATTTCTCAATTGCTGGTCTTGCTTTCTTGATGTCAGACACTGTCGCTGTTCCAATGTTGTACTCCTGTGTAATTCTCGATGCCTTTTCACCACGATCCAGGGGCTGTAAAATCTCACTCTTCTGTTCAATTATCACTGTGATGCGTTTTCTCTTCACAAACATGGTAATTACGTACAACAAACTTGATCAGTTACACCAGATACAAACTCAGAAAAAGTTGTAGAAGGAATGAAGACACCACTGACTTTGTCATGCATTTTAAAATCCTTTAGCGTGTCAGTCATTTTCATGTGTTAAAATTCTTTCAATATTGCGGCAATTGACTGACTAAGATTGTTGGACTAGTGTCATTAACACCTTATTTGCTGCAATGTTTGCACAGTTTTTTGTGCAAGTACCACCCCTCCCCAATTTCCTCAGTTAAACTAAAGACCCAATCTTTGCACACTTGTTGGTTAAAATTATGTTAACACTGACACAATTGACTGACTGAGATTATTAACATCTCTTTTATGCAACATTTGCAGATCTTCTTCAGTGCAGGCAACCTTCATTTACCCTGTGCTGCTAACAAAAGGTGCGATGGCAACACCATTATTTGTTGTAACGGTTTCACGGGACCATCAGATTCCGTTCGGATAATCCAATTTTCGGATAATTGGTATTTGGATAATAGAGTTTCCACTGTAAATGATTCAAATGCAGAGACCGCAAGTGTGAAAGCTAAATTTGATGACAAAAAAGATGGCTGGGAAGTGAGTTATCAGAAGACATAAGCAACATAGATAGGGATATAAATAAGTTAAGTGCATGGACAAAGATCTGGAAAATGGAGTATAATGTGAGAAAATGTGAAATAATCTAAATAGTGAGGGGCTGCAGAGCTCGGACTCTCAGATGTGGGTGTCCTAAAACATGAATTGCAGAAGGTTAGTACGCGAGTATAGCAAGTAATCAGGAAAGCTAATAAAATGCTATAGTTTATTGCAAGGGGAATTGAATGCAAAGCTATTCAGTTATACATGGCATTGGTGAGACTGCATTTGGAGTGCTGCGAACAGTATTGGTCACCAGAAGGATGTTATGTGTTGGAAGCAGTACTATAAAGGTTTACTAAATTAATACCTGGAGTGAGCAGAATGCTTTATAAGACAAGGTTTTGAAACACAAGATTCACAGGGAACTTGACAAGATGGATGGTTCCTCTTGAGGGGCTGTCTTTTAACACAGAACTAAAACGTTTCTCTCTCAGAGGGTTGAGTGTTTTTGCAAGGTTTGTAGCTCAGGTTGAGGTTTAGGGTGTAGGTTTGCTCGCTGAGCTGTAGGTTTGATATCCAGACATTTCATTACCTGGCTAGGTAACATCATCAGTGGTGAACTCCAAGTGTCTTCCTCAAAAGACAGTGGATGCTGAATATTTAAATATATTTAAGGCAGAGGTAGATATATTCTTGATTATCAGGGATATGCAGGAACGTGGATTAGAGGTTAAAATCACATCAGCTGTGATCTTATTGAATGACGGTACAGGCTCAAAAGGGGCAACTGGGTTATTTGTACCCTTCATCATATTCGTTTTTCACAAACATGCTGGATAATAAGGAAATGCTACAACATGTCACATACTGGCAACTGTAAAATTTAAAACTGAGCTTTATGAAACTCCAGTTAAAAAACTGAAAGGGACACTTTGAAATCTGCCACTTGTCAGAAGATGATGTCTGAATAATTAAATTTTTAAATTTTCTCTGTAAATATGTTCAGAGGCTTATTTAACATTAGTTGGAAACTTTATCATGAACATCTATCTCATCCACCACCAACAGTTATGATGTACTTTCATTAGGCTCATAATGACAAATGCAGCTATGTACACCTGAGGCACATCATGGGTATAGGAAGCGGGATTGACTGCTAGGAGGAATTGATTTATGGAAAATCCTCTGCAGTCTGTATTTATGCATGCAACAAACTGAACTAAAGTGTCTGACCCATAAAAACTCCTGTTTCTACTGTGACACTGCATTTTTTTTTAAACCAAGGTTAAGGATGATGTCAAAGTGCCTTTTGCTTCTATAAGTTGATATTTCCACCGCCACTCAGTCATACCCTCTTCCAACATCGCTTTCAGTGTGTAAGCAAATAGTAGACCTCCGCAGCAAGAATAATGCTTGCTGATAGTAAGATCCTGTACTTGGAGACTTCATGTGGGGAGGCCACTGTGTTGCAGATATCACATAATACTGGGTGACCAGGATGTTCTTCTGCTCTTAAAATCTATCATAAGTGTATCAGAAGGATTTTCAGATTAATAAGTAACTTGTTGAGCTGTGTTATGACAAACCTTCCATGGTCATCAAGTCTTGGGGTGGAACTTGAACCTGGAACTTCTGATCCAGAAATCGGAATATTTGGTTCTCCACTGTTACCCACTTAATCTGTTCTCATACAAAACAAAGTTTGTTCCTCAATCTTTTTCAGTTCTCCTTATATTCAGCTTGGTTCTTTACTGAACCTGACACTTATTTTCAATGTTCTCTCGTTTTCAGTTTAACCTCTAAATGTTTAGTCAGTCAGGAAGCACTAGCTTTGAATACTCTTCTCTACATGGAAATTCAAACTGCCTGTATATTCATAATTTCCTTCTTTGAATCCCATGATATATATTTTTGCCCGCCAATCTTTGATTACAAACCACCTAATATAGATTCATTTTCAAAATATTTAAATTAGCTCTCTTCCATTTAAGTATTTACATATTTATTTCTTCTTTGTGCCATTCCATAACTATGCTAAGCCTAATAAATGATTTCCAACTGAAGCATATTCACTTTCCCCAATTCATTCCCTGAACTAGATCCAACACAGCCTTTTGTCAATATACACTGAAAATACACTGATCAAGGGAACACTTATTTTTTATTTTTTAGGAATTCATCCCCCTCTTTGCTCTTTACACTTATTTTCTCTGTCATCAGTGGGTTTTTTGAAGAACTCCATTCTCACTGACTTTATTTCTTTCTGCAATTGTAAATTTCCTTCATCATCTCCTCTCCACATCCCTGGACACTACAGAACAATTTTTTTTCAGCATTGTGAATATACCTAACCTGCACATCTTGGGATTATGGCAGGAAAATGAATCACCCAAAGGAAACCCACACAGACACAGGGAGAACACGCAAACTCAAAACAGATAGTCACCCAGGGATGAAATCAAACCGAGGCCCTGGTGCTGTGAGGCAGCAGTACTAACCATGGTGCCACCATGTTGCCCCAATTTCTCTTGCACTTAATTTTTAAAAATGAATTCAGTCTTTGAAGTACATCATATTTTCCAAGTACCCAAACAGCAGGAGTGAAATCCTGTTTGATGCCCTGATCGGACAGAAGAAATTAAACACATGCCTTCTAACTTTTCTGAGCAACCTTCCAATGGAAGATCTTTCAGAACCAACTCAGTTCTGCAAATCTTAGGCAGGCTGAGTTTGGGAGGTCAATAGGAGTGATGTGGTAACCAGAGGTGGTGGTGGCGGGGAGTGGAATCAGTTACACAGTAAGTAGATGAGGATTTTTCCATCCATCATCAAATAAGTCAGAACTGTTTGAAGTCTCCAACTCTATCTCAGAGCCAGAACCTTTTGTTTTTGTAAGACAGTCTAGAGGAGCAGGTGAATTACCCATTGAAACACCCACAGAGTCAGTGCGTTGAGACTTCTGAGGCATTCAAGCAATCATTTCCAAGGGGTGCAGTTGATCTTTGACCATCCAGAGATCAATAATGCTACCCTTTCTCTATTTTTCCTCATTTACCTTTCTTGAATACATTGCCAATAAGTTTACAAATAGCTAATTTTTCCTCTGTTTGAGCTAAATCCACGTTATTGCAACCAGATCATCAGTGCATGTCTGTGCTTGTGCCTATAGCTCATCAACCTTATTTACCACCCTCCATGTTTTTACGAGCTCGCTACTGGAGTGAAGCCAAAGTTAGTTAATCAAGGAAATCAGCCAAAACTGGTGTTACTGTACCTGAGGCTGAGCTAATTCAGAAATTATAAGTAAAGACATTTCTGTGCACTTTAGCACAGTGTGTTGGCAGTTAGATGAGTAAGGGAGAGATGGGATGGAAGTGTTCCTTGCTTTGCATTTTCCAACTTATGCACTTTCCAGGAGTTGGCTCTTAACACAGGAGAAGAAGCCAGCATCAAGTGGAGTGTCTGATAAGTAACTAAGGTTGACTATATTCCTAAGGTTTAGGAACTGGTAGTAAAGTTAATTAAATACATTTAAAAATTAAAAATCAATTGAATAATTAAATAGATAATAAATCACATTAAGAATTACAAGACATATGGGTTGTGTCAGCATTTCCCCTAATTTTCTTTCTGGCTGTGCAGACCTCGAAGGTCCGTGTGTGGCCACAACTTCTGGAACCAGACGTCAGTGCTACAATCAACCTGCCAATGTACACAGAACCTTGGAATGACACTGCACGTTCATGTCAAACAGCATAGAGGGATCATTGGCTGCTGCATGTTGGAGCTCTGGGACACCAACAAAATCCATTGCAGCTTGTGCAGCCTCAGCTTAGAGGTTGAGAACTACAGGTTGAATTACAGACACTGCAATGCATCAGGGAGGGTAAACATTACCAAGACACTTTATCCCAGTAGGTGGTCATAACCCTTAAATAGGGTTTTCTGATTTGGTCATTGGTCAGATAAAGGAAGGTGTGACAGGAAGTGAGACAAGTGAGAGGGTAACAGAGAACAGAATTGCAGGAAGCATGACTTTTGCAATTGCTCAACCCATTTAGGTTTCTTTCAACGTATTTGGCTGAAAATGAAGGGTGCGGGATGGATGAAATCACTGGCAAGCACTACCCAGGTACAGGAAACCATTCAAGAGCTGGGGAAAAAAATGCAGTTGTAATAGAAACACAGAACATAGCATATTCAGCCTGCTCCACATTCATTCTGATCGTGGCTGATCATCCAAGTCAATAATCTATTCCTGCTTTTCCCCATATTCAAGATCCTTTTAGCCTCAAGTGCTATATCCAACTTGCTCCTGAAATTAAATGATGTTTTGACCTTGACTGGTTTCTGTGATAGTGAATTCCACAGGCTCACCACTTTCTGGGTGAAGAAATTTCTCCTCCTCAGTCAAAAATGGTCTATCCATACCCTTAGCCTGTGCCTCTGGGTTCTAGATGCCTGTCATAGGGAATATCCTTCCTGCATTCACCTGCTTAGTCTTGTTAGACTTTTATAGGTTTCATGGAGGTCATCCTTCATTCTTCTGAACTCTAGCAAATTGATTCTAACTGATTCAACCTCTTTTACATCAGTCATAATTTTATTAAAAATCACGCAACACCAGGTTATAGTCCAACAGGTTTATTTGGAAGCACTAGCTTCTGGAGCACTGCTCCTTCATCAGGTAGCTGTGGAGCAGGACCATAAAGTCTTATGATCTTGCTCCACAGATACTGGATGTAGGAGCAGCGCTCCGAAAGCTCGTGCTTCCAAATAAACCTGTTGAACGATAACCTGATATTGCATGATTTTTTTTAATTTTCCACCCCAGTCCAACACCAACACCAACACCAACACCACATCATACATTAGTCATGCCATCCCAGAAGTCTATATGGTAAAGCTGCGCTACACTCTCTCTACAATATTCCAGCTGTAGTCTCACCAAGACCCTGTATAAATGCAACTAGACAACTTTGCTTCTGTACTCAAATCATGAAGGTCAATATACCATTTTCCTCTTGACTGCTTGCTCCACCTGCAAGTTTACCTTCACGCAACTGGTATGTGAGGACACCCAAGACTCATTGTATATTCCCCTCACTCAAGTTATAGCCAGACAATAATGCACCTGCCCATTCTGGCTCCCAAAGTGGAGAAACTTACCTATTTATTCACATTATAAAACATTTACCATGCATAACCAAATTATACTGCTATTGTCATGTATATTAAACAGTGTGGTGCTCTCTGCAGCAAAGGGCAACAGCCCAGAAAGGCTGCTTGCTCAGTTGCAGGATTTGGGACATCTGTTCAGGGCAGTGGGAAGTGGAGGATCCAGTCACTGTGGTACATATGAGTTCCAAACATAGGCTGGAGAAGGAAGACACTCTGTATAGCCAGTTTGAGACATTAGGAACCAAATTTAGCATATCTTCAAAAGTTCTGGATTATTCCCTGAATCACACACAAATTAGCATCAGTTTTAAATAAACAACCACTTAAACTGAAATTATGCCCTGTGGTCCTAGACTCTATCACATGGGGATAAACTTCTCCACATTAATGGGGTCAAGTCCCTTGAGAATCTTACATGTTTCAATAAGGTTGCATCTCATTCTTCTAAATTCCAACAAGTACATGCCTAAAGCATTCAACCTCTCCTCATAAGAAAACTCTTCCAAGCAATCAAAAACCTACTCTGGATTGTTGTCAATACCATTATGTTTCCCTTAACAGGGTCAAAACTGTTGACAGTATTCTGGGTGTAATTTGACTATTGCCTTCCACAGTTTTAGCAAGTCTTCCCTATTTTTATGCTTATATAAAATAAAGGACAATATTCCACTTGCCTTCCCTCGAACCTGCTGAACTTGTAGCTTAGCTTTTCAAGATTTATACAAGAGAATTTTCGAATCCCTTGGTGCTGCAGCTCTCTACAGTCTTTCTTCACTCACGTAATAGCCAACTCCTCTATTTACCCTGTCAAAGTGCACAACTTTGCAAGGCATTAAATTTAGCTAAGACAAACCAGGACAAAATTTACACAGTTAATGCTAGGGCCCTATGTAGTGCTGTCACACCGTCCTTCAAAGTGGCATCACAGTAGACAGGGTAGTGAAGGCGGCATTTGGTATGCTTGCCTTCATTTGTCAGAGCACTGAGTTACAGGAGTTGGGACATCATATACAGATGTACAAGATATTGGTAAGGCCACATTTGGAGTACTGCATATGATTCTGGTCACCCTGCTATAGGATGTTATTAAACTGGAAAAGGGTGCAAAAACAATTTACAAGAATGTTACTCAGACTGGAAGATTTGATTTAAGGATAGGCTGGGATTTTTTTCCCTGGAGTGTAGGAGGCTAAGGGTGGAGACCTTGCAGAAGTTTAGAAAATGATGAGCAGCACAGATAAGATGAACAGCCAAGGAATTTTCCCAGGGTGAGGGAGACCAAAACTTGAGGACATAGGTTAAGTTGAGAGGGGCAAGAGTTAAAAGGGACCTGAGGGCAACTGTTTTGCACAGAGGGTGGTGTCTATATGGAATGGGCTGCCAGAGTAAGTGGTAAAGGCTGGTACAATCACAACATTTAAAAGTCATTTGGACAGGCAGATGGATAGGAAAGGTTTAGAAGGATAAGGGCAAAATACAGGAAAATGGAACTAGTTCAGTTTATGATAGTCGGCATTGATGAGTTGAGCTTAAGGGCCTATTTCTGTGCTGTATGACTCTATATCCTATCTGCCAGGATTTTGCCATTCACTTTGCCTGTTTATATACTCCTGCCCACTCTCTGACCACTTGCCTTCCCACCTACTTTTGTGTTTCTTTCCAACTTGGCGATAGTAGTCAATTTATTTCAAGTCATATTACATATCGTAACTAATTGTGGTTCCAGTACTGAACCCTGTGGTGCTACACTCGTTACAGATTGCCATCCTGAAATGCCCTCCTTACCCCAATGAATGAGAAGTAATCTCATTGAAACTTAAAAAGAGATAAACCTTAAAGTATAATTGAAAGTAAGATGTTTCCCCTGGTTGGAGAGTCTAGGACCAGGTAGCATATTTTAAAAATAAGAGGTATGCCATTTTGGTCAGGGATGAGGAGATTCTTTTAAAAACTCAGAGGATTGTGAATCCTTGGAAGTTTTAATCAGAGGGCTTTGGAGGCACAGCCTTTTGAGCAATTTTAAGGTAGAGTTCGATAGATTTCTGATTACCAGTGATATACAATGATATACGGATTGAGGTGGGTAAAAGGTACTGATGAGTTCAATCAGCCATGATCATATTGAATGGTGTGGTAGGCTTGATAGGCTGAATGGCCTGCTCCTAATCTGACATTCCAATCAAAACACCTCCCAAGCAGTCCAGGCAGAAGTTTCATAGAATCCCCACAGAATCATTTTAGCACCCATGATCTACAGTATCATACTTTGTGTGGCAAGAGTGTTCATTCTTTGCATGATCCGTCTGGGAGTTGTCAACTATGCTGTCAGCAGATAAGCCATCATTTGGTTTGCCCTGGCAGCTTAATTGCAACTGATAGTGAAGTTCCACAGAAGGAAGGCATATCTGTTGCCAGAATGGATGCTGACCAGGATGATTTGCTGCCTATTATCAGGCAACAGGCTATTGTTGGGAGAGTGAAATCCCTTCCAGCTCTGATGAGAAATGGGCTTTACTTGCAATCACCAGAAAATTCGATGGCATCCTGCACTGTGGGGATACCTGACATCCGAGTAAGTCCACATGCATGTTCCATCTGCTTTGCTATCAAGAGAGAATTAAATATTGTTTGGTCCCCCTGAATAGAGAACCACATTGCTCTCCCTTTAGCAGTGGATGTTATAAATATCTTCAATTCCAGACTGCAAAGAGGCAGTCATATAAAAGGTTCATCATCAAAATCACCTTCACCTCCACTGGCAAAGCACTGGTTCCCTAGCTCGGAGTTGGTTCGTAGATTTCAGTGAAATCACACTGACCAAAGAGCAGACATTTCACATATTTGAAGGCCTGTTGAAGGCTGGCTGGAAGAAATGTTCCCTGAAAAGCCTTCATATGGCCACCTGTTGAATGTCCATCTAACTTCCACCCTCTTTCAACAATTTGCCCTGCTGTGTGACCTTCAATAATTCTTCAATTCTAAGGGGAATGCCTACTAATGTGGCCATGGGTTTGTGTAGAAGCCTTTTTCATTCTTTTGAGATGCAAGCACTATTGGCAAGACCAACATTTTGATGACCACCTCGAATCACTCTCATCGACAGATACCCTCAGAACTTGTCATGTCAATTTCTCTAGACTTCTGCAGCCTTAGGCACCTCTAGAAAGCTCCACATAGTTGTAGAATCATAGCAACAGCCAAAGGGATAAAACAAAATTGATCCCTTTAAATAGTTCTGATGGCAACGTTCCCTCTACCCTCACGGCAACAAAGAAGTTACACAATGATTTTTTTCAGAGAACAATCTCACATTGGAAACAGAAGTGCAAATCCTCATGCTTGTGATATTTGGTGACTACTAATAAATGTAAGTACAAACTATTAAGAGAGATAAAACAAAGAATTTGATAATCGGCAAGTTTGAGGTTAATTCTGAAGTACCAGAGAAGGGGCAATCAGTTTTGGCTCATCACTTGATTTGTACAGAAGATATGCTTGTAGTTAGAATTAAACTAAATGAGGCTAGATGCTAGTGATTTTGAAGAGCAACTAGGTGATACAGATGTTAACTCAATTCTGCACCACTGGAAAAGTACTCTTAAAAATCATTTTTGCTCTTTTGACAACATGGTCATTAAAATGCGGATCAATCACCATAAGAGATACTTTTCTGTGCATATTGCTTTTCAGAGAGAAGTGTTTTTGTCCTAAAGAGGCAGTGGAAGAACTTTAAATATTGAACAATGACACTTCCAGGATGTCGTATCAGTTTTGAGTGGTATCAGTGAGATCAGTTTTGCTAAGACTACATTACGTTCAACCAAAAGTCTAGAACACAAAAAGCTGGTGTTGACTAGGGCATTCAGCTTGTCAAGCCTACTCGGATACTCAAAATCAACAAAACTGTTCTTATTATTGTCTCAACTTCAACTTCCCATCAGCTCCCAAAAAATCCTTGATTCCTTGCCAAAAACAAAAGAAGTTATCCAAGGTTTTACTTACCATAGAACCACAAACTTGTTTTTATGTAGCACTTTTTAAGAGAACTACATGTCCAACACATCTGACAGCCAATTAAGTATTCTGAAGTGCAGTCACTGTTGCAATGTCAGAAATGTGGCAGCAAATCAATGTACACAAAACTTCCACAAACAGCTATGCAAAAATGGCCAGATAATGTAGTTTTATGAATGTTGATAAACATCATAAAAAGTGTCAAAGGAAAACCTACAGGCATCTTCACAAATTCCTATGAGAGTAGTCCTGCCAAATTTGAGAAGTATGTTATTACTAAGATCAGGGTAGAATTTAAAAATCAGGCATCAGGTTTGTTGAGCTTTTACATATATTGGTTTAGATGTTAAGCAGAGTGTATCCAGAACAATATGAAATCAACAATCCTGTTTAGAAAGTGATATTCTCGTCCTGGTTAATCATACTGGCATATTACAAAGATGATGTCACATCTAAAGGTAATAGAATATGTGCGAAATTTAATTGATCCTGTGAATTACTTAATACTCAGACCAACTGCTAGTTTTGATGTATTGGAGTTACGCTAAAATAAATACACTAAAGTAGAAAATAAAAGGAAAATTAAAACCCGGAGAAAACGTGTACTCATGTTCCCATCTTTGGCTGGTCCAAAGAAATTGAAATTAGACATTTTTATTGATACTAATTTTGTTGAGGAGTTCTCTAGGACAGCTGTGTTCATACTATTTCTCATGGATGAAAATGAGAAAAGCTGGCGTATAGCTTGACAAGCAAAGAAAATATGAAGAATGCATTAAAAAGTACTTTAACTGCTGAAATACCAACTCCTATGGAACCATCTGTTAAATATTTTAAGTGAAATAATGTACAAAGACATTCTGAAGATAGTGTATATACACTGAATCATAGATGTACAGCACAGAAACAGACCCATGCTGACCAGATATCCCAACCTAATCTAGACCCCCTGCCAGCACCCGGCCCATATCCCTCCAAACTCTTCCTATTCAGATACCCATCCAAATGCTTCTTAAATGTTGCAGAGGTAAAAACAATGACTGCAGATGCTGGAAACCAGATTCTGGAATAGTGGTGCTGGAAGAGCACAGCAGATCAGGCAGCATCCAAAGTGCAGCGAAATCGACATTTCGGGCAAAAGCCCTTCATCAGGAATAAAGGAGGAGAGGGTGGAGTGGACAGGTGGAAAAGAAGATAGGCAGGTTGGACAAGTCCGGACAAGTCATGGGGACAGTTTCCTCATTTCCCCTTCCCCCACCTCACCCTAGTTCCAAACTTCTAGCTCAGCACTGTCCCCATGACTTGTCTGGACTTATCCTACCTGCCCATCTCCTTTTCCACCTATCCACTCCACCCTCTCCTCCCTGACCTATCACCGTCATCCCCTCCCCCACTCCCCCATTGTACTCTATGCTACTTTCTCCCCACCCCCACCCTCCTCTAGCTTATCTCTCCACCCTTCAGGTTCACTGCCTTTATTCCTGATGAAGGGCTTTTGCCCGAAACATTGATTTCGCTGCATTGATTTTGGATGCTGCCTGAACTGCTGTGCTCTTCCAGCATCACTAATCCAGAATCTTAAATGTTGCAATTGTACTAGCCTCCACCACTTCCTCTGGCAGCTCATTCCATACATGTACCACCTTCTGCTTGAAAAAGTTGCCCCTTAGGTCTTTTCCCCTTTCAACCTATACCTATGCCCTCTAGTTCTGGACTCCCCCAACCCAGGGAAAAGACTGTCGATTTATCCTATCCATGCCCAACATGATTTCATAAACCTCTACAAGGTCACCCCTCAGCCTCCGATGCTCGAAGAAAACAGCCCTAGCCTGTTCAACGTCGCCCCATAGCTCAAATCCTCCAACCCTGGCAACGTCCTTGAAAAGGTTCAGAAAAATATTTACAAGTTTCACAACATCTTTCTGATAGGAAGGAGATCAGAACTGCATACAATATTCCAACTGTGGCCTAACCAATGTCCTGTACAGCCGCAACATGGCCTCCCAACTCCTGTACTCCATACTCTGACCAATAAGCGAAAGCATACCAAACACCTTCACTATCTTATCTACCTGCAACTCCACTTTCAAGGAGCTAAGAACCTGCACTCCAAGGTCTCTTTGTCCAGCAACACCCCCTAGGAGCTTACCATTAAGTATGTAAGTCCTGCTAAGATTTGCTTTCCCAAAATGCAGCACCTCGTGTTTAGCTGAATTAACCTCCACCCACATCTTCTCAGCCCTTTGGCCCATCTGATCAAGATCCCATTGTAATCTTCTTCACTGTCCACTACACCTTCAATTTTGGTGTCATCTACAAACTTACTAACTATGCTGCTTATGCTCACATCTAAATCATTTATAATGACAAAAAGTAGTGGACCTAGCACTGATCCTTATGGCACTCCGCTGGTCACAGGTCTCCAGTCTGAAAAACAACCCTCCACCACCACCCTCTGTCTTTTACTTTTGAGCCAGTTCTGTATCCAAATGGGTTGTTCTCCCTGTATTCTGTGAGACCTAACCTTGTTCACCAGTCTCCCATAGGGAACCTTGTTGAACACGTTACTGAAGTCCACATAGATCACATCTACTGCTGCGCCCTCATCAATCCTCTTTATTACTTTGTCAAAAAACTCAATTAAGTTTGTGAGACATCACTTTCTACGCACAAAGCCATGTTGACTATCCCTAACAGTCCTTGCCTTTCCAAATACATGTACATTCTGTCCCTCAGCATTCCCTCCTGTCCACCACCAACATCAGGCTCACTGGTCTATAGTTCCCTGGCTTGTCCTTACCACCTTTCTTAAACCGTGAATATAATGTGGATAACCATGCATTGTGGGATAATGCTCTTAGAAATGATGACAGTGAGAAAAGGTAATAATTGACCTTGCTGGTTTGAAAAACATGTTGGAGAGAAAATAAAATCTCTAGACTTTATTGCACCCAAAAACCATTAATTGTTATGCCAAACTAGAAATAATGACAAGTCCTTACCATCCAATGTGCAAAGAGCAAATAAGCCAGCCTTGGATGAATCATCACTGGAGCCTGTAGTGGAAAAAAATAATTGAATATTTACTTACAATAGCAAGTCACTCAGTTGTATCTAACTAGTACAAAGTCTAGTAAAAGGAATGAAACTAAATGGCTCAAATGGCATTGACCAAGGCACCAGAAACAGCAAAGGCACATACACTTCTATTGACTATTCAAAGTTCTTCTTGCTAATATCTGAGAACACGTGTCAAAATTGGGAAAGTTCTCCCACAAGTCAAAAAGTATGGCACTAGAAAAGCGCAGCCAATCAGGCAGCATCCGAGGAACAGGAGAGTCAACAACATAAGCTCTTCATCAGAAAAATGGGGCAAGTGGAGAACTGACAGGCAAATTGAGCGGAGGCTGGGGGGGGGGGGGGGGGGGGGGTGAGAAAGGTAGCTTTGAATGCGATAGGTAGATGAAGGTTGGGGAGGGTATTGGTGATCGGTTGGAGCAGGGGGTGAAGCAGATTGGTGAGGAGAAAGATGAAAAGGTATGACAGTTCAAGATCGTGGTGCCAAGTTGGAGGGTTGGATCTAGGATAATGGGGGGGAGGGGGGAGGAAACTGGTGAAATCGACATTGATTCCATGTGGTTGGAGGGTCTCAAGGCAGAAGATGAGGTGTTCTTCCTCCAGTCGTCGGGTGGCTAGGATTTGCTGGTGGAGGCAGCCCAGGACTAGCATGTCCTTGGCGGAGTGGAAGGTGAAGTTCAACCACACAGAATCAATGTAAATTTCGCCAGTTTCCTCCTCATCTCCCCTTCCCCGACATTATCTCTGATCCAACCCTCCAACTTGGCACCACCCTCTTGAACTGTCATAACCTGTACATCTTCCTTTGCATCTATCTGTTCCAACCTACCACCATCACCCCCCACGTTCATCTACCTATCTCATTCCCAGCTACTTTCCCCTCCCCAGCCCCATCCCCCTCCTGGCCCCTGAAGAAATTGTTGTGGTTCTGCTCGCCGAGCTGTAAGTTTTTGCTGCAAACGTTTCGTTCCCTGGCTAGGGAACATCATCAGTGCGGTGGGAGCCTCGTGTGAAGCGCTGCTTTGATGTTTCTTCCGGTATTTATATTGGTTTGTTCTTGCCGCTTCCGGGTGTCAGTTTCAGCTGCAGTGATTTGTATCTGGGGTCCAGGTCGATGTGTCTGTTGATGGATGTTCTTGCCGTTTCCGGGTGTCAGTTTCAGCTGTAGTGGTTTGTATATGGTGTCCAGGTCAATGTGTCTATTGATGGAGTTTGGGGATGAATGCCATGCTTCTAGGAATTCTCTGGCTGTTCTCTGTCTGGCTTGTCCTATGATAGTGGTGTTTTCCCAGTCAAATTCATGTTGCTGGTTGTCTGAGTGTATGGCTACTAGAGATAGCTGGTCGTGTCGTTTTGTGGCTAGCTGATGTTCGTGGATGCGGATTGTTAGCTGTCTTCCTGTTTGTCCTATATAGTGTTTTGTGCAGTCCTTGCATGGTATTTTGTAAACTACGTTAGTTTGGCTCATGCTGGGTATTGGGTCCTTTGTTCTAGTGAGTTGTTGTCTGAGCGTGGATGTTGGCTTGTGTGCTGTTATGAGTCCTAAGGGTCGCAGTAGTCTGGCTGTCAGTTCTGATACACTCCTGACGTATGGTAGAGTGGCTAGTCCTTTTGGTTGTGGCATGTCCTAGCCACTCTACCATACGTCAGGAGTGTATCAGAACTGACAGCCAGACTACTGCGACCCTTAGGACTCATAACAGCACACAAGCCAACATCCACGCTCAGACAACAACTCACTAGAACAAAGGACCCAATACCCAGCATGAGCCAAACTAACGTAGTTTACAAAATACCATGCAAGGACTGCACAAAACACTATATAGGACAAACAGGAAGACAGCTAACAATCCGCATCCACGAACATCAGCTAGCCACAAAACGACGCGACCAGCTATCTCTAGTAGCCATACACTCAGACAACCAGCAACATGAATTTGACTGGGAAAACACCACTATCATAGGACAAGCCAGACAGAGAACAGCCAGAGAATTCCTAGAAGCATGGCATTCATCCCCAAACTCCATCAATAGACACATTGACCTGGACACCATATACAAACCACTACAGCTGAAACTGACACCCGGAAACGGCAAGAACATCCATCAACAGACACATCGACCTGGACCCCAGATACAAATCACTGCAGCTGAAACTGACACCCGGAAGCGGCAAGAACAAACCAATATAAATACCGGAAGAAACATCAAAGCAGCGCTTCACACGAGGCTCCCACCGCACTGATGATGTTCCCTAGCCAGGGAACGAAACGTTTGCAGCAAAAACTTACAGCTCGGCGAGCAGAACCACAACAACGGATACCCGAGCTACAAATCTTCAATCAGATTTTAAACCTGAAGAAATTTTCCCCTTCTGTTCAAAGTTAATGAATGATAAACCTAGTTGGCACTGTTTGAGATATGTAACATACCCCACCTGGATTTTTGCCAATTTACATCATCCATTCACAGATATCAATAATCTTAACCCACTTCTTACTTTGTTGGCTTTATATTTCTGTAAAACTATTATACATATAACAAGCCAGCAGTTCCCCATTTAAAGGTTTCAATTCCACAATCTTCTTAATATATTTTGCACTTTATCTACTTTTCTGAACACCATGCTCAATATGACAAAATAAACTTAAGGAGCAGTGTTGTTCAAAGTGTCATTTTTCAAAATAGACTTTATATTGCAGTGTTCAGGTTTATGTTCAAATTAAGGTAAGTGGTTCGACAGCACAAAAAGAAGAGCAGAGATTTCTTCCCATGTACGAAATTTCACCCTGCACAAATAAAATAGATTAACTAGCCCTTCTTCACTCGCTGACATTGTTAAATGCAAAATTGGTTGGGTTCTTTTCCTACAAAGATGATTACATTTGCAAAATAATTTACTAATCACATTCCTATATAGTGATGGGACAGTCTGATGATTTTGGTAACAATCAAGACAAAGCAGCCTTCATGTAAAACTGGTTCAAAATAACTATCACAAAATGCATAAAACCTCCTCAGTAATTTAGAATGCTGCTCTAATCTCTTGGATTCCAATGAGTCACTCTCCAGACACATTCAATAAGGTTGTACAGATGTGATTGTTTCAGGAACTTTGCATAAATTTCAGAGATCATGCTTCAAGTCATGGCACATTTTTTGGAAATCTTAAGGTCAAATAGCTGCTATAATATTCATCATCACATAACCGCTGGAGTGCACCCGTTAGAGCACACCAAAGACATCTTTGTCAAAAAAGTCTTGTCACAAGGTTTTATTATCTTTTTATAATCACATGCCTGAACTGTAAATATGAAGTAAATTAATATAAAATGTGCTAATTTCAAATTAAAGTATACTATATATTACAGATGCTATCCAGACACTGGATGGCCATTTGCCTGTTCAAATGATCATAGAACATAGAACAATACAGCACAGAACAGGCCATTCGGCCCACGATGTTGTGCCGAACATTTGTCCTAGCTTAAGCACCTATCCATGTACCTATCCAATTGCTGCTTAAAGGTCACCAATGATTCTGACTCTGCCACTCCCACAAGGCAGCGCATTCCATGCCCCCACCACTCTCTGGGTAAACAGCCTACCCCCAACATCCCCCCATACCTTCCACCCTTCACCTTAAATTTATGTCCCTTTGTAATACTCTGTTGTACCCTGGGAAAAAGTCTCTGACTGTCTACACTATCTATTCCCTTGATCATCTTATAAACCTCTATCAAGTCACCCCTCATCCTTCGCCGTTCCAATGAGAAAAGGCCTTGCACTCTCAACCTATCCTCGTACGACCTATTTGCATTCCAGGCAACATCCTGGTAAATCTCCTCTGCACCCTCTCCAAAGCTTCCACATCTTTCCTAAAGTGAGGCGACCAGAACTGCACACAGTACTCCAAATGTGGCCTTACCAAGGTCCTGTACAGCTGCAACATCACCTCACAAATCTTGAATTCAATCCCTCTGCTAATGAACGCTAATACACCATAGGCCTTCTTACAAGCTCTATCCACCTGAGTGGCAACTTTCAAAGATCTACGAACATAGACCCCAAGATCCCTCTGCTCCTCCACCTTACTAAGAACCCTACCGTTAACCCTGTATTCCGCATTCTTATTTGTCCTTCCAAAATGGACAACCTCACACTTGACAGGGTTGAACTCCATCTGCCACTCCTCAGCCCAGCTCTGCATCATATCTAAGTCCCTTTGCAGACGACAACAGCCCTCCTCACTATCCACAACTCTACCAATCTTCGTATCGTCTGCAAATTTACTGACTCACCCTTCGACTCCCTCTTCCAAGTCATTAATAAAAATTACAAACAGCAAAACACCCAGAACTGATCCCTGCAGAACTCCACTTGTAACTGGGCTCCAGGCTGAATATTTACAATTTACCACCACTCTCTGACTTCAACCGGTTAGCCAGTTCTCTTTCCAACTGGCCAAACTTCCCACTATCCCATGCCCCCTGACTTTCCACATAAGCCTACCATGGGGAACCTTATCAAATGCATTACTAAAATCCATGCACACTCCATCCACTACTCTACCCTCATTCACATGCTTCGTCACTTTCTCAAAAAATTCAATAAGACTTGTAAGGCAAGACCTACCCCTCACAAATCCATGCTGGCTGTCCCTAATCAAGCAATGTTTCTTCAGATACTCATAAATCCTATCCCTCAGTACCCTTTCCATTACTTTGCCTCACCAAAGAAAGACCAACTGGCCTTTAATTCCCAGGGTTATCCCTATTCCCTTTTTGAAACAGGGGCACAACATTCACCATTCTCCAGTCCCCTGGTACCACCCCCATTGACAGTGAAGACGAAAAGATCATTGCCAACAGTTCTACAATTTCCTCTTTTGCTTCCCACATAATCCTAGGATATATCCCGTCAGGCCCGGGGGACTTGTCTATCCTCAAGTTTTTCAAAATACCAAACACATCTTCCTTCCTAGCAAGTATCTCCTCTAGCTTACCAGTCCGTTTCATACTCTCCTCTTTAACAATACGGTCCCTCTCATTTGTAAATACTGAAGAAAAGTACCCATTCAAAACCTCTCCTATCTCTTCCGACTCAATACACAGTCTCCCACTACTGTCCTTGATCGGACCTACCCTAGTTCTCGTCGCATAAAAGGCATCCTTGATCCTACCCGCCAAAGATTTTTCATGCCCTCTCTTAGCTCTCCTAATCCCTTTCTTCAGCTCCCTCCTGGCTATCCTGTATCCCTCCAACACTCTGTCTGAACCTTGTTTCCTCAACCTTATGTAAGCCTCCTTCCTCCTCACAAGACATTCAACCTCCCTCATCAACCAAGGTTCCCTCACACGACCATCTCTTTCCTGCCTGACAGGTACACACACATGTCGATTCCTGATGAAGGGCTTTTGCCCGAAACGTCGAATTTCCTGTTCCTTGGATGCTGCCTGACCTGCTGCACTTTAACCAGCAACACATATTCAGCCACGTCGTATCTGTTCCTTGAAAAAGTTCCACATTTCAACGACATCCTTCCCTGACAGCCTATGCTCCCAATTTATGCTCCTCAGATCCTGTCTTGCAGCATCGTATTTACCCTTCCCCAAATGTAAAACTATGCCCTGTTGCACGCACCTATCTCTCTCCATAACCAAGGTGAAAGTCACAGATTGTGGTCACCATCACCAAAATGCTCACCCACTAACAAGCCCATCACTTGTCCCAGTTCGTTACCAAGTACCAAATCCAATATGGCCTCCCCTCTGGTCGGACAATCTGCATACTGAGTTAGAAAAGCTTCCTGGACACACTGCACAAACATCGCCCCGTCCAATCTACTTGATCTAAAGAGCTTCCAATCAATATTTGGGAAGTTGAAATCGTCCATGACTACTACCCTGTGGTTTCTGCACCTTTCCAAAATCTGTTTCTCCACATCTCTGCTGCTATTGGGGAGCCTATAGTAAACACCCAACAAGGTGATTGCTCCTTTCCTAATTCTGACTTCAGCCCATACTACCTCCAAAGGCAGATCCCCCTTGAACTGCCTTTCTGCAGCCGTTATACCATTTCTAATTAACAACGCCATCCCTCCTCCTTTTTTACCACCCCCCCCCTAATTTTACTGAAACATCTGTAACCAGGAACCTCCAACAACTATTCCTGTCCCTCTTCTATCCACATTTCCGTGATGGCCACAACATCGTAGTCCCAAGTTCCGATCCACGCCTTAAGTTCACCCACCTTATTTCTGATACTCCTTGCGTTGAAGTATACACACTTGAGCCCATCTCTGTGTCCGCAAGTATTCCCTGTCAGTGCTACCTTCCCCACAGCCTCCCTACATTCTTGGACATCCTGAAAAACAGCTAACCTACTTGCTGAACTACAAGTCCGGATCCCATCCCGATGCCAAATTAGTTTAAACCCCCCCCCCGAAGAGTGCTAGCAAACCTACCTCCCAGGATATTGGTGCCCTTCTGGCTCAGGTGCAACCCGTCCTGCTTGTACAGGTCCCACCATCCCCAGAATGCAGTCCAATTTTCCAAATACCTGAAGCCCTCCCTCCAAACCATCCTTGCAGCCATGTGTTCAACTGCACTCTCTCCCTATTCCTTGCCTCACTGTCACATGGCACCTGCAACAACCCAGAGATGACAACTCTGTCTGTCCTAGCTTTTAGCTTCCAGCCTAACTCCCTGAGCTCCTGAATGGCCTCCCCACCCCTTTTCCTACCGATGTTGTTGGTGCCAATGTGCACCACGACTTCTGGCTGCACACCCTCCCCCTTAAGGATTGTGAAGACACAGTCCGAGACGTCTCGGACCCTGGCACCCGGGAGGCAACAAACCATCCGAGAGTCTCGCCCATGTCCACAGAACCGCCTGTCTGTCCCTCTAACTATAGGGTCTCCCATGACTAGTGCTATCCTCATCTCCCCCTTTCCCTTCTGGGCCTCAGAGCCGGACCTCGTGCCAGAGACCCGGTCACTGCAGCTTACCCCGCTAGGCTGTCCCCCCAAAAGTATCCAAAGCGGTATTTCTGAGGGGAATGACCACAGGGGATCCCTGCACCGCCTGCTTCCTCCCCATCCCCCCTCTAACTGTTACCCAGCTATCTCTGTTCTTCAGCGTAACTATGTCCCTGTAGCTTCTATCTATCACCCTCTCAGCCTTTCGAATAATCCTCAGTTCATCCAACTCCATCTCCAGTTCCCTAACGCGGTCTGTGAAGGGCTGGAGCTGGCTGCACTTCCTGCAGGTGAAGTCGGCAGGAGCATCAGTGGTCACCTCTACCTCAAACATCCTGCAAAAGGTACACTCCACTGACTGCACTAGCATAACTCTACACTTAGTATCCAAAACAAGAACACTAAGTAGCTTACCTGTTCAGCCGACTGAGTCCTTTTTTTTAGGTTAGATGAGGAGGGAGTATGGGAGACACTACACGTGTAGTGCACTGCGAAAAGCAAACGTTAATTTAAACTGCTCTCCACTTACCTTCCGGCTCCCCTTTCTGTGCACCCACTGTAGCATATGTAGTAATGATCATTCATTACTACTGATGATTTATGAAGAACTTAAGAAATAGGAACCCCAGTCAGACATTTAACCTTCCCATCTACTCTGCCATTAAAGTAACTGCGGTTGGCACACTACATAACTTTGGAACATACGAACTAGGCAATTAAGAGGGCATCTGTGCTAATAGCTGTACGGTAACTGCTCAAATTAGAAGTTAAGGCAACTTGGAATCTCTTCATTACAATTTTAGCTCAATTATTGATGAAGGCATTCAAGGACAGATGCACATACCTCTACTGATGCTACCAATTAAGTGAGTGGAAACATTTTTGTTGTGAATTCTGCCCGAAGTTTGGCGAAGGACAACATCCCGGATAAGACCTTCACTATAGAGAAGGAAAGAAAGAAAATGTGGGATCTGAAAAGAGAATTAATGATATAAACAAGGTTTTGAAAAAAGCAATTTTACCATAAGGAGGAAATCAGCTGTGTACTTACTAAAACAATATTTGCCAAATTTAATATTTTAATTTTCCAATACTCAACATCGTCTACTCATACTTCAATCAGGCACCAGCCTTGTTCGAGATAACAACATTTGAACAGTCGCAAAGTTAAAGTTATGCCTTACAGCTAATTAATTAAGTAGCTGAGCCACACAGTCAAAAGAACGTTAAAATTTAATCCCCAAACTGCTCTGAATAATGGAAGCCAAGAGAGATGAAACACGAACACTAGCCTCTGTACTACTTGGTCAAGGAAGAGGAATCAACTAAGTTCCTATTTCCGATTACTACTGAACCTTGTTTTACAAAGCACACACATTAGGTGGAAAAAGTTTCTAGACGTACTTGAAGTATGTCCGATTGTCTGGTAAATTCCTAAAATCCATTACTCTATACTTATATTAAGAAAATCACCAGGCCCCAAAAGCCTTTGATATTTTTGTTGAAACAAAATGTCTACCTATGTCTTAGAAATAATCAATGATACACCTTTCACTACCTTCTGAAACAAACTTCGGACAACCCTCCGAGGGGGGAAAAAAGAAACCCCTCATCTCTGTCCAAAAAGAATAGCCCCTAATTTCAAAAGTGTCCTCTAGTTCTGTACTTACCTACAAAAGGAAACATCCCATGTTTACCTTATGAAAATCATTCAGCCCTCACACTTCTAAACTTCAGTGAAAACCAGCCCAAGCCTGCCCAACCATATCTCAAAAGACTACACATTCACTCCAGGTATTAATCTAGTGAACTTCCTCTGAATGACCTGCATTGCATTTACATCCTTCCTTAAATATGGACACCAAAACTACACAGTATTTAAGACGTAGCCTCATATAAAGCATAACTTCCTTGCGTTTATGTTCAGTTCCTCCTATAATAAAGAGCAGCACTCTAACAGCCTTCTTAATCACTAGCTGTACATTTTGTGACACCTGATGTCTCTGCACCTTCCAAAGAACAACTGATCTTGTAATTCCTCCGAGCAAAGTAAGCCCTCTCAAACTGTGCTTTATTGAATTTCAGTTGCAGTATTCTCCTCCTCAGGTAAGTTTTGGGAAAGTTCCACTGATTATTAACTATTACCCCTGTGGAAAATATCTCTTAACCCATACATTACTCCTCTTATTTTATACCCATCTTTCAGTCCATTCAGCATCTGCCCACTCCCCCACTTCAGGTCCAGAAAGTTACCATGAAACTCTTTCTGGTTATCAAAGGCCTTCTGTAAATACACACATACCAAACTCACTGTACATGGGATCCAAGTCTGTGTTTGTTGAGTGTGTTCTGGTTGGAATACCATGCTTCTAGGAATTCTTGCACGTGTCTCTGTTTGGCTTGCCCTAGGATGGATATGTTGTCTCAGTTGAAGTGATGTCCTTTCTCATCTGTATGTAAAGATATTAGTGAGAGTGGGCCATATCTTTTTGTGGCTAGTTGATGTTCATGTATCCCGGTGGCTAGTTTTCTACATGTTTGTCATTTATAAAATACCTGGCAAGAACTGTGACATCAGTTTTGTTTGTTGTCTGTATAGGGTCTTTCAAGTTCATTCGCTGCTGTTTTAATGCTGTTTTAAAACAGTAACTAATGAACTTGAAAGACCCTATACAGACAACAAGCAAAACTGATGTCATTTAAAAAATATCTTGCAAGAACCGTAACAAATACTACATTGTACAAAAGGCAGAAAACTAGCCACCAGGATACATGAACATCAACTAGCCACAAAAAGACTTGACCCACTCTCACTTATATCTCTACATACAGATGAGGAAGGACACCACTTTGACTGGGTCAACACATCCATCCTAGGACAAGCCAAACAGAGACATCCACGAGAATTCCTAGAAGCATGGCATTCCAATTGCAACTCGATCAACAAACACATTGACTTGGATCCCATTTACCACCTCCTGAGAAAAAGAACAGGAAATGGCATCACCATAGGAAATGACATTACCAACCCAAGGAAACCTAAACACGTAAATAAAAAGTGGGACATACCATCAGTGTTTCACTGGAGGCTCACTGATGATGTTACCCAATATGGTGACGAAACACCCGAAAACAAACCTTCCAGCTCAGTGAGCAAACTTACATTCAGGCAGAGATTAATCAAGAACAATCAACATGGACTTGTTAAGGGGAGGTCATATTTGACCAGCTAGACTGAATTACTTGAAGACGGGATGAGGCATGAGGACAATCCTCATGATTTAGTCCACATGGACTTTAGCAAGGCTTTTGCTAAGGTCCTGCAAAGGTAACAGGCCACGGGATCTAAGGAAATTTGGCAAATTGGATCCACATTGTCTAGTTCCTGCTTCTCAGCCAATGATGTTTGAAGGATCATTTTCCAACTCAAAGAATTTGTCCTGTTGGGTCACACAGGAGTCAGTGTTGGGGCCCTTGACCATTATGGCTATAGGTTGGTATAACCAATCATATGTATGGTATATGATTTAGACTTGAATGTAGGAGTTAACAGTTCAAAGATGACACAAAAATTGCTACCTGTAAATAATAAGGAGGATAACCTTAGCCACAAGGGGATATAGATGGGATGATCAGTGGCAAATGGAATTCACTCTAGGTAAATGTGAGGTAATGCTCTTGGGCAGGACAAACAAGGCAAGGGAATACATTATGAATAACGGGACCCTGGGAAGCACAGAGGATCAAAGGGACCTTGGTGTGCATGTCCACCAGACCATTACTGGGACAGATGGCTGGTGATTAAGGCGGCATATGGGATATTTGCCTTCGTTAGCAGATTATATAGCTTAAAAGCAGGGAGGTTATGCTGGATAAAACATTGCTTAAGCCTCAGAATCTGTATGGTGTTCAGTCCTCGAATCTACATTGTAGGAGGGAATCTGCATCTAGACAAATTTACATTTACATCTAAGTAAATGGTGGCCTGAGGCAAGCCTTGCAAAATGTTCTCCATCATCTGCTGCAAAATTGAACTGGCTGACGATACGTTGAATGGCAGCGTCACATATTAGTACAGGCTCTTATGGGTATTAATTGTAGTATACTTCTGAGAATCCTGGTTTAAATGCAATTGCAAGTAAGCGTGGCTCATGTCAAGCATCATGTCGGACAAACCGCGTGCTAGCTTTGCATACAAATTCTCCGAAGATTTGGGTATTTATCAAACTGCAAGAAACAAAATACCCACAAAGGCGAAATGATCCTGCAGGCTTCAAAATTAGTACATTCGGTGTTGCCCATTCTATGTTATGGACTGGTTTGATGATTCCTTCACTTTCCAGTCTAACTTCTGCTTCTACTTTTGCCCATAAGGCAAGTGGCACTGGACAAGCTTTGCAGAATCAAAGAATTGCTTCCTGGTAAATGTGCAAAGTTGTTTTGGCTCCTCTGATTATCCATAGACCTTCTTGCAAAGTTTCCAGGTATTTAATTAGGACTTTACTCAGGCAGTTGTTTTCTAACTGGACAATGTTGAATCAATTTCACCCTAACAAGCTTCAGCGCAAGCCTTCTACTATAAGCACTGTAACCAAATCAACTGCTTTTCATGAGAGACCAAAACAGAGGTTGTATTCATAATCTGCAAAGATTCCCTGGTATAGGTTCTCAGGCTGGCTGACGTCTTGCATAAATTTAAGGGCTGGAGTCCAGAACGAATTTTATTTTAAAAAAAACTTATTCTGCGATCACTGATACAGTCGCACTGGTATCAACCTCCATTTGAAGTGGTTGGTCATTTAAGCAGATGTTCATCTTCATTGATTCTGATTTGGATGTTGCTAAGCAATTTAACTGCTCCACACCAGTTGCAGATGGAGCTTCCAGGGTACAAACTCTCCTAGTCACCATCCTAGATACTGGTCTACAAATGGAGTAAGGCAATTTAAGAGTAGTAGGACTTTATTGCTGTCCCAAATTCGCATATCAACAACAATTACAATGTCTTACTGGACGTTAAAGAAAATTGTAACTATTTGGCCAAGACGTAGCTTGGTTTTGGGTTTTGCTGTGGGTCGGTGTGAAGTTGTTCTTAGCAGGATATTTCTGAGAGAGATTATGTAGTTGCTGGTGTTCCCCAAGCTCAGACAGACTGGCGAACAGATCCACTTCTATTGGACTACCTTGCAACTCAAGTGCTCCACTTGCAGCATTTTCCAATGATAAAGCCAATTGTAGCACCTGTTTTAAGTCCAGTTAAGCTTCAGCCAGGAGGCATTTTTGCATAGTTACATCATTAATCCTGCATACTAGATTATCTCTCAGCATCTCATGAAAGATTAAACCAAATTCACAAGCTTCTGCCAGTCACCCTAACCTAACCAAAAACCCCTTAGTTCTCAAATTGCCAAGTAAAAGTGTTAGCATCTCAGATTTAAATGGTACTTGAGATCATAATATTCCTTAACTATGTCAATCAAGTCCTGAAAGGCTTTAGTATCTGGTACCTCAGGAAAAGCAAGGGTCCTAATGATGGAAAAAGCTACAGCTCCACAGGCTGTCAGGAGATTTTTGTCTGTGACAAAGTTGCTTGCCTGGAAAAATAATGCTTTTTTCCCCACAGACTGCGCCTTGTCCTCAACAGCAGGGTCAAATGAGTGAAGCTTTCCAAACAAAGGCATGGGGCAAGAAAATGCCTACTCCCAACTTCAAAACAATTGTTGCAGGCGAGTTTCTTCAGGATCATGCTTCATTCTCATTTATTGAAATAACTCTTCAGAGGCTGGCATCCCATCTCCAATCATCCTTTATTCACAAGTACATAGTCTTTGACAAAGCACTACCCCTTACTAAGGCAGGCATTCAGTCCCAACACCCTGACATTCAACCTTTTATGTCAACCAAGTCTCCTGATTGGGGCTGTTTATCTGGTCCAATCGGGGAACACATTCCAGCTGGATCACCTTGTGACAATGACCACAGAGAGATTTACTGTGACTTGATTTGTATCCTGGGCTGGAGAATTTTGGTTATTTAGAAAGGTTGGACAGAATGGGATTGGTTTCCTCAGGGCAGAGACACAATTGAGATATTTAAAATCATGAGGGCATTGATAGGGCAGACACAAAGAAACTTTTCCCTTGATGGAAGGGTCAAAGACTAGGGACACAGATTAATGTAACGGCAGAAAGATTAGAGGAGATGTAGGAGCACTTTTTCACCTAGAGCGTAGTGGTAATCTGAAATTCACTGCCTATAAAAGTGTGGTAGAGACAGAAGCCCTCATAACAATAAAGTTGCACTGGTAATGCCAAGGCATGATACAAAGGCTGGAAAACTGGATTAGATTCATTGGGTTTTTGATAGGCGTGGACATGATGGGCTGAAAGGCCTTTTCTGTGCTGTGGTGCTTTAAGACTTTATGACTCTAACTTCACTTTTGATGATACAAATTACATATGTGGTTTACCAGTCTTCTGGCAATCTTCATTTTTGCACTGAATATTTAACTTAGACATTGGTGCTATGATTCTCTCATCCCTGGTTTGCTGAATATCTGCAGGTGCAATCCATCTGCACTTAATTATCTTCACTCTAACCTCTTACTATGCTCCAACTTCCCTATTATCTATATCCTCGACCTCCAACTCAGTTCTAAAATATTTCAGCTGAAACAGGATACATAAATGGTTTTTTAAAACTGTATATAGCTGAATGAATATGTTCACTGAATACACAGGCATTAACAATTTATAATACTTACTGAGAACTGAGTTGTTTTTCTTTTATACATTTTCTTTCCTCTTGTACCCTCAGCTACAAATTCTTGAATCTGGCCAAGAATTCCAAACATTCAGTTTCTCTTTCAACATTGGGCGGCACGGTGACACAGTGGTTAGCACTGCTGCCTCACAGCGCCTGTAGACCCGGGTTCAATTCCCGACTCAGGTGACTGACTGTGTGGAGTTTGCACGTTCTCCCCGTGTCTGCGTGGGTTTCCTCCGGGTGCTCCGGTTTCCTCCCACAGTCACAAAGATGTGCGGGTCAGGTGAATTGGCCATGCTAAATTGCCCGTAGTGTTAGGTAAGGGGTAAATGTAGAGGTATGGGTGGGTTGCGCTTCGGCGGGTCGGTGTGGACTTGTTGGGCCGAAGGGCCTGTTTCCACACTGTAAGTCTAATCTAAATTACAACAGTGACTAAACTTCAAAAAGTACTTCATTGATTGTAATGCACTTTAAGATATCGAAAATTATGAAAAATGCTGCATAAACACAAGTCTTTTTTCATGATTGACTGCAAGAAGCTCTGCATGACCAGTCCAGCTTCCTCAGTATGGATTCATCTACAAAATGTGCACATGAAGAGGATCACAAATACAAATCTGCTTCTTGATCCTACATACTTCAGTGATGATTTTCCCCAAATCATTAATTTATTTTGCAACAAAAACTAATACTAAATCTACTAGACCATTTCACAACTGTGGGGAATGTCATTCTAAGTAACTGGACATAGATTAAAAAGGGCAATTTCACAGATTCAACTAACCAAACCATCCCTATTTCTGCACACCAGTGCAATATACTCAAAGTATTCAGAAAGTTACTCCTTTAATAAATATATTGTATGTAAATTTAAATGTCTGGTTTTGTCATTTACATCTTTAAAAACACTGCACATCTATTCCCCAATGATAGGCCTTTCTTCTTAATCCCAAATTTATGCTGTAGATGCCAGTAAGGCAGGAGCAGCACTAGCCAAAGTACATTTAAAACCAACCTTTTTGTCTTTCTCATGGACAGCCACACTCCAACCCAAAAGACCTCATGATAGTAACAGCACTTTGACGACATACTGTGGCCTGCAAATGTTACTGCAATTTAGCAGTTGCTAATGATATTTAAATTGTGTGCACAGGATGGAGGAAATTGTGATGTGTAAAGATCAACTTTCATGATCCTCAACCAGATTTCCATTGCCAATTTCCTTTCACTTTTGTCCATACTTTTTAATCTCCTGCTTTAGCAAAAGCTACTAAAAATGTTAACATACTTTGGAGCACCTCAAAAATTCACTGAATTTTTGTCCCCTATTGCAACATTACAGTTCTAACTTCCCTAACCCTTTATATGTAAGTAATTTTCCTACTAATGTATTCAATAGATCTCAGGCTGTAAGTTTGCTCACTGAGCTAGAAGGTTTGTTCTCAGACATTTCATCACCATGCTAGTTACCATCATCAGTGAGCTTCCATTGAAGCACTGGTGTACTATCCCACTTTCTATTTGACAGCCTTGGTCTGTAGTGGTGGTGGCATCACTTCTGGTTCTTTTTCTGAGAGGTTGGTAAATGGGATCCAAATCGATGTGTTTGTCAATGGAGTTCCGGTTTCAATGCCAGATCTCTAGGAATTCCCGTGCATGTCTTTCTTAAGCTCTCCCAGAATGTGTGTATTGTCCCAGTAGCACTTATGTCCCTCATTGTCTGGCTGAGAATTTCACTAGTAGGGATACTAGTGATAGTTGGTCATGTGTCTTGGAGGCTAGTTTCCTGCAACGTAATGTTTGTCTCAGTCCTTGCAGGGTTTTTTTTTAAAACATGATGTCTGTTTTGCCCATTAGCACAGGGTCCTTTAGATTCATCAAGAGTTGTTTCAATGTGTTGGTTGGTTTATGGGCTACCATGATACCAAGGGGCCAGAGTGGTCTGGTCGTTATCTCCGAGATATCTTTAATGTAAGGTAGTGTGACTAGAGTCTCTGGGCGTGTTGTGCAAGAATCGGAGGACTGTGTTTATCAGGTACTTGTTGTTCTTGAATAAGTTGCATGTTTCTCTTCAGCATCTTATAATTCTTGGGTGCTGCAGTGTGTTGTGGTTCAATTAATTAACGTCCTGATGCAGCTCTGCTTGCGGGTGTTGGTACGATTGCTCCTGTAATTGAGTATTTGGTCAGTGTGTGTGTGGCTTTCCTGCAGATACTGGTCTGCAGCTCTCCATTGGCATTTTGTTCTCCTGTGACATTTAGGAAGGGAAGTCTATTGTTGTTCTCTCCCGCTTTGGTGAAATTTATACCAGTAAGGATGTTGTTTGTGTGTTTGTGGGTTTCTTCTAATTTGTTCAGTTCCATGATAACAAAGATGTCATCCACATAGAGGATCCAAAGCTTGGGCTGGAACGAGTAGCCCTCCCCATGATTCAGTGTAAGCTTTGAATCCGCTATGTGGATGACACCTTTGTCATCATGAAACAGGACAGACTGCAGGAAACTAGCCACCAGGATACACCAGCACTAAATAGCCACCAAAAGATACGACCAACTATCACTAGTATCTCTACACACCGAATACAAAGGACACCACTTCGACTGGGACATTCTGGAACAGGCTAAACAAAGACACGCATAGGAATTCTGAGATGCCATCAACAACACAAACAGGTCGATGTGGGTACCATTTACCAACCTTTCAGAGAAAGAACCGGAAGTGATATCACACACCACAAAAGACCAAGACACAATAGAAAGTAGGACAGTACACCAGCACTTCAATGGAGGCTCACTGATGGTGTTACCTCACATGGTGATGAAACATCTGAGAACAAACCTTCCAGTTCAGTGAACAAACTTACACCTGAACCACACCCGAGCTATAAATCTTCACAAAAATTGCATTCAATATGTCTGTCTGATTCTCTATCTAGCATACTGAATAATTACGCAAATTATGGACTGCAGCTTTGAAAGAGGATGGGTCACCACCCATTCTCAAACACAACTAGAGACAGGCAATAAATATGGCCAGCCAGTGACACCCACATCCCAGAGAGAACTTGTGCCAGATTTTACTCAATTTCAAAATTTACAAGCGAAGAAAACCAAGCCTTTTGCATTTACAAAAACAAAACTTAAAAATGTGTTTGATTGACCCATTTAATAGAGAAGGAAGCTGTGGGAGACAGAAGATAGACTTTAAACACATTAATAATTTTGCACATAATGCACACAGGAAATGTTTTCACATGACCGTAAAAACTATATGGCTTTTTCAAACTGACTAAGTTTTAGTACCACAAAGTTTCTCAATTTGAGTTAGTTTCCTGATAGACTGTCTTTTGGCCTGTTGAGGTTGTCCATGACACTGGTGAGATCTCTTCTGGAGTACTGTGTCCAGTGCTGGGTTACCCTGTTATAGCAAGGATATTATTAACCTGGTGAGACTTTTGAAAAGATTTATCAGGCTGTTGCCAGGTATAGAGGTTTGAGTTATAAAGAAAGGTTATTAACTTGGGGCTTTTTTCACTGGAGCAAAGGAGTCGAGAGGTTACCTTATAGAAGTTTATAAAACTTCTAAAGGTAGGGTATACAAAGGGTTAAAGGGAGGTGTCTTTTCCCCAGGATGAGGCATTTCAAGACTAGGGGGCATATTTTTAAGGTGAGATGAGAGAGATTTAAAAAAAGACTCAGGGCAAATGTTTTACTCACAGGGTGGTTCCTATGTGGAATGAAATTCCTGAGGAAGTAGCAGATGCAGGCACAGTTACAATGTTTAAAAGACACTTAGCTACTTACATGAATAGGAAAGGTTTGAAGGGATATGGACCAGGAGCAGGCAGGTGGGACTAGTTTAGTTTGGGATTATGTTCTGTGTAGACTGGTTGGCCCAAAGGACTTCATTGTACCAGTGAAAGATCATGCTGCATTGTAAACATAAAAAGGTTATAGTTATGTTTATGGATGAGGTTTAATGACACACCATCCCAGAAAAAAGACCAAAGTCATCAACAGGGTGCATTGTTGCTCCAACCAGTAGTTTGAATTAGCCACCTCCAGTTTGATTCTAAGTGCAGTTTGAATCTACAGCTACCGTCAAATCCAATGCACTTACGTTGGGGTAATCTCTATTGGCTTGGTTCCTGAGGGCCATAACCCTAATGGTGATATAGCTCAAGGGTTTTCATACAGCTAATAAAATTATATTTAAAGAAGTCAAATTATTCTTGTCACTGCTGGAGAAACTTCCATGTACCACTGTTATTAAAACTTGTATTCTGCAATGACTGGCAAAAACAGGCAGCAATATAATTAACCTTAGGGATTTTTTTTTCTTTTTTATTCATAGGGTGTGGCCATCACAGGCAAAGTCAGCATTTGTTGCCTACCCCTAATTGGCTTTGAGCTAAGTGGCTTGCTTGGCCATTTCAGTGGGCAATTGAGTCAACTGCATGCCGTGTGTATGAAGTCACATATAGGCCAGGTGAGGTAAGGATGGTAGATTTCCTTCCAAAAAGGACTTTGGTGAACCAGGTTGGATTTTACAATAATCAATGACCATTTCATGCTTATTATTATTGCGACTAACTTCAAATTCCAATAGAATTTGAACCCACGTTTCCAAATCATTAGGCTAGCTCTCTAAATTACTAGCACTGGATTAGATTCTTGAGACACACCACATAATATAATATAATATAATATAATATATGATCAAATTACTTTACCAATATACCCCAATGTCCCCATTATACACTTGAATAGATATATATGGCTTTGGCCTTGCACACAGACAGCAAGGCTAATGAGAGAAGCGGGTGGCTTAATCAGCAAGTCCAGTTTTAATGGTGTATAGGCACTTAAAGCTTTGTCTACTGTGTTCTACCCTACAGCATCATCTAACTCAAGTCTCAAACATGCTTCTCGAGTTTCCAAGTCAGATGATGAGAGATGTTACAATTACTTAAGACAATAACCAAAGGACAAAATATGACCTCTAGATACGGAGTCCTTGGAGTGGAGTTCAAACCCAATCCTTGTGACTCTGAAATGGTAATGCTAACCGAAGGTTCACTTTGAAATTAAAGGAATCTGGGTAGTCATAATATTACAGCCCTTATCAAGTTTGAAAATAAGTTTTAAATATTTTCAAGGCTAGGATTAAAATAGCATAGAAAATTATCCTGGTGGGGTCCAAAACAAATAAGGAAAAATGACAAATTGGCATAGCATTCGACTTCTGATGGATGTCCTATTTGATGTTTCAAAGTATTTTCCACGAATACTTGATACATTGCAAATAAAATGGACACGTAATGAGAATAAAAGAACTTTGTGTTGAAATTGTTCTTATAGTGATATAAATAGACTTTGAAATTTTACCTGCTAGAGACATCAGATGGATCTCTTTCTGGTACCCTCTCTTGATCCAATCGCCAGGTACACAGCAGAACTGCATACCCACAGCCTGGCTGTGAGACCATCAGTTCGGGGGTCCCATCAGGCCCTGGATTCACAGTAAGACTATCTACCTATGCAACAGAATGTAAATCAATAAGGGTCAAGGAAAACTATTTGATGTGCAAACATAACTTTCCAATATCGCCATAGCTCCCCACCTGCTCTCTCAGCTTGAAGAGCAAATCACAGAGTAATCTCATCTAGGACTGCCTAATCAGTGAATTACATAAGTTCACAATGGTATTTTAATCTTTTTATGGTCTTGAACCTTTATAACTTTTGCAAACTTCAGTTCACCATGCTCAGAACTCACTTATCTTTCATTCATGCCTTCCTTACTTGCATTTCACTATTGGTGATCATGTTTTCAACTGAAGAGTAACCTACCCAGACCCATTCCCCTACATTTACCCCTGACTAATACCCCTAACCTACACATCCCTGAACATTATGGGCAATTTAACATGGCCAATTCCACAATCCAAAGATGTCCAGCTTAGTTGGAGGAAACCAGAGCACCTGGAGGAAACCCATGCAGACACAGAGGGAATGTGCAAACTCCACGCAGACAGTCGCCCGAGGCAGGAATCAAACCCAGGTCCCCAGCACTGAGAAGCAGCAGTGCTAACCATTAAGCCACCATGCTGCCCAAATGGAGCACTGAAATTTGATGGGAGACTTGACAGAGACGATGTGGGGCATAGATAGAATGGAAAGAAAAACACTTTTTCATGAGTACAGGGGTCGTTAATTAGGGGAATGGATTGAAGGTAAGAGGTAGAAATTTAACAGCGGAGTTTAAGAAAAGTTGTTTCACCTAGAAGTGGTGGGGATCAGGAACTTACTGCCCGAAAATGTGCCTGAATCAGAAACTCTCATAACATTTAAGCAGTATTGAGATATTCATTGGTGTTGCCATAAACTCCAGGACTAGAGCCAAAATCTAGAAAATGGGGTTTGTGTAGTCAGATCTTGGCACAGGCACAACAGGAAGTCTCCTCTGTGCAGTAAGCACCTCCAAGTATACAGTAAGGGATGTACTGCTAAGGCTATATAAGACTCTGAGCAAACCGCATTTGGTTTGGACTCCAAATATATGGAAGGATATGCTGGCCTTGGAGGATCACAGAAATGAGAAAGTAATACTCAGTTATTCAAGGCTGCTTTGCCATTTGATTAATGGCTGATATATATCCTGTATCCGCTCACTCATCTGATCTCTGTAAACTCTGGAATATTCTTAACGAAAGTAGGTCTTGAAATTTCAAATGACGGGCCCTACCTCTCCCTCAGCAACCACAGATTTTGGGAAGTCCAACATACATTCCTTGGTAACCCTTCTTCTTTATTCAATGAGACTTACTTTGTTGCTTCACGAGGAAGTTTGAGAGTTCTTTCTGCTCAGCCGGCATGTGAATGAACGATAAAAGACCAAATGCATTTTGTTGATAAACTGGAAGCAAATTCGCCCTTTTTCTTCATTCAGCTATTTCCTTTTGCTAATTGTTCTTTGCAAATTAGCTGCCATGTTTCCTACATTATAATACTGACTGCAATTTTAAAGAAGTGTTCCAATGACTGGAAACATTTTGGGCTATGCAAATCTTTATTTTTATAACCTTCCTCTTTGGCCAAGCTTTTGCTTGCATCTCTTACCTTTCTTGGCTGAAGTTTTTGTCTTCCTCCATGAAGCATTTGATATGTTTTTATAAAATGAGATCATCAACCTTTCAGCTTTACACATGCATACCTGTCCTTCCAGAAGCCACTTTTTTAGTAGGACCAGCTGCCCAGAACCATCAGAAGAATCTTCCCAACGGAATGCCCTCACTACACGGTCAGTGTAACCTACTACCATTTCACACTTTCCATCTCCATCTGCAGGAAGAAATCATGGAAAATAATATTCTAAAATGATTTTAAAAATATATACTTTTACTTCTCTAGTCAAGACCAAGGAAGCAGTGGTTTCACTGTGCACTGCTTCTATTAATTTGATTAGGTGACACCTCTCCTGGGACTTAAGCATGGTTGCTCCATCCCATGGCTCCTCCCTAACTATAACCATTGAGATCAGCAACTAAATATATAGAACATAGAACAGCACAGCACAGGACAGGCCCTTCATCCCCCAATGTTGTTCCAACCATTTTTCTACTCTAAGATCAAACTAACTTACAGACCCTAGATTTTGCTGTCATCCATGTGCTTATCCAAGAGTCACTTAAATGTCCCTAGTGTATCTGACTCTACTACCACTGCTGGCAGTGCATTCCACACACCCACTACTCTGTGTCAAGAGCTTCCCTCTGACTTCTCCCTTAAACCTTTCTCTAATCACCTTAAAATTATGCCCCCTCGTGATAGCCATTTCTGCCCTGGGGAAAATGTCTCTAGCCTCTATCTGTGCCTGTCATCATCCTGTACACTTCTATCAAGTCACCTCTCATCCTTCTCTCCAATGGGAAAAGCCCTAGCTCCCTCAACTTTTCTTTGTAAGAAATGCCCTTCAGTCTAGGCAGCATCCTGGTAAATTTTCTCTGCACCCTCCCAAAAGCTTCTACATTCTTTCTATAAATGAGGCGACCGGAACTGAACACAATATTCCAAATGTGTTCTAACCAGGGCTCTGTAGTGCTACAGCATAAACTTGCAGTTCTTTTACTCAATACCCCTGCTAATGAAAGCCAACATGCCACATGCCTTCTTAACAACCCTATCAAGTTGGGTAGCAACTTTGAGGGACATGGACCCCAAGATCCCTCTATTGCTCCACACTGCTAAGAATCCTGCCTTTAACCCTGCAATCTGCATTCAAATTCGACTGCAACCTGCAACAGCCCTCCATACTATGCACAACACCACCAACCTTCATGTCATCAACAAACTTAGTAACCCACCCTTGCACTTGCTCATCCAAGTCATTTACAAAAATCACAAACAAGAGAGTCCCTGCGGAACACCACTGGTCACCAAGCTCCAGGCTGAATACTTTACATCAACTACCACCCTCTGTCTTCTATGCGTCAGCCAATTCTGTATTGAGACAGCCAAATTCCCTATAACCCATGCCTCCTAACTTTCTGAATGAGACTACAATGGGGAACCTTATCAAACGCCTTACTAAAATCCAGGTACACCATATCCACTGCTCTATCTTCAACAATGTGTTTTGTCACATCCTCAAAGAATTCAATAATGCTTGTGAGGCATGAGGGAAGATTGTGAATAAACATCTAAAGCAAACATGCAAATTACTGTCATTTTTTAAAATATTAAACAATATTTCATTTACTGGCATTATTTACTACATGTAATATTTTTAACTGAATATTTTGTCCAATCAATAATTTTAAAGTCAAGACTATAAGCATTCAGTGCATCTCAGCCCTGGAATAACACGACTGTATAAATGACACCAACTACAGTGCCCAACTACAATGGAGTTGAATGGATAATTTCTTGTTAATCACATGAGGACTACATGGGATTGATTCTATGCCAACACTTGTAGGTAGCTATACTTCAGTCACATAACTTTGATGAAAAAAGGAGAAGGTTATTGTTGAGTGGGGTGCATGGGCTGGAATTTAGGGTAGAAGATCAGGGCTGTGGAAGTAAGTTAGTGGGGAAGGCTGGTGAGGACAAGTGAGGCCAACTGAAAGATGGTGGGGGCTAGAGAAGAACCGTTCAAGGATTAGAAGAGACAAAATGTAAATATAGGACAGAGACAGCTGGATAGGGGAGTGTAGGTTGGCAAAGTCATCTAAAGAATGTTTGATAAATAAAAACCAGTACAACTACAAAATTAATCAGAAACCTCAATTCTTTTTGCTCTATGGAATGCAAGATTCTTTTGAAAACACATTTTGAAGTCTGACACAATTATTTCAAAACTATTTAAGAATACAATTAAAATACATTTCCAGTTTGATATTGTTCCTTTTCATTCAAAGCTGAAGTGGCAACCTTGAGCAAATCAACACATTGTTACTCTCCATCCTCACACCCTTGTCTCAGGTCTCCCATCATACTGCATATTCCTTCAACTCACCTATATCACTGATGAGCATTACTTTGGTGTTAGCAGGGATGTGCTGTGTAAAAAATGCTTTCTGTTCATCGCCAAATAGGAAGTCATGGTGACTGGAAGTCTCTGATTTAGTTGCTATCCCACTGAGATCAAAGATATGGAACCAGCCCTCAGCACCAACAGCTACAACAAAATTCTACACAATGATAAAGAAAAAGATATTCCTTTTTACAAATATAGTGGTTAATTACCATAACAATACACTATTAAAAAGTTCCAAAATCATTAATGTTACTATTTTAAAGATTTGTTAATGAGTGAATAAACTGCAAGAACAGAATCACCATATACTAGTTCCCAAAAACAGATCTACAATTTCTTGCATTTTAACAATAATTTTCAGGCTTGCTTGGGGTAGCTACTACAAACTAAGTCCATGAGGTTTCAAGTCAAATTACTGCACGGAAACCACTGACACATATTGAGACTAGGCAGCAATGAAAATAATAGCAAGTGAGTTTTATTGCACGACTCCCATTACCACCCTCACCTCACATTTCATCCAAACCGTCATTGTGAACTAGACATTTACAGAAAAGATATACTGAAGAGAAACTGGCCAAATAAATCAACCAGGAGAAAATGAGTACTGCAGATGCTGGAGATTAGAGGCGAGACAATGGTGCTGGAAAGGCACAGCAAGTCAGGCAGCATTCGTGGAGTAGGAGAATCAATGTTTTGGCCATAAGCCCTTCATCAGGAATGAAGATTGTGGGCCAGGGGACAGAGACAAATGGGAGGGGGGATGGGGTAGGGTGGAAGGGAGCTGAGAATGTCAGAGACTCACTAAGATCCTTGTAGAGAGAGGAGGAGAACTTCTTCAAGGTAGACATCCTTGGAAGAGATTTTGCAGTAGGATTGAAATCAACTAGGAGAAAGTGAGGACTGCAGATGCTGGAGATCAAAGTCAAGAGTGTGGTGCTGGAAAAGCACAGCAGGTCAGGCAGCATCCAAGGAGCAGGAGAATCAATGTTTCGGGCGTAAGCTGTTCATCAGGAATGAGGCTTGAGGCGGGAGATAAATGGGGGGGGGGGGGGGGGGGGGGGGGGGGGGGTTTGGTATGTTTGCTCCAATTGAGCCTCCTCCTGTCTTTCCACAACTAAATCTATCTTTAAAGCATTCTATATTCCCTTCTTCATATGCTTGTCTGATTTCATCTCAGTTACCTCTTCACTATTTGTTTCAACCTCCACCTCTGGCAATAAGTTTCACATTTTTTTGTTATATCTATGGCCCTTCGTACTTAGCCAGTCTGCTCCTGGAAACAACCTACCCAGTTCTGTACTTTCATAAATTTTAAGCACCTAAAATTTACTGTCCTTGTGTTCACAGGTTTATTTTATGAAAACTGTGCCTTAACAGTAAAATTAATTATGCAAAAAGTTATATTTACTTTAGTATCCCCTAAGTACCTTTATCTCTTCGTTATTTTCTCAGGATGATTACGATTCTGCTACATGGTAGATACATCTTAATACACCTCAGAACACGACTTGATTCATAAGGGAAAGTTTTGTTTATATTCTCGCTTTGAAATATTTTTCAGGTGTGCAGCTCAATCAGCTGGTCAATGTTTTTCAGCAAACAACTTTGGCAGAACAAGAAACGTCCTGCCCTTAAACACAAACAGCAGCCATTTATGCTACCTTGACTGATTTTCCAGCTAATCATCTATAAAACTAAGCTTAACCCAAACAGATTAAGAATATACACAAAATAATATCTTCCAAAGGAAGACAGAAAAATTATACAGAGCTTCATTTAATTGCAACACAATATTTAACTGAAGTTTTGGCTAATGTTCACCATTGAAAATTGTCAGCCTGGTCAGTGGGTAGATTTAACAGTAGGTAGAGTTGGTGACAAGGTAAATTTAAGTGTCAGTAATATATGAGTCTGAGCATGACTATGCTGCTTGCCACATTGTGACCCAGCTCACTTAATTTTGAGACAAGTCCTTAAACATTGGTAAGCAGGACTTTACACAAAGTTGGCAGAGCTGGAGTTTCCAGTATCTGTGCTGTTGCTAGATGATCAATCTGGTTCAAGTCTTTTTCTTTTAAAGTTGGATAGCTCTGAGTGGCTTACTAGGCCAAGTGAAGACAGCAATGGAGCCACATGCAAGCCAGGGCAAGTAAGAATACTGATTTTTACTACCTTTATCATCTGCCACGGCAAGATACAATCCCATGTTGTCAGAGCATGAGCCTCTGGATTACTAGTCCAATGATATTACCACAGTGCCACTTCCTCCCCCTGATGATGGCAGAGGTCGCATCAGCAGTCAGACTCAGTATGTGAGAAAAGACAGCTCAGGGCTGGACTCTCAACTGCAATAAACCAATGAGAGCTACTAACAAACAATACATAAACTCATCAAATTACCTACATTGTTGGATACGATGCCAGTACACAAGGATAACAAGTTAAAGCAGAGGTGAATAGTCAGTTTGGACACCAAATAAAACTCAACATCAGGTTTCTCCTGTGCAGGGAATAGCTGATGCAGGGAGTCCCAACTTAATGAATGCGTTATTCATGTACTTATACAGCAGTACCACCATTAAGTGAAGCTTTGCTGTCTACAAGCAGAAAAAAGTAAAGTGTTCATCGAATTACAAATCTGACCATCTGCTGCATCAAAATCCATTCCAAGCAGGAAAAAGTAACTATACCTCAAGAATTTCTTACACTATAATTTAAAATCATTGCTTGATCTGAGAAAACACTGCAACTGTCTGTAAATTTTGTTCAAAATCAGTATTTCTATTATGCCAAACTTAATTACACTACATTCTAGAATGACAGTGTCTTGACAGTACTTGAGACATAAACACACAAAGTAGATAGATGAGTCTTTAAACTAAAGTAAGATAATATCAAAAGCTATTATATCTTTAATTAATACTAAATATTCTTATACTTGGTGATGCATCATAAATCGTGCTAGCTTGGAGTCTAAACATGAAGACAGTTCTTGACTTGCCTTCTCGTAAATCAGTGGATCTTGAAACTAAACTCAGTGGTATTAGACCACGTGATAAAATACCTTTCATTGAAACCAGCGACTTTCCTAGCAAAGAAATTTACAAACTAATTATAATTGCATTTCCTAAAATCTTAAAACTAGTTGAATAACTTAATGTTGTGTTGCCGTAAGGTCTTAGGTGCAACTGCAATTGTGCAGATGGATCACAGCAGTCATTTTTGTGATAGAAACACTGATAAACTTAATATTCTTAACCAAAGGAATTTCATACACATTAATTATCAAGTACTGGATATATTATAAGCAAATCTCAAAGTTACATGGCTGTTAAACAACAGAATTAATTGAGTGGTCAGATATTGAGCAAAGGAAGTGACTGATTTATTTTGGGTTTGTTGCAATAATGATAAAAAACCAAACTTAGATAATAAAATGCCAAACAGTTACATATACATTGTAAGTTGTAGCTTTTGAATACACTTAGCTTCTTTACATTTTGATATTTATACTAATCTTGATTTTTATTTCCTATGATCACAGGTGTGGCATCTTGAAGTGATGACTATGATTCAAGTGTGATACTCCTCAGAGTGCACTATATGCAAGACTTGTATCTATAGACTCCTCGATTATTTTTCCTGCAAAAGTCACCTTGGCTAGGAACAAACATTCAAATGAAAAGTCAACTTGAGATGTTAACTCCATTTCCCTCTCAACAGATGCCTAATTTGTTGCATGTTTCCATTAGTTCCTGCTTTTATTTCAGAAGTTCACAATTTACTCCTTGTTGTCTGGAGAAAGCATTCTCCAGCTATCTTCATCTCTAAAGTCACACTGCAGGTCTGAAAATTGTACCTTTCACAGAAAAACTATTGACAATCAATTTAGAACAACAATGCAATGAAATCATACCTTCCCTTTATTGCAGATGTCTCCTACACCAACACAAGTTACCTTTAAACAGAAAAAAAAGCTAAACAGATCAAGTCACACTGTTATCCAGCAATATTAATTTGGCACTACACATTAAATTAGCATGCTCAAATTATTTCTCCATAATGAGCAATAGTAAATCCAGCGAAGTGATGAAGTCATTCACAATATTATCAAACGGCACTTGACCAGCACAACCTGTTCATTGACATTCAGTTTGGGTTCCACCAGGGCCACTCAGCTCTTGACCTTATTACAGCCCTGTTGCAAACATTAAAAAATGAGCTAAAACAGAGATGATAGTAACTTGAAATTAAAGCAGCATTTGACAAGTATGGCAGCAAGGAGCCCTAGCAAAACTGGAATTAATGGGAATCAAGGGAAAACTTACTGCAGGTTAGAGTCATATCTAAAAGTAATAATCTCAAATCAAGCATCTCAGTCTCAGAACATCATTACAGACACTAATCAGTTTGTATCTTGACACTACTGCTTCCCCAATAATATTGCCATTGGGCTAGTAATCCAAAATTCTAGCCTCTGGGGATGTAGGTTCAAATTCTACCATGGCAGGTGATGGAAATTGAATTTAGTAAAGGTCTGGAATTAAACTCTTACCTAATCACATTACAATTCAATAGGGCAGTCATCATCCATCAAAATTGGATTGTTTGAGTAAAAATAACATGAGAAAAAAAACCAGGAGATTGACAGTAGGTAACAATGCTCATTTAACAAGCTAGTGTAGGCACCATGGGCCAACTGGCTGCCTTCTGTAACATACAACGGCTATTAGGGATTGAAACACCTCCAAAGGTCAGTGCATTCTAAATTCTTATGTTTCAATTGAGGAGAGAGAAAATTAAGAGGAAAAAGACATGAAAAAAAACTTGCATTTATCTAGACTTATAACTTCTTTAGGATATACCCAACGTGCCTCACATCTAATGAGTTACATCATAGTATTGTCATTATGGTTCTGCAAGTGATATGGAAGTGTTCTGCATATATTTGAACACAAAGATCTCACAAACTGAAAATTAAAATGAATTACCTCCTTTTAATGACAGGAATGTTGATCAGGGCACAAGGAACATTCCGTCACCAAAATTTCAAATTTAATTCTCGGATGTTTTACATCCATAAGCAAACAGAGCTTTAGCTGAAAGAATGGGCCTACAACAAGGAAAGCAGAAACAGACTGGCATTTTTGAGTTGGAAAATGGAGAGTAGAATTAAGAAGATAAACATCAAAACCATAAAAGGAATAAAAATCATAAGACTCAGGGATAATAGCTCCTAGGTGAACAAAATAAAGAAGAAATGAAGTTGACTCATTTTGATCCAGCAAATAATTGTTTCTGATCTTCCTAACCTTTGGTTTCTTTCTGCAAATATTTCAATTTATGTGGAATCTATCATGGAAAAGATCAGTGAAGGTACTCTGGAAAATGACTGCCCTGTGCTTTATTCTCCCCAAAAGAGTAGAACTGAGATTTGATCCTGACAATTTGCAATTTATAGATAATAATCACTGTATAAAGAAAAAAGTAATGAAAATAATTGGTGCAGATATATTTCTTATTTCAGACTTCTAAATTTCTATTCTTTTTAATACTTAAATGAGTAGAAAGGGGAGAAAAGATTAAAGTGAATCAGACTGTTTTAATAGCAAAAAAGAAAATCCAATAGCAACGGCTTAATACATACCATTCCTATACAAGATCGGGTAAGCCATGGCTTGCAGTCATCACCCTTATACACATACAGTTTCCCATTGGTATCCCCAACCACAAGCTCATTTAACTGCAACAAAATCAGAAGGAAAATTAAAGTAATCATTGAATGATTTATTGCCATTACCTTACTTCTCACAACATTTTTGCTTTAGGTTAAACTTTGTTTTCAAAGAACTTTATGGCAAAGGCCAAAATGCTGATAGTCTCAATTAGAACTGAATTTATATTGCTTTTTTTGATAGTGTGTGTTTCTAAAAATTTTAAAATTATGCTTCTTGATCAATTGTGGCTCTCAATTTGAAAAGTCTCCATAAAATACACTCCCATACATCCCATTTGTCACAGCTACAGTTCCTGTTAACAAAAAGAACCTCAGTTCATAAATAATGCAATTCTTGTAAACAGAAGAGGTCCCACCCTGTGACAGTTCCTCTAATTGGGTTCACCAGTGAAACAGACCATCCAATAGGTCCCATAGATCCATCCAGCCTATTAACGGGTATATTTTCTATAGGTAGAGGTATGCCTGACCTACCCCTGCTTAATAAAGTGATCTTAGCCTCTCAATTTCACAGACATGGGTCTGGTCCATCAATGGCATTGTTCCTATCAATACTGTTTAGAAAGCTCTAACTTATCAGTGGCACAGTTCATGTCAAAACAGAGAATACTGGGGAGGCATTTTTATATTTTACCAAGCACAAGTTGTCCTGGTATTTTGAAAATTGATGAGATTGCAACAGGTCACAAATACAATTCCTGTGAAAATGTGCACTTACTGAATTTTCTCTATTATACCTATCACTCCTGGAGAAGTAATCACTAGAAAAGGTGTCAGCCAGTCACTAAAATAATCCCAGTGATTAGGGATTCGTGCATCACTGGTCCTCTTCCTTAACAACAGGAAAAATTCAGGCTTGCCACTATCATATTTCCTTTAAAGCAGAATCCCATTCTATGACGAGTGCAATCTTATCAACAAAACAAGCCCACGTCTATCATAGTGGCGCTCCAATAAATCAAACTTCCAGCTTGTTCCAGTCGAGTTCTTGCAATAAAAGGCGCTAGCCAGAACTGCAACAGTTTCTGTAAATATCTGTCCTATCATGGGCACAATTCTCATAAAACCACTGCTGCAATTCCTATTAATGGAGAAGCTCCCAGCTGGTCATTGATATAATACCTATTAACAGAGGGAGTTTCAGCCAGTCGCTGGTACATTTCCTGTTAACTGGGAGTCGGGTGTTGTTGTGCTTTAAGTGTCACCTGTTCCAGGTGTCAGTAACAATATCTCCGATCAGATGAGCAGTAGTGTTTTTGTAGTGCTAACGGTTCGCCAATGCAACAATCGCCATGACCATTGTCTGTCTGGAAAATGTGGAGGCAGGGATGTACCAAAACACCTACCCCGTCGTTGTCGGTGTCTCCCAAGCTGATGGCCTGCGTGAACAGGTTTCCACTGAAGTCCAGGGCCACTCTCTCCACATAACTGACCGACCGCATCCCCCGGCCCCGGCCCAGGATCAGGCCCCGGCTCAAGCGCGATGGATTCTGGCCGTCTCCATGGTTACAGCGAGATTGCACGACAATGGCCAGGCTTTGTTTTTACAGCACTCCAGCCGGCGGTGCGGTTTACGGCAGGAGCGACAACAACGTGGAGGCGGAGCTGAGGCTGCAAACGTGAGGAATCGAAGTGAGAAGGGGATCGACAGGTACGAGAGTGAACATGGTTACATTTGTACGAATAATAGTTGTAGATGATACAGCGTTGATTAACTTGACTGATCCGACAATGTAGAATTGGAATAAATATTGCTGCGACATTGTGGCTGTTTTGGGGGACGAGGCTTACTTGAAGCTCAGGAGAACAGTGAATAATATGCATTGCCGCATTAAAGGATTTTACATTCTTTTAATTTTTTTTCAATCATTGAGATTTTCTGTTTTATTCTTAAAATTTAAAGTTGGTTTTTCCTTTGATTTAATTCTTCCTTTGTCTAATCTCTTCCTACCCACGTCTGCGACTATTCAGACAATCCTACACGACGGTTTCCAGCTGTCTCTTTTTGTCGCCTTGAATGTTTAGTTACTTTACACCTCCAGTCTCAACCCAAAAACAGGATCTGCGAGCCCTCTGCTTCATTGGATGAATCCTCCAATAGATTTTTAAGGGAATGCTCCATAGCTGGAGGTGATATCTTTTGGATGAAATATTTAAATCCAGACTATTTCTGCTGTTGTTATTAGGTGGATATAAAAGATCCCATTATACTATATGGAAGGGGAGCAGGGGCATTAAACCTGGTGTTCTGGTCAATATTTATCCCTTAAATCAACATTAGTTCAAAAAGCAACCCATTTACACTGTACAAGTTTGTTATATTGTTGCTTGTGAGAGCTTGTTGCATGTAAATTGACTGCTATATTCAGCATTGTTAAAAATCACACAATCTGATGAAGGAGCAGAGGTCCGAAAGCTAGTACTTCCAAATAAACTTGTTGGACTATAACCTGGTGTTGTGTGATTTTTAACTTTGTCCACCCCAGTCCAACACTGGCACCTGCACATCATCTTTTCTATATTAGAAGATTAACACAACCAATTAATGTCTTGTGACATGTAAAGGGTTTTGGGGCATGCTGAGGTCAGGAGAGACTTTGTATGAATGTAAATCTTCCTTTATCATTGAAATGACTGCTTTGCCTCCACTTACTTTCATCCAATGAAAGGCTCACTGTTGGATCGTGCAGGACTCATGTATATACCTGACTTTGTGATAAAAGTCCTTTTTAAAAAAAAAGGTCCTCTCCCCAACCTTTTCGCCCCACACATTGATAACTGTATCAATACCACTCAGAACTAAAAAATCTCACTAACTTTACTTCTGATTTCCACCCTTTCCTCATCTTTTTATGGTTCATCTTGGATTCTTCCCTTCTCTTGCTCAAGTCCTTCATCTCCATTTCTGGACAGTCAACCAATTTCTTATAAGGGAATGAAAACATGAAGCAGAAGGAAATATTCAGCCCCTCAAGCCTGCTCCATCATTCAACAAGATCATGGCTGATCGGATTATGATGTCAAATCTACATTCCCACCTGCTCTGAAAACTTTGATTGTTAAGAATCTATCTATCTATCTCTACCTACCTTAAAAATAATCAAGGACCCAAATTTCATCTCCTTTTTATGATGAAGTTCCAAAGACTTACGAGCCTCAGAAACAAATTAATTTAATCTGTTTTAAATGAGAAATGCCTGATTTTTAAATCGTGACTCCCAGTTTTAGACTCATAGAATCATAGAGATGTATAGCGTGGAAACAGACCTTCAGTTCAACCCGTCCATGCCGATCAGATATCCCAACCCAATCTAGTCCCACCTACCAGTACCCAGCCCATATCCCTCCAAACCCTTCCTATTCATATACCCATCCAAATGCCTCTCAACTGTTGCAATTGTATCAGCCTCCACCACTTCCTCTGGCAGCTCATTCCATACCTGTACCACCCTCTGTGTGAAAATGTTGCCCCTTAGGTCTCTTTTATATCTTTCCCCTCTCACCCTAAACCTATTCCCTCTAGTTCTGGACTCCCCGACCCCAGGGAAAAGACTTTGCCTATTTACCCTATCTATGCCCCTCAGAATTTTGTAAATCTCTAGAAGGTCACCCCTCAGCCTCCGACACTCCAGGGAAAACAGCCCCAGCCTGTTCAGCCTCTCCCAATAGCTCAAATCCTCGAATCCTGGCAATATCCTTGTAAATCTTTTCTGAACCCTTTCAAGTTTCACAACATCTCCCCAAAAGGAAGGAGACCAGAATTGCACGCAATATTCCAACAGTGGCCTAACCAAAGTCCTGTACAGCCGCAACATGACCTCCCAGCTCCTGTACTCAATACTCTGACCAATAAAGGAAAGCATACCAAACGCCTTCTTCACTATCCTATCTACCTGCAACTCCACTTTAAAGGAGCTATGAACCTGCAATCCGAGGTCTCTTTGTTCAGCAGGACCTTATCATTAAGTGTATTAATCCTGCTAAGATTTGCTTTCCAAAAATGCAGCACCTCACATTTATCTGAGTCAAACTCCATCTGCCACGTCTCAGTCCATTGGCACATCTGGACAAGACCCTGTTGTAATCTGAGGTAACCCTCTTCGCTGTCCACTACACCTCCAATTTTGGTGTCATCTGCAAACTTACTAACTGTACCTCTTATGTTCGCATCCAAATCATTAATGTAAATGACAAAAAGTAGAGCACCCAGCACCAAACCTTGTGGCACTCCACTGGTTACAGGCCTCCAGCCTGAAAAACATCCCTCCACCACCCTCTGTCTTCTACCTTTGAGCCAGTTCTACATCCAAATGGCTAGCTCTCCCTGTATTCCATGAGATCTAACCTTTGTAACCAGTCTCCCATGGGGAACCTTGTCGAACGCCTTACTGAAGTCCATATACACATTACCGTTCTGCCCTCATCAGTCCTCTTTGTTACTTCATCAAAAAACTCAATCAGGTTTGTGAGACATGATTTCCCAAGCACAAAGCCATGTTGACTATCTCTAATCAGTCCTTGCCTTTCCAAATACGTGTATATCCTGTCCCTCAGGATTCCCTCCAACAACTTGCCTCCCAGTGAGGTCAGGCTCACCGGTCTATAGTTCCCTGCTTTACTTACCACCCTTCTTAAACAGTGGCACCACATTTGCCAACCTCCAGTCTTCCAGCACCTCACCTGTGACTATCGATGATACAAATATCTCAGCAAGAGGCCCAGCAATCACTTCTCTAGCTTCCCACAGAGTTTTCGGGTACAGCTAATCAGGTCCTGGGTATTTATCCAACTTTACCCGTTTCAAGACATCCAGCACTTCCTCCCCTGTAATCTGGACATTTTGCAAGATGTCACCATCTATTTCCCTACAGTCTATATCTTCCACATCCTTTTCCACAGTAAATACTGATGTAAAATACTCATTTAATATCTCCCCCCATTTTCTGTGGCTTCACACAAAGGCCGCCTTGCTGATCTTTGAGGGGTCCTATTCTCTCCCTAGTTACCCTTTTGTCCTTAATGTATTTGTAAAAACCCTTTGGATTCTCCTTAATTCTATTTGCCAAAGCTATCTCATGTCCCCTTTTTGCCCTCCTGACTTCCCTCTTAAGTATAGTCCTACTTCTTTTATACTCCAAGGATTCATTCGATCTATCCTGTCTATACCTTACACATGCTTCCTTCTTTTCTTAACCAAACCCTCAATTTCTTTAGTCATCCAGCATTCCGTCCACCTACCAGCCTCACCTTTCACCCTGACAGGAATATACTTTATCTAGATTCTTTTTATCTCTTTTCTAAAGGCTTCCCATTTTCCAGCCGTCCCTTTACCTGCGAACATCTGCGCCAATCAGCTTTCAAAAGTTCTTGTCTAATACCGTCAAAATTGGCTTTTCTCCAATTTAGAACTTCAACTTTTAGATCTGGTCTATCCTTTTCCATCACTATTTTAAAAGAATAGAATTATGGTCACTGGCCCCAAAGTGCTCCCCCACTGACACCTCAGTCACCTGCCCTGCCTTATTTCCCAAGAGTAGGGCAGGTTTTGCACCTTCCCTAGTAGGTACATCCACATACTGAATCAGAAAATTGTCTTGTACACACTTAACAAATTCCTCTCCATCTAAACCTTTAACACTATGGCTGTCCCAGTCGATGTTTGGAAAATTAAAATCTCCTACCATAACTACCCTATTATTCTTACAGATAGCTGAGATCTCCTTACAAGTTTGTTTCTCAATTTCCCTCTGACTATTGGGGGTTTTATAATACAATCCCAATAATGTTTATAATACAATCCCTTTCTTATTTCTCAGTTCCACCCAAATAACTTCCCTGGATGTATTTCCGGGAATATCCTCCCTCAGCACAGCTGTAATGCTATCCCTTATCAAAAATGCCACTTTCCTCCTCTCTTGCCTCCCTTTCTATCCTTCCTGTAGCATTTGTATCCTGGAACATTAAGCTGCCAGTCCTGCCCATCCATGAACCATGTTTCTGTAATTGCTATGATATCCCAGTCCCATGTTCCTAACCATGCCCTGAGTTCATCTGCCTTCCCTGTTAGGCCCTTTGCATTGAAATAAATGCAGTTTAACTTATTAGTCCTACTTTGTCCCTGACTGTTTGACTCACTTCTGTTCTAAGCTGTACCCGTCTCAGACCGATCTCTTTCCTCACTATCTCACTGGGTCCCACCCCCCCAGGAGAAAGTGAGGTCTGCAGATGCTGGAGATCAGAGCTGAAAATGTGTTGCTGGAAAAGCGCAGCAGGTCAGGCAGCATCCAAGGAACAGGAAATTCGACGTTTCGGGCATAAGCCTTATGCCCGAAACGTCGAATTTCCTGTTCCTTGGATGCTGCCTGACCTGCTGCGCTCTTCCAGCAACACATTTTCAGCTCCCCCCCCCCCCCCCCCCCCCCCCCCCCCCCCCCCCACCTTACTAGCTTAAATCATCCCAAGCAGTTCTAGCAAATCTCCCTGCCAGTATATTAGTCCCCTTCCAATTTAGGTGCAATCCATCCTTCTTGTACAGGTCACTTCTACCCCAAAAGAAAGAGATTACAATAATCCAAAAAATGTGAATCCTTCTCCCATACACCAGCTCCTCAGCCATGCACTCATCTGCTCTGTCCTCCTATTCCTGCCCTCACTTGCTCGTAGCACTGGGAGTAATCCAGATATTAGTACCCTTGAGGACATCCTTTTCAAATTTCTGCCTAACTCTCTGTAATCTCCCTTCAGAATCTCAACCGTTTCCCTTCCAATGTCATTGGTTCCAATGTGGACAATGACCTCCTGCTGGCCCCTCTCCTCTGTGAGAACATTCTGCACCCTCTCGGAGACATCCTTGATCCTGGCACCAGGGAAACAACACACCATTTCTGCTTTTTCTCTGCTAGCCACAGAAACGTCTGTCTGTACCTCTGACTACAGAATCCCCTCACACAATTGATCTCTTGGAAGCCGATGTACCCCTCGTTGCATCAGAGCCAGTCTCCATACCAGAAACTTGGCTGTTTGTGCTACATTCCCCTGAGAATTCATCACCCCCTACATTTTCCAAAATGGGTATATCCACAAAAGACTCCTGCACTAACTGTCTACCTCTCTTACCCTTCCTGGAGTTAACCCATCTATGTGACTGTACCTGAGACTTTCATGATTGCAGTTGCATCAATATGCCAACTTCTGTGAACAACCATGATTTATTTAAGCAAGTACAAGCTTTTGGAGGATCACTTATCATTCTTTGCAATGCTGTGGAGCATGTCAAGCGAGGCTGTCTGAACAAGGGAACTGTTCTCCCTTTATACAGGGTTTAACATTGCAGTAAGTCATTCATGCAAGACATAACCCCTGCCATTCCCCCATAGTCACCCAAAAACAATGTGAAGTGATTAGATTATTTCCAGAAACAGTGCATGATTAGGTTATTCCTTAAACTGCAGCATTTACAGAGTCTGATTAAATTGTCACATTCTGCCTGCAAGACAGAAAACATACCCAGGACATCCAATTTCTTACATGTCAGCAGAATAAATTTACCCTTTAAAATCTCACTACCACAGGGGTGCTTTTGCCTTCATGCTTCCATTCAGTGGTCTTTGTATTCAAAATCACCAAAAGATGTAACAGAACATCCGAATTGAAACATTACTTTGCACTGAAAAGAAAGAGTGAATTTGCTGCAGGAAATCCAGAGATCCAAGTGATGTTTTGGGGGTCCCTGGGTTTGAATCCTGCTATGGCAGATAGTTGAATTTGAGTTCAATAAAAATCTGGAAATAAGAGTCTAATAACAGTGAAACTGTTGCTGAGTGTCAGAAAAACCTATCTGGTTCACTAATGTCCTTTAGGGAAAGAAATCTGCCATCCTTGCTTGTCTGGCCTATGTGTGACTTCAGACCCACAGCAATGTCAAGCCGTAGAGCATGGAAACAGACACTTTGGTCCATGCTGACCATAATCCCAAACTAACCTAGTTCCATCTGCATGTGCTTTGCCCATTTCCCTCCAAACATTTCTTATTCATGTACTTATCCAAATGTTTTTTAAATGTTAACTGTATCTGTGTCTACTACATCTTCTGGAAGTTCATTCACACACAAACCACTTTTTTAAAAAAAATGTTGCCTCTCATTGTATTTTTTAAATCTTTCTCCTCTCACCTTAAAGATATGCTCCCTAGTCTTGAAATCCTCCACCCTGGCAAAAAGATATCTGCCATTTACCTTATCTATACCTCTCATGATTTTATAAGCTTCTCGAAGGTCACTCCTCAACCTTCTACACTCCGGAAGAAAGAAATTCCAGCCTCTCCTTATAACTCAAACCCTGCATTCCTGGCAACATACTGACAAATCTTTTCTAGACCCTTCCAATAATATCCTTCTGGGTGACTAGAACTAGATGCAGTACTCCAGAAGAGGCCTCACCAACAACCTCAACATTATATCCTAACTCCTATACTCAAAAGGTCTAAACAGTAGAGGCAAATATGCTAAACGCCACTTTAACCACATTGTCTACGAAAAGAGTCAGACACGACAGAAATAGATCCTTCAATCCAAAAAGCCAATGCCAAATATCCCAAACTAAAGTAGTCCCACCTGCCTGCTGCTATGATGCAAACTTCAAAGAATGATGTACCTGAAACCCTAGATCTGTCTTCTATAACACTACCTAAAGTCCTCCTTTTAATTATATAAGTCTTACTCTTGTTTGTTTCACCAAAATGCAATACCTCACACTTATCTAAATTAAACTCCATCTGTCACTTCTCAGCCTATTGACCCAATTAATCAAGATCTTAAATGACCTTCTTCATTGTCCAATATATCACCAATTTTGGTATAATCTACAAACTTACTAACCATGTCTTCTATATTCTCATCTTAATCATTTATATAAATGACAAAAAAAAGTGGACCCAGCATGAATCCCTGTGGAACACCACTCTTAACAGGTCTCAGGTCTGAAAAACAACCCTCCACCACCACTCACTTTCTCTTGTCATTCAGCCAATTTTGTATCTAGTTATAGCTCACGTTGAATCCCATGCAATCTAACTGTATCAATTAGTATACCATGCAAAACCTTGTTAAAGGCTTTACTAAAGTCCAAGTAAATAACGTCTACCACTTTGCCATCATCAATCTTCTTGGTTACTTCCTCAAAAAAAACTAAATCAAGCTTGTGAGACACGATTTCCCTCACACAAAACCATGCCTATCCCTAACCATTCCTTGCTTCTCCAAATCCATATAAATCCCACCTTTCAGAATCACCTCCAACAGCTTACCTATTACCGCCATCAGACACAATTGTCTATAGTTCCCAGGTTTCTTCTTATATCCCTTCTTAAACAAAGGCACAACATCAGCTGCTCTTCAGTCATCCGGCACCTCACCTCTAGTTATAGATTATAGAAATATTTCTACAAGGGTCCCCGCAATTTCCTCCCTAATTTCCTATTGTTGACTGTCCTCTGACCAATTAGAGATGGGCAATAAATGCTGACCCAGCCAGTAATGCCAACAAGCTATGAATGAATGAGAAAGGTAGACTTCCAACTATAATCGTCTGCCTACTCCAGCATTCCTGATTAAGGGCTTATGCCCAAGACATCGTTTCTCCTGCTCCTTGAACGGTCCCTGACCTGCTGTGCTTTTCCAGCACCACACTTTTCAACTCTGATCTCCAGCATCTGCAGTCCTCACTTTCTCCTTGCCTACTCTAGCACGAGGGTGCTACCAAACTCTTCCACTTTCAGTACTTTGAAGATATTTTTCCCTCCATGCGACTGATATAAAGAAGTTACAACATCCGTCCTTTCACCTCATTTCCCACTGTCAAAGATTGTAAACACTTCACCCTGGTAAGACAATTGTTTACTCGTGCTTCTTTCAATTTACTATACTGTACTTAACTACTCACAATATGGTCTCCTCTGTATTGGGGACCATCCTCAAAAAATGGGAGCTAGCTTGATTGCTTGAAATTTGGTCCACAAATGTGACTGTGAGCTATTTTGTTTCAGTCCTCAGCTTCTTAATCTAACTTTGTGAATCTTGCCTCATTTTTCAATGAAGTAATCAATACACTTACTTTTTCACATGGTTGGTGGTGGTAATGTTTGGACTGTTGCTTTATACATGTTCTCAAGACCCATATTTTGTTTCTCTACTTATCCCATTACCATTCCCTTTTACTTGCACCATCGTTCATTTTTGACATTTAGCAACTTGTAGTTTTCACCCTGATACAGATCTTCCATTTCATTAATTGTTTTCATTGCTTCAATACTTTCTTAAAACACGGTGCACCTCTTTTGCTTATTGTGACTCTAGGCCAATGCTAGTTGTTTTCCTGTAGATGTGCTTGACCTGCTGAGTATTTCCAACATGTTCTGTTTTAACTTCAGTCTTTCCATGTTGGTGCTATAGAATGTCACAAGCAAGTCATGCTTTCTTCTCTTTGGAAGTAAAATAAAAACTTGTGCACAAGTGAACAAATGCCCTCATGTACAGAGCAGTTGTTGCTACCATACTTCTGCAGAGAGACAGACAGGGTGTTGTCAGCAAAACATAAGAGCACCAGAGAAATTGCAAGATCAATACATCCTCTGGATTCAACGGGGAGGCTGCCTAATAATTTCTTATGTCCTTCTTGGAGCCTACTCCACAAGCAGTCTGGCAAAATTCCTGTAAAATCATCAATTTTGGACATGATATTGTGTCTGGATGGATGCAAAGTATTAGCCTCACCAATGCCTGTTTTCTCAATTGTCAGTATAACAGGGGAGGACAAAGAACATGTCCAGCACTTTGCTTGAAATGCAGCAGCATCTTAATGACTAGGAGAATTTGCTACCACTTTTTCAAAATGGCAACTTTAATTGAGCTACATCATGCTTTTGAGTCACAAGAGTGGTGGCAGAGAACAAAAAGTGAAATCCTCCACTCCAGTTCCATCCTGTCCTAAGAATCAAATGTGTTGAGAATCAACTATATGATGAACCGTGACAGAAATGTGCAACCTTGAGTTTGATTTCTAATCAGAATGGTGCTGGAAAAGCACAGCAGGTCAGGCAGCATCCAAGGAGCAGTAAAAATCAATGTTTTGGGCAAAAGCCCTTCATTAGGAAACCGAATTTGCCCGAAACTTCGATTTTCCTGCTCCTCGAATGCTCCTGACCTGCTGTGCTTTTCCAGCACCACTCTAATCTTGATTCTGCTCTCCAGCTTCAGCAGTCCTCACTTTCGCCTATGATTTCTAATCAACCTGTTTTGGAGATGTAAGAACTTGAACCCACCTGGGCTGTCAAGCTCAAAGAGAGGGACAGCACCACCGTGCCACAAGATCCCCGCAACCCTGAGCATGTTCCTCAATCCTTGACTCAAAAAGCAGCACTGCTTCTTTCACTAATTACCTAAAAATCTGTGCCTTCTGGCTTTTAATCCTTCCAGTGTCTCCCTATTTGATCTGCTTCTATCAAATCTCCTCTCCATCATCTGTTTTCCTCAATGAACAAGTCCCAGGCTTCTCTCAAACAACTAAAGCACTTAACACGAGAGAAAACTCTGCTTCAGGAGCAAAGCGGGTACAGTGGTTCTGATGATTAATGGAAGCTGCAAGCTAGGTTCAGTAAAAATACCTCGAGGAGAAAGTGAGGTCTGCAGATGCTGGAGATCAGAGCTGAAAATGTGTTGCTGGAAAAGCGCAGCAGGTCAGGCAGCATCCAAGGAACAGGAAATTCAACATTTCGGCCATAAGCCCTTCATTCCTGATGAAGGGCTTATGCACGAAATGTCGAATTTCCTGTTCCTTGGATGCTGCCTGACCTGCTGCGCTTTTCCAGCAACACATTTTCAGCTCAGTAAAAATACCTCCCTATTTCTCCCTTTTTGTTTAGCTTTGACAAAGGGTCAGTTAGTTAGACTCGAAACGTCAGCTCTTTTCTCTCCTTACAGATGCTGCCAGACCTGCTGAGATTTTCCAGCATCTTCTCTTTTTTTGGTTAGAGCTAGGATCAGGGCTCATGTTGGAGAATGCAGCACGACTAAAACCCGATGAATATTTCCGGCATGTCTTTGCTTTTGATTTGGCTGGGTGTAAGATTTGGGTTAGCTTTATATTTTGAGCCAACTGCGCGTCAAATTGTCATCCTCCAGCGGTGAGGTGTGTGCACTGTTCAATCCGCAGTGGAGAATTTTCTAGAGAGCCAGGATAGAGCCATGTGCTAGAGGCGGGAAGATAGGCGGATCTTTTGCAGCTTTTTTTTTAACCCCCTTCTCTAGAAAGTTCCGTGACCCGCCTCCCTTTATTACACTCAGAGACGGTTGAGTTTCGGCACGTTTATGCTGCCTGTAGAAGTCGGGAGAGCTATACTCGCACTTGTGTTTAAATAGGTTATTATTTTTTTTCGCGAAACAGACAGTTTTGAGCAGAACAATGACCGCGGGAGAAGAGAAAACCGAGCAGCAGATCCCCATTGAAGGGGAAGACATCAGCCCGAAGAAAGATGGAGGAGTTCTGAAGGTAAGAGCCGGATTAAGCAGCCAGCAAAACCTCCTATTTCAAAAATCAGATGAAATCAGCGTTAGTGCATAAACTCTTATCAGTATTGCACAAAAGAAATGTCTAGATATAGCTACTAGTCTTAGAAAGCATCCAAAACAGGAGGCAGTCCCTAGGCCATCAAATACACGAGGTGCCTTTAGTATTTTTGTCTAAGCGTTAGGTGAATTGGCTGGTGTTTTTGAAACAATAGTGTGGAATTAGGTGTTTTATATGCAGACAGTGATTTGTGATTAATTATACCCCTTGCATTCCATTTACCTCCGGTTCCTGGGTGGATGCATTTTACCTGGTGTTGAGTTAGTTAAATGGTAACAAGGCGCCACTGCAGAACCTCCAAACAGGTTACAGTCTGTACAGTGCGACAGGCCCCACTCCACCCAGGCCCCTTCCTGCAACACACTGCATACACCAACACGTATCCACAATGCCTATACAGCAACCATCATCTAATGCGGAATCTGACGTCCAAGGTGTGACTTTTCACTTTTTTCTCCCCATTTGAATCCATGGATTGTAGGTTTCCAACAACTATATTTCAGACAGTGAAAAGATTTTACTCCATCATAATGAAACAATACGTTTTAGCATAGTAGTGGCTTATGAAACATAGTGAAAACCAGTTCATCTGGAACAACTTGATACATGGGTGATGCTAAGTTTACAGTAGCTGAGTGAGAATTATACAAGTTGCCACAAGCTTGACATCTGTTGGTCTTCCTACATTTTAATTTGAAAATTGTAGTACACTTCTCCTGTTTCCCCATGTGCTCAACCAAAGCAGTGAGTATTGATATTTATAGCTAAAACTCCATTTGTGCTGTCCCAACAGTCATATCAGTGACAAAGAAGAGATCAATTTAGAACAAAACTTGCCATTTCCTCCTCACTGGAGTCTGTATGTCCATATGTTACTCAGCAATTCATTTCCTTAATATTCTTTATACTATTCAGTTATATCTATTAAGTTGAGATGAAAAGGTACCCTTGTAGAATCTCAAAATCAGGACATTTGGTTTCTCCGGCCCATGCCAGTGTGTTCTTCATGAGATACCTATTGTAATGTGACTTGTGCTGCTATCACTCCACACTATTGGTTGTCTTCCATTTTCATATCTGATAACCTTTATTAAGAAAATTGATTGACGCTGCTTCAGTAACTTAATTTTTTAAAATTATTGCATCTTCCCTAGGCACCTTTTATAGCTCTTGAAGATTGTTTTTCCTAAAGTTGAAAAGTCAATTGACACAATTTGTAGCTCTCTTTCATAATATCCTGATGAATTTACATTTAACATTTATTCCATTATTTTTGTAGGCCTTGTGTGTGGTCTCTTGTTCCAAGAGCATGAGGAAGAGTCATTTTGGATATGTCTAATCTTCTAATACTATGATGTGGGGGTTGGACTGGGGTGGACAAAGTTAAAAATCACATTACCAGGTTATAATCCAACAGGTTTATTTGGAGGTACTAGCTTTTGGAGTGATGCTCCTTCAGGTCGCTGTGGAGCAGAATCATAAGACAGAATTTATAGCAAAAGGTCACAATGTTATGCATGTCATTGATAAAATATATTTAACAAACCTAGATTGCTATTCAGTCTTTCATCTTTTAAAATGGGTTGCAGGTTTCAAAGAACAGAAAGAAAGAAGAAAATGACAGAATGCTGTTAATTGAGGCCTGTTCCTGTGCTATGTTTGTTCAGTATATCGTACCAGTTGCATGCATGATACTACAATCTTTTGCTATAAGTTGTCTTCTGACTGACTAGTTAGCTGTTGGACTAAAATTTAGAAGATTTTTAACTTCTAATACAATAAACAGGAAAGAGAAAAGCATCCAAAGCTCAGTGTGCGAGCATTCTTTTTAATCATTGCTAATAGGTGAAGGTTGAGACAATGTAATATTGTCAGAGTCACAGAGTTAGACAGCATGGAAACAGACCTTACAGTCCAACTCATCAGCATTGGTGGGATGTAAGCATCGCTGGCTGGCCAACACTTTTATTGTCCATTCAGCTTCTGCCCGAAATGTCGATTCTCCTGCTCCTCGGATGCTGCCTGACCTGCTGTGCTTTTCCAACATCACACTCTCAACTTGAGACGGTGATGGTGAGCTGCAGTGTTGAACTGCTGCAGACCACCTGTAGTGAGTTGACCCACTACTATTAGGTAGGGAATTCCAGGATTCTGACCCAGCAAGTGAAGGAATGGGTGATATACTTCCAAGTTAGGATGGTCCGTGGCTTGGAGGGGAATTTGAAGGTGGTGTTCCCATGTGTCTGCTGTCCTGTCCTTCGAGATGGTTGTGGGTTTGGAAGGTAACTTTATAACGATAACTTCAAAAAGCCAGTTAGTGAATGGTAGCACTTAAGCTAACTTTTATAAACTTTTAATTTGCATTCCAGTCCTCTAAGCACAGTTGGGCATGGGTATCTAGTTTTAGTGGCAAAATGAATACCAGTTGGATAAACACCTTATTTTGACCTCCAATTATTCTAAACTGTTTTCTTAAAAGCTGCTTCCTTTGTGATATACAAAGATGTTGGGAAAAGAGAGAAACCATAACCAGATATCCCAAATATCCCATGAAAATAATTTAAAATTCCATGGTGGTCTTTTAACTTACAGTAATGTATAACCGAGATGACTTCACTCATACTATATTGAATTGTTAATCTCTGCCTTTCCTTTGACAGCTGATAAAAAAAGATGGCACTGGTGAGGAGACTCCAATGACAGGCGATAAGGTCTCTGTCCACTATACTGGAGTGCTGTTAGATGGAACTAAATTTGACTCTAGCAGAGACCGCGATGACTATTTCACATTTGACCTTGGCAAAGGTAATATTCTTTGTGTTTTTTTAATTTTCCTGTCTCTAGACCAACAAGAGTTCAAATTTTCTCCACTTCTCTCCATTGCTGTAATTTAACAGTTGAAAAGGCCATTTACATGTGTTTAAAATGAACACAAGAAGCATATCAAAATATTTTCCAAAGCCACGATTGATCTCTCCACCGGTGTTATTAGACCTGCTGAGTTTCTCAAGCCCTTAGTTTTTATTAGAAATTTGATGAGCATCTTTTCAGTTTATGGGAAGAAGATTTTATGCAATGGCTTTTCAGAGATATTATACTCTATATGCTGGGATTTTATATTTGAATTTTGATTTTGCTATTTAAGTTGTTATGATTGATTTTGGTAATATCTTGAATCTTGTCCAATTCTTAATCCAAACTGCAACAAACAGGAAAATGCCATACAGAGACTATGCCATCCTCACGTGGATCAAGGAGAACTCTTGTGACAGTTGTCTGCATAATATTCATGGATTTTTTTTTTTTGCCAGCAATTTCAAACAATATATGTTGCAGACTAGGTATAAGCGGCATGCAATATGGTTAAAATATTCTTTATTGAGCCTGTATTGGTACTGTTAATCCAGAAGTTCTTGATGGGATGATAACATCTCAGTAATGCAGCATTTGGTGGAACAGGTAAACTTTTTACTGGAAGAGATTTTGAGTAAGAGCTTTGCAGAATTTTGAAGCATCAGTTCAAGCCATGTATAATATCAACCTTTTCAGGCTTTCCATTGAATGCACTAGTACCTGAGAATATTCAATGTAAAATAAACCTTCCTGCAAATTAACCTGTTAAGTATTCCCAAGCAAGACTTTGCATAAATTATACATGTGGAAAATCTGATAATATCTATTAATCTTTCTTCAAATACTTACAATATCGTGCCAACAATTTTTTTTTGTATTAGCCTAGAATTGCCAATAATAATAACTGGATTCAAAACACTGGGAGTTAGATTGAGACAGGGTCCCTCTGCCATCTTCACTCATATTGATGAGACCTTTTCAGTATTGTATTGTCATATTAATCTGGCAGTGTTTTTGCTGAAGTCTAGAAGTGCAGATTGTGTTAAGAGCCCACTGGCTGATCTGGTTCACCATGGACATTATGGATGTTTGGATATATACGATAGTCTTTGGATCAAGTGAGGTAGAAGCAAGCTTGCATTGATATTGTTTTTCATGCAGCATAGAATAACATAACTTTATCAAGAGACTGCGCAGAATGGAGGTGCTTCCTTTTGAGGGAGTTGCACATTAAAATGACATGACTGAAGTATCAACTTTTACTTACTTTGAACAGGGCAAGTTATTAAAGCATGGGATATCGCGGTGGCCACCATGAAGATTAATGAAGTCTGTCAGATCATCTGTAAACCAGAATATGCTTATGGGTCTGCAGGCAGTCCACCAAAAATTCCACCCAATGCCACACTTGTGTTTGAGGTACCCAGTTTTACAAAAAACTTTTCTCCATTTTCATTAGAGATCGTACTTAAAGTTTTGTACCCTGTCTATTGATTTCAAATGATTGAATTTCGATTGTTTTCTTGTCTGAATTTGTAATTTTATTTGTAAAAGTTAACTGCCTTGAATTAAATAACAATATAATTAACTGAGGGATGTCCAACCAGCAGACCAAATGTATGCCATCTTGATTCATAAATAAACATTCAACTCATGGCTTACATGATTGACATGGTGGCAGTTTATTTCTGCTACTGTGCAAGGTTTGTTAGTACCGTAATATATTCAGTGATGAGAATTTTATTGTATGCATAGTTAAATGTCCCATATGCTCATTAAGGAACACATCCATGTGTGTTTGAGGATTAAGTGTGCTTAAAGTACGTAATGCATTCTGAATTGTTACAAACTTCTCATGAAGGTGAGATGGCATATGATATTTTACACTGCTTGTGTTGTTTTCACTTTTTAAGATTGAGCTTTTTGAAATCAAAGGGGAGGATCTCTCAGAGGATGAAGATGGTGGAATTATTCGCCGAATCCGAAAGAAGGGAGAAAGTTATTCTAAACCCAATGAGGGAGCTTCAGTTGAGAGTAAGATATTGCTTTACGCCTTTTTTTTGCTACAGTTTATTTTACTGATATTACACATGGACCGTTCCAGAAACCACAGAACCCTGGGTCAGCCATATTTCACCAAGAGGGATCTTAGAACTGTGGGCTGTGTGCACATGGTAGGTTAAAACATGGTGCAGTAGAAATGTGGAAGAGAATTCAGCCTTGGGAGGGCAGAGTTGGCAGGAGGCCTGGAACTCCTGGGGTCAAGCGCTGAACGTCATGACTTCAGAAGGGGCTTGATGGTAATGAGCTTGGGGCTTGTTAGGGAAGTCGGGAGAATGAGGAGAGACAATATAAACTTAATGGTACGATTTTAAAAAGAATCCAGGATAGGGAGAGCTACGTGTTAACATGAAAAATATAGACCGAAATGCTCAGATTAGCAGAGGAAAATCTCTGTTTGTTTGGGACGGTTTCCAAGAACAATGTTTTGTGGCTCCCACCAGGTATCAGGCTGTTTTTGGCCTGGTGATGAGTAATAGGGTAGGTTCAATAAGCTATCATAGAGTTAAAGATTCCCTAGGAAACAGCGACCATGTATTAAAATTTAGCATTCACTTTGAGGGAGAAATTTGGGTTGAAAATAATTGTTAAACTAAAAGCTGCTTAAAAAGGAATGAGGTGGAGGTAGCTTGAGTGGACTAGGACAGGAGTTTAGCAGCAAACATATTTTGAGGAATAACAGCTCTCAACAAAGATAGATATATCCTAGTAAGAGAGAGACCCTAAGAAGGGAATAAGACAACCGTGACTAACCAAGGAAGTTCAGAATGAAAGAAAAAGGTACTACGTGGTAAGGCAGGTGATTGGGAAAGTTTTTAAAACTAAAGGACAACCAAGAAATCGGGGAGAAGTTAAACATTGAAGGTAAATACAAGTACTATCAAAACTGAAAACAACTGCACTCTATATAGGAAGAAAAAGACTAAAATTAACATAGGCCTTTTAGAGAATGAGGCTGGGGAAATAATGGGGAACCAGGAAATTGCAGAAGAGTAAAACAAATACTTTCCATCAATCTTCATAGTGAAAGACTTTACTTAGCATTTTTTTTAAAAAAACTTAATCAGGAGACAGTTGGATGAGAGGAAATAAATACAATAACTATGACTAGAATAATTGGAAACTAATGGACATAAAGATCAATAAGTCTTTGGACCTGCTGAGATGCGTTCTAGGATAATGAAGTAGTTATAGAGATAGCTGATGCACTCATAGTAATCCTCCAAGAATCCTTAGGTTCTGGAAAAGTCCCAGAGATTTGGAAAACTGCCAATGTGATGCTTTCCTTTTTCAAATAAAAAGGACACAAAAATAGGTAATTATAGGCCAGTTAGCTTAACATTTGTTATTGGAAAATTGTTGGAGTCTAGAAAAGATGTAATACCAGAGCATTTCAAAATACATATGATCAAGCAGAGTAAGTCTGCCTTCACAAAAGGAAAATCATGCTTAACAAATTTTATTAGAATTCTTTTGATGAGCTAACAAGCAGGACAGATAAATTGGTAATAAAGCAGTGGATGAAATATACTTGAATTTTCAGAAGATTTCTGATTAGATACCACTGCTGATTCACAGCACCAAGGACGAGGCTTTGATTCTGGCCTTAGATGACTGTGTGGAGTTTGCAAGTTCTCTCCATGTCTCCGTGGGTTTCCTCCAGGTGTTCTGGTTTCCTTCCGCAGTTCAAAGCTAAGCAGGTTGGCTATGCTAAATTGCCTGGTATTCGAGAATTGTGCAGACTGAGTTAGCTCAATGTGGAGTTATAGGGATAGTGTTGGGAGGCATGATCTTCAGAAGGTTGCTATGGTCTTGATGAGCCAGATGGCCTCTATCTACATTGTAGGGATTCTATGATTGTAAGACATTAACTTCAGAACAACTGATGTTAAATGATAACAATCTGTAGTTACCTGAATTGATCCTCTCTCTTCCTTTCCAAATAATGGTGTGAAATTTGTAACTTTCCAATACAAAAGTGCAAAGATAAAAACTTCAGAAATTATTGCCTAATACAAATGTAATTTCTATACTTGTAACATTTTTAGGCAGGGGCCATGAGGTTCTAGAAATTTATCTTAGTTCTATTACTTTCTCTATTTTTTTTCCTTATTTTAATATAGTCTGCAAACTCTGTCCCTCTCCTCAGCAATTGTCTGAAGTTGAACCAGACTGTTTAGAACTCAGCCTTGGTGTCATGTCAGGGGCTGGATCTTCTAGGTGTCAAATGTCTCTGTCATTGATTAAATCTCCTGTTTCTATCTCTGAAATGATGCTTAGCTCAGTAACGACTCTGCTCATCTGTAATTGAATCCTCATTGAGTTTGCTACCTCTGGATTTAACATTCTAACATATGCGTAGGCTGCCTACATGTACTATCCCTAGGAAACTTGAGGCAATTCAAAACTCTACTTGTATCCTAAATTGCATCAGACCCTGTTCACCGTTGCTGTATGCATACTAATCTGTGTTGACTCTTCATTATGCAATGCCTTCATTTTAAAATTTTCATCTGGTTTTGGATCCCTCCATGCTCTCCCCTCGTTATCTGTAATCTTCTCCAATGTTCGGAAATTCATGTTCTAATTTTGGGATTTTAAAAAAAGCATTCTACTGTTGATGGCCATGCTTTCAACTGCATTGGCCATGAACTCAGGAATTCCTTTCCTAAATATTTCTGCCTCTCTACCCAACTTTTTTTTTTTAAAAATGTCTTTAAAAAAACTAAAAGCGGGAGTGTATTTCTCAGCTCTTCAAATCTGTTCCATTACTAGATACAATCATGGCAAATTTTTCGCTTCTGTGCTACGTTCCTGCTTTCACCCCATAAACCTCATAACATCTAAAAATGTGTTTCTCTCCTCCTTGACTATATTCAGGGACTTGGACTTTTCAGTTTTGTGGTAGAGTATTCCACAAGTTCGCCAGCTTTTTAAGTGAAATTTTTTTTTGTCATCTCTATCTAAATGGAGAGGTGGTAGAGGCAGGCACGGTAGATTCATTTAAGATACATCTGGACACATGCATGAGTAGGTGGGGAGCAGAGGGACACAGATGCTTAGGAATTGGGTGATAGGTGATAGACAGTGGATTTGGATTGGCTCAGGCTTGGAGGGCCGAAGGGCCTCTTCTTGGGTTGTAAATTTTCTTTGTTCTAAATGGTCAACCCATATCCTGAGACAGTGTGCCCTGATTCTAGACTCCCCAGGCAAACTTGCTCTCTGCATCTAGTTTGTCCAACTTTCTTAGAATTTTGAGTTAATCAGACCCCCCTTCATCCACCTAAACTCGATGAGTGTAAGCTCAGTCGAACCAATCTCTCCTCATAAAACAGTCCTGCGATCTCTGATATCAACCTAGTGAACCTCTGCACTCCTGTGGGAAGTACATCTTTCAGTAGGGAGGCTGAAACATGCAATATCCAGGTGTACTCTTATCAAAGCCCTTTTTCTCTGTAGTAAGACATCCCTAATTCTTTACTCAAATACTCTTGGCGTTGAAAGTTAATATACTATTTGCCCTCCTAATTGCTTGTACCTGGTGTGTGCCCTCCTAATTGCTTGTACCTGGTGTGTACCCTCCTTGACAGGCAACAAGGATACCCAGATCCCTTCGTACATCCACCATTTCAAGTATATCACCATTTAAATAATGCTCATCTGTTTTTCATACCCAAAGTGTCTAACTGCATATTTAGCATGTTATATTGCACCAGCTGTGTATTTGCCTACTTGCTCACCTTGTTTCAATCTTCTCAAAACTTCCTTGCATCTTCCTCAGAATTCAGAATCCTGTCCAGTTTCTGCATCATCAGTAAATGTGTATTGTGAATAGCTAGTGCCCAGGCACTGACCTTCGTGATACCCCACGAGTTACTTAGAAAAGATTAATTTATTCCCACACGCAACCAATTCTCGATCCATGCCAAAATATTAGCCTCAATATGACGTGCTTTAACTTTGCTCTCTGAACTTCTAAGAAGGGAGTGAATAGTTAATAGTTTTATTGCTAGACTATTATTCCAGAAAGGTAAAAACAATGACTGCAGATGCTGGAAACCAGATTCTGGATTGATGGTGCTGGAAGAGCACAGCAGTTCAGGCCGCATCCGAGGAGCAGTAAAATCGACAAAGTTTCTGCGAAGTTTTGTAGCTCGGGTGCTCGTTGTTGTGGTTCTGTTCGCCTAGCTGGAAGTTGGCTGGGAATTCCTAGAGGCATGGCATTCATCCACAAACTCCATCAACAAACACATTGACCTGGACCCAATATACCAACCACTACAGCGGACAGCTGAAACTGACAACCGGAAGCGGCAAGGACAGACCACTATAAATACCGGAAGAAACATCAAAGAAGCGCTTCGCAGGAGGCTCCAAAGCACTGATGATGTCGCCTAGCCAGGGTACGAAACGTTTGCAACAAAAACTTCCAGCTTGGCGAACAGAACCACAAAAGTAAAATCGACGTTTCGGGCAAAAGCCCTTCATCAGGAATAAAGGCAGAGAGCCTGAAAGGTGGAGAGATAAGCTATAGGAGGGTGGGGGTGGGGAGAAAGTAGCATAGAGTACAGTAGGTGAGTGGGGGAGGGGATGAAGGTGGTAGGTCAGGGAGGAGGGTGGAGTGGATAGGTGGAAAAGAAGATAGGCAGGTAGGACAAGTCATGGAGTCAGTGCTGAGCTGGAAGTTTGGAACTAGGGTGAGGTGGGGGAAGGGGAAATGAGGAAACTGTTGAAGTCCACATTGATGCCCTGGGGTTGAAGTGTTACGAGGAGGAAGAAGAGGCGTTCTTCCTCCAGGCATCTGGTGGTGAGGGAGCGGCGATGAAGGAGGCCCAGGACTTCATGTCCTCGGCAGAGTGGGAGGGGGAGTTGAAAAGTTGGGCCACAGGGCGGTGTGGTTGATTGGTGCGGGTGTCCCAAAGATGTTTCCTGAAGCGCTCTGCTAGGAGACGTCCAGTCTCCCCTGCGCCCCCACCACCTCCCTCACCTCCATCCAAAGCCCTAAAGGAGCCTTCCACATCCATCAAAGTTTTACCTGCACATCCACCAATATCATTTATCGTATCTGTTGTTCCTGACACGGTCTCCTTTTACATTGGGGAGACTGGACGCCTCCTAGTAGAGCGCCTTAGGGAACATTTCCTGAACACCTGCACCAATCAACCTCACAGCCCTGTGGCCCAACATTTCAACTTCCAGCTCACCCTGTCCCCATGGCTTGTCCTACCTGCCTATCTTCTTTTCCACCTATCCACTCTACCCTTCTCCTTCATCTCCTCCTCCACTCACCTATTGTACTCTACGCTACTTTCTCCCCACCCCCACCCTCCTCTAGCTTATCTCTCCACCCTTTAGACTCTCTGCCTTTATTCCTGATGAAGGGCTTTTGCCCGAAACGCCGATTTTACTGCTCCTCGGATGCTGCCTGAACTGCTGTGCTCTTCCAGCACCACTAATCCAGAATATTATTCTAGAAACACAGGTAATGTTCTAGTGATCTGGATTCAAATCCAACCATATTAGATTATTGATTTTGAGCTCATTAAGACAAAAAAAAATCTGGACTTAAGAATTTACTAATGATCATGAAACCATTTGTGATTGTCAGAAAAAACCATGTGGCTCAGCAATGTTCCTCTGGGAAGAAAATCCACTGTGATGCCCTAGTCTAGACGGAGGCTGGAAGAATCCAGCAAGTCAGGCAGTATCAGGAGGTGGAGAAGTCAATATTTCAAGTGTAACCTTTCTTCAGGACTTTTTTTAGTGATCCCCTGGTCTGGCCTCCATGTGACTCCAGACCCACAGCAATGTTGTTGACTTTGAACTGCAAGCCACTTAGTTCAAAGCTAGGAACAGGCAATAAAGGCTGGCCAAACAGCAACTCCTATGTCCCACAAGTAATGAAAAACAACCTTCAGAAAATCCAATTCACTGAAATTCCCAAAAACCCCACATCCACTGGTTTTCCCCCTATCTTTTTTTGATTGTCATGTGTACTTACTACAAATACAGTAAAAAGTGTTGCTTAGTGTTGTCTTTCTCTGGCACCATCTTAAACACAGAATAGAAAAGCCAGAGAAATAAAGCTTATTTTGTAGTCTTCTCTCAATAAAGTTAGCTCCTGCTTCCAGTTCAGTCATGGGCCTGGATCTGGGCTGCTTTACATCAATGGAGAAAGTGAGGACTGCAGATGCTGGAGATCAGAGCTGAAAATGTGTTGCTGGAAAAGCGCAGCAGGTCAGGCAGCATCCAAGGAGCAGGCGAGTTGACGTTTCGGGCATGACCCCTTCTTCAGGAAGAATTCGGCTCATTCCTGAAGAAGGGCTCATGCCCGAAACGTCGACTCCTGCTCCTTGGTTGCTGCCTGACCTGCTGCGCTTTTCCAGCAACACATTTTCAGCTGCTTTACCTCAATGCCTTGAGTCCTTGCTACTAACCACCGACATTATTGCAACTGTGCTTCATCATTCCATGACTCGAACAAAGAGTGTCACTCTCCATTGCCATTTCGCCTCCAAGGCTGCCGTCATGAATTTATGCTAGGCCAATCTAGTTGACACAGCCACCGGCAGTGCCACGGGTCCTCGCTGGGGCCAAATCTGCCTTCATTATCAGGCACCCAGACCTAGCCATGGACCTCAAGCTTCGACTCAGTCTGCAAGTCTGGTCAAGGGGATTAAGCTTGGGAACTGCTTGTTACTTGCTGGGAGACCTTGGGCTGGGTGGAGTCACATTTGCCTCGTCTTGGAGTTGCCACTTCTTTGTCATTTACTCAGCCTCGCCATGCCCGAATGCCATCTTCCGCCATTCTGTACAAGGCCCGCTCTTGCTGATGCTGATTCAAGAGCCATAATATCCTGATTAATCAAATGTCGTTGTCAAATGGTGATATAATATTCTTTGAAAAGCATCTACTCGCAATATCCTGCGCTCTGATCCATTGTGAGTCTATTCTACTAGTTACGTCCTTAAAATATTCCATTAGATGGATTTTGAAGGGTCATTGTGGACTCTATAGCTAAATGGAGAAAGTGAGGACTGCAGATGCTGGAGATTGGAGCTGAAAATGTGTTGCTGGAAAAGATCTTAGCCTGCTGGACACACTTTCCTCATTCCTGAAGAAGGGCTTATGCCTGAAACGTCGAATCTCCTGTTCCTTGGATGCTGCCTGACCTGCTGCACTTTTCCAGCAACACATTTTCAGCTCTGTAGCTAAATGGCCTGCTTCCATGCTGTAGGGATTCTGTGATTTATTAAGCATGAATTTCTTCCATAAACCCGTGCTGTTTTGTCCAATCCTGTTAACATTTTCCAAATGTTCTGTTATGTATTTCATAATAGAATGTAGTATTTTCTCTATTACTGATGTTAGACTAATTGGCCTGTATCCTTTCTTTTCTATCCTTTTTTTAAATAGTAGAATTACACATGCCACTCTCCAATCCATAGGAACTTGCCCAGAGTCTATTGAATTTTGGAAGATAACACTAATGTTTCCCAGTATTTCCAGGTCCATTTCCATCAGTACTCTGCAATTTTTAGATTATCAGACTCTTGTCGGTTTTTATTCTATTAATTTACCCTGCACATTTTCTTAATAATACTGATTTCTTTCAATTCCTCTCACTAGACAACATTTCTGACAAGTTATTTGTTCTGCCTTTTGTGAACAATAACTTTGTTCCATATTACAATTTCACCAGCTTCTTGCTGGAAATCGCCTGCATTTGTCTTTATAAACACATGAAGTAAGTTTAGTAGAAGCTTTTATGTTCAGTTTCTATGTCCCCTGCAATTTTATTCCCAAGCATTTATCCCCCCTCTTGATCAAACTTTTTGTCCTCTTTTGCTGAATTCTAAACTACCCAATCTTCAGTCTTGCATTTTTTTTCTGGCAATTTTATATACCTAATTTCTTTTGTAAGCCACAGTTAAGGCACCTTTCCTCTATTTTGCTCATTATTGTATTAATTATTTTTCCTAACAATGTCAACCTGCCTCTTTTCACTTTTTATCTGTCCTTTTCTAAATATTAAATACTCCTAGATGTGGAGTTCCCATCCTTGGTGGCCCTACAGTTGACTCTAATCTGTTCACATTTTCCTTAAGCACTTTTTTTATATAAAGCTTTTGTTAAAATGTCCCTTCCATTCTTTTTTTGCAACTTGTATTATTTGTACACAAGTACACCCAAATGGCTTGCTTTAAGTATAAAGATATCTTTTCACTGTAAGTAAAATCACTACTCAATGAATTCTACTATTTATAGATTTTCTGTATACAAATGGTTGCCTTTTTTGTTTGCATTAGTCAATCTAATATTTTTTATATTTTGATTGGTGGGTAGCATCGTGGTTAGCATTGCTGCCTCACAGCGCCAGGGACCCGGGTTCAATTCCCACCTCAGGCAACTGTCTGTGTGGAGTTTGCACATTCTCCCGTGTCTGCGAGGGTTTCCTCCGGGTGCTCTGGTTTCCTCCCACAGTCCAAAAGTGTGCAGGTTAGGTGAAGTGGCTGTACTAAATTGCCCATAGTGTTAGGTTTAGGGAATGGGTCTGGGGTGGTTGCTCTTCAGAGGGATGGTGTGGACTTGTTGGGCTGAAGGGCCTGTTTCCACATTGTAAGTAATCTAACTTGTTGACTGTGCCCATGTATAAAATGCTGTCAGATGATTACATTCATGCAATGTTTTGGTAGACAGATGATGTATTGAGAAAACCAACACTTTGCAGATGTGGAAAAGATAAAAAATTAGAGAAGTTTTAATCAGTTGCTAGAACTGAACTCCCAAGTTTAATGAATTACATTCGAGTGCAGGTCACAAGAATGAAGCAGAATGTGAAATATCTTGTAAAGCAGTGGAGCTGCTGAGGTGTCTCTGTTTTGGACCAATGCTCATTCGATATTTTAAATAGTTGTCATTTCTATTCTTTTTATTTCAGTCCATTTGGAAGGCAAATACCAGGGTACTGTCTTCGATAATCGAGATCTATCATTTATTATTGGAGATGGTGAAGAACACAATGTTCCACCAGGAATTGAGAAGGCATTGCAAGAAATGGAAAAGGGAGAAGAGGCTGTTATATCATTAAAACCAAAGTAAGTTTAAATATAGCACCTTCTGGACACCATTTATTTGCTGTCCTGCTCAACACAATAACTGAGTATGTTTATTTATTGGAAAACCCAGGTAAAACTCCTAGATGGAAAGAGATAAGAGAACAAAAAAAAATCCAGTAAATAAATGTGGTCATCGCAGGTGTGGTTTTAATAACCTGTTAAGTTTTTAGGTTGAAGAAAGTTTTCTCAGCAGATTATTTTCTTCAGTCTATCAGAGTAAGAAAGAAAGAGTTTAATTTGCTGATGCCAGATGGTGGAAAAACATACAGAGCAATGCATTTGCTACTTATGACGAATAAGGGGGAAATATTCATGATTGTCGGTATACAATTAGTATCACTAAATAGTCAGAGATGTGAAGTCTAGAACAGGGTCATCTCAGATGGGGGGGAGAAAAATTGAGGATTGGTACTATTGAATAATACCTTACATTACTTTGAGAGTGCACTGGAGTGGTATTTGGACAGATTGTTTGGCCTACTGTGTCTATACTTTTCCATTTTATTTGATCGAAGTAAATGTGACTGTACTCATTTAGAGACTGATTGATTGATTCTGGGGCATGAGCCTGGTACACTACAGCTGGACTACTGTCTGACTCATTATCAATAGCAAGTGTGGTGTTGGAAAAGCCCAGCAGGTCAGGCAGCATCCCAGGGGCAGGAGAATAGACTTCGGGCAAAAGCCCTTAATCAGGAATCATGATTCCTAATGAAGAGCTTTTGTCTGAAATGTTCATTCTCCTGCTCCTGGGATACTGCCTGACCTGCTGGGCTTTTCCAGCACCACACTCTCGACCTTAATCTCCAGTATCTGCGGTCCTCACTTTCATCAAGATGATTTTAACCTCACTGTGCTGACTCCTTCTCAATGTTGATTCATGGCCATCACTGTTTTGATGACTATGTGAAGAGATGAAATTGCGTGAAGACTAACACTTTATTGGTGGTAATTGGCACAAGGAGGCTGTGAAATACTTGGAGCCTTCTGCACACAATTGGTTGCAATGTGTCATCATTGCTGCTCATCGAGCTTTGTCCTTTCATTAGATGCTTAGTTGTTTACTATCATTTATGGCAAATGGAGAACTTTGATCAGATCTTTTGATTTTGGGCTTTCGTAACTGTAACATGCTGCTCTCCCTGTTTAGTAAGCATGCTCTCTTGTAGTTTACCAGGTTGTCATCTCATTTTTCAGCATGCTTCATGTTGTTTCTAGCATTGATTGTTGAAACAGTTTTAATCCTCCTGCTTAATGATGAAGAAATGTGCCAGGTGATTGCAGGTTATTGTCTAATACAACTGACTAGCAGTATCTCACTTTTGAACTGCAAGATCTGTTCTAAATTAATCCTGTTTAGCACCATGCTGGTGGTTCAAATCCCATTGTAAAATCAGGGCTTTGCTTCCATAAGGACTGTATAATGGATATACTGACAATACTGTACATAACGTTTTTTAAGGACAAAGTATAGTTTTTTTTTCATGTTTGTGTTCTGTCTCTTTTTCTACCTGTCATGGGCACCATCTGAGAATTAACCTTCAGATTTAGCCAGTTAGTCAGTAGTGAACCTGTCAGTATCACCTTTTGCTGACGAGTGTATCTTGGCCAGATTATATTGTTTCCTTGCTACCTTCAGTGGTGTTTTAAATGGCTACAAAAAACCTTTTGGGGGGTGGGGGCGGTGGTGATAAGTGGTAATCAACTCCAAGATTCTTTGTCTGTAGTTTAATGCTCAGTAGTTTTGAGCCTCTTATCGTGCTATCATTTTTAATGAATCTCAGTGAGACCGGTTGTATACAGGGATGATAATGGAGTCAGAACATTGGCTATAAGATATCGTTTGGTGAGCATAACTGTTTACCTATTATAGGACAGCTCTAATTATGGCACAAGTGCTCAGTTGTAAATAAATACTTTGCAGGGTCACCTGAACTAAACCATGTCTAGTGTTTCTGTTGATACTGCGTAGTCCTTCAGCTTTATTCATTAGTTTCTTTTTGTAGTGATTTTTATGGAAGTAACTGACTTGCTAGGTCATTTATTAGTGGACAGATATCAATCACATTTTTGCACACTTTTATAGGCCTTAGTTTATTTAGTGAACTGAATTTAAATTCTTCTGGAATTTTGCTTGTCTCTAAATTGCTAGTTCAGTTATACATGGAATGCTACCTTAACTATAGTTGGTGGCACAAATAACTGCCTTCAACATCAAGGCAACATTTGACTGAGCCTGGCATTAATGATAATTAACAAAATTGAAGTTGGTGGACATCCAGGTAAAATCTTTTGAATGTCTGCAGGGCAAAAAAGGTTAGCCGAATCAGAAACATGCCAGCTACAATCTACAGATAGCAAAATGGAAAGTGAGCATTGACTGTGTCCTGAAGGTGCAGTTATTGCGATGTCATCTTGCCCAGAATCTCGTTGAAGATTAATAAATAGTATTTATTGGACCTGTAAGACATCTGAAAAAGACTGACTTTAAAGAATTGAAAGAACACATTTGCAAAGTAGTTCCATTGATGAAATAAGATGAATAAATACAACCATAGTGCTGCAATAATGCTGGAGGTTATGTGCCTTGATGAAGCTTAAAAGGGCGTTGATCTGTTGAAACTGGAATTAGCCAAACTGGAATTAGCCAAACTGGATAGGAGAATATAGAAACTTGAGAACTATAATATAATTTTGACTATTTGGATTTCATTTTATGAAAGATGAGGATGAGCTGGGTGAAATAAAGATAAACAGTGATTATAAATAGATTTATAGGTGATTATTTCAAATATTTCTTTGACCTAGTGTTGTTCATATAGGTACGGATTTGGCGAAGCCGGTAATCCAAAATTGAATGTTCCTCCAAGTGCAAACCTGGTATATGAAATTGTATTGAAAAACTTTGAAAAGGTAAGAAAAGACCATATTAATGACTGCCTGGTGCCAGCAGTCATTCTGCTGCTGTTTCAAAGCATCTTCAGCACTGTAACTGCTATGTAGTGACCAGATTAATTCTGCACTGTAACAACATTGTTCTTTTGGGGATTCAAGGCTAAAAATAATGCTTCACCAGAAGCTCTCTTTTATGGCAAGTTGGGGACAATCATCCTTGAAAGTGCTCATCTAAAGTGAGGAAGCTGGTAGTAGGGTTTGATGGTGCTGGATGGTCAACGTTCACTTCTTGTGTTAAACTGTGCTAGGGTATCAATGTTGTTTATGTTCTTGCCTGAAGTTGATGTTTGTGCACTTCCAGCATACATTACTGGAAATTACCAATAAACTGAATCCTTGAAGTAGTATTTTGTTTTCTTTTCCATAACTTATTCTATTTGGAGCAAGTCTATGACTGGTTACCCTGTAGTTATTTTCCAATTTTTTTTTTAAACATTTTATCAGGCTAAAGAGTCTTGGGAGATGAACATAGATGAGAAATTGGAGCAGTCTGCCATTGTTAAAGAGAAGGGGACGGTGTATTTCAAGGTAACACAATTACAAATAAACATGATTTGAAGATGCCGGTGTTGGACTGGGTGTGCAAAGTTAAAAATCACACAACACCAGGTTAGAGTCCAACAGGTGTAATTGGAAGCAGACTAGCTTTCGGAGCACTGCTCCTTCAGGTGATTGTGGAGGACACAATTGTAAGGCACAGAATTTATAGCAAAAATTTACAGTGCGATGTAACTGAAATTATGCATTGAAAAGTACCTTGATTGTCTGTTGAGTCTCTCATTTGTTTGAATACGATGATTGTTTCACTTCTTTCATGTGTAAATCACAAAACTTTTGTTTTAGAAGTTGCATTCTCAGGTTAACTGTAACAATTGGTATTAGCTAGACAATACGTTGAAGGTGTTAGCCCCCTGTGTTCTCTGTCTATGCCATGATGTTTAGATTGATCCTAATCTAAAAAGTGAAATAACAGAGTTTTACATGAATTCATGCAGTTTTTAAGCAAAGTAGAATGTAACTCTGCAAGTACAAGTTCACCCCACAGAATGTGTGTGCATGTAGGTCTTTGTGTGTATGTCTGTCTGGGTTGGGGGTTGTGAGTGTGAGAGAGTGTGTATATGTGTGTGTGTAGTGAGTGTAGAGTGTCTTAAGTCTGTGAGGGGATGCAAGTGGGAGTGTGTATATGTCTGGGGTGAGGAGTTGAGAGAGATTGTGTATGTGTGTACATGAGTGTAGATTGTCTAAGTGTGTGTGTTGCAAAGGTGGTCACCTGTAGTGTCACATGAACCCAAGGTGCAGGCTGAGGCCCTCCCTATGCGTATGTAACTTACCTATCAGCCTCTGCTCGGCCATGTTTTGCTGCTGCCTGTCCCGAAGTCCGCGTTGGAAGATACTCACCCAAATTTTCTGGACCGCTGAAGTGTTCCCCAACTGGGAAGGAACACTCCTGATTGTTTTGCAGTGCCCATTCATCTGTAGCCTCCTCACAACTCACAACCCCCAACACAGACAGACAGACAGACACACACACACCCACACATTTTGTGGGGTGAATTTGTACTTGCACAGTTACATTGTACTTTGCTCAAAAACTACACAAATTCATGTAAAACTCTTATCTCGTATTGTAGATTTAGAATCAAACTAAACATCATGGCATAGACAGAGAACACAGGGGGCTAACACCTTCAACATATTGTCCAGCTAACACCAATTGTTACAGTTAACCTGAGAATGCAGCCTTTTTTTTAAAAAAAAGATTTTGTGATTTACACATTAAAGAAGTGAAACTATCATGGTATTCAAACAGATGTAAGACTCAACACATAATCAAGGTATTTTTCAATGTATAATTTCAGTTACATCACACTAAGTTTTTGCTATAAATTCTGTGCCTTACAATGCTGTTGCATTGTTTTGGAACTTTGAGGGAAAAAAAAGTCAAAACAACAGTTTAAAAGGGAGAAGAGCAGACAAAAGAAGCACATGGTGAGGACAGTGCAGGATAGAGCGAGAGAACGAGAACCTGCACAGTTACTGCCTCTGCTGTTTGAATTCGTGTATCGCTGGACATCGGAGTGCATCTGGGAAAATTAACAAACAGTGAAATTCACAACTAATCTTGGAGGAACTGTTGGGCGAAGTTCACAACACAGAATCAGATAAGTTAATTGTTGTTTTAGGACTGTCCAAGAGAAAGGCTGCAGTAGTGAGTATAGTGGATTCTTTCTTGATTATATGTTTTTGGAGGTAAGTCTCTTGACTAAACTTAAAATGTAAGCCATAGCTATTAATTTAACCTGGGGCAGTGTTTGTAGAGGAATAAGACAGTGTTATTTTCTGGGTCTGTAGATTGTGAAGGAGCAAAAATGGCCTTTGCAGTGATATGTACTTCTTGCCAGATGTGGGAGTTTAAAGAGAGTTTAAGGGTTACTGTGGATTATACCTGCCATAAATGCTGTTGGATGCAAATCTTATCAGATCGAGTAGATGGGTTGGAGAGACAGAAGCGATGAGAAATTTGCAACAGTATGTGACGGATGGCAGTTATAGGAAGGGGGAAAGTCTCAGATACAGTCACTTGGATGGGTTAACTCCAGGAAGGGTGAGAGAGGTCGGCACCTAAGGCAGGAGTCTTTTGTGGATATACCCATTTCAAACAGGTATGCTGTTTTGGAAAATGTAGGGGTTGACGGATTCTCAAGGGAATATAGCACGAACAGCAACATTTCTGGTATTGAGACTGGCTCTAATGCAACGAGGGGTACGTCGGCTTCCATGAGATCAATTGTGAGGGGATTGTGTAGTCAGAGGTACAGACGTTTCTGTGGCCAGCAGAGAAAAAGCAGAATGGTGTGTTGTTTCCCTGGTGCCAGGATCAAGGATGTCTCCGAGAGGGTGCAGAATGTTCTCACGGGGGAGAGGGCCCAGCAGGAGGTCATTGTCCACATTGGAACTAACGACATTGGAAGGGAAAAGGTTGAGACTCTGAAGGGAGATTACAGAGAGTTAGGCAGAAATTTAAAAAGGAGGTCCTCAAGGTAGTAATATCTGGATTACTCCCAGTGCTATGAGCTAGTGAGGGTAGGAATAGGAGGATTGAGCAGATGAATGCATGGCAATCAGGGAAAGCAGGAGGGCAAAACGGGGACATGAGATAGCTTTGGTAAATAGAATTAAGGAGAATCCAGAGGGTTTTTACAAATACATTTAAGGACAAAAGGGTAACTAGGGAGAGAATAGGGCCCCTCAAAGATCAGCAAGGCAGCCTTTGTGTGGAGCCACAGAAAATATGGGAGATACTAAATGAATATTTTGCATCAATATTTACTGTGGAAAAGAATATGGAAGATATAGACTGTAGGGAAATAGATAGTGACATCTTGCAAAATGTCCAGATTAGAGGAGGAAGTGCTGAATGTCTTGAAATGGTTAAATGTGGATAAATCCCCAGGACCTGATCAGGTGTATCCGAGAACTCTGGGAAGCGAGAGAGGTGATTGCTGGGCCTCTTGCTGAGATGTTTGTATCATCAATAGTCATAGGTGAGGTGCCAGAAGACTGGAGGTTGGCAAACGTGATGCCACTGTTTAAGAAGGACAGTAAAGACAAGCCAGGGAACTATAGACTGGTGAGCCTGATCTCATTGGAGGGAATCCTGAGGGACAGGATGTACATGTATTTGGAAAGGCAAGGACTGGTTCGGGATAGTCAGCATGGCTTTGTGCGTGGGAAATCGTGTCTCACAAACTTTGATTGAGTTTTTTGAAGAAGTAACAAAGAAGATTGATGAGGGCAGAGCAGTAGATGTGATCTATATGGAATTCAGTAAGGTGTTTGACAAGGTTCCCCATAGGAGTTTGATTAGCAAGGTTAGATCTCATGGAATACAGGGAGAACCAGCCATTTGGATACAGAACTGGCTCAAAGGTAGAAGACAGAGGGTGGTGGTGGTGGAGGATTGTTTTTCAGACTGGAGGCCTGTGACCAGTGGTGTGCCACAAGGTTCGGTGCCGGGTGCTGTACCTTTTGTCATTTACATAAATGATTTAGACGCGAGCATAAGAGGTACAGTCACTAAGTTTGCAGATGACACCAAAATTGGAGATGTAGTAGACAGCGAAGAGGTTTACCTCCGATTACAACAGGATCTGGACCAGTTGTGCCAATGGGCTGAGAAGTGGCAGATGGAGTTTAATTCAGATAAATGCGGGGTGCTGTATTTTGGGAAAGCAAATCTTAGCAGGACTTATACACTTAATGGTAAGGTCCTAGGGAGTGTTGCTGAACAAGAAGACCTTGAAGTGCAGGCTCATAGCTCCTTGAAAGTGGAGTCACAGGTAGATAGAATAGTGAAGATGATGTTTGGTATGCTTTCCTTTATTGGTCAGAGTATTAAGTACAGGAGTTGGGAGGTCATGTTGCGGCTGTACAGGATATTGGTTAGGCCACTGTGGGAATGTTGCGTGCAGTTCTGGTCTCCTTCCTATCAGAAAGATGTGAAACTTGAAAGGGTTCAGAAAAGATTTACAAGGATGTTGTCAGGGTTGGAGGATCTGAGCTACTGGGAGAGTCTGAACAAGCTGGGGCTGTTTTTCCTGGGGCGTTGGAGGCTGAGGTTGACCTTATAGAGGTTTACAAAATTATGAGGAGCATGGATAGGATAAATAAACTAAGTCTTTCCCCTGGGGTGATGGAGTCCAGAACTAGAGGGCATAGGTTTAGGGTGAGAGGGGAAAGATATAAAAGAGACCTAAGGGACAACGTTTTCACGCAGAGGGTGGTATGTGTATGGAATGAGCTGCCAGAGATGATGTGGAGGCTGATACAATTGCAACATTTAAGAGGCATTTGGATGGGTTAATGAATAGGAAAGATTTGGAGGGATATGGGTCGGTGTGCTGGGTGCTGGTAGGTGGAACTAGATTGGGTTGGGATGTCTGGTTGGCATGGATGGGTTGGATCGCAGGGTTTGTTTCCATGCTGTACATCTCTATGACTCTAATTGTGTCCTCCGTAACCACCTGATGAAGGAGCAGCGCTCCGAAAGTTAGTATGCTTCCAATTAAACCTGTTAAACATGTTTTCCTGTATCCTCCTCATCTTAAAAGGAAGTATCCCTTTGTTTTTATATGTTGGATTATCATGTGAAGGCTTTGCCTGAAATTTAGAAAAGAAATAAAGTGGCCCTTTCCAGGTTTTCTCGCTATCATTACCCATATCTGTTGAGTTCTTGATCTGAGCTAGTAAGAGCACTAGTTCCTCGCAGGCCTTTTAATAGGATTCCCTGTAAATGCAGCCTCCTTTTCATAACTTTGGTGCAATTGTAGTGGTTATGCTTCAACTAATAACCTTTTATAATTGAAAGTACAGCCTCTTCCCACAGCCTATTTGTGACATCAAGGTGGAGATGTGTGCAAGAAAATCCAGTCTGTGGAATTTTGACCAAATGTAAGAATCTAAGAATTAGGAGCTGGAGTAATCAGTACTCTGAATTGAGCCTGCTCCACCCATTCAGTATGATCATAGATATTCTTCATTTTCAACTCCATTTCTACACACACTATCTCTTGATTCCCTGATGAATCAACAATCTGTCTTTTCTCTGCCCTAAATATATTTAACAATGGAACAACTGCAACTCTCTGGGTTGGTGAATGTTATTTTTCTAACCTCTAGAGAGTGTAGGTTCAGCTTACTCTGGGTTTTTGTATAGTGAGAAACTATCACGGAGCAGATGGAGTGAACCTTTGCTGTGCATGCACATGCTTCCTTTAATCAAAACATTTGAACAAACTGTGCAGTATTCCCACTATCCTCTGATCAAAGCCCTATGCAAGTGTAATAAGGACTTCCTTATTCTTCAACTCCAGTCCCTTTGTAATAAAAGCTGTTTGCCTTTTTAATTGTTCACTGTAACTAACATTTTTGTTCCTTGTACCAGTATACCAACTCCCTCTGAACATTAACATTTTCATACCTTTTAAAATATTCTGCTTTTCTATTCCTATTATCAAAGTGAATAAATTCACATTTCATCTGTCAACTTGTTGCCCACTCACTTAACTTGTCTCTGTCTCTTTACAGCCTTTTTCTGTCCTTTTGACTTATGAATCAACAAACACAGATTTTATTTTACTTTTATTCTCTTCATCCATGTCATTAATACAGATTATAAATGGTTTAGGCCCTAGCATTGATCTTAATGGTACCCCACTCGGTATAGCCTGTCAACTTGAAAATGCCCTGTTTATCTTATTACTACTTGGATGAATCATTTATCAACCTGTCCCAGGGCAAGTTTTAGTCAATCCCTGCATTTAAGATCAATGGAGAAATCTCAACCACTCACTGCATGAAATGTTTTCCTCTTTATTGCATTTGCTTCTTTTGCCAATTACTTTAAAACATCTTGTTGTGGAATTTTTCAGTTTTCTCTATCTATTCTGTCCAAGCCCCTTTATGATTTAGACTGCCTGTACTGAACACTCAACTTTCTCCAAGGAAAATATTCCCAACTTCTCCGATCTGTCCATGGAACTGGAGTCCTTCTGTAGAGTCATTCTAGAAAATCTTGTTTGCGCTACCTCTGTTCTAAAGTATTGTACCCAGAACTAGACACTATAACAATTGAGACCAAACCAGCATTCTATGAAAATTTAATATTCCATCCCCCTTTATATAATCTGTGGCCCTCATGCTAAGGCATAGAATTCCGTTTGCATTAACCATAACTGTTCTTGACCTAGCCATGATGTGGGGATGCTGTTATTGGACTGGGGTGCACTTCACCTGATGAAGGACCAGTGCTTTGAAAGCTGACAATTTCAAACAAACCTGTTGGAACTATAACCTGGTGTTATGTGCCTTCTGACCTTGTTCTTGACCTTTCCTGCCTTTGATTTACGCATTACATAGACCAAAGTCCCTCTGCTCTTCCATCCCCTTTACAATTGTATATTTTGTCATCTCTTGTCTGTCTGCATTCTTTCGACCAAACTGAATCACTTCAGACCTGTCAGGATTAAATTTCATCTCCACTTGTTCCCTGGACCTATCCCCCAATTCCATCAACTTAACTACGCTCTTTTGAGATTTTACTCTTTCCTTCTCACTTCACAATGCTTCCATATTTTATCTCAGCTGCACGTTTTGAAATAGTGCCCTGTACACCAAGGTCCGGTCATTAATGTGCATCAAGAGGAGCCAAAGGACCCAACACCAACCCCATAAGACCATAAATCTGGTAGTCTTATTCTTCTTGTAAACATCATCTAGGGTCTCAAATTCAAACATGCTGCTTGTTCCTAATGAGATGGTAATTATGTTCAGAATAATATTCATATTATTTAGCACCTTGTGATTCGTGAAGAGACCAGTACAGAGGAGCCTCGATTATCCGAATATCGGATTATCCAGCAAGGTCCTAACGCTTGGCTAAACAATGTTATCTGGCATTCATTATCCGGAATTTCGATTAACCGAACAAAATACTCCCTGCCTGTGTTCTTTGGATAATCGAGGTTCCTCTGTACCTCTTCAAAGCGAAAGATGTTGAATTTTTAGTGACTGGTAGCACATAAGATTTCAGATTTCAAGATTGAAAGAGTTCAGAAAAGATTTACAAGGATGTTGCCAGGGTTGGAGGATTTGAGCTATAGGGAGAGGGTGAACAGGCTGGGGCTGTTTACCTGGAGTGTCGGAGGCTGAGGGGTGACCTTAGAGGTTTACAAAATTTATGAGGGGCATGGATAGGGTAAATGGGCAGGGTCTTTTCCCTGGGGTCGGGGAGTCCAGAACTAGAGGCCATAGGTTTAGGATGAGAGGGGAAAGAAATAAAAGAGACAGAAGGGGCAACTTTTTCACACTGAGTGTGTTTCATGTATGGAATGAGCTGCCAGAGGATCTGGTGGAGGCTGGTACAATTGCAATTTTTGAGAGGCATTTGGATGGGTATATGAATAGGAAGGGTTTGGAGGGATATGGGCTGGCAGGTGGGACTAGATTGGGTTGGGATATCTGATCGGCATGGACGGGTTGGACCAAAGGGTCTTATTTCCATTCTGTACATCTCTATGACTCTATTTTACCTAAAATCAACATTAACTAAACACTACTTCAGAAGAAATACTGTATACTCTAATCTACAGAAAACAAATCCTCTTTTAACTTTAAAGCAATTTGAAATCCTCCTTCACAGTTTTGCTTCATCTGTCTGAGTAGCCACTTTGTACTCTAGGAACCAGTTCAAACTTCCTCAGCTAATGGTGGCATTCTTTCTTTTCCAGCCTGTTAACTTCTAATTCCAAAATTCAGTTTTTCAGTGAGCCAGGAGAATCCTCTTTCTAGCTAAAGCCAGGTGAATCTTGCAGCCTTACTTTAATCCTCTCAAACTTTGTCTCTTAAATGCCAGATGAGTTCCCATCTGCATAGTGAGTGATGGAGTCTATTTTGTCCTTCTGTTTTCTCAGAAAATCCTGTAAATGATACGCTGGCTTGCAGTGGACTTAACGGTCTCTCAAAGTCCATCACCATGGCCATACGAATCATATTGGTCTTGATTTTAGCTAGTAATGGCAACTAACTGTCCTGTAGAACCTCTTACTTCACTCCATCTTGGAATTAAATAGACAATTTAACCATAACAACCTAGAAACTTGACATTCATAGCACCTTGCTGTGAAATTTGGAGACTATTTATTAACTATCACAGGTTTTCTTGCTGTTCTGTATAGGTATGAACATCTTGCATCATCTTCACAGTAAGAGAAACTGGGCCTTCTTTCAGCAACCACATTGCCAAAGTCTGTAAGGAATGATTCATGCCATGTCAGAAGGTCCCATCCGTTCCTCTGTTTTGCCATAAATCAGAGTTCCAAAACACAAGCTTAAACTTCATAATTGCATTGGTTTTCAATTAAATGGGTGTTAAAAATATTTATTATATTATTCACTTAAAAGTATTGACTGAAAATCATGGCCATGTAAAAAAAAAAAAGATTTTGTGCACAAAACTTGTATGTGATCTCAAGTCTGGTATAATTTGTTGATGACACTGAAATAGGTGCCTGATTAACTAAATGTCTATTATCAATTTCAGTGAAAAGACTTGTTAGGTTCATATTCAGAACTTGTAAGGCATGAGCACAAAAGAAAATAGTATTAATGTTTGGCATAAATGTCTGTTTCCATTTCTGTATGCAACATAACGTGTTGGAACATTACAAGCAAATTAATAGCTGTTATCTATTACTGAGTTATGAGTGATTACAGAATGTAGAAGTTTAAGAACTAGCAATGGTTCCTTGTTCGTTCTTTCCTTGTAACTGCATAATTTGTATAACTTTTTTTTGTCAGGTGGGAAAGTACAAGCAGGCAATCATCCATTACAAGAAAATTGTATCTTGGCTGGAACATGAGAATGGATTGTCTGAAGAAAATCTAAAACAATCCAATGCTCTGAGACTAGCAGCTCATCTTAACCTTGCTATGTGCTACATAAAAATGGATGAGAATTTGCAAGCTGTAGAGAATTGTGAAAAGGTGAGGACACGTCTTTACATCACCTAATATATGAAAACCAACTACAGAACAACCTTGGTTATCCGAATTTTGGATTATCCAAACAAGACCTCATAAAAATGTTATTAAATGTAAGCAAAGGTGCAGCGACAGCTAGCAGCCTGGGCTGGCAGCAGGAGCAGGGTCTCCATGTGAACCCTGTTCCTGTTGTCGCTGCAACAGGAGCCCCAAACAAAATTCTCCCCTCCTGTCTCGTTTAGATCATCGAGCTTGTTCTATATAACGATAAGTGGAATGTGATTTCAATTTGATGTTTTGTTTATGGTCAATCCCTGGAATCGCAGAATTTTTTTGAGTAGAGTCAGGAAACTATGTTTTATTTTTAAGAGTTTCGAAGAATATGGGGTGATCTTGAAATTTTTAAAATTCTTAAATACAGATGTAGATGGGGTGTTTCCCCTGCCTAATGACATGAGAATTAGGAACTTCATCTCAGGATAAGGGGGAGGCTATTTAAGGTGAGGAATTTTATCACTTCAAAAGTGTGGAATCTTTGGAGTTCTGTATCCCAGACGCCCTGGAAACTGATCTTTGTAAAGGATCAAGACAGAAATCAATAGGTGTTCAGGTATATGGAAGGAGTATGAGAAAATGGCAGGCTCGGCTGAATGGTCTACTTCTGTTCCTTTTATATGTTGACACCTTGGCACTGGAGGGTAACCATGGAGATCCTATCTGTTATTGTCTTATTTGAAGTGAAGAGGGGGCTTTGTAAGGCTTACTATATAGTGTTTGGATAATCCAGGGATTCCAACAAAGCTGTCCATAACTTAACAATGTCTGTTAACTTTAGGAAATATAAATTGCAATTAGAGTCATGAGAGCTTGTATCACCTGACACATGTGACTAAGAACATTCTAAATCAATCTCTTGAGTCTCAACTGTTTACTGTATTTTCTAACAATTTGAGTTGATGGGATTAAACAAACATATTCAAATTTGCAATAAGATATTGATGTGAGGCATTACGTATATTGTAGGTGCAAGTATATAAAAAGAGAATGCTTGATTTATATGGGAGAGCAGAACTGTAGCAAATGAATTGGTGTAGGCAAGTGTGCTATCATTGTCTTTAGCCCAAAAATGAAAGTTAGAGTACTCTCTAAATATGGAAAGCTGAGTATTGACCATTTTCGACCTTATCTTGAGAATTCCAGTACATAGATCATTAAAGAGGAATGAACAAGTGGAAAAATTAATCAGAATGGAAAAATAAATGCTGCAATTCATGCCTAGAGGACAAACTAGATTTATATATCCTCTTGTAACTGTACAAAGCTCTGGTTAGACTACACCTTGAGCCTCTGTAGTTCCGGACAATATTATCTGAGGAGGATGTGCAGGTACAGTGTAGATTTATCCAAACAATAACTGGACTTAAGAGTTCTGAAGAAGAGATTGCACGAACTAGTTTGTATTACATGGAATTTAGAAAGTTAAAGGGATGAGTTGAATGATTTTAAAACATTGTGGGAAATTGATAGGATAAATACAAAGAAACTTTCTGGTGGCTGGTGATTCACTAACCTCAGGCCGTGTCCCAGAGTTTCAAATCATCCCTTTTTAAGAAGAGAAGTTCAGAAACACTTCTGCAGATGATTGTTAATGCAGGGTTAATACTTGATAGGAAATCATCAGTCTCTGATTTAAAATTAACCAAAGTGTTTTGGGGAAGAGGTGGATATATGGAGTTAGGTCACAGATCTGAATTATTTCAATAAATGACAGAATAAGCTCAAAAGGCTAAATTGTCTACTGCTGTCCTATGTCTGACTTTGGGATTGCTTGTTCGGACAACAAATAGAGGTAGGACTGATAAACTGCACTTATTTCAATGCAAGACGCCTAACAGCGAAGGCAGTTGAATTCAGGGCATGATTAGGAATATAGGACTGGAATATTATGGCAATTACAGAAACATGGCTCAGGGCTGGACAGGACTGGCAGCTTAATGTTCCAGGATACAAATGATACAGGAAGAATAGAAAGGGAGGCAAGAGAGGAGGGGGAGTGACATGTTTGATAAGGGATAGCATTACAGCTGTACTGAAGGAGGATATACCCAGAAATACATCCAGGGAAGTTATTTGGGTGGAACTGAGAAATAAGAAAGGGATGATCACCTGATTGGGATTGTATTATAGACCCCCTAATAGTCAGGGAAACCCAGAAACAAATTTGGAAGGAGATCTGTTATCTGTAAGAATAACAGGGTGGTTATAGTAGGGGATTTTAACGTTACAAACATTAGACTGCCATAGTGTTAAGGGTTTAGATGGAGAGGAATTTCTTTGTGTATAAGACAATTTTCTGATGCAGTATGTGGATGTACCTACTAGAGAATATGCAAAACATGACCTACTCTTGGGAAATAAGACAGGGCAGGTGACTGAGGTGTCAATGGGGGGAGCACTTTGGGGCCAACGACCATAATTCTATTAGTTTTAAAATAGTGATGGAAAAGGATAGACCAGATCTAAAAGTTGAAGTTCTAAATTGGAGAAAAGCCAATTTTGACGGTATTAAGCAACAACTTTCAAAAGCTGATTGGGGCAGGTGTTGGCAGGTAAAGGGACAGCTGGAAAATGGAAAGCCTTCAAAAATGACATTAATGAGAATCCACAGAAAATATATTCCTGTTAGGGTGAAAGGAAAGGCTGTTAGGTACAGGGAATGCTGGATGACTAAAGAAATTGAGGTTTTGGTTAAGAAAAAGTAGGAGGCATATGTCAGGTATAGACAGGATAGATCAAGTGAACCCTTAGAGTATAAAGGCAGTAAGAGTATACTTGAGAGAAATCAGGAGGCCAAAAAACAGACGAGATAACTATAGGGAGAGATTGAATAGGGTGGGGCTATTTTCCCTGGAGTGTTGGAGGCTGAGGGGTGACCTGAGAGAGGTTTATAAAACTTTGAGGGCATGGATAGGATAAGTAGACAAAGTCTTTTCCCTCTGGTCAGGGAGTCCAGAACTAGAGGGTATAGGTTTAGGGTGAGAGAGGAAAGATATAAAAAAGACCAAAAGGGCAACTTTTCACATAGAGGATGGTGTGTGTGTATGGACTGAGTTGCCAGAGGAAGTGGTGGGGGCTAGTAGAATTACAACATTTAAAAGACATCTGGATGGATATATGAATAGGAAGAGTTTGGAGGGGTATGGGCCAGGAGCTGGCAGGTGGGACTAGATTTGGGTTGGGCTATCTGGTCGGCATGGACGAGTTGGACCGAAGGGTCTGTTGGTGCTGTACGTCTTTATTACTCTATAACTGAAGCTTCTGCTTTTTGGTTCAGGCATTAGGGTTGGATCCAAACAATGAAAAGGCCCTTTTCAGAATGGGTGAGGCAAGACTTGCTATGAACGATTATGAACTGGCAAAAGAAAACTTCCAAAAGCTTGTGCAACTTTATCCAAATAAAGCAGCCAAAGTCCAGATTGGAATCTGTCAGAAAAAAATAAGAGAACAATTAGATTTGGAGAAAAAGATCTATGCTAAAATGTTCCCAAAATTTGCAAACACCGATAGTAAGGTAAGTGTTAACAAATACTGATCCTTAAAAGTCTTATAATAATATGGTAAGCACCGGAAACTTTTTAAGAACAGGAAAGTGTAAATAAGTCAAGAATCAGTCTGTTCTTAATCCCTTCTGTGCTCCAACTAATTAATGCTGCATGTTTCAGTGGCTATCAATAATATCACATAAATATATCACAATTTGGCTGGAACAAAGATCTATCTAACTCTAAAACTTCTAAATTTTTAACCTGTTTGTTTTCGCTATAGTGAACAATTAGCCCAAATTAGTGTTGCATTTGCAATCTTTAATAACAACAGGATCTGACTACTATCTTACACAACAACACATTTCTTTTTGATGCTCTAACTCTTTGGATTTCCAATCTATATCTGCTATGCCTTTTCTGATACAGGTAAAGAACTTCTTGCTACCTTGATTTATTTGTTTTATTTCTCAGTCAGCAAATATATTCCTGTTTCTTAAATGTATTTCTATTTCTTAACCTGTGTTGGAATAAATAATTATTTCGTGCTTGTCCACATTGTTCTGAATCTGCCACCTGCTGGTTGAGTTAGAAACCTTTTTGGATTCTAGTTGTTTCTTCTTTGTTCTTCTTCCTACTTTGGAAAATACTTTATAAACTCTAAAAACTGACTTTCTCACTCCAAGTAATTAATATACATATTTTGATTGAAGTTTTGGATTCGCAGATTTATTGCTGGGCTGCTCTTTTTAATTACCACTTTTTCCCAACTTAAAAAATATTCCATTCGTGATAATTTTTTATTCAGGCTAATTTTCCAGTTAATAATTTGGCATTATCAGTTTAAGTACCTAATTATTTTGATTTTTGGCTATCTTTTAAGCAGCTTTTAATTTGCACCCTGTTTTGTTTTTTGTATATTTTTCTAAACATAAAAGTGAGAAAATATAACTATTGTTTTGTACAGGTTGGGAATTACGAATACACGTGAACCATGGAGCAGACTCATGGGTTGGGATGTTTACTTCTATTTTGTTTTTAAGTTGGTCATTTTAAGATTTTAATTATGTTCCATACGCTTCTGTGTTTCCACACAAAGATTTGCACAAGAATGTATCAACTACTCCACATTGAGTGTTAAGACTAGATACCCTACCTTATATTTACCCCTGACTAATGCACCTAACACTGGTATGTATATGTCTCTGTTTGTCAGTACTTCCGGTTCTGTGTCTGAGCCTGGCACTTCAACCGGAGTTCAATCAGTAGACACGTTGTACTTGACCGCGTATACAAACCACTCCGATACAGAACCAGAAGTACCAACAAGATGTACTGATGATGTCACCTAGCGAGGCAATGCAACATTTGCAGAAAAACACAGGTTTAGTAAATGAATCCACGACTTCAGCAAGACATTAAGCTACCTTACCTATAGAGTTGGGGGTTTTTTGTCTCCTTTTCAAAATAAAGGTGTGACATTGGCAGTTTTCCAATCCGTTAGCACTTTTCCACAATCTAACGATTAATGGAAGATTACTACCAGTGCATCCATTGTCTCTAGTAATTTCCTCCTTTAACAATTGAGGAGGCTACCCATTAGGTCCAGGGAACTCCCCTGTCCTGACCATTACGTTACACTACCATTTTTCTCCAGTGCTAGTTGTATTTATTTCTCTCCTCCTTTTACCCCTTGAATATTTAATGAATTTGGAATGCTATTAGTGTGTTCTTCTGTGAAGACTAATGCAAAATATTTATTCATCTCCTTTAGTCAGTGTTTATAGACTTTCATTGTTATACTTTGCCTCGTTTGTGGACCAGATGTCCTAAACTCATTTGCTCTCAGAAGATGAGCAGCTTTTTGTCCAGTTGTATTATTTTGAGGTCCATCTGTTTAATAAAATGTAAACATTTTTTTTTGAAAAGTTATTGCCATACACACAGTTGTGTTCTGATGTTGTCGTTTGGCTGGCACACTCTTGCCACGTAGTTTAAATTCTTCTCGTTGACGCAGGCACAAAGGTCCTGCCAAGAACTGAGACCCAGGAAGATGCAAGTTTTCCAGCCTTTTACAGGTTCAGCACACACCCAATTGCAATATTACAAGAATCTAAAGGCTCACGTGCGTCTGTGTCTCCCTCCTCTCGCTGAAAATTGGAAGTACCTCAGCTGTATAATTATTCTCTCAAACTACTTTTGCATGCTATTCAGTGCAATCAAAACCTTCCACTACTATGGCATCCAGAACTGTACACTACTCAGCTGAGGTCCAACCGGTATTCTATATTTAAGTTCAGTGTAACTTCCTCCTCCTCGTACTTTCTGCCCTATTTAGTTACATAGAATACTGTTGCTTTATTAGTTAGAGAGTCCTACAGGACGGAGACAGGCCCATTGGCCCAAACTGGTCCATGCTACCCAAAATGTCTGTCCACATTAACCCCATTTCCCTGCATTTCGTTCATAACCTTCTAAATCTTTCCTATCCATGTATTTAACAGTGCTCTGTACCTGTTAAGACAGGTACACATCTGTCTGCTCCTGCACATTTGCCTAGAATAATTGCCTTTAGTTTATGTTCTCCATCCATGCATTTTGCATTACACTTTTCTCCACATTGCACTTTATCTACTGCCTATCTACTCATTCCAACAATGTGCACGTATCCTTATGACATTCTGTGCTGTTTCCCCAGTTTACAGTTCTGTCAAGTTGTGTTGTCTGAAAACTTTTTGAAATTGTACTCTGCCCAACATGGTCTCAATACTGTCCTCTGAGAGCTCCAATACCAATCTTCCTGGAGTCCGAATAATACACATTTAACATTTGTATTTCCCATCCCTCAGCAGTATTGCAAGCATGTTACTAATGTCCTCCTTATTCTAAGAGCTAGAATCTTTTTCCCCAAGTCTGTTGAGCAACACTGCATCAAATGTTGTTTGGAAGTTCATGTACATAATGTCACCAGCCTTCCCTTCATTACCCTCTCAGTTACCACTTTATAAAGTTTCAGCAAGTTACTTGGATGTGAACCATCACTTTTGGCTGTGTTTGAAGTTAAATATTTCTTGGAAAATGGGATGTCTTTAAAGGACTATTGCATTACCTGCCTGTTGGTCATAAAATGTCGTGCCATGTCGCTGTTAACCTCCTGATTACTCCATGTGATGCCAGCTGCTGCTCAAGCTCTGGAACCTGGAGCTCAAGCTGATGCAGCAGAACACATTTCGACACAGGAGGTATCCTGGGATTCTGTTAATGCATGGGATGTTGATTAGCATCCATGGAGTTGGATTACCCTACCATTTCTTCATTAGTCAAACCGGCATATTTTTTTTGATTTTTTTTTTCTCTGAACCCTGAATAGTTGATCAGTCTATCTCTACTCATTTGAAACCTGCGGTCTTGCCCCACACCTTGCTCTATTTGTAATTAATCATCTCAACCAAGAAGTCCCATGTTTAATTCTTAGTAGATAATACATTATTAAATGTCTTGGCTTCGTTGCGTCAATTGGTTTCCATATTCAGTGAAGCAAATTGAGCCTGAGTTCCCACTTCTGAAAGCAGTTCAGTGATTCCTCCTCCCTCACCTCACCACCAACACCCCCCCCCCCCCCAATCCCTCCCACTTGTGAATGAATGTTTGGTGTACAAAGAGGTCAAAACTGGGCTTTACTACAATATGCACACCAGGTACTTAACACTGAATTCATTCATATGAAATTAATAATTTGGATATCAAGAAGTGTCAATGGATTTTCAACCCAGTATGAGTCCGTTGCAAAGAATATATAAAGTAGGGGAAAATAGCAGAAGTGGAGCTGTAAAATGCAACTATAAAGCAACCTTTTCTTGCAAACACCAAGTAATATTTTTACTTCCTATCAATGTTTATCATCTTAAAGTTTTTAGATTTATCTGTTGGTAAAGCACCAAATGGAGCACTTTCTGTATGTGTGCATATACAGACCAATGGTCAGTGTCATTCTGCTTGGCTTCATGTAAAATTAAAATAAAAAGTAAATATAAAGGATCAGTAAAAATACATCTTGAAAGTATTAACTTGAACTTACGAATCTAATTATCCACCAACTCAGCGAGCTGAGCTGCATAGACCATCACTATACATCACCTTTCTAATTTTATAAAACTTTGCATATACTACAAATATGCTATTTCACATGTACCATTTTGTTTCTGCAAAGCAGTAAGCTTTTAATTGCTCAGTAAATTTCAAAGCTAACACGATGCAGTTGTGCTGTTAATGTGGGAAGAAATCATTTTCAAACAGAATATTCAATAAATTAGAAGAAAAGCCATCTTTATACCTTGACAGTTGACATTCTATTTGTGCAGTTGAAGTTGCAGTATTAAGCTGGCAGAGATCAAGATGATGTGCATCCACCATTTTGGTGGGAGAATCCCCACATGCATCAGGCACTGCATTGCAGGTTGAGCGCACTGGCAGTACCTGGAGCTAAAATTAAACTAATTATAATTTTTTCAAAGTATTTTATAACTACAACTATATTTTAGCAGGAGGTGGTTCTCAAAACGCAATCTGAAAAGGAAGCTGCTGTGGTGAGAACAGAGGAAGAAGCGAATAAAGAGAACTTAGATGAAGGAGGCAAAGGAGAACCTATGGAAACAGAAACCATTCACAAATCCCAGGAATTGGATGCTACTGCATGAGGAAGATGTAGAGATTGAAGCTGCATTACTTGGATGTTTTTTAAAGCTTTGTTATTGTACAGTATCCTGTGTGTATCATTTAATGCACAGTAAAAGAGTTCTACCTACTTAATCATCTGAGTGTCACAAACTCATTAAAAAGAAATGATAACACATACTATAATTGCTGAGTGTCTGAGTCACACTTGGTTTTTATGATCAGCCTGTGGCACTGCCATGGTATTGTTGAATGACAAATGAGATGAGCCCACTCTCTTGACAGCATGTAGGAAATAGAAATTGGAATAAGCAGTTGGTAGCTCTGTGAATTATTTTTACTTGAAAAAGTTTTATTTTGTTAATTCTATACATCCAGAATGCATTCCTCTTGCATCCTACCAGTGGTGGTATCATTTCCTGCCACTGCCAAGTATGTGGACATATGGTCATAAATTTATTCAGCTTATAGGCTGTGCCTGGGAATTGGTAGATCAGTGTGACATGTCCTTGGAACTTGGCTCAAGATGTGTAGTTGGTGTTGTTACTACTGTGCTACTGAGATACAGTTCTTATTTTGAGTGAAGAAATTTGTTTTGCTGTTTGTAACTTGTGTATAAGTATCATCAGGTAATGCAGCTTTATTATAGAATTACTGTATTCCACGGAATGGCTCCAATTTGTTTTTGCATACTGATGGTTATTCCTTGTTCTTCATCAAAATGTCAAATATGAAGAGAAAAGGCCCTTGTGTTTCTATGCTGGCAATTTTATCTAACACGGTTTAGTCACCTGGTCAGTGCCACTGTTTGTGCTTCATCAAAGACTCTTGACTTCCTATTTACCCGTCCTTCATGTTACTTCCCAGATTTCTCCTAATTTCAGCAATTCTGTGTGCTGTTTCACACTTTGGGGAAAGAAGCTTCACTTAATTTCCTTTATTGGATGCATTAATTACTACTAACACATTGTCTTGGATAACCCACAACCACTAACATCATCTCTCTACCCTTTGGTACTCTGAAACTTCACTGTTCTATAATTGGCTACCATTTGTAGAGAGGAAAAGCACCATTTACCTTGTTACTGTGGTTTAAAATTTCTCACTTGCATTATTCCTGGAAATCATTACTACATCTCTTCCAGTGCTTCTTTCTGTTTTATATTATGTTCAGCAAGTCCTTGTTCCACTAAACATTCACCATATTGTGATTAAAAAAAGAGATCTACCATATATTTCAAAATACCCAAAAAAGAGTTGCTTTAGTAGTATGTACTTCAAGAAATTCTATTCATTTTATTGTGGGCTTTATCATCACTGCATCCTTCATTATGAATTAAATGGCTTAAACTAACAAGGGCTTGTGGATTTGGCTAATCTATTCTGAGTTAAGCAGAGTGTGGCTTTAATGATTTTTGATTGACTTTTGATCTTTTGTTTCTTTTTCCCCCTCCATTCATTTCTGCTCTTTGGCACGTTAATCTGATTAATCTGTTCTTTGTTTTGTCTAATCCAGTGATGGTCACCTAATTTCTATCACTGTTCACACATGGGGTCTTTTAAATATTTTCCCAGTATACTACATGGATGGGATATAGTAAGAACTAAATGCTGAAAGTCACAGTGGATAATGTGAAGCTGGAAGAGCACAGCTGGTCAGACAGCCCCTTCATACTGACAAGGGTTTCAACCTGAAACGTTGATTTTTCTACCCCTTGATGCTGTTGAACCACATTGATAGCACCTTGCAATGGGGAACTGATGTCACCTGAGTGATTTTCTTAATGTTGTGCTTTGTGATCAAATTTCCACCTGATGCACATTCTTTCACTTCATTAGACTCTTGCTTATCAAACTGATCTGTACAATTCTTTTGATTTCTTTCCCAAGATTTGACACTATAGCAGTTTAAAAAGTGTAAGATGTATTATTAATTAATTAATTATTAACAGCCCTTGGGCTTGCGTACTGTTGCCTTTGATTTATTTTGAACCTTCCCTGGATCTCATTCTTTCCTTATTTATAACTGGCTAGTTTAAACACATCCAATCTGATTTAAAACTCATGTTCACAAAACCACCTAGATTGCTCGTCTAAAAAATTCAATCAACAGAAATCAAGGACTGTGTATTATTAAATAAAACTTTAATGTAGCTAAATATCATAAAATTTAAAGATCAAATTTATATGGTGAGTAAAAGTGTCTGGTTTGTACTAGTTAAAATTATCTCCAGTAAGAGTTAAAAATGTTCTTGGTGAGTTTTTTTCGGTAGCAATGATATTTTACTAATTTTAATTCCTTGGCCTTTACAGTTTAAAATAAAACTTGAATAATCTTTTCAAATTACGCAAACTATGAATGTAACTTCTAGGATTTCTTGACATTCCCACGTTGGCATTGTTAACTACTGCAGATCTTGCTGCTAAAATGCTCAAAAGGTTTATCTGCTTTGTATCGAGGTACTCTCTTTAATGGGCTTTTTTTTCAAATCTGCGAGAAAGGGGCTGCGGTTCCAATTCTATGCAATACAGTAACGTGTCTTAAGTGCTTGGCCTTCCGGTGGAAAAATATTTTGCAAGATTTGCGTCCAGTACTACTTGTTTCCCAGTTCATTTTACCAACCAAAAGGTGACTGTATGTATGTAAATATTTCTTGTTTTGTTTGAGGGCAGCATAGGAGTAAAAATAATAAAAAATTCAGGAATTTACGTATATTTGCTGCAGAATATTTTGTGTGCGCACACATAGGTAAATGTTTGTAGAAATGGGATAACTGAACTGTGATTTGCAGACTTGGATGAGTTTCCTTCAAAGGTGGTGATTGTTCCCACATACCAAACAAAATGTATTGTAGGGAGAGAGTCCCTTGCACAAACTTATCTCCAGCGAAGAAATCTGAGCAGGAATGAGTGACTCAATACTGACTAATATATTAAAACAATTCTATTTAGTTTATTGAACAATCATAAAATGGAAGGAAGGATTTTATTGGAGAGGAAGCAAACAACTTTTAAAGCTCAAAAGTTAACCCTACATTCAAATGTTCAGGACAGTTGGACCAATTTTTTTTTAATCCAGATTGGTCTGTTAATGACAATTCCCTGAAAGTTTCTTTTATTTTAAAAAAAAATTCCTTGGTACATTCAAGACTTGATCTCCAAATAACCTTACACAAGGTGGAACAGTCAATCAGTTGCTTCATTGCCATCCCTTTTGAGAAACAAGTCAAGGAGTCTATTCCTTTTAAGTCTAATTTCTAGTCTTTCTCAACCTTTCAATGACTTACCCAGACTTTCTAATTCTGACAACCATTAGTCTTTTCTGTTGTTTATGACATTGGTAGAGTTCAGCACCATTTCATGCTTGAAATTTATTGAGGCAGGGCCAAAGCCAGATAACAACTAGCTCTACACAGAGTCATAGACATACAGCATGGAAACAGACCCTTCGGTCCAACCCGTCCTCACCGACCAGATATCCAAATCCAATCTAGTCCCACCTGGTCCATATCCTTCCAAACTCTTCCTAGTCATATACCCATCCAAATGCCTGTTACATGTTGCAATTGTACCAGCCTCCACCACTTTCTCTGCCAGCTCATTCCATACTCGTACCACCCTCTGCGCAAAAAAAGTTGCCCTTTAGTTCTCTTTTATATCTTTCCTCTCACTCAAACCTATGCCCTCTAGTTCTGCCCCCCCCCCCCCCCAGAGAAAAGACTTTGTCTATTTATCCTGTCCATGCCCCTCAATTTTTTTGAACCTCACTAAGGTCACCCCTCAACCTCTGATGCTGCAGGGTCTCTGTTCAGCAACACTCCCTGGGATCTTACCATTAAGTGCATAAGTCCTGCTAAGTTTTGCTTTTCCAAAATGCAGCACCTCCCATTTATCTGAATAAAACTCCATCTTCCACTCCCCAGTCCATTGGCCCATCTGGTCCAGATCCTGTTTAATCTGAGGTAATCTTTGCTGTCCACTACATCTCCGGTTTTGGTGTCATCTGCAAACTTACTCTTACATTCACATCCAAATCACTTTATATAAATGACAAAGGAGTGGACCCATCACCCGATCCTTGTGGCACTCCACTGGTCACAGACCTCCAGTCTGGAAAAACAACCATCCACCACCGCCCTTTGTCTTCTACATTTGAGCCAGTTCTCCATTCAACTGGCCTAGTTCTCTCTGTATTCCACGAGATCTAATCTTGCTAACCAGTCTCCATGGGGAACCTTGTCGAACGCCTTACTGAAGTCCACATAGATCACATCTACCGCTCTGCCCTCATCAATCCTCTTTGTTACTTTCAAAAAGCTCAATCAAGTTTGTGAGACATGATTTCCCACGCACAAAGCCATGTTTATCTCTAATCAGTCCTTGCCTTTCCAAATACATCTATATCCTATCCCACAGGATTACCTCCAACAGCTTGCCAACACCGATGTCATACAGTTGACCTCTCTATTAAGGAGATGAATTTGGATTGATGGACAGTGTAACATAATGAATGAGTAACCATCAATCCGAATTCATCTTAATAGGGAGGTCAACCATATGTAGAACTAGTTATCAGGTAGTGGCCTTGCCTCAATGAATTTCAGGCATGAAATGGTGTTGAATTCTTCTGTTGTTTTCATTTCTATGTCAATTTCCTTGGGGAAAAGTCCTGTTACTGTCCCACTGACCCTAACTAACCAAGTCTGCTAATAAGGGTGGTGCTGTTGTGTGGCACACTGATCTCTACTTAGCAGAAGCTGAGTACTAGCTCTCGGACACCACCTACCAACCCAGTAAGGCCCGCTATGACCTTCCCCAAAATCTACAAATAGGACTTCACAAGTACACTCATTTATGCCTGTTTCTGCCCCATGGAACATACCTCTTCCTAATTTGACTTGATTTTTTTTTCTAGTCATTGTGCAGTCCCTTTCTACTTAACGTCTAATTCTTCCAACACTTTTGTCAGTTTCAGAATTTCCAGTTTAAAGGCACAAATTTCCTCCTCTTTCACCATGGACATGCAATCACCCTACATATCCATCCCCATCCTTCACCATTCTTTTCCATCTAAGACTATAAGACATAGGAGTAAAGTGAAGCCATTTGACCCATTGAGTCCACTCCTCCAATTAATCATTTAACCCTGCCTCAATAAATTTCAAGGGTATTTCAATTCCACTTACCTGCACTCTTCCTATAGCCCTTAAATTCTTGACCTCGCAAGAAATTATCAATATCTGCCTTGAAGACATTTAACATCCCAGCTTCCACTGCACTCCACAGGCCCACCACTCTGGCTGAAGAAATGTCTCCTCATTTCTGTTCTAAATTGACTCCCTCTAATTCTAAGGCTGTGCCCACAGGTCCTAGTCTCCCTGTCTGACGGAAACAACGCCCAGCGTCCACCATTTCTAAGCCATGCATTATCTTGTAAATTTCTATTAGATCTACCTTCAACCTTCTAAACTCTAATGATTACAATCCCAGGATCCTCAACTGTTCATTGTATGTTAGGCCTACCATTCCAGGGATCGTCTGTGTCAATATCTGCTGGATACGGTCCAGTGCCAATAAGTCCTTCCTGCGGTGTGGAGCCCAAAATTGGACATATTTCAAATGGGATCTAACTAGAGCTTTATAAAGCCTCAGAGGCACATCACTGCTTTTATATTCCAACCTTCTTAAGATAAATGACAACATTATATTTGCTTTCTTAATCACTGACTTAACCTGCAAGTTAACCTTTAGAGAATCCTGGAGTAGCACTCCCAGATCCCTTTGCAATTCAGCTTTATGAATTTTCTCACCGTTTAGAAAATAGTCCATGCTGGTATTCTTTTTTTCCGAAGTGCAAGAGTTCGCATTTGCTCACATTGAATTTCATCAGTCATTTCCTGGACCACTCCTAAACTGTCTAAATCTTTCTACAGCCTCTCCACCTCCTCAGTACTGTCTGTCCACCTTACTTCGTACCATCGGCAAACTTCGCCAGAATGCCCCCAGTACCTTCATCCAGATCACTATATATAAAGTGAACAGCTGCAGCTCCAACACTGAACCCTGCAAGACATCACTTGTCACTGGTTGTCATTCTGAAACAGAACTTTTTATCCCAACTCTGCCTTCTGTCAGACAGCCAATCTTCAATCCATGCTAGAAGCTCAACTCGAACACCAGGGACCCTCATTTTAGCAGCCTCCCGTGAGACACCTTACCAAAGGCCTTTTGGAAATCTAGATAGAGGACATCCACGGGTTTCCCTGACTAATTGTTCTAATCTGACCCTGCACTTCCAAGAATTTAGAAATCTCATCCCTAATGATGGATTCTAGAATTTTACCAACAACCGAGGTTAGACTAATCGGCCTATAATTTTCCATCTTTTGTCTTGATCCTGTCTTGAAGAAGGGGGCTACAACAGTGATTTTCCAATCATCTGGGACTTTCCCTGACTCCAGTGAAAGATCACAGTCAACGCCTCCATTATTTCCTCAGCCACCTCTCTCAGAACTCTGGATGTAGCCCATCGGGGCCAGGAGATTTATTGATTTTTAGACCTTTTAACTTTTCTAGCACTTCCTCTTTTGCAATGACTACCATACTCAACTTTGCCCCTGACTCTCCTTAATTGTTGGGATATTTCTCATGTCTTTCACTGTGAGAACTGACACAAAGTACTTATTAAGTTCTTCAGCTATTTCCTTCCAGCATCCCCCAATTTGGAGCGTCCCAACTTCTACTTTTGCTTCTCATTTGTTTATTATGTATTGAAAGAAACTTTTACTATAGTTTCTAATATTACTGGCTAGCCTACCTTCATATTTGATCCTCTCCTTCCTTATTTCTGTCTTTGTTATCCTATGTTTTTGTAGCCTTCCCAATCTTCTGATTTCCCAGTGCTCTTGGCCACTTTCTAGGCTCTCTCTTTTTCTTTGGTATGTTTCCTGACTTCCTTAGTCAGCCATCTGCTTTGTTACGAATACTACGAGCATTCAGCTAAAGTGCCTTAACGCTAAGTTTCTTATCATTATTGGAGATATTGGAAATTATAAGATCCTAAGTTACCCTTTCTTTTTGCTGCATTCCAGTCTGCCTCGAGTTTAAACCCACCTTCACACTTGCTATCTTGCTGCTTATCTTTCCATTTAACTCCATACTCTCTGTCACTTTCACTCCCCCCTCCATCGACTCAGAAGTTTAAGGTCCTACTGATCACCCGATTTATACTTTTTGCTAAAACACTGCTTCCAGATCGGTTTCAGGTGGAGACTGTCCCAATGGCACCGATTCCGCACCCCCCCCCCCCCAATTCCAAAACCGAGGCCATTGCCCCATGAAATGGAGTCCCTCTTTCCCAGCCAAGCTTCTTCTCATTGGACAACTTCTTTAAAGCTTCTCTCTTTCCTCAGCTCAGAAGTATGGCTGTGGATACCTGCATGTGCCAGGTTTGTGGGGTTCGTGGAATCTTGTGTTTCAAACCTACTTGGGTCACTCCCCATCATTCTCTCTGGTACAGCAATGACATCTTTAGTGCTGCTTCCCCCTCGTCTAAAATTGGAAATAAATTATCCACCCTGCTCACATTCATATGGTCTGTCTCTGACTCTTGCCTTACCTTTTTTTGTCATTTCTGTTTCTGTTTTTGGGGATAGTCTAGTCACCAATATCCACTACAAACCCATTGACTCCTACAGGTATCTAGATTGCATTTGCACACCCCTGCTTCCTGGAAAGAGTTCATTCTCCTAGTTTTTCCATCTACGTTGCATCTATTCTGTTGATGCCATCTACTACAGGGTGCCCTCAGAAATGTCCATTTTTTTTCCTCAACTGAGGACTATACACCAACGTGTTTAATGGATTCTAGCCGTTTAACCTATTTCTCCACTTATATCCTCGCCCTGTCTCTTCCCACCCACAATATCGATAGTGCTCCCCCAGTTGTCATTTTCCATCTACCAGCATTCATATCCAAAGGATTGCAAGCTTCCACTTCCATCACCTCCAGGGGGATGCCACCAGACAATTATTGCCCTTCTTTGTCAGCCATACATAGGAATCAAACCCTGGTGCACCTTGGTCTGCTCTGCTGCCAAGCTTTCCCCTCAGCACCTGCCCATGAATTGCAGAAGGTGTAACATATGCCGTTTATTTCCTTCTCACCATCCAAGACCTTAGATATCCTTTCCATGCAATTTACCTGCACTTCTCTCAGTCCAATATGCTGTGTTCACTGCTTATGATATGGTCTCCTCTACAACACAGACTGGGCAACTGCTTTGTGGAACACAATGTTCTGCCTGATTGCCTGGTCAACATTTCTATCTTGAACTTGCTGCAATGTTCCGAAGGAGTTCTGTGCAAACTGGAAGGACAGCATCTCATTTTCTACTTAGGGACCCTGCCACCTTTAGAACTCAGTATTGAGTTCAACAATTTTAGGGCCTGAGCACTTCCTTCACGGTGTTTTACTCATCCCCACACTCCAGGCCTTGTCATCAAATGGGTTGCTGTCCTCACAGCCAGTCTATTTTCACCCACTAATGGTACCCATTAGCTTTTCTTTCTCCCCAACTCACCATTATTCATTCTTTTGTTTATCCAACTGCTGGTCATTCTCTCTGGACTCTATCCCTGCCTATCATTTACTCCTTTCTTCACCCAACCCCGATTTCAGTACACATAACACCTTTTCCTAATTACAATCAGTTCTGAAGTAGAGTCACTGAATCCAAATCGTTAACTTGGTCTTCTTTCCACAGATGTTGCCAGACCTGCTAAGTTTCTCATACAACGTTTGTTTCAGCAGTATTTACAATACCTTCATTTTGGTCATTATCCTCGTAGTTCAAGGATCATTAGTGTGAAGAAGTTTGCTTTTTTGAATAGCAGACAGTAACTTCATTGTGCAGTGAATCTTGGGGAGAGTAGAGAGAGAGACAACAGCTCAGTCAACAAAAAAAATGCCATGATCGTGAACAAGGAAAGTCCTTTGAAGGGGAAACCTGCAAGTCCACATTTATTAGAACGAGAAGATAACTGATTACTTAAGCAAGATCATTCTTGTAACATTGTTTTAAAACTAAAACCTCATAGGTTTAATAGATGCTCTTAAAAATCAAAAGTAAAGCAGAAATGAAATATTAAAGCAATTGCACAAAATGTGATTTCAGCTTAGTAAGCACAGGGAAACAGTATTTTATTTGGCAGTCGGTCATCTCAAAGTGTTGATCTTTGCAAAAGTTATTCTTTCTCAGGATGGTCAACAGCACATTGGAAGGATTTTTACTGTATGTTAACTGAATAGTTAGATATGAAACTTTTGTTTTATGCCACTTTGCAAATGCTTCTGCTCAAGAACAAATGTGCCTCCCTGATGAAGTTTTTTTTAATGGGTTTTCAGCATTTGGATTTTTGATCAGGTAACATTGATCCTTGGGGCTGGGATTTTCCGTGACAGACAGCCCATTTCACCAGAGGGGTGGAACAGAATCTCTACTCACTGTTGCAAACTATGGTAGTGACCTTGATTCATTCTCCTGTGTCAGGGTGTATGCAGATCTTTGCCACTACGGCTTGGGAAAACCTGATGCTGCCATTAGAACATCATTATTTGGAACCCACTAGTTACATGTTTATTGGTTGGAAGTGTCAACTTTGAAAGCTAGCAAGAACAGACCGTTCAAAGTAATTATATTATTTAAATTGTAAGTACAGGTAGATCTTGAACACAACGGTTGCATTCCTGTCCAGCCCTCCATTATAGAAAAATTGAGCTTTAGAAACACCACTAAAAGTGTTGCTGTTGAAATAACATTAGAGCCAACATGTATTTTTACAGATATATTTTTGATTTTTGAGATTTTTTACAAAGTTACGAAAATAGTACAAACAAAGTCTTTTCCCTGGGGTCAGGGAGTCCAGAACTAGAGGGCATGGGTTTAGGGTGAGAGGGGAAAGATATAAAAGAGATCTAAGGGGCACCTTTTTCACACAGAGGGTGGTATGGGTATGGAATGAGCTGCCAGCGGATGTGGTGGAGGCTGGTACAATTGCAACATGTAACAGGCGTTTGGATTGGTTAATGAATCGGAAGGGCTTGGAGGGATATGGGCAGGTGGGACTAGATTGGGTTGGGATATCTGGTCGGCATGGACAGGTTGGACTGAAGGGTCTGTTTCCATGCTGTACATCTCTATGACTCTGGTGTATTCCACTTTACAATATAATAACAACATTCATATAGTATTTTTAAAAAATCTAACTACTAATCTATTTTACAAACTACCAAAACATAAAATAGGATATTATACATTACTAACAATAAACAAAAGGAAAACAGAAAATAAATAATTAATTAAATAAGATACATATTCAAAATAAATTTATATCAAGTCATAACAGTATTGATACAGGATTCTTCCTCCCGGGAGCCCCCGAACCAACCAACACCATCCCCACAGCGAAGCAAAGGCCCTGGACAGTATGGCCGAAATATCTGTGTCAAATTAGTTCAAAAGGGCTGCCATGTTCTATAAAGTAATTCTGTTTTTTGGCGCACCATATTCGTAAGGAAGTCAAGGGGGATATATTCCATGACTATCCTGTACCAGTTTGAAAGTCCTGGGGGACCTTCAGATACCCAATTCACTCAGATGTTTTTCCCCACACAGAAGGAAAGGATAGTGAATAATTTCCTCCTGGATACATCCAAAAAGGGGAACTTTGGGGAGCCCAAAACTAGAGACACTGAGTCCAATCCAATCTCCGTTCCCAAAATCTTTGTCAAGGCGTTCGCTACTCTGTCCCAGTACCTGCGGATCTTATGGCATGTCCACAGACAATGAGTGAGAGCACTTACTTTGATTTTGCATTTAGGACACATTGGGGATGCTCCTGCCTTGAACTTTGTCGCTCAAGTGCCATGTAAGCCCTGTGAAGTATCTTCAGTTGAGTCGCCTGAGTTCTGTTACAGATAGAGATCTTCCTGGCATTTTCCTAGATATCCTCCCACATCTCTAAGGAGATTGCCATTCCCAATTCTTGACTCCAGGTTTTATATAACCGTTCCACGTCCTTCCTTACCTTATTACATAGTAGGTGGTAGAGAGTACTGACTGAGGGCAGACCCATCAGCCGAAGCACTCTCATTTTCCTATCCGATTTGTAAAGATTAATTATCAGTGTGGTCTTCTTATGTATAAAGTCTCGTATTTGAAAATATCGAAAGAGATCCCTGCTGGGCAGCCCAAACTTCTGATGCAGCTGTTCGAAGGACATCAGGACCTCCCCATCGAACAGATCTCCCAAACAGGAGATAGCTCTGGACTCCAAAAGTTTGAATACAGCATCAGTCAGCCCTGGCTGGAATCCCAGCGTTCCCACTATAGGAGTATAAGGGGAGGTTTTTTGCAGGTTACCCTCATCCTGTTGCAATATCCTCCAAGCTTTGATTGTATTTAGTACAATCGGAATTTTACAACGATCCATAATAACTCTCATCTTGTCCATAAATAGTAGATTGATATGGAGATATTTCAATTGGAAGGCCTCAGTGTCTGACTAGATTGTGGGTCCCAACAGACCCAATCAGCTACGTAAGATAATAGGGAGCTCAACTGGTACCTCCTGAAATCCGGGAAGTCCAACCCTCCCCTTGTGGAAGCTGCAGCTTTTCTAATTTAAAAAGGAATGTCTTTGATTCCAAATAAAGGAGCCAAGCCAACCGTAAACCTTACATAGTGCCTGTCTCGGCAGCATCAAGGGGAGCATTCTCATAGGGTATAAAAGGTGAGGTAGAATATTCATCTTAACTAAATCTACTCTACCTAGCCAGGATATTGGGAGATCCTCCTAGCGTTGAAGGTGCTGTCTTATTTTCTCTAGTAAGTGTGTGTAATTGGCTTTAGAAAGCTGACCAAATGCTGGAGTAATAAACATACCTAAGTACAGAAAACTTCCCAATGACCATCGAAAGGGGAAACAGGATCTGTCCGGTAAATTGGGTATACTGGCAAGACCTCCCAAAGGCATGGCCTCTGATTTCGTAAAATTATTTTTATAACCTGAGAACATACCAAATACGTTAACCATTTGAATTAAGTGAGGCACAGATGTCAAAGGATCATTTAAGAAAAGGAGGACATCATCCGCATAGAGAGTAATTTTGTGCTTGCTAGATCCAACCTTCGGAGCCGCTATGTTAGGGTCAGTTCGTATAGCTTCCCCCAGCAGCTCAATCACTAGTGTAAATAATAATGGTGAGAGAGGGCATCCCTGATGACAACCTCTGCCAACGCTAAAGCCATCTGAACTTAAACCGTAGGTAATCACCGCTGCTTTCGGATCATTATATAATACTGTAACACATTTAGTAAAGACCTCTCCAACATCAAACTGTTCCAGTGTATAAAAGAGATATGGCCATTCTACCCGATTGAATGCCTTCCCTGTGTCTAGGGAGACAACTAATTCCCGGTATCACTCCCTGCTGGCAGGCTTGTATCATATTTAAGACTCTTCTAATGTTATTAGTTGATCTGCGACCCTTTATAAACCCCGTCTGGTCCTCTTTTATAATGAATGGAAGACCCTCTCCAGTCTTAATGCTGACATTTTTGAGAGAATTTTAAAATCCACCTTCAACAAGGATATGGGTCTGTACGAAGAGCAGTCATCTGGGGCCTTTCCCTTTTTAAGAATGAGAAAAATATTTGCTTCTCTCAGAGAAGGCAGGAGGCAGCCCTGACTGTATGAATAGTTGTATATATTTAAAAGTGGTCCTATAAATTCTTTATAAAATTCAGACTGGAATCCGTCTGGTCCAGGCACTTTGCCACTCGGAAGCTGCCTCACTGCTTCCTGTACTTCCTGGGTTGCCAGGGGGACATCAAGAGCGACACCTGCTCCGAGGTTAGGCCTGGGAGGGCCAGATTTTTAAAAAAGACTCCATCCTCCTCGTTCTATCCTCGCAGTCCTGCAACTTCTACAGTTCGAAATCGAACTTTCTAAAGGCTGCATTGATCTTTTTACGATCACAAGTCAGGGTACCTGCAATCTCTCTAATAGACATAATGGCTTGGGGAGCCTTTTTCTTTCTGGCAAGGTACATTAGATACTTGCCAGGCTTGTCGCCATATTCAAATAGTCTCTGCTTTGCGAATAATATCTCCCTCTTTGCTGTTTGAGTAAGTGCGGTATTCAAGGTTGCCCTAAGGGCAGTGATCCGCTGCAGCTTAGTAATGGAGGGCCTATCAACATACACTGTCTCAGCTGCCTTCAGGTGAGCCTCAAGCAGACACTGTTGTTCTCCCTTTTGTCATTTCCAGGTTGCAGAATATGAGATAACCAGGCATCATGTGTATGCCTTTGCAGTCTCCCACATCGCGAAGGGTTACTGGCCGTGCATGAGTTGATATCCAAAGGGTTTTAAATTCCTGCGAGAAATATTTTATGAATTTACTATCCTTCAATAAAAAAGGGTTGGGAACCTATCTCATCATCACTAATCTTAACCTCCATATATACTGCGGCATGGTCGGAAATAGTTATATTACCTATTTTACAAAACAATATCGAGTTCAAAAGGGTCAAGGGGACAAAAAAATATCGATTCTGGTATGACACTTGTATGGGTTAGAATAAAAAGTGAAGTATCTACCCTCAGGGTGAAGACACCTCCACACATCTACCAGCCCCAACTCCCTATTCAGATCAACCAACTGCCTAGATCTCAAAGATATGCCCACAGAGCTCCTAGATATCCTGGCCAGCTCTGGGTCAATGATACAATTAAAATCTCCCCCTAAAATTGTATGGCAGACCCTGAGAGCCATCAACTTAGAGAACGCTTCCAGTACAAATTTAAAAGGGTGTGCCGGGGGGGGGGGCAATAAAGTTTCAAAATCCCATATTCCTCTCCATATATTAGGGCTCTACTCAATATATACCGTTCAGACTCATCTTTTATCTGGCTTAGCATTTAGAAGGGAAGATTCCTCCGAATAAGAATGGCTACTCCCCTACTTTTTGAGCTGAAAGATGAAAAGAACACCTGGCCAAATCCAACCTGTTGCAGCTTCGAGTGCTCCTTATCAAGTAGATGCGTCTCCTGTAGAGGGGTTGCATCAACCCTTTCTTTTTTAAGACTTGATAATAAATTTTTCCTTTTGATTGGTGAGTGGCTCCCCTTGACATTCCAGGTGCATCACCTCAATGAATGGCTAGCTATGATCGTCCAGGCAGGCCCGAGAGTTTCTAGGAGGAAGAACCCCACCAAAAACACATTGAATAAAAACCAAAAATGACTCACATATAAAAACACTCTTTAATACAACTTAAAACAACTAAATCAAAACAGCTAAGAACTACTCCTAAAATCAAATAAGATAAAACATATTTAAAAGGAGACTGTCCCCCTTGTTCACAGGAGGCACTACTACCTTCCAGTAATCCCACCATAACATCTCCCAGCTAGAACCCTACCCTCGCCCCAGGCATTACGAAGTAGAGTAAATAAATTCCAATATCTTATAAAATAGGAGTTAAAAGTGGGCAACCTACCCATCCCTCCGCACTATCACCTAGATACACTTAGCAAAGCAACACAAGATAAAAATATATAAAATTACAAAATTACAATCCCAGCAAGTATTAAGTGACCAAATTAAAAAATCACTCAGAAACATCCCACAATAATTGAATAAACCGAAAAGGAATGAGCCCCCCCCCCCCCCCCCCCCACACCCCTCTGGCGCAAAGAAAGATGGAGAAGAGAAAGAGGGAGAGAGGAGGAGGAAAAAACAAAAGGGGGGCAGAATAAAGTCATTATCCATACAATTCAAGTCCCGCAGTCTATTTTCAAACATCCAGGAATTCTTTTACTTTTTTCAGTGACCTGAAGTTAATACAGATCCTCCATGACTGAAGCGCAGCGTTGCCAGATATCGCATAGAATATTGAATATTTAAATCCCTCAGACCCTTCTTCACCTCATCAAATGCCTTCCTCTTGTGAACCACAGCCAGAGAAAAGTCCTGGGACAACATTATCTTGGAGCCCTTGTACATCATGGCATGGTGATCCTTCCGCAAGACTCTGGAGGCCTCCAGCAGCATTTGTTTCTCCCTGTAATGTTGAAGTTGAACTAGGACCGGGCGGAGGTGCTGGTCCGACCCGAGCCTGCGCACAGCAACCTGGTGGGCACGCTCAACCCACACCCGGCCCTTGATTTTCGAGGTCGTCAATATGTTCCTCTAAGGTCCAGACTTCAGAGCCCAGACCTGACCCACAGGTGACTCAGCAGCAGTCTCAGAGGCTGTGGCCCGTTGCTCCCACATCCCCCCAGCCCCGATATGCCGCCCGAGTTTCCAATCTCTTGGTCATGCTTCTGCAGCATGGCCAAGATCGACTCCCACCACACCAGTGGACACGTCGATCTTCTCTTGGAGCTTAATGAACTCCAAGATCAGGCTCATCTCTGCAGGTAAGTCCCCTGGGGCGGCCGCGGAATTCTCTGTTGCTGCGGGGTGGGGAGGGGTCCCTGTTTGCTGCGAACTGTGAGAGCCTTTGCCTTTGGTTATTTTAAAAAGCATAAACTGCTAAAATTTGTTGCAGAATGGCCAAACAATTTAGCAGGTGAGGTGAGGGTGGGTACCCCACTTTGCCCGAGTCTCTGTAGACTCAGACGTACTGGGTCGCCACCATCTTGGATCTCCATAAGCAACACGTTTTAAAAGTTTGTGCTTTAGAAACAGTGTCCCCAAATTGTCAATCACATTATAGCAAATTCACGTTAACAAAATGTGCATTATAGCAGAACCACCCATATCGTGCATGATGATTCTATCTGTCTGTCTTAGGCAATGATGGACTGTGGCCAGACTGTGTGTCCCTCCTGCATTTAACATCATCTTTTGTGACAGTACAGGAAGATTTGTGAGTTCTTCAGTCTGGTCATTTCCTTTGCCCTCTGCCTTTTCCATAGTATAACTAGTATTATTTCATTACAGGAGTATTAAACTGTTCTATCAGAATTCAGAAATAGAAAATGCCATAAGAAGCAAGCTCCGCCTTCCTGCTACAACCACTTCTTGGGAAGTATGAGTAGCTGCAGCAAAATGTATGTTATAATCTGGAGCACATTGTGATGGTAAAGGCTCCAGCATTCTTTCCATCCATGCTATCTACTTGTCACTTGCTATGTGTATCCTCTATTCCTAGGTGGCAATCTTGTCCAGATTCTAATACCTACCATGTCCTATGGATTGGCAAAGCATTTTGTTCTGTACAGACATTTAAATGCTTGAAGTGAAGAATTGAAATGTGATAAAATGTGTTTAAAGTCCACTTAAAGCAGATTAAATTTAACTATTAAGTCTTAATTCTCCATGAGAATTCATAGCTGCCATTATGAACTTGATCTAATGGTATAATATAGACTAAACTGTTCAATGGTGAATGCTAAGATTCACTGAACCGAAACTTACCTTTATCGTATTTAGTAAACTTTATGTTCTTGCAGTAGGAAAATGTCGACTCGTCATCTTGCAGCAATCTCACATGTAGACCATTACAGCGCAGTACAGGCCCTTCAGCCCCCGATGTTGCACCACCCTGTGAAACCAATCTGAAGCCCATCTAACCTAAACTATTCCATTCTTGTCCATATGCCTATCCAATGACCATTTAAATGCCTGTAAAGTTGGTGAGTTCATACTGTTGCAGGCGGTATATTCCACACCCCTACATCTGACATCTGTCCTATATCTATAACCCCTCAATTTGAAGCTATGCCCCTTTGTGTTAGCCATTACCATCATAGGAAAAAGGCTCTCACTGTCTACCCAATCTAACCTTCTGATTATCTTATATGTCTCAATTAAGTCACTTCTCAACCTCCTTCTCTCTAACGAAAACAGCTTCAAGTCCCTCAGCCTTTCCTTGTAAGACCTTCTCTCCATTTCAGGCAACATTCTAGTAAATCTCCTCTGAACCCTTTCCAAAGCTTCCACATCCTTCCGATAATGCGGTAACCAGAACTGCGCGCAATACTCCAAGTGCAGTCGCACCAGAATTTTATACAGCTGCAGCAACTTGATCCCTCTACTATTAAAAGCTAACACACTATATGCCTTCTTAACAGCCCTATCAACCTGGGTGACAACTTTGAGGGATCTATGTACATGGACACCAAGATCTCTCTGCTCATCTACACTACCAAGAATCTTACCATTTGCCCAGTACTCTGTATTCCTGTTACTCCTTCCAAAGTGAATCACCTCACACTTTTCTGCAGTAAACTCCATTTGCTAACTCTCAGCCCAGCTCTGCAGCTTATCTATGTCCTTCTGTAACCTACAATATCCTTCGGCACTATCCATAACTGTACCAACCTTAGCATCGCCCGCAAATTTACTAACCCATCCTTCTATGCCCTTATCCAGGTCGTTTATAAAAATGACAAACAGCAGTGGACCCAAAACAGATTCTTGCGGTACACCACTAGTAACTGAACTTCAGGATGAATATTTCCCATCAACCACACCCTCTGTCGTCTTTCAGCTAGCCAATTTCTAATCCAAACCGCTAAATCACCTTTAATCCCATGCCTCTGTATCTTGAAAATGACAAATTTTGAAGTGAAATGTCTGGCTTTATTTTAATTTGAAGCATGATAGCATTGTGTAAAAGCCTTTAAAGCAGAAATATAAATAGACAGAGGGGGTAGCTGGATGATAGAAATAAGGAATTGAAAAATGTAGTGAGAAGCTTTATTTAAAAATACACATTCTTGGATTAACAACCTCACTTCAACGTATCCAAGGACACGTTAAAATCAATTATTTTCACACAAATATCGAATAGCAAGCAATTTATACAATCTCTGTAGCCTGTCAATATTGTTTTAATTAGCATAAACACTGGGGATATCTGCATTTTTCTTCATTGTGCAATGGGTCATTTAGATTTCATTCCAAACAGTGTGGAAATAGGCCCTTCGGCCCAAGTCCGTACCAACCCTCCGAAGAGTTACCCACCCAGACCCATTCCTCTACCCTGCATTAACCCCTGACTAATGTACCTAACACTATGGGCAATTTAGTATGGCCAATTCACCTGGCTTGCACATCTTTGGACCTTGGGAGGAAACCAGAGCACCCAGAGGAAATCCACACAGACACAGGGAGAATGTGCAAACTCCACACAGACAATCACCCGAGGCTGGAATCGAACCCAGGTTCCTGGCACTGTGAGGCAGCAATACTAACCACTGAGCCAAGCATTTGCTATTCGAACCAGTAGGTAGAGCCTATTTTAATATCGCAGGAGGAAACATCTCCAGCAGGTCAGCACCCCTCAATAGTACAACCATGTAGTCATAGACCTGGCATCTTCATGTATTGTTGATAATGAATCACTGATTATAATTATTACAAAGTTTCAATGAAATTTTAATTTCTTTCAGTTCCTGAAGTTTCTCTGTGTAGAATCACCATTGCCATTTGTTGTGCTGGCATTTGTGCCAAATCTGCCCTTTAAAGATTTCTAGTCTTTATGTAACTTTTTAATTTAGATCTGTTCAAGTTATTTTTTCTTTTCACAATCTAGAAGAAGATAATAAATTAGCCGTGCCTAATTCAGCGAATACTAATATTGTTACCTTGCCTATTCACAATTTTATGTTTACTTACAGGCAAAGATCTAACTTTGGGTCTTTAATGACTTTCTAAAGACAATTTTATTGAAAGAAAAATGGATATTTATTATTGAGTTTATTTATAAATACTAGGACATTAAATGCTATGGCTGTTTGGACTTATAACAGATTCGCAAAAGGTCATTTAAATTTTAACATTGTTTGATCTGGCATTCCAATAGCCAACAGAATATAAATCTGAAAGGGTTGAGAAAATTGTATAGCTATTTAGATTCTACAATTTGTCCTGAATCGGAGCAGATGACTAGTTTCTGTGGCTATGATGGTAATGATGGTTGATGGCAAATGTTTAAAGAGAACTTCATTTATTTTCACTGCAGTGATTTTCAACAAGTTTAATTCAACTTAAGATCCTTATCAGTATAAAATTCCTGACTTGCAGTCTGTTCACATACCTCTTTAATAACAAGGCTTCCTGATAGCTTGTGTTCTCTTTTCATAGCTCTTCATATTGAATCAAGAACTCTAAAAATGCAATCTTTTTGCAGTATCTTAACAACATTGTGGATATAATAAGATTTTACGAAGGTTCCTTTCTGCCTGTATCTCAATCTGACTGATGACAGATAATACTTAGAAAGTTAGTCAATAACATGAGAAAGGCTTTGGGAAGGTCATTTCTCCCTAATTCTCACCATCCCCTGTTGATCTTTCACTTGAGAGCAAAAATTGGATCAGGTTGTCAAGAGATTTTATTACAAGAGGTCTGATGGTTTATATGATTGAAGCAGATGTAGTCTTACTTTCTTTCCTGAGTTTAAAGTTATGTTCTTTTGATCTTTTCTTATTTCTATAAAGATGGCGTCTGCAGAGAAAACAGGGCGATGTTACATTTTCTATTGTAATTGTCATCAGATAGAGAAAATACCTGCCTAGAGGACAGGTCCATAAAAATCAGGCAGTAATATGCTCCAGAAACCCTCATAACATTTAAGAAGTATTTAGGTGTGCACTTATGATGCCTTGGTGTACAAAGCTGTGTGCCATGTGTTGGAAAATGGGATTAGAATAGTTATGTTTTATTTTGACCAGTGTGCAAATGATGGACTGTGCTGGAGATCTCTATCGCACTATGACTATCACTCAATCATCGTTCATTGACATTTTATGCAATGTTTAAATCACCTGCAAACATTATCTGCAGAAGAATGCATCATTTGGCTCCCATCCACTGCAAAAAGGAAAAATTAATTTAAAGAGGAATATAGGATCAGAAGTTGGCTATTCAGCCCTCAAGGCTGCACTGGTGATACTATGTCTAGGTTAGAGTGGTGCTGGAAAAGCACAGCAGGTCAGGCAGCATCCAAGGAGCAGGAAAATCAACGTTTCAGGCAAAAGCCCTTCATCAGGAATAGAGGTGACAATTGATTGTTTCTGAAATTGTTGTAGCCACCATCTCTCTAATTCCTTGATAATTACACCTAACAAATCTATTGGTATGTCTTAAATAAATTATTAAAACAGTGGTGATAGATTTCCCCTGTTATTGGTCCTGTGAGTCAGAGATTAAATTGTTACAAAGGGATAGTGGTATGTGGAAATAACAATTGGCCCTTCTATTCTTGCAGACTATAGCACAGACTACTCCCACCTGCAACCTGCAACCTATGATGTTCTCATAGTATCATTCTTTAAATATAGATCATTAGGCCCTTCAAATAAGAGGTGCCACTTCCTCAGACAGTATATCGGAAGTCCAGAAGAGTATTGAATAAGTAAATAAATGGAAAGAAAGAACATGAGAGACTGGCAACTAACATACAAAAGAGTCCAAAATCTTTTGTGGGCATATAAAGTGTAAAAGCGTAGAAATGAGAGATATAGATCCAATTAAGGTTTTAAAAAATCAATCCATGCGTGGAGGCAGAGGGAAATACAGAGGTGCTAACTGAGTACAGGTAGATCTCCTAACGCTGTAGTTGCTTTTTCAGTGAAACCACGCTTAACAGGAAATCACTTAATATAAATAATGGAGCCAATGGGAAGAGTGGAGTTAGGGGTAGACCAGCAAAAAATATCACTCTCAATCACTCAATAATCACCCAAAAGTCAAACACAAAGTCCGAATGAAGATTAAAATCATATTTATTAATGAAACAAAAGTAAACTTAACATAGTACATTTATAAAATGTAAGGAAGCTGCTTTCTGTACAGTTTTTGTCACAGAAAGCTGCTCCATCAGCAGCTGACATCAGCGCATACACAGTAACGGCACGGAGGTTTCAACACACACACACAGAACAAACCGTGCAAACTGATCCCTGCTGGAATCACGTGCTATTGCAAAGAGAGGTAAATGCATTCTCTAAAATTCCTTCCTGAAGAAGGGCTTATGCCCAAAACGTCGATTCTCCTGCTCCTTGGATGCTGCCTGACCTGCTGTGCTTTTCCAGCAACACATTTTTCAGCTCTGATCTCCAGCATCTGCAGTCCTCACTTTCCCCAAGCGTTCTCAAAAATACTGTTCCCTAATTGTTCATTGATGTTATTGCCAAATCGTGCTGCAAAATCAGGTGTTATCCCAGATAAACCTGTACCGTATCTGTCTTGACCAAGGAAGAGGGTATGCCCAAGTCATTAATGAAGCAGGACATGATTGAAGGAAATCTAGCAGTTGCTAAGGAGGCATTAGAAAGATTGGTTGTCCTTAAACAATGACCAATTTATATATATCCAAGAATGATGATTGAACTGAAAGTACAACTTGCTGAGGTACTGGACATAATTTTCCAATCTTTAGATATCGTCGTGGTGTTGGGGGACTAGCTAGATTCTTGATAAATGAGGGATCAAACATTTGTGTAGGTCAGCAGGAACGTAGAGTAATTAGTTCAACCTTGATCTTATTGAATGGTGAAGGAGCCTTGAGGGACCATGGCTTACCATGTACAACTTTGGGGCTTCAGTGAAGGGAACAGAGAGCAGCAACAAAATGGAGCTTCAAGCAGCATGGGGAGGGCTGTTGTGTTCCTGCATAAGTTCTAGGCTGATGAGCATGTACCTTTAAGACAGAAGCTCCCTGCACTTAATTTAAGGAAGTGACTACAGACAAAGTTGATGCATTAGTAATAATCTTCTCAAAATCCTTAAATTCTGGAATAGCCCCAGATGGTTGAAAAAAATTACCAATGTCACATCTGTATTCATAAAGGAAGGGAGACAAAAAAGGAGTGACTGTAGGCCAGTTAGCTTAATGTTTGATGTTAGGAAAATGTCCGAGTCTATTATAAAGGATGCAAAAATAGAGCATTTAGAAACCCTTAATATAATCCAGCAGAATCAGTGTAGCTTCATGAAGTGGTAATCATGCCTGCTAAATTTACTAGATTTTTGAGAGGGTAACAAGCAGGCTAGATAAAAGGGAAGCAGTATTTGTTATATATTTGGATTTCCAAAAGGCATTTGTTAAGATACTGCATATTAGGCTATTTAATAGGATAAGAGCTCATGGTGTCTATGGTAGCATATTAGAATGAATAGAGGATTGACTAAGTAAGAGAGCTGGGATAAAGGGGCATTTTCAGGATGGCTAACTGTCACTGATGGAGTGCCACAGAGATCAGTATTGGGGCCACAATTATTGACAATATATATTAATGTCTTGGATGAGGGAAGGGACTGTACTATTGCCAAGTTTGTGAATGGCACAAAAAATGATGGGAAGGCAAATAGAGAAGATGACACAAGGAGTCCCCAGAGGGATAGAGACAAAAAACTTGGCAGATAGGATATAATATGGGAAAATGTGAAGTTATGAACTTTGGCAGGAAGAATAGAAGAGCTGGATATTATTTCAATGCAGAAAGATTGCAAAAACTGAAGCACTGAGTGATTGGGGGTTCTAGTGCAAGAATCACAAAAAGCTAACATCCAAGTTCAGTGGATAATAGGGAAGCCAAATGGAATGTTGGCCTTTATTTCAATGGGAATGGAGTATAAAAATGGGTAAGTCTTGGCAAGGCACTAGTTAGACCACAACTGGAAAATTGTGACCTTTATCTGAGGAAAGATATATCGGTAATGGAGGCAGTCTGGAGAAGGTTCATTAGATTGGACCTTGGAATGAAGGGATTTTCTCATGAAGAGATGTTTGGTTTATACTCATTAAAGTTTAGAGGAATGAGAGGAGACCAGATTGGAACACATAAGACTCTCATGGGTTTGATGGTGAGATGTGGAAAGGTTATTTTCCCATGCGGAAGGGTCTAGGACCAGAGGGCATAATTTCAGAATAAGGAGTTACTTATTTAAGGCAATGAAAAGGAGGACTTGTTTCTCTGAGAAGATGGTGGATCTGTGGAATTCTTTACTGCAGAAAGCTGTAGAGGCTGGGTCATTAACACTTCTAAATGCTCATGAGAAAGGGAAATGGTCCAACAAGCACAGACAAATTATCACGTTCTCCCAAAATTTATTCAGTCTCCACTGTCATACAGAATAGTTTGTTGAATTTCACTATAACCACCAGCCCTCTGGCCCATCCAGTATTCTTTTTCCTTTTGACATTAAGTATTAATAACATAATAATGAGAACATGAGCAACGATCAGGCCGAGAGTGAGTAAATGCTATGACTGAACAAAGAGCCTGGAGATGCAGCCTCATCTAGTCCATGAGCTGGGGTTGGGTCCCTGAGTGCACAGTGTCCATGCTGTAGCAATCCAATGATAAGTGCTGATACAGTCCAAGGTGAAACATTAAAGTACAGTAGCATTCTGTAAAAGGATCAGAGATCTGCCATGAGATGACACATTTCAGACATTGATGTCTGTGGATGTGGGGTGCATGTGGCCAGAGCTAATGGAGCGTGCACTGGATTGTTGATGCCCGTGTCCAGTGTGGAGGTCATTCAGAGCAAGCAGTGAACTCAATCTGCCAAGCACCTGCATTGGTTTCCACCTCCTGATATCTACTTTGCTGGGCAATTTTGATCAGATCAAAACTAAGATATTAACAAATCAAGTTGGGCCATCAACAAGGTGCTTAGTATATTTTAATTGCTGTCGATTGGCAACCCTTCGCTACTCAGCATGAATCTCACCATGACACTGGAGAAAAGTATTAAAAACGGAACAAGACAATCTTATCATTGTGACTTCTCACCTGATTCTACTGCACATTGACCATAGTCCACATTGTTTAAACCCATGTCAAATTCTGACCACAGTGTATAAATCTATGATATCATAGATATTGTAAATAGTTAAGTGTTGTAAATAAATATCAGACATCTGATTCAATAAGACCCCTTTGGTATATGTAGTGCAGGTAGTGAACATCATAAACCATAAAAAGATATTAGTATTGATGCAAAGCCTGGGCAACACACTAGGTGCATTAGTACAATGAAGCCATCGAACCCATTAGCCAGGAGCGAGCTCCTGAAGGTACAGTTATCAAATATCGCTGTATGATAGGATAAATAGACAAGGTGTTTTCCCTGGAGTGGGGAAGTCCAGAACTAGAGGTCATAGGTTCAGGGTGAGAGGGGAAAGACTTAAAAGGAACCTAAGGGGCAACCTTTTCACACAGGCTGGTACAATTGCAACAATCAAAAGGTATTTGAATGGGTATATGAATAGAAAGGGCTTAGAGGTCAATTGCTGTCAAAGAGGACTCGATTAGGTTAGGATATCTGGTCAACATGGACAAGTTAGATTGAGTGCTGTACATCTCTATGACTCTATGATTTCCATCTCACTATCATTGATCAGCTGTCTTGATGGCATCTGAGCAATGTCCAGCACTGTCCCTCCTCTGGGATCCAAATGTCAAAGTCAGCCACACCATCACATACTGAGATGTTTCCTTGCTTCAATGCACTCTCTTTTCCTACTGGATAAGGAAAAGGTATTCGTGTGATGCTCGGCATTCTTCATGTATTCCAGCAAGAACATTGACATGAAATATTGTGCTCCTCAGTGTGAAAGAAGCATTGGAAAAGCTTGGTACTACCCACAGACAATTTTCGTGCCAGTGTTAACCCTTTACACAAACTACTGATCCATCACATCAGTGAATGACAAGTTCCATTATGGCTGTTGGTTGCCTTTTCAAAATTCTTTGGTTATTTAGTCCTGCCTTCAGGCTACTCCCAGCTCTTTTAATTGGGTGCTGAAGTAACCCCCGGCCAATTAGCCTCTTTGCATGGGAAAATGGCATTACCTCACTGATACTGATACAATGCAATGTGGAAAGCCAGAACTGGTCAAAGCATCGGGTTCCTGGCTCCACATTCAAACTTGAGGCCACTGTCCCTCATTCCTTTCTTTCCTGTTGCTTTCTGATTCTCTGAACCCACTCTCTCTGTCACTCTCACTTAAGACATTAACCAGAGAATATTAGAGTAAGAATAGAGTACTAAACAAAAATGACAGAAATTGATTAATTAGAGCACATAGAATTTTCTTGTGCTCACCCAAGTACACGTATCTGTCTCATAATAAAATGTTGACCTGATTGAAAGTTTTGAAAGTTCTATTCAAAAGGCACATCTAACTATGTTATCATAGTGAATTTAAAAAATGATTTCTGTTTAAACATTTGTACTGTATTTAAGGAACTTTAGTTTCTGAAAAGAAATGGGCATCAAAAATGTTCAGATGAAGGTTGGTTATGCCACGAGGACACTGTGGTGGCTATAGGCTAAAACTACATACAATCAAGCCTGTTGTTTCTATCAAAGACGTTGTACAGTTGAGATAAAGTTTAACTTTGATTCTGGAGCAACTAAATGAGAGCATGTTGATTAACTATCTATTCCAGCAGCAAAGAGGTTCTCATGACTTTTATGTATTAATAACATTCATGTAAATCATTTTGATGGAACTGATCACATGACTGACATTAGTATAATAGATATTTCACTAGAGAGTCTTATTTCATAACCCATTGTGGACAGATGTAAATAAGGCAGCATTACAGTCTATAAGGAGCTGAAGAACCTTACTTAGAGCTAAAAAAAATCATCCTCAGGAATAGTTTATGTTAAGACACCCATTGCCCAAGATACTCCAGACCAGTTTCTCAAAATACAGGTAGCAGTATTAGTTTTAAATACAACATTAAAAAAGGCAACAACTAGGGAAAAACCCTTAGAACCAGGACCCGAAGTTAAAACAAAATCCAGCTAAAAAGGAAAATTTTGAGACATCGGAAGACTTTGAAGGTACAGTTGAGTAAAATCCAGGCAGCCTCTTTGAAGGGAAGCCAAAACTTTGGAAGACTTTCAGAGAAAAGCTGCAAAAGGAGGAGACTCTGAAGGAAGGGAATAGACTTCAGAGGACTTTAATTTCAGCACTACAAAGTGGGAAGACTCCAATGGGTGGGAAAATGAAACTTGGAAGACTTTGAAGCCTAGCCATGAATTGGCAATACTCTGAAGAGGAAAAAGCACAGAATCAGAACAGCTCCACAGTCAGAAGAGACACCTAAATGCTCACCCAGATCAGTCAGGTACAATAGTTAATAGGGGTGGCATCTGCAATGGAGACTTTGCCATCACCTCAACAATTTGATAAAGTGGGAAGGCCTACAATGAGACCAGAAATGGGAGTTCAGTGCTACAGAATGGCTTGAAGCTAACATGTGAAGGAGCAGTGCCATTAACATGCTTTCTTATACTGTAGGCCAACCTGCTGTTCTGTTATGACAAAGCAGGACACAAAGTCTTATGGAATATGATGCATTGATTAAAGCATTGAATAAGTACTTTACACTCAAAACTAAATGTAATTGTAGAATGGGCAAAATTAAATCAGTGATCTCAATGTTTGGGTGAATCAAAAGAAGATTTTTAATTAATTTATATCCTCTAACAGGGTGTTACAGGTTTGGAACTTTGAAATATAAGTTCATTAGAAACCATACAGAGTTGGTGTAAGAGTTGAGAAGTTATCAGACTTTCTTGAATCAATGGAGGATTTAACACAGAAAACACAGAAACACAGTCCATTTTACAACACAGGCAAATATTAGGGCTTAAAATCAGACAGGATTGTGAGGAAGCAATGAGGAAACAGTCAGATAAAAGATCCCTCAAAATCCCAACAGCAAGGGAATCAATGTCATCAAGCATATTGAGTTGTACAAGATGTAGTTCCAAAAATCACAAGCGCAATGAATGTCCTGCAGGGTAGTGAGCTCTATTTGTGGCTAGTTGGGACACTTTAGAAAACATAGTAGGTTAACAGGTCTTACAGCAACTCAAAACCAATGAAAATATCCTATGAAAGAAAAGTTTCCAGGCGCATGGAAATCATGTAACCAAAAAAACCTCAATAAGTTAAGGATACAGAACAAAAGATAAATTCAACATTCCTAGGGGAGTTCAAAGAATCAAAACAGATTATGGATCATCAACTTGAAGGTACAAGAGTTTGAAACAAAATTTAAACTCAGCACAATAGGAACAGTTCCAATACTGGTAGACAGCTTGTCATGGTTAAAGTCTGTGAAAGTCAAAAATGCTAACATAAAAGCCCAAGGTCCAGGAGGCTCAAACCTTTAGGCGTATGGGCAAATCATCACAAAGTTAGACATGAAGGGTCAAATGTTGGTGAAACATTCTGTCTGCCGAGCAACCAAATTCCTTATTGTTGAGAGGAAATCCATGTATTCATCCAGGTATCCACATGGATATAATACTGTACTTCAGAATGAAGATAAGAGAGAATTTTGGCAAACATGACAGGAGCTATTCAGAGGTTTAGGCAAACTGAAGTATGAGAATCACATTACTCTGTGAGAAGATGGTAATCCCATCTGTTTCCAAATTACCAGGAAAATTCTTCAGCCGTTGATGGAAAATAATCTCAGTCAGATGCTATGATTGAAAGCAGGTTGTATTGCCAGCGACAGAATTCTCACACAATGTCAGCAACATTAGTAACTGTATCCGAAGAAATAGAGAACCAAAATTACATGTGATCTCACTCAGTTAAACAAAAGAGTTAGGTGAAAACCCATTCTATTTTATCTGTCGATGATAGTTTGGCAAAACTGGATGCAAATAGGGGCCTCTGGCAATTAGACAACAATGAAGGCTGCTGACTGCATTATGGATATCATTCAGAAATTGTTTCAACTGTCTACCATGTGGGATCACTTATGCATCAGAGATTTTCCAAAAGCATGTGTTACAGGCGCCATAGAATGCAGGCCTTATACTAAATGAAACAAAACCAGCACACTAGAGCAACAATCACATTTCTAGAATATATTGTGTAGAACAAAGCATTGCAGTGGTTCTAAGGAAGACTAGAGCCATCAGTGAATTTCCAGCATAAATGATGTACAGTGCTTTTTGGGGCATGGTGAATCAACTTAACTGTCTTACTCAATCCATTTCAGAGCCTTTGAAAAAAAACAGTAATGGTATTAGAGTCAGAAACAGCATTCCAATGATATTTTAGCACATTTCACTCTAAGCTAATTCATGAAAGAAGAAGAATATCTTTAATTGTAAACTAGTGGAATATGTCAACTAGCCCAGTTTATGTTGAGAGCTTTGGCAGAGGCTGAACAGCGGCGATCTCATTCAGATTGCCACTCTGCTCCTTTTTTATGAAACAAGAAAGCTCAATATTTCTGACATAGATTTGAATGATGGCACCCTCAGAAATGTAGAGCCATACTTGCATTTTGACAGCTCTCTCATGATGCAGAACTGTCAGGAGTCAGCAAAGCCTGCCCCCCTCAAGCCCTCTTCACACGGTCAGCTGCTACATTCTGACATTTAAAGGTTCAGAATCACACTCAGTCGCTTTCATAGCAGCTGTTAATTGGCAAGTGTAGGGTGGGGATACACAGAGAATGGGAAGCTAGATGGATATGGTTATAGTGTGCCAGGCAAGTAGAGTTCAAGTTCGGTAGGGTGGCAGCTGAGTAGTGGGTAGGTGCCACCTGGATAGTATTCTACGTAGGTAATATAACCAGCTGGTTAGGGTGCCTATAAGTGGGGTGCCAGGATTCAAGATGACAAAGGAGTCAGATAAGTGTTTATCATAGAATCACTACAGTGGGAAAACAGGTCATTTGGCCCATTGAGTCCACACCAGCCTTCTGAAGAGCATCCCACGCCAAACCATCTCCCTGTCCTATCTCTGTAATCCTACATTTCCAATTGCTAATCCACCTAGCCTACACCACCCTGAACACTATAGGCAATTTTGCATGGCCACTCCACCTAACCTGCAATCTTTGGACTGTGGGAGGAAACTGGAGCATCCGGAGGAAACCCATGCAGACACGGGGCCAACACTCAAACACCACACAGACAGTCAGCCAAGACTGAAATCAAACCTGAGCCTTTGGTGCAGTGAGGCAGCAGTGCTAACCACTGAGCCACCATAAATGCACCATATAGGTTTGGTTAGGGTGGGTTGGAGGAATCCGATCCAGCGGGTGGCCGTTGGGTTTTGGATGGCAGTTGGGTCTGGCAGCAGGAGAAGGGGTTCAGATCTGGAGTGGATGGGGAGAGACAGAAGTGGATATTGAGAAAGGGATGTCAGGTCAGGATCTGAGATGTATAACTTATCTTCCGGGGGCTAGTAGTTCCATGAGGTAAGAACGGGATCACTTGAATAGTTACTCAGGAGTTAAAAATATGTATTTAATAATTCAACGTTTCCTCGGTAGCTACTTACATAATTTCATGGGAACCTTCAGAATTGTGCAATTTAAATGGATATTTTGGAGGGTTCCAGGTATAGAAGAATTGTCCAGCAGAATCTTCCATTTCTGGGCAATTCCTTCAGAGGTTGCTATAATGGAGACTCAGCAGGGTGCCCTGCACAATTCCTATCTACTCTTCAGAAACAATTATCTCAACACTGGAAAGCCCAGACCTCTCCCTCACTATGTCTAGTGCATATATATTGAGCAAATAAACTTTAATTGCTGCCTGTGATATGCTCAGTAATGAAACATTTTTTTCTGAGCTCCTCAAACTTTCAATGAAATCTCACTTTTATCCTTGTTTCCTTAAAACAGGAAAATATGCAAAATTGCTTCACAGGATAGATTATCAAGCAATTTCTGGTCTGTAGCCATTGGGAAAGATGATCAAAATCATATTTAAAAGAAGTGAATCGTTTAGGGAGGGATTTTGAGAGTCCTGGGCCTAAGATGCTGAAGGCACAACCACCAATGGTGACCCAAAGAAAATCAAGAGTACAAGAGATCAGAACCACAGGACTGGAGATTTTAGGGGTGGAAGAAATTAGAGATAAGGAAGAATGAGGCCATGGAGACAATTGTAAACGAGGGTGTAAATTAGCAAATGAGTCTTTTGTTCATCTTTCTATATAGTGATGAAAAAAAATGAAGTATTGCATCAATTATTCTTCACTGGAGGGATCCAGAGGGCTGACCCATTGAATAAAATTCATCCGTGCAGGTATTTTATTGTTGATAAAAGAAGTCAGGTGGCATTGAATGAGAAAAGTTGATTGGAAAAGCGTGTAGATTTTTCTGTTGATAGCTTTGACGTACCTTGTATATAGGTGGTCCAAAAACATGCTCCTGAAAACCATAAGAAAACATCCAAAGCCATTCTGATTAATTGAATTCTTCCTCCTGAAAAGACTGGCATGCACCTACATGCTACAAGTGATATTTTATCTGATTGCTCTGAAGTTGTGCTTCAAGGGAATAGCTAAGTGTGTTTACACTCAGCATGAACAATGCCTAGGGATGGTCGCTGCTCAAGCTGGCTGGGTATTAACCATGCAGATAGCTTATCTAGCAAGTACATCAATGCACTACCACCAGCATAGATCTGTGTGCATGTAGGAACAGGACAGAAAGGTGGAGACAGAAACTAGTCCCCTTGGTCAAATGGGGAGAACATGTTCGTTTTCAGAAAATAGAACAAAAACAAAACAAAGCAATGAAAAACTGCCGAACACAGCAAGGAGACCAAGAAATATTGCAATTGAAAACATTGGAAATCTGAGGTAGCTTTAGTGTGTTTAGGAAGCCACATCACCTGGGCAAGAAAATGTAAGATCCAGAACAGAAGAATCTCTCGGTAGATTAAGCAATTGTGGAGAAATGTTATGAATGAATATGACAGGAAATGGATTTAAAATGAAAGAACACTTCTTATAGCACAACCTTAGAACATTTCAAACTGTATTTCAACAAATTAAATCCTTTTGAAAAATAGCAGGAAAGAAGACAGACAATTGGCACATAAAGAGATCCCACAACTTGCAATGTGATAATGATCGCATAATCTGCTTTAAATGATTTTGGTTGTGGGATAAAAATAGATTAATTTTATTGCGTTTCCTGATGTTAATTTTTTAGTAGGGGTTCCTCCCCAAGATAAACTGATCAATTGAATGTTTTAGGTCTTCTTTCTGATCCTTCCCTCTTCTAAATCTCACAATCCGAGTTTTAAGGATTAGGACACAAATTAAAGTGGCACCACATGTGACAGACTTAACAGAAATGAAAAAGGAGCCTTAAAGCAATAGTTGTAAGTGATGTATGACATGAGGACTCATAATACAATGTAGCTACAATATGTAGGTAACGAGGCTCCTAACACTAATAGCAACTGCACATCAGAGCTGAATGGTTGTGTCCCACATAGTACTGTAGTAATAGCAAATACCTTGCCTATCTGTAATAGATATTATTTCTTGAGGGTATACAGCAGCACACTGCTTTAACTATTATTTTGTCTCCCATGTTGCAATGAATACAGCAATCTCAATGGTATATTTGATGTTTTGCATGGCCACCATTATGCTTTGTTTCATATTAATTACAGGCAACTTTTGAATCTAATGAATTATCCATTCACATTTATTCTGACTGCTACATTTGTCTGCAGCTTTGATGCAAATAATCTTTCCCAAAGGTTTCCCAAAAAGAATTGTGTAACTACAGCCCCACCCCCTACTGGAGTTCAGTCTCTGCCCTGTGTTTTGACTTCTTTTGAAGCTTTTAGTAACTTTTCAAAATAAAGTCTAGAGTTATAATCAAAGCCTCTTACAGGTTTAAAGAAAGTACTTTGATGTAAACTGCTTAATGCTTCCAACTCTCTCACTAATATTCAAAGATGTGTGGCTCTTGTAATCTTGGTATTAAGATTGATTAAAAAGCATGAAGCACAGGTTGTGGCTCAACAAATAATCACATAAATTGTGAAAACTCTCAGCCAAGGATATTGGGGAAACACTAAGGAATGGTGGACTGGTTACACTTTAGGGATGCTGCTGAAAACTCTAACTGCGGCTCATGTGGAAGATTTGAATCTATTACATTTTATAAGGTGACTAAATTCTGGTTATTTACAGCTCTGAAAGACTCACAAGTGGAACCAAACCTGCTCCTTAGTGAAATTAAGCTGGGAAATAGCAGTGGGTTAATCTCAAGTGGAAAGCCAAACTATTCAGGCTGAAGTAGGTAGATATCTACCTTAATAGTGAAATCGAATCTGGGAATCTGAGGGGTCTGGGACAGTTGCTGAAAGGACCTCTGCACTTTATTAAAAACTGATCCTAAAATACCATGCCTGATACTTTGGGAGATTTGGTGGTAGTTATGAAAATATAAAATGACAGCTAGCTAGAGATGGGAGAATAGGCTGTGCAAAATAGGGTACAGGCAGCTACAATTTGAATGTGTTGTATACTTTTGAAGGGTGCAGCATGGGAGATTGACCAGGAGTGCCTCACATTGAATAAATCAAGCTGTGAGATTCTGAAAGTGTAGATGATGGTTTCAGTGTCAGAATGGGAGAGAAAGTATGGAGGCAGGCAATAGTGCAGAGGTAGAGTCAAGCTGTTTGGTATTGAAGAAAATATATTTATCTCAGGACGGCAATGATGCTGGTAAGGCTGTAGTTTTTATCAATCTCTAATGACTAGTGGGCTTTGTCCTAAAACAGCTACAATCCGTGCGGTTATGGTACTCGAATGAGCTGAGCTGATTGTCAGGCAGGGTACCAAAGTTGTTCACATCCTGACTAAGCTTGAAGAAACGGTTGATGGTTTGGAGACCAGATGATCAGAGCATCTAATTGTTCTTGCATTAGCTCATCAGGTATTGACATCAGACATAGAACTTATACAGTAACCTTACACAGTATGATTTTCAGGTTAATGCAGTAATGGACAAAATGTTCCCATTTTCAAGCAAAGTGTTTGTCCACAGCACAGTGACTCAGGACAACTTATGTAATCTTCCACTCTTCACCTTGTTAATTAAGTATTCAGCCTGCATAGAGCCTCTTACATGCAATCAGGCAGTTGGGAAGTGAGCATGCTCACCTTTACCAGGGCCTTCAGGGACTCCATCCACTGGCACCATATTTAATCCCCAATTCCAAAGAACTTCAGACTCTGCAAGTGAGGAACTGCCCTTCCCAGCGTGATCCTGCACCATTAGACCCAGGAAATAGCCTGGAGAGGGAGGTTAACTCTTCAGGTTGTGAAGAGAGACCTGTATGTGCTGGCAGATGGAGTGATGTGGAGGAAGACGATGCAATATCCTGCTGACTGGCAAAAGAAGCCACATCACCAGACTTAGCTGGCCTGGATCCTGATAGCAGCCCATGTCAGTGCAGTGTCCTTGGTGAAACGCAATGGACAGTAATGGAGGAAGTAGATCTTCCACACACCACAAGGGTAAGTGTAACTATCCTCTCTCTGCTACATCACATTTACAAAGCTACCACTCACTGTAACTCTGCCACCTTGTTCTCACAAATGTTTCACCAACGTTTCTCACCAGTAAGCTTCACTGTGTTGTGTTGTACTGGTCTCCCATCACCACCAGTGCTAACTCATTTTCGACAAATACAAGCTATTATTCTTCTTACATAATTAATTGCTTATCGTCTCTTATGTAAGCATTTGTAGTGCCCAGCAAATCTCCACACTGTAGAGACACTTGTCAAAGATCCTCATTGAAAATACCACATCTTCTTTATTTTTCTTTATTTTGGATTGTGGACCAAAAGGAAAAGGTCACTGTTGTAAACCAAAACCTGAAGGTGAAGCTGCTGCTTTTAAGAAAACAATTTACTGGAACTCATTGTGAGTTGTGTTTACATGGTTGATTTGTTTAAATAGTTGGGGGAATATATCTAAAGTGCCACAGCATCAGGGGTGTGTGTGTGTGTGTGTGTGTGTGTGTGTAGAGTGAGCTTCATCCAGTGACAGATTGCTAATTGGTTTGTGCAGCTGGGATCAATTATGGATGTCAGAGGTCATCATGACAACAACTCTCTGATAGGCTTCTGGATGAACAAACAGTTTGTGTGCTTACTGTAGAGGGAGAGAGGTCTCCAGACAGCAGAAAAGACAAGGTCACTCTCTCTTTCTGTAGCAAAGCAACCAAATCTTAGAAGATGGTGAGATACTCTCTTCCACCAGTTGCTGTAAGCTGTTGTCCTAATCAGTAACTGAAAAACTTTACAATTAATGTACAAACCACCCTGTGTCTTCTGCCAAGTATTGAAAGAATATGGAAATGAAGAATGGAGAACAGATGTCTTGGAAAGCAAAAACTTCTGTGCACTGGAGGTTTTGAACTGTGGTGCCCCAGTACTATTTCCTCCAGCCATAACAACCATTTTTGTTTGTGTGTGTGTGTTTAAGAGGGGGTTAGTGTTTCCACTGATAGATTTATATATTGATAATTCATATTTTGTTTTCCTTTGATTGGAACTGATTTATTTATAATAAATAGTCATTCTTATTGAGTATAGAATCCTGCTCAGAGTGTTCTGTTAACCTAAGTCCATCAAGCAAGTCAATGTACAACTTTGAGTTACTTGATCAAATCGTTAATTTTCGTGACCATCCTGGGAGTAGTGGGGCACTTTCTAAAATGGCTCAGTATAAAAGCAGAGTGTAAAAATGTGGCGCTGGAAAAACACAGCAGGCCAGGCAGCATCATTCCTGAAAAAGGGCTTATGCCCGAAACGTCGATTTTCCTGCTCCTCGGATGCTGCCTGGCCAGCACCACATTTTTCAACTCTGGTACTCCAGCATCTGCAGTTCTCACTTTCTCCTCAGTATAAAAGCAATCAACATTGATCCTTTTCAAACAATGGCTCCATACTTTCTGCTCCTTCTTCAGTTGTTCTGTATGTCAGCTAAAAGTGAAAATAGAACATTACATTTCAAGATAGGATAACACTTTAGTGACTTATCCAGTCACCCATTATCCTATAGCATGATGTAGTCCTAGCTACCTGGACAGGTGTTGCTGGTCCCTGTCAATCTGATCAGTCCTTGTGTCCAACCACATTATGACACACAATCACCTTACCTCAACTTTATATACCCTGTGCTCCTACAGATTGTCTGTGACTCCCCCAACATCTCTATTTCTTTGGACTGCAGCTTCTCTACTCACAGATCCAAACTGGTCTGTCACCCCTAAGGCATAAGCTTCCCACCATAGAGTCTCACAGCACAGAAACAGACCCTTTAGTCCAACTCATCCATTTGAACATGTTTCCCAAGGTCAGCACAACATCAAGGGTCAAAGGGTCTGTATTCTGCTGTACTGTTCTATGTTCTATAAACTAGTCCCACTTGGCTGCATTTGGCCCATATCCCTCTAAATCTTTCCTATTCAAGTACCAATCCAAATGTCTTTGAAGTGTCATAACTGTACCTGAACCATTACCATCTGACGCCTGGAGGAAGAACGCCTCATATTCCACCTTGGGACCCTGCAACCACTCAGGATCAATGTGGATTTCAATAGTTTCCTTATTTCCCCTCCCCCACATTATTCCAGTCCCAAGCCTCCAAGAGGCTAAACACCTTCTTAACCACCCTGTCTACCTGTGATGCAACTTTCAAAGATTTATGATTTCACTTCAGCTCTGACGAAGAGTCATTTAAACTCAAAACGTTAGCTTGCTCTCTCTCCATGAATGCTGTTTAACCCGCTGTGATCTCCAACATTTGTTTTTTTCAGTACAGATTCCAGCGTCTGCAGTAACTTGCTCATCTGTATCTGAACATCTAGGTCCCTCTGTTCAACAACACTATCCAGGGCACTATCATTAATTGTACAAGTCCTGTCCTTATTTGTTTTACCAAAATGCAATAGACTTAAGGGGCAACGTATTCACACAGAGGGTGGTACGGCTATGGAATGAGCTGCCAGAGGAAGTGGTGGAGGCTGGTACAATTGCAACATTTAAGAGGCATCTGAATGAGTATATGAATTGGAAAGGTTTGGAGGGATATGGGCTGGGTACTGGCAAGTGGGACTAGGTTGGGTTGGGATATCTAGTCAGCATGGACGGGTTGGACCGAAGGGTGTGTTTCCATACTATACCTCTCTATGACTCTATGACTCTATCCAAATTAAACTCCATCTTCCGCTCCTCAGCCCACTGGCCCAATTGATTAAGATCCCTTTGATATCTTATATAACCTTCACTATTGACTATACCACAATGTTGGTGTCATCTGCAAACTTATTAACCATACCTCCTAAGAACAGGGCAAGAGAAGAACAAGTGGAGGTGATTGCATTTGGTAGCGTTCATCAGGAGTGCAATTTGAAGGAACCTTCCTGCATTTTCTTTCTCAAAGTGAAAGTTTTGTGCAAAGTTACTTTTCTGGCAGAACAGTTGTAAATGTTATTCAAAGGCCCAGCCCAAGTTGAGGTTCAGTTTTCAAGATGTAGCTTATTTCTAATTACAATCCATTTAGTGATTTTAAAAAGTCCTTTAAATTGGATGACCAGATAATAACTATTTCCTCTGCCTCTATGAACAGTTTTCCTTGTATGATCAAAGGATCTGGTGAAATTATAACTACAAGTTATTATATAAGGAAGTGATTCATATTGATTACCTGAAGCAGGTGCTAACCTTTAATGTTCACCTGATAAACAGATAATTGAGGCATGTAAAGCATTTCTGTTAACTGAAACTTGAGAGAATCAAGCATCATCAAAAACATCAAGATATGACACTCTAAAAGGTATATTATGTGCAAAAATTGCAAATTCATTTGTTTCCAAATGTGGGAAACTTCCTGTGAAATTGAACATAAATTCATTATGGTCATATTGTATTTTTCTTGTCAATTTTCCCTTTCCCCTGTAAGATTTTGGAAGAATTGCAGGATCACTTCTGAAAGATATGGCCAATAATCGCACAACAATGTTGTTTGGCTTGAGGTTTCCTCTTCCTGGAACATCTTCCACAGTAGTTTTGTGGAGGGGCCCTCAGCTTTTCTGTATCTGCAATGGCAATGTTTAATAATGGAAGAGGGCACCAGCCCATGCTGTCTCATGTTACTGCTCAGTGACAAAGTGAGAGGTCGTATTTTACAACAACCTCCTACTCTGGTGTTACATATTTCACCATAAACTTGGTACAAAATGGAAATGGTAATTTTAAAATCATTAATATTAATTATTATTTTAAAGAACTGGAGGTCTGAGAGTGACAGCATTCACCATCCATGGCATACCACACTAACAGATCTCAGCTTATCTGGTCAAACTCTAGCCCCTTTGTTTCTAATCTGTGCTGTGGTTTCACACCAACGATGAATCAGAACAAGCCAACTTCATTTCATGTAGAATCCAAGACACTCAAAATGCCTTGTCAAATCTCCAAATATTCAGTTGATGAGCTCACTCTGTCAGTTAGCAGAGAATGTGTGCAGGAAGTTGAAGATATGATCTAGTGCTGGTATATCTATAATCTCACGTGTGGTAGAAGCATAGGGGTGATTGCTTCATTCAGTCAGCAGATAAAATTATTTTAAAGGTATGGCATCTGTAGGTATTTTTACGTGTATGATGGCAATTCCTCAAGATAAATAATAATGCTAATTTATGGTATATTTAGATGGTTAACAAAAAATAATATCTTTACTTCTGATATTATAATGAAAGCGGGTCTTGTGTTCATACAGCAACTTTCACCGCAACCTGACATTTAAAATCGCCTATAGAAAATGAAATGTATTTGAAGTGTAATTCGCACACTTTACACACAGCAAACAGCTAAAATGACAGTGATTTAATAACCAAATAATATTTTTATTGTGATGTTGATTAAGGGATAAACATTGGTGAGAATACTTCAGATAACTCTCTGGATTGTCTGGAACATATTGCCTTGGGATTTGTTATATCCACCTGATGAACCTTCCAACAGTGCAACACTTTCCCAGTGCTATGTTGGAATGTCAGCCTTGAGTGTTACACATGAAACCTTGCAGGAGGTCCTGAAACTAGTGTCCTGTGGCTAAGAGGTGAGAGTCTTAACAATTGAACCATGGCTGACACTCATTACATATTTTGTTAAATTAAAAATCACGCAACACCAGGTTATATTGCAACAGGTTTATTTGGAAGCACTAGATTTCGAACGCTGCTCCTTCATCAGGTGGTTGTGGAGTACACAATTGTAAGACACTGAATTTATAGCAAAGGTTTACAGTGTGATGTAATTGATATTATATATTGAAAAAGATCTAGAGTGTTTGTTAACTCTCTCATCTTCTTGAATGAACATGTTGGTTTCAGTTCTTTCCTTTGTAAATCACAGAACATTTTTAAAGGTACATTCTCAAGTGAACTTCAACAATTGATGTCATGTCGGCCCAGATAATGCATTGAAGGAGTGAGGCGCCCTGTGTGAGGCTGTCTGTACAACAACGGTCAGACTGATTCTAATCTAAAAATTGGATTTTCAGAATGTTACATGGATTCATGTAGTTTTTAAGCAAAATAAAATGTAATTCTGCAAGTACAAATTCACACAACAAACTTATATATGTATGTGTGTGTGTGTGTGTGCGTGTATGGTGGTGGGGGAGGTGATTATGAGTGTCTGTGTCAGTGTGTATATGTGTGTGAGTGTGAGTGTAAAGGGGTATAAGTCTGTGAGAGGGTGCATGTGTGGGAGCGTATGTGTGAGTATATGAGAGCTTGTGTATGAGAGAGGGTCTGTGTGAGTGTATGGGCCTGTAGGTGTGTGTGTAATGCGACATGAACCCAAGGTCCCGGTTGAGGCCCTCCCTATGAGTACCGAACTTAGCTATCAGCCTCTGCTCGGCCACTTTTCACTGCTGCCTGTCCCAAAGTCCACCTTGAAGGATGGTCACCCAAAAGGTCCCTGGTCAAATATTCCGGACACATGAAGTGTTCTCCAACTGGGAGGGAACACTCCTGTCTGTTGGTTGTTGTGCGGTGCCCATTCATCCGTTGCCGTAGCCTCTGCTCAGTCTCACCAATGTGCCATGCCTCAGGGCATCCTTGCCTGCAGCGTATAAGAGAGACAACGTTGGCTGAGTCGCATGAGTACTGCCATGTACACGTTGGGAGGTGTCCCCACGCATAATGGTGGTATCTGTGAAGACACTTGCAGTCAGAGAACACTTCAGCGGTCCAGGACATGTGACCTTGGACCTTCAGTGATTGTATCCTCGGCAGACTTCGGGACAGGCAACAATGCAAAGTGGCTGAGCAGAAGCTGATATCCAAGTTCAGTACCCATAGGCTTGGCCACAACTGGAACCTTGGGTTCATGTCACACTACAGGTGACCCCACTGCAGTACACACACAAACACACACATGTAGACACACTCACACACACACATTCACACACACACACACTCCTATACACACAAACTCCCACAGATACACCTGCACACACTCCTACAGAACCATAAACTCATGCAGACCCTCTCTCATACACAGGCTCTCTCTCATACGCTTACACATATACTCCCACACTCTCACACACACTCACCCCCTCACAGATTTATAACCCTTTACACTCATACTCACACATGTACACATACTCTCTCACAGACAATCATAAACCACACACCCCATCCCACCAACACACACATACACACACACACACACGCACACACACACACACACACATATAAATTTGTGGGGTGAATTTGCACTTGCAGAATTACATTTTATTTTGCTCAAAAACTGCATGAATCCATGTAACATTCTGTAAATCTGTTTTTTAGATTAGAATCAGTCTGAACATTGTGGCACAGACAGCCTCACACAGGGCACCTCACTCCTGCAATGCATTATCTAGGCCGACATGACACCAATTGTTAAAGTTCACTTGAAAATGTACCTTTAAAAAAGTTGTGCAACTTACATGAAAGAACTAAAACTAACATGTTCCTTCAAAAAGGTGAGAGATTTGACAAACAATCTAGGTCTTTTTCAACATATAATTTCAGTTACATCACACTGTAAACTTTTGCTATAAACTCTGTGTCTTACAATTTTGTCCTCCACACCTACCTGATGAAGGAACAGTGCTCCAAAAGCTAGTGCTTCCAAATAAACCTATTGCACCACAATCTGGTGTTGTGATTTTTAAGTTTGTACACCCCGGTGCAACACCGCCATCTCCAAATCCTGCAGATTTTATAATTGTTTCAAGAAATGCAGAGTGCTGACTGACTTGCCATAATCACTTTTGTTATTCATTTGAGGATGTAGGCTTTACTGTCATTACCACTAATCTGTAATTGCTCTTAAGAAAGTGATGGTGAGTTGCCTTCTTGAACCACTGCAGTCCATGTGCTTTGGGTACCCAACAATGAAATGGAGCGGGAGCTCAGGATTTTGATGTATACTTCCAAGTCAGGGTGGTGAGTGACTTGGAGGGGGACTTGCAGGTTGTTTTGTTTCCATGTATTTGCTGCCCTTGCAGGAGAATAGCTTATGCTCAAAACCTCGATTCTCCTGCTCCTCGGATGCTGCCTGATCTGTTGTGCTTTTCCAGTACCACTGCCCTGAGGAACAGCTGCAGAGATTTCCTAGAGCTCAGATGACTGACCTCCACCAATTACAACCATCTTCCTTTGTAACAGCTATGACTCCAACTGGTGCAGAGCATCTCCCCATACCTGATGCCCACTGACTCCAGTTTTGCTCGGGCTCCTTGATGCTTATATAAAACAAACAACTATGGATACTGGAGACCTCAACTAAAACAGCAAGTGCTGGAAAAGGTCAGTAAGTCTGGCAGCATCTGTGGAGAGAAAAACAGAGTTAATTTTTCGAGTCCAGTAACTCTTTGACTCAAAATGTTAACCCATCGTTTTCCCCTCCACACATGTTGTTAGACCTGCTGAACCTTCCAAGCAATTTATTTTTTTCGCTCCTTTGTGCACAGGTCAGTCAAATGCACACCCTCATCATTGAGGATGGGGGTATTTATAGAGCATCCTTCCCCAGTGAGTTGTTGAATTGTCCACCACCATTCAAGACTGAATCTAATAGGACTGTAGAGCTTAGATCTGATCCATTTGTTGTGGCATTACGTAGCTCTGTGTACAACCTTCTGCCTTTGTTGTTTGGCACTCAAATAGTCCTGTTTACTTTGAGGTTGATACCTCACTTTTAGGTAGCCCCGGTTCTTCTGCTTCTGACATGCCCTCCTGCCACTCCTGCATCCAGGGGTGTATACTCTAGCCTGATGATAATTGTAGAGTGGGGGATATGCCTGGCCATGACATTGAAAATAATGCTAAAGTATAACTTGGCTGCTGCGGATGGCCCACAGTGCCTCATGGATGCTTAGTTTGTTGCTGCTAGATCTATTCAAACGTTATCCTGTTTAGCACAGTGATAGTGCCATACAACATGATGGATGGTATTCTCAATGTGAAGATAGGAATTCAACTCCATAAGGAGTGTGGGGTGATCACTCTTATCAATATTGTCATGAACAGATGCATCTGCAAGTGGCAGATTGATAAGGATGAGGTCAAGTATGTTTGTCCCCCTTGTTGTTTCCCTCACACCTGCCACAGACACAGTCCAGCAGCTATGTCCTTTAGAACCTAACCAGTAGTGCTACTGCCAAGCCACTCTTGGTAATAGATGTTGAAGTCCTCCATCCACAGTATGTTTTATATCCTCAGTGTTTCCTCCAAGTGGTGTTCAACATGGAAGAGTATTGATTCAAGAACCAAGGGAGGACAGGACATGGCCAATCAGCAGAAAGATTTTTTGGTCCAAGATTGACCTGATACTATGACACCTCTTGAAGTCTAGAGACAATTTGGATGCTCTGAAAGCAACTCCCTCCTGACTGTAAAACACTGTGCTACCATTTCTGCTGGTTCTGTCCAGGCACTGAGGCAGGATCTACCCAGGAGTGGTGGTATTGCTACTGGAGGTTGGACATTAACTGGAAAGTATGATTCCATGATTATGACTATGTCTGACTGTTGCTTGAACAAATAGAGACAGATGTATTAATGTTATTTGAGGAACAACATGGATAAAAGGGAACATGTAGATATAGTGTACCTCTTCCCACCATATCTTTTATGGTCTACTGGATTTCCAGAAGCCATTTGACAAGTTGCCCCATTAAATGATACTATAAAGAATAAGAGTTCATGATGCAGAAGTTGACATATTAGCATGGATAAAGGATTGTTGGGTGACCGGAAACAGAGAGCAGGGATAAATGTGCCTTCATTTGTCAAGATGTAACCACTGGAGTGCCACAGGGATGAGCATTGGACCACAATTATTTCCAGAATAGTTTGGATGTAGGGACCAAATTTATTATTGCTAAATTTGCTGATGGCACAAACATAGGTAGGAGAGTAGATTGTGAAGAGGTCATACGGAGTGTGCAAAGGGATGTTGTTAGGATGACTGAGTTGTCAAAATAAATGGCAGGTGGAGTATAATGTGGAAAATGTGACCTTTTCCACTTTGGCAAGAGGAATAGTAAAGCAGAAAACTATTTAAATAGAGATTGCATAAATCTGTAGTAAAGAGGGCTTTTTGCTCCAAAAGGTTGGTAACAGGTAGAGTGAGTGATTAGGAAAGCAAATAGAATCTTGTTAAAGGGAATGGAAGATAAAAATAGGGAAGTTTTGCTACAATTCTACAGGGCATTGGTGAGGCCACATCTGATGCACAGTGTGCAGTTGTACTCTCTTTATTTATAAGCAATACAAGGAAATTGATTCTTCGAGAAAGGGGCTGCTTTACGGGAGAAAGTTGAATGTGTATCAATTGAGTGTAGAAGAATGGGAGGGGATTCTTTGAAACATAAAAGCTCTGAGTAGATTTGACAGGGTGGATATTGAAGTGACTATTCCCCTTGTGGGAGAGACCAGAATTAGGAGACACAAGTTAACAACAGGAATTTTCCATTTAAGATAGAGATGAGGATTTTTATTTCATTCAGAGGTTTGTTAGTCTATGGAATTCTCTTCCCTAAAGAGCAGTGGAGGTTGAATCATTGAATATTTTTAAGGCTGAGTGAAATAATTATCTGATAAGGGGGTTTAAGGGTAAATGGAATGACATCAAAGTCGAAACTGGATCAGTCACAATCTCAACAAACTGCACAGTAGACACAAGAGGCTGAATTCGCTATTCTTGTTCCAAATTTGTGTGTTCATACACCCCTGGTTTGACATTTGATTCCCTTATGTCCTTGTGAGGTAACGTGAGATGACCTTTGCAGTTGAAGGCATTGCACAGATTCAAGACATGCTCTCTGTTATGTACAACTGCATGCCCAGATCTTTATATTTTATAAATAGTCTCTGTATGTTTCTGAAAACATAGTGGATGTTTTCACTATGTTTCCACCTAGTTTACCAGTATGCTCACCTTGTCCCATTTATTGTTGTTTGGAGACACTAGCTCACTTGGCTGGAAGGCTGATTTGCAACACAGAGTAATGCCAACAGCAAGGGTTCAATTGCCTGCACTGCCTGCATTGAAGATCTCTCCTTCTAAATCTCACCCCTTGCCTCACAGTGACTCTCAAGTTAAACCACCACTAATCCTCTCTCTCTCTCTCTCTCTTTTTTTCTCTCTCTAATGAGAGCATAGGCCCATGGTCTGGTAGGAGTATGGTAATTTTCCCTTTACCTTAGATGAATGCAACTTCTCTTAAATCCTCAGTTGTTAGAAATCTATCGGACATCCAGAATTGGATGAAAAGAAAGCTCCTCCAATTAATTATTGGGAAGACTGAAGCAACAGCTTTCTGTCCATGTTCCAAATTTTGTTTCATAGCTACCAACTCTATTCCTTTTCCTGATAACCATCTTCGAGCAGACCTCCATATTATTGATCTTGGGGAGGAATTTAATACCTCTCCAGAGACAGATTTGGAGGTTTGGCATTGGGATGTATGGAGAGAATTTGAGTGGATGAATATCCTGCTGCCAATATGACTCCTGCATTCAAACTTCTAGTGGGAATAGTGGTCCAGGTAAAACAATGATTGCAGACACTGGAAACCAGATTCTGGATTAGAGTGGTGCTGGAAAAGCACAGCAGTTCAGACAGCATCCAAGGAGCAGGAAAATTGATGTTTCAGGCAAAAGCCCTTCATCAGGAATGCAGGCAGAGTGCCTGAAGGGTAGAGAGATAAATGAGAGGAGAGTGGGGGTGGGGACAAAATAGCATAGAGTACAATAGGTGAATGGGGGCGGGGATGAAGGTGATAGGTCGGGGAGGAGGGTGTGGGAAGGTAGCAAAGAGTACAATGAGTAGATGGGGCTGGGGATGAAGGTGATAGGTCAGAGAGGAGGGTGGGGTGGATAGATGGAAAGGAAGATCGGCAGGTAGGACAAGTCATGGGGACAGTGCTGAGCTGGAAGTTTGGAGCTGAGGTGAGGCGGGGGGAGGGGAAATGACGAAACTGGTGAAGTCCACATTGATGCCCTGGGGTTGAAGTGTTCCGAGGCAGAAGATGAGGCGTTCTTCCTCCAGGCGTCAGGTAGTGAGGAAGCAGCGGTGAAGGAGGCCCCGGATCTCCATGTCCTCGGCTGAGTGGGCGGGGGAGTTGAAATGTTGGGCCACAGGGCGGTGTGGTTGATTGGTGCAGGTGTCCCAGAGATGTTCCCTAAAGCGCTCTGCTAGGAGGCGTCCAATTAAGGAGGCCAATACCTTATCCATTAGCCCACAGGGACAGCTTAGTGGTTGGAACTTCTACCTCACAGTGCCAAGAAAGCAGGTTCAATTCCACCCTTGGGCGACTGTCTGTGTGGAGTTTGCAAATTCCCCCTGTGTCTGCATGAGTTTCCTCCAGGCACTCTGGTTTCCTCTCACAATCCAAAGATGTGCAGGTTAGGTGGATTGGGCATGCTAAATTCTCCATTGTGTTCAGGGATGTGTAGGTTACATGGATTAGTTGGAAATGCAGGGTTACAGGGATAGGGGATAGAGGGGTGGGTCTGGATGGAATGCTTTTCAGAGGGTTGGTGTGCACTCGATGGACTGAGTGGCCTGCCTCCAAACTGTAAAGATTCAATCCCTCTCATGGCTCCACCCTTTTCCTCCACCCCCACAACCATCCAAGATATCTGCACTAATCTAATCCTGAATCTCCTGGGCATCCCAATTTTAACCTCTTCACCATTGTTGGCACATGCAGTTATCTAATCACTCTCTGCTTCACTTTCTTCCTTTGACAGGCTCCTTAAATGCATCTCCTTCAATAATCTTTTGTTTTTTTTCTGACTTAATATCTTTTTATGGAGTTTAGTAGCATATTTTGTTTAATAATGCTCCTATGATATTTTATTCTGGATCCGTACTAGAAAAACACAAGTTGTTGTTGTTTGAAGCATACTATGCAAATAAAAATTCATATTTTTTTCTTCAAGTTTTATTTCCACTCTACACAATAGTCTTGAATGACTTGAATATATGTGGCTTTGTGAAGAAGTGTTGATCTGTGTAAACATACTGTTAAATATCTACATTACAGAGCTCAGTCACTGACAATTTTCAGTTGTGTCTTCTCCCTCCTCTTCAGAATCCATTATATATAGATTTTGCTTTGAGGGAGACAGAAATAACTGAAGCTTGAAATGAAAATGTCAATGTCTACAAACTCTAAAACATCTTTCATTGTCTGAATAGCAAAGATTTGCCCAAAATTACCTTCTCTATGATACCTTTTCTGAATTTTATATTTTCTGTGTGAATTTTGTGAATGTTATGTTTTGCCTGCTTGCTTCTTGTTTCCATCGTTTACCTGCCAAGCCTTGGAGATGGATTGGCTTAATGAGAGAACATTCATGGTTCACATAGAAATGAATTGCTACATGATCATTTCTGCATGAAGGAACACATTACAGTTCACCCTAAAAAAGGTCGGGCAAACAGTATTTTGCAAAGACAATAGATGACTGCTTGTTAAATGGATTGCATTTTTTAGACGAAATAAATTGGTTAGCTGCTTAGTTCACTAAGTTCACTGAAGGGTGAAGAGGATTTGGATTCTCCATCACTGTTACCATCTCTCTGTGGACCAGGGCATGGAAGTTTATGGATCTCCACAGCTCTTGGAGATAGAGACCTTCTCTCTTTAGTCTCTGAAGGGTTCAGTAACTCCTGAAGGTGTTTGATGTAGCTGATCGCAGCCCTTAAAGTCTCTACTTTGCTCAGTCTTTTGTCTGCAAAATCATCAGGAAGATGCTCTCTGAGTCGTGCGTAGCCTTCATTAACATAACGCACTCTCTGCCTTTCCCTTTCATTGCGTTTCCTGATAAAAGCTGGCTCAAAGGAATAATCATAGATCCCCAAGTGGCTGTGGAAAGGTAGATAAGACAGCCTGCTGGCATATCCTTCACGATATGTACCATCCAGGTATGTAGGATCAATAGGAAAAGACAATGACAAACCCTCTGCAAAAGGCATCCCAAGGCACTCATGTACCCTCGCCAGGGGCACCCCAATGGGTCTTGGGTAAGGAATTCTTTCCAGTGTTGATCCTCGTTGATTGTCATCCATTTCAAATTTCAATGCTTGAGCACCCTTTACGGCAATTTGCTGTCAAAAATTATGTCAGTGTTGGTGATGCCAATATTCCCAGCTTGAAATTCTCAAATGCACCTCATGTCACATTAGTTTCTTTCAAACTTCAGAAAAAAAGTCAATAAATATTAAATGGTACAGAAGCTGTTCTGTGTGTTCTTGATGGAATACTCTGTTCCAAAATTAAAATGCAAATAATGTCAGTTACACAAAAAAAAACTGAACTGGTCTTTTTCTGAATTTATGTCAGTACTTAAATATTCACAGCATTGATGCTATCTTATATATGATATTTTGGCAAACAACGTTTTAACGAGACACAATATGGTGGTATAGGAGAAGGTAAAAAGCAAATGGCTCTTAAATTAACTTTCCTGGTCACCGACAATGTAGAAAAACTTGCTTTAATTACCCTGTAGTGTTAGCTATCACCTAATGTGTGTCCTAACAATTGTAAATCAGTAGATTTGTTTGTTACACTATGCTTTCTGTGAGAAGTTCTGAATTAACATTATTTGTTCACCCATTCTCAGCTGTGATATTCAAACTACCCTTTGTTCAGCAGTAATAGGGAGAGATAGAAGGGAGAAGATTTTCAATTAAAATTGAGCTAAAACCTTACCTACGAGCCAACGACCTCCGCCATAAACAAGCGGATCAATTTTTGATTATGCAGACTGAGTCCAGATGGTACAACTGGAATCTTACTGCAGTATGATCCAATGGCAAGAACTTCCCTGGCAGGCCAAACTGCAAGAAAACCTTCAACGAGTTTTTTTAAAATTGTTTTACTGTGATGCCACTGAAGCATGAGTACAGGTCTGACCCTCACAAGGAGGCTTTGAAGCACATTTATTAGAGGTTTCCATTTATCCTCAACCCCACTACTTTCCCCCAAACCATGATCACCTTCAGACTGTCCTTTCCTGACCTGATGCAAGATACCTTTCCCTTGAAACTCTGGGTGTGGCCCCTTGCCACCAAAAGTCTCACTCCTGCATGTCAACCTCATTGATAGTGTCACTTTATTCAGAAATGAGTTTGTCCAGTAGACTATTAATGACTCCTGGTCATTAAAGTTAGATGGAACTTGTAATGATAATTTGCTAGGTCACAATCTCACCGGGAGTTGGACGGAATTGAATCCATTGTCTCTATAAAACATGAAAAGTATTCCTTACTTTCTTACATTTGGTAATTTACATTGTCACCACATCACTAAATTTTCTATAAGTTGAAATGACAGTGAATTGTCTCTTCATGAACTCAGTCAGATAGGATAAAGGCTGAGACAACATCATGAAGAAAACATCTTCAAAGCAACAGATCAGTAAGATATTGAAACACTGAAAGTCAAGGTTAGATGTAACTTACTGTGAATTTTGAGCAGACCTTTGCTTGTTTTGCCTGAATGTTTTCCTTGCATCACGTCTTAAATTTCATTTATAAATTCTGCAGAAGGAAATAGTGTCAGACATCAGTGTAATACAGTGTGGGTTTACTGGGAATGAATATTCAGGAATTACTATCTCTGTGGCAGTATCTTAAAATAGGCGGAACTAGAAATTAATCTTAATACGAAGAAATAAAAGTAAAATGAGAGATAAAAGACAATCAAATACATTAAAAAGAAGTAGATAACAGGGGAATATACTTACTCTCAATCCCAGTACCCAGAAAATGAAGAGAAGAAAGCGGAGGATTGGGACAGATCAATATCCCTGATTAGGAAATTTATATGAGTATTGCAACATTAGAAAAACATGAAATATTGAGATATAACTATAACAAAAATACAGTTTTGAAAAAGCTGGATAACATCAAAGCCCAACTGGAGAATTTAACCAGGGATGAAGAGTGAAATGTATAAAGTCAAAGGGAGAAAAACATTCCTATAATGTTTGAAAACAAAAATCAAAATAATGAAGAAAGAGTTAGGAAGAAAAACAATACATGAAAAGAAAATACTGAAAAGGAAAGAGATATGGATTTAGAATAGAGGCAATTAGAGAGAGAGAAAGATAAAGAAACAAGATGAAAACAAAAATGGCACAAATAACTTATACAAGCATTTAAAAAGCAAGTTTTTTTGAAAATCATAATACTCCTGAATATTATTTTCAATTACTGTGATTGGTTTGGGTACAACTTTCCTTACCTTTCTAGAATTTTCTGGCCATTTTAGTGTTCACTATACTCTTCGCATATTGATATTTCTCTGAGGAAAACAGGAAGCGCAGACACTTATGATTTCTTAAAACTTGAAAAGTCTTCTGAGATTTTTCCAGTGTTTGAGCAGCTTTTCAAATTCCTGTCTTTTGACCTCAAAGAGTTGAGGGAAGCTTCACAAACCAGAAGCAAATGGATGGTCTCTTGCTCTGATTTTCAAGGTATACTGAAGACTGCTTCAGGCTCTTGTGTTTTGGGATCAGATAATTTCTCTCAGATCAAAGAGTAGCACAGACTCTTCAGAGTCTTGCCTCCTCCCACCCAGACACTTGGAAACGTTTGAATAGTGGCGATTGAAATAACATCACTATTGCATAAATCAGTGATCAGATTTCAGCTTTGGTACGAAGAGGACCGCAGATGAGCTGGATAAATGGAAAGGGAGCTGGAAATCAGCCCCAGTCAGAAATATAGAGCTGCATTTATATAAAGACAAATATATGCAAATATACACAATGATAAATGGGATTTATAAAAAAGGTAGCACAATAGTTATACTCCGATGAAAACATTAAGATAGCACAGTATTTATACTCAATTGGTAACATTAATAAAGATAGATACAAAGTAGTAGCTAAACTGACAGATAAAAGACTCAGTAAACTGGGGGAAACTATTCAGTAGATGGTTATGATGAGACAATGAAGTTGGAAACTGTCCAGATTTTTCTCCTGCCTGGCATATATTGTTCAGGTCTCCTCACAACCTCCATCACATTATCAATGCTGATTAACATCAGTATGATACAACTTTGCCTTGGTTCTGAGGTAAGCAAAGCTTGTTGTCAGTTCTGGAATGAGAGTGGATGATCTGAAGGCATATAATAGCTGCGAAAGGAAGGATATGTCAAAGAATGTCAGTGCCATAATACAACTTTGTTTGACCCACTCTCGATGTCAAAGGATTAGATATTGTGTAATCATTGTGGGTGCTACCCATCATGTTGTCAGGGAAAGGAGATCATATTGAAAAGCTTCGGTGCACAGTCAACTGTTCTCCTGTAGTGCCAAGAGAGGAGCACCAGCAAGTTTAAAAATAGTATTGAGAACAAGGAGAGGATTCATACTAAACACATTGCTGAGACAGGGGGCACAGCGAGTTTAAGGAGAATGGAAAAATTAATTGCAAACAGTGATGAGCAGCAAGTTTATAAATTGTGGAGAGAGAATTCATTCTAAACGCAGTGCTGAAACAGGGGGAGGAGTAAGTTAAAAATAGTGTGGAGAACAGGGAAAAGGTTCATTCTAAAAGCATTACTGAGACATGGGGAACAGTGAGTTTCTTTCCCGAAGTCCTTGGTTGACTTTTTGAAAAAGATCGTATGAGGCCCTGCAGCAAGAATTTAGGGCGCTAGGCAACACTTTGTAAAGCAGGATCTCAAAGGCTGTAATCTCTAGGTTGTTTCTGGTGCCATGTGCTGGTGAGTAGGCAGATAACTAAGTAAATGCATGGCTGAACAATTGGTACAGGAGAGAGGGCTTCAGAATCCTGTTTCACTTTCTGGGGAAGGAAGGTCCTGTACAAAACTGATGGGTTGTATCTGAACCCAAACAGGACAACATTCTTGTCTGGGGGGTTGATGGTGCTGTTGGTGGGGGTTTAAACTAATTTGGCAGGGTGGTGGAGTACAGATTGGAGGTGTGAAATGGGATACACACAAACAAATATAGAAGAAAAGCAGAGTTTGTCAGGAAAGCATAGTGTACAAATTGAGGTAATGTAGCTCGGAATGTTGGATAGGGCAGATGGATTATTGGTGCTGATTAACACATGGATATGTGACATCATTACTAATTGTAGAGACAAGGTTGAGGGAGAGCAGGACTGATCTTCCCATTCTGTAACTACACCTAGAGCTCCTGCTTCCACAATTAGTTTCTGGACATGTATGCTCGAGAGGAGATCCTTACACAAGCTGGACTGGAAAGAAATTATGGTCACCAGGAAATTCATTGGATTTTGCTTTTACTTTGTAGAAAATTTGGAAGCAAGGATATAGTTTTTCCAATTTCAGATGGAACTCCCAGATCACTTCCTTTGCTGGTTTCTTCCTACATGGCAAGCAATTCTGTGCCCTAAAATTACTCATATGGCTCATTAGTTACATAGTTATTAAAGCTAAAAAAATTTTATTCCTTTCCATCTGCAAACTTGTATGTTGAAAGCCCCACGTTGGCTCCATTTAATTTAGTTTCTTAGTGAACACAAATTGATAAGCCTAATTTGCTTACATGAAAATGATGGTAATGCAGAGATATAATTAATTGGAGACAAAGAACTCTGTGTCATTAGGATATGATCGAACAAATGAATTTTTTTTCTTTAGCTTCCCCAATGTCTTGACACTCTTGTCAGCCTCTTTGACCCTGCCCTGCAGCCTCAGTGTAACAGTGTGGGGCTGAATCGACTCATTTCTGACATTGATCAGCTGTGGGCGGAGTGGGGACTGCGCAGGCGCACTGCGGCTCCGCGGGCCGGGCCGTGGGTGTGCGGCTGCGCAGACTGTCGGGTAGGTGACAAACAATCGGCGCAAAAAGACACCCGAAAGGAGGCGAAGTAAGAAACCCGGGAGAGTGGGGGAGCCCAGTGGGGAGCCCGGCTCCGGCTCCGGCTCCGGCTCAGGGTCCAGGCCCCAAGCTGCAGGCTCCAGGCCCGGCCTGGTTTCCAGCAGACATTAGGATGAGTGGGGCCGGCTGCCTATCCAGGGGTCAGTGAGCATCATTTGCTCTAATTGATCCCTGGTTCAGCAGTGTTTGTCACCCTGACACTGACAGCCCTGTCTGGGCAACTTGGAACCTGAGCCGACCCCACCCGCGGGGGCACTCATCACTGCTTTCTCTCCTATAACCTGACTACACGCCCTTTGCCCAGCCTGTCCCTACAGCAACCCTGTCCCTGTGCCTAGCCCTTTCCTTGCACCCACTGTGCGCCTGGCCTTGTCCCTGAATCCACTGCGTGCCCAGCAACTTTCTGCTGTCACCCTGTGCCCAGCCTGTCCCCGCACCTACTGTGTGCCTAGCTCAGGCTTGCACTAGGCCCTATGCAGGACTTGTACCCACCTGGCACAGGCCATGTCTAATAAGACTAATTGGCTAGCATAGATCTGTCCATTTTTTAGCAGGACATGCAACATCTGCACAATTTATATGTTCCACAGACTAAAAACGTGTGGTATCTATTAATGGATCAGTGGGTGTAGCCTTACAGTTTGTGCCATTCCATTAGGTTCCTGTAGTATTCAATGGGTTTTGTGGATGTATGTATGCTCATTGCATTTGTACATAGTAAGCATGATATATATACCAAGATAGTCCATGCAGCAATGTGACCTTGATAGTAAGGCAGGTTTGTATTGATACTGGGTTGAGGCTACAGAATTATTCTGGTTGGGTGTGTCTGTGTTAGTATTGAGTGGGATTTGTGAGCGATGGTGTAGATGGACATGAAATTTATGTGGTTTATGTTGTAACTTGACTAGTGGAAAAACAAAATTTCTAATCAACCTGTTCAGAGATGTTGTTATACACCTCTGAAGCAAGTAGGATTTGAATGCAGGCCACGTGATTTAGAGGTAGGGATACTATCACAGTCCAAGTGTCTTCGAAACTGTATACTGAAGTTCATATCTTTAATATTCTCTTGCTTTTCATAGTGGGACTAGATGGATACTTCTGCAGCAAAAACCTTCTGGGGTCAGATAAACCAGGAGATAACTTCAGGTAAATTCCTGCTTTTGTCATAACGGTATGAAATAACCACCTTATTTTCTCTACAGTGCAGTATCTGAATGTTTTTCTTTCTTTGATATTACAATTGGTTGTACAGTGAGAAGGTGAGTAAATACAGAAGAATCTATAATATGACTGTTCAGAATGGTGCGATTTTTAAAAAAAAAATGGCATTTGATCATTGAACTATGATCAATTAATTGTCTTTAGCTCATAAGTGAAGGAAGTTAGTGATGTTCAGAAGTGCAGAGTCAACATCATTACAGTATAAACATTTGAATTATCCAGATTTTACACTATCAAACCTCTGATTTCAGAATGGTCAGGTTTGTAAAGTAGGACTAGAAATTCTGTTTTGTTGGATTTGTGGGTTGGAGGTGGCCATTATTACTAATTACATTTGGCAGTGGTATTGAATTGATGTCTTTCCTTTTAATGGAAGGAAATGTCTTTGTTATGTATGTGTTAAGTATTAATTTTTGCAATTTTGATGAAATGAACTTCTGTTGAGAGAATGCTACATCTGCAGTTAATCTCAGGCCACAATCACTGATTAATAACATTGTCTGTTTTTAAGCATGAATGACATCAACCTGAGCCCTGTGGGGATGGATCAACTGAATGCTTCATCTGTTAGCAGCACCTTACCTGTCACAGGAAGTCACCTGGGCATGGGTTCACCCACCCACAACCCTCTCCCAGCTCCAGGTATGAAAAGCTGATGTAAACCGAAAAACTTTATGTTGCAATAGCTGAAATTTCCCACTAGCTAACAGACAGCTGCCTACACATTCTGTTAACCAGTCTCCTATCAATCTCTTAGAGTGCCAGTTGCATTTTCCTTGTTTAGGATTACTATTACTTATAAGTGTCTCATAAAGCTTTTGTGATCATCTTCCTAGATGTACTTGCCTTACCAAATGCATAAAAGTCTAAATCTTTGTTCGGATTAGCAATCGCAAACACATACATGCACGCACACACTCCTTGCTGACAGCACCAGTTTGGGAATTTGTGGATGATCAGTACCATTTTAGAACCTCAATGCTGTTTTCATTGAAGTTTTGTCAGCCTTATTGGACCGTTAGATTCCTATGGTCTTAAACCTATTATCGAGATTGTAAGAGTTTTGCCTGTAAAATTACTGTGCCTTAGGGCTCTTGCTAATTTAACTTGCATTTGGATTTGGCTTTTATTGAAATCTAAGTTGAAGTTTAGAATGGATTGAAGAAGGGTCACTGAGCCTGAAACATTGACACTGATTTGTCTCCACAGATGCTGCCAGATCTGCTGAGTTTCTCCAGCAAATACTGTTTTGTTTCAGATTTCCAGCATTTGCTGTTCTTTGATTTAGTTTTATGAATAGTGGAAATTATAGTCTTAGGTTTTGTTATTGGGAAGTTTTTGGAACTAAGGAAGGAGCAGCAGAAATTTAAAAAATTGTAGTAGAATCAGACAGAACATGGATTTGTTAAAGGAAGGTATTTCAGCTTGGCTTCCAGTGCACCAAGCCGAGTGTTTGGCTGTCAGAGGAACAGTGTATTTAATGACAAAGACCTCAAACTGACACCAAGCTCATCGTCTACTGAGCAGCTGTGTTACCAGCCCTCCTGTTGAAAACATGGACAATGCAAGGTAGACATCCATTGAGAAACCCTCATCAGTGATATTTCCATGGAATCCTCGAAATCTGCTGAGATGATGGGCTCTGGTATCAGAATGCTGTCTTAATCCAACATCCCCAGTATCAAGGCACTGATTACAGTCAATTATCTGGGTTGAACAGGATACGTAGACTGATACGTACAGTATTTACAAAATAAGCTGTTTATTCTGAGCTTCATCATGGCAAGTAGTTATCAGGACAGCAGAGGAAATACTTTAAGGACATCCTCAAAGCCTCCATTAAACAAATGCAATATCTCCACTGACTCATAGGAATCTCGAGTTCAAGACTGCTCAATTCGAAGAAGAAACAAAGGTACCAACCATCTTGAGTGTGTTTACAGGCCCAGATGGAGCCCAAGCTCAAACAGTGGAAGACATGTTTGAAAGCTGCAGAACCCACCTGCACACTTCAGCAAACAACACCTGCCCCACCTGTGGCAGGGTTTGCTGATCCAGGATTGGACTGTTTTATCACTTGAGAACACACAATACGGGAGTAGAATAAAGTCTTCCTTGATACTCAGGGACTGACTAACAGAAGACGAGAATGAAAGGGAAATCATGTTTAACAAATTTAATAGAGTTCTTTGAGGATGCAAGAGGGTAAATAAGGGGGGACTAATAGATGTGTATTTGGATTTTGAAGAAGCATAAGTTTACTACATAATCTAAGATAATATTAGCACGGATGGACAGAATAGTCAATAGACAGAAACCCTGGATAAATGGATCATTTTCAACCTATCAAACTGGAACTCATAGAGGGCCCCAAGTATCAGTGATGTGACCTCAACTATTCACAATCTATATTAATGAATAAAGGCACCAACTGCAAATTTGCTGGGGATACAAACATAAGAAAGCAAGTTGTGATGATGATAATAAGACTCTTCAATGAATAGGTTGTTAGTGGGTAAACAATATCACATGAAGTGTAATGTGTGTGAACTTGCCAACTTTGACAAGAAGAATAGAAATGTAGTACATTATTTAAATTTTTTAAAAATCACAGAACTGTGTTACAGATGGATCTGGAAATCTTGGAACATAAGTTTTAGTATGCAGCTGCAACAAATTATCCAGAAGGCAAATAGAATGTTGTCATTTATTGTGAGGGGAATGGAATATGGAAGTAGGATAGTTTTGCTACACTTATACACTGTACAGGTGAGGTGATCTTATTTAGACATATCAGATTCTGAGAGGCCATTATGGGATGGATGCCGCAAGATTGTGTCCTCTCTTGGGGGAATCCAGAACCAGTCTCCCATTTAACAGAGATTAGATGAAATTTCTCTTGGAGGTTTGTTAATCTTTGGAAATTTCTTTCAGAGACAGCAATGAAGGCTCTATGTATATTTTATTTATTCCAATGTGGACATCACTTCCAAAGCCAGGATTGTTTCTAATCCCTAATTTCTTTGAACTGAATGGTCTTCTAGGACACTTCCTTGGGCATTTAAGAATGAACCACACAATGTGGGTCTAGAATCACATGAATGCCAGATCAGGGGAGGAGAGCAGATTTCCTTCCCTAAAGGAAATAAGGGAACAGATTGGGTATTAGTATAACATTTCATGGTTGTCATTATTGAGACTGGCTTTTATGTCTATTTATATTTTAGATTTATTAATTCATTGATTTTTTTCCCCCTTTCAAGGCTGAGTTAGGTTGTTGATCTACAAGGAAGTCAAGAGTAATGGGGATAGGCTGGAAAATAGGATTAAAGCCACAATCAGATCAGTCATGCTGTTATTGAGTTGCAGAGAAGAAATGACAGGCAAAATGGTCTGCTCCTATCTTTGTTTCTCATGACCTTCCCATTATCAGATGGATGACTGTGGAGAGAATAAATTCATCTATCTTTGCTAGGTTGTAAGCTGAAAATTATGGTTTTGATATCGCAGCAGAGTAGAAAGTTGGTTGGAGGAATGGCACTTGAAACTGGGCAGTAGAAAAACAAGATACAAAATAAGAAGCAAAGGTGGAAGATGAGATTCTAAACCAAGTGACAGTACCAGAGGAGTAAGAGGACAGACTAAGTTCTGGTTAGGTGATTAGAGTAAGTGGTAAGTGAACAATAAATTACATTTTAACCAGATACTGATAGGTAATTTGATTTTCTCAGGTTTCTTAATTTATCACATTATGATGCATTGTAATGAGAATGCTTTGATGTCTTTGTTTTCAGCTAATTGTTGAAAAGCTCATGTAGTAGTGTGAATTTACATGTAATTCGTATAGGGCAAAATCATAATCAGGGTCACTGTATAGTCAAACATGCCAAATTATTTTCCATAACATTGTGTTCAGCAAATTTACTGGTATTTAAGGATCTAATTCTGCTTTTCACCTTGCTTTCTATAAAAACCATATAGTCATGTACTGAATATACTATCAGAGTGCATCAAATATGCACAAGAATGGTATATATGATGATTATTAGGAGGGACAGCAATCTACTGCTTACAATATCCTGCTTCTGATGCAATTTCTTTTACATTGTTGAGACCAAATGTTGACTGGGTGACTGCTTTGTGGAGCACCGCCCTTTTTGTCTGTAGGAAAGATCAAGGCCTTCCAGTTGCTTGCTATTTCAATAAACCACTTTGCTGATATTGCTAACACTTCTGTCGTGGGCTGGCTGCAAATTTCCAACAAGGTGCAACTCAAGTTTGAAGAACAACACCTCATTTTTCTGCTTAAGCACTGTATAGCCTCCATGTCTTGATTTTGAATTTCATAACTTCAGAAAGTGACTGCCTTATGTCTGTCCTCCATTTTTCTTACATTCTCTCTTCCCCATTGTCCAAAAGCCTTGTGTTCTTTGTGACTTGCCTATTTTGCTGTTCATAGGAAAATCCATTCTCTCTCTTTCACACCCATTTTAAATTTCTTTCTCTTCACCATTATTAACAACTCCTTTTCTCTTTTGCACTAGGCATATCCACCATCTTCCACCTTGCTTCTCTGCCTCTGTCAAAAGTATTAAAAAAATTATCCAACATTTCAGTTCTGAAGAAGTCATACTCCCCGACTTGAAATATTAATTCTTTCTATCTCAGACCTACTGAGTTTTTCCACTATTCTTTGTGCTTGTAGCAGTTAACTTTTACTTATTTGAGCAAAACATAATGTGCTGTGCAGCATATATGAAAGATGTTTGGTATATGCTTGAATATTTCATTTGACTTCTTGGTGTTTAAATCACAGGAATGCCGGTGGCAATACCGAACCTTAGTCCTTCCTTAGGCTCCCTCCCATCAGCTCTTTCATTAATGCTTCCAATGAGTATTGGAGAACGTGGAGTAATGTGCAGTATTCCAGAGCGGAATTATACTTTGCCACCTCCTCCATATCCACATTTGGAGAACAGCTACTTTCGGCACATTCTCCCGGGTGAGTAAAGATCTCGCAACAACAGGGAACTGTTTAGTGTTTGCTTTTTTCTAAAGTTCTAAACATCTTGCCAGAAATGTATTGTGTATTCCTTCAATACATGCCCCAACGTTTGGGCAACTGAACAACAAAAAGATTCAGGTTGTTGTCACTTTGCATATTCACATTGAGATGAAAAGCCCTGTTCCTGCCCAAGAAATGGTGTTAACACTCCACGTTCTGCTATTATCTTCTTGTACCTTGCCTCGATAATGAAGAGAAGTATAATGTTTTAATATGAAATTAATGTTTATTACTTTATCATTAATTTACATTTGTTATTTGCTGTAGGTATTTTGTCTTACTTGGCTGACAGACCACCTCCCCAGTACATCCATTCTAGCGCTATCAGTGTGGATGGAAACCCTGCACTGCCTGTTTCTAGCAACCCACCTACCCTTGATCATTATGAACCTAATGGTGCTGTGGGCTTGGAGTCCAGCATCGTTTCCATTGACTCGAGACATGTAGGCACTCACAACTCCCAGAATCTGCATCAGAGCAACAACCAGGAAGTTCCACTGAATGCTAACATCTCCATGGAAACAGTTTCTAGAGTTAATAGTCCCATCTCGACAGAAGGGATGAGTGAAGATTTGACTATGAATGGTGTAACAGGAAAGCCACAGGCATTGTCTTCTGGCTCCAGAAACCATGAAACAATAACTGTGGACTCCGTGGGGAATAATTTGGAAGCAGAGGCAGTAGGGCAGAATACAATAATTCCAATACATGCTAATGCAATAGAGTTACCAGTTGTCATGGAACCAGAACAAATAACTGGTCGGGTAAACAACATGCCAGAGAATTCTCTGAGTGACTCCATCCATGCTGCTACAATAAATCCAAATCCAGTAGGAGTGGCACTTTCATCTTCTCACTCACTGCCTTCACTTGAGTCAGTGTCTCTTCATGGATCCAATGTGGGACTGGACAGAGTTTCTGTTTCCACTATTACAACAGAGGTCTCCATGAGGACCAATCAGGTAGATGGGTCCTCAGAAAACCTTTCATTTGTGTCAGGATCTCTACAAATGGAGGATTCCTGCTCCAATAAAGAGAATCTGGCAGATTCCTTTACGATTTGTAAGTAATGATTGTTTGTTAACATTAATATTTATAGAATGAAACTTTTAACTTTTGAGTCCTGAAGATAAAATGTCTCTTTGTTAACGTACTGCATGACTGATGCTCTCTATGGCTTTATAGATAAAAACAGTAAAGCAGTTAATTTCAGCATATTTCTAATGCCTATTTCACCCAGTGGTACCACTTTTGGGTTGATTTGAGGCTGCACCAGCAACTATCACAGTAATGTTGCTGCAAAAATGCTGTACACTCCTGGACAAGCACCAGATTGGACCAGGTGTATCTCTGGCCAAGTTTATTTGCTCCCAGTATCCCTGCCTTGTCTTGCTATTTAGCACAACACAAAACCAAAAAGGTTGTTATGTTTATCAGCAGTCCTCAGTCAGAGCAGAGAAGATAGCCTCAGGGGTCATGGTGCACTAAATCAAGGTCATGCTTCAGTACCAGTCCAGGGTTTAGACACGGTCAGTCAATCAGTGACAGTCAAGAGTCCCACCACCCATCTTGACTCTCTGCCTCATGGGAATTACTTTCTTCCTGAAATGAGAGAGAGAGGCTGTTATTAAAGGAGTTGAAAGAGGGAGGCACAGCTACTATTTTGGGTGTAGATGGAGGAAGTGTTCTGAGTGAATAAGTCAGCAGCACATAGGCCATGCAGTGTGTTGTGGCCTTGGACCAAGGAGGTCCAAACAGCAGCAGGAGCAGGTAATATTAAAGGGAATGTAGGTGACAGCAAGTGAGGGAAGATATTGCAAGCAATAGTGAGAATGGTACAGCATGAGTTTCGGTGGGAGCTAGGTAAGAAGCTGAGATAATAAGTTTTAGTTATCAAAGAGTCAGATGTGGCACTGATGCAGGCTGAGTGGAGAATGTCATTGACATTCTTCCTACACTGCTGTTCATTCCTCCAGACAGTTGAGACTGCACTGCCCTGGGTGGCAACCTCTGACCAGGCAGGTATTGTGTGGTGTTGTGGCCTCCATTGCTATTTTTGCAGGTGGAGATCTTCCCACATCTGTTGGATGAGATAGGGCAGAACATTCAAGCCAATCTGTAAAGTGGAGCACAAGTTTGCCCTGTCTGCTATATCTGGGCAGAAACTGTGTAGGGCAGCTCCAAAGTCATTGTGCTTGTCCAGGTGCACAATGGACTTCTGAAGTGATGCAGGCATGAGATATGCTAGTGTTTCAATAGATATCCAGAGAGTAGCGAATCATTCTGGCAAATGGCAAGATGGGAATAAAATTGAATGAGAGAGATGCCATAGAGTGTGGTAGATAATTAATGATGCACTTTTGATAAGAGTGAGAAATCTCACTGGGATTTGTAACAACAATCCCTCCAAAAGATGTGATGCAAATCAGACTTTGCCAAAAAAAATTCAGCCAACTGTATAACTGGTAGTTGAAGCCGTGACTTTTATTTTGGTTTGATACTCTTTGCTATAGTACTTACATTGGTTGAGTTGATCCATTGTTAATTTGTTTTATTTAGCTTTTGGAAATGTGAAATCTGCCCGTTCATTCAGAAACCAAAGTGATGTTTTTAATAAGTGTCACAAGCTGACGACTCATAGTTAGAGAGCTCATATTGTCATCATATGGCAATCTTCCTTAAATTTTGGATATGTTTGTTCAATGGCAGAAAATATTTTTTAATAATGCTTCAGCTGCTTTTACATTATAGCCTGGATCTTAAGAGGCTGAGCGAGGTGGAACGGTGGCTCAGTGGTTAGCACTGCTGCCTCACAGCACCAGGGTCCCAGGTTTGATTCCAGCCTTGAACGATTGTCTGTGTGGAGTTTGCACATTCTCCCCGTGTCTGCATGGATTTCTTCCGAGTGCTCCGGTTTCCTCCCACAGTCCAAAAGATGTGCAGGTCAGGTGAATTGGCCATGCTAAATTGCCCATAGTGTTAGGTGCGTTAGTCAGAGGGAAATGGGACTGGGTGGGTTACTCTTTGGAGGGTTGGTGTGGACTTGTTGGGCCAAAGGGCCTGTTTCCACACTGTAGGGAATCTAATCTAATTACACCATTCTCCTGAACTTATTTTGCAGGCCTTCAACAAATTGGCCACACTGTGGGATTCACCATTGTATTCAAATGTAGACTAGGTATGACGTTTTAATCACCACCAGAATGCAGCCTTTTCACCAGCTGTGTTTTTTTAAAAAATCTGGTATATTTATCTTGATTGCTGCAGATTGTACCAGATCTGGGAGCTGACAGGTGAAGACTAATGTAAAAGCAGCTTCAACAGCCAGTGATGAAAATGTACATCTTTTGATATATAAGTTTTTTTTTCACTATCCTTCAGGGTGTACTGTATGTGACCGTGCCTATCCTGCTGACTGTCCTGAACATGGGGCAGTAACTTTTATACCAGACACACCAGTCAGCAGCCGAGCCCGACTGTCAATTCCAAAACAGCTAAGCCTCAGACAGTCCATCACGGGAGAAGATGTTGGTAGGCAGATGTTGGTTTTATCTCATTGTATGGTCTACCTATTTAGAGAGGGATGTTATTATCTTAAGGATTCTTTTGAGAACCTTCTGGAATAGCTTAGACTGAAAAGTCATTGTGTTGGCTACAGTGGAATTAAACTTAAGCTGTCTGCTGTGCTTTTAATTTCCCGAAATGTGTTTCTGTCTTTGTTTACTTTGAAAAGGTTTGATACATTTTCCTTTAGTTTTCATGGATATCCTTCGTGTGGCATAATTTTAAAATGTGTCTTCTTTAGGGTCCTCTGACATGCCCTAAATCTAATTGTAGCATCTTGTAGATATTTTCTAATCAACTTGTTCAAAAATGCTATTAAACACATTTGGAGCATGTGGAATTTAAACCCAGGACCTGCTGGTCCAAATTATGGACATTACCACTGCACCACAAGTGCTGTTTGTACCCCATTTATATGGTCCAAAATAATTACCCCTTTCCAAAGCCAAACAAATGGCATTTCCATCTAAATAACCAATCACAGCTGTTCCTTCCCTCCATCCTGCCCCTTCCGTGGCTAATTTGTGCCTACTAACTTAATTGGTGCTACCTCCTAATTCTGTAGCCCTCTCGACCAAACAACCTGCACCCACCCCATTGGAATCAGAAAACCTACTGGTAGCACTAATAATGTTTGCCCAAATGCGTCTGTTGACCCAGACTGCCTCAGTCACTGGATCTCTTTGCAGACTCTGCCGCAGCCTTATTCACTGGGTCTGATCTCTGGCAGGTGTGTGGAGTCAAGAAACAATTCCCATACGCACTTGTTTTGGACCTCTGATTGGAGAAGAGATTAACTTGTTGGAAGTTGCTGATTGGACGAACAAAAGCAACACTAATATCTGGAAGGTTAGTATGACTGATATATATCATAAAATCAAACCTTGTACTTGAGTTTTTAATACTATTTTAACTCTAGATAGTAGAGGTTGCAGGGTGAATGGAAAGGAACACAATAACATGCCCAACAGAGTCTTGTGTGATGCATTAGCCACTGGGATATGCAACTAATTGGAAATGTAATTGTATCCAGTTTAATATATGATTCATTATAAACTAAATAATACAGACAGTTGTTTGACATGTGATCTCAGTTAAGCAAGGCCCGTGTACTACATCTTGCACATTCACTGAATTAACTAGGAAAGAAAATCAGAGAGATCAGGGTGCTTTTATGATTTGACTTATTATAGAACTGTGTTTACCTAGCTCATAAAATGCTGAAATCTGTTGGCAGATTAGCAGAACGCACTCTGAGGCATTTCTCTTGAAGATCTGTTGTACTCTCGTCAGACCATCTGATTGAGCACTGCAGTCATTTCATGAACTGAGGCACATGAGAAACAATAAGGGGCAAAACAAAATAAAGCTTGATGCCTGGAACCATTTGATAGCAATTCTAGAATGGTCTGGTGTAAAAAAAAAACTGTTCATTTAAACGTGATGAGTTCAGGGAATTTCAAAAGCTTAGGGAATCAAACATCTGGACAAGGATGCGATAGATGGACTGAATGCTCCTCATTTAGATATCTATCACAACATAGATATTGTAATACGATGGTGGCAGTTTGAGAATTGTAATGCGGGTAGTTCTTTGAAGGTATGATTCTATAACTATATAAAAATAGCACTTAGTGTTGGCAATACAATCATACTACAGTCAACACATGGTTTTAAAAGTTCACGCTTTAGGAACACTGTTCCCTATTTGTCAATCACGTTACAGACAGTTTGAGTGAGGATCGGTGCTGGGTCCTCTACTTTTAGTCGTTTACATAAATGATTTGGATGCGAACACAATAGGTACAGTTAGTAAGTTTGCAGATGACACCAAAATTGGAGGTGTAGTGGACAGCGAAGAGGGTTACCTCAGATTACAACAGGATCTTGACCAGATGGGCCAATGGGCTGAGAAGTGGCAGATGAAGTTTACTTCAGATAAATGCGAGGTGATGCATTTTGGGAAAGCAAATCTTAGCAGGACTTATACATTTAATGGTAAGGTCCTAGGGAGTGTTGCTGAACAAAGAGACCTTGGAGTGCAGATTCATAGGTCCTTGAAAGTGGAGTTGCAGGTAGATAGGATAGTTAAGAAGGTATTTGGTATGCTTTCCTTTATTGGTTAGAGTATTGAGTACAGGAGTTGGGAGGTCATGTTGAGGCTGTACAGGACATTGGTTAGGCTATTGTTGGAATATTGCATGCAATTCTGGTCTCCTTCCTACTGGAAAGATGTTGTGAAACTTGAAAGGGTTCCGAAAAGATTTACAAGGATGTTGCCCAGGGTTGGAGGATTTGAGCTATAGGGAGAGGCTGAATGGGCTGGGGCTGGTTTCTGTGGAGCGTCTGGGGTTGAGGGGTGACCTTATAGAGGTTTACAAAATTGAGGGGCATGGATAGGGTAAATAAGCAAAGTCTTTTCCCTGGGGTTGGGGAGTCCAGAACTAGAGGACATAGGTTAGGGTAAGAGGGGAAAGATATAAAAGAGACCTATGGGGCAACTTTTTCACACACAGGGTGGTACCTATATGGAATGAGTTGCCAGAGGAAGTGGTGGAGGCTGGTACAATTGCAACATTTAAGAGGCATTTGGATGGATGTATGAATAGAAAGGGTTTGGAGGGATATGGGCCGGATGCTGGCAGGTGGGACTAGATTAGATTGGGATATCTGGTCAGGATGGACGGGTTGAACCGAAGGGTCTGTTTCCATGCTGTACATCTCTATGACACTATGGAATGTGTGTGTAAGCAGAATGACCTGTGCTGTAATATATTTTATAAATCTTTATTAGACTAATTTCCTCTTAACATTTTTCAAGTCTCCTTCTTTATCTATTTCCTGTTACAGTCCCAATGTATTTTACCATATGATGGAATTGTGTTTTTTTTTTATTCAGATATTTTGCAATTATGTTTTGGAATTTCTGATAGTGACAGCAGATGAGAATATCTGTAACTGGATGATGTTTGTACACAGGGCGAGGTGAGTATATTGTAAGGACATATGCAATGTAGATATCACAAAAGATAAAATACTGACAGCAGGTTACAGCTTGCTTGTGCAAAACTCATAAGTTTATTGCTCATATGCTTAAATTATATTTAGCAAAGAAAATGTTCCATTCTCAACATTATTTGCATAGATCTCTGCTAATATGCGACAAAAAGGCCAAAAATTAGTGCCTGCTTATTCTGCCAGTGTGAGGAAAGTGGCAGAAAGTATGACGTGGTGATTTGGACGGTTTTTAAAACTTACAATATTTAAGTCTGTAACAATTATTACATCTCCTGTAGGACACGGGAGGAGCAAAACCTAGTAGCCTATCCTCACAATGGGAAGATTTATTTCTGTACATCCAAAGAGATTCCTCCGAACCATGAGCTACTTTTTTACTATACCAGGGACTATGCAAGGCAACTTGGTAAGTGGTACTCTCAGTCTTACCATTAATTTGTTTTAAATTTAGTTAATTACTCTGGATAATTCAAAATGCAATAACCAGACGTTATTATCTGTGCTCTGTAGCAAGGCTGAAATCTCTTCATTTGGTCCCTTATCAGGCTTCTCAGGACAGTGTAATGGGATTGCATGGAACGTGGTTGTAGATATTTTCTAATCTACTCATTCAGAGATGGTATTACATACCACTGGAGTATATGGGACTTGAACCTGAGTCACCTGGCCCAGAGGCAGGGACACTACCACTGTGTCACAAGAGCCCCATGGAATGTGATTATATACACTTGGATATCCAAAAAGCAAGTGATCTGGGAGTCGGCAGCTATTTTGTCTGTGTTCCCACTCAAAAATCTGCATGAGTAGAAACAGAGGATAATTTTTCAAAGTCTCTAGACTGAAGACAGAGAAAGTGTGGGCATGACTTGTATGTTTAAAAATATTTACTGTCCATTTATTCTGATTTGTTTTGTGTTCAGTATGCTCTTTCCTGTTAATTTGTTAATCTTTATTTTCTGTCTCAGTTCATACCAAAGCTAGGAAATTCAACTTAACAACAATTGCAAAACCTGAAACATGATTATGTCAACATTTGTTACTGACTACTTGCCTTTGTTGCATGCAGCAAAACAGCTTGGGTCTCTAGCAATTAGAAACCGATACTGTCTTCACAATTCTGATTCTCTTTGAAATATCTACTTGAGTTATAAAGCTATCTATTAAATTCATTTGTGAAAATGTATGCTATTGTATGGAGATTCCTTTTTTATGTGCTCTACTACCTCAGGAAGTTCAGATATATGTGCATTGTGGGAGACCAGTACCTGGAGTTATCTTCAATTGGTTTGCTGTAATTTAAGGTGGCAGTAAGAGTTAAAAAGTTCTTACACTTTCCTAAATTACACACCATTTGCCAAATTTTAGGGAAAGGAGAAAGGATTGTTGCTGTAGTTGGAAGAGTGTTGAGTAGAAATTTAATTAAATGAAGAGAGACTGCAGAATGTTGTAGTTGAGATCTGGGTCTCATTATATATGAATGACAAAAAGTAACCATGCAGCTTCGGCAAGTAACTAGGAAGGCAAATGGAATCTTGGTCTTTATTGCAAAGGGATAAAGCACGGAAATGCAAAGTCCTGCTAAACTGTACCAGGCACTCCTGCACTTTTACTCCTCTTATTTCAGGAGTATACTTTGGTGGAGACGATTCAGAGAAAGTTAACTACTGAAATTAAGGGTTTTTTTACCATGTAATGTTGACCATGTTGATATTTACTCAGTAGATTATTGAAGAACAAGAGGTGAACTTTTCAAAATAAAGAGATTTTGAAGGAGCTTGGTGTAGTAAATGCTGAGAGGGTGGTTTTTGGGGGAAATCTAGAAATAGGATTCTCAGTTTAAATATACCGATCTTCCATTTAAGTTGATAAAGATTTCTTCTCAGAGGGTGGTTAGCTTTCAAACATTCTCTACTACAGAGAGCTATGGAGGCTGGGTAATTGAATATCATTGAAGACTTAGTTCGATAGATAATTGCACTGACAAGAGACCTACAACTGCAGTTATTTCTTGTTGTAGAATACTACCATGTGAAAACAGGTTCTTCATCCCACAAGTCCATACCAACCCATTCCCCTCCTATCCCATATTTACCCCTGAGTAATGCCCCTAACCTACATATCCCTGAAAACGATGGGGAATTTAGCATGGCCAATTCACCTAGTCTACACATCTTTGGACTATTGGAGGAAAGCGGAGCACCTAGAGGAACCACAGACATGTGCAACTCTAAACAGACGGGCACCCAAGGCTGGAATTGAACCCGGGTCCCTGGCGCTGTGAGACTGCAGTGCTAGCCACTAAGCCACGATGTCGCACCTTCTGTATTGTTACAGAAACATTCATTGCATCTATAGCTCTATTTCAGAACTTGATATGCACCTACTGACCAATTGAGGAATGAAATGTGTATCTTTGTGTATATATTTTGTTGAAGGAGTTCCAGAGCATCCAAATGTACACATGTGTCACTGTGGCAAGGCATATGGTACATACAGTGAGCTGAAGTCACATCTAAGCAGTCATGGACAGAGTCGGGAAAGGAAGTGGAAGTGTTCCATCTGTCCAAGAGCATTCACCTCTTCTACCAAACTAAATGTTCACATGATGGGACATATGGGGATGAAACCACACAAGTGTGAGTTCTGCAGCAAGGCTTTCAGTGACCCCAGCAATCTCCGAACTCACCTGAAAATTCACACAGGTAAGTTTACAAGATTCAGTTTTCGCTCAATATATCTCTGAGCAGTGTAGCATAGAGTTATACAGTGCAGAAACAGATCCTTTGGTCCAACTCATCTGTGCCAACTGGATATCCTAATCTGATCTTGTCTTATGCCAGTATTTGGCCCATTTCCCTCTAAAACCTTTCCTATTCATGTACCCATCCAGAAATCTTTAAAATGTTGTAATTGTACCTGTCTCCAGCACCTCCTCTGCCAACTGATTTCAGATGTGCATCACCCTCTGTGTGAAAAAGTTACCCCTCGAGTCCCTTTTAAATTTTGCCCCCATCACTTTAAACATTTGCCCTCTAGTTTTGGTCTCCCCTCCCCTTGGAAGAAGACCTTGGCTATTCACCCTATCCAAGGTCATGGTTTTATAAATCTCTAGAAGGTCAGCCCTCAGTCTCCAACATGCCAGAGAAAATTTCCTCAGCCTATTCAGCCCCTCCATATATCTCAAACCCTGCAGTCCTTGCAAAGTTCTTGTAAATCTTTTCTGAATATTTTCAAGTTTAACAACATTTTTCTTATACCAGGGAGACAAGAATTGAACACAGTATTTTAAAACTGGCCTCACCAATGTCCTGTACAGCTTCAACATGACATCCCAACTCCTATAATTAATGCACTGACCAATGAAGACAAGTGTGTCAACTGCCTTCTTCACCATCCTGTCTACCTTTGACTTCACTCTCAAGAAACTATATAACTGGACCCCTAGGTCTTTGTTCAGCAACACTCCCTAGGGACCTGCCATTAATTGTGAAAGTCCTGCACTGGTTTGCCTGATCAAAATGCAACACCTCATTCTTACCTAAATTAAACAGCACCTGCCACTCCTTGGCTCGTTTGATCAAGATCCCATTGTACTTTTGAGATTCACTGTCCACTACACCACCAATTTTGGTGTCATCTGCAAATTTCCTATCTTCACATTCAAATCGTTTATATAATGATGAAAAGCAGTGGACCCAGCTTCGATCCTTGCGACATGCCACTAGTACAGGCCTCCAATCCTAAAACAATCCTCTGCCACCACCCTCTGTCTCCTACTTCAAGCCAATTTTGTATCAAGTTGTCTAGCTCCCCGGTTTCCATGTGATCTAACCTTGCTAACCAGTCTACCATGCAGAACCTTGTCAAATGCCTGAGATAACATCTACTAATCTGCCTTCAGCAATCTTCTTTGAGAACTCTTCAAAAAAAACTCAATCAAGTTCGTGTGACATGATTTCCCATGCACAAAGCTATGTTGACTATCCCTAACCAGTCCTTACCTTTCCAAATACATGTCAAAAAGTGTGGTGCTGGAAAAGCACAGCCAGTCAGGCAGCAACTGAGGAGCATAAGCTCTTCATTATCAGGTATAAGCTCGAAACATCGACTCTCCTGATTCTCAGTTGCTGCCTGACTGGCTGTGCTTTTCCAGCACCACATGTTTTGACATGTATTTGGAAAGGCAAGGACTGGTTAGGGATAGTCAACCTCCAGCATCTGCAGTCTCACTTTCTCCTCCTTTCCAAATACATGTAAATTCTGTCCCTCAGAATCCCCTCCAACAACGTACTTGCCGCTGATGTCACGCTCACTGGTCTATAGTTCCCTAGTTTTTCCTTACCACCTTTCTTAAATAAAGGCACTACATTAGCAACCCTCCACTTTTCTAGCACTCTCCCTATTCTCTTCAGGAACCGTATTTCCAACACATTAAGCATTTTTTGCAATATGTTTCCGTTACTAGAACAACAAAAGCACAAAGGTTAAGTATATTTGTCCTATTTTACTACTAAAAAAAATCCAGTACTTCATGATACTATTGAACTTAATGTGTAGGTTGAAAGAATCTGAATTTTTTACGTAAATATAAGCCCACTCTGTAACTGAGACAAAATATCACTGGGAATCTGGTGCTAAATACAGGTATTTCTGGTATAATGCGCACTTCATCAACATGAATTAGCTATAACACAGTTGACGAAATGTAGATGCTATTTGGATAATGCGAACTTTCTGTTGAACGGGTGTAGCAATTTTCTACAGGGTACTGTAAGCAGAGTGGTAAATTTTGCTAGGAGCTGCTCGTTTAAACACAGGCTGTTTCTCTCTCACATTAGCCTGTAGAGCTTTTCCGCAGCAAGTTTAGATGCAAAATAGTCATAGCTAGAGGAGTAGGGAACAGTGAGATTGTGAGGCGCACACTGCCTGACTTCTGACTCGTTATGGTTGGGGGAAAGAGGTTACAAGGGAGAAATTGCCTCAAGGGAATGTGGAGGAGACAGACCAAAGGAGACTTCAGGGAGTTGTGTTCTGCAGAGTAGTAAGGGAAATAGCCCAGAACAGTCATGAGGTGACATCTAATGGATATTGATAAATTGATGGGAGCTGATGGATAGGTGGCAGATAAATTTTGTTGCAGAGAAATGCAAAGTGATAGTATAAACTAAAGGATATACAGAAGACAGATACCTGGCCATGTAAATCATAAAAGGTGACAGGATAGGTAGAGCTGTTAAAGCATACAGTATTTTGCAGTTCCTTACTGAGGTATAGCATGGAAGAGCAGGAAAGTGACAGTAAACTTTTATAGGACACGATTAGATCTTAGCTGGAGTATTGTGTAGAGGTCTGGGTGCCATATTATAGGAAAGATGTAAATGCATCACTAAGACTCCAGGAGAGGTTCATGAGAATGATTCCAGGGATGTAACATTTATGTTATGAGGAACGATTGGAGAATTTGAGACTGAGAATTTGGTGTTCCTTGGAGAGGAAAAGACTAAGAGGAGATTTGATAGGTGCTTTCAAAATGATGAACTCCTTGTACAGAGTAGACAGAAAAGAAAACTGCTGCTGCTTGTAACAGGTCAAAATCCTGGAACAACTATCATAACAATATTGGGTGTTTTGACATAAGAACAGTATTAGGATATTAATGCAAATAAATGTAAAGCAGTGAATTATCCTGTTTTAAAAATAAATATGCATGTGTTTACATTTGCTTTCAGGTCAGAAAAACTACCGCTGTGAAATGTGTGACAAGTCTTTTACTCAGAAGGCTCACCTGGCCTCTCACATGATAATCCACACAGGAGAGAAGAACCTGAAATGTGATTATTGTGAGAAAATGTTCATGCGGCGGCAGGACCTACGGCAGCACATGTTGACCCATACACAGTAAGTCATCCATTAGCTGTTCTGGCTCTTTTGTTTTCTTGTTAGTACTGAGTATTTGCTAAGTTTATTTGCAGAATCTAGTGTGTCAATCCAATTATAAATACATACCTCATTGAATATAATCCCCCTTTTCAGCATTGCTGTAAGGTTGGAGCATTGGAAAATGCTGGCCAGCAAGTGCAATATTTATGCTCGAAAGTGTCAAAAGTCATATGGAAACCAAATTGAGATTCACAGAGCTACCATATTACAACACAAATGTTTAACACTGCCCAGATAAATTAAGTATAGTCTCATTCTATGCAGTTAAAAATCACACAACACCAGGTTGTAGTCTAACAAGTTTGTTTGGAAGGACAAGCTTTCAGAGCGCTGCTCTTCCATCAGGTACCTTGCAAAGAAGCGGTGCTCTGAAAGTTTGTCCTTCCAAATAAACCTGTTGGACTCCAGCCTGGTGTTGTGTGACTTTTAACTTTGTCCACACCAGTCCAACACCGGCACCTCCACATCTTTCTATGTACATAGTATTGATATGAAATGAGCCCCTTGCACAACCACATTTTCTAATTCAGAGTTTTAACTGAACAATTTGCATGATACAAAATTAAAAATATTAAAATGTGATGTTAGTAGTAATGGAAGGTTTAATGGAATGAGTCACACAAGATTAGATTAGATTACTTACAGTGTGGAAACAGGCCCTTCGGCCCAACAAGTCCACACCGACCCGCCGAAGCGCAACCCACCCATACCCCTACATTTACCCCTTACCTAACACTACGGGCAATTTAGCATGGCCAATTAACCTGACCCGCACATCTTAGGACTGTGGGAGGAAACCGGAGCACCCGGAGGAAACCCACGCAGACACGGGGAGAACGTGCAAACTCCACACAGTCCGTCGCCTGAGTCGGGAATTGAACCCGGGTCTCAGGCGCAGTGAGGCAGCAGTGCTAACCACTGTGCCACCGTACCGCCCCACTAATTAATGTCTTCTCTCTGACAGAATCATGCACACATTATTAAGTAATTATAGCTGGATCAATTAACTAATTGGGCAAAGTGGGTACTGCAGATGCTGGAGATTAGAGTCAAGTCACAGCAGTCAGGCAGCATCTGAGGAGCAGGAAAATCGATGTTTCGTGCAAAAGCCTGATAAAAAGCCTTTGCCCGAAACGTCTATTTTCCTGCTCCTCAATTCTCCATTGTTACATTTTAAGATGATCGCAAATGCAGTTACATTCACTGAACCCAATAACAACAGTTTAAGTAAATGGCTTTTAATAAGTGACATGAACAGCAAGAAGCTTATCAATATACCGAACGTATTAGCAGTGTGGGACTGCCTCTTGTCATTTCACTGGTTTTCCTGTGGCCCTGCCAATTAGTCCACTTTTCTATCAATCAGCATTCTCCTGTCATACAGTACAAATGTTGATTTCTCTCTACACTGGTATTTCTTGTGAATTGTCCTGAGATGAAAAACTTTCTCTTCAGCAATACTCAAGTTCTGCACTATCAAATGACTAGTTACATTTTCAATTATTTGCGAGAAAAAAAGCAATGGCTGGTGAATTCCTAGTGTATTCCCTATATTTAACTTGTCCAAGAAATAATATAAACAGTCAGCTTAAAGCAGAGATGGGAACAAAAATCCATACTAAAGGAGTAAACAGCAGAACAGCTAAAAAATGAGAAACATAATATTGTGCAGTTAGAATGGATTTCAGAAGGGAACATCTTGTTTGAGCTACCTTATTGAACTGTTTGAGGAGATAATAAACAGTAGTAGACATTATTTATCTGGATTTTCAAAAGGCCTTGGTTCCGATGTTCCATCATAGGCTAATGAATAGAGTATTAGGGATGGGGAGTCAGGGGACAAGTATCAGAATGAATTGCTAGCTGGCTTCAAGAGTGGGAGTAAAAATGTATTTATTCAGTGGCAGAAGATGGGAAGTGATGTTTTACAAGGATCAGTGCTGGGATGACTACTGTCCCCAATTTTTATTAAGGATTTGGACTTTAAAATCAAAAACAAAATTTCTACATTTACAATGACACCAGATTTGGGAGGATGGTTTTCAGTGCGGAGCATTTCTACAGATTGAGGACAACAATAAGATTGCAGAGTAGACTAATGAAGTTCCACACAAATGTAAGGTGGCACATTTTGGTTGGGAGAATAGTATGGTCACATTATTTGGAAAGTGCAAATATAGATTAGGTAGAAGAACAAATGGATCCATTAGTAACTAAATGTTGCACCACAGATTAGCAAGGCCTTAGTAAATAAGTCAAACAAAGTGCTTTATTTCTAGAAGGATGGAAATGAAACAAGAAGTTGTGCTAAATCTGCGTTGAACCTTGATTACACTGTATTTGAGAAGGCTGCTGTTTCGGTTGCATTATTTAAAAAATGGATACAATGGCACTTTGAGGGTTCAAAGGTTTTTTTTGTTATTTCATGAGACTTGGGCGTCATTAGCAAGGCCTTCCCAAGTTGCCCTTGAGAAGTGGTGATGGACTGCCTTCTTGAACCATCACAGTCCATTGGGTGAATTTAGATTTTAAAAAGTGGAGTCTGATTTCTGGGCTGTATATTCTCTAACAATGTAAGTCTGTTTAGCAGCAAGCAACAAAGAGTTCTAGCATTGTTATAAGACTCTGGGGAAACTGTCTTGCTCTTCTTTAAATACAACCATGGGATCTTTTATGTGAACTGAACATATGGATTTTATTTAATATTTCATCCAAAATATAACACGTGACTGAGCAATATTTCTTCAATACTGTACAGATGTCAGCCTAGATTATATAGTCAAATCATTGGAATGGTCCTGAATTAAATCTGTCTCTAAGGCAAAACTGATAGCATACTAGGATCATCTCAAAAACAGTAAATTAATGTCACCACGTTTGTTGACTAGAACGGGCCAGTGTAGCTTTGAATGCACTTAAAGCATTACTGCTCATTCACGTACGTTGCCATAAATTGCAATGAAGAAAAAAAACTGTTAAACTATGTTTAGACATTGAGAAAGATTAGGGGTTAAGGATCTGTGACTTCAATATTATAACACCATACATGGTATCTACCAAAAATAAGCATTGAATTTTAATTAACACTTTCTCTAAAATAATTCTTTTTACGCTTTTGTACAGAGAGAGGCAAATCAAGTGTCCAAACTGTGACAAACTCTTCTGGAGGACAACACACTTAAAGAAACATCTCAATTCACATGAAGGAAGAAGGGATTTCATCTGTGAGAAGTGTTCGAAGGCATACTTAACAAAGTATCACTTAACTAGACATTTAAAGATCTGCAAAGGTTCCAAGACATGTCTGCCCATGCAAGATCTGGAGGAAGAGGATGAGGATGAGGATGTAGATAGTGAGGATGAAGAACTCTTGGAGTCTGGTAGAGGGACCTGCCAGTTGAACAATGACAATTACGCCACAGAAGAGGATGGGCAGTAGGAGTTGCAAAATATTTCGGATGTGACTGTCCTATTGAGCAAGAACATCTTCATAGATTGAGTCAGAGCTTTCATAATCTTATGAACAACATGCAAATGGATTCCTCATAGAAGATCACAGCAGCTCCCCTGAACCAAATATTGCAGAAATGTAAATAATGGAGCACAGAGCAGTGAGGCACCATTAAAAGGAGCATCAGGGACATGAATCTGACACATACTGAATGTGAAGCTAGGTCTTAATTCTAAATTGGTCAATTCTTACTTAGGATCAGTCCAAACATAGATTTTATGAGGTGCATCTTTTCATTTCTATAAAATCATACAAGTATCTTGGAGATTGACCTGCAATATGATTATTAACCAGAACTAGTCTGCTGATGTGAGTTTTAAGAACATGACAATCTGTCACTCTGACAAAGGGAGACATTCATTTACCTGAATTGCTGTTCTAGGAGAAGAAGCATGGCTCCTTGCTGCCCACAATTAATGATATCAAGGATTGGTGGGGAGTTTGGTTAACATGCAAAATAAATCAATGCACTTGTAACCTTGCTTCAAAGTGTTAAGCATAAACTGAGTTCAAAGTGTGCATCTTAAATCTTACTCTACAGTGCTCAATCAATCTAGTGGAAGAACAAGTGTGCACCTATTGTATATCAGTATTCAGCAGTTATCTTCTAATGGACCTGATTATCTAGACAAAATAGAAATTAACTTTTCATCTGAAACAGTTTTGTGAATGTATGGAGGATGCTACAATGCACATTGGAAGATAATTGACTTTTTGTAGCAAGTGAGATAATTTACTTGTTTTGCGAACAGGAAATGAACAGTGAAGGCAAAGTTCAAGTAGACTGTAAATATTTCAAACTTGTGTTGCTGCCTCACACCAATGTAGTTCTTGTGACTCTCCGATGGCTTAGGAAAAAACATATGCAGGTAGGCAACAAACAAGGTGTTTTTATTTGGCCAAAAGGACAATGCTGACCTGTGTTTAGCTGTAATATATTGTACATCTTTTGGTAATATATTTTCCTTATGTTCCATTCAAAGTAATACTAAAAAGATGAATTAAAATTATGGTGGTTTTATCTTAAAGACAAAAGATATAATCTCATTTCAAGTTTAAGAAATCAATTTTTAGAATATTTCACAAAAAAGCCAAATAAACCACTCCGTTTTGATACTAGAGTCAGAGAGATGTACAGCATGGAAGAAGACCCTTCAGTCCAACTTGTTCACACCGACCAGATATCTCAATCCAAACCTAGTCCCACCTGCCAGCACCTGGCCCATATCCCTCCAAATCCTTCCTATTCATATACCTATCCAGATGTCTTTTAAATGTTACAATTGTACTAGCCTCCACCACTTCCTGGCAGCTCATTCCATATACATACCACCCTCTGTGTGAAAAAATTGTCCCTTGGTCACCCCTCAGCCTCTGACATTCCAGGGAAAGCAGCGCCATCCTATTCAACAGCTCGCTCTAGCTCAAATCCTCCAACTCTGGCAACATCCTTGTAAATCTTTTCTGAACCCTTTCAAGTTTCACAACATCTTTCCAATCAGAAGGTGACCAGTACTAGAAGACCTTTATTCCAAGCACACCTTGTTGAGCCACCTACTCAACTGAAGTCATTAACCATGTGGGGAACTGTACAAGGAATATAAATTTGAGTGTTAGCCATAGAGATGTACAGCACGGAAACAGACCCTTAAGTCCAACTCTACCAGATATCCTAAAATAATCCAGTCCCATTTGCCAGCACTTGGCCCATATCCCTTTAAATCCTTCCTATTCATATACCCATCCAGGTGCCTTTTAAATGCTGCAATTGTTCTAGCCTCACCACTTCCTCTGGCTGCTCATTCTAAACACGCATCACCCTCTGCGTGAAAGAGTTGCCCTTTATATCTATTTTATAGCTTTCCCCTCTCCCCCTAAACCTATGCCCTCTAGTTATGGACACCCCACCCCAGGGAAAATACTTTGTCTATTTATCCTATCCATGCCCCTCATGATTTTTATAAACCTTTGAGGTCACCCCTCAGCCTGACACTCCAGAGAAAACAGCCCCAGCCTATTCAGCCTCTCCCCATATCTCAAATCCTCCAACCCTGGTAACTTCCTTGTACATCTTTTCTGAATCTTTTCAAGGAGACCAGAATTGAATGCATTATTACAAAATGTCCTGTATAGCCACAACATGACCTCCCAATCCTATACTCAGTACTCTGACCAATAAAGGAAAACATACCAAACGCATTCTTCATATCCTATCTACCTGCAACTCTACTTGCAAGGAACAACGAACCTGCACTCCAAGGTCTTTGTTCAGCAACATTCCAAAATGCAGCACCTCACATTTATCTAAATTAAACTCAGTCTGTCATTCCTTGGCCTATCTGTTCAAGATCCCGTTGTAATCTGAGCTAACCATCTTTGCTGTCCCCAACACCTCAAATTTTGGTGTCATCTGCATGCTTACTTACTATATCTCCTATGTTCACATCCAAATAATTTATATATATGTTGAAAAGTAGTGGACTCCGCACCAATCCTTGTGGCATTCCACTGGTCGCAGTCTGAAAAGCAAGCCTCCACCTCCACTCTGTCTTCTACCTTCAAGCCAGTTCTGTATCCAAATTGCTAGTTTGGTAATAAGGACATTTTTGATGTTATCATCTATTTCCCCACATTCTATATCTTCCACGCCCTTCTCCACCGTCAACACTGATACAAAATACTCGCTTAGTATCTCCACCTCCTGTGCCTCCACGCATAGGCTGCCTTGCTGATCTTTGAGGGGCCCTATTCTCTCCCTCATTACTCTTTTGTTCTTAAGGTATTATAAAAACCCTTTGGATTCTCCTTAACTCTGTATTTGACAAAGCTATCTCATGTCCCCAATTTGCCCTCCTGATTTGACTCTTAAGTATACTTGTACTATCTTTATTCTCTAATGATTCTCTATATCTCTCCTGTCTGTACCTGACATATGCTGCTTTTTCTTAACCAAAATCTCAATTTCTCTAGTCATCCAGCATTCCCTACACCTACCAGCCATTCCTTCCACACTAACAGAAATATACTGTCTCTGAACTCTTGTTATCTCATTGTTGAAGGGTTCCTATTTTCCAGCTGACCCTTTATCTGTGAACAGCTGCCTCCAGCTTTTAAAAGTTCATGCCTAATACCATCAAAATTAGCCTTCCTCCAATTTAGAACTTCAACTTTTAGACCCGGTCTATCCTTTTCTATCAGTATTTTAAAACTATAGTAGTTGGCTCCAAAGTGCTCCCCCACTGACACCTCAGTCACCTGTCCTGTCTTATTTCTCAACAGTTGGTCAAATTTTGCAACTTCTCTAGTAGGTACATCCACATACAGAAATTTTCTTGTACACAATTAAATTCCTCTCCATGTAAACCCTTAACACTGGCAGTCACAGTCTACGTTTGGAAAGTTAAAATAACCTACCGTAACCACCCTATTATTCTTACAGTTAGCTGAGATCTCCTTACAAATTTGATTCTCAATTTCCCACTGACTATTAGGGGGTCTATAATGCAATCCCAATAAGGAGATCATCCCTTCCGTATTTCTCAGTTCCACTCAAATAACTTGCCTAGATGCATTCCCAGGAATATCCTAAGTATCACAGTAATACTATCCCTTATAAAAAACACCATTCCCCCCCCCCCGCCCCCTTTTCTATCCTTCCTCGAGCATTTGTATCCTGGAATATTAAGCTGTCAGTCCTATCCATCCCTGAGCCACATTTCTGTAATTGCTATGATATTAATGGGCAGCACAGTGGTACAGTGGTTAGCACTGCTGCTTCACAGTGCCAGAGTGCAACTGTGTGGAGTTTGCACATTCTCCCCGTGTCTGCGTGGGTTTCCTCCGGGTGTTCCGGTTTCCTCCCACAGTCCAAAAATGTGCAGGTTAGGTGAATTGGCTATGCTAAATTGCCCGTAGTGTTAGGTAAATTAAGGGGAATGGGTCTGGGTGGGTGCGCTTCGGCGGGTCGGTGTGGACTTGTTGGGCCAAAGGGCCTGTTTCCACTAAGTAATCTAATCCCAGTCCCATGTTCCTAACCATGTCCTTGGTTCATCTGCCTTCCTCGTTAGGCCTCTTAAATTGAAGTAAATGCAGTTTAATTATCAGTCCTACCTTGTTCTCTCCTTTGTCCCTGACTGTTTGACTCACTCCTTTTCTCAACTGTACCAGTCTCAGAATGAACTCGTTCCTATCTCCCTGGGTCACCCACCCTACTACTTTAAATCCTGAGAAGATTTGTAGCTCAGGTTGAGGTTCTGGATGCAAGTTTGCACGCCGAGTTGAAAGGTTAGTTTTCATGAAAATGAAGCTTGCAGCTCAGCGAGCAAACTTGCATCCAGTTTAAATCCTCCTGAGCAGCTCTAACAAATCTCCGACAGTATATTAGTCCCTTTCCATTCAGGTGCAATCCATCCTTCTTGTACAGTTCACATCTACCCCACAAGCCATTCCAGTGATTCAAAAAAAAAATGCAAACCGTTCTCCCAGCTCCTCAGCCATGCATTCATCTGTTTTATCCTCCCATTCCCACCCAGACTAGCTCATAGCACCAGGAGTAATCCAATATTACTACCCTCGAGGACCTCCTTTTAAAAATTCCTACCTAACTTTCTGTATTCTCCCTTCAGAATCTCATCTTTTTCCCTTCCAATTTCATTGTTCATATTGGAACTAATGACCTCCTGTTGGTCCCTCTCCCCTTTGAGAGCATTCTACACTCCGAGATATCCTTGATCCTGGCACGAGGAAGGCAACACGCCATTCAGACCTTTCACTGCTGGCCGCAGAAACATCTGTCTGTGCCTCTGACTAAAGAGTCCCCTATCACAATTGATTGCTTGGAGCCGGACAAACCCTTCATTACGTTAGAGACTGTCTCAATACCTGAAACCTGGCTGTTCATGTTCTGGTCCATTCATAAATTCAATTGAATTCATTCCCAAGAATCCATCAGCCCATACACTTTCCAAAACAGGATACTTGTTTGAAATGGGGATAGCCGCAGAAGACTCCTGCACTACCTGCCTACCTCTCTTACGTTCCCTGGAGTTAACCCATCTATGTGACCGTATCTGTGACTTTTCTCCCTTCCTATCGCTGCCATCCATCACACCCCCGGCTCTTTTAAATTCCTCGTTGCCTCTAATTTGATCTGATAGGTTGTGCAACCAAAAGGCACTTCCTGCAGACATTATCCTCTGTAACATGCAAACTCTCCCTAAACTTCCACATCAGACAAGAGTATATTCTTCTACTAAAGGCCATCTTTGATCCTTCACAATCTCCTGATCCAGAAAATAGCACCATCTTTTGCTCTTTTAAAAAAAGTGTGCCAGGCTAACTTAGTACTTATGGTTTGTTTAAAATTTAATTGAGACATTTCAATACAACATAAGAAAGAATCCATTCTACTCACTACTGTAGACTTACAGCTAAGTTACATGTTAAAAACTATGCACTTATCTGTACCTGTGTTGTGAGCTCTCCCACACCAGGGTCCTCCAAGATCATTTGTGAATTTCACTATTTGTTAAGATTTCCTTGATGCACCCCAATGTCCAGAGATATATGAATTCAAACAGCAAAGGTAGTAACTGCACAGATTCACTACTGCGTCAGTTAGCAGTGTGGGTTTCTTTCAGTCTCCTCTCCTGACCATGCGTTGCCTTTTGTCTGTCCTTCTAAAGTGCCACTGTTTTGACTTTATTTTCCTCTAAAGTTCCACAACAATGCAACAGCATATAAAATAGTAAATGCTGCTCCTGGAATTCCAGGAAATTACCACCAACACCTAAATACCTCAAAAAAAAAGGAGGCAGCTCTTATATCCAGAATTTCTTCCCATCCTCCATCTTGGATTACCCAGAATGCACTTGAACAAATCCTTTTAACAGTGGACTTAATACAAATTGTACTGGTGTGAAATATGGTGATTAAGGCTAATCATATCTGTAGTCAACATTCTTCTTCCCCACTGTTCCAATCACAGTGTTTATCAGAACACACTAACTCTGGTACTGTACGTTGACTTGCTTGACAGTACAGAGGCACAGGGAGACTGAGGTCTGCAGATGCTGGAGATCAGAGTCGAGAGTGTGGTGCTGGAAAAGCGCAGGTCAGGCAGCATCCGATGAGCAGGAACATCGATGTTTCGGGCTGGAGCCGTTCATCAAGAATGAGAGACGGACAAATATTTGGATAGAAGACATTGCATAACAGATAATTGTCCAAATAATATATTTATTTCAATTTAATTTACAGTAGGTTTTTTTTAAAACCAAATGTCAGACGAACATCCCCAGAAATGACCACCAAGGAAACACTGGAACAAAAAAAGGTACAACACTATTGTTTAGCATCCAAGTATTCTTAAAATGAACAAGTATTTACAAGAAAAGAATTGTTGCCTAGTGACTATTTAACATGGAACGTGCATGCAGACTAGAAAGATTCAGACTTTGATTCTTAGCCTGGCTATTAGCTCAGTGCTACATTTTTTCTATGGTGAACCCGGAAAGAAATAAAAAGTCAAAACAAAAAAATTCATATTGACAGTAACTCTGCTCCACACTGGATGCAAATTTTGTGGTGGTGCTGATCAATAATCTTCAGTCACCATCTTAACTCAAGGCATGACAAATGGTCATTTGAGGGAGATACTGAAGAACTGCTGACTCCTACTGAACCAAAGCACCAAATCAGTTATCACAAACAGGGAGGCACCAAGACAGAATTTAAAGCAGTATCTTAAAAGTAGAAATGTCTCAATCTCCAAGGAATATATTAACACAGAAGGCCAGTCTCCAATGTTATATTTATATTTTTATATATTAAATGTATTAAGTGATCTGAGTTTACTGCAGGAAATGTTGAGGTAATAAAAATCAACCATGATATTACTGAACCAGAGCAAGGGCCCATAGTCATGTTTTTTTACATGAACGAAAATCAGATTTCTAGGAAGGCAGGTTGATCAGATTGACAAAAACAATGGAGTAGGAAAAAGTACTAATGACAACAAAAGAGCACGATCGTCATGTGCTCTGTGTGTAAGTTTCTGTGCTGGTCAATATTACGGGCAACAGTTCTAGCACAATTTCTCAAATCAGAATGGTGTTTCCTAGTTGCTTCTGACAATCTCTTACCAAGCCTTTGGTCATCTGCCCTGATACTACCTAATGTGGCTTGGTGTCAAATTTTTCTTATAACATTCCTGTGAAATATCTTGGGCAGTTTTATTGTGTTAAAGAAACTATGCAAACAAGTTGTTGCTAAAGATATTTCTCCACCTCTACAAATGTAGACTGTAGTTCTATGAAACTTACATTTCAACAAAGCTAGTTCAGGTTATTCCTCATCAATTGGAGGTATGCCCAGCTCCTCATCAGTCCATTTGGAGGGATCAGGATAAGGAAAATGACCCTGTTTTAAAAATATGTAGTTAATAAATAGGGAAGGAACTAGTAGCTTAAACATCAATACATCCAGAAATGTAAGGACTAATTTGTTACATGCTTAAATCTGTGAGAGAAATTATAAACTATGCTGTAGGTACTGAAACAAAATGTAATTTTTATTATGGTTAAGCCTTTCCAACATTTTTGCTGTATAGTTTTGCAGTGCATCCATTTACATTTTCTCTAGATAACAGTCTCAAGTGTTTATTTTTATTTGTGTACACATTTAATTTGTTTAGTTTATATGGATACAGGCAAAGATCTTCCACTCTGGTAAGGGCGAGACCAGGATGTACCCTGAAAGATGCACATTGGGATATCTTGGAAATCCCAACATAATGATTACCTGGTAATTGCGTGCGAAGTTTAAATTTCCAATGGTCAACACCTGGAAGTTTCCAAAAACGTCCTCGATTCTTAAGATAAAAGCTGGAGGCCTTGGAGTGTTGACTTATTGACCTTTATAGTTAGTCAGGAAAAGGTAGAGGAATTTAAAAGCCCCATAATTCCTGGCTAACTACAAATCTGGACCCCACCCACCAAACTAACAAATCTATTACCCCCTCACCACCCATACACAAACTCTCAATCCTGGACATTACCTTGTACCCTCCTGATACCTGCCTTTTCAAAAAAATTGCTTACCATACTACCTCCTCCTTCATCCACTTTCCTGCCATAATACCCTTTGCCAACCCACCCATTATACGACTGCCTCATCCACCCAGCTGCTACCTTGGTCCTTCAGCAACCCAGTCATCCACTATTCTATCCCCATGCTCATCAATCCACTTGTCACTCTACATTTCCCCTTACCCACTTACCTTACACATTTATCCTCTCAGCAGCTGTCCAATTGGCTTTGGGACCTTTAAACATTTTACTTACTTGTATATGCCAGCTATTGCTACAAAACAGGGTGTGGTTTCTGCAACTAATCCCTCCAATGCTGCCTGTCAGGTTATTAGATTGCATGTGTTGTGATAAACCCTGCATCACAAATCCAGCCAGGAAAATCCCAGGAAGTAAGTGAACAAACCTTTGTCTAACCGGGATTGAAATCCCTATTTCCAATCAGAATTGGAAAATCCAGGTCAATGTATTGACATTATTTCCACAAAAGTTCAAATGGGCTAGTGTGTTCAGTCAGAACACTTTTAGCAGTCACTTAATTCCTTAATAAGGCATCTTATTCCTGAATTTAAGTGGTTTTGAGCTACTTGAACCCAACTCTGATTCTTTCAGTTTTAGACTTTAGGGGGTAGGATCAAAATGAACTTTTAAGTCGAGCAAAAGGTAATCAATTTGTGAAATTCTGCACTATAAATCTACCAAGAAAATAAACACCACCATAACTAGGAAAATCTCTTGAAGCTCATTGAACTTCAATGTCCATTTCCTAACTGACATGGTGTATTGATTTCCTATTGCTTCTGTGCATCATGGCCTACACTTGTTCCTAGTACAGCAACGCTTTAATTTAAAAGTCAAAGTTTTCATCATTATTTAAAAAGTTCTCAATGACTTTGCTTCCTCTCTATTTCTGTAGGTCCTCTATCCTCACAAATCTACAGAGATCACTTCACTCCTCCATTCTAGCCTCTTGTTTCTTTCTACTTTTGGCAACCATATCCTCGGATCTCTACAATGTCTATCTTGCTGTCTTCAAGATAATCCGTAAAACTATCTCACTGGTCAAAGCTTTGATCATTTGTTCTTACCTCCTTACATGGCTCAGTGTAAAATACTGTTTGATACCACTGATGACAGAAGAAAAATAGCCTAAATGGAGAGAAACTATCTAAACTTTCATGGTCTTAAACAACTCAGTCAAATCTCTTATATTTTTCTGCTCCAAGTAAACCCCAGTTTTGCTAATTAAACCAAGTAATTAACAGCCTCATTCCTAGAATCACCAAGTTCCTCACATCCTTCCTAAAGGAATTTAATACTGCAACTGGAGCTGAACTAGTGTCTTATGTATGTTTAGAACGATTCCTTGTCTATGCCTCTATTTATAAATCCCAACATGTTTTATTAACTGCTGTACTAATATTGAAGGTTCCAAGACAGATAATGTGCATAAACATCTGTTTTTGAAATTTAAAATCATTTTTCGCTGGATTGTCACTCTTAATGTATACCGCAAACATTTTGTGGTGCTTTTCCTTACACATTAATTTGACAAACACCACCTCATATCTTTGATTTTCCTTAAATTGTTAATGAAATTCTGCATTGCTGAGAAGTATAACCAGGAAACACAATGGAAGTTCTAAAACTAGCAAAGTACTTTTATTTATTTTTACAGAACCATCTTTTAAAATCATTTGATACGAATCCTAAAAGCAAAGCAAATCATAAATCTTTACTCATTTTTAAACTGTAAAGTGAAAACTAAGATGCTACAAGAAATTCTGGAGATTCAAAGTACTCACAAGGACTGCATCAGGATCATGCCATAGATGCCAGAAAATCCAGAACCACATGAAACCACTAAGAAACTCAGCCTCCAGTACTTGATTTTTGGTCAATTGTGGATACTGTCGATATTGGGGCTCAATATGTGGCCCATCACCAGCTCTGCAAAAGAGGAGTTAAGATATGAATACGTCAGAAAATGTGACCAGATGCATGAGTAGTCATAATTTTAGAAATATTTTAACCTCTTTAGGGAGAAAATTGCCAAGGATACCTCAAATTTCACTATACCACTGGAGAACCTCAATGTCAACAAATGCAAAATCTCAAACTAATTAGAGTTAGCAAGAATAAGAAGGACCATTGAATGTGCATATATTTCAGACAATAGTTGGAAAGATTTTTAGGCCATTCAATCAATTCTGTCCTTCCTATCAAAAGAAAAACGTGTAGTTATTGGACAGAATTTAAAGGGACGAGAAAGGATTTTCAATGGAGGATTTTCACAGATGTAGAAACTTTAAACTCAGATGCTGCGTCTGACCCGGAATCTGACAACAAGGTGGGCACACTTCAATGTTACTGGAAAGAAAGGAAAGAACTCTGCTTTAAGCGGGTGACAGATCTATCAAATAACAGGGGTAGTGAAATGAAACTACATAATGTTTCTTTGCAAGTACCTGGATTCATTCATTCATTTACAAAGTCGGCCTAAGCTATCAGTTCTAAAATTAAGAAAGAAAATGGTCAAAAGGTTATAAGGGCCAATGGCTTCCTAATCATTGCCAAGTTACATTCTATTTCCTACAGCAGGAATGATTACACTTCAAAAATGCCTAATTGTGAAGCTCTTTGGGCAATCCTGAGACACTATATAAATGTACATTTCCTTTGCTTGCAATTTTTCAAAACGTTACTTGAAATTTATTAATTACAATATCAATTCACACTTAGGAAAAGTGCAATACACCTTAATTTCTTTCAATACAGTACAAGGTATTGAGATATCCCTATACTTCCAATTTTAGTTACACTTACAATATATACTCCACATCTCAAAGTCACTGGTATAAACAGCCAGAAGGAATTTTCAAAAGTTCCAGCTCAGTGGTGTGGCATGACAGGAGCTTACACCCATGTGGCAGCTGCCACAATGTTTGGCCATGCTTCAATCATAGTCTTGACCCTTTGTGCATTGAAATTCATGTCTCACAAACTTGATTGAGTTTTTTGAGGAAGTAACAAAGAGGAGTGATGAGGGCAGAGTGGTAGAGGTGATCTATACGGACTTCAGTAAGGCTTTCAACAAGGTTCCTCATGAGAGACTGATTAGCAAGGTTAGATCTCATGGTATACAGGGAGAACTAGCCATTTGGATACAGAACTGGCTCAAAGGTAGAAGGCAGAGGGTTGTGATGGTGGAGGGTTGTTTTTCAGACTGGAGGCCTGTGACCAGTGGAGTGTCACAAGGATCAGTGCTGGGTCCTCTACTTTTAGTAATTTACATAAATGATTTGGATGTGAGCATTAGAGGTACAGTTAGTAAGTTTGCAGATGACACCAAAATTGCAGGTGTGGTGGACAGCAAAGAGGGTAACCTCAGACTACAACAGGATCTTGATCAGATGGGCCAATGGGCTGAGAAGTGACAGATGGAGTTTAATTCAGATAAATATGAGGTGCTGTATTTTGAGAAAGCAAATCTTACCAGGACTTATACACTTAATGGTAAGGTCCTAGGGAGTGTTGCTGAACAAAGAGACCTTGAAGTGCAGGTTCATAGCTCCTTGGAAGTGGTGCCGCAGATAGATAGGATAATTCAGGCGGCGGTGTTTGGTATGCTTTCTTTTATTGGTCAGAGTATTGAGTACAGGAGTTGGGAGGTCATGTTGAGGCTGTACAGGACACTGGAATATTGCATGCAATTCTGGTCTCCTTCCTATCGGAAAGATGTTGTGAAACTTGAAAGGGTTCAGAAAGGATTTACAAGGATGTTGCCAGGGTGGAGGATTTGAGCTATAGGGAGAGTCTGAAAAGGCTGGGGCTGTTTTTCCTGGAGCATCGGAGGCTGAGGGGTGACCTTATAGAGGTTTACTAAACGATGAGGGACATGGCTAGGGTAAATAGGCAAAGTCTTTTCTCTGAGGTCAGGGAGTCCAGAACTAGAAGGCATAGGTTTAGGGTGAGAAGGGAAAGATATAAAAGTGATTTAAGGGGCAAGTTTTTCACACAGAGGGTGGTATGGGTATGGAATGAGCTGCCAGAGGAAGTGGTAGCGGCTGGTACAACTGCAACATTTAAAAGGCATTTGGATGGGTATATGAGTAGGAAGGGTTTGGAGGTATATGGGCCAGCTGCTGGCAGGTGGAACTAGACTGGGTTGGGATATCTGGTCGGCATGGACGGGTTGCACCGAAAGGTCCGTTTCCGTGCTCTATGACTCTATGACACTTTGAGCTGTTCAAGTCTGCACTCGGCTACAATCAGCTCTTTGCATTGGAAGAGCAACAAGTTTCAGGCAGACCAAAGAGTACAGAGAGTTGATTACTCTCCAGTTGATGTTTGTTTCGCAGAGTGTCTGTTATAATGTTTAGACTTGCTAAGAATGAACCTCAACAGAAAGGTCTGCATTTTTTCCTACAGCACTTTGCAAAGGCACATTTACAAGAATGTGTCTTCCCTACTGCAAGCTCCAAGATGATCGCATATCGTGTCACATAGTCATATAACACGGAAACAGACCCTCCAGTCCAAACCGAACATAATCCCAAACTAAACTAACCCCACCTTTTGGTTCCAGGCCGATATCCCTCCAAACCTACGTATTCACGTACTTATCCAAAAGTATTTTAAACAATTGTAATTGTACCCACGTCCACCACTTCCTCAGGACATTCGTTCCACATGCAAACCACCTTCTGCGTAAAACACTTGCCCCTCGTCTTTTTTTTTAAATTTCTCTTTTTGCCTGAAAATGTGTTGCTGGAAAAGGGCAGCAGGTCAGGCAGCATCCAAGGAGCAGGAGAATCGACGTTTTGGGCATAAGCCCTTCTTCCTGAAGAAGGGCTCATACCCGAAACGTCGATTCTCCTGCTCCTTGGATGCTGCCTGACCTGCTGCCCTTTTCCAGCAACACATTTTCAGCTCTGATCTCCAGCATCTGCAGTCCTCATTTTCTCCTTAAAAATTTGCCCCCTAGTCTTGAAACCTCCCCCCCCCCCCATCCTAGGGAGGAGACAACTATAATTAATTCTCTTTATACCTCATTATTTTATAAATTTTTACCAGGTTGCCTCTCAACCTCCTACAGTTGAGTTAAAAAAAAAGTCCCAACCGATCCAGCATATCTTTATAACTCAAACCTTCCCTAACCAGCAACATCCTGGTAAATCTCTTCTGGGTGGCACAGTGTTTAGCCCTGCTGCCTCATAGCGCCAGAGATCCAGGTTCAATTCCTGTCTGTGTGGAGTTTGCACATTCTCCCCGTGTCTGTATGGGTTTCCTCCAGGTGCTCTAGTTTCCTCCCACAGTCCAAAAATGTGCAGGTTAGGTGAATTGGCTATGCTAAATAGTGTTAGGTGACGGGGTAAATGTAGGGGAATGGGTCTGGGTGGGTTGCGCTTCGGCGGATCAGTGTAAACTTGTTGGGCCGGAGGGCCTGTTTCCACACTACGTAATCTAATCTAAAACCACTGTCTACTATGCCACCAATTTTGATGTTATCCACAAACCTACTTTCTCCATGCTCATCCAAATTTTTTATGTAAATGACAAAAAAAAGGAACCAGAACAAACCCCTGTGGAACACAGCTGGCAACAGACCTTGTCCAGTCCAAAAAAAAATCAACCTTCCACCACCAACCACTCTGTCTCCTGCCGTTATGTATTCAATTGTTGTTGAGACTCCAACGTTGCACGAAGCTGACCTGCTCAGCATTAACCAAGGTACATCTTGGAACTTGCCTGAATCTTTTGACAAGCCACTCTTCTAAATGGCTTTGAGAGTCTCCCCATTCCTGGAGAAGGGATTATGCCCGAAACATCGACTCTCCTGCTCCTTGGATGCTGCCTGACCTGCTGCGCTTTTCCAGCAACTCATTTTTAAGCTCTGATCTCCAGCATCTGCAGTCCTCACTTTCTCCTAGTCTACCCAGATAACCATTCAACAGAATCTACTATCATTTTTTTTTCTCTGCAAAGTCACAAGAACATCTCATGCAGCCGACTGAAGTTGGGTCAGAAAAGTGTCTCCATTAGGACAGGTCTACAGCACGGTCCAACTGGGGGCAATGTCCTTCACAATACACAGGCAACTTCAGCAGACAGTGACCTTTCGCGATGGCATTCTGAGAACCTGCATTGCAGTTTGAAACAGCATCAGCATCTAATTAATGCAACGGCTGCTCACCTCCTGACCGAGGGCTTGCCAGGACTCCGACCCTGCAGAAACCGGGAACCACTCCTCAGCGCCGTCCCGACTGTCCTTACCCAGAACATGGCGCCTGTCGTCTCCAGGTACAACCGCTTCCACCCTCCAACAAGCTCTACACTCATTGGACAGCAGCTGCAAGAACAGCTTGCGGTGGGCGGGGCTTTTTCCCAGGTGGGCAGGACCAGACCAAACAAGTCTGGTGAGAGTGGCAGTGGATGGGCGTGACCTGGGCGGGAAGACTGAAAACGAAAGGGGCGGGGCTATGCCTTACAGGGGCGGGGCTGGCAGTGCAGGGGCAGATTCCGTTGTTGTTGGGTGCGACCTCATTGGGTGGAGCCACGCCTCATAGGTGCGGTCTCGGTGGTTGATGTATGTGACCTTATGGGGTGGAGCCATACCTAATAGGGGCTGATCCGACAGCTGATGTGTGTGACCTTACGGGGTGTGGTTTAAATGACAGTTTGAGCTTCTCTTACAGAAAGTACTGGAAACGTCAGCGTGTGACGTGAGGGGCGAAGGTCAGGTCGATCCTGGTTTTACTGTGAGCACCGACTGAGTAAGAGAATGCGTTAGTCATTGAGCTTCATAGAATCCCTTCAGTGCGGAAAGAGTCTGTTAGGCCCTTCCACCGATACACTCATTCGTTTGGCCACACTGGTCCTCACCATTAACAGTTTCTCCTTTGAATTCTCCCACTTGCTCCAGACCAAAGGGGTAGCCATGGGCACACATATGGGCCCCAGCTATGCCTGTCTCTTTGTTGGCTATGTAGAACAGTCGATGTTACAGCGGCACCACTCCCCACCTCTTCATATTGGCGCCACCTCGTGCTCCCGCGAGGAGGTTGAGCAATTCATCAACTTCACCAACACATTCCACCCTGACCTCAAATTTACCCGGACCATCTCTGACTCCTCCCTCCCCATCTCCATTAATGACGACCGACTTGACACTGACATTTTTTACAAACCCACCAACTCCCACAGCTACTCTTCCCACCCTACCTCATGCAAAAATGCCATCCCGTATTCCTAATTCCTCCACCTCCACTGTATCTGCTCCCAGGAAGACCAGTTCCACCACAGAACACACCAGATGGCCTTCTTTAGAGACCACAATTTCCCTTCCCACATGGTTAAAGATGCCCTCCAACGCATCTTGTCCACATCCCGCACCTCCGGCCTCAGATCCCACCTGTCCAACCTTAACAAGGACAGAACGCTCCTGGTGCTCACCTTCCACCCTACCAACCTTCGCATAAACCAAATCATCTGCCAACATTTCCGCCACCTCCAAAAAGACCCCACTACCAGGGATATATTTCCCTCCCCACCCCTTTCAGCTTTCCACAAAGACCGTTCCCTCCATGATTACCTGGTCAGGTCCACTCTTCCCCCCCCGCCCCGTCCTGGCACCTTCCCGTGCCTCCGCAGGAATTGCAAAACCTGCGCCCACACCTCTTCCCTCACCTCCATCCAAGGCCCTAAAGGAGACTTCCACATCCATCACAGTTTTATCTGCACATCCACTAATATCATTTATTGTATGAGTTGCTCCCGATGCGGTCTCCTCTACATTGGAGAGACTGGACACTTCCGTGCAGAGCGCTTTAGGGAACATCTCCGGGACACCAGCACCAATCAACCACACCACCCTGTGGCCCAACATTTCAACTCCTCCTCCCACTCTGCCGAGGACATGGATGTCCTTGGCCTCCTTCACCGCCACTCCCTCACCACCAGACATCTGGAGAAAGAATGCCTCATCTTCCACCTCGGAACACTTCAACCCCAGGGCATCAATGTGGACTTCAACAGTTTCCTTATTTCCCCTTCGCCCACCTCACCCCAGTTCCAAACTTCCAGCTCAGCACTGTCCCCATGACATGTCCTACCTGCCTATCTTCTTTTCCACCTATCCACTCCACCCTCCCCCCAAACCTATCACCTTCATCCCCACCCCCACTCACCTATTGTACTCTATGCTACTTTCTCCCACTCCCACCCTCCTCTCACTTATCTCTCCACCCTTCAGGCTCTCTGCCCATATTCCTGATGAAGGGCTTTTGCCTGAAACATTGATTTTATTGCTCCTCGGATGCTGCGTGAACTGCTGTGCTTTTCCAGCACCACTCTAATCTAGGCTCTGGTTTCCAGCATCTGCAGTCATTGTTTTTACCACCGAGTCAGTGTCAACCCTCCGAGATTAACTCCGCTTTATCTTCACAGATGATGCCGGACTTACTCAATTTTTCTCTTGTTACACCTGCTGTATCCTGGGGCGGGGGTGGGGTCAGAATTAGTGTGATCCTGGAAAAGCACAACAGGTCAGGCAGGAGCCCTTCATCAGGAATGAGGCGAGGAGCCTCCTGGGTGGAGAGATAAATGAGAGGGGTGTGGGGCTGGGGGGAAAGGTAGCTAAGAGTGCAATTGGTGGATGGAGGTGGGGATGATTGTGATAGGTCAGAGGGGAGGGTGGAGTGGATAGGTGGAAAGGAAGATTGACGGGTGGGACAGGTCATGAGGGCGGTGCTGAGCTGGAAGTGGGGTAAGGTGGGTGGAGGGGAAATGAGGAAACTGGTGAAGCCCACATTGATGCCCTGGGGTTGAAGTGTTCCGAGGCGGAAGATGAGGTGTACTTCCTGCAGGCATTGGGTGGTGAGGGAGCAGCGATGGAGGAAGCCGAAGATGTCCTCGGCAGAGTGGGAGGGGGAGTTGAAATGTTCGGCCATTGGGCGGTGGGGTTGATTGGTGCGCATGTCCCGGAGGTGTATATGGAGGTATACATTGCATCATCCGCCGACATTTCTGCCACCTGCAACCAGACCCCACCACCAGGGATATGTTTCCCTCCCCATCCCTATCTGCTTTCCTTAAAGACTGTTGCCTCAATGAGTACCTGGTCAGGTCCACAACCCTCAACAGCCCACCCTCCCCTCCCGGGACCTTTGCCTGCCACCACAGGAATTGCAAACCCTGTGCCCACATCTTCCCACCCCTCCTCACCTCTATTCAAGGCCCCAAAGGAGCCTTCTACATCCATCAAAGCTTCACCTGCACTTCCACACATGTCACTTACTGTATCTGTTGCTCCCAATGTGGTCTCCTCTACATTGGAGAGACTAGCTGCCTACTCACAGAGCACTTCAGAGAACACCTCCAGGACACCCGCACCAATCAACCCCACCACCCCATGGCCGAACATTTCAACTTCCCCTCCCACTCCACCGAGGGCATGCAGGTCCTGGGCCACCTCCATCGCCACTCCCTTACCAGCTGACGCCTGGTGGAAGAACTCCTTCCACCTCGTGACCCTTCAACCCCATGGCCTCAATGTGGACTTCACCAGTTTCCTCCTTCCCGCCCTCCCAATCCCAGTTCCAACCTTCCAGCTCAGCATTGTCCTCATGACCTGTCCCACCTGTCAATCTTCCTTCCAACCTACCCACTCCACCCTCCTCTCTGACTATCACCTTTACCCCACGTCCATCCACCTATTGCACTATCAGCTTCCTTCTCCCCAGCCCCACTGCCCCCTCCCATTTATCTCTTCACCCCTAAGGCTCCCAGCCTCTTCCTGATGAAGAGCTTTTGTCCGAAATGCCGATTTTCCTGCTCCTTGGATGCTGCCTGACCTGCTGTGCTTTTCCAGCACCACTCTACTCTTTACTCTTATCTGCAGTACCCACTTTCACCTGCAAGGAGAGGGTGATTTCCTGGGACTTAGTCTGAGTCTGAGTTTGGGTGTGCGTCAACAGCTTTTCGATCCAGTGCAAGGTGATGCTGACCTTGGCTGCAGTGACCTGCTGCTCGTGGTTCAGCAACATGAATGTTAGCTGCACTCTAAATTTCAATGCATTGAAATTTATTCTCGTTTATAGTGCTTTTTTATGTGGATCACTTGCTGGGTCACTTCATTTGCTGTTTTTAGTTTATGAACTATTCACTCTATTTCGAACTCCATTCCCTCCTTTTGTTTTGCTTGCTGTCTTTTAAATAACCTATTCCCTTTTGAGGAATAAAACTACAGTAAATGTGATGGATATCAGTGAGAATGACTCCTAGACTGCTTTGTACTGGGGCTAGAGTGATTCCTACTACAAAAGAAGACAGTTTTGGCTGATGGAAGTCAATCATTACAATCCCCAAAATAATTTCTGCAGGTGATTCCCAGAGTAGTGCACAACTATCTTCACTTCTTCATCAGTGGCCTTCCCTCCATCACGAGGTCAAAATTAGTGATGTTAGCTGATGATCACACAATGTTCACTATTTGGAATTCTCCAGAAGCTGAAGCAATCTGTGTCCATATGCAACAAGACCCGAGCAATCCCAAACCCCCTGCAACCAGAAAATGTAAAACCTGCTGGCACATCCCCCACCCTCCCCCAACCACCTCACTTCCATCCAGGGCCACAAACAGTCTTTCCAGGTGAGACAGTGGTTCACCTGCCTCTCCTCCAACCTTGATTTCTGTATCCAGTGCTCCTGAGGTGGTCTTCTCTGCACTGGGGAGACCAAATGTAAACTAAGTGAATGTTTCGCCGAGCATCTCAGCTGGGCCTGGAGGGGCTGACCTGACCTCCCATTTACTGTCCGTTTTAATTCCGCTTCCCACTCCCTTTCCGACATGACGGTCCTTGGCCTCGTCCATTACTACAACAAATCAGACCACAGATTAGAAGAACAACACCTCATCTTCTGCTGGACAGCGTACAGCCCAAAGCACTCAACATTAAGTTCTCTAATTTTAAACAACCTCCCTTCCCATCACCCGACTCTCTTCCCAGCCCCTCCCTTCCCTTCCATTCCTCTCTTCGACCATTCCTTCTAGCCACCAACCAGATTCATTCCTCCCATCAACCAACCAGGTCATACCCCCTAGCTATGTTCACCTATCCCCACCTCACCACCCTGCCGCCCCCTCCCTTTTAACTTACACCACACCCATACCTGAAGAAGGGTTACACCCAAAATGTTGACTTCTTCACCTTGGATTCCAGCATCTGCAGTTTTTTTGTTTCTAATAAGTTATTACATTAAATGGCAGAGCAGGCTTGAAGGGTTGAATGGCCTACAACTGTTTCTACCTTTTTTGTACATTTGTATCTCTGAACAGGTTGATTAATAAATATTTTTATATTTTTAGAATCCTGTGTCTTTGTCTGGAGTTGTATCTTAGTAGCATGCAGTGAAACAAAAGCTTGATATTACCTGGATTAAACCATTAGATGCATTAACATTTCAGTTGATTCATTCTGTTACTAAAGCTTGTTTGCTTTAAAAAACACTTTCTATGATTGCAGCTAGCTGTGGTAGTAGCCGGAATGTTTAGTTGGAGTATCAAAACATGGATAGTCAGAGTAATTTAAAACTATCTCTGTGTTGAAAGATTAGTATACACCAATTGTATGTGGTCTCCTAGGTAACAACAGAAACATAAACTCATAAGAAGGAGGCTTCAGAATAGAAATCAAGAGAGACAGGAGGGCATCAATATAGTGAGTTATTGAGTTAAGTCTCTCGTGACAAAAATAGAATGTAGAAAGACAGTGAAATGGAGTTACCAAAAAAAAACACACAGAAAAGTAAAAACAAATGAGGAAGTCACAAACAGACATGTTTCTAGGCTGGTACTTTGAAACTGAGATGTACACAAAGAAATAAGCAGTCGTATAGAAGACACATACTGGAAAGTTACAAGCATAGAGACATTACATGCTGTACAGTCACAGGAGGAATATACATTTATATCAAAAAGAATTCTACAGACGAAATGTGAGGCACATGTAATCAGAATTACAGCTGGAGAGAAACTCATTATAATAGATAGAGAAAGAGATAAATATCAGAGAAGATGACAAGCTGAGAGAATATTTTTCAAATTGAGATCCAACCTGAAAGGATCAAAGAATACCCTACAGCTTCAAGCAAAATACTGGACGGAATAAGTGTGTACAAGACAAGAAGCAATCCAGACATTAAAAGGAAAAGGATTATTTCATCCTGCTGTGAGTCCCTTTTCACTGTAGAATAGCATATTTGAAAACTGTTCAATGTTTGTAATAGGAGCATTTTGTGTGTATGTGAACAAGCTATCTGTATTCAGTTTTAGGGATGTTATGAAAAAGTGCTTCTTTGTTATATTATTCCTTCACTTTTTCTCAGTTTGTGGTTGCAACAATAGAAGACCACTGATGCTAGTAATGCCAATATTTATTCAAGTATCTGGTGGTAATTGCAATGAAGATAAATCCTTGATGTATCTTTGTGGGCTAGTTGCACATTGATTTCCTAGCGGACACCATGTAAAAATGTAATATCTAAAAATCTTAAACTCAAGGCTACTTGTTCAGAGTACAGGTATTTAGGATCTTCTTAGATAACCATTTCTGACAATGTCACTGCATTGATATACCTCCACCCTCATGATTATTGATTTTCTTCTCTCCTTGGACGGTTCTTGCTTGATGTCACGGGTAATTTCTGGAGCCTGCTCAAATGACCAGTCTTAACCATGGCTGGCATCATGCCTTGTTAATACTTGCTGGTGGATTATACTGTGATAATTGATGGAAGAGAGGAAGTCAGGATTATTTCTCTAAAACGCAACAAAGCCCATATTTGCACCATTAGTTGTGCTGGAAACAAGTTTCTTTATTCGAATGCTTATCTCAAGCACATGCCTTTTTGAATTCATTGTAGCTACTCTCACCTCTTGTTGCCTCGTTAACGGGCAAAAAGATCCTTATGTCCTTAAAAAACACAATCAGTTGAGGTCTGTCAATGGACTCATTGAACTGCAGCAAAAAGTGTTCACAGTCCTTCAAATTCTGCAGTAGTTGCTGAAAGATGTCTCTGGACGATGTTCTACACATCATGCTACTGAATTGCCATTATTTCTTCTTTATTCTCAAAGACTTTGAATGTAGAGTTCATGGCCACAATTATTTTTGTTAAATTACTTCACCATCTGTGAAGATGGCAAATGTGAAGTGATGCTTCAATGTAGGTCTTATCTTTTGTTGCAGGTTTGTAAACAAATGACTTCAGCTTTCAAATGCAGCCTTCAACTCCTCAACTTTCTTTGTTTAAAGCATGCTGTTCAGGGAAACCTAACCTTGAATTCACTGCATTGTTATGTGGTTTCATTCCAAATACCCACTTCTACTTATCAATATACTCGGTAACAGAGAAAGTAAATGTTCTTTTGTTTTAAAGTTATGAACAGAAATTTATTTTCGTGGAAGCTGTATCCTTTTAGTTTCTTTTTAAATGGCCCAGATTCCCCAGTCATTATTATTGCTTTCCCTTGTAGTTTGTAACATCATCAGCTATTGCTCATACTACAGGTAAGCCTCTGGATCCACATCTCTAGAACATTCAGAATGTTGCTGCTTTCAACTGTGAGGCCCCAGAGGTCACTTCTGTGATTGCAGTTTGCTTCAGAGCTCCGGATCGATTTGCATTACTTGGATATTGGATATGGGTTGCAGCAATGTTCCCCATAATTTGTTTTTTATCCAGCACAGACTTTTTTGATGATCAGGTGAAGAACAAAAAGCTGCAGGTCTACAGAAAGTGAACAGTGGAGCAGGACTAGCTGAGCTGCTCTTGCAGGGACTTTGTATGGATTTGATGGGTTGAATGGTCACCTATGTTTCTAGTACTGTAATACATTGTCTTCAGTTCCAAGTATATTTCTGATTCATTAGTTTGTATTTCCAACACAAAACTTACATTTATCATGCAATGATAGTCCATCTGGACCAAGCAGAAACATGATGATAAAGTCTGTGCTTTTCTCTAGCTGCACAGCTCCCAAAAGTAGAAGTCATGCCAGGGCATGATGGTTGATGTGTGCACAGTGAGGGAACATGGGCAGACGCTGAAGTCAACTATCAGACATGCCTAGTGAAGGAACACTGGCAAGCAGTGAGATTGACTATTAGAGACTGCAATCGACCAGTCAATTGCGATCTACAAGTTGGAGACAATGATGGTGGAGTGCACTTAACTTTCCCTTTTTAGTATTATTCTGCATTCCAAGCATAGTTGATATTTGCCTTCATTTCACCTGCCTTGTGGTTTCATTTACCATTTTTATGACTTTCTATGACCATACTTTAGGTTCCCATCTCTGAGAAGCTAGTTTAAATCCTCCCAATCAGCACTGGCTAATTTCCCTGTATGAGAAGGTTGGTGTGAACTTGATGGGCTAAATGGCCTGCTTTTACATTGTAGGGATTCTATGAAAATCAGCCCCAGTCATGTTAAAGTGTGGTACATCCAACTTGAGCAGGTCCCACCTCCTCAGAATCAGTCCCAATCCCTCAGAAATCTGATATTCTCCTTCCTTGACCAATTTTTTTTCCATATTTTTCAATTGATAAATCCTCCTATTCCCATGCTCAATATCACATGGCATTGAGAGTAATCCTGAGATGACTGCTCTAGACATTTTACTTTTTAATTTACTTCCTAATTCCATAAAATCTGCTTTCAGACACTCGATTTCTTCTTCTCTAAGATCAAAAATCAAGCAACATTAAGTTATAGTCAAACAGGTTTATTTGAAATGACAAGCTTTCAGAGTGCTGCTCTTCCATCAGGCATGCAAGAAGTGGTGTTCCGAAAGCCTGAAACATTGACTTAGCTACTACGAGGGCAGTGCCCGAAGCAAGGACTTCTGGCTGTGGGTCCTCACAGAGATCTTGCAAAAGCTCTGTCTTTGTAGACTCTCATGTTCAGAAGATTAACTCTATTTATGTAATTTCTTCTTTATTCATTTGTCGTTTGGGGGCTAGGTGCTGACCTTTGTAGGTACCTTTGTAGGTATCTGTACCTTTGTACCTAAGATTGTACAGTACATGCCAACTTGTAAACTTTTCACTATACTTGTATGCGTACATGTGACAATAAAGTTAGTTCTAATTCTCAATTTAAACATTCCATACATGGTTCTCTGCCTTGTGGATGCACAGTGTGTCTCCAATCACCACTTTGAGTTCTGAAACCCAGAGGTCAAGCTTACACAGTCACTGATACTACTTGCAGATATATTTGTCTAGGACTCGTGGTACATCCATGACTTCCCACATACTGCAGGCTGTATTCCACTTGACTGAGCTAATCTGCTATACTGTAACTTTAAAAACTCTTTGTTACAATTAGAATAAGTGGTGAGTAACTGGTAACTTATTCTAATCAGTTTCTTTTCCTGTACCAAAGTAAAAGCCAATTGCTGGAGGCTGAAAAAGAAAGAAAACAAAACATTTCCTTTCCCTCCTGTTTGAACTTCTTTATTGAACAATTCCCACTTTACACTCTACAGAAAAGCAGCACAAAGAAAACCCTTGCTTTTTTTTTAATCTCTCAAACAACTGCATTCAAACTCCTGAAAAAGCCTGTTTTAACCAGACAATTTGTTAGTTAGCTGGAACCGCACTCAGAGACCTTGTATATTACTATTGTAAGGCTAGAATAAAACCTAATATCTCTTAACTTAAACAGTATCTTTAAATAATTGTTAACTTTACACCGAAATTAATGCTCACCAGCTCTCAATGCAGACCAAAACAATAATAAAGAAGACCTTTTTTTAAATAATATTTTTCATTGTTAATATCAGCTAATATGGGAGGCAGGAATGGAATTTTGGTAGTCAACATAATTTGGCATAATTTGGAAATGACATAAAGAGATAAATAAGAGATAAACTGGAGATAAATTCAAATTCAGAGTAAGACAGGGAACCTTTGACCTAGGAAGTTTGGTGAGTTAAAGGGAAGGATAGAATTAATAGAGGCAGTGAATTGCTCTTCAGCTTATTGCTAATGAAATGCATGGTCTCTGGAAACTATTGTTGAAGGTGAGGGTGGACATGACAGGATTGTCAGCTTTTTTTTGTAAATATTTTTATTGAGAAAAAAGATGGTAAAAAATTTAAAAAGTTACAAAATCACTACAAAATAGTACAACAACCTTATAATATGATGATAATAACAAATAAAACTACTACTCTACTCCACAAATCACTGATGAGAGAAAGAATAAAAAAACCTACAAAAACTACAATTCAATAAATAACTAAGAGAAAAAAAATTAAATTAAACCAAGGTAAATTAAGTTATATTCAGTTAAGTTACTGCAGTTAGCGCAATCCCACTGAAGCTCCCCACCACCGGGAGCATCAGTAAGCAAACCCGTATTTGTTCAGGATTCTTCCTCCCAGGGGCCCCCGGACCGCCAGACAGAGCCCTCATGACTACACAAAGACCTGACTGATTACAGTCAACACGTCTGTATCCAAATAATTCAGTTGTGTTTTCTGGTGCACCATACTCGTAAGGAAGTCAGGGGAATGTGCTCCATAACCAACCTATGCCAACCCGAAAGTTCTGGGGGATTCTCCGACACCCAACTCATTGGAATGTTCTTCCACGCACAGAATGAAAGAATATTAAACAGTTCCTGCCCATGCAAGTCCAAAGACGGGAGATTTGGCAAACCCAAGAGGAAGGACACTGGATCCAATTTAACCTCAGTTCCCCAAGACCTCTTCCAAAACACTCGCTATGGCACCCTAATACCTATGAAGCTTGTGGCATGACCGCAAACAGTGAGTAAGAGTGCCAACATCTGTTTTACATTTGGGACACGTTGGGGCGCTACTGTCTTAAATTTCTCAAGCCGCTCCGGTGCCAAATGAGCCCTGTGGCATACCTTCATAGCCTGCAACCTATTACAAATTGAAATCTTCCTTACGTTCTCCCAAGTATCCTCCCACACCTCTGACAAGATCTCTACCCCCAATTTCCGAATCCAGATTCCGCATAGAGTCCATTGAAACATTACTTCCTAACGAGTGATAGAGGGTGCTGACCGACAGTGTGCCGGGAGACAGGAGCACTCTCCTCTCCATATCTGACTTATAGGGACTAACCATCAATATAGTATTTTTCTGTAGAAAGTCCCTAACCTGAAAGTAACAAAAGAGGTCCCTCCCAGATAGCTCATATTTCTGACTCAGCTGCTCGAAAGGCATCATGACCTCCCCATTGAATAAATCTCCTAAACAGGAGACGCTTCTAAACTCCCAAAGTTTAAAGCCAGAGTCCAATAACCCGGCCAGAATCCTAACATTCCTACTATGGGAGTGAAAGGGGAAGTTTTTCGTAAGTTGCCCTCACCTTGCCGCATCACTCTCCATGCTTTAACCGTGATAAGGACAATCGGATTCTTGCAATGGTCCATAACAGTCCTCATCTTGTCCATAGACAACAAATTGATGAGGGGGATTTTGCCTGGGAGACCTCGATAGCCCGCCAAGTTGGTCACGAGTCCTGGCAGGCCCAGTCAGCCACATAGCTTAGATTACTTACAGTGTGGAAACAGGCCCTTCGGCCCAACAAGTCCACACCGACCCGCCGAAGCGTAACCCACCCATACCCCTACATTTACCCCTTCACCTAACACTACGGGCAATTTAGCATGGCCAATTCACCTGACCTGCACATCTTTGGACTGTGGGAGGAAACCGGAGCACCCGGAGGAAACCCACGCAGGCACGGGGAGAATGTGCAAACTCCACACAGTCAGTCGCCTGAGTCGGGAATTGAACCCAGGTCTCTGGCGCTGTGAGGCAGCAGTGCTAACCACTGTGCCACCATGCCGCCCATAGGATAGTAAGGAACTCAATTGATATTTCTTAAAGTCCGGAAAATCCAAATCTCCCATCCCCTGTGGAAGCTGCAATTTGCCCAGCTATATAAGAGTCCGCCTATGACGCCAGATGAAAGATCTAAGCCAACTCTAAAGCTTCTGTAGTGCTTGCTTTGGCAGCATCAAGGGGAGCATTCACATGGGATATAATAAGCGAGGAAGAACATTCATTTTAACCAGAGCTATTCTACCCAACCAAGATATTAGAAGATCCTCCCAACGCTGAAGGTCCTGCCTTATTTTCTCTAGCAACTGCACAAAATTACCTTTATATAATTGATTGATTGCAGGCCGGGGTGATAAAAATTCCTAAATACAAGAAATCTTCCTGTGACCATCTGAAAGGGAAACTGGTTTCATTCTCAAAATCAGATATTTTCGTAAGGCCCCCCATAGACATAGCCTCCGACTTCATAAAGTAAATTTTATACCCTGAGAACAAACCAATTTGATTAATCACTTGTATTAAATGGGACACAAATGTCATCGAATCAGTTAAAAAGAGAAGAACATCGTCTGCATAGAGAATGATCTTATGTCTGCCTGACCCTATCTCCAGGGCAATTATGTTGGGATCCCTCCAGATGGCCTCGCCAGCAGCTCAACTACTAATGGTAAATAATAGTGGTGAGAGAGGGCACCCTTGTCAGCAGCCTTTGCCAACCCTAAAAGTATCTGACCTTATACCATTTGTGAGAACTGTTGCTTTTGGATCACTATATAACACTGCCACCCACCTGGCAAAAACCCCTCCAAGACCAAACTGCTCCAGTACATAAGAGGTATGGCCACTCCACCTGGTCAAACTCTTTCTCTGCACCCAGGGAGACTACCATGTCCAGAATCGAACATTGCTGGCATATCTGGACCATGTTTAATACTTAACTCATGTTGTTGGTAGACCTATGACCCCTGATAAAACGTGTCTGGTTCTCCTTTACAATGAAGGGCAAACCCGCTCCAACCTTAACGCTAGCATTTTTGACAGAATTTTAAAATCCAAGTTCAGTAATGTTATGGGCCTGTATCAAGTGCAATCTTCTGGAGCTTTCCCTTTCTTAAGGAGAAGAAAAATATTTGCTTCTCTCAGAGAGGATGGCATGCAGTCCTGACTTTATGAGTAGCTGTACATATCCAAGAGTGATCTGGCGAGCATTTCTATAAACTCCTTGTAAAAGTCACTTTGAAAACCGTCTGGGCCGAGCGCTTTACCACTCTGGAACTGCCTCACTGCCTCCAATATTTCCTGGATTATCAAGGGGGCATTCAGAAAAGATGCCAGCTCTGAAGTTATGCCTGGGAGGTCCAGGATCTTAAAAAAGGACTCCATCTTCAAAATCTGTCCTCACAGCCCTCTGACCGGTACAGCTCCGAGCTTCCTAAATGCTGCATTAATCTTTTTGGCATCGTAAGTAAGATTACCAGCACTTTCTCTGATGGATGTGACAGATTGGGGGTCGGGGGCGGGGGGGGGGGGGGGGGGGGGAGGCATTCTTCTTTCTGGCTAGGTACCTTAGATACCTATCCGGTTTATCACCATACTCAAATAACCTCTGTATTCGCAAAAGACATTTCCCTTTTTGCTGTCTGGGTGAGCACAGCATTCAAAGTAGCCCTAAGGACTGTAATCCACTCCAATTTGGTTACAGACAGTCTGTCAAAGTAAGCTAACTCAACTGCCTTCAGGCGAGCCTTGAGCAAACGTTGCTGTTCTCCCCTCTGTCTCTTCTGGGCCACTGAGTAAGAAATAATCAAACCCTTGCATAGGCCTTTGCAGTCTCCCAGAGCACCAATGGATTACTGGCCGTACCCAAATTAATGTCCCAAAAGTTTTTAAATTCCTGTGAAAAGTACTCTATAAACTTGCTATCTTTCAAGAGGAAAGGGTCCATACGCCAGTGCTGGGAGCCTATCCTGTTACCACCAGCTTTGACCTCCAAGTACACTGCCGCATGATCGGAAATGGCTACGTTCCCTATTCTGCAAGACAGCACCGAATTCAGTCAATTCTGGTATAGCACTTAAGTGGATTAGAGAAAAAGGTGAAATTCCTTCCTTCGGGGTGAAGACATCTCCACACGTCCACCAACCCCAGCTCCCTGTTCAGGTTCACTGACTGCCTAGATTGCGGGCACATACCTGCAAGATCCCTAGGCATCCTGCCCACTTCAGGGTCAATAAGATGATTAAAGTCTCCCCCTATAATTGTATGACGCATCCCAAAAGCCATCAACCTGGAAAGCATATCTGTTAAAAATTTAAGGGGTTGTGTCAGGGGGCAATATTCATTCAAAATCCCATATTCCTCTCCATATATTAAAGCTTTAAGAATTATAAACCATCCATATTCATCCTTAATTTGGTCTAACATTTGAAATGGGAGTATAGCAACCGCTCTACTTTTCGAATTAAAGAATGAGAAAAACACCTGTCCAAACCCTCCCTGTTGCAATTTCAAGCGCTCCCCATTGGTTAAATGTGTTTCTTGCAGCAAGGCTACATCGACTCTCTTTTCTAAGGCTTGAAAGTATCTTTTTTCTCTTAATTTGTGAATGACTCCCTTTAACATTCCATTTAAACGAATGGCTAGCCATAACCATCCAAAATGGGTGGGTGGCACGGTGGCTCAGTGGTTAGCATTGCAGCTTCACAGCACCAGGGACCTGGTTTCGATTCCTGCCTCGGTTGACTGTGGAGTTTGCACATTCTCACTGCGTCTGCCTGGGTTTCCTAGCACAATCCAAAGATGTGCAGCTCAGGTGAATTGGCCATGCTAAATTGCCCATAGTGTTAGGTCCATTAGTCAGAGGGAGATGGGTCTGGGAGGCTTGCTCTATGGAAGATCAGTGTGGACTTGTTGGGCCAAATGGCCTGTTTCCACTGTAAGGAATCTAAAAAAAAACAGTCTATGACCCCCCTCCCCCCGGGAGGAAAAACCCCACTCATAGTGTGCCGAGTGAAAACAATAAACAGTTCATACAAATTTTTAAACTACCAAATCAAAACTTCTAACAGCTACTTCTACAACATACCAACAGAAAACACAAATAAAAGGAGACTTTCCCCCTTGCCCACGAGGGGTGTTCATACTATCCACGAACCCCTCCATGGTTCCTTCTAGCTGAAGCCATGCCCCACCCCAGACAACACAAAGTCAGAAAAAATACACACATCTTACAACAAGAATGTTAAAAGTAGGCACTCAACCTGTCCCATCCATACTCTAATCCTAGGCACTCCTCGTAGAACAAAAATATATAGCCTCTCTAACCCCAACCGCCCCACCCATACCAGAAGAGAAAAACAAAAGGAAATGATAAGAAAAAAGAACAAAGGATTATGGGAGGGTAGAGAGAAGGGAAAAGAGAGAGAAAAAGAAAAAAGAAACAATTATGACCCCACATATATTTAAAAAAAGCCCCTTGACAACGAGGAAAACCAGGCAAATTACAAGGAATAACAAAATAAACATTATTGTCCATATTATTCAAGCCAGCCAGTCTATTTTAAAGCATCCAGAAAGTCCTTTGCCTTTTCCAGTGAGTCAAAATTGAACATGGACCATCCATGGCTGAAACGTAATATTGTCGGATACCTTACAGAATACTGGATATTCAAATCCCCCAGTCGCCTTTTTACCTCATCAAAGGCCTTCATCTTATGAATCACAACCATAGAAAAGTTTTGGAAAATCATAACTCGTGATCCTTTGTATATCAGAGCCTGTAGATCTTTCCCCAGTGCTCAAGAGGTTTCCAGCATCATTTGCTTATCTCTGTAGTGTTGGAATCGCATTAGGACCAGGCGGGGGGCGCTGCTCCAATCCGGGCCTGTGCACTGCAAATGGGTGGGCTTCCTCGACCTGTATCCAGCCTACCTCGACTTCCAGCTTCAGAAACTGCAGGGAACATTGCTCCAAGAAGCTGACGAGCTGGCCTTTCTCCTCCTGAATTAGAAGCCCCACCAACGGATGTTCTTCCGACGACCTCGATTTTCGATGTCGTCGACCTGCTCCTCTAATGCCCATGCCCCCTTTTCCAGGGCCTGGACCTGACCTGCCGAGGATTCCACTGCGGTTTCGGAGGCCACGGACCGTTGCTCCACCTCCCCAACACGCTGCCCGAGATGCTGGATCTCCTGGTCATGTTTCTGCAGCATGACTGAGATCGGTTCAAGCCTGGCCCGGGTCTCCTCCATCGCTGAATGGATCTTCTCTCAGAGATTCACAGCCTCCGAGACCGGGCTCTGCTCCGGCCCCTGGGGCGATTGCGGAGGCCGATGCTGCAGCCATGGGTGTGTCCGTTGTTGCTGGGGAGGGGGAGGGTACCCTGTTTGCTGCAATCCCTGCGGTCCCTTCCCTTTGGTAATTTTCCTAACTATTTTAAACTGACACTGAACAATTCTAGGAGTCAAAAATAACTATTTCTACCACATTGGGTAATAAAGTGAGGGTGAGTACACCACTTTGTCTGGGTCCTGGTGCAGAGCTCAGCAGGGCAGACCTACTGGGTCACTGCCATCTTGAATCCACAGGATTGTAAAATTTAAAAATGCAGTCTACACGAACAAAAAGCAATCAAATAACTGGGCAACTATAAAGAGCCACACTTGGAGAGCCAGTTGGAATCTTCTCTGTCTTCCAGAATTTATTGTTGTATAGAGTGTGCATGTGTAATGAAAGAACAACCATTTAATTGCAGCTGAGTTCAAACATTAACCTCTCCACTTCAACAACAAGGAACTTAATCAATTGGCCCTAGTGGTATACCACAGAGGCTAGTTGGGACATTCTTCATATCATTATTGTTTTGTCTTATTGGTACTAGCTTTAATCATCATATGTTGTTTTCCTGTAAGTTCCCGTTAATAAATGTGTCTCTTCAATTCCTAACAAACTTTCAGTAATAACTTGTAAGTAACTAAAACTTAATAGAATGTTTGTTTGTTGATCAGCTTTAACTAGGACCATTACGAACTAAAATGTGGCCTAAGCAAGCTATATTCATTCAGTTTACTGACCAGGCTAGTGTGACAGGGCTGGCAGCCATGGCAGAGGTGGTATTTTAAAATTGAGGCCATGACTGCTTGCTTGGGTGGGTATAACAGATCCTGTGGTGTTATTTCAAAGACATGAAGGAGGTTTATCTTCAATAAGTATCACATAAAACAATCTCCTGTAGTGATCTGTAAAAAAAAATATTTTGGGCACAATTTATATTGGGTGTGATGTTTGGAGACAGCATGATGTAATATTGGGGAAACATTGGATTGTTATTTGATGGCGTAATTTGCAGATGGAGCAATTAGTATTAATACCAAAATATCGGAAGTACGAAAATGCTGATGGGTCTAATAGTTTGGATATAGTGTTATATTAAATACAATACTTCAAAAGTAACATTGTTATTGTGCGGGATTTTCCATCATGCATTGTGAAAGGGACTGTGCTGCACTGAATTGTGGAACGTCAGTTTTAAACACTTTATTGGAACCTGAAGAAGAGAAACTGGAGGCTCATTATGGTGCATAATTAATTACATTGTTTTCATTTCAGGGGCTCATTATGGCAGTCTTTTTTCCTTTATGTTTCACCGGGAGTCTTCTTTTCAGGAGTATTAAAGACAAGAATGTAACCTTTGTTCTGGACATATCTGGAAGTATGTATTCCAAACTAGAAGCAGTGAAATACTACTTAATCCAGGCCCTGTTCACTCAGGCCTCTGCAACGATTAATAACAAATTCAACATCATTGCATTCGCTGGCAAGGTAGGTTGTTCAGTAAGTTGCTTCTTTAGTTTATTAAGTCAATAAACGACTTAAGTACAGTTAAGAATAACATTGTAGACATAAATAATTATTTATCTAAATCAATTAGTGTAATTATGTCACTAGTTCATGTTCACCCTAGCATCTTGAGATAGGAAAGGCGGTGTGAGACTGCTTACACCTACATCATTTATGAGAGGAGATACTTTCTTTTTCCCCTCCTTTCACATGCTTGTACTTTCTTATTTCAAGCTTGATACTAACCTATCTCATTGTTATTTAAAATTTATAATGACACCAGGGTCTTTTCTACTTTGAACCTCTCCATTTGCAATTCATCTGATTGCTTCATCTTTTCCTGTTGTGCCCATTCTATTCTCACTTTCTATTGTGTCACATCTATATGTTCCATAAAGTTTTGTTCTTCATCTTCAATGGATCTTGTTCTTTTACTATGACAATTATTTTACTTGGTTTACTCTATGTTTTCAAGGAATATGCCCTTGAGAGATGAGTGGGTCCATGTACTGAGCTGTGTCTTGTCTCTGTCCTGCAAAAATTATCTCATGTGATTGGAACAGTCTTTGGTACTTAGCATTGTGTTATTGTCAGTCTGCTTCATCTTCCTCTTTCTTCTCTAATTTGTGTTGTTTTCCTTTATGTTTAATTTGATTTTGATTTGGATCCTTGGGTCCAGATTTATCATACTTCTCTCTAAAGCCTCTTAGAATATCTTCACACAAAAGTGGCCATTCAATCCATTATGTTCTTTAAAAGGGCTATCCAATTATTCATTCTCTTCTGCACTTTCTTAATAGTATAGCAACTTTTCCTTTCAATTTTTAATCTTAATTTTAAATTCACTACTCATCCAAAGAATTCCAGTTTATTCTGCACCTTTTCCTCTGGCAGTATGCCAAGAACAAAATTTAATTGAGTTCTCTTTAAATGTTTTGCATTATTTGTACAATATATTTTCTGCAACTTTTCTTTCTAGTTTATTTGGGCCAGTTCCCACATCTTAGTAAAATTGGACTTTTCCAGTAAAGTCTTTACCATTCTCTTTCTTTTTCAATTTTAATTATGTTGTCATAACTACATCTTAGATGTTATGTGATCCTTTCGTTGCCTTCCTATATTTTCTATTATTAGAGCCAACAGTGTCTTCTTTGTCATTGAGCTAAAATCTAACCAGTTGTCCTGAGCACATTTTTGTAATCATTCACTGGGTGTGGTGTCTCTGGACAAGCCAACATTTATTGTCCATTTATAATTGTCCTTGAGAAAGTAGTGGTGATCTGCCTTTTTGAATGCAATAAAGATATTTTAAAGAGCAGTTAAGAGCCATTCAGATTGTTATTGGATTTACAAATAGGCCAGAATGGGTAAAGATGTCTGATGCCCTTCATAAGCTACTTCAATGTTTTTTTTTCATATTTCCTAAACTTATTTAGTTAACTGAAATTCCATAGCTATTGTGGAAATAGAGACAAGTTATCAGTTTAAAAAAAAATTGACTGTCTGCATGTCACTCATCCTATACCTGGTCTATTTTCTCAGAAGTTCTCAAGCATTGGAATTAATGTACAATATTTGTAGATAGAGATTTATCTCCATTAGATGGTGCCTAACTTTCAAGTGCTCACCGGGATAGAGAAGAGTACTGGTAATCAAACCTATGCTTCATCAGGTTTAGGACAGATCAAAATGTGTAACAGTTTAGCTGAACAACACTTTGGATTTGGGACTTGAATATATGAAGACAGGAAGTTTTAGAAGGCTGGCATTTTGAATATATTTGCCAGCACACTGCCCCACCCCCCATCCCCCAAAAAAATGACAGGCAAAAGATGAAATTAAAAATGGGAAAAAAAACATGTAACTGACAGCTGAATATGCAACACATCTGGTGAAAAATCATGGGCTCAATGTAGAGCTACCCACTGGAGCAGACAATCATGTCGGAGGCCACGTGTCTGAATTCTAACCGCAGGAAATGTACCCAGATATTAAGTGTGTGGCAGTAAGGTAATGACATGGAAAAGTTGCCCATTGGTAACAGAACCTCACTAAAAGGATTCATAGGCCCTTAAATATAATTTGCATCAGTTTAGGCAATTTAACATCACCTCCCAAATATAATTTAAGCAACATAGCTTTCCCATGCCTTCATTAACCAGCCCAGTTAAAGCTGGTTACTTATAAATAGCTTAAGAATTGCTTTGGCTTCTTGGACAGAAGATATAATTTTGAAGACTTGTTCTCTGTGTAAAAATGTACAGATCTGAAAGGCTGAGGAGTGGTGACTCAGTCAGCATGCTGTATGATCCCAGCTGATGAAATCAGATTCCATAATAGAACCTGGCTTGATAGATCACAAGTTTTTTCTTCTTTTATGTTTATCATGGAGGTCAGTCGCTGAACATTGTAACACTAAGCTGTCAATATACTTTTAACTGAAGAAAGTTTATTACATAAAAATAATATTCTTTATTAATATTATTATTCCTAATTCCTTCCTGACATCAAATTTGCCCTCACCATAAGATCTGACCATGTCACCCTCACTAATTGACCAGCCACCATATAATTGGATTCCGTAAGGCAACATGAATGTCAGCCAGATTCCTGATGATTTCCAATCTCACTGGAAATGCAGGAACACTATATCCATCCCAAAGCTTTCTTAGTGAATTAACATAACTTCTTTTGCTACATTTCTGACATCTGTCATGGTGATCATTCATGACAATATGTCTTAGTAAATTTCAGTTACAAATTTCATCTGAAAAAATATGTTAGTGTTGAGTAGCTGTGTAGCCATGCTTATCGCTATCTCTGCCTAAAATCAATGGTTGCTTTGATTTGTCATTCTAAGCTAAATATTTACTCCATTGCATGTGTGTGTTATTCAGCTGCACTGGATAGAGTAAGGTGACCAGACAACATCTTCTCATTAAGTGTCCTGATTTCTCAACAACTTCATATGAATAGATCAAATTTCGTTGTTTTCACCCTTTCCATTTGTGTCAAACAGAAAAGCTGGGTCTCGAGGCAGAAAGTCTGCATGAAATGGTGTCATTCTTCCTGTAAACACCCATCATATAGACTTGCATTGCAGGCAGCAGATCCACACCAATGCCCACCACCACTCCCCTATACCCCAATTGAATTGCCACTACCTTTTCGGTGCTGATAGCTCCAATGCCGCTGAAACCTTTTAAATGATCTGCAAAATAATGTTGCCAACTCTGGGTGGACATAATCCAGGAGATGATAGCACATGATCTTCCATCTTCAATTGTCCTTCCCTCCAGACTCCTTGTCATCAGTTACCCAACATTTCCAACATCACCCATCCTCACCTCCACATGGTTTCACAATGTATCCCAGTTTTGACTTTGGACAATCTGAGCAGGTCACCTGAGGATCAAAAACGTCCAATCCTCCCCTGTGTAAACCAATACCTACTTAGTTACACAATTAAGGCTTTTGCAAATCTGAGTAACTTAACATTTTTTTTTTATTTACCTATTCACTAGGTTGCAAAATACAGTGATAATTTGATTGATTGCAAACTTCAGGCAGTAGAGAAAACTATCCCATGGATCAAATCTCTGGAGTGTCAAACTGGTAGAAACATGCAACGTGCTTTAGCTGTTGCATTAGATGATCCTGCCACAGATGCAGTTTACCTGATAACAGATGGGATACCTGACATCAACCCGCAAGAAATCTACACTATGTTGACATATGCAGCAAAAGGTCGACCAGTACACACTCTATATGTGATGGGACGTCACAGCAGATCTGAGGCTCATGAGTTCTTGGAAAAGATAGCATGGCAGACTGGTGCTTCCTTTCAAACAGCTAGACTCAACAGAAGTGATTCAACAGAACAAGTGGGTTTGAAAATGTCTAAAATAATGATAGTAAAACTGAGGATTTAATACTTGTGGTGTTTGGGACTGTCTTTTACCATCTCCAATAGCAGCCTTTCAATAATTGCATTACAATTAGGAGCATGCTAAAATTTGTGTGTAACAAGATAGCTTATTTCCAAAAATGTAAAAAGGCAGTTCCATCTATTTTAAAAACTTAGGTTTAAGAGAAGATCAAAGGGTATTAATAGAAGTTTAAATAATTTTGTATTTTGTTTATACTCCCAAATGTTACAGCAAAAGTACTAAAATTAAAATGTAAATAAACATCTTTAAAATTGGACATTCATTCAATAGATCCACACTGACCCTATGAAGAACAACCCACCCAGAGCCATTCCCCTACATTTACGTCTGACTAATGCACCTATCACTATAGACAATTTAGCATTACCAATTCACCTGACCTGCACATCTTTGGATTGTGGGAGGAAACCCACACAGACATGGGGAGAACGTGCAACCTCCACACAGACAGTCACCCAAGGTGGGAATTGAATCCTGGTCCTTGGTGCTGTGAGGCAGCTGTGCTAACCACTGAGCTACAATGCTGCCCCAATACTTCTCCTCAAACTGAAATTATTTTCTAGAATTTTCCACTCATGTTTATCATTTTGTGTTAGTTGTGTTTGAGATTCATATGGTTTAACTATTTAAAATACATTAAAGATATTAAATAATGGCAAAGTGTAAAGTTTCACTTGTGGTACAATTACAACATTGAAGAGGCATCTGGATGGTATATGAATAGGAAGGGTTTAGAGGAAAATGGGCCAAGTGCTGACGAATGGGAGTAGGTTATCTGGTCAGCATTAATGAGTTGGACCGAAGGGTCTGTTTCCATGCTGTACATCTCTATGATCTATATCCTTTTGATCATTTTATTCTGGGGTTGATGGAGAATTTTCAGTATATTGCTCATAGTTTACTAGATTTTAGGCTAAAGCTTTTGATTGCACTTGAATATGGTAGTAGAATTCTATGTATTCCACAATCTCATAACTTCATTCCACAGTATCAGTGGAAAATTGCTAAAAAGAAGCCATTATAGTTAAATAATGCACCAACTTTTACATTTTGTTTTGAAGTAACTTTATTTCTGCAGTGAAGATTTTCATAACATGGGTCCCAGTGGAAGTCTGTGGAGGCAGAGTGATGGGGTTCTTTACAGAGCACTTAGCACCCTTTCTCATGGACCCTTTCTCACTGTACCTACTCTAATACTGAGAGCTTTCTGTTGTGCTCACTATCTTTTCAATAGGGATTATTTGACATTAATATTTAGGACAACAATGGTAGTTATTGTGATGACTACAAAGTCAATACATTTTTAAATATTCATAAGAATAAAAATTGAAAATAATATTACAAGGCTTCCTAACAACAGTCCTGGAAATCTTATCATTTGCAGCTTATCCCAGTCTACCAATTCAACTATTCTGACCCAATGATGATAAACTCTGCAGAACCACATTGTTGCAACATGGTTGCTACATTGAGTGGAGATCCCTACAGCCCAATTGGGCCATCACATGTGGCTGTGCCTTTCAGGTATGACATTATGAGGAGCAGTATGGCGTTTATATTCTACCGTGAAGAGTTTGCCTTCTTATCAGTTCGAACATCTGATCAGTAACAAAATATTAGAAAAATGTTGATTGCTATCAACAATAACGGCAGCTTGCATTTATATAGCACCTTAATTGTAGTAAAATGTTCCAAGACACTTGACAATAGTAAATATCAAACATTACCTAGTACTGAGCTTGTGATAATGGTTTATTTTTCTAATATATTGTTATTATTCGGAAGTTTGGATTTTAAAGCAGATGAAAAGGAATTTGGGCTTTAACACTGTGAAGATTACATTTTTATAACAAGTCAGAAAGTCATTTGTGAAGGGGCTTAGATAGCTTGTCAATTATGTGATTAAATGACTACATAAACTTCCTGGGGAGTTACTTGCTGATTTTTTACAATACCAAGTTAAATGATCTGTTCAGAAACAAATGGTCAGGAGTCATTAATAGGTTGAGTTCAGAAGAAAATAAGCCATCCTAACAGGAGGGTAGTTTATAGTTTGTAAGATGTGAAATGAAATCCAGCTGTCAGGATTAGAAAGAGCTGGTAATCCTTGGTAAGAAGGAAATCTTAAAGTTAAGGTCAGAGATATAATTCTCTGGGGTTGAGTGACTGGAAAGGATTTTGATGGGAACAAGATTTTAATCTTTCTTTGTTGATATTTATAGTAAGATCTTTCAAAAGTGTCAAATTATATATAGGTTAGTTTTTATTTCTTTTGTGTACTCAAGCTATTTTCTTTTGTTTAATGAACATTAGTAACCTATTACAAATACGTTCAGTGACTGGTCACCAGGATAGCCAAACTGCAAAAATAAAACTTATGATGTATTAAGCTAGGTTTCACTCCAGGACTCTGACTTGTCCAATATTACCATTCGCTGGGATTATGACAAGCTGCAAAAGGAGACAGTGAGATGCATGGCCAAAAGCACAATCAAAGTAGTAGGGTTGAGCCCATCAGAATGCATTGGACTGTTTAATCTCCTTGAGGATTATGTAGTTGTCTTCATTGCAGTACTGTTTTTTGGATTGATTACTGATCTTCTGACAGTGGAAATCCTGATTGTATTTCACAGTTAGTACTTAATGTAGCCATGACCCAGGGAAGTGGGTTAGGACTGGGATGACTAAGAGGGCTGCTAGAAATCTTGTCCTGCGCGGTCTACAGTTCTCTGAAGAGGGGAATGTGCCCCAGTGCCTAACTTTATAGGACAAGGGAATCATTTACATTGCAAGTATTTGCATTAAGTCAAACACAAAATTTTGGGTATTTTTCAAACAATTGGCTGCACGCAAAAGCATTATCAAAAAATTTACATTTCAACTAGTCTTTTTTAACTAGTTACTGTGTATTCTGTATATATTGTCTGTACCTGTCTTACTTACACAGGCCTCATCTATGTAGCTGGAGTACATTGCATCCTTGTGATGTGAAGGTTATAACAAAGGGAGATTTAATTGATTCCTATGCGGGAGAACTGATAAGGGGAGCTCGTGTTTTGGCTCGAAGGGAAAGTGATGGATATTATTACCTGGGAAGACTTGCCCAAGAAGTTAAGGTGCTTGTTTGTGATGTTTCTTTACCTCACCATTGTTATGCACCAGACCAAACTTTCTCAAAATGTATCAAAGAGATAGCCAAGACACTAACTTTTATCTTATTTAAAGGCAGGCATAAGGTACTGTGTTCCAGATGTAATTTGATTGGTTCACTACTAAGCTTTGAACAAACCACACATTATTCTTACACCAAAATCAAAATACAAACAAAACCTTAACTCTATTGAAATACTTAACAAAAAAAAACAAATCATTAACTGTTCCAATATATCAGCATAAACACACCCCTGGCAAAGGCAAATTCAGCAAAACAGATTGTCTAATGTGCTATCTCTAGTCCAGGAGAAAGGAACATCAAAATAAACAATCTAGCAGCAGAGAAACAACTCCAAGTATTAGCTGCAGCGGAGAGAGCTGTATCTCACTCCCAACTGAAATCCCAACTTCAACTTCAACTGAAAGCTAAACTAAAACCTTGGGTCTGTGTGAGCATGCATTTTTTTTTTGTCTAATTAAAAAGAAACACTCCAGGAGCTCAAAGCTATGAACTTGCTGCTTATGAAGCAGACATTCCAGCACCACTGGCAACATCTCTCTGCCAAAACAGCACAGAACAAATCCCTCTTAAAAGCACAGTACAGTCACACCACATTGATCATTATTCATGCTCCTGACATTGCAGTCCCTTCCTAAAATCTTGGTTGATATAATGTCTTGTTAAGATTAGACATAGTTTTTCTCATGTGTTCTTGAGATGCAGAATTCCAAACCCTTTCCAGACAGATGGCATGGTATTCTTTTACTTTTTTCTTACATTACACTTTCTAACAACATGACTCTAACTTAGTCCACCTAAATAGTATCCATCAGTAGAACAGTGGGAAAGGGTAGGTGTTGCTCTCAATCTCAGATCAATTTTGGTTTTTCAATGTCGTGAGAACTTTCTATTGCATATGGCCAGTGTTGCTTACAATCTGCAAGTTCTTTAGTGCAAATTGACATAAACCACTTTTGCTCTTTATTTTAAATCTAATGCTAATATTTAGCACTTTTGCTTTTTGATAAAGCTCCTAATCTGCCATTCCAATAGTGGTCAGCGTTTTTTAGTTTTCTGCTATGACGAAAACTCCATGTTCTCTGCAGAAAAATATACATTGGAGATTTTTGACAAAAATGTCAGCTCGTGTTTAACCTCTGAGACATTTTCAAGCAATTTCTGAATTGGTGCATTATTTACCAGTTAAACCTAAAGATGAGATTTATGTTCTGACAATGCCAATCAGACTCTTCAGCCTAGAAAAGAAACCGTTGAAACTATGAAATGTTATTCCAGCTGCTAATAAATTGTTGACCTCCCCTTTCTTTTCAAATTAACTACTCCCATTGTCATCTGCAGAACCTTTGTGATTAGCCTATAATATGTTTTTAACAAGTAAACATGTATTTATATTGTTTAAATAACATTGAAATTACATTGGATTGAATCACTCCTCTGAACAACACAATTATTCTGTTATTATTCATTCTGAGCTGCCATGTTTACTTTTTTATTGAAACTAGAGATTAGAGAAGAAAAAGTATCCTTTAAAGATGAAAATAATGGCCAAACACTATCCATGATGTCTGATAAACTGTTATATTTAGGGATTTCCAAGTCGATTCTTGGTGCAGTTCGACAAAGATAAGAAAACAAAGCGAAAGGCCCACTGTTGCATGCATGAAACTGCTCTTTATGATATCATACACTGTGAAAATGCTCAAAGACATGCCGTTGGACCTGGATGCAAAGTCTTGGCACCGTGGGAGATTGGTAGGAACTGTTATGGCCCAGGAACAGTGTTACAAGGAAGGGAGGAACGGGGATTAAATTCAGGTAAAGAATTTCAACAAAACACACAAGAAATATGTATGAAATGAATTTTCTGATAGGTGATCTTTTGATTTCAGTAGTATTTTAAGCACTATTCCATTTAAGATCCCACATTAAGATATCAACCATTGTAAAGAAATACCCAACACCAGGCATCACATTTATTGTTAGAATGAAAGAGAGAAAGATTCACTTTAAAAAATAAGTTTCAATTCCACACCACTTCTTACTTCTTAGTCCTTTTTAATTCTGCACCACGAAGACATCTAATGTACCTACTTTGGAAGGAATAGTTGACATAGAACAATTAGTGAAACCTGTCAAAATCTAAACCAATTAGGCTTTGCCATAGTTTATATCAAACAGATATGGAGTCAGCCCTAACACATATTTAGCATAGGAGACAGCTATTTGGCCCATTGTGTCCAAGCCAGTCAACAAAGATCAGACTGCACAAATCCCATTTTCTAGCTCTTGGCCCGTAACATGAGACCGGTAATACCATGGCAATGCAAATGAATATCTAAATACTGTTTAAAATATTACAATCACTCCTTTAAACAGTAAGTTCCAGGCTCCTACCACCCTCTGGGTGAAAACATTTCTCAACTCTCCTCTTGACTGATTACTGTTTACTTTGAATCTTTGCCCACTGGCTATTGACCCCTTGGCTACAGGAGAAAGAAACTTTCCTATTCACTCTCTTTATGCCCCTCAATCTTACACACTTCTCCGGGACACCCACACCAATCAACCACACCGCCCTGTGGCCCAACATTTCAACTCCCCCTCCCACTCTGCTGAGGACATGGAGGTCCTGGCCCTCCTTCACCGCCGCTCCCTCACCATCCGACGCCTGGAGGAAGAACACTTCATCTTCTGCCTCAGAACACTTCAACCCCAGGGCATTAATGTGGGCTTCACCAATTTCCTCATTTCCCCTTCCCCCACCTCACCCCAGTTCCAAACTTCGAGCTCAGCACTGTCCCCATGACCTGTCCTACCTGCCTATCTTCTTTTCCACCTATCCACTCCACCCTCCTCTCTGACCTATCACCTTCATCCCACCTCCATCCACCCATTGTACTCTTTGCTACCTTCCCCCACCTTCCTCCCTGACCCATCATCTTCATCCCCACCCCCACTCGCCTATTGTACTCTATGCTACTTTCTCCTCACCCCCATCCTCCTCTCATTTATCTCTCCACCCTTCAGGCACTCTGCCTGTATTCCTGATGAAGGGCTTTTGCCCGAAACATCAAGAAAGATTTTACTGCTCCTCGGATGCTGCCTGAACTGCTGTGCTTTTCCAGCCCCACTGATCCAGAATCACACCTCTATCATGTCCCTCTGAATCTTTGCTGCTCCAAGGAAAATAACCTTTAACCTATCCAATCTCTGAACACAGCTCAGACTCTCTAGCCCAGGCAACATCCAGGAATGAAAGCATTCCCTTTGACTTTTGCCTTGGCATCCTTATCATCTGCCCCTCCTTCCCCTCTGTCTACAGCATAAAAACCACCATTTTCCAGCCCCTTTCAGTCCGAAGGAAGAGTCATGTCAGATTCATAATGTTAAAACAGTTTCTCTTCCATAGACGCTGCCAGATCTTCTGAGTTTCTCCAACAACTAGCTTTATTTCAGCATCCTACGAAATCTCTGCACACTTTCCAGTGCAATCGCATCCTTCCAATGTTGTGACCAGAACTGAATCCTGCATTCCAGTTGTGATTTAACAAGCATTTTATACAGTTCCAGCATAACCTCCCTACTCTTATACTCTGTACTTCAGCAAATATCCCATATGCCTTCCTTACCACCTTGTCTACCTGCTCTGCTCCCTTCTGGGATTTGTGGCAATGCAATCCTAAGATCGGACTGCACTTCAGTATTTTCCAGCATCCTACCATAGTGTCACCCCTTGCCTTTTTAACAAAACAGAAATTGCTGGAAAATCTCAGCATGGCTGGCAGCATCTGTGTACAGACATCAGAGTTAACATTTCAAATCCAGTGACCCTTCCTCAGAACTGGAGGTAGCTAGGAAAAAGTTGTTTTTTATGCAGAGGATAGGGTAGGAGGAGGGGCTAAGGAGTAAACGATAGGTGGAGATAGAGCCCAAAAAGAGAGAAGAACAATTGGACAGACAAAGGAATGGAGACTTGCCAAGGAGATTGAATAGTTGCTAATGGGAGACTCACTATGAGCAGTGATGATGTCCTTTTTTCGTTACATTAATGCTAGTTTCTTTGATTAAAAATTTTGTGTATTCATCATTCCATATTCCTGTATTCATCTTTATTTTTAACCTGTGAGACAGCAACTGAACAATGTAAATTTATTAGCGATTTTTCATTTAAACTCCTGTCTCTGGTGCCATTAACATTTCTTTAATATTTTAATTAGATAGAATAATGTTCTGATTGTTTATAGTGTAAATCTAAATTAATAATTGCCTTATATTCCATGTTCAGTTTCATTTGAGCTTTTTTCCATGAATAGCTTGCTTAGTGTATTTCCCTTCCCTTAACCTTACCTAAGTCTTTAGTATTTCAAGAATCTATGTGGTATTTTAACTTATTTGCTTAACATATGTAGAGGCGCATCCACAGTCCAGCACAACACAACTGACTGAATCTATGATTTGAAAGTTCAATACTGTCAATACAGTTCCTTCTGAACCTTCCATGTCATGTATCATCTTCAGAACCTTGTTACTGAATTTAGGACAATTCATTATACAACAATACTTAGAGTCTCATCTGAAACACCTTTTTACCATTTTCCAAGCATTCTTGTGTTCATTCGTCAGTTGATAGTTCCCCAATTCCTGTTGTCTGTCATAGCTGCCATCCTTTTTGTTATAATTCTTTTGTAGATGCTTGCAGCCCATGATGGTATTTTTAGACTATCCAGCCATCATTGAACTTTCCACTTTTTGTGTTGCTACTGACTGCTGCATTTCAGACATTGAAAGCCATTGGAAATGAATGTTTTCCTCGGAAATGTTTAAAAGCTTTTAACATTTGTTCAAAAAGTATATTTTGTCCTGAAAATTTAATTCTGGTTAATAGTTGGAGTCTGTCCATGTTAAATGCCTAAGCATAATGCAAATAAGTAAGCACTAAATTAGCAATTACCAAATAGAAGTTTTTCATTCTTGCATAATGTCTACTAAATTCCATCACCTTTTTCTCGCAGAATAACCATCCAGCTTTCTAAATTTATAAAAATCTGACCATGTCTCAATACATTTGTTAGATTGTTTTCTTATAAATTTCAATGGAATTTCCAAACCTCCTTCAGTGTCCAATTATTCAGCCTCTAGCTCCAAAAACACTTTACACCTGAATGTACTTCCAATAGGAAACAACAATGCCAAGGTCATACCTTTCTTTTCTGTGTGTAGATATGACCCATATCCACATATCCATTTCATTTTTCCATTCACTTTAAGGTTCAGTTTCACAGAATGTTGGTTGGAAATCATATCCTGAAACTTAACGCTTCATTTCACCCACTCTTCTCCAAACTATCTTTACTTACAACTTGCAGTTTTAAAGAATTTGTGGTTTCCAATCTCAAACTTTAGGCAACCATACTGTATTCCCATTATTAATAGCTTCTGAGCTAATCAGAGAGTTAGAAACCAAGGCAGACAACTTCACTTTGTGAAGTGAGTTTATTGACTTGCTCAATCTTTTAGTCTCATCCAACCTGATGACCTTGATGCCTCTCGTTTATAAACGCTCAAAGAATATTAATAATCACCATCTCTTTCTCTTAACCTGAACAATGACATTAACAGACCATAGCAGTGTGATTGAAAGATTAACTCCTAGCTGGGAGATTTAAGATGAAGTTGGCATGCCCAGCTTAGCCACAACCTCCTAAAGTTTGCAGTATATTTATTACCAGATATCGATGCCTGAGGTAGAGTTGATATGCTGAATTCTGTTGACATTTCATATACAGTTTGTCAATTTTCTGCTGTTCTTCTTGGTTCTCCACAGATAGCTACAGTGCTCTTGAGGCATTGAATCCAGTCCAGAAATGAGACATGAGTTTAAAGGTTTTATCATATACTTATCAGTTCAAATACTCAGTGCTTTTTGTTGAGGCAAGTCTCCTGTAAGCTTTAAAACACACTGAACTTTCCCATTAATTACCAGTTGTACATAAAACTGCACACACTATTCTGGTTGTGCACTAACAGATTGTTACGGAATTATCACCATCTCCTTCCATTTGTTTTGTTCATTAAGGATGCAGGGATAATTTCAGCAATTACGATTCAGTTAATTTAACATTGGTGGGGAAACTTTGAGCAACAATAATCGAGAAATGAAGTAACATGAGTTAATTGAGGAGAGCCAGCACAGATTTAAGAGAAATTAACTAATTTGCTGGAATTTTTTGAGGCATTGATGAATGTAATATTGTTAATGTGACTTCTAAAACAGGCCACAAAACAGACTTGTGAGCAAACTTAGATTTCATCGTATAAAAGATGCAGGAGTAATGCGGATATAAAATTGGCTGACTTGTAGGAAATAGACAGTAATGGTTAATGGATATTTTTTGGGTTGGCAGAAGATTTGTAATGGAGTTCCCTCGGGGTCAAGATTGAGATCTTTCCTTTTTCTGATATGTATTAATGAACTAGACCTTGGTGTATGGTGATAATTTCATCATTTAAATACAGTACAAAGCTTAGAAGAATTATAAACTGTGAGGGATAGTACAGAGTCCAGAGCTTCAAAAGATCATTGATAAGTTTGAGAAGTAGGTGGATGGGTGGCAGATGAAATTCAATGTAGATAGGTGTGAGGTAATGCACTCTAGTACAAAGAAATGGAGTGATCACATAAAATAGAATTACTCTAAAAGGAGTGCAGGAGCAGAGAGATCTGGGTGTTTGTGTGCATAAGTCATTTCAGGGAGCAGGACAAGTTGAGACAGCAGTTAATAAAGTAAGTAATATCCATGGCTTTATTATTAGAGGTATAGTATGCATCAACAAGGAGTTTATGCTGAACCTGTGTAAGACACAAGTTAGTCTTCAGCTAGAATATTGTGTACAGTTCTGGGCATCATTCAGAAAGGATATGAATGCACTGGAGGGGATGCAGAAAAGGTTTATGAGAGTAGTTCCAGGGATAAGAAAATTCAGTTATTAAGATAGATTTGAGAAGTTGGGGCTTATTTCTTTGGAGAGATGGAAGCTAGCAGGAGGTTTGATAGAAGTTTTCAAATTATGAAAGCTGAGGACAAAATCGATGGGGAGATGTTGTTCCCATTCTTAAACAGTCAAGGAGAGGAGGGTGCAAATTTAAAGTAATTGCAGAAGAAGCAAATGATAGGTGACAATAAATGTTTTCTCTCGATGAATAATAAGAGTCTGAAGTGCACTGCCTGGAAGAGTTGTGGGGAAGGTTTAATCGAGGCAGTCCAAACAGTATTAGATGATTATTTGAATAGACAAAATGTGCAAGGTTCTGGAGAAAAGCTGATGAATGGTTTAAGTCAAAATATTCTCAGAGAACCAGTGTGGATATGTTGGGCCAAAAGACCTCTTTCTGCACTGTAACAATTATGGTCCTGTATTGCTACATATATGTTCTTCTTTTCTGTCATCTTTCTATTCACCCTGTCATTAACTTTACCTTTATTGTTGTTAACACTTAATCCTCAGTTGAGATATTTTTGCATAAGAAAACAGTTACAAGTTCAAAGGAACCTGAAGACAAAACAATAGGAAAAGAACTGAAATCTAATTTTGTTTGTAGATCATGTGTGCAGAGAAGGTTTAATAGTGAATTTCTGGAATGGCAGAACAGAGAAAGTTCAACCTGAAATAGCTGTATGGATCCCTGTGCTCCAGAGTCAGCGAATCATTTTGGAACTCCAGATGACCACCACAGCTAAACAGAAACTTCTAGAAACTTACCCTGGTTATCCACAGATTGTGCCACCCGGGTACCCAGGATTACAGAGTGCTGTGGAGCCTATGCATCATTTCAGGGGCCTTTTTGATTGCCAAGGCATGCATTCTGATTGCAGTCAAGCAGAGTGCTGGATCCCTGATAACCCACCATGTTCATTGAGCCCTGATGGAATATCTCCTGTCATGCCTGTTGCCTCTAGAAGTGGACTCAAAGATGAAAAGGTCCCTGCGATTGACCTGACGAGAGGGAATCTGAATCAGAAAGTAACAGAACAACTCGCTCAACATAATCAGTCAAAATCACTAATGATGAAAAAGAAAGGCTTGAATGTAGTATTTGATGGGATGGGAAGCAAGACTTCCCCTTGCAGGACCACTGACAAGACAACGTTAAGGTGTAAATCTGCTAACCTGATTGACATTAACTGGAGTAAGCCTACAACTGCAGGTAGAGCCTTAAATGCTGACTGTGGACTGTTTAATCTTCATCAAGGCAAAAAAGACAAAGTGAAAGAAAAGGATATGTGGACATCTGGGAAAAGGATCCCCTCAGTTCCTCTTCAGAAGAAAGCTGGTGAGATATTGTTTCATTTCTGAGACTAATGCATTTCATTTATACTTGTCACATATTCAGCAAGAATCCCAGGTATTGACTATGTACTCTGACAGCTGTTTTTGATGGATCCTTTGATAAATGTTTCTCACAGTTAGATTTAGAGTTGTGTTCACAGTGTTGGAACTCCAATATCATGCCACTTATTAGCATTATCTATAAGAAATGTCAGGTGCATTCTTCATCACCTGTTGCCATGCATCCATATGTAAACAGCCCAGTTGATCAGAAATTGATAAAAACTCTTTGCTGATTTGGCCCCAGAAGCCTGTCCAATGCACTCACTAGGTAGGCCTCGATTACAGTTTCAAGCAAGGACTGCAGATGCTGGAAACCAAAGTCTAGGTCAAAATGGTGCTGGAAAAACACAGCGGGTCAGGCAGCATCCGGGGAGCAGGAAAATTGACGTTTTGGGCAAAAGCCCTTCAACAGGAATAGAGGCAGGTTGCCTGCAGAGTGGAGAAATAAATGAGAGGGGGTGGGGGTGGGGAGAAAGTAAATAGAGTACAATAGGTGAATGGGAGTAGGGATGAAGGTGATAGGCCTCCTTCTTTAGAGACCGCAATTTCTCTTCTCACGTGGTTAAAGATGCCCTCCAATGCACCTCGTTCACATCCCACCCCTCTGCCCTCAAACCCCACCCCTCCAACCATAACAAGGACAGAACCCTTCTGGTGCTCACCTTCTACCCCACCAATCTTCGCATAAACCACATCATCCGAAGACATTTCCGCCACCTCCAAACGGACCCCACCACCAGGGATATATTTCCCTCCCCACACCTTTCCGCTTTCTGCAAAGACCGTTCCCTCCATGACCACCTGGTCAGGCCCACGCCCCCCTACAACCCACCCTCCCTTCCTGGCACCCTCCTCTGTCACCGCAGGAATTGCAAAACCTGCACCCACACCTCCTCCCTCAACCCCATCCAAAGCCCCAAAGAAGCCTTCCACATCCATCAAAGTTTTACCTGCACATCCATCAATATCATTTATTGTATCCTTGCTCCGGATGCGGTCTCCTCTACATTGGGGAGACTGGATGCCTCCTAGCAGAGCGCTTTAGGGAACATCTCTGGGACACCTGCACCAATCAACCCCACCGCCCTGTGGCCCAACATTTCAACTCCCCCTCCTACTCTGCCGAGGACATGCAAGTCCTGGGCCTCCTCCACCGATGCTCCCTCACCATTCAATGCCTGGAGGAAGAATGCCTTATCTTCCGCCTTGGAACACTTCAACCCCAGGGCATTAATGTGGAATTCACCAGTTTCCTCATTTCCCCTTCCCCCACCTCACCCCGGCTCCAACGTTCCACCTCAGCACTGCCCTCATGACCTGTCCTACCTGCCTATCTTCCTTTCTACCTATCCACTCCATCCTCCTCTCTGACCTATCACCTGCACCCCCACCTATTGTACTCTATACTACTTTCTCCCCACCTCCAGCCCCCTCTCATTTATCTCTCCACTCTGCAGGCACCCTGCCTCTATTCCTGATGAAGGGCTTTTGCCCAAAACGTCGATTTTCCTGCTCCTCGGATGCTGCCTGACCTGCTGTGCTTTTCCAGCACCACTCTAATGTAAGCCTTGATTAGAGAGCTAGTGCTCCTATCTGAAACATGTAGGAACCTAATGTAAAATGTAAATTAGGATCCTAATTAGTTTTAGGACCAAATATAATTCATACTTATTACTTGTCTCCATTTCCAGCCTTGCATTCTGCCCAGTTCCAGATTCAGCGTTTCGTAAATTAAATCAGCATTACCCAGTTCAGTACCATTCCTGCCAATTTGGCCAAATCTGGAGTTCAATCTTCACCACATATTATTCCCTCCCACATCCCTACATCCACAACCCAACCAATTCCTGAAATACAATTCACAGAATACTGAATTATTATGGAGGCCATTCAGCCATCAGGAAATATACTTGAATTAGAGAGTATGAGCTATAATGAGAGGCTAGAAAAGCACACATTGTTTTCTCTAGAGGGCAGAAGCTGAGGGGAGACTTGATAGAAGTCTATAAAATTATGAGATGCACAGATAGGGTTGACAGTCAGTTTCTTTTTATCAGAGTTGAAATGTCTAATACTAGGCGGCATGCCTTTAAGGTGAGCAGAGGAAAGTACAAAGGAGATGTGAAGGGCAGGTTTGTGATATAGAGAATTATAGTAGTCTGGAACGCACTGCCAGGGGAGGTGATGGAGGAAGCCATGATAGGGGCATTTAAGGGACTTTTAGTTAAGCTCATGAATATGCAATGAATAAAGGGATATAGACCAAGGGCAGGCAGAAGGGTTTGGTTTAATTGTGCATCATGTTCAGCACAACATCATGGGTCAAAGGGTGCATTCCTGTGCTGTACAGTTCTACGTTCTATGTCTGCACTACCTCTCCAAATAAGCATACTTTCTTAGTGCTATTCTTTTGTTTTGTTCCATAACCTGACACTGTTTTGATTCAATAAATTTTCTAATGTTCCCGAAAGTGCATTCCCAATCCAAATAAATTGTTGTGTGAAAAGGTGTCATCTGCCATTACATTTCCATCTTTTGCAATTTACTTTAAATCCGTGCTCCCTCAATCTTGACCCTTTTGAGTGGTAACAGTTTCTTGCTATTTACTCTGTCCAGACCCCCAGTGAATTTGAAAACTTCGACCAATCTCTTAGCCTTCTCGGTTCTAAGGAAAACAATCCCAGGCTCTCCAATCTACCTTCATATCTCAAGTTCCTCATTCCTCAACGCATTCTTGCAAACCTCCTTCTGCACTGTTTCCAATACATTTGCCCCCTTCCCAAGTATGGCACCCAGATTTGTACACAATACTTCAGCTGAGGTCTAACTGATGTCTTAAAAATATTCAGTTTGACCTCATTGCTCTTACACTCTACATGTGACCTACCTCTATTGTTGTGTATCCACATAAGTTTTCCAGTGCTTCCACACAGCAGGGAGCAGGGTTAACACTGGTAGCTTACTCTGATGTAAACTGGGTTCCCTGATGTATTTTATGTCCAAAAACTGATCCCTAATTTGGGATGTTAAGGGTCAGTTGTGGATGGACAAAAGGCTACAAATGTTGTGAACCTATTCAGGATGTTGAAAGTTTGGTGGGATGGGACATCCACCTACCACTTTGGCTCCACCTAAATCTTTGGAGTGAATGATCCCCACCTGTAGAGGCACAATAGAAGCACCTACTCCATTTTTCTGTCTAAAATCCATGTCACATTGTGTCATTCCTAAAAGGGAACTTGAGGACAAAGATATAAGTTCAAAATATATTTTTTCCTCAAATTGCAACCACAGCCTCCACCAATCCACTACCAAGACTACATTAGAACTTTCCAACAGACATTTGGAATGTTTAGCCTTAAACTCTGTTATCTATGTATCTAATGTAATGAACTTATTTGCTTTCCTCATTTTCTTCTCAAGTACCCTTCAGCCAACAGCACAGGTAGTTAAATCCTTTCCCAGGGTTTCCCACATGTTCTTTGGACATGTGAGTCATTTGAAAATGGATGACCAGACTCTGAGCCTGATTATAGTGGTTCACAGGTGTTCCTTCAGCAACTAAATCCTGAAGATTAATTCTGCTCAGGTATTATTAAACACACTGTCAGCTTGCAGAAGCATTCATTTTAATGCTTTATTTCCCCCCTTCCCCAGCAAGTTTTAATTTCTGTGCAATAAGTTCCAAACTTGCTGTGGAAGTTGTTTTCCTAGTCACAGCCCCTTTCCCCTCTCATCCACTGCCCTGCTCTTCTAATCTCACTATGGTCAGATGATCTTTAAGCAACACTTTATTTCCACAGAAGTGTAGGAGAAATTTCTTTCAAACAACACTTGAGACTGTTTGGTTACCATGACGATAATGTCTATAGAGGGGAATCATGTCAAGAAAAATTGCTTTCCTGCAGCTCAATGCATCATGACATTCTTGCATTTCTACCAGGTCAAGTGCAAAAGAGGGATCTCAGCCTTACATATCCTATCTGACATTACAAGTTGTGACAATGCTGCTCTTTTATGTTGTCCGTGGGTTTTCTTTTCACAGAAGACTCCAGGAGGTCAAGGTTTAAAAGGTTTTAGGGCCAGTTTTATTATAGCTGACAGATACTGCCTCTGTCAAAAGGCTTTTAAGTTTAAAAAAACACTGGTGCAATGAAAGGGGAGTGGCCAGTTCTCCTTGCTCAGCTTTTCTCTGGTTTGGTTTGGTTTTAGCAAGCAGAGTTTTTGAACCTGCTGGACCCAAAGAAGCAGGTCTGTGCTGATCCTCCCTCTCTCTGACATCTCTCCTGGAAGAACCGGAGTTTGATCTTTCCTTATTTGCCAAGGAGTGTTTTTGGGGATTGTTGCAAGTGTGTGGAACAGCATCATTAAGTTGGGACAATCTGTTGGGTTCTCGGATAGATTAAGTTATTCCATATTCTGTGCTCTTTTTTGTTTATGGTTCATTTAGAAATCTTATAAATAAATGCTGTTTTGTTTAAAACTAAATGTTTCGACCAGCTGCATTCCTTCTGGAATATCCACTTCATATGTGCTTTATAAAACGAGCAAATTTAGGGCCCGGGCTACTTTCTTGAAATATTCTGAAGACAAAATGCAACAGCTACATTTACAATCTTACAGTTCCAAGCAAAATCGTCATACTCCATTTCCTCACTCTATCTAATAGCTCCTTACAGGTCTGCTTTGGAACCAACCAATATTGAATCAAACAGATGAGTATTTTGTGGTTAGTGACATGCAGCGACCATAGATACTCGGACATATCAGCCTCACTACTTCCTTGTTGAACTTAACAATACCCAGTTATTACCAATATTTAACATTCTTTAAAGAGATCCTTAGATGTAAAATTGGTTCAATGATTCACAAAGAAGTAAGTTTCTTTTCACAACAAAAAAAAAGTTACTGTGCCACAAAATAATTTGCATTTAGGCTTGTTTTTAAATATTCATCAAGCTTTGGAAAATAGAAACATAGAAGATAGGAGCAGGAGGAGGCCCTTTGGCCCTTTGAGTCTGTTCCACCATTCTTCATGACCATGTCTGATTGCCTACCTCACCAGCCTCAGCCTGTTTGAATGGCTGTTCACCTTGCAGCCCACTAGGAGCATCCCATTTGTTAGTGCTTGATTGAAATCTGTGTCTATAGGTAAGACTGTATAATCCATAGTGCTATTCAGACCCTCAGAATTAAATATTTTAACAAAATATTATTTATTTCAATTAGTTAAAATTAATAGTTTGATATACTTCTTCTTATTAACAAACATAAAATAATTTACAGAGATGCCAGTTTAAAAATAAAACATCTAATGTTAGCGACATTAATATATTATAGAACACTGCTGCAAATTCCAACTAATCTTTCACATGATAAACTTTCGATGCTTTACCCACTCCAAAAAAACGATGCATCATGAGGGTAGTGTATGTATTATCTGTGGAAAAGAGGTAGAAATTGGTGTGAGTTTGCCTCTAGCATGGTGTTTTACCTGATATGGCAATGCTTATGATATCTCCAGTAAGATAAAAATCTGAGCATGGATGCTATATTATTGAATAATCCAACAGATTTTTTTTTATAAGTAGCTCTTATGTACAATCATTAGTGCCTGGGCTAACCTTAAACTATCACATTACACAGAGCAGTATATTTTTCATAGAGTATCATGCTTCAAACAATTTAAGGAAAGAGGAACATGGGATCTTTATATTTTTAGGTCACATGCTATGATGCAATGATGACATCATGACCGTGTCATTTAAAGGCTTAGTGACCATGAAACATAATACATCATTAAATTGCGACTAATTCTTCTTTCTTTTGTTTGTATTTTAACTGTAGAGTAAAAATAAAGAATGGTTTTCTTAAATCCAAGTAGAATAACTGAGTGAATTGCCCAGTGCAATTTTGGCGGTTCTCTACCTACTCAGCTCGTGTGTATTCTTCACTTTCCTTCTTCTTTGAAGAAGAATGTGCTGTGTCTCAGAATGCTGAGGTGATTGGTTGCCTTCATGTTCACTTCTGAGCTTAGGTTGTGCTGGGGCGGCAATCCTTTCTCCATCAATGTAGCAAGAAAACGCAGCAATGCATTGTGAAAATCTTTTTTAGTTTCTTGATGATAATGATAATTAATTTTGATAGTAAGTGATGTAGATTCTGCTAGACTCTCTTGGATAGTGGGATGGCAATGTGATATGAGTCTCATCACTTAGTTACATGTCTTGAAATGGTAATGCCAGTAAACTGCACTCTGTTTTCTGATCTAGGACACAAAAATTGCCAAGTCACTTAACAATAGGAAATTTAGAGAAGTAATCCTTCCACAAGAATGAAATTTTCCCCATCCACTAAGAATAAATCTGTTGCTGTTTTCATTCAAGGAGTGGATGAAAAATTCTTTGCATTTAGAGGCTCCCTCCACTTCTGGACTGATATGTTTAGCATCTCTCATATGCATGCATAAGTTACTTAATATCTTGATTCATTGCTGTTGTTATGGACTAGACCAACCCCCCTATAAATATATCAAGGAGATGGCCTAGACCCTAACCTTTTTTATTTTTAAGGCAAGTGTAAGGTGTTGTGTTCCAGATGTAATTCACTTGGTTATTTTTCTTAGCTTTAAGAAAAATACATTCTTTATTTACTCTACAGTTAAAATACAAACAAAATAAAGAAGATTTAATTTAAATGTTAATATTGGAAAGCTTATGTAACTACTAAACAGCAACTGTATAGTAATATAGTAACATCCTATAAACACACCCATGGCAAAGGTGAATTCAGTAAAATAGATTGTCTTACATGCAATCTAGTCCAGGATGAAAGAGCATGAAGAGAAAATTCTGGCAAAGAGAGAGAACTCAAGCATTTTGCTGTAACAGGGAGAGATGTATGGTAGCTTCAAAACCCCAACAACTACAGAAAGCTAATCTTAACCCTTGATCCAAGGGAGCCTGACTCAAACTGTTCATACTGCTTGTACTGTTCCAACTTTTAAAAAAACCCAAGACCCCACAGACTGTTTACTTTATTGGTTTGGCTGATAGGTGTCCACTCAGCACCTCTGTCTTAACCTCCTTTTGCAAACAAATGGACAAAATACACCTCTTAAAGCCATAGTATTGTTTTACTAAATAGAACATAGATTTGTATGCTAGCTGTTTTGTGCATTCAATACCCATGTAACATTTATGTATAATCTTGATGTAATGCTTTTGGTATTAGGACTTGCAAATGACTTGTCATGATATCCCAAATTCACCTCTGTACAGCCAAAATGAATTAATTTTTTCATGTACTTCTTCAGTACTTTCAGGCCATCCTGTAGAATGATCTCCTGTAACTTTTGTTAATGGCTTTACTTCAACAGTTGACAATTGCAAGGCTTAAAATGCAGAGCATAATTCTATTAAACCCTCATATGTACAGATACTGCATGGAGTTAATATCATTCCTGCTACCTGCCTATAAAATATTTACATGGAAGATCTTGCATCTAAAACATTGATTAATTATACCCCAAGCATTTCTGGGATTTGTTCCCTTATTATAAATCTTCGAGTAAAAAATGAGGTCTGCAGATGCTGGAGATCACAGCTGCAAATGTATTTGCAGCCCTTATTATAAATGTCAAATATTAAAATTATCTGTAGCATTTCAGTCCTCATTTCTTTTAGTTACAGCTCTACTTTCATATGTTGCCTGTGACCTGAATCTAAATAGTCTTACTAACTTGTTAACAATGCTTTCTCCATTTTCTGTCATGTCACAAATTGCAACCTTTGCACTACAAAACACTGCTGCAAAGGAATAATTTTCTAGGAATTTTTCTTAGAGTTTCTGACAATTGTTCGAGCTGTGTATATTTGTCCACAAATTTAACTCTGGTCAAATTAGAAGTCATTCCATGCTTGAGACTTTGGCAAATATCAATAACTTAAGTACCAGCACTGGCTGGGTTGGGGGGGGAGGAGGGGGTCTAAATGAAATTCCTGCAGTCTTGCCTACTGAATTCCATTAGGTACTCTTCAACATTACTGGCATATCTTTCCAAATTTGCCAAAAATCTGACGTTTCATCTGCAGTCAGTAAATCATCTTTTTGATAAATTTTATTCATGTTAAAAAAAGGAAGTTAACATTTTGTCCAAACCTTTCTCCATGTTAAAATGGTCAGACTCCAATTCCAAAAAGAAACCTTAGCTCTTATCTTGTTCCTGGATGATAACAAATGTGTTAAGGCTAAACCTTGTTTCCTCTTTGTTAAAGAGGTAATCACAAGTCCTTCAATCTTCCACGGATCATAAGGCTCATTTTCAGAAATCTTTATATTTTGACTCAACAATCTTCTGCTGCTAATGTCCCTATCAGCTGTTAATTTGAAATTTAAATTTCTCTTTAAAAGTTATGAGTCTTTATGTGAATCATAACACCTTCCAATAGATTCTCAATTCAAGTACTTTCTCTTATAGTTTGTCCACAGGTTCATCATTCTCGTGAATAGTCGGATGGTGGGTGTTGGGAGGTGGGGTGATGAGCAGTGGCAGGAATCGGGTTGCGGGGGTCTGTGGGGAGTGGGGATGAGGAGGTAGGTGGGGAGAGAGGTAATGGAAAGAGGTGGCTAAGGGAAGGGTGGGAAGTGGGATGGGGGGAGTGGGGAAATGTAGGGTGAAGTTTGAGCAGAAACAAGGGTGGAATATTCTGATTTCCGACCTTGGTCAAGGGTTGCAAATCTTTTTATTAGTCTAATTTAAATTTATAGTTTTTTTTTCCAAGAAGTGGCTTAAGATTTTGTTAATTTCTTCTATGTGCTTCCCGTAGCAACGCCTGATGGACAAACTTCAATCATGAAGCAAATGGAGAAATGGCAAATTGGTGAACAGAAGATGACGGGCAGGAGTAGGAAAAGCATTTGCTAAGAACAGATTATGAGCAACAATGCAAAGATTGCAGCTTACCTTCTGAACAAGCTGTAATGAGATTTCTGCTATTTTGCCCCTCTATAAAATATCAATATCTCTTTGAAGTTCTGCACTATCTCCTCAAATTTTACAATTTTCCCAAGTTTTGTGTCATCCACAAGCTTTAAAATTGTCTCCTGCACATCAAAATTGTTGATATATTTTCATTTATATCTACTAGGAAGAGTAGGGAGGCACAATTCTGATTCAATTTCCAGCCCCAAACATACTCATTAGTCATTACTCTCAGATTCTAATCAATCAATCAAGTTTGTATCCACATCACGGCTGACCTTTTTATTCATGACATATAACTTACCTCATAGATTTGTTGTGCAGCATAATATAGAAAGCTCTAGTAACTGAGTTTAATTATTATTTCTGCTGACATCATGGCCTGGGCAGCATAGGTAAAGACAGATGTAAAATATTCACTTAATAACTCATGCCTCTTGCCTTAAAGTGTAGTTCCCCTTTCTGGTCCTGAGTCAGTCCTACTCCACCTTTCACTACTGATGTGCTGATAGAAGACTTTGGGATTCCTCTTGTTAGCTCCAGTCGTTTTACATGATCTCACCCATGTATTTAGCTTGGTTAGCTATCTATGACCTGTAATTCTCCTGAATAAAATCTAGAAATGTTTGTCTCTTACTACCTCTTACACTACCACTATCTTATTCCATATATGGCTAATTAAAACCCCCATCATAAGTACTGTCTGTTTACAACTCTGTAATTTTCTTGAAGATTTGTTCCTCTATAGCCTTTCCACAGCTGGTGATCTGTGTGTTACAGTGTGCAATGTAATTGCATCCATCTCTGCAACTTACACTCTCTCTACCTTCAACATTCCTGCATCTGTGTAAAAAGATTGCGTTAATATTTTGAGTCCAAAGACTCTACCTTCTTCAGATTTTCAGCATCCACAGTATTTTTCTTTTATATTACTACTTTAGAAGTCCATCTAGCTAACTTTCTAAACAACTCTTTAAATTCTGATTGCAGGACCATATCCCGCTTCCGACCTGTGTCATTAATACCAATGAGGGTCATGATCTCTAGCTTTTTGACCTCCCCAGGCAAAAAGTTCTGCAGCTGTTCTGTGTAATCCCTGACCCGAACATCAAGCAGGCAAATCATCCTGGAGTCACATTGATGCCATGATTGCTGAAATACCAGTGTGATCCCCTAACTAAAGAATCCTCAATCAATTCTGCCCTTCCAGTCTTCTTCCTCCCTTCCTGTACAGCTGAGCTACCTGTGATGCCAAGGGTTTGGTTCCTTCAGGAATCCATCACCCTCACTGATATTCAGAATGGAAAACCACTTAGTGAGTGGAACTCTGGGGATTCCTGCACTATCTGCCTGCTTCTCTTGGACTGCCTGGCGATTATCCATTCCCTACTTGCCTGTTTTACCCCTTAAGTACAGTGTAATCACCTCTCTGAATGTGCTATCCTTATAATTCTCTGGCTCAAGGATGGACCTCAGTGACTCCAGCTGCTGCTCAAGCTCTGAAACATAGAGTTCAAGCTTGTGTAGACTAGCACGGAATCAACCAGGTCACCAGAAGCATCTGTGATTTTCCACACATCATTGGATTGATATCCCATTTGCCCACTGCCCAGCCTCCAATCTTCCCTTAACATGTACTTTTAACTTGCTTGTCTTACTGTAACTTTAATTACTTTAACCTCACTCTTACAGTATTAGCTACAAGCTGATGATTAGCAAAATGTGGTATTTCTTTGCTCTTATCCACAAATCGGCTCCCTCTCCTATGCCTACAAATTCTTCCTTCTCTGTGCAAGATTAGAAATTTGGTTTTTCAAAATTACAGAACTGAAACACAGATCCCAACAACAACTATTCAACAACCAATCAAGTCATATCTGTGTAACATCAATGTTATACAATATTTTCTTCTCGTATTTTATCTGGAATCCTCTCTCTCTCTCTCTCTCGATTTTAGGTGTCTCTGAGTCCTCCTCTTTCTACTCATGTGATGCTGTTGACTATCTCTGGGCCCTCTTCTTTCTTATTCATCTAAGGAAACTGCTTCCTGATGTGACAAAGTGTGTAGTATGTATTATTGTTTTTGGAATTTTGATTGCTTTCAAGCAGATTGATGTGAGTCAGTTATGAAAAGGTTTTATTAAAAATTAAAAAAGGCCTGCAACTCATCATGGAGTAGAAAAATTCATCATTGTTCAAAAATATTATGATTGCAGGCCTCAGTGAAGTTAATGAAACCATGTTTATATAGTAAAGGACACATAGAGTAAAAATATTAAGGCCATTAACTTTATTTTCAGTTCAGTTCAGAAAATCAGGGATTGAGTTCAGAAGCAAGGTCTTCAGTTCAGTACAGACGACACCAAAGCTGAGTTCAGAACTTCATTTTAGTTCCTCTCCCAGTAAGAGTTATTCCTGTTCAGTTCAGGGAAACCAGCCACCCCGGCAGAAATTTCTAGTTTGTGAAGCTTCCAGGTCAGGAGAGTTTGAACTGAAAGCTGCATGTCCTTGGGACCTAGAACATTTAGGCTTTCAGATTTGTGAAGAGTTTCCAACAGCAGACTCGGAAAGAAATCATCAAACGGTCTCCACAGTGCAGTTTGAAGAAGCTAGAAAGAAGTCAGTGAAGTAGAAACGGAAACAGTTGAGATGTGGGTGTAATTTCTCTGGGCTTGACACTCTAATGGGTGATATTGTGAAACATGTTGAAACTTTGCTGTGATGTTTTAATATCGTTCTAACTCTAGTGTGTATGTATTTGCAGCTTCATTTACTTGTTTTTCTTTTAGTGTAATAAACTTACATTCAATTATTTTAAAAAAGATCTGCAGTCTTGTGTGGATATGTTTCAGTCATTCACCACTAGGTTAATGAACAAAAATATCAAACCTATGATCTAATAAGCCAGTGTTCATTCTGAAATCTTATTTTGTTCAGTATTGCCATCAGCTAGGATTGTCACACTAACCACCAATCTTGTTTTATGGCAATGGCCTTTTACAAGATAAAACTTTCAAAGCAACATTATAACTGCTGCTTCCTGGAGTCTATATTTGAGTAGTAGCATGCATGGGAGTTAGATTGTCTAAAAACTCTGAAGATATAGATCTTCCATGTCCATAAAATCAGTGCTAATGTATTGTTTTAGTTCACCTGACAGCTCTCCTAAAATATATTCATTCAAATCTAGTGAATCTTGCTTTTTAGCAGAATAAATAGTTGTTGAAGGATGGCATTATGCAACTGATGCCGTTATCTACCACACTAACCAAATTTGTCATTTCTTCCCCTCCTACTCCATGCCTCACAGAAAGAATATGGAGACGGAGGTTCAGGAAGGACAAAAAGAAATAAGAACTTTTTTCAGAAATGAGATCAGAGGATGGTCAACTCAGATGGAATTTGAAATCAAAAATGATGAGTCACTCAATGCAAACATCAAAGCAATAAAAAAAGGGCAGAGGTCTTGGAGAAAAGTTTACAAGGTGGATTTTGGGTTCTGATAAGGAATGAGAATTTTGAAGAAGGTGAAAGGTGTGGAACAAAGTGAAGTGTTCAGAACAGGACAAGCCAGAGTAGTGGGAGAGATCAAAGTGTCATTAAAATGCTTTTTGTCATTTACATAAATGATTTGGATGCGAGCATAAGAGGTACAGTTGGTAAGTTTGCAGATGACACCAAAATTGGAGGTGTAGTGGACAGTGAAGAAAGTTACCTCAGATTACAACAGGATCTTGATCAGATGGGCAAATGGGCTGAGAAGTGGCAGATAGAGTTTAATTCAGATAAATGCGAGGTGCTGCATTTTGGGAAAGCAAATCTTGGCAGGATTATGCACTTCATGGTAAGATCCTAGGGAGTGTTGCTGAACAAAGAGACCATGGAGTGCAGGTTCATAGCTCCTTGAAAGTGGAGTTGCAGGTAGATAGGATAGTGAAGAAGAAGTTTGGTATGCTTTCCTTTATTGGTCAGAATATTGAGTACAGGAGTTGGGAGGCCATGTTGCGGCTGTACAGGACATTGGTTAGGCCACTGTTGGAATATTGCATGCATTTCTGGTCTCCTTCCTATCTGAAAGATGTTGTGAAACTTGAAAGGGTTCAGAAAAGATTTACAAGGATGTTGTCAGGGTTAGAGGATTTGAGCTAGAGGGGGAGGTTTAACAGGCTGGGCTGTTTTCCCTGGAATGTCAGAGGCTGAGGGGGTGACCTTATAGAGGTTTACAAAATTATGAGGGGCATGGAAAGGAAAAGACCCCAGTCTTTTCCCTGGGGTCGGGGTATCCAAAACTAGAGGGCACAGGTTTAGGGTGAGAGGGGAAAGATATAAAAGAGACCCAAGGAGCAGCTTTTTCACGCAGAAAATGTATGGAATGAGCTGCCAGGGGAAGTGATGGAGGCTGGTACAATTGCAAAATTCAAGAGGCATTTGGATGGGTATATGAATAGGAAGGGTTTGGAAGGATATGGGCCGGGTGCTGGCAGGTGGGACTAGGTTGGGTTGGGATATCTGGTCGGCATGGACAGGTTGGACCGAACGGTCTGTTTTCATGCTGTACATCTCTATGACTCTTATGTGACACACGACCACCACTCAAAAGGCAGGTGAAAATATTCAGTCAGGAGTAATCCATTTCCACCCATCAGCCAAGTTTCACCTAAATTCAAGATGTTCATATAATCATCCACAATAGCTGCTGTGGTAAACAAAGCCCTGTTTTTGATAGAGTGGGCATTTGGTAAGAAAATGTAAAGGGTCTGATTGTACATCAGTTATCATCAACCATGGAGGCAATGATGGGTGAAGTGTGATGACAGGAAGCTAAGCATCCAAGTTACACTTGAAATGGAAAGATTGGAACGCAAGGATAGTTGGTGCTGTAGTTGGTGATGAGCCAGTGCTGGGAGTATAATTGGGCCTTCTCGAGGATAGAGAGGCAAAGAGAAGATCATTGTGCATTTAGCTAAGAATTAGAGCAAAAAAGTAGAGAAACAGTATTCAGCTAAGGAAATTCAGGGGAAAAAAAGCTCCTGAGGAGAAATGAAGACTGGAATGGCTAGGTGACCAAATAAAACCCCCAATAAAACAGTTTTCTACCCTGGGGATTGTAAATGATTTGAAAAGGTTTTGTGTTGCAATCATGACTTATAATCTTTTTTGCTGCATACACACAAATACTTGTGCAAATCTCAAAACAAATCATGATCCAAATATTTCAACTCCATCAAAATGAGGACTAAATGAGATATTCTTGTTACAGTTATGCAATTCCAGTCCTTGGTGGTACAAAAATTGTTCTAAGCAGTTTTTTTTAGATCATCGGCCCCTGCAAAGTATGATCAAACGTTCCTGCTCAGACTGTTCTTCGTACTTGTGTGCTTCTTAGCTGTAGCTTAGTAGGTAGCACAACTACTTACAGGTTGTGGATTCAAGTCCCACTCCAGAGATCAGAACAAATACAATGTGTTGGAGGTGACCTTTTCAGGATAAGATGTTAAATGGAGGCCCCCAACAGCCCCTTCTGTTGGTCATCAAAGATCCCTTGGCAGTATTCCAAACAGAGGGTGAGTTATTCCTGATGTCTTAGGCAATCTGTATTGCTCAAATCAGTATCACAAAATATGGATTATCAGGCCATTGCTGTTCATGGGAGTTTCATGTGTGCAAACTGGCTGCTACTCTTCCTACATTACAGTAGTAACTGTACTTCAACAGCAGTTCTTTGGCTAAAGCACTATTTCTTTATCTCTTTAAAAAAACATGAGGCATACTACAGTTAAAATTAGAGACATAAGAAATGGTTGAGTTGTAGCATTTTATTAGGTTGTTGTACAAAGTTCTGCAGCATGGTATGCACTGTACCAACATCTTAACCCCCTCCCCAACTCCCTGATTCAAATCACCACCATTGAAAGCTACATTTGTTCAGTTTGTTGGTGCAGTATAATAAAATCAATATATCCAAGAAGTCTATTTGTACACACACAATCTTGCATTTTCATTTTGTTTACACTTTTACAAGGGCTCAACAGTCTGATTAAAACACAAATAACTCCACAAATGGATTTTTATTGGACTAGGCATCATCCTGTAGTTAAATCTCCACTCTTGCATTGGTCAAAGTTGAATAGGTGCAGATCTCTGGTCAAAGGTGCTCTCTCTCTCCTTTCATGAGTAAGGGTGGTCATAATGCAATGCCACAGTTTGAGAACATCATTACAAATTTTGGGTGTCCTTCAGTAGCACAGGTCTGGCCACTTCCAGAAAGTCCAGCTTGGGATCCAGAGAATGACTAAGGCTCTCCAAGACCATGAAAGCAAAAATGATGGAGACCAGGTTACTTTCCACCTTGACCTGGAGTTGAGAGAAGAATACAAACAATGATGCAGTCACATTTTAATTGATCAAAAACATGGATTTCCACATGTCATCAAACTCAGAGTTTCACTTTACCTTGTGTGCAAACAGTGTCTCCAAAACCTGAGACAGTAAACCTGCAACATGGAGCTGAGAAAATAAGAGGGGAAAAAAACATTTAAAATTGATCAGCCAACAAACAAACATCTTTCCTTCTTCCTCATCAACTGGTCCCATCAGCACACTTTCCATTCTATCTGACAGCAATCTAGTGATTAAAATAAACCACACAACTGTAGTATTCCATGGAGTCACTTCACCTGGGGACAAATATGTAGAAATCACCATTATGACGACAAATACATTAACTGGATATTTCTATTAAACCTTTGAATATCTTTACAATGAACATTTCTTGCATGACAATGCTGAATTATATCAGTATTATTATAATGCAGCCTTAACCAAGGAATGTCAATGTGCTAATACCTCTCCCAGAGAATTTGTCTTCTTCCTGGCTTCACTGAGGAGATTTTTTATTTCAGATTTAAAAAGTTGTATGTCCGGACATTCATTGGCTCTGGACCGAGTCAGGAGTAATTCTGCAACTTGTTCTCCCTGAAAATAAAACAGCGTGCAGTATTACACAATATGAAGCCAAACTCCAGGTAAATTTAGTACACTTATCTTTGTTGACATGCAATTTGACCACCTACGCCCAACACACTGCTTCTCTGGATAAAAACTCAAATTAAGAATGAGGAAAGCAGAAATATAGTTTTAAAAATGAATAGGAAACTAACCTGGATGCAACGACCTAAAGAGGAAAACTTAATGAATACAAGGTACTGAACAGTCACCACGGTTACAAAGTACAAAATCAAATACACAATTCAACTGTTAAATATTTAGTGGTAGAATTAATGAAATGACTTTGATACCGCTACTAAACCCCATCAGCAAATATCAATAAAATTTATCAAAATCAGTTAATCTCAGCAAGAAGCAGCTTTTAACTTTGTCTGGACCAAGAAAGGGCCATGAGGCCCACAGAGCCACTCAGTGAAGAATACCTTTATCCTTAAAGGAAGGCACTCTCATAAGCAAATGATAAATGAATTTATGCCTTCCTGTTAACTAATGCCCTATGCCACTGATATCACATATAAGGTAGGGTTGGAATGCACAGCTTCCAATTTTGGCAGAGCATGATAACCAATATATTTACTCAGGATGTGTCTCATGATTTGATATCCAAATAATACAATTTTATGTTAAATGTTTGCAGGAGGAAACTGAAAATTCTACATTAAAGAGGATTGAAGTAATAAATTATTTGTCGTATGTAAAAAGCAAACTTGAAATTCTCAAGTTAGATCAAAAGTAAAATAAAATAAAAACACACGATTACAAGAGTTGATTGACCTACATTTTGCAGCACTTCCCTTATCTGGTCTTTTGGGGATGGAATGGTACATACAGAGGAAGAAGAATTCACATACTCTTACCTGCCCTTCAATTAAAGCGGTGAAGACAGCCTTGAAATTATGCACGTCAGATGGATGGAGTTCAGTAACAATGCCAGTATCTAGAAGAATAAGCTTTAATGGGCATTGGGAATGATGCACATTAACAATTAGCGTATCACATAAGTCTACAATCGTCGTCTTGTCATCATTTTGTAAATGAAATTGATTAGCCCCCTGGATGGAAATATTTCTAGAGTGAAGGTCTCCATGAATAAAGTTATCCACAAACACCTATGGAGAAAAATAATATTTCAACAGGGAACAATGTCACAATAACACAGAAAACTAAACGTCTTTTTCAGAATCATTAATTTGCTGTACTTGAAAAAGTACAGCACCTGATGTAGATCATTCAAAGATGTAGTTCATCATTCTCCTCCTGCATCTCTTCCCCCAATTCCATTTTCTCTGAACTCCTCCTATTCATCACATCCCCTCCTTTTCTTCCTCTCATAAGTCGCTTTATTCACCACCTGATAAAGAGGCAGCGCCTCAAAAGCTAGTGCTTCCAAATAAACCTGTTGGACTATAACCTGGTGTTGTGTGATTTTTAACTTTGTACTTGAAAAAGACTGTTATCACAATTTGAGACAAAACAATGTTCCTTCTATCGGTTGGCTCTTCCTCCCTTGAGACTGTGTTTATTTATGACCTAACTCTAGGGAAGCACTTCTGGCACATTTGAATGCCAGTCACTGATTAAAGTAACAGGTGCTTCGAAATGTTTTCTGTCACTTTGAAAGTAATTATAATTGTCTTCTTAATAACAAAACCAGTAATGGAAAAAATGCAGCTATGTCAAAGAGCAACCCTTTGAGTCTAGCCAAATAGTTACTCAAGCAGTCAATACAAGATATCTAGGAATGACAGTCTTTCTACAGCAACTGTGGAGTTTCATCATTGGTAAAAATCAATAAAATAAATTTTAAAAAACATTATTGATTCCAGGGCTTGTAACAATGATTCTCAGATTAGGAGACCAATTATCTGCCAACTAAGCTAGCCAATTTGTGTAGGAATTAAGCTGCAGTGTTAAACTGTTCTTTTTGCATCATTAAACTGTTTGACAGCAAAGTGACATGGATCCACCAACTTGCATGCACAGAGGCGGCAGTGAGGGCTGAGAACAAACACAACTGCTCTTGATGCCTTTACTGTCCACAGGACCACTTACCCCCAACTTATTGCACTGTACTTCCTTTAAGACCCGAGATCATATCCTGCCCTGGTTTCTGTTCTCTCATTGACACTAACAGCAAATTTGCATCAGTTTTTGTGTATGATCACATAGCAACTTCTCTGAGCCTTAGCTGCTTCACTCTACTCATTACTTCTTTTCCCTGTGACTCCGCATCAATGCCCCATTGTTTCCTATGCTTTTCCTAATCCCATACACTTTCTTTGCCTGTCTTGCCCCAAACAGCTTCTTCCCCTCCGCCAATCTTCAGGTTTGCTTATCTGCCCTATCTCCTCACTCATCCATACCCTTTGTCAACCCATTCCCCAACTTGGCTCATCTTTCTCCTCCTGCATCACTACCCTAATTTCATTTTCTCTGAATCTCTCCTATTAAATCACATTCCTTCCTTTTCTTCCTCTCATAATCCCTTTTATTCACTCCCTTATCACCTAACTATCCAACAATCACTCATTCAATAGGTCTGTGAGCGGCCTTGAATTCCCATGTCCAGTGCCACTCGAGATTGATTATTTGTTATTTTAAAATTGGACATTGTTATTCCTAAAACACCATAAGCACCCAACTTGGTATAAACACCCTGTGGCTCACCATAAGCAACACCATAAGAGACATTATTAGAATGTATTAAACTGCTGAGTCTGTTTGATTTGTGTTTCTCTTAATTATGACACTTGGTACATTGTAGACAAACAGTTGCATGTATGTCTGCAGTTTATCTCAATCACTATTGTGGTGGTGGTAATGCCTGCTGTTCTTTCTTCTGATTGTACTGTAACCTTTGATAAACAAGAATACAAGAGTAGATGAGTCATTGAAGCAAGAGGGAAGGGAAGAATCGGTACAGAGTAAGGAAGGCAAAAAGAGAGTATGGGCTTAGGGAAAGGATGGGAAGCAATGAGGGTGATATGGAATAATAAATGAAGGAAATTATATGTTACTTTGCTTCCACTGCACCCTACACCTGTTGTACATTAAAGGAGTGTTCAGTGTACTCCGATTAATTTTGAGCAATACAAATGATACGAACATTTTATATTAAGCACACAAACACATTAATAAAAAGGTGTTGCATTCTCCCAACATGTTATGCAGTGAATCAAACAGACCACAAAAAAAATCCAGTTTAACTTCAGGCCTATGCTGGTGAAAATTATTCAATTGGTCTTACAGTTCCTGAGCTAGGGACAAAAAGGAAAATCAATTGAGGTGATTCTTAAGAGAAAACACTTGCATGTTAATGGACAAGCGCTGATTTTGTGATGCCACTGTTAAACAACCTGGCGACACTCAATTAAAACAAAGATCTGCAGATGCTAGAGATTTGAAAATGAAAACAGAAATTGCTGGAGAAACTCAGCAGGTCTGGCAGCATCTATGGAGAGAAAACAGAGTTCCTTTTTGAGTTTGGTGACTCTTCATCAGAAGAGTGGTCATACACAATGCCCAGTTACAGATACAAGCAGCAGGGGAAGTACTTATTGCAGTATGAGTCAGTAATTTTAAGTCAGGTAAAGTGTTGTGCTTAGAAAATGCTTAATGGGTTATTATTAATAGAGGCACAGGTGCAGCTCTCTGTACAGCCTGTTTTTACATATGCAATTGTAATTGTCTGGTCCAATTAATCAGTACTTCTCATATTCTCCCTTTACATACTGTTGAACAACATACTAAATATTGTGTGGACCCTCTCCTCCCATCATTTTCAGAGCCTATGACCATTTGCCCAGAGTTACCATCTTCAGCAGCATCTCCACCCCAACTCTTGCCAACTTCTGTTTCAGTACGTAAGGTACATCCTTTGCCAAGTACATTGAGATGGGTTCATTCTCCTAAACACAAAGAACACAGAAAAGTTAGACTCTCACTGTCCCTTGTGATTGTATACAGTAGCATTTAATTAAATGTTGAGTGTTCTGAATTCCCTGTCCAGACTCTAAAATATCAGTTTATTGGTCAAACAGTTGTTTTGTATGCGATATTGAGCCAGGGCTATTACTGCTGCAAAAAACTTACACATTCCCAGTGTAAATAAAGGATGATGTGAAATATAAAATAAGATTCTGTAGTAACCATGCGCTGAGGGGACAGAGGATGATGGTGGAGGGGTGCTTTTTGAACTGGAGGTCTGTCACCAGCAGTGTTCCACAGGAATCAGTTCTGGGTTCTCTTTTGTTTGTCATTGATATAAATGATTTGCAGAAGAATATATAAGAGGCATGGCTACTATGTTTGCGGATGACACCAAAATTGGTGGCATAGTAAACAGTGAAGAAGGTTTTCTAAGATCACAAAGGGATCTTGATGAAAGGGGTCAATGGGCTGAAAAACAGCAGATGGAGTTTAATCTGGACAAATGTGAGGCATTGCAATTTTGTATAACAAACATTGGTAGTGCTTATACAATTAATGGTAGGGCCTTGGGTAGTGTTGTAGAACAGAGGGACTTAAGGGTGCAGATACATAATTCTTTGAAGTGTGTGTCACGTATAGACAGGGTGGTTAAAAACACGTTTGGCACACTCACCTTATTGCTCAGTCCTTTAGAGTATAGGAGGTGGGAAGTCATGTTGAGGTTGTGCAGGACATTAGTGAAGCCTCTTCTGGAACACTGTGTCCAGTTCTGGTCACCCAGTTATAGAAAGTATGTTATTAAGCTGGAGAGGGTTCAGAAGAGAGAGTTACCAGGATGTTGCTGGGAATGGAAGATTTAGTTATAAAGAAAGACTGGATAGGCTGGACATTTTCACTGGAGTGCAGGACGTTCAGGAGTGACCTGATAGAAGTTTATAACTTAATGAGAGATATAGATAGAGTTAATGGTAGTTGTCTTGTCCCTAGGATGGAGGATTTCAAGACGAGGAGTCACATTTTTAAAGTGAGAGGAGAGGGATTTTAAAAAAGACAGGAGAGGCAAATTTTTTCAGAAAAATGTTTTGCATGTGAAATGAATTTCCTGAGGAAGTGATGAATGCCGCACAATTACGTTTAAAAGACAATTGGATAGCTACATGAATAGGAAAGGTTTAGAGGGATATGGACCAAGAGCAGGCAGTTGGGGCTAGTTTAGTTTGGGATTATGTTTGACATGGACTAGTTGGACCGAAGGGTTCGTTTCTGTGCTGTATGACTATGACTTTAAAGCACACATCTGTCTTAGAACATAGAGGAGAAATGCTCCCAACAAACTCACCGTACAGCTACCTATACATTCTCCAACGCACAAGATGACAGGACTGCAAGAACTAGAAAACGTTTTTGACCTCAGTTGGTTTATCCTTTTCTTTTGGAGAGACATTGCCCAACTTTGTCTTTCTGGGCAGCATAAGCTCCCTCTTTCCAAAGAGAAACTGCTGCCCAGAATAATTTTCCAATCAGACATGAAAAGCCAATAGGCCTGCCAGAATGATACTTCAAAAATTATTTTTTAAAAAGAATCATAATATATTGGGGTAAATGTTAACCTTTACTGCACTGTGGCAATCTGAGAGCACCCCACCCTCAGGTTCATTACAAGCACCTTGAAACTTAATTCGATTGAAACCAATGGAATGATAATTAAGGCGGGGTTGGGTCACAATGTGCTCCATTACAACAAGCTCTCCTCTCCTCACTGTTTGATCACGCAGCATTGCCCTTTGATGTGAAGGCCACTGCTTGTCACTGGCCACTTGGGTGTTTCTTTGCTTCCAGGTGGTGGAATTGAATAAAACTTTGTGCACCTTGTGTCTTTCACTGTGTCTCACACCTGCACACACACACTATGGGTGCTGGGGAAAAAATAAGCACTACCGCAGATAGGCAGTAGTATGGGAAAAGAAAAAAAGAAATAGGAAAAGAAAAAGCTCTACCCTCCTCCAGATTACCTTCCATGCTGTGAACATGATGTAAGTTTACCATACACGACACTTCCAGAACTACACTGTGCGTTCAAAGAGTTTTTTGATATTTCCTTAACCCATTCTATATACCACCTCATACTTCTTCTCCTGTCTCAGGTGTACATTTTCTAAGCATTTGACAATATTTATCTTAATTGTTCCAGTTTCTTATAGGCCTGTATGTTCATGAATACAAATACATTCAACTTCATATTACTCAGTTGTCTAGGAATAAAAGGTCCATTCTAAAGGTTGTTGAGAGATAATTATTTGGAAGCTCTTTTTGCAGCTAAACTCATATATCTTATTTCTGAGGCAAAGATTATTACGTGCTAGGATTTGTAGTTAATGCATTCCGAAGAAGCGAAAAATTTTCAGGACCACCACTTCTAGGACCTCTGAAGTTTCACCTGTGTTATGGCCTAGTAACAAAACTGAATTTCTGTCTATTGAGAAACTGAGGCCATTTCAACCTTATCTTTCCAACCTCTGTTAATTAATATGTTTTTGTGTAAAATTACAGCAGATTAAATGATGTCACTTAAATTTGATATGCTTGCAATATTAAGAATTCTCAGGAGAGACTGGAATTTTTGAACAAACATGCCTGTATGCACTTTAATCACATTCCTAACCAGATGTTTTAAAATTTCAATTTATCAGGCATGTTACCATTTCATGTAATTCCCAAGTTCTTCCATGCGAGTAATCTTTTTTTGGGCTGTTATATTAGGTGTCATTTCACACATGATCAGCTGCTAAATACTAGTGTTCCACGGAGAAATCATTTTTCCAACCGTCAGCTTCCTTCAAGAGCTTTGATGTTCCACTGTAGTCTTTCAATTGTCATTTAATTGCCATAACTTCATTCTTTTGAACTGCAATAGATTCAAGGCTGGGTGAACAAATTGCAAAGAACGTTCCTGCACTATGTGTCAATAAATAGCTAGTGATGCAATTGTCATATGTTCGTTTATTCATTTACATTCGACATTAGATGCAAAATCAAAAGTAGGCCATTCAACCCATCCAGTCTGATCTGCCATTCAATAAAATTTTGGCTGATTTGATAAATCTCAATTCCACTTTCCTATCTTTTCTCCATATCCCTTGAGTTACTTAATGATTAAAAATCTGCACATCTCCGCCTTGAGTTGGACTGGGGTGGACAAAGTTAAAGATTACCCAACACCAGGTTATAGTCCAACAGGTTTATTTGGAAGCACTAGTTTTCGAAGCGCTGCTTCTTCATCAGGTTGGTTACGGAGCAGAATCATAAGACACAGACTTTTTAGCAACAGGATTGCAATGCCATGGAATGTAATATTAAAAGCTAGATTTGTTTAATATTACATTCCATGGCATTCAATCCTGTTGCTATAAAGTCTGTGTCTTATGTTCTGTTCCATAACTACCTGAAGAAGCAGTGCTTTGAAAGCTTGTGATTCCAAATAAACCCATTGCACTTTAACCTGGTGTTGTGTGATTTTTAACTTTGAGTGTACTAAATGGCCTAGCCTTGAAAACCCTCTGCAGTCAAGAATTCCACAGATTTGGAATCCTCTGGAGAAAACAAAGATCTTCTCATCTTTGACATAAGTGTGTAACACCTTATTCTGATATTATGCCCTCTGGTCCTAGAATTTCCAACAAGGGGAAACAAACTTTCCATACTTAGCCTGTCAAGTTTCCGAATAACCTTACAGATTTCGGGAAGGAACCTCTCATTCATCTATATTACAATGAGTAAAGGCACAATCTAATCAACTTCTCCTCTGTATCTGGTATCCGTCTATCTGGTTTGCCACTAATCCCAATACATCTTCCCTTAAATAAGGGGGACAAAACTGTTCACTGTATTCCAGCTGTGGTCTGACTAGAATGGAATTAAGTCAAAGTTCATCTTTTCTCCTGCAGTTAAATTCTCATATCTATTGCCTTTATATTTCACTGTTGTGGTGCCTTCATAGTCTTACCAGACCATAGAGGCTTCTCTTATTAGAGAGAGGCGACTGGTGGTGATTTAATCTGAGGACCACCAGATCTCAGGCAAGTGAAGAGATTGAGAAGGAGAGTCCTTTATGGTAACCTCAAACCGGTGATGGGAATTGAACCTACACTGTAGGCATCACACTGCTCTCCAATACGACAATCCAACCAACTGAGCTAAACCATGTTTTACAATGGCTATCAAATTACAATCCTGTTTCACCCAGTTCCAACAACAAATTTCAGCAACAACTTGTAGTTTAAAAAAATACCTCAAATGTTTCAACCAGAATTGTTCTTGTGACAAACGGCCTGAGGGGTATTGGAAACTTGACTGATTCCATATTCTGAAAATTCTCTCGGAACTTCTCCATATTCTTTGCTTCATGGCGCAAGTCAATCTGTCGGGTAATGCCAGGAAACAGTGTTTAGTTTAGATAAATGCTGTCTGAGTTGAACTATAGAAGGAAGTAATTTCTCACTAGCTAATCCAATAACTTAAAAAAAATCACAAGACACTTTTTAACCTGAGACAAATCATCAATATTAAAAACAGAAAACTTTAAATTCCATTAAAGAAAATTACAGGAAGAAATATTATTATTAGATTTTTAAAAAATTATTAGATTCCTTGTAGTGTGGAAATAGGCCCTTCAGCCCAACCAGTCCACACCGACCCTCTGAAAAGTAACCGACCCAGACCCATTTTCCTCTGACTAAAGCACCTAATACTACGGGCAATTTAAAATGGCCAATTCACCTGACCTGCACATCTTTAGACTGTAGGAGGAAACCGGAGCAGCCAGAGGAAACTCACACAGACACAGAGAGAATGTGCTAACTCCACATTCCTGGTGCTGTGAGGTAGCAGTGCTAACCACTGAGCCACCGTGCTGGGAAAGCAAGCACTAATTCTGCACTGTTAATTCGAGGTTTTGTTCTCCATTTGTACTTACTCTATAGTATTGCTACAAAATTAGTCGGAGGTGACCATGATTAACATCAAATGTAGCCAGTCTCACATAACTACGGCATTTACAAAAGCAGCAGGCAAAACAGCTAATCGAACTTCCAGTTAAGTTCTTTAAGAGCTTAAAATTAAGTTAAAAATCACACAACACCAGGTTATAGTCCAACAGGTTTAATTGGAAGCACACTAGCTTTTGGAGTGACGCTCCTTCATCAGGTGATAGTGACTATAACCTGGTGTTGTGTGATTTTTAACTTTGTACACCCCAGTCAACACCGGCATCTCCAAATTCAAATTAAGTGATTGACTGTCAACCCATGAGTAGGTCTCTCTGAGAGAAAATACTTTACAGTTAATTGTAGGATTAAAATAAGCATTTTCTTCTAATCATTCTGAATCTTACGGTTACACTTGTTTTCAGTTGCAATGCAGGATGATGAGTCCAATGGAGTTCACTAAATGTTTGTGTGATCTGATTGATCGCTGCTAGTTACTTGCCAGCCTAGAATTGATATTTATTATTATCGGATAATTTGAGATTGCTAAGCAGTTGAAAAACATAAACTTTATCATTGCTCAGTCACTGCTGCTGATTCATTCACCATTTTAATGAGTTGACACAGTCATGTTTAGTCAATGATGTATACAATTATTTCACTTTAGTTACAGAACTACTAATTTTCACAGGCTGACGTAACACCGATTATTAGCCATTTTAGTCATAAGAACTTTAAAAAATTTTGGTATATCTTTTACTAAGAAGATTTCTGAAAAGTACTTGAATTGCAAATAAGATGGAAAAGAACATCCATCTCCTCCAATTAACAAACTCTCCTGCCTCCTCACTCACAGAGACACCTGGACAATCTTTCAGAAAGGCCATGGTCAAAAGCAGACTTAGTTAATTTGTGTCCTCACCAATCGTTTCATGACCTCTTCAAATTCTCCTATTACTTCAGTCAACCTCAGCCACTTTAGACCTGGCAGGAGATTGAGAACCCATGTTGCTGCTTTCATCAGCATCAGATCCATATTGACTCGATGGGCTATCCCAGGATGCATCACCTACAAACAGAAATAGTAGATGTGAACCTCTGCAAACTGTCTTACTCTGCAGTCTCATATTATAAAATCCAAATGGGATGAAATGAATATCATCTCTTTCTGTTAATTGTAAATTATCTCCAGAAAACAGTTTGGAGAACTTAGCCGTGGTTGCAGAAATGCCTAAAATGTAATATTAATTGACACGGACATACAGACAGACTCAAAGACAGCCTTGTATGAAATGAAAAGGTCATGCTGGTTTGCTTTATTGACACTGGTGATTAGGGCACATTGATCCTACAAACAGGAGGACAAGTGCGCAGCTTCCTGACTTGATCTGTGACCTACTTGTGAAATAAGTGAGGAATATAACAAGTTGAGCACTGCTGAAAAATCCCAGAAATGCTGCTGAAGCTTTTTGTCTTGCACTCGTCAGACAGAATCAGAAAAATACCAAATCTGAAAGGGAACAATGATTTATATTGCATGAAGAGAGGGTTCTGATTGATTAGTAGAGGCATTGTTACGAAGAATCTATTGTAAAAAATTAAATGCTAAGCTCTCGTTAAATTCAAATCAGGCAAGTCGTCACTAATTGATTAAGACATTGCTTTGGGTAATACACCAGATAACAACTATCTCCAAAGCTTTTGTTATAGAACCTTCCAGCACGCACACAAATGAACCTGACAGATAATTATAAAATTAGTTAGAACATATAACATAGAACAATACAGCACAGAACAGGACCTTTGGCCCTCTATGTTGCGTTAACCATGAACTATTCTCAGCTCGTCCCCCTGTACTATCCCATCATCATCCATGTGCTTAACATAATTGGAATTTTTTAGCCATTGATGTCCAATTGTAGAATTACCACCTCTAATGTTGGATACCACGTTCCAGCATTTAAAATACATTAGAACAGTGGTTAAATTCACCATGAAAGCACCCAAATACCTGGAGGAAAACAAAATCAATCGTATGTTGACCAATTCCAGTAAATAAGCCAGAGTCTGTGAATTGTTATTTCTCCAAAGATCCTGTGTTTCTCATGCTCCTCCAATCACCAGTTCCCACTTTCTCACTCTTGCTGCTTCTCAAGAGACAGAATATATCATTGCAGGAGCAGCAAAGTAGGAAAACCTTTTGTTTGGAGGAGCAGGCCTGTCCAGACGCACAGCCTGCAGAAGACATTGACAAGGTGAGAGCACGCCCAGGTAACTGTCATTCACTCAACTTGAAGGAAGCATGTGCCCATTAGGCTGGCCCCAAATTTCACCACTGATTGAGGGTGACAGGTTCATAGTCCTGAGTTTCAGCCAATCAGGGGCAGGGATGCTGAACAAAAATATCAACCAGACTGGAGAGCTTATAAAGTTGCTGGCTAGCTCAGCATCATTCTTCCTAAAGTTACTTTAGCATTTTCTTTTGTTTTCACAAGCAAACATTGGTGAGCTTGAACATTGTACATTGAACATGGTCTATAATCACATTTACCTTCTATAATTATCTTCATGTCAGCAACGAACCTCCTTCATTCATGTTTCTTTGGAGTTGTAAATTAAAATTTGAGAATCTTAATCTTGACCTTTATTTTGCGTTGCTTTCTGATGATTTTAAGTTATGCATGATCAATTATTAACTTAAAGTGTAAAGGAAAATAATTGTTTTGACATACTATGTAACATTCTGTGCAGGGCCTGAGTTTGAGTCTGGGGAGGTGAAGCAAAATGGCAGCTGAGTGAGTTGGGGAAAAGGAACATATGTGTTGAGATATTCAATTTTTAAAAATTAACATCAATATCTTAAGTTGGAGATTCCAAGTTAAACAATTTTATATATATGAATACAATCTTTAATAACTTTCCTTTCTTGTTAAAAGAAAAAAAACACCTAAAACTACACATATAGAAGACAATGTTACTTTGTGACTGTATTATCTAAAGGGTCTAAATCACTCTAAAGGAGTGCGGGAATGAACAAGGTGCAACTGAAAACCAACAGGTAGACCCCAAAAATTAAAAGTAGCCATGATAAAAATCACGCAAGCAGCCCTTGGAAATATATATTTAGACCACTGCTATGTTTTGAGTTTTGCAAGTATGGAATAGTTGAGTATTGTCAATGCTCTGCTTGTTGCAAACAAACAAACAGACATGCTATTTAGCATAATCCATCAGTCGTTGGGATTATGGGCCACATATCTGATATCACACTGTCACTGAAATTTATATACAATTGATCCCCTCCCTGTACCCACAGAGGATACGTTCCAAGACCTACCATGGAAGCACGATACAACGAATAGGAATGAGCCCATTCATTTCAATGGTAAATTTACCTTCCCGACAGCCTTCTGGTCCCTTGTTCTGGAAGGTTCCCCATAATATTTTCAGGCTGCAGTAAACCATGGGTAACTGAAACCATGGAAAATAATTCTGCAGATACGGGGTTGCACTGTATTTACTTATTTGTGAAGTAGGCAAAAAATTTATATTTGGATTGATGGCAACTCCTGATTGTAGAGAATAACACTCCTGTTGAAACTATTTAGCAGCAGCCTGGAACATCAATTTTTCTTGGATAATCCAGAATATTCCATAGTAATCAGAGATAGACAATAGTAAAGTGGATGATATGCTTCATTAACACAATGCTGCCATCAAGTCAAAAAGATATTCTACCTACTACTGTTACAACATGGAGTAAACCCTTCTGCTAATTTAAACCAGACACACAGAAAAGCTCACCTCACCTCGTAATCTGTTAAAGTTTGAGTGACAAAGAACTACCCAAATATCACTATTTAAAGAAAAAATTAACAATTTTGTTCTTTCAGTCCAAAAGAGAACATTAGACAATGACTATTTACAACTCCTTTCTCTTAAACCTATCTTTTGCCTCCCACTCTACAATACTGGTCTGATTAAAAAAAACTCTTACTAAGATTTACAAAAAAAAAATCATATTTCAAAACCAGCCAGCTGTGTCTATTCTCCTTTGTAGATTTTCCTGGTCATCTTTTCTTTGGTTTTCTGCTGTGTAAGTTTCTTACAGACAGGTACCTTTTAGAGATCTATTCTTCTAGCAGTCTGTTGATGCTTGGCTGCTCTTTGCTGTTCTGGCCAACTATTCAAAATATCCGATTTCATATACCCCCAAAACATCAGGCCGTCTCATTGGCTTGATGTCTTCAAAACATTAAAATTCAAACTTGATTGGATTTTGGTATCTTGGGGCATAATGTAAACTGATTTGCCAAATTTGAATTTGTTGTGTAACATAGCAACCCAGCTCCGGCTATTTGTTTCACAGCCAAATGTTACATTTTTAAATTGTTCAGCACACTCTGCTTTCAGTCAGTCCTTGCCAGCTTTCACTCTCTTTTAAAGGTACGGTACACCTACAACTTCATAACACTATACAATGTGATATATGAATTTCAGTGAATGTGATGCTAAGCAAATGGGCCAAAGGTTCCAATGACCACATCAAACCCTTTGGGCGTTAGCAATAAACAATATAATGACCATACTCAAACCCAATTTGTGTTTGCCTAAAACATTGGGATCAATGTATGAGTATACGACTGGACGGCATTTGGTAAACAATTCTGTTTGTACAAGGATTACAGTAACAACCAATTTAAGATTAACAGTTGGGCTTGCACTGTAGCTCACTTACACTTGCTAGAAAGTACACATATTTATTTGCAGAGTCATGTCCTTTGCAATCAGGGAGAACTAAGCAATTTCCAACTAAATAAAAGATTGGAGACAGCCATTCCCTAGTACATTTCCATTGGCTTGACTAATCAACATTTACTTGCTTGGATTTAAACAAAAGCTTGAACGTTAAGTGTTCCCTGGTGCACTGTCTATGGCAATGTCTCTACCAATCATAGTCCATATGCCAATTCTCTTCTTATGCAGTATGAATTATCACTTCTTTTGAAGCCTGGCATTCTTGCAAAGCTGATCTGATGAACACAAGTTGAAGAACTAGAATAGTGTCTCTCTTTTCTCAGCAATACTCAGGGTTTGGATTACCAAGTGACCATTATGTTTAATTATCTTTATGCAGACATTGTACACGGTGGCACAGCGGTTAGCACTGCTGCCTCACAGCGCCTGAGACCCGGGTTCAATTCCTGACTCAGGCGACTGACTGTGGAGTTTGCACGTTCTCCCCGTGTCTGCGTGGGTTTCCTCCGGGTGCTCCGGTTTCCTCCCACAGTCCAAAGATGTGCGGGTCAGGTGAATTGGCCATGCTAAATTGCCCCTAGTGTTAGGTAAGGGGTAAATGTAGGGGTATGGGTGGGTTGCGCTTCGGCGGATCGGTGTGGACTTGTTGGGCCGAAGGGCCTATTTCCACACTGTAAGTAATCTAATCTAATCTACACAAAAATGCAAAAGTTATTCTTTTCATGAACTAACTTCTACTCAATGGCAAAAATGAAAACATAAATATCTAGCCTTAGAACTCTTTTCATTCGCACCAGCACCCTAATACAACTGCACACATATATAAACACACCAATAATAACCTAATGTTCGTATTTAATTTTTAAGCACTAAATATGGCTTCTACAGGAAAAAAAAACTGAACTTGAAAGGTTATTTATAGCACATGTGTACAGTTCTGTAGAACTGTAATACCTTGATAGCCACTGGAATGAGCGTTATTGGTTCAGGGTGAATGTATGCCTTTCTATCCTCCAGTTCTGGTATTCCAGCAGATTCCTCAGCAGTTTCAACTCCATTTTCTGGGTCATTATGGTCAACTTTCTTGGTCTGATCTTGAAATTCATTCTGTTTTTTACCAAATATGTAATGAAATATGCCTTGAAGCCCAAATACCTCCCAGGCTTCAAAGTGGTCCTCTTTTTCAAAACTTTCAACAAGTTTCTGAAATTCAGAGTTATTAATGTTCCTTGGATCAGTGTAAGCTCTGTAGACTTGAGCAATGCAGCCTGATCTGATAGGTTTCTTATTTTCAAACTGAAATATATTACTCCAGCCCTCTCCAAAGGCCCTTTTCATACTATATTCTGTGTAGTGCCATGGATGTGGTACAGCATGGACATGAAGTCTGGAGAGCTTATCACAGAACTCTGCTGAGAAGAGATCCCTCCTGGTGCTGAGCCACTGACCAAGTTTAATGTAAGTAGGACCAGCAGCCTCAATGGATCTCAAAAGCAAATTACACCAGAAAGTACCAAAACTGGAAGATGCAAGACAAACTGGATACAGCAGCAACAAAGGTCCAAACCTCAACAGCAGAACCACAGCTCGAACAGCCACTTGAACAGTTAAACGAAGCTTCCAGAATAGATCTTTCAAAAATGAGTGTTTAGCCTTTGAATTTGGCCAATGTAACACTTTTGCTTCCATAGTGACCGCCTTCTGGGAATTTGCAACCGATGAAGCTCCCAGACCTAAGTAAGCAAGAGTAAGTTTGGGGAAATACTTCAGTCTGAAAGACGCTTTCAAAGCAGGTTTGCCTGATATCAAGACAGTGATGTTCGACATAGGTTTGAACATCACTGAACGTATCCTGCAACTGAAGGAAAATGCAGCCATCATAGTGAAGGGATACAGAAACCAGACAAGATTTACAGATGTTGAACCTGGGAAAGCCAGGCTAATTTCTACCCTTATCTTCCATGTGGTCCAATGCACACCTGCAAAAAATGTTGCTTTGTCTTGCACTTCAGTTAAAAACACCAAACTGCAGTCTCAATCTCACAGCAGCCAGTCTCTTCATTGCCAGGGGGGAATGCAGCAGATTCACGCGATGATTCTCCCAGGCTGCTGTCTTACCAGCACCTTGTCTCTTAGAGGGTGCAATCCTCTCCTCTTTCTTTTCCTGGTCCTTCCACACTGTCATTCCAGATCAGGAATTCCCTCCTGGCTGGACCTGGAGATCCCCCAGCGCTCGCCCAGCCGAGCAGAGCCGAGCAGAGCCGAGCCGAGCCGAGCCCAGCCGATCCTCTCTCAGTGACAATGAACAAAAACAACCTTCCTCCCGGAGACCAGGGCACTGCGCACTGCGCACGCGCACCCGGCCGGCTCTCCACCATCTCTCCTTCTATTGGTGCCACCGGTTACAATCCCCTTCCATCCTCCTATTGGTCATTGTCCGTTTAACCCGCCTCTCCCCCCTGCTATTGGACAGTCATCAGGCCGATTCCATTCTATTGGTCAATTTCTTCAGGTCTCTGCCCCCTCCGTCCTCTTATTGGCCTGTTTCCTGACACCCCGCCCCCACGCTTCTGTCTCTGTGATGTGGGGGAACTAGTGTTGGACTTGGCTGGACAAAGTTCAAAATCACACAGCACCAGGTTATATTCCAACAAGTTTATTTGGAAATACAAGGTTTGGGAGCACTGCTCCTTCATCAAGGTAGCTAATGGGACAGGATCATAGGACACAGAATTTATAATTAAAGATAAAAGTGTCATACAACTGATGCAATGTATTGAACAAACCTAGATTGTTGTAAAGTCTTTAATCGCTTGTATGGGTTGCAGGTCTGGATTCATTAATATGTAAATTGTATGACACTTGGATCTTATACTTTAAATTCTGTGTCCTATGATCCTGCCCCATTAGCTACCTGATGAAGAAACCAGCTGTCCGAAAGCTTGTACTTCCAAATAACCCTGTTGGACTGTAGCCTGGTGTTGTGTGATTTTGAACTTTATCCATCCCAATCCAACACCGGCAGCTCCACATCATGGCTACCATGGCTACCATGGCTACCATACCTCCAACTGCCAGGTCAAAGTGGAGAGGATCTCCAAAATGATTGTGCATATAGATATACACATCAAGTTTCTGCAGAAATGCAAGAAAGCAGGAAAGATTCCGAAATGACTACAGATCACGAACCCACTCAAGATGACCTACAACACAAGCTATGCTGAGAGGCTTATGGCATCACACCTCTCGCAAGCTCCTCAATCATTTCATACGCGAATTCAATAGCAGGCATAATAACCTTGAAATTGAGATAGAGTCCATATTCTGAGCTTGCACACAAGATACATCAATATAGTTACGAGACATTGCCAAGCAGACAAGACGATGGAACTACACCACCTACATACACACCAAGAACAAGAAACTGGAGAAACTTGGCATCAACGCCAGCAGTAGCCAAGCATCCCCTGGCACCACCATTGAAAACAGTACCACCATGAGGATATCGATCATCAACTTATCGGATCACCCCCTTCAACCGAAGAGATTGAAGTTCTCAGCTAAGTATTCAGTTTTTGCCCCCCTCCCCCCACGCCTCCCACCAAAATGGAGCCCATTGGTCTTGTGGCAGACACAGAGGAATTCATCAGATGAATGAGACTTTGGTAATTCTTCCAAGATATCAGCAGCAAACCCAATGAGACAACTGATGAACAGAACAGTTGTCATAGAGCGACCAAAGAAGGAATTGATTTGGACTCTTCTGGAGGGCTACTGCTCTGGGCTTGACATGTATGCACAAACCATCAGGAATTGTGTAAATGCCAGATTCATCATTCGCACTCACAAGGTAGAGCAAAATGTCTCCCAATCACAACATAATGCTACCTATGCTCTCAAGACCGATCGCAACATTGTCATCAAACCAACAGAAAAAGGAAGGGCCACCGTGAACTAAATAGATTGTTCAAGACTTTTTATCCAGTCCTTCAGAGTACCCTATGCACTCTCATCCCACATACCTCTCACATAGGGGACTTCTACTGCCCCCTAAAGATACAGAAAGTCAACACACCTGGAATTCCCATCGTATCAGGCAATGGGATCTTGTGTGAGAACCTGTATCAGCGCCATCTCATGCTCCCACAAGGAGGTTGAACAGTTCATCAACTTTACCAACACCTCCACCCGACCTCAAATTCACTTGGACCATCTTGGAAACAACCCTCCCTTTCCTGGACCTCTCAATCACCATCTCTGGTGACCGACTAACCACAGACATATACTACAATCAGAGAACATCTCTGGGACACTCGCACCCACCATCCCCACTGCCCCGTGGATGAACACCAAAACTCCCCTTCCACTCCATCAAGGGCATGCAGGTCCTGGGTATCCTCCACTGCCAAACTATTACCACCCGACGCCTGAAGGAGGAACGTCTCAAATTCCACCTTGGGACCCTGCAAACACACAGGATAAATGTGGATTTCAACAGCTTCCTCATTTCCCCTCCCCCCACATTATCCCAGTCCCAAGCCTCCAACTCAGCACCGCCTTCCCGACCCGTCCATCACTCCCCCCTCTGACCTATCACCTTCTCCCTCACCTCCATCCACCTATTGCTTTCCCAGTTACCTTCCCCTCAACTCCACCCCCTCCTGTTTATCTCTCATCCCTGACCCACAAGCCTCATTCCTGATGAAGGGCTCCTGCCCAAAACATCGATTCTGCTGCTCTTCGGATGCTACCTGACCTGCTGTGCTTTTTCAAGACTACACCCTTGACTGTGTGAGAACCTCTCTGGCTATGTCGAGGGCATCTTGAAACCCATTGTGCAGCTCCAGCTTCTGTTGTGACACTACGGATTTCTTACAAAACCTCAGCACTCATGGGGCCAATCGAACCAGGAACATTCTTGTCACAATGGATATTTTGGCACTCTGCACCAGCATCCCCCACATCGACAGCATCGTTGCAACAGCCTCAGTACTCAATACCAACAACTGCCAATCTCCTGAGCACCATCCTACAATTCATTCGCTTCATCCCCAACCATAACATCTTCACTTTTGACAACCAGTTCTTCATCCAGACACACCGAACAGCCATTGGCACCAACTTTACACTCTAAAATGACAACATTTTCAAGTTTGAACGAGACCTCCAACTAACACTATACACCAGATACATTGACAAGATTTTCTTCCTCTGGTCCCATGGTGAGGAGTCAATGAATAACTACAGTGTTATCAACAAGTTTCATCCAACTACCAGACTTACCATGAACTACTCTTAGAATCAGTCTCATTCCTGGACACATGCATTTCCATCAAGGATGGCCACCTCAGTACCTCACTCAACTGCAAGCCCACGGATAACCTCATAATGTTGCACTTCTCAGCCTTCCGACCTATTAAAACATATTAGGGGAATCCAAAATGGCAGCGATCCAGGAAGATCACATTGCAGAGCTCCACTCTGCATCGCAAGTGTGGCAAAGTCCTAGCACACCCTACCTGGACCTATCGTGGAATCCCAGGAAACTGTCAGAGAGCAACTTACTGTGGTTTTTGCCATCCAGGGATGCTGAAGTAGGGAGTAGGTACATCCTAGACTGGGTCCGCAGTCCAGCCTGTGGGATCCTCGGACTCTATTTCCTACCAGATCCTAGTGAAGGAGCTTGCAAGATCTCGTGAGATGTTGGGCAAGCAGATAGAGGAGAACTGGCCCCAATCTCTATCATGCTGCAGAAGCATGAACAGCAGCTGGGAGACCTGGAGAAAAGGACAGATGAAGTAGAATACAGAGTCGCAGTGGTAGAAGCTGATAATGGTTCCTCCAAGAATAGGATCTAGAGTTGATCGGGTTGATGACCTCGAGAACAGGAGCAGGAGAAAAAATATTCGGATCATTGGTCTGCCAGAAGGTAAGGAAAGTGAGCGGCTGGTGGAACTTATTGAGGACTGGTTGCTGAAATTCCTTAACTTGGAGGCTGGAGTGAGAGGCTTGAAGATTGAGAGGGCTCACCGGGTCATGGTGCGGAGGTCAGGTCTGGACCTACGTCTTCATCCTGTCTTGGTGCAGTTTCATCACTATAGAGATAAGGAGAGAATCATGGAAGCTTTCAGAATCCAGCGGAAGAATACAAAGGCCCTAGTTTACGAGGGCTCTAAGATCATGTTCTTCCAAGACTTCTCAGTAGCGGTGATCCGGAAAAGAAAATCCAATGACAGCATCAAGAGAAGACTGAGGGCACCGGGATTCAGTACTCTCTGAGATATCCAGCAGCACTTCAGGTCACCTTAGATGGATCTGTACATCTCTTTGACACATTGGAGAAGGCAAGAGACTGTGTGGACAAATTAACTTAATCTGAACAATTCAGTATGTACAAATAGGAGTGTTGTTTGGGTATGTCTCTGTTTTTCTTTAAAAAATATGGAAGTCCGGTCATGGCTCTTTTTTTCCTTTTATCATTAATGGTAATAATCTGGTCGAAACTATGTTCGGGGCAGTTGGGATGTGTACTTTCAATTTCTAATTTAAGTTATACCAAAGGATGGGTGGGGTACTTACTCATTTTTTTTCAAAATTTCTTTGTTTACATTGCTTTTCCATGGTGTATTTTCTTTCTTTTCTGGTTGTGTTTGCAGTGCAGCTCTAGCTAGGAGGAGGGAAAATGGTTGGGATGCTTAGATGCCTACTTATGGGCAGGTTATGCCCAGTTCAAGTATTGAAATGCCCTGACTGAAGTATTGGCAGCGGGATGGAAAGTTGGATTCTGAGATGTGTAAATGCCCCCTTTGGGCGGGGGTGAGTTCCCCTATTCAGCGCCATTGGCACTCTATATTTTGGTTTGTTTTTTGCTTTTTGTTGCATGTAGCTTTTGATAGCTTTGTAGGTTTGTTAACTGTAGTGGTTTTAGTTTATGTTGTTTTATATGTTTGATGGATCTTGCGACACTAAGGCTTGGTGATTTGTAATCCGAGTTCCTCCTTTCTGGAATTTAAATGTTACTACAGAAGGTTATGGCTAATGACTTGATGAAATGGTGTACCTGGAACATCAAGGGGAGTCACTCACCAATTAAGAGAAAGAAGGTACTTTCGAGTCTTAGAAAGGAAAAGGTGGATATTGCTTCATTACAGCAGACACACTTGGATGATAGGGAGCATTTGAAATGACAGCAGAGTGGCTTTGATCGAGTTAACTTTTCATCTTTTAATACCAGAAGTAGGGGAGTAGCTGTATTGGTTTGGCAGGAATCTCCGATTTAAGCTACTAGAGTGTGTTAAAGACACACACACAGGAGGTTTGTAATCCTCAAAGCCCTGATAAATGGGGAAGAATATGGTGTTATAAATGCTTATTGTCCTCTGGCCCATTCCCTCAAATCTCTGGTCGATGCATTCTTGAAAGTGATCAGTCTCGAGTCCTGGCATATCATTATGGGGGAGATTTTAATTGTCTAATGGATCCCACAGTAGACATGTTGTCCAATGGTTCCTCAATACCCTCTGTACAAACTAAACAATTCGTGGATCTACCTGTGGAGTTAAGGTTGGTGGATATCTGGAGGCACCTCCATCCTACAGGCAGGGATTTTACATTTTTTTTCCAATTCACACTGTTGGAATATTGCGTGCAATTCTGGTCTCCTTCCTCTCGGAAAGATGTTGTGAAACTTGAAAAGGTTCAGAAAAGATTTACAAGGATGTTGCCAGGGTTGAAGGATTTGAGCTATTGGGAGAGACTGAACAGGCTGAGGCTGTTTTTCCTGGAGCGTCGGAGGTTGAGGGGTGACCAATTAGAGGTTTACAAAATGATGAAGGGCATAGATGGGATAAATAGGCAAAGTCTTTTCCCTGGCGTCAGAGAGTCCAGAACTAGAGGGCATAGGTTTAGGGTGAGAAGGGAAAGATATAAAAGAGACCTAAGGGGCAACCTTTTTGACACAGAGGGTGGTGCGTGTATGGAATGTGCTGCCAGAGGAAGTGGTGGAGGCTGGTATAATTGCAACATTTAAGAGGCATTTGGATGGGTATATGAATAGGAAGCGTTTGGAGGGATATGGGCTGGGTGCTGACAGGTGGGACTAGATTGGGTTGGGATATCTGGTTGGCATGGACGGGTTGGACCAAAGGATCTGTTTCCATGCTGTACATCTCTATGACTCTACGACTATGTTACACCAGGCTTCAAGCATACTGGAGCATTGTAGAGGGTCAATGGAAGGGATTTTGTGTGTAATGGTGGAGAAGGACCCGATCCCTCTTCTTCTTGGCCTGCCAGTGTATTCCCTGTTGATGCACATAAGAAACCAGTTTTCAACATCCTCACTTTCTGTGCAAAAAAGAATATCTTGTTCAGTTGGGTATCCAACAATCCCCTGATACTGTCAGGTTGGCAGAAGATTGTTATGGAACATATCCCCCTGAATCCTTTTACAAGTATGGTACACCACAAAACTGAGAATTTCTGTAAGACGTGGCAGCCATTTTTGAAATACCTGGATACAGATTTGTCTGCCACACTAATAAGGACTTTTATGTAGCCGTAATGATTGTGCTTTACGAGACAATATCCGGAGAGGGGGAACTGCAAACTTATGAATAGGCGAAAATTAATACTCTCGATATTCAAGAGTTAGTGTTTTGTTTGGCTGAGCTGTGTTATTATTATTTATTAGTTTGTTGTTAGTTATTATTTATTTATTTCAGTAGTTAATGGGGGGGGCTTTTTATATATTTTTTAAATACATATTTATACGTTCGTACATGAGTGCAGTTTGGGTTTTTTAAAACTTTTTTGCCGTTCTTACTTTGTATTGTTTTGAATTGTATTGTTTTGTATTTGTTGCATTAAAAAATCTATTTTTCAATAAAAATATATTTTAAAAATATATTAAAACAGCCATCCTCTGCGGACAATCCCTACACATACACGGGATCTATTCAGATGAGGAGGAACGCAGTGGGCACTTGAAGATGTTGAAGATACTCTCATAAGAACAGGATATGATGCTCAACTCATCGATCACTAGTTCCAACGTAACACAGTGAGAAACCGTAATGACTTCCTCAGGAGACAGACACAGGATGTCACCAATAGGGGACCCTTCGTTTTCTAGTACTTCCAGAACACGTTCTCCGCAGCCTGCAAAACCATTTTGATGAGGATGAGCACCTCACCAAAATCTTCCCTATGTCTCCACTTCTCACTTTAAACAACCACCAGAACTTAAATAGACCATTGTTCGAGCAAGGTACATAGCCTTCAGGACATCATCAATCATGAAATCATACAACCCTGTTATGGCAACCACTGCAAGATGTGTCAGCGTGTCAACATGGATACTACCATTACATGTGGGGGCACAACATGCACAGTAGGTACTCATGTGACCCGGCCAATGTTGTCTATCTCATACGCTACAGGCAAGGATGCCCTTGGGCATGGTACATTGGTGAGTTGCTACGACAACAGATGAATGGACACCATGCAACAATTGCCTCACAGGGATGTTCCCTCCCAGTCGGGGAACACTTCAACGGTCATGAACATTCTGCCTCAGATCTTCAGATGATTACTTTGGGATATGCAACAATGCAGAGTCTCCGAGCAGAGGCTGATAGCCAAGTTTAGTGTTCATGAAGATGGTCTCAACTGGGACCTTGGGTTCATGTCACACTACAGGTGACCCCACTATTCTGTACACTCTCACACAAACACACATACACACACACAATTACACTCACACAGACTGTCATACACATGCTCTCTCTCAGACACACACAGACTCGTGCTCACACGCACAACCTCTCACAGGCATATACACTGTCGCACACTCGATCAAGCATACACACACAGATAGCCACACACACACACGTAAGTCTATCGGATGAACTTGCATTTGCAGGTACATTCTATTTTGCTCAAAAAAGCTTTTCAATCTGTGGGCAGTCACTCCATGTGACATGTTATCAATTCCTACTTTGGAAATAGAACTAGTCTGACACCTTCACGTCCTCCTATTGGTCAGGGTATCTGGACCCCGCCTCTACCCCTCATCCTATTGGTCAGGATGTCCAGGCCCCGCCTCCCCGCGTCCTTCTATTGGTCAGGGTCTGCATGCTCCGCCCTGGTCACCCCGGAAGCTCCGGGAGCCGCTCTCTGTCTCTGTTGGTATGTTTTTCCAGATGCAGCAGCAGCGCTGCCTGTGCCTCTGCCAGTGTGTCTTTTAGTGGGGGATAGAGGACAAGACAAGCCGATCCCGGAGGCTAGCGGATTATGTGTCCGGAACAGGAGCAATTCGTCTCCCACGCACTGCAGTCTCTGCTCAGGTACCAGCTTGCAATCTGTCCTCTCATTATTGCAGTTATTCGGCATTTGTAAACACAGTTCAGAATGAGAACTAATTGTGTGAGAATAACAAGGCGATCGCCTCAGTAGAGTCCTGTCCGTTTCTGGGTCTGTGGGATTAGGGGGCAGGGTCTTACTGATTTGCTTTGAATGGATAGAGACTTGTCTTCTTTGTAATTTTCAAACTTAGAGCGGGACGGGAGCAGTTGCTGTAACGGCAAGATGAAGAGTTTGCTTTGTTTAACTGACAGCATTTGCCGTAGTGAAAGAAACAGGTGGTGGCTGAGGTACAGTGACAAGAATAAGGATATTCATGCGAGAGTTTGGCTCCACTGATCTCCAAAAAGAGAACTCCAGTCATCAACATTTAAAAACACACAGCTTGAGAAATCTTTACGAGGTTTCTGAGTGATCTTCTCTTGCTTTATGAAATAACGGTTACATTATTTCTTATGTACGTTAAAATCAATGTTTTAAATTTCCTACATTACAATGACGACTACAATTTAAAAATACTACTTTAGCTGCAAAGATCTTTGAGTTTGTGGTGCTTCAGAAATGGCAAGGCTCCTTTTAAATTAACTCAGCTCCCTGCCCATAGACAGGAATGAAGTCCAAGTGCAATGTTTGGGTCCAGCAATATCAGAGGGAATGGGGTCTATGGACCAGAGAGACAATAGATGAGGAGCATCTGTCACTCCTTTCTTCTCTTTCCCATTTATCACCCCTTTTCTTGGGATTCACTGATACTTAGTCAGGCGTATACTGTATTATGTTCCTTTAGAATAAAGTAACTAGAAAATCAGCATCCAATCAGATCAGTTAACCCTGAGATTTAGATTCAAAACACGATCCCAACCATATTCATCTCTTGCTGGTCTTAGAATTCCATCTATTTGAAGGGACCTAGGAACACTTGCATTTCAAGATATCATAAATTTGCTTCAAATTTCCAGCCTGCACATTGCAGTGACTTTATTGCTTTGCACTGACAATGATTCCTTATCACAAAACAACTATTGGATCCTTTTTCTCTGTCCACCCCTATCACCCACTCCAACCTCTCACCCTTGCAACGTACAGCCCTCCACTCCCTCCGCTCCAATCCCAACCTCACTATCAAACTAGCAGACAAGGGAGGTGCGGTGGTAGTTTGACTCACTGACCTTTACATTGCTGAGGCTAAACACCAGCTCGCGGACACCTCCTCCTACTGCCCCCTTGACCATGACCCTACCTCCCACCACCAAACCATCATCTCCCAGACCATCCATAACCTCATCACCTCATGGGATATCCCATCCACCGCCTCCAACCTCATCATCCCTCAACCCCTCACCACCCGTTTCTACCTCTTGCCCAAAATCCACAAACCTGACTGCCCTGGCTGATCCATTATCTCAGCCTGCTCCTGCCCCACTGAATTCATCTCTGCAAACCTCGACACGGTCCTGTCCCCCTTAGTCCAAGAGCTCCCCACCTACGTTCAGGACACCACCCATGCCCTCCACCTCCTCTATGATTTTCACTTCCCTGGTCCCCATAGCCTTATCTTCACCATGGACATCCAGTCCCTGTACACCTCCATCCCCCATCACGAAAGACTCAAAGCCCTCCGCTTCTTCCTTTCCCGCCAACCCAACCAGTACCCTTCCACTGACACCCTCCTTCGACTGACTGAACTGATCCTCACTCTGAACAACTTCTCTTTCCAATCCTCCCATTTCCTCCAAACCAAAAGAGTAGCCATGGGCACCCGCATGGCCCCAGCTATGCCTGCCTCTTCGTAGGATATGTGGAACAGTCCATCTTCCACAGCTACACTGGCACCACCTTTTCCTCCGCTACATTGATGACTATATCGGCGCTACCTCATGCTCCCACGAGGAGGTTGAACAGTTCATCCACTTTACTAACACCTTCCACCCTGACCTCAAATTTACCTGGACCGTCTCAGACTCCTCCTTCCCCTTCCTAGACCACTCTATTTCTATCTCGGGCGATTGACTCAACATGGACATTTACTATAAACCGACCGACTCCCACGGCTATCTAGATTACACCTCCTCCCACCCTGCCCCCTGTAAAAACGCCAACCCATATTCCCAATTCCTTCGCCTCCACCGCATCTGCTCCCAGGAGGACCAGTTCCAATACCGAACAACCCAGATGGCCTCCTTCTTCAAAGACCGCAATTTCTCCTCAATGTAGTTGATGATGCTCTCCACCGCATCTCCTCCACTTCCCACTCCTCCGCCCTTGAACCCCACCCATCCAGTCGCCACCAGGACAGAACCCCACTGGTCCTCACCTGCCACCCCACCAACCTCCAGATACATCGTATCATCCTTCGTCATTTCCGCCACCTCCAAACAGACCCCAACACCAGGGATATATTTCCCTCCCCTCCCCTATCAGCATTCCGGAAAGACCACTCCCTCCACGACTCCCTCATCAGGTCCACACCCCGCACCAACCCAACCTCCACTCCCAGCACCTTCCCCTGCAACCGCAAGAAATGCAAAACCTGCGCCCACACCTCCCCCCTCATTTCCCTCCAAGGCCCCAAGGGATCCTTCAATATCCGTTACAAATTCACCTGCACCTCCATACACATCATTTACTGCATCCGCTGCACCTGATGTGGCCTCCTCTACATTGGGGAGACAGGCCGCCTACTTGCAGAACGTTTTAGAGAACACCCCTGGGACACCCGCACCAACCAACCCAACCGCCCGTGGCTGAACACTTTAACTCCCCCTCCCACTCCGCCAAGGACATGCAGGTCCTTGGCCTCCTCCATCGCCAGACCATGGCAACACGACGCCTGGAGGAAGAGTGCCTCATCTTCTGCCTAGGAACCCTCCAATCACAAGAGATGAATGCAGATTTTTCCAGCTTCCTCATTTCCCCTCCCTTACCTTATCTCAGTCCCAACCCTTGGACTCAGCACCGCCTTCTTGACCTGCAATCTTATTCCCGACCTCTCCGCCCCCACCCGCACCCCCTCTCTGGCCTATCACCCTCACCTTAACCTCCTTCCACCTATTGCATTCCCAATGCCCTTCCCCCAAATCCCTCCTCTCTACCTTTTTTTATTTTAGCCTGCTTGGCACACCCTCCTCATTCCTGAACAAGTGCTTATGCCCGAAATGTCGATTCTCCTGCTCCTTGGATGCTGCCTGACCTGCTGCTCTTTTCCAGCAACACATTTTTCAGCTCTGATCTCCAGCATCTGCAGTCCTCACTTTTTCCCTTTTTCTCTGACTACTGTCTGCACGTGGCAGCATATACTAAACGCTCTCACATGAGGTGTTGTACTAATCTAACCTGAGAATAAAACAATTCTGGTTTAATGTAGGAGCAAATTACTGCAGATGCTGGAATCTGTACTGAAAACAAAAAAATGCTGGAAATCACAGTGGATCAGGCAGCATCCGTGGAGAGACATGGGGCAGTTCAGTGGCTAGCACTCCTGCCTCACGTGCTAGAGACCTGGGTTCGATTCCAGCCTTGGGTGAATGTCTGTGTCTGTCTGTGTCTCCCTGTGTCTGTGTGATTTCCTCTGGGTGTTTTGGTTTTCTCCCACAATCCAAAGATGTGCAGGTTAGGTGAATTGTCCATGCTAAATTGCCCATTGTGTTCAGGGATGTGTAGGTTAGGTGCATTAGTTAGGGGTTAATATATAGGATAACAGGATAGGGAAATGGGTCTGGGTGGGTTACCCTTCAGAGGGTAAGTGTGGACATTGGGCTGAAGGACCTGTTTCCATACTGTAGGAATTCTATTCTATTACTTAGATTAGATTACTTACAGTGTGGAAACAGGCCCTTCGGCCCAACAAGTCCACACCGACCCGCCGAAGCGCAACCCACCCATACCCCTACATTTACCCCTTACCTAACACTACGGGCAATTTAGCTTGGCCAATTCACCTGACCCGCACATCTTTGTATGGAAGAGAGCAAGCTAATATTTTGAGTCTAGATGACTCTTCATCAGATTTGTGATGAAAGTCATCAAAACTCAGTTAGCTTGTTCTGTCCTCACGGATGCTGCCTGATTCACTGTGATTTCTAGCATTTTTGTTTTCAATTCTGGTTTCATTCCAGGGCACCTTTCAAACCAGACAACACTGCATGGACATCCTGAACCTGCTATACACTGGAGAAGGTTTTTAGCTCTGAGATCTCACATCAGACAGTGTCTTGTACATCACCCCTTGAACTTGGTATTGGAGGTCAGTCTATTAGAAGTATCTAATGAAGAGATGAATTCAGCAAAAGATACCAAATATTAGTTTCAAACATTAGTCCAAACATTACTTGTTGCTGTAACTATTAAAGATAAAGTCGCCATAGTCCCAGAGAATCTTTAAAGGTAGATAATTGGTAGTGAGTTTAACCTGAGAGCCAACACATCTGAGGTGAGGGACAGAATTGAGAAAACAGGACTTTCATGCTAACCTGAGATGGTGCAGGAATTGAACCTATGTTGTTGGTATCACTCTGTATTACAAACCAGCTGTCCTGTCAACTGAGCTAAACTGTTACTTTGTGTGGTCAGATGATCAACTCTGGGTTGTCCCAGACCGTGCTGTATCGTACTGTATTCACCTTATGTGTGACCTGTGAATATAGATTCTAACTTGATGGGGTTTTTTTTAAGCACCAAGCTGTGGTTGCCAAACCACTTGGTTGCTTTGTGAAGTTGAACTTCTTGTCTATTGCAGCCTCTCTAAAGCATTTCTGTTCATAAATTATGTAGTTAAAGCAGCATAGTTGTCACTACTGTCAGGCAGCAGGCCTCTGACAAACTGAGCAGGGGACCATTTTCTGCTTGTCCATGTGTCACTACCTTTTCTTTCCATGCCTCTGCCCGTCACCTAGATAGATCTGTTTTTGCAAGCCACGGTGCCCTATGTACCAAGTCGGTTTCTGAGTACACAAGGGCTTACATTCTGTTAGGAGAAAGTGAGGACTGCAGATGCTGGAGATCAGAGCATCTTCAGGAAGAAGGGCTCATGCCCAAAACATCGATTCTCCTGCTCCTTGGATGCTGCCTGACCTGCTGCACTTTTCCAGCAATGCATTTTCAGCTTACATTCTGTTATTCACTGATATCCATTTATGACATTGTGTCAGATTCAGTAAAACTCTGTTTATCCAGCAGGCCACTATAGATAGTTTACATGTCTGAATATACCCTCCTTGCATCTCCAGCTGTTATAAAGCATCTGTTCTTCAATAAGCTTATGAACATTTATGATGTCAAATATTATCTACAAATCATAAGATATAGGAGCAGAAGTAGACCACTCAGCCCACTGTGCTGTGCCATTCAATGAGATCATTCATGATCTCAATTCTCAACTCCATTTTCCTGCCTTTTTCCCTATATGTATTGATTCCCTTCCTGATTAAAAATCCCTCTGTCTCAGTCTTGAATGTATTTAACAACCCAACCACCCAACCTCTTCAGTCCTCTGTGGTAAAGAATTCCACAGATTCACTCTCCTCTAAACGAAGAAATTGCTCCTTATTTCTGCCTCATATGATTGGCTCCTTATTTTGAGATCAGTCCTTCTGTTGCTAGACTCTCCCACAATAGAAAATGACATCTACTCTTCAAGAGTCTTATACATTTCAGTCAGAGGTCAGTTCTTATTCTTCTAAACTCCAACTATTACAGGCCCAACCTATTCAACCTCTCTCATAAGACAGTTCCTCCACACCTGGAATCGACTGAGTCAACATTCTTTGGAGTGCTTCCAATGCCAGTATTGCTCTCTTTACATAAGAGTACTGAAACCGTTCAGTGTTTTCAGCTGTGGCCTAATTAGTGCCTGCAGCCTTTCTGAATTTAAATAATATTCAGCTCCTCTATTCTTACTGCCAAAGTGCAGGACATCACATTTGTCGACAGTATATTTGATGATTGATCTGCTTTGATGTCTTGACCACCTGTTTCCATATTATTCATATACTTGGTTATATTACATTCACTTTCCTCATCAAAAACATTAATATATCCTGTAAATGGTTATGGACTCAGCACTGATCCCTGTGTCTCCTTATTAATTACAGGTTGCCATCTTCAAAATGACTCCCCATTATTAAGAAGCATCAAATGCAGGACCTTATCAAACCTTTTCTTGAAATTCTAAATTATTACATCCATTGCTTTTCCATTATCTATCCTGCTCAATACTCTCCTGCTTGTCAGATGCTGCCTGACCAGCTGTGCTTTTCCAGCACCACATGTTTTGATTCTGTTCTCCTGCATCTTCAATCCTCACTTTTTCCTAGTTGATTATGACCTCCTCAAAGTATTCTAATAAATTTGTCTGATAGGCTTTCTTCTGTGAAGCTATGCTGACTTTGCTTAGTTAAAAATCACACAACACCAAGTTATAGTTCAACAGGTTTATTTGGAAGCACTAGCTTTCGGAGCGCTGCTCTTTCATCAGATGGTTGTGGAGCATAAGACACAGAATTTATCGTAAAAGATTACAGTGTTATGCAACTGAAATGATACGTTGAACAAACCTGGATCATAGTTAAGTCTTTCATCTTTTAAAATGGGTTGCAGTTTCGGTTCAACAACAATCCAGGTTTGTTCAATATATCATTACAGTTGACCTGCAATGTTTTTGATACTCTTTTGCTTCGTAAGCCTATGTTTTTGCTTTCCCAAACACTCCTTTCCCTCCCCCAAATTAGTTTAAAGTCCTTTCTGCTAGTTATTTGATTTACCAGGACACAGTCCAAGCATGGTTCGAGTGAAACCTGTCTCACTTTGACCCCACACTAGTGTCAGTGCCCCATGAACTGAAACCCATCCCATGTGCACCAATCTTTGATGTTAAACTCCTTGACTTTATTTACACTATGACAGCATATCTGTAGTTCGAGTTGTAATCAATTGAATAATACGTTGGAGGTTCAGCTTTTTAATTTAGCTCTTTGCTGGTTAAATTCTTTCAGCAGAGCCTCATTTCTAATCTGTCAATGTTGTTGGTACCAGCCTGGGTGACTTTCCAAATCTTTATCAAGCCCTGAGAAAATATCCTGAACCCTGGCACCCAGCGAGGCCTCCTGTTCACAGCTGCAGAGAATAATTGCTGTAAATGGCTCCAAACACTAGCCTCGCACAACTCCCGGCACTGGGCGAAAGTGAGGACTGCAGATTAAAGTCAAGGTTAGAGTGGTGCTGGAAAAGCACAGCAGGTCAGGCAGCATCCGAGGGGCAGGAAAATTGACGTTTCAGGCAGGAGCTTTCGTCAGGAAAGTGTCTCAGCACATCGGATCGGCCTCCTGAAACATCTAGAAGATTTTATACTTTAGGATTAATTCAGATAATTTTGTTATTGTGTTTATGATGTTGCATTCTTTGTGCATCAGTCTTTGCTTGAGATTTATTTTCGATGTGAGAAGTTGCTTGCATATATTCACTTTTTTTTGGAATTGTTTGTTAATACAAAAGATTTCAAGTGCAAAAGAAGGTAGTGATGCCATTTTATGTTACCACCCTCTTGTGGCTTGAGTGCCATTTCCCATGTGGCTGTAGGCATTGTTATTACTTACTGCACTGTTTGATTGTATTAAAGCTCAATGTTTTCACCAAAAAAATCCTGTGTGCTGCTATTGTGTTCCTGTTTACATGCAAACTCAAAAATAAATACACCTTGATGGCAGTGCGCTACATAAGATATTAAGGTGGCAGATGAGAGAGAGGTTTTGAGGATCATCTTATAGGAGGAAACGAGGCAGGGAGGTTTCAAAATGGTTTAGAACATAGAATAATACAGTGCAGAACAGGCTCTTTGGCCCTCGATGTTGCGCCAACCTGTGAACTATTCTCTGCTCGTCCCCCTACACGATCTCAAAATCATCCATGTGCTTACCTAAGGATTGTTTAAATCTCCCTAATGTGGCTGAATTGACTACATTAGCAGGTAGGGCATTCCACGCCCTTGCCACTCTCTGAATAAAGAACCTGCCTCTGACATCTGTCTTAAATCTATCATCCCTCAATTTGTAGTTATGCCCACTTGTACAGGTTGATGTCATCATCCTGGGAAAAAGACTTTCATTTCTACCCTATCTAATCCTCTGATTATCTTGTATGTCTCTATCAAATCCCCTCTTAGCCTTCTTCTTGCCAATGAGAACAGGTTCAAGTCTCTCAGTCTTTCCTCATAAGACCTTCCCTCCAGACCAGACAGCATCCTGGTAAATCTCCTCTGCACCTTTTCCCATGCTTCCACATCCTTCCCGAAATATGGGGACCTGAACTGTACACAATATTCCAAGTGTGGCTGCACTAGCGTTTTGTATAGCTGCAGCATGATATTGCGGCTCCGGAACTCAGTCCCTCTACCAATGAAACCTAACACACCGTATGCCTTCTTAACAGCACTATCAACCTAGGCGGCAACTTTCAGGGATCTATGTACATGGACTCCAAGATCCCTCTGCACATCCACACTACCAATAATCTTTCCATTGACCCAGTACTCTGCCTTCCTGTTATTCTTCCCAAAGTGCATCACCTCACACTTAGCTGCATTGAACTCCATTTGCCACCTCTCAGCCCAATTCTGCAGTTTATCCAAGTCTCCCCGCAACCTGTAACATTCTTCCAAACTGTCCACTACTCCACTGGCTTTAGTGTCATCTGCAAATGTACTAATCCTTCCACCTATGCCAGTGTTTAAGTCATTTATAAAAATGACAAACAGCAATGATCCCAAAATAGATCCTTGTGGCACACCACTAGTAACCGGACTCCAGGCAGAATATTTTCCATCAACCACCACTCGCTGTCTTCTTTCAGAAAGCCAGTTTCTAATCCAAAATGCTAAATCATCCTCAATTCCATGCGTCTGCATGTTCTCCAACAGCCTACCATGTGGAACCTTATCAAAGGCTTTACTGAAGTCCATGTATACCACGTCAACTGCCCTACTCTCACCTACATGCTTGGTCACCTTCTCAAAAAAACTCAATGAGGTTTGTGAAACATGACCTGCCCTTGATGAAACCACGTTGACTATCTGAAATCAAATTGTTGTTTGCTAGATGATTATAAATCTTATCTCTTATAATCCTTTCCAAAACCTTTCCTACAACATAAGTAAGGCTCACTGGTCGATAATTACCTGGGTCATCTCTACTGCCCTTCTTGAACAAGGGCACAACATTTGCAATCTTTCAGTCCTCTGGCACTAAATCTGTAGACAATGACGACTCAAATATCAAAGCCAAAGGCTCTGCTATCTCCTTCCTAGCTTCCCAGAGAATCCTCGGATAAATCCCATCCAGCCCAGGGACATGTCTACTTTCACTCCTTCTAAGATTGATAATACCTGTCGTAACTAACCTCGATCCTTTCTAGTCTAATATCTCGTACCTCATTGTTCTCCTCTACAATATTCTCCTTTTCCTGAGTGAAAACCGATGAGAAATGTTCGTTTAGCACCTCTCTGATCTCCACAGGGTCCACACTCAACTTTCCACTTCTGTCTTTTATTGGCCCTATTCTTACCCTAATCATCCTTTCATTCCTCACATACCTATAGAAAGCTTTAGGGTACTCCTTTATTCTATTTGCTAAAGACTGCTCATGTCCTCTCTTTGCTCTTAACTCTCTCTTTAAATCCTTCCTAGCTGATCTGTAACTCTCCATTGCCTCATCAATACATAAGCCTTCTTCTTCTTCGTAACAAGACATGCAATTTCCTAAGTTTTCTTAAGTTCTACCCTACATTTTCTGTACTCCACTAATGCTCCTGCTGGTTTGTTCCCCTTGTATCTGCTAAATGTCTCTCTTTTCCTTCTCATTGTATCGTGAATACCTCTGATCATCCATGGTTCTCTGGCCTTGTTACTCCTTCCTGTCATCCTAGAGGGAACATGTTGGGCTTGTAGCCTTCCCATTTCCTTTTTGAATGCCACCATCCTCACTACTCTTCTATAGATTTCCTTACGGTAGCTGTTATAAATCTATCTTGGCTATATCCTGCCATATTTTACTAAAATCCGCATTCCCCCATTCCAAGTTTTGCAACTTGTCTATTTCTTTGTCCATAATAATTATAAATTGTACCATGGTGTGATTGCGACTTCTCTCACTAGCACCTCAACCACCTGACTGGTTTCATTCCCCAGAATTAGGTCTAAAACAGCTCCGCCCCTTGTAGGTCCCTCTACATTCTGGTCTCATTCTGATCTAAAGAGGTCTCTTGCACACTTTTCAAGAAATCCGCTCCATCCAAGCCCTTAACACATTGTCTATCCTACTTATTGTTGGGAAGGTTGAAATCACCTGCTTTAATTACGTTTTTCTCATTATTTATACACACATCCGTGAATTGTGTGCAAATTTGCTCCTCAATTTCTTGATGACTCTTTGGGAAGCTAGAAGAAACACCTACCAATCTTTCTGCCCCTTTTTTATTCCTAAGATCTACCCACAAACCTTCATTTGTTGACCCCTTCCAAGTTATCATCTCTCCTTCCTGCAGTAACTGGCTCCTTAACTTATAATTCAATGTCTTCTCTTCTTTTACCTGCTCCTCTGACCTGCCTGAAGATTTTATCTCCCAGAATGTTGAGTTGCCAATCCTACCCTTCCCTCAGTCATGTCTCTGGGACAGTTACTATATCATGATTCCATGTGTCAATCATCGTCCTTAACTCATCTGTTTTACCTATGATGCTCCTGGCATTAAAGTAAAGACCCTCCAGCCTTTCCTTATTCCCTTGAAAATTAATTCAGCTGCACTCCTTCTGACTTGATTGTTTAACTGTATTGTGCTAATGTTGCTCCTTTAACAAGGTTAGGTTGTGCTTGGTTGTTTTTCAGAGGGGTCGTAAATGCATAGATTCCGGTTTGTCTGGTTTGAAGGGTTTCAGGGCCAATTTGATTACAGCTGACAGATACTGCCTCAGGCAAAATTCCTTTTTTTGGTTTAAAAACAAACTTGTACAATAAAAGGGGAGTGGCCAGTTCTCCCAGCTCAGTTTTTGTCTGGTTTGAAAAATGTGATGCTGGAAAAACACAGCAGGCCAAGGCAGCATCCGAGGAGCAGGAGAATAGACGTTTCGGGCATAAGCCCTTCTTCAGGAATGAGGCTGGTGTGCCAAGCGAGCGGAGATAAAAGGTAGGGGGGAGTGAATTTGGGGGAGGGGCGCTGGGAATACGATAGGTGGAACGAGGTGAGGGTGAGGGTGATAGGCTGGAGAGGGGGTGGGCGGAGAGGTCAGGAAGAAGATTGCAGGTCAAGAGGGCAGTGCTGAATCTGGGAGTTGAGACTGAGATAAGGTGGGGGGAGGGGAAATGAGGAAGCTGGAGAAATCTGCATTCATCCCGTGTGGTTAGAGGGTTCCTAGGCGGAAGATGAGGCGCTCTTCCTCCACCTAGGAACCCTCCAACCACACGGGATGAATGTAGATTTCTCCAGCTTCCTCATTTACCCTCCCCCCACCTTATCTCAGTCCCAACTCCCAGATTCAGCACTGCCCTCTTGACCTGCAATCTTCTTCCTGACCTCTTTGCCCCCACCCCCTCTCCGGCCTATCACCCTCACCCTCACCTCGTTCCACCTATCGTATTCCCAGCGCCCCTCCCCCCCTACCTTTTATCTCAGCCCGCCTGACACACCAGCCTCATTCCTGAACAAGGGCTTATGCCTGAAACATCGATTCTCCTGCTCCTCGGATGCTGCCTGGTCTGCTGTGTTTTTCCAGCATCACATTTTTCAACTCTGGTCTCCAGCGTCTGTAGTTCTCACTTTCTCCTTTTGTCTGGTTTGGTTTGGTTTAAGCAAGCAGTCAGTTTTGAGGCTGCTGGTCAAGGAAACAGCTCTATGCTGATTCTCTCTCTCTCTCTCGCTCTCTCTGATCTCGCCTGCAAGAACTTGTGTTGGATTTTGATTTTTTTGCCAAGGGGATGTTTATGGAGATGTTCTAAGTATTTGGAGCAGCATCATTATGTTGCAATAGAGTTGATTGGGTTTTTAAATAGTTATGTTATTCTAAATTTGATTTTCTTTTATTCATGTGTAAATAAATTCTGTTTTGTTTGAAACTGAGTGGTTGGACCAGCTGCATCACTCCCAGAATATCCACTTTACACCTGCTTAAAGTAACTAGAAAAGTTAGGGTCTGGGCTACCTTCTTGAAATGTTTTGAGGAGAATGTTTTTTTCGTCTGGTCCATAACAGTATGATTCTTTGCACTTACTCTGCTAACAGTCTTTGTCCCCTCCCCCTGCTAAACTAGTTTAAACTCCTTCCACTAACAAACCGCCCTGCGAGAATGTTCATCCAGCTCTGGTTCAGATGTAAACCTTCCCTCTTGTGCAGGTCATACCTTCCCCAGATCCTAGTGGTTCAGGAATCTAAAACCCCCTTTCCTGCACCAACTGTTAAACCATGCATTCATTGGCACTATCCTATTTCTGTACTTGCTAGCAAGTGGCACTGTGTGTAATCCAGAGATTACAGCCCAAGATGCCCTATTTTATGGTCTACTGCCTAGCTCCCTGAATTCTTCATGCAAGCCCTCATCCCTCTTTCTACCCATATCACTGATACCAACATGGACCATGATCTCTACCTTATCATCCTCCTCCTTCAGGATGCCCTGCAGTCATTCAATGACATCTCAAACCCTAGCACAAGGGAGGCAACCATGGAGTCATGTTAATGGCCATGGTACTGTAGAATCCCCCATTACTAATGCCCTTCCTCTCTTCCTTCCCTCATGTACAGACAGGCTGCTTGTGGTGCCAGAAGCTTGGTTCTGTCTGAACTCCCTGGAGGAACCAATACCTCCTTTAGCTTCCAAGCTGGAACTGATGTACGAGCAGCATCCCAGGGGTCTCCTGAACTACCTGCCTGTTTCTCTTGGACAGTCAGGTCCCTTCACGTGCAGTGTGACCACCTCTCTACGTGTGTTATCCATAGTCTCTCAGAGTCGCGGATGTTCCAGTGTCCCCAGCTGCTGTTCCAGCTCTAGAATCCCGAGCTTCCAGGAGCTGCAGCTAGACACAGTTCCTGCACACAGGCTGGCTCCGGGCACTGGAAATGTGCTCAGCCTTCCACGTGGAGCAGGAGGAGACAATGTGGCTTCGAGTTCTCCTATCACTACTTACCCTTTAAATTTTAAAAAACTTTAGAGGATTTTAAAATATATAAATAACTTAAATAAGTCCATAGCCTGGCTTAAACAATGATTTATAATTTAATACAGTTTGGAATTTACTCCTCAACCAGCTGCTCCCATTGATCCCACATCACTTTCTGAACTGTGACGTCTGTTTGCTTTACTCTCCTCCTAGTGCTGCCATTGTTGCTGCTGAGTGCTTCATTGCTACATAGCATGAGTGAATGTAGAGTCGTGCATGTGGGTACAAGGAAAAGTTGCTGAATGGATAGTTGCTGACCGAAGGGCAGAAAGCACATAGTAATGTTAAGGATTAACCAGGACCACCACAAGGGTATTTGCACTCTCACACTCTCTCTCTCTCTCTCACACACACACACATTCACTTATTCACAGAACTTTTGCCTTTGTCCTGACAGAGACTTCAATAATACACCTTCTTCTATAAAAGTGCATTTGTTTTCTCCAAAAAATATCATGTGGGCAATATTTAATTTCCTTGGAGTGTATGTACCTTTAATAATCATCATTTCAAAACAAACAATTTTGTTTAATTATTGAAATTGATAAATAGAAGAGGTTGATCTTTGATATTAATGAACAATTGAAGGGAAATCGGAAAGTGTTATTTTGATACAATGTATACAGTCACAGTCCAGCTTGTGATTTTAACAGGGACTGAAGTATTTGTAGATATAATTACCAGTCTGGCATAACTTATCAAAATTAAATTAGTGAAATTATTGTCGCCACAGAATTCCAACATGTTATTCTTCAGGACAGAGCAAGAAATTTAAACATCAGTTATTTTAATAAAATTAATCAAATGAAGTAAGCATTGATACATGTATTGCGTTATGGCAACATCTGACCAATGTTGTGTGTTCAGCATCATGTTTCTCATCCAGATACGGGGAGCATTGCAAGATGGGGACTCTGCAGACAACTTAAACATCATCATGTGGTGAAACAGAAGATACTGTGAACCTAAAGTAATTTGTTTGTAGTTTTTAAGCATGTTACTTTCTTGAGACTGCACATTGGAAATTATGTCCTCTAATGACATTGTTGAACACTCTGTTAACTATATGAAATGTGTAATTCATAACGTTTAGAAGGAAACTCTGTTTTCCACAAATGAATAAGTTCAGCTCGATTGCTGGTTTGAATGTTCCAACTTGTTTCAAAATTCCTTTCTGTACCTGCATTGATGGGTTAGGCTTAAAAGGGCTTTGTTTTTAGCAACATGACCTTCATCATTCTAGACTGAATAGCATAGATAAGCAGGATCTTGTTTATGAAGCTGATACTGTAAAGGGAAGCTAAGTACCAGTTTTGGGCTCTGTGCTGTCTGCCAGTCCCTCCAGCAGGTGTCCCCACAGGCTCAACTGGATTAGACCACACAATCTCACACACTTCCATAAAGTAAGTTGGGTCTATCATTCACCACCAGTTAGTCTGGTGGTCTATCATTCACCACCACTTAGCAATGACATGTCTCTGTGATAGTAACTTGTCCCTTTGTGCTGTCACCAAGAATGTTATTATGATTCGTTTTTATGATCAAGCAAGAATGTCTGATATTTTCATTTGCTCTTTAAACATTTTTAGATTTTTTGACTTTCACTTCTTCCACTTAGATCAGATTTTATTCAAGTCTTTTTCAGCAAAGTCGGCAGTTTCTGTGTCTTATCATCTTTCCTTTCTTTCATTTTTTTCTAACACTTTGAGTTACGGAGAGGAATCGATCCAGTTTATGAAAGTCATGTTTGAACTGAGTTCTATTTCTGCAGCTGTATTCTAAGACTCTGAGACACTAATGGGTGTGATGAAGCTTTGTGCTGTCAGTGATCAGTGATAGCTGCCATTAACCCTTTCAGATTTTTCTGTGGTCTGAATCCATTCTGTGGTGACTTTTCATCGCAATTTTCAGTTGATTCCTTTCTTGCCTCTTTCAATTCACTGTTGGCTTCAGTCCTTTTAAAACTCAAGTGATATTCTTCTAGCTCTACAACAAGTGAGGATTTTCCCTCACCATCTCTTTCTTGTTAGGAGACTTCTCTGTTTTATATATAATTCTCTGCTTAACCATTTTCACCTTCATATCACCACCATTGGAACTTCCGCATCCCTTCACCTGCCTGCATCCCTTTAGAATCTTTCCAAAATTGTTCAGTCTGATCAACTTCTCTGCATTCATCCCAAGTTTTTTTTTGATCATAGGAGGAGTAATGCCCTCTGGTCTTCCAGGTCATTTCCAAGTGAAAGGAGCAGCTCTTGTATGAGCTACCTGAATGACTTGAGTGGGTCCTTTGAATATCACAGCTGGGTTTGTTCTGGATTTGTGTGGGATATCTTCGACATTCCCCATTAGTAATCTCTGGAAACAACCAGTGCCCTGGAAAACATTGATCTGTTTTGCCGGTTCTTTTAGATCAATAAGCACTATCCTTCTCTTAGACACAAACTCCTGATGATGCAAATATGAAAGAAGCCATTTGAAACCAGAAGTTTATGGTTTTAGTGACTATACATGGAATGGTTGGACAGATTGGGTTCACAACGCAAGAAAAAACATGGTTTCCATGGTCATCGTGTCAAGACCATTTAGGAGTATTTCAATTAAATCACCCTGTACTCTTTGAAAGTCTAATGAAAACAAGTCCAGTCTGTTCCTCATAAGATAACCCACTCTGGAATGACTCGAGAGCATTTTCGTTCTTCTTTAAGTAACAAGACCAAAACTGCAATGTTCAAGATGTGGTCTTACCAATGTTCTGTAGAACTGCAGCATAACCTCCTTACTTGTACATTAAATTTCTCTTCCAATAAAGAATATCATTCCATTAGCTTCCTTAATCACTTGCTGTATCTGCATACTATGAGAACAGAAGAAAAAAGAACAGGAGAAAGCAATTTGTCTCCACCATTCAATAGGATCACGACTGACCCGGCATTTCTTCATGTGCATTTTCCTGCCCTTTCTCTGTAGCCCTTGATTCCCCCACTGCCTCAGCCTTACACACTAACTCTGCCTCCACAGCTCTCTGCTTCAAGGAATTCCAAAGACTTTCAACCCTCTGATAGAAAAGGTCATCTCCTCTCACCCCTTCATTTTGACCATATGATTTATGGTTTTACACTCTCCTATGGTGGGAAACGTTCTCTCAGTATTTATCTTGTCACGTGCCTTAAGAATCCTAGATGTCTCCATGAGATCTTATTCTCCAAACTCTAGTGAGTGGGGTCTCAACCTGTTTAGCCTTTGCTTAGTAGACAATACCTCCATACCAGGGATCATCCTAGAGAACCTTCTCTGTCTCCAACAAAATATCTTTACTTGTATCAGAGGACCAGAACTACTCACGGTACTCCAGATGTGGTCTCACCAGCACCTTGTATGGTTGCAGTAAGACTTCCCTACTCTTACACTCCAAACCCCTTGAAATAAGGGCCAACATTCCATTAGCCTTCCTGATTACCTGCTGCACCTGTGTGCCAGCTTTCTGTGTTCCACGTACATGTATTCCCATGTTCCTTTGTGTTGCAGCATTCCACAGTTTTTCTCCTTATAAATTATATTCTGTTTGTTTGTTATCACCTCCAAAATGAACAGTGTCACATTTTCCCACATTATATTCCATTTGCCACCTTTTTGTCCATTAACTTTTCTCACAACCTGCCTTTTCACTTACCTCTTGTGACTCATGCATTAAAGTATCAAGATTCCTTTGCACCCCATTTAGGTCATATTCTGTTTTTTATCCTTCTTGTCCAAATAAGCAATTCTCACATTGTACTCTATTTGCCAGATATTTTGCCTAGTCATTCAACCCTTTTACAGCCCATTTATATTTTCTTCACAACGTACTTTCCTATACATCTTTGTGTCAGTTGCTAATTTTAGTCACTATGCCTTCACTCCCCTCACCACGTCAGTGATATAAAATTGCAAAAAAAAGTTGAGGTCCCAGTAGATGTTGACAAGAATCACATCCTGCCAAACCTGTTTTCTACAAGCCAGCTATTGTATTACCTCTGCACCATGTGCTTCTACATTGCACAATTATATTTTATGTGGAACCTTGTTAAATGCTTTCTGGTAATCCAAATCCAACATGTCAATGGATCTACCACCACAATCGCCCCAAAAAAATCCTGAATGCATATTATTGTTTCAAAGAACTCCAATAAATTAGCTAAACACAATTTCCCTTTCACAAATCCATTCCGAATCTTGCTGATTACCTTGAAATTTTTTTTGGGTCCAGCTACAATCTTTTTAATTAATTCTAACACCATTGCCATGATGGATGTTAATCTAACTGGCATAGAGTTTCTTGTTTTCTGCTGCCTGCTTCCCTCCTTGGATAGAGGGATTATATTTTCTCGTTTTCAGTTCTGATGGAACCTTTGCAGGATCTCGTGAATTTTGTATAATTAATACCAATGCATTCACTATTACACTTGTTACCTCTCTTAAGACCCTCCATTTCCTTTTTTCTACTATTAATTCAGTATTCTCACTCTCATGAGGACCAACACACACTTTATTTATGCTTTCTGCTTTTTAATTGCTATCCATTTTTATATTTTTAGCTAATGTCCTTGCATAGTCTAATTTCTTTCTCCTTATTTAACCTTTTAGTCATTCTCTGCCATTTTTTTGTAGTCTGACCTGCACTCATCTTTGCACAATCTTTCTTTCAGTTTATTGCTTTCCTTAACATTTTTGTTGACCCCAGATGGTGGGTCCTCATCTTGAGAATCTTCTTTATAATAGGAAGTTACTTATTCTGAGTATTCGGAAATATCCCCTTAAATGTCTGTCACTGTGTTCTTATTGTCCTTATTTAAGTCTAAAATACTAGTTATACATTCAGAAAATGGCTAATTTCACACCCCTGTTTAAAAAGGAAGGGAGGCAGACCACAGGAAACTATAGGCTGGTTAGCCTGATGTTAGTTGTTGGTAAAATTGTAGAGTCCATTATTAAGGATGAGATTGTGGAGTACTTGGATGTGATGGTAAAATGGGGCTGAGTCATGCCTGACAAATCAGTGGGTGTGACTTATTTGGATTTCCAGAAGGTTGCTAAATAGGCTGAGAGCCCATGCTGTTAGGAGCAAAGTAATGGCATGGATACAGGATTAGCTGACTGGCAGAAGGCAGAGAATAAGGAATTAAGAAGTCTTTTTCAGGATGACAGCCAGTGACACGTGGAGTTCTGTAGGGGTCAATGCTAGGACCACAACCATTCATGCTGTATGCTCGTGATCTGGACAAAGGAACTGGGCATTGTTGCTAAGTTTGCAGATGACACAAAGATAACAGGAGAGATAGGTAATGCTGATGAAGTGTGGAGGAAACAGAAGGATTTGGGCAGGCTGTAAGAGTGGATAAAGAAGTGGCAATGGGAATACAAAGTTGGGAAGTGTAACATTATACATTTTGATTGGAAAAATAGAGGCAGAGACTATTTTCTAAATGGGGAAAGTCTTCAGAAATCTTAAGGTACTTGGAAGTCCTAGTTCAGGATTCTCTGAGGTTAACATGCAGGTTCACTTTTCAGGTAGGAAGGCAAATGCAATGTCAGCATTCACTACAACAGAGCTAGAATACAAGAGCAGAACATACTGCTGAGTTTATATAAGACTCAGGTCAGACCACATTAGGAATACCATGAACAGTTTTGGGTCCTGTATCTGAGGAAGGATATGCTGGTGTAGGATGGTATCCAGAAGAGGTTTATAAGAATAAATCTGGGATGAAAGGCTTGTCATATGAGGAATGCTTGAGGACTCGATGGAGTTTGGAAAGATGAGTAGGGACCTCATCGAAATGTATAGGATGCTGAGAGGCCAGGATTGGATGCAATTGAGAGAATATTTCCACATATAGGAAGGGCTAGGACACTAGGGCACAGCCTCAAAGTGAAAGCATCACCCTTGAGAACTGAGATGAAGAGGAAATTCTTCAGCCTGTGAATGGGTAATTTGTGAACTCATTGCTGCAGAAGGCTGTGGAGGTTAAGTCATTGAGAGTACTTAAGACAGAGATAGGTAAGTTTTGATTAGTAAGGGGATCAGGGGTTACAGGGAGAATGCAGGAGAATTGGTTTGAGAAACATATCATAATCAAATGGCAGCACAGTCTGGAGACTGGTCTAATTCTGCTCCTATATTTTATGATTGTTAAGACCTACTTGCTTAGCTTTGATTTGTACTTGCTCCGTGTCTAAGGATGCTGGTTTTCCAACATTATGGCAATTTTCCAGAATCTAAGAATTCTTGGAAGTTTAAATATAGAAGCTAAGAGCATTAGTAGGCTACTCAGCCCTGCACTTGTTCCACCATTCAATATGGTCTTGACTGACCGTCCAACTCAGTGCCCTGTTTCTGCACTCTCCCCATACTCTTTGATCCCTTTAGCCCTAAGAACCATGTCTAACTCCTTGAAAACATTCAATATTTTGGCCTCAACTGCTTTCTTCGGCAGAGAATGCCAGAGGCGCATCTGTCTTGGGTGAAGAAATTTCTCCTCCGTTCTATATGACCTACCCTTATCCTTAGAATGTGCTTCAGGTTTTGGACTCCCCACCTGTCAAGAACATGCTTCTTGTGTTTAGCCTGTCTCGTATTCTTGGAATTTCATGGGTTTCTATGGCTCCCCACCTCATATCCGGCCCTGTACAACTGCAAAATATCCCTGCTCCCATACTCTAATCCTCTCCCAAAAAGACCGACATATTACTCACCGCCATCACTGCCTGCTGCACCTGCATACTTACTTTCAGTATTTGATATACACGCTCACCCAGGTCTCCCTCCACCTCCCCCTTCTCAATCTATCACCAATCAAATAATCAGTTGCTTTCTTGTTTTTGCTACCAAAATGAATAGCCTTACATTTATCCATATTCTGGGTAATCCAAGATGGAGGTCGGGAAGAATTTCTGGCTGTAAGAGCTGCTCCTTTTTTTGAGGTATTTTAGGTGTTGGAGGTGATTTGCTCGAATTCCAGGAGCAGCAATCACTGTTTTATATGCTGTTCCATTGTTTTGGAACTTTGGAAAAAATAAAGTCAAAACAGCAGTTTTAAAAGGGAGAAGAACAGACAAAGGAAGTACATGGTGAGGACAGTGCAGGAGAGAGAGAGAGAGAGAACCTGCACAGTTACCGCCTCTGCTGTTTGAATTCATGTACTGCTGGACATCGGAGTGCATCTGGGAAAATTAACAAACAGTGAATTTCACAACTAATCTTGGAGGGTCTGGTTTGGGCGAAGTTCACAACACAGAATCAGATAAGTTAATTGTTGTTTTAAGTCTGTCCAAGAGAAAGGCTGTATTAGTGAGTACAGTGGGTTATTTCTTGATTATATGTTTTTGGAGATAAGTCTCTTGATTAAACTTGAAATATAAGCCATAGCTATTAATTTAACCTGGTGCAGTGTTTTGTAGAGGAATAAGACGGTGTTATTTTCTGGGTCTGTAGATTGTGAAGGAACAAAAATGTCCTTTTGCAGTGATATGTACTTCTTGTCAGATCTGGGAGTTTAAGAGTTACTGCGGATTAGACCTGCCATAAATGCTGTTGGATGTCAATCTTATCAGATCGAGTGGATCGGTTGGAGAGACAGATAGAAGCGATGAGGAATTTGCAACAGCAACAGTATGTGATGGATGGCAGTTATAGAAAGGGAGGGAAGTTTCTGATACAGTCACATAGATGGGTTAACTCCAGGAAGGGTAAGAGAGGGAGGCAGCTAGTGCAGGAGTCTTCTGTGGCTATCTCCATTTCAAACAGGTATGCTGTTTTGGAAAACGTAGGGGGTGATGGATTCTCAAGGGAACGTAGCACGAACAGCCAAGTTTCTGGTATTGAGACTGGCTCGAATGCCACAAAGGGTATGTCGGCTTCCAAGAAATCAATTGTATTCGGGGTTTCTGTAGTCCGAGGTACAGACAGACATTTCTGTGGCCAGCAGAGAAAAAGCAGAATGGTGTGTTGTTTCCCTGGTGCCAGGATCAAGGATGTCTCAGAGAGGGTGCAGAATATTCTCACGGGGGAGAGGGGACAGCAAGAGGTCATTGTCCACATTGGAACCAATGACATTGGAAGGGAAAAGGTTGATATTCTGAAGGGAGATTACAGAGTGTTCGGCAGAAATTTAAAAAGGAGGTCCTCAAGGGTAGTAATATCTGGATTACTCCCAGTGCTACGAGCTAGTGAGGGCAGGAATAGGAGGATAGAGCAGATGAATGCATGGCTGAGGAGCTGGGGTATGGGAGAAAGATTCACATTTTTGGATCATTGGAATCTCTTTTGGGGTAGAAGTGACCTGTACAAGAAGGACGGATTGCACCTAAATTGGAAGGGGACTAATATGCTGGCAGGGAGATTTGCTAGAACTGCTTGGGAGGATTTAAACTAGTAAGGTGAGGGAGTGGGACCCAGGGAGGAAAGAGATCAATCTGAGATGGGTACAGCTGAGAACAGAAGTGAGTCAAACAGTCAGGGCAGGCAGGGACAGGGTAGGACTAATAAATTAAACTGTATTTATTTCAATGCAAGGGGCCTAACAGGGAAGGCAGATGAACTCAGGGCATGGTTAGGAACATGGGACTGGGATATCATAGCAATTACAGAGACATGGCTCAGGGATGGGCAGGACTGGCAGCTTTTTTTTTTAAAGATATTTTTATTAGAAATTTAATATTTTGACAGATTTACAAAAATAAACAGAACTTTCAAGCACAAACATTAATATAAAAATAGATCTTAAATATATAATCATCAAAATTCAAAGGAATGATACTAAAGAAGAAAGAAAAACAATGAAACTCAGTTAACTACTAATCTAATCCACAATTATCCAGAGTGTATAGTTGAGTCACTTACGTCCTTCAAACAAGAGAAAATGTTCTCTAATACACTCATAACAGTATAATAAAAAGGAAACTATTTCCAAACAATAAGAACAAAAAAAATAAAACATGTTTGAATGGAGATCCTCCCCCTTGTTCTCAGGGGGCCTTACTTCCTTTCTAAAGGTCCACCATATCCTCTCCCAAACAGTGTCCCACCCTTGACCCGGGCGCTCCTTAATAGGATTTAGATATAATACCGAGCTAGAATTGACAGTGAGCGCCCCACCCCCACCCCTCCCCACCCATACCTGAGTATATCTGATAGCATCAATGCCACGTACAAACACACATAACTATAAAATTACAACTCCAACAAATTACAATTAAGTATAATAACATAAAATAGCAAGAGAAGACAACCCTGCTCCCAGAAGCAAAAGTAAAGTAGAGTAAAGTATCCATTTCTCCCCACGGAGTGTGGAAGAGGCAAGCCAACATAAATTGTCTCTTACGATTTATTTAAACGAGTCTAAAAGTTCCTTAGCCTCTTCTGGTGATCTAAAATTATACTCGGATCCTTCGTGGGTAAAGCATAACGTCGCTGGGTAGCGTAAGGTGTATTGAATATCTAAGTCCCTTAAACATTTCTTCACCTCATCAAACGCCTTCCTCCTTCGTGCCAAAGCCGGGGAGAAGTCCTGAAATAACATAATCTTGGATCCTTCATGAATCATAGCTTTAGGATCCTTTCCAAGATTTCTGGAGGCATCCAGGAGTATCTGCCTCTCCCTATAACTCTGCAGCCGGAACAGGACCGGGCGTGGGCGCTGGTTTGGGCCAGATCCGCGTACAGTGACCCGGTAGGCCCACTCCACCCTTACCCGGTCAGTTTCAGCCCCCAGGTTTAAAAGCTGGGGCAGCCATCGCTCCAGAAATACTGCTAACTGTCCCTTCTCTTCTTGTTCAGGGAGGCCCAGAAGACGGATATTCTTTCTCCGATTTCTATTATCCAGGTCATCCATGTAGATTTCAAAGGCCCGGACTCTCTGCTCCAGAGCTCGCACCTGTTCTGCAGCTGTTTGTGCTGCAGCCTCGGAGGTCGTGGCCTTTAGCTCCGCCCCCTCCACGCGGCCCTGTAATTCCTCGAGAGCCTGGCTGTGCTTTTGTAACTTTTCTTCGAATGTATACCATCTCTGTCTGGATTCTGCGATGAAATTGACGAGTGTCGTTTCCAGCCTGGCAATCATCTCTTCAAGGCCTGTTTTTACATCAGCTGCAGCCGGAGGAGGAGAGGAGGGTGGGGAGGGGTCTTTGTTTTCTGAGAGCTGCGGGATCCCTTTGGTTTACTCATTATCCACTTAATATTAAACTGCTTAAATATAATAGTAAACAGCTAATTAAGGTTAGAAAATTTTTTTTGGTGGTTTGGTAAGTGTGGTGGGGGTGAGTAACTCACTTTACCCAGGTTTTGGGAAGAGCACTGTAAACTCAGACTTGCTGAGTCGCCGCCATCTTGGATCTCAGGACTGGCAGCTTAATGTTCCAGGATACAAATGCTACAGGAAGGATAGAAAGGGAGGCAAGAGAGGAGAGGGAGTGGTATTTTTGGTAAGGGATAGCATTACAGCTGTGCTGAGGGAGGATATTCCTGGAAATACATCCAGGGAAGTTATTTAGGTGGAACTGAGAAATAAGAAAGGGATGATCGCCTTATTGGGATTGTATTATAGGCAGAGGGAAACTGAGAAACAAACTTCTAACGAGATCTCAGCTATCTGTAAGAATAATAGGGTGGTTATGGTAGGGGATTTTAACTTTCCAAACATAAACTGGGTCTGCCATAGTGTTAAAGGTTTAGATGGATAGGAATTTCTTAAGTGCGTACAAGACAATTTTCTGATTCAGTATGTGGATGTACCTACTAGAGAAGGTGCAAAACTTGACATACTCTTGGGAAATAAGACAGGGCAGGTAACTGAGGTGCCAGTGGGGGAGCACTTTGGGGCCAGTGACCATCATTCTATTAGTTTTAAAATAGTGATGGAAAAGGATAGACCAGATCTAAAAGCTGAAGTTCTAAATTGGAGAAAGGTCAATTTTGACGGTATTAGGCAAGAACTTTCAAAAGCTGATTGGAGGCAGATGTTCGCAGGTAAAGAGACGGCTGGAAAATGGGAAGCCTTCAGAAATGACAAGAATCCAGAGAAAGTATATTCCTGTCAGGGTGAAAGAAAAGGCTGGTAGGTATAGGGAATGCTGGATGACTAAAGAAATTGAGGGTTTGGTTAAGAAAAAGAAGGAAGCATATGTCAGGTACAGACAGGATAGACTTCTCAGAAGAGTATAAAAGAAGTAGGAGTATACTTAAGAGGGAAATCAGGAGGGCAAAACGGAGACATGAGATAGCTTCGGCAAATAGAATTAAGGAGAATCCAAAGGGTTTTTACAAATATATTAAGGACAAAAGGGTAACTAGGGAGAGAATAGGGCCCCTCAAAGATCAGCAAGGTGGCCTTTGTGTGGAGCCACAGAAAATGGGGGAGATACTAAATGAATATTTTACATCAGTATTTACTGTGGAAAAGGATATGGAAGATATAGACTGTAGGGAAATAGATGGTGACATCTTGCAAAATTTTCCAGATTACAGAGGAGGAAGTGCTCGATGTCTTGAAACGGTTAAACGTGGATAAATTCCCAGGACCTGATCAGGTGTACCTGAGAACTCTGTGGGAAGCTAGAGAAGTGATTGCTGGGCTTCTTGTTGAGATATTTGTATCATCGATAGTCACAGGTGAGGTGCTGGAAGACTGGAGGTTGGCAAACGTGGTGCCACAGTTTAAGAAGGGCGGTAAAGACAAGCCAGGGAATTATAGACCAGTGAGCCTGACCTCAGTGGTGGGCAAGTTGTTGGAGGGAATCCTGAGGGACAGGATGTACATGTATCTGGAAAGGCAAGGACTGATTCGGGATCGTCAACATGGCTTTGTGCGTGGGGAATCATGTCTCACAAACTTGATTGAGTCTTTTGAAGAAGTAACAAAGAGGATTGATGAGGGCAGAGCAGTAGATGTGATCTATAGGGACTTCAGTAAGGCATTCGACAAGGTTCCCCATGGGAGATTGATTAGCAAGGTTAGATCTCATAGAATACAGGGAGAACTAGCCATTTGGATACAGAACTGGCTCAAAGGTAGAAGACAGAGGGTGGTGGTGGAGGGTTGTTTTTCAGACTGGAGGCCTGTGACCAGTGGAGTGCCACAAGGATCGGTGCTGGGTCCTCTATGTTTTGTCATTTACATAAATGATTTGGATGCAAGCATAAGAGGTACAGTTAATAAGTTTGCAGATGACACCAAAATTGGAGGTGTAGTGGACAGCGAAAAGAGTTACCTCAGATTGCAACGGATCTGGACCAGATGGGTCCCTGGGCTGAGAAATGGCAGATGAAGTTTAATTCAGATAAATGCGAGGTGCTGCATTTTGGGAAAGCAAATCTTAGCAGGACTTATACACTTAATGGTAAGGTCCTAGGGAGTGTTGCTGAACAAAGTACAGGTCCATAGCTCCTTGAAAGTGGAGTCGCAGGTAGATAGGATAGTGAATAAGGCGTTTAGTATGGTTTCCTTTATTGGTCAGAGTATAGAGCACAGGAGTTGGGAGGTCATGTTGCGGCTGTACAGGACATTGGTTAGGCCACTGTTGGAATATTGCATGCAATTCTGGTCTCCTTCCTATCGGAAAGATGTTGTGAAACTTGGAAGGGTTCAGAAAAGACTTACAAGGATGTTGCCAGGGTTGGAGGATCTGAGCTACAGGAAGAGGCTGAACAGGCTAGGGCTGTTTTACCTGGAGCGTCGGAGGCTGAGGGGTGATCTTACAGAGGTTTACAAAATTATGAGGGGCTTGGATAGGATAAATAGACAAAGTCTTTTCCCTGGGGTCAGGGAGTCCAGAACTAGAGGGCATAGGTTTTGGGTGAGAGGGGAAAGATATAAAAAAGACCTAAGGGGCAACTTTTTCACACAGAGGGTGGTACGTGTATGGAATGAGCTGCCAGAGGAAGTGGTGGAGGCTGGTACAATTGCAACATTTAAGAGGCATTTGGATGGGTATATGAATAGGAAGAGTTTGGAGGGATATGGGCCGGGTGCTGGTAGGTGGAACTAGATTGTGTTGGATTATCTGGTCTGCATGGACGGGTTGGACCGAAGGGTCTGTTTCCATGCTGTACATCTCTATGACTCTAAATATCTGCTTATTCTTAATCTTTGATTCCCTTTTGCCAACCAGTTCCGTATCCATGTCAGTACATTACCCCCAATCTGATATGCTTAAACTTTACCTGATAATCTCTTATGGGACCTCAGCAAATGCCTTCTGAAATTCCAAGCTGACCACATTCGCTGGTTTCCCCCATATCAACTTGACCTGTTGTGTCGCCATAATATTACTGGGGTTTCTAACTTATCTGAGAGAAGTGACTGCTGGTGATTTAATCTAAGGGCCACCAGACCTCAAGCAAGGGAAGAGGTTGAGAGACATCCTCAAAAAATTCCAGTAGATTTGTCAAGCATGACATCCATTTTATTTCCATGTTGATACTGTCCAGTCCTGTCACTGTGCTGTACTGGTATAACTTTAATAATGGACTCTAGCATTTTCCCTACTCTGGCTGACCATCTATAATTCCTGTTTTCTCTTCACTGGCTTTTTTTAAAATAGTGAAATTACATTACCCATTCCCAAATCCTTAGGAACTGTCCCAGAGTCTACAGAATCATGAGAGATGGCCACCAATGTATCCACCATTTCTCAGGCCACTTCTTTAAGTACCCTGGAATGTGGGTTATCGGCCCTGGGAATTTCTGGGCCTTAAATCCAATTAATTTCTTGAACACCATTTCCCGACCAGTGCTGATTTCCTTCAGTCCCTGCCTTTCTTTACTCTGTTAACTCTGACATTTTTGCCAGTTATTTGTGTCTTCCTTTGTGAAGACAAAAGCAAATATGAAATTTAGTGAGTCTGCTGTTTCTTTGTTCCCCATCCTAAGTTCCCTTGCTTCTGATTGCATGGGACTTGCATTCGGACTCTCTGTCTGTGGGATTTGTGTGGTACAGACTGGTATAAAAGGATTTGCTGGTCCTCAGTATGTCAGACTGAGATGACATGACCAAGCCATGTTGCTCCTTTAGGTTGCTGGACACAGAGCTCTCCGAGTGCACCTCCTGGAAGGAGAAACACTGAGCACATCCTATCCTGCTCCACGGTGCAGACCCTGCACTGGAAGATTATCTTGGAGGCCTCCAAAGCCAGCAGTGAGGTGTGCTGGCCCGTTACCTCCTGGAGATCCTGCGGGACATCGGCCCCCATCACCAGCAGCAGCACTGGGATCAGGAGGCTTTTCTGCAGTTTGGACAGTTTTCCGTCTCTCTACTTGAGCTCACTCTGCTCCCTCTCCCTCTCTGACTGACCTCACTCTGCTCCCCCTCCCTCTCCGACTGACCTCACTCTGCTCCCCCTCCCTCTCCGACTGACCTCACTCTGCTCCCTCTCCCTCTCCGACTGACCTCACTCTGCTCCCCCTCCCTCTCCGACTGACCTCACTCTGCTCCCTCTCCCTCTCCGACTGACCTCACTCTGCTCCCCCTCCCTCTCTGACTGAGCTCACTCTGCTCCCCCTCCCTCTCCGACTGACCTCACTCTGCTCCCCCTCCCTCTCCGACTGACCTCACTCTGCTCCCTCTCCGACTGACCTCACCCTGCTCCCCCTCCCTCTCCGACTGACCTCACCCTGCTCCCCCTCCCTCTCCGACTGACCTCACCCTGCTCCCTCTCCCTCTCCGACTGACCTCACTCTGCTCCCTCTCCGACTGACCTCACTCTGCTCCCCCTCCCTCTCCAACTGACCTCACCCTGCTCCCCCTCCCTCTCCGTCTGACCTCACTCTGCTCCCTCTCCGACTGACCTCACTCTGCTCCCTCTCCGACTGACCTCACTCTGCTCCCTCTCCCTCTCCGACTGACCTCACCCTGCTCCCTCTCCCTCTCCGTCTGACCTCACTCTGCTCCCCCTCCCTCTCCGACTGACCTCACCCTGCTCCCCCTCCCTCTCCGACTGACCTCACTCTGCTCCCTCTCCCTCTCCCTCTCCGTCTGACCTCACTCTGCTCCCTCTCCCTCTCCGACTGACCTCACTCTGCTCCCCCTCCCTCTCCGACTGACCTCACTCTGCTCCCTCTCACTCTCCGACTGACCTCACTCTGCTCCCTCTCCGACTGACCTCACTCTGCTCCCTCTCCCTCTCCCTCTCAGACTGAGCCCGCTCTGCTCCCTCTCCCCCTCCCATTCTGACTGAGCTCCCTCGGCTCCCTCTCTTGCTAATAGGCTTCATCGATTATTTTGTGTGTAATCCTAAATGGGGACAGTAATGGACAGTCAGAAGGGGCCCAGAAACCAAACTGTTTTTATTTGTATTCCTGGGCCAGCAGGAGAGAGTCTCTAACCTCATCCTTTTAAAGGAAGGATATTACCTAAGTACTGAAGTTAAGACAGATTTTGGGTACTGTCGAAAAGTGATGGGCTTGTTTGGTGAATTCCAGGACCTGCACCTGTGTGACCAAATGTTGTACAACTTGGCAACTCGTCTGTGGACAATATTGTAAGTGCAGGAACAGTGTGGCCATTCCTGACAATTCAGGCTTCCCTGACAGATCATCCAACTGCTCTTAAGGAGTACCTGGATAAACCATGTCCAACACCTGTTAAACAGACAGACAGATCACCAACACTCATTACAGCTTCCAATAACAACCTCCAGCCTCTGCCTTCTTTGCACCTCTTCCACTTTCCTTGGTTGCCGTGATTCTGGTAGATCCTCCTCCTCCATCTCTTCCTGTCAGTCAGTCCTCTACCAATTCCACTCGATTTCAGTCTCTCGCTGTTGCATTTTCAATCCAGTCTTGGGTCTTTCTCAGCTTTTTCTTCTTGGAAGTCCCATTTCCATCAGTCCCTCATCATGTTTCCCCTCTGCAACAGATGATCACTTTTCAATCCCCTTCTCATGGCTTCTTCCAATGTCCCCCATAATCTTCACTGACCCTCTAATGTTTTGGATCTTGTCCTCTTTTGTATCTCCATGTTTGGCACAACAGCGGGCATAAGCAACTTGCCAAAGATTTCCAATGATACCAACAATTACCCATCGTCTTAGATGCATTAGCAGGGATAAATATAGGGATGGGGTTGGGTCTGGGTGGGTTACTCTTCAGAGGGCCTGTTTCCATACTGTAGGGAATCTAGTCTAAAAATCTAAACATTATGGTACAGACAGCAACACACAGGGTGCTAACACTTTCAACATCTTATCTGGCCTGACACCAATTGTTACAGTTAACCTGAGAGTGTAACTTTTAAAAAACGTTTTGTGATTTACACATGAAAGAAGTGGAACTATCATGGTCATTCCAACAGATGAGAGACTCCACAAACAACCAAGATATTTTTCAATGTATAATTTCAGTTACATCACACTAAACTTTTGCTATAAATTCTGTGTCTTATAATTGCTCCACAACCAATTGATGAAGGAGCAGTGCTCCGAAAGCTAGTGCTTCCAAATAAACCTATTGGCCTTTAACCTGGTGTTGTGTGATTTTTAACTTTGAACACCCCAGTCCAACACCAGCATCTCCAAATCATAATCTAAAAACGGTTTTGTATAATATGACACCTTTTTAACCTAGAAAATGGAGAAACTATGTCCATATTCCGATGGCCTAACAATCGTATCTGATCTGCCTCTTTAAGCATCTAGAGGTCCTCCGATAGAAAGCCTGGCGTTGATCTGGAATGTTTCAGTCTGGTCCCTCAGGAAGGTTAGCCACAGAGATTGTGCTTTCGCCTCCATGCACTTGCAGTGTGCTTCATCCAGTGGTCAACACCAGGAGGGAAATATACACCCTCCTGCCACCAAATGGGATCCACAAACCTTGTTGAATATTGTGCACGGCCAAGTTAGACCATAGTTTGAAATCTGAGATTCGTGGAGAAATAGTTTTTTTTCTTGGAGCTGTGCCCAAGGGCATTTATCCCTTGAAGAGATTAAATAGATCCACAAGATCCTTGATGGTACAAGCTATATATAAAACAGCAGTGTGGAAGGAAACTACCCCAATCTGGCCTTTTTCTTGCTTGTGAGTGTACTGCAGAGTGAAGGGGAGCTCCCCCTGACCTGAGGCCAGCCGAGGTGACTGCAGCAATCGCTGACTCAGGCTGTTGACCCCACACTTACAGGTTGCTTCTTCGAAATAAATCCAATGCATTTCCTTTTTGTAAATTTCGCAATTTATTTGCATATGACTGATCTTTCGTTGACCCGAGTTGTGAAATTCCCCGGCACTTGGGCTAATGCATGAGAAACGGGAGTGTCAGCGATCAGTAACACGCCACAGCTAGTTATCCTGTCCGCCCAAAGGCAGGAGCTGTGGTTGGGCACAGCCCCTTGGCGCTGCTTGGCCCAGTGTACAGACAGAGCTTGAGATATTTCCCTCCCTCCGTCCAAACAGGCAAACCTCAACACTGTGCCCTTCCAGTGATCCGGAAATGGCAGTGATCCAGGATGGGGAGGGGGAGGAGGAAGGGGAAAGGGAAGGTAGTTGGGTTTTGGGGAGGGGGATGGGTGGGGAAAGGGGTTTGGTAAAAAGGGAGGGGAGAGGGACGGGAGAGGGGAAAGGAGGAGTGGATTGGAGGAGAGGAGACAAGGGGTAGGGAAGAGGAGGAGGATCAAAGTGGCTAAGGACGAGATAGAGGGGAACTAGAATGGAGAGGGGAGAAGGAGAGCCCAGTGAGATTGTGTAAAGGAGGATGGGGAGGGTGGTGAGAGGAGAGAGAAGGGCTGTGGAGGAGAGGGTGACTCTCTGGAAGGGAATTGGAAGGGGGCTGGGTAGCAGTAGAGGGGGTGAATGGAATTGGGGGAAAATGAGAGGGAAGTGAGAAGTAGGGAGAGTGGGGCTGGTGATTGCAGGAGGTGGAGTTAGGGTAAGGGTAGTGTAGGGTAGGGAAGGGCAATAAGTTTGAGGAGGGATGGTAAAGGGGTTGGGGAGGTCAGTATTGGGATGGGCTGGTGGAGGAGAAGGAATGTGGTGGAAAGTGGGGAAGGGACTGGGAGAAGAAGGATATATTGCAAGGGGGGTTGATGAAGGAGGAGAAGTAAGGAAGTGAGGAGAGTGGAAGGGGAAAGGAAGGAAGGGGAGGAATGGACAGATGAGAGATGAGGTTGGAGGGGAAGAGAGACATGTCTATAGGAGAAGTAGGGGAGTGTCAGAAGGATTGAGGGAGGGAGGGGGTTATAAGAGAGAACTGGAAGAAGTCATAGAATCCCTACAGTGTGGAAACAGGCCATTTGGCCCAACAAGCCCACACTGACCCTCCGAAGAGCAACCCAGATTCATTCCCCGAGCCTATTGCTTTACATTTATCCCTGACTCGTGTACCTAACCTACGCATCCCTGAACACTATAGGCAACTTAGCATGGCCAATTCACCCTACCTGCACATCTTTGGATTGTGGGAAGAAACCGGAGCACCCGGAAGAAACCCACGCAGACACGGGGAGAATGTGCAAACTCCACACAGACAGTCGCCTGAGGCTGGGCTGGAATCAAACCCGGGTCCCTGGTACTGAGAGGCAATAGTGCTAACCACTGAGCCACCGTGCTGCCCAATAAGTGGTGCAGAGTCTGGTGGGGAGGGGGCATGGGAGAGCAAGGGATGGTGGAAGATGAGAAGAAAGAGTTGGGGGGAGGGGGAGTGGGGGAATGGTAGATGGGGGTGGGAGAGAATGTCAGAAGAGGAAGGGTGACCCTTCATCATCACCATTCACAATTATTTGTCTATTTTGGAGGCACATGAACACATCATTGCCAACTTGAACGTGCAGAAATAATCTCTCCTGAGTTTTCTCAGATCCTGAGTTTAAGAGAGTGACCCCAGGAGACAGTGCACTGGATGTTTTATACTGTAACTCCAGGCCAGTTTAAAATCACTGTTTGAAGGTGCCTCAGCATTTCCTCAATTTCCTGTGACATTAGTTTGGAAACGTTTCAATATTGAAGAGCATGCTTTCTTTGTAAAGAGTCAGATTTGTTAATGCGGTTTAGTGGTTTCTTAATGTTGTTTCTACTTAGACTAAGAGGAAAGTCCACAAAATCGCAATAGAAAATGCCGGAAATATTCCTCAGGATGTGAAGTTTAGATCATCAACCTGAAACTTTTAACTCTTATTCTCACCACAGATACTGCCTAACCTGCTGAGTATTTCCAGCTTTTATTTCAGATGTTCAGCAGCTGGAGTATTTTGTGTTATTGAGCTGCCTGTGTAACGTGTTCAAAAATCCAGAAAGCACAGAACAGAAATTGTAAACTAATCACTGTGTGCACAGAATTGTTGCTGGTATTATATTAACCCATGGCAAGCAGTAACATGATCTGTGTTTATAGATTTTGTTTTATTTAAAGCTTAATTATGGTTAAATGGAAAGGGGGAGGGAGAGAGAATAGTTCGCGTTTACTTCAGCATTAAAGCCCTGCTGTATTATCAAACAGTTGCCAATCACTGAAACAATATTTGGGCTGTCGAGTTGTTGCCCCTTTAATAGCACGTTTGATGTGCCTGAAACTGTAGAATGTGTGTTTATTGTAGTCTTGGCCCAGTACAGTTGGAGAGGGGACAACGGTTGCTATGGCAACAAAACTGTTCAGAGGCAGCTGGTGATTAGTTCAATGGAAAGAAGTCAAGGGAGGTCAAAGGAGGGAGGTGTGGGAATAGGGAGGCAGGGGCTGAGAACAGACGTCAGAGCCAGTAAACTGGAGGCCACTGAAGAAAGGGAGTGTGCAAAAGAGGGATGACAGAGAGGAAGCTCCAAAAAGACCTGAAACAAAGCAAGCCCCCGGTGAACCAAGCATTCCCTCTCACTGGCTGAGACATGGAGTTTCTTAGCGAAGGTCCTCGGCTGTAAAACAAGCCAAAGGCAGGAGGAGTCGATTTTACTTCCCTCGCCCCCTCCCCCAGTTCACCCCAAGTGAAGTTTTTTTTTGGAAAAGGAAATACAGGCAAATGCTGCCTAATTGGGTTATTTGTTGCAGGAATGAAGCTGCAAGCAACAGAGTTTCACCAGCGACCAGAATCGGTGAGGTAGGCAATTCCACAAATTGAGTAATTTTCTGTTTTCCTCCCATGTGTTGGATTATAACCGACCCTGACAAAAGACAGAGCTGAGCTTCAAAGAGAGTCTGAGTTGAAAAGCGCTGGGGGTAGGGGAGGGAGATATCATGTGAAGGTACCGAGAGACTCTTCGCTTCAGGGCAAACAGACTTTCAGCCAGAGCCCAGTTCATATTTTGCAACCATTCCATGTTTATGAATACTTTATTTTTAATCATCTGAATTTAAGTAACTGGTTAAATATGTATGGATGACCTATTCCTAACCCAGGCTTCCTGTAGAATACGTGTCTGCTATCTGTAGAGTCTTCTGTGAAGTTTTAACCCTCTGGTCGCTGGAATGACGGTTGGTAGAATTTTTATCCTGCTCTCTCGAGAAGTTACTGATACTTGTGTTGATCTCTGATTAAGTTCCTGCTTTTTTTCTGAAGTATGTTCTCACCCTCCCCTAGGGTTCGCTCCCGAAGGTCTGCTGCGCATTATTCCTTCAAACATCTCACATCCCCAAGCTTCAGTGCTGTCCTCTGGGGAGCTAATAGGGGCTACACAAGTAGTTTAAGTGCCAACTTTTTTATATTGTGGTCGGGGATAACCCACAATCCTTTCCCAAACCCGGCAACTGAAACTAAAAACTTGTAGCTTCTGGTGAAAGAATCTCGGTCAGATCTGAAACATTGCTGTGTTCTTTTGAGTTACTCGGTCAGGGGCCCTGCGTGCTGCCTTTGTGTGCCCTTCAGATGAAACAGCCAGTAGAATAGACGCTTTCGAGATTACGCGTAACATAAGATACTCAGTAGACTGAAGCATTCAGACAAACACCTGCCACTAGTCTGGTTTGTGTGCAAAACACGAGCGCTGCACCTTTTTCTGTCTATCATCAGTTTTTGCAGAATAAAATGCAGTTGAAATATTTATTTTTAAGCTTCAATATAATGTGGATTTCCTCTGTGAAAATCTTTGGCAAGTGCTTGCTTTAGGGATGGGTGTTAATTACTCTGAGGAACATCAGAGCCGTGAGATGCTGTCACTAGTTCAGCATATTAAGTCCAGTACTGTGCTCTGCTGGGGATGATTCTAGTGCATGAGATTTGAAGATAAAAATGGTGTGGTTCTTTACCTCAATTTTTCACCTGACCTTTTCCACTTTGTCACACTCTCTTGTTTCAAACATAATCCCAAAGTAATCAGAATTGTATCCCAACAACATATAAGGGTTTCAAGGAGATGGGTGCTTGAATTTACATTAATGTACAGGTATTGTGTATGAATGACTTAGCCAGGATGTGATGTTATTTGTGTGCTTGCTGTAAGACAGTGAGAGTCAATGCGAGTACACACAAAGCATGCTATAGAATCATAGTTTATTTTTGTTACGTAGTATATTACTTTTATGATTTGATTCACTTAAAGAGGGTGCCTCAGTGTACCTTGTGAGGGGAAACTCACAAACCAGCTAATTTTAACAAGAAAGTTCTGCAGACAGTGATCTTTGCATTGCTGAATGGGTTTTAAAGTGAGTCTTTCTCTACATTGATTTGTCTTTGGAGCTAAAATTGGAACTTACTTTTTTGTCTCTAAAATTCAAAACGTTGTGAAAAGTTTTGATTCATTTAACATCAACCACAATAACAGAGGTTTACAATGCTATTTAGGTGCTGGTGGCAATCCCATGTAGGTACCTTTTTTAAAAAGAAAATAAATCTATAATGCAACACATGAAGGTGATATTTGTTTAGTGAAATAAGACATAGCCGTGTAACTTATACCAATGCAGCACCTTCTTACGTCAGACTCCCTATGCTTTGAAAGCAAACCTGTAGATGATTTTAAATCTTGCATATATCCTAAGTATGAGACATGTCCTTTAACATATCTGATTCATCAGGTTTCTGGGATAGCTGATTTTGTTTCTTTTTGGAGAAGGTGAGAATTATTTTGAGGAATAGGTTGGTTTTGTTGGTAGCAATTTAATTTACCTACAAGTCGAGAAAGATGGTATGTCCAAATTCACTTCAAATCATTGGCCTATAGTATGAAGGGCCATTTCATTGAAATGCTAGGGAAGGGCTGCATTGACAACAATTCCATTCTTCAGTTCAGAGCTAAAGCTAAACCCCTGCTTATTTGTTTAGATGGATGGGAAAATAATAGAAAATCTCATTATCTGAAGAAGAAGAGCATTGTAGTCATGACAATTCTTGCTTCAGCATACACCATCAAAACAACTGAATGAATAGATCATTCAGATCCATTTTTGTTCATGGGACGTTATGGTTCACAAATTGTTGGCCGTCTCTGGTTGTGTGACTGTTGGCATTAGGTTTGTCTTCCAAGATATGGAAAGACCTCAACTTTCAGCACTTGGCCCTCCCATTTCATGGCCATGTGAATTGGATTGCATCTCATGTCAAACTTATTCAGCTCTTTAGTATTTCTGGAGTAGATAGTCCACGTCTCACAGGTACATAAGAGGGTTCATATTATCAAAGTTTTAAGTGCTTTTCTGTAGGTTTGCTTCCTCATTGCCTCCACAGATTTATGAGTAAATGCTGAATTTGCCCTGCCAATTCTACTTGCTGTCTCACTGGCAATTTTTGGAGATTATTCTTCTGTGAGTGTAAAGTTATCTACATCCTCCTACTGGATTATGTGATTGATAATTATAGCATGTGGGGCATAGTGAGACTTTAACAATGGTTGGTGAAATATTTCTGCCTCCATCAAGCTGACGGTCTTCTCTCAGTCATCAGCCCTTTTGAAAAAACAGACCATGATTGGTTGAAGGCTATGTTCAGAAAATGACATGTGGGCACAATCATTTCCCATCAGTGTCATTAAAAAGCATGGCAGCAAAGAAATAGGCCATCACAGCATTTTAAACAGTAGTTATTTATAATTATTAACTATTTTCTATCTGTTCACAAAGACACTATCAGGCTATTATATCAAATCACATATAAATCAATGTATGGTCTTTAATTGGCCTGGCGATGGTCCTATGATGAAGAGTCTCTGTTTGGTCATACGCCAAGGTTTGTAATTTTTTGACTTGCACTTGAGGAGCTTCCCTATTTACGTGTGTATATCTGAATTGTCTTGTACTAAAAGATGTATTTTTATTTCACATTGGGTTACCTTTTGATCAATTGTGTTTGAGGCAGCACGGTGGCACATTGGTTAGCACTGTTGCCTCACAGCGCCAGAGACCCGGGTTCAATTCCCACCTCAGGCGACTGACTGTGTGGAGTTTGACCATTCTCCCCTTGTCTGTGTGGGTTTCCTCCGGGTGCTCCAGTTTCCTCCCATAGTCCAAAAATGTGCTCGTCAGGTGAATTGACCATGCTAAATTGCCCATGGTCTTAGTCAGAGAGAAATGGGTCTAAGTGGGTCACTCTTCGGAGGGTCGGTGTGGACTTGTTGGCCTGTTTCCACACTGTAGGGAATCTAATCTGCAAGATATCTATATAATACAAGTTTGGTTTAAAAACAACAAAGGGTTACTACTGGGATTGGGTGAGGAGATTGTTGAAAGACTATGTGGACTTAATTTTCACAAAATCTTTTCCTCAGCGACATAAGGTCTTTGTTTTGCAACTGGTAGTGATGCAAACATGCAGAGGAACATATGAATGTGAAGTTAATTAATTGCATCAGTGTTACTGTATGCTAATGCTAGACAGTGTGGTGCTAATGTGCATCTCTGATGCATTGAATGCTAATATGTAAAAATAAATGATTAAAACATGATATAGCTGTATTACATTTACAGAACTTTTAAAGTTTTCATATCATTGGAAAAAGGTAAAAGTTATGAGAGATACCAATCTAACTAATAGAGAAAATGAATTTGCATGGATTATTCTGTCCTTCAGATGCACACATAGAATGGTGAAGTCATGTCACTTGAATAAAAGATTAGAGCTGAGGCAGCCCATTACATTGTGCTTAACCCATAGCACAGGGTTGAGTATCAAGCTGAATTTATTGGCAGTGAAGAAGGTTTTCTGCTGTGACTGGAAGAAGCACTCTGCTCAAAGCATGCTGCAGATCACTGACTTAACACAAATGAGAATTTTATGAAGTTGGGAGTGAGTGACAGACTCAAACTGTGCTGTAATCTGTCTCTCATTAGATGGGGTGTGGTCTGCTACTCCATTTCCAAACAGATTTTCCACTACTACTTTTGCAGTGCGATTTTGATTTTCTCCTTGCTGGAGGTTTATCTGGTGTCCTTTGTCTTTGTTGCAGCTTTTAATGTGCCGAGAGTACCGCGTTAATTTAAAATAAATGGAAAGATGGCTGGAATTCCTATTATTTAACCAGGGAGCATGTCTGGCTTCTCACAATAGAATCAGTGTATTATGGTACCATCTTGTTCCTAGTAGTCTCCAACCCAAACAATTCATTTTTGCTTAAAAATAAAAGTGTTTACATTTTGTGGCAGTGGTGTCAGTGATGAATGGATCCAGCTGGTAGTATTTCTTTCCAATGAGAAGGGTGCATTTTGTTTTGATGACTTGGCACATTCATAAGTATTGTTGGTCTAGGTAGTAATTTATCTCCAGGTGTTCAAATTGTTTTCAGGAAAAAAAACAAGAAAACATTTTTTTTTTTGCAATGCAATGAAATGCCTGACTTAAACCCTTACCTTACAACTTCTGTCCAAACATTAACAAGAAGTGAAGGGAAAGTAATTGCCTTTGACATCAAAATAGCCTTTGGTTCAGTGAGGCATCAAGGAGTCCAAGCAAAATTGGTTAATGAGAATTTAGATGAGGGATGGGGGATTTTGATTGGAGGGAAATTATTTTCATTGTACTAGGCACAAAACCAGTCAAAGGGAAGATGGTTGTTGTTTTTGGAGGACGTTTACCTCAGCCCCAGCCATCTCTGCAAGAGATTCTCAGGTTAGTAGCCCTACCCAATCATGTTCAACGCCTTCCTTAATGACCTTCCTTCCATCATAAAGTCAAACACTCATTGCTGTAGTTTGTAGAAAGTTGTGCTGAAAGAGTTAATCTGGTATTGGCACTTATTATTTGTCATTTATTTTTGATAGAAGTGATTGTCAAGGTTTGGGAAGTATATGACAGTGTAAGGGGGAAAAAAGTTGAGTCTTTTTCTCTTTTACGCCTTCCACTGTATGGATGTCACCCTCTGTCTTTTCATTCCCTTACCTACAGTAGGATGAGATGATGCATCAAGAGTTGATAAAATCATGGTGAATGTAAGAAATAGGTTAAAAATCACACAACACCAGGTTATAGTCCAACAGGTTTAATTGGAAGTACACTAGCTTTCGGAGCGACGCTCCTTCATCAGGTGATAGTGGAGGGCTCGATCGTAACACAGAATTTATAGCAAAAATTTGCAGTGTGATGTAACTGAAATTATACAATGAAAAATTGATTGTCTGTAAGCCTTTCATCTGTTAGAATACAGTGATAGTTTCACTTCTTTCATGTGTAAATGACAAAACCCTTTTTTTTACATTTGTATTCTCGGGTTAGCTGTTAACAATGGTGATAGCTCAGGTTCCTCCTCAGATGAGGAGGAACATGACAGACACCTGGAAGTACTCAAGGATGCCCTCACAAGAACGGGATACGATGCTCAACTCATCGACCGCCAGTTCCGACGTGCCACAGCAAGGAACCGTAATGACCTCCTCAGGAGACAGACATGTGTTGCAACTGACAGGGTACCCTTCGTTGTTCAGTACTTCCCAGGGGCTGAAACATTACGCCATGTTCTTCATGATCTGCAACATATTATCAATGAGAATGAGCACCTCACCAAGGCCTTCCCCACACCTCCATTACTTGCCTTTAAACAACCGCCAAACCTCATATCACCATTGTTAACAGCTAACCCGAGAATGCAACTTTTAAAAAAAGGGTTTTGTGATTTACACATGAAAGAAGTGGAAGTATCACTGTATTCTAACAGATGAAAGGCTTAACAGACAATCAATTTTTTAATGTATAATTTCAGTTACATCACACTGCAAATTTTTGCTATAAATTCTGTGTTACGATCGAGCCCTCCACTATCACCTGATGAAGGAGCGTCGCTCCGAAAGCTAGTGTGCTTCCAATTAAACCTGTTGGACTATAACCTGGTGTTGTGTGATTTTTAATTTTGTACACCCCAGTCCAACACCGGCATCTCCAGATCGTAAGAAATAGGAACAGGATAGGCTATTCAACCCTTTGAGTCTGCTCCATGTTCAATGGTCATTATTAATATGTTGCCTTAACTCCACTGCTCACTCTTGCAGCATATCCCTTAGTTCCTTAATAGGCAAAAGAGTATACATTTCCCCCTTGAATACATGGTTCTGATCCCAGCTGATGATGGTATTGGACCAGTCGGATTTGAGTCAGAATTCTTTATGGATCATATTTGTTGGTTTTAATAAAATGGTCTTTCACCAAAATGCAAACATGCAATGCTGCAGATTAGAGGTTAACAATAAAACTGATCTTTATTATGGAAAAGAAATGAAGGTAAAATAGAATGAACAGAACTGTTTATGTATGAAATAAATTAAAAGATTTAGAAACACACAGTAAAGTATAATCCCATTAATTCCAAAAGCACTCCTTTACAATATTCACACCAGAGAGAATTCTCCTGTCTATCACTCGCATCGGGATTAGTTTAAGCCCACAAGACGTAGAAGTAGAAGTTAGGCCATTCAGCCCATCATGTCTGCTCCAGCATTCAATCATGGCTGATAAGTTTCTCAACCCCATTCTCCCACCTTCTCCCTGCAACCCTTGATCCCCTTGATAATCAAGAACCTAACAATCTTGGCCTTAAATACACTCAATGACCTGGGCTCCACAGCTTTCTGTGGCAATAAATTCCATAGATTCACCATCCTCTGGCTGAAGAAGTTTCTCTTTATCTCTGTTCTAAACGATCTTCCCTTTAAGACTATGTCCTTGGGTTCCAGTCTCTCCTATTAATGGAAACACCATCCCAACATTTACTTTGTCCAAGCCTATCAGTATTCTGTAAGTTTTAGTTAGATCCACACCCACCATCCTTTTACAGTCTATCGAGTGTAAACCCAGACTACTCAAATGTTCCTCATATGTTAAGCTTTTCATTCCTGGCACTGTTCTCGTAAATCTCCTCTGAACACGCTCCAGGAGCCAGTACATCCTTCCCAAGATATGGGGCCCAAAACTGCACACAATACTCCAAATGTTGTCTGACCAGAGGCTTATATAGCCTCAGAAGTACATTCTTGCTTGTCAAGTCCTCTCAAAATAAATGCTAATGTTGCTTTTGCTTCCTTATTACTGACTCAACCAGCAAGTTTTCCTTGAGAGTATCCTGGACTAGAACTCCCAAGTCTCTCTACACTTCAGTCTTCTGAATTTTCTCCCTATTTAGAATATAGTCCATGTCTCTATTTTTCCTATCAAAGTGCATGACCTCACACATTCCCACGTTGTACTCCCTTATTTTCTGTGCACAGCTACACCCTATTAAAGCAAGTCACAACATGTGGATTTTAATGCATTGCACTGCTATTGTGCTAAGTAGAAAGATGACGACGTCCTAACTGCTAATGATTGAATTATTTCCATATGCAGATTTTTATTCTATTTGTATCCATTTTACAGGGAAGTTGTCTCTTTAATGAGATTTTATCACATCATGAAAGTGGAATTCTGGCAGGAAGCTTTCTGATAGATCATAGACTTAGCGAGTTTAAGACGATTTGTAGCTCAGGTTGAGGTTTTGGATGTAGGTTTGCTCACTAAGCTGCAAGGTTCATTTCCAGATGTTTTGTTACCCTACGAGGTAATATTTTCAGTGGGCCTCAGGCGAAGCAATGCTGAAAATTCCTGCTTTCTGTTTGTGTGTTTGGGTTTCTTTGGGTTGGTGATTTATTTGCTGTGGTGAAATCACTTCCTGTTCCTTTTTTCTCAGGGGGTGGTAGACCCCATCTACCACCCCCTGAGAAAAGGAACCGGAAGTGACATTGCCACAGGAAATTACATCACCAACCCAAAGAAACCCAAACATAGAAAGCAGGCATTTTCAGCTAGTAGGGTAACAAAACTTATGGAAATGAACCTTGCAGCTTAGCGAGCAAACCTATATCCAAGATCATAAACTAATGAGGAGTAATGGGATAACTATGGATCTGGTTTTAGTGAGTTATAGATGAATGTTCCATCTAACACTGAATCGATGTCCAGCCTGACTTCTGGGTGTTTTGGGGATGGAGTGTGAGTAATCCATTTGGACTACCATCCAAATGAAATGTGACCAACCTATTTAATAATTATTGCTCTACACTATGCAGCTCAGATGATCACTAATGCATGTATTGGCTTGATATGTAAGTGCTGAAAATGTGTTGCTGGAAAAGCGCAGCAGGTCAGGCAGCATCCAAGGGACAGGAGATTTGACGTTCCGGGCATAAGGCCTTCTTCCTCATTCCTGAAGAAGGACTTATGCCCAAAACGTCGAATTTCCTGTTCCTTGGATGCTGCCTGACCTGTTGCACTTTTCCAGCAACACATTTTCGGCTCTGATCTCCAGCATCTGCAGACCTCACTTTCTCCTAGTTGATATGTAAGTGTGACAGTCTAGAGTTTTGTCCAGGCAATCGGGAGTTACTCAAAGGCTGGCACTGGGCTGGTTAGTTGTTCACCCTCTCATGTTTAGGACCAGATTTATCTTGCAGAGGCAGGAAATAGTGTTAAACAATTATGATAAACCTTTAAGACGCAACATCTTTAGGAACATTACATTGATATCACAGTCAAACTCTCAGCAGTCATTTTGGCACTTGCCAATTTAAAAGTTTCCTACATACTTTAACCTGCCAGCTTGGTGTGGTTCAGTTGGTGAACATTTAAGAATGAATGTCTCTCTTTAGAAAGTAAGATTTGGGAAGCGGAAATTCTTGCTTGTACCACTGGTGAAAGACTTGGACCTGATGATCTAGTTGATTGATTTAATTTAGTGTCATGTGGACTCAAGTACAGTGAAAAGGTTTGTTTATGAGCAGTACAGGCGAATCATAGTAACAAAGGACATACAGATCATAGGGTGAAAAAAAAACTTGGACAGTGAAAGACATATAAGTTACACTGCACAGGACATGCGCTAGGCAAGATCAACATTAAAAGATCAGTATAATTTGAAGTTAGTCTATTCATCAGACTAATAATGGTAAGGAAGAAGCTGTACTTGAACCTGTGTGTGCTGAAGTTGCTGTGTTTTCTGCCTGATGGGAAAGGTTGGAGGAGAGCATTACCGGGGTGGGAATGGGTCTTTGATGATGCTGACAGCCTTTCTGCAGCAATGAGATGTATAAATGGAGTCCATGGATGGGAAGTTGACTTCTGTGATGGTCTGGGCTGTGTACACAACCTTATGTAGTTTCTTACGGTCCTGAACAGAGCATGTGCCATACCAGGCCAATATGCACCTGGTCTAATGCATTCTATAGTGCTCTGTAATAGTTGGTGAGGATTCTTCTGGACATACCAAATTTCCTGAGCCACCTGATCTCACTCAGCCTTTTGCCTGACAGGAGGAAAGGAGTCAGTTCACAAGCTCTGAAAATGAATAGAAAAATCAGCCTTGAACATTGAGTAAATGCTATTATTTTTCTTCTTGTCAGAATATGCCCAACAGTAATGACAGAGTGAGGCAGTACAGTGGTGAGTGGTGTGGAAATAATCCAAGCATAGAGCTGTGGCTTTTTGATTTTTCCAATTAATTTAAATCAGATTAGCCTTAGTGACAGAACTATAATCATGACTGGCTTCATATTGAGACCTAGAAACCACAATAGTTACGTATCACAGGAGTTAAGGCAAACCACATTTAGAGTTGCACAATCTGTGCCAAACATTTGACTATTCAGTAGTGTATAAACTGGACCTGGCTATCTCATACAGACCAAGTTAGTTTTGTGTTTTTAAATGGTATTGTTTCATATAGTTTGTTTAATGACTGCTGCAAACTGAAATTAATGTATTTACAGCAAAGATTGAGATCACATGACTGCAGCCAACTTGACAGCAGACTATATACTGGCTGCTCTCTCTTGAGAGAGACGTGACTGATGGCGGTTTAACCCGAGGGTTGGTTAGCCCATTTGGTTGAATGGCTGGTTTATAATGCAGAGTGATGCCCACAGCAGAGGTTCAGTTCCCATAGTGTGTGTGTGTGTGTGTGTGTGTGTGTGTGTGTGTCACACACACACCACACACACACACACACACACACACACACACACACACACACGATGTTGAAAGCATTGAGTGATTTCTCTCTGTGCTCTCCTTTACTTATCTCTGACAAAGGTTGCTGGATGAAAGTCCTCGAACTCCCTCCCTAACGTACTGGGTTTGCCTACAGCTCAGGGACTGTAAAAAACACAAGACAGCAGCTCACTACTTTGTTGAGGACAGCTAGAAATAGGCAATAAGTGGAGGCCCAGCCAGGAATGTCCATGTCCAGAAGTGAATTTAAAGAAATGATTTTGTATTGGTATGTGAAATCTGGTTTTCTGTCATTTTACCTTGGTTTTGTCACTAAAACCTTAGACCATGTAGAAACAGGTAATTTGGCCCAACATGTTCATATTTATCTTCTGAAAAGCAATCCACCCAGACCCATTTCCTTACCCTATTACTTCACATTTATCGCTAACCTACACATCCCTGAACACAATCGGCAATTTAGCATGGCCAATTCACCTGACCTGCAAATCTTTAGATTGTGGGAGGAAACCCACACAGATGCTGGGAGAATGTGCAAACTCCACACAGACAGTTGCACTAGGCTAGAATCGAACCCGGGTCCCTGGCACTGTGAGGCAGCAGTGCTAACCACTGTGCCACTGTGTTGCTGTGCCACCTGCTGCTACTTCTGGTTTCAATAGTTTTTTTGTGTTATTTAAAGAGCAATTTGGGTATGCTGCGACATTAGTCTTTGGACTGGACTATTTTCCGTGCCTTTGTGTTTCTGGACATAAGGATTTCTTTGTTCAAGTGGATTCATTCAATTCCTTTGTGCTTCTTTTGGTGATTTTGTTTTGCTGCTGCCCAGCCTTTCCATTTGACTGGGGATGGTGGGGAGATCACATTGAATTCCTCAATCCTCATTCACAAGTGAAGAATTCAACTGCTTAATAGAGGGCCTTTGTCATTTTCACAATGTTTGGAATACTGTAATGGCCAAAGTGTGCTTTCAGGCATTCTACAATCTCACTGGTAGTTGTTGATGTCAGCTGATCTAACTCCAGTAGTTAGATTAGCAGGCAGTGGTGACGAGAGAATCATTTCCTGCGAAGTGAAGACATTTTCTCCAAGTGTCCACCATGATCTATCTAGGATGCCATGCATCATTGCGACTCTTTTAATTTGCTCAGCATGGTCTTTATTACAAACACAGGACAGCATGGTGGTTCTTGATCTCATTGCTCAAGTTTGACCAGTTGAGTAATTCTCTTGCCTTCCTTAGATTAGACTCAATTCCTTGGATGTGCATTAACATCTCTTCTCATCTTCTGAGAGATAATGATTCAATTTCCGTTTGTAAGATGTCATTTCTTCATCTCTGTTTGCTCAATGCTGTCTTCTAGGAACAGGTGATGCTTTCAGGGCTGTGCTTTCATCACTATTTCCTGCATGACTCAGTTACATCTTGTTTCATTTGTTTGATACGGGCAAGATGTTTCTCTTTCAGATTTACTAGGTTAAAAGCTTGTAGAGCACATTGAACTGTGATTTCATATTGAATCTGGAAGTTTTTACACTTTGTCTTCATATTCTCAACTTTCGTCATTGAGAATGCGACTGTCAATAGAATGTCAGCAATGTATGTCATGGCCAGATGATATCTCTGTAAATGAAGTAACATTCTTTGTAGATGCTTTATATCAGATAGAAGGAGTTTAAGGAAGCTGGTTTGGAGTGGTTTGTGGTCAGACTGCATTGCCACCTTGTACCTTCCAAATAGATATTGGTTGAAATGCTCATAAGCAAAGACAAAGGTCAGGCACTTTTTTCTAAATCTGAGCATAGCATTGTTCATTTTGCATTAACATTCTGGTGTAGGTTATCCTCATTGCATAAGAGTTGCTCCAAGTACTGTCTTTATGGCATCTCACTGCAAGATGACTTCATTATGAACATTGTAATAAGTACAGTCATTAGCTCAGCACTGGCAATGTCACCACCAGTTGTTTGATTCTAGTGAAAACTGCTTGTTCTTTTGCCAGAATCACTGAAGATCCTTAATGAGCTTGCATAAAGGTTTACACTCTCTGCCAAATTAGGCAAGAACTTCAAGAACTAAATATTCATGAACCCAATAACAGTTAATGGCAGGGTCCTGAACTGCACTGATGTACAGAAGGATCTTGGGGTTCAAGTCTATACCTCCATACAAGTGGCCATGGAAGTACATAGAATGGTAAAGAAGGTGTATTGTATGCTTACCGTTATTGGTGAGGGAATGGAGTACAGGAGTCAGGATGTCATGTTGCAGCTTTGAGCCTTTGGTTAGTCCACAGTTAGAGTACTGCATTCAATTCTGGTTGCTACATTACAGAAAGGATGTGGAGGCTTGAGGATGCTGCCTGGATTAGAGGGCATGAGCTGTAAGGAAAAGCTAGAAAAACTCAGGTTATTTTCTCTGGAGTGGCGGAGGCTGAAGGGAGACTTGGTAGAAGTCTATAAAATTATGAGATGCCGGTTCTGACCATCAACCCTGAGTTGAAATGTTTAAAACTAGGGGCATACATTTAAGGTAAGAGGGGCAAAGTTCAAAGGAGGTGTAAGGGGCAAGTTTTTTTTTCACACATTGTGTTCCACACTCCTCTGCTGGCAGTGGTGTGGAGATAGATATGATAGGGGCAGTTAAATGACTTTTAGATAAGCATATGAATATGCAAAGAATGGAGAGGTATGGACCAAGAGCAGGCAGAAGGGATTAGTTTAATTTGGCATCATGTTCAGCACAACATCATGGGCAGAAGGGCCTGTTCCTGTACTGTACAGTTCTATGTTCTAACAAATTGTTGCATAGCTTTCACTTCCATTGGTCACTGGAGTTTTGCCACAACTCTGACTGTGCCAGGATCCAGGCGGAGTCCCTTTGTCAGTTTATGATCCATCTCCTTGACATCAGGCACCTTCAGTTACACGTTTTTCAGTTTCAGGTTCATCTGGCGCCCTTTCTTTAGTAGTGATGTTAGGTTTTGATTGTGGTCTGCAATGCCTCCTTCTATTATATTTCTATGTCTATAAATTAACAAGTCATCTATAATTGCTCCTACTCCTGAGATCATCACTAACCTGGCCTGCCTGAATTGATTGATAATCTTCTGGAGCAGAGGAAATGTCAAACTACACGTGCAACCATCTATATGTCTTGAATGGTGCTCTGGATGTAGCTAGAATATTGCTGTTTTCATCTGGCTTCACTTGTAGGCAGTTGTCCTTGGGAATCAGGGGTGTAAAGACCTTTGCCTTTCAAGTTGTGACAAAATCTCAATGGTTGGTAAGTGGGAATGAGGTCTTTTCAAAATTTTATTGAGATTCTTGGGATCTATGGATACATTCTTTTTTTCACGACAACCATGCTGCTAATTCAAGATGTGGGAGTTGTCACCTTGATTAGTTCCGTAGTTTTCAACTCTTCTTTTCTATCCTTTAGGCTGGTCTTGAAGGCAGCTTGACACATCTCCACAAATACTAAATTGGTCTTGTTTCTTCTTTCCTTCAAAAATATATTCACAAGGAAGACATCCAAGTCCTATAAGAGTATGCTTGATATTCTTTTAAGTTCATCAGTCATTGGCTTGGTGGCCTGAAACATTATAAATTACTTCTGGCAATGTGTAGCGTTACCAGTCCATATTTTGCTGAGATGCTTAGTTTCTACTATCTCAAACATCAGATTTTAATTTTTTTTTCCCATTCCATTGGGCTGTTAAATTTATTTGTCTGCTTGTGATGCATGTATAGCCTTAACCTTCATGGTTTTTTAGGGTCACCATCTTGATCCATTTTGCACAGGTCTGTGATGTTGTGTGAAGTATCGGTGTCTGTCTGACACTTCACGTTTGCTGATTCAGTCTTTCTGCAAGCATCATTCTAATAAGTCGTAAACCATTTATCACCTTAAACATCATGGTGCCACCCAATTAGATGGTGTAGAGTGATTTCTTAGAATTATCAGCTGACATCTCTCCAGCAGCCATCTTTAAAGACTTCTTTCACTTCATTCTAGCTAACATTTGCATGCAATGTGATTTAGTTACTTGCAGTTCAAGAATTGCTTTCCCCGTGCCGGATATTCTTGCTTTTCTGTTGTGATGTCTTCTGTAATACTGCAGCCTATCCTCTGGCATTGACCTTCCTGCTGGCTCAACTGCAAATACTTATTTCTTTTTGTTCTGATATGTTGTTTTCATTCAGCCTGGAATATGTCTCCACACTAAACTTAATTAAGATTAGATTTGCTTAATTAAAATGGGCGGCACGGTGGCACAGCGGTTAGCACTGCTGTCTCACAACGCCTGAGACCCGGGTTCAATTCCCGACTCGGGCGACTGACTGTGTGGAGTTTGCACGTTCTCCCCGTGTCTGCGTGGGTTTCCTCCGGGTGCTCCAGTTTCCTCCCACAATCCAAAGATGTGTGGGTCAGGTGAATTGGCCATGCTAAATTGCCCCTAGTGTTAGGTAAGGGGTAATGTAGGGGTATGGGTGGGTTGCGCTTCAGCGGGTCGGTGTGGGAGGAGGGTTTGGAAAATTCACAGCCATTCTGATTCACTCACTTCAAAGTTGCATACTGCAGTTTTTAACTCTGCTCTGCTTTTACTTTTACTGCAGTGGTGTTTCTTATGCTTTGAAAATCCATATGATTTCCTCACACCATGTTTTATATACTGTTTTTAATAACTGCCACAAATCAAAATGAAAGAACTTTCAGCAGAAATGGATTTCATAGGCCTATGACAAAACAGCTAGTACGTTATGTTAAAAATTTACCCCAAAATAACTCGTACATTGTTAAAAATGTACCCCACAAACGAGCGAGTACATTGTTAAAAATGTACCCCACAAAACAGCTAGTACATTATGTTGAAAGTGTACCCCACAAAACGGCTAGTACATTATGTTAAAAATCTACCCCACAAACCAGCTAGTACACTGTTGAAAACATACACCACAAAACAGCTCGTACACTATGTTAAAAATGTACCTCACAAAATAGCTATTTCAGTCCAAGCCAAGAAAAGGATTGATAATCTCAGAACAGATTGCATCAGGAAAAAAATCTGTTTTTAGTGTTAATGTTTGCAATTGTATTGACATTCTAAAATGGTTGCTACATCTGAACTTTAAGATACTTTGAAAACTAAGTTGCTACAAGCTGTTATGTGCGAAGTATATGTGGAAATGAAAGTGACAGAGCAGATTCTGGTGGATTATAATGTACATAATAAATATTGGGTTGTGTAATAACAATTTCTTAATTTGGGTTGTGAATTATAAATTGTAAAGTAAGTGATTACATTGCCACAACTACAGCTATCTATTTGAATGGAAAATCAGTAGACAGGCTAATTAACTTGTGAACTTTGAAAGTTATTGAAATCTATTCACAAATACTTTTTGTGTTGATGAAAAGTGAACACCCAGAACAGCTATAATCAGATTCCCTTAATTTAACTTGTATAACTTTTCTCTGTACAAAAGAGCACTTCATATTGTTTAAACACCTTAATTGCTGGACAAAATGTCTCAATTTGTATCCCAGAATTCCTAATCTCTTTACCACAAGAAGATCCTCACAGTTTTCCCTGGCTGCATTCACAGCCTTCTTGATTCAATTTCCTTTTTTCATCAACTATTTCATGAAAAGACAAAATCAAAGACTTTCTAATTGTATCAAGTATTGTTTCATTTATACAGATAAGCTAACATTTTATTATTGAGGCTCTGGGAAAATAACTTGTACTTTCAAATCCATTTTGTGGAAATCAATACAAAAACATAGAAGGCGGCTGTCAAGTGTCAAGAAACTTTACTCTTAGCCACTCTTTTTCTCCATAAGCTGGGAGGAGAGGCTTGTGACTTGAACATAGCCTCTGCAATTTCTGCCGTGTAAGTGACATTGGAACTTTTGTCATTCTAACCTAAGAAACGGGACACTCTTGTTTTGCCATTGTCCATATTTACAGGATGAGAGCACCTGACAGTGCTGGAGCTCTGGCTATCCTAATGCTCTTGTGAAAATGAATTTCACCAGTAGGGAATCACACATTGACCCATGCATGGTTCATCGTGTTAATGAAACACTATACTTGTGTGGTTTCCTGGACTCCTCTTAATGGTGTATTGTATGAATAAGGGAGTCACCTGTGAATATAGGCCACCAATCCTTAGGCCTGCAAATTACAGTTTAATATCAGTTTCTGCACCATGTTCATTCATAATTCATTGTTCTGTGCCACAGTTTTCTCTAAACTCTTAAGTAGAAAGAAAATATATTTTGGAAATGCGACACCTCATTCTTGATTAGATTCTCCACAGTGTGGAAACAGGCCCTTTGGCCCAACCAGTCGACAATGAGCCTCCAAAGAGTAACCTACCCAGATCCATTTCCCTCTGACTAATACACCTAACACTATGGGCAATTTAGAATGGCCAGTCCACCTGACCAGCACATCTTTGGACTGTGGGAGGAAACCCACGCAGACACGGGGAGAATGTGCAAACTCCACACAGAAAGCTGCCCGAGGCCGGAATTGAACCTGGGGCCCTGGTGTTGTGAGGCAGCAGCGCTAACCACTGAGCCACTATGCTGCCCTAAGAAAACTGTTGGAGTAAGAACAGCAACCTCTCATTCTATGCATTTTATCATGAATCACACCTAACCATTTCTGAGAGAGGATTCTGTGCAGGTTTTTTCAATCCTCCCCTCGCCATGGTTAAATCAACGATCAACTTAATCTTATATCCTTCATTATTCATCCTTGTTATGGACCAGGCCATACACTGCCAAAACATTTAAAGAAGGTAGCCCCGACCCTACCTTTTCTAGTTGTTTTAAGCAGGTGTACAATGAATATTCTAGGATATGCAGCTGGCTCAACCACTCAGTTTTAAACAAAACAGACTTTATTTACGTGAACCAAAGAAAACCAAATTTAGAATAACATAACTATTTCAAAACCCAATTGACTGTATCACAACTTAATCTTTGTTCTTTAGTCTAGTTCTTCTCTGTCTGCAGCATATGAGTAATACTCTTGTTTCTTGGTAAGCAGATTTGAGTGTGGCTAGACGGAATACTGAAGTTGGATCAGTACCTCTTGACATGCTGTACTGTTCTGACTGTGTCCTATGATGTTGGATGTTGAATGTATTAGTTGGACATGTTTGGCATCGAGTCTCTTGGGTCTTCTTAGCTTCATTTATAGTTCTTTCAACACCATTCATGCAGTATGAATGCGACCTATTTTTCATTCCTTTGGATTCTAAAAATGAAGTTAATACTTTTGGACACAAAAACATTATCAAAGTCATAACAACAATTTAGTTTAATAACGTGACTACCAATTGAGATAATAGAAATTGAGTGGCTTCAACGCTCCCTCCTTCATCGGCGCTTTCTTACAAGTTACAGCTCCCCTGACTATTTTGTATTGAACAAGTCCAGGATAAAACTCAGCACATTCTCCCAGTCCTTCAGTCACTGCAGTAGAGACTCGAAGATCACTATGGCTCAGATGTAGTTCTTGATTTTTTTTTAAGGTGCTTGGACATTTTTAAGAGCTTGGACATTGTCTGCAGACTGCATCATCAGATTAGCAAGTGAACAGTCTTACTCAGGCTTTCAATAGATGTTTGATAGATATGTTGATTGAAGAATCTGCAAAGTTGGTATATTTTTGGTAGTAGAGGACAATCTATTCCTCTGTTGCTACACCAGCATAAGAGCAGATGGTAAAGGATCTGTAATGTGAGTTCTCCACAGACCTGGTTCCACAATCTGCCCTAGATTGTGAAGAGCTGAAAATGTGTTGCTGGAAAAGCGCAGCAGGTCAGGCAACATCCAAGGAACAGGAGATTCAACGTTTCGGGCATAAGCCCTTCTTCAGGAATCCTAGATTGTGAAGCTCAGACCCTGCAAAGTACTGGAATAGTCATTCCTGAGAGGTACTGCAATTGGTAACATGGCCTGCTGCATGCAGCATCCAACTACAATTATTGTGAACTGAATGAATTATATTGAAATAGTTCAGGTCGGTAGAAGGAGACACCAGGGTGTTGGCATGCACAGTACCAAGCATCCTTTCCTTTTCAGTTTGCCTTCTTGACGACACCTTGCTTTCAAAGGCCATGGAGGTAATTCTAAAAACTCCACCTTCATCATAGGATGCTTGGGGGAGAAATACATGAAAGAAAATAAGAAATCGGAAACTATTCTATTGAGAAAGTGCTTACTTCTGATTGAACTACACAGATTTGTGATCTCAGGCAAGGACCCTGCTCTGCAGAGCTTGGTAAATATCTATGCCTCCAATATTGTCAGCAATTTCAGTTTCAAGGGCCAAGAAAGAATGACAGTTGAAGAGAAGTGAAAATTTCTAGATTTAACAATTAATTGGTTTTCTGTCATTGTGGGTCAGGAGGAGCAGAAGCACTTTGGGTTATTGAGCAAACCTATCCATAACCAACCAAGGTGTCCACTGCCTTCTCGCCATCCCTTAAACTGCACCTTCTCACCCAGACCTCTATTCTTCTACCATGGCAGTGATGTTCCCACTTGAGTCCAGTCCACACCTCAGAACCCTTTTCTGTTCAGCAAGTGGCCAGATTCTCAATCAGGAGGGAAATGGAGTAAAATAGTTTGAATAGGTTCCTGCAGTTAAATTTGGTAAGGTTGCCATGTTCCCTTTATTCTCAACATTTCCTCATAGCTGTCTGATGTTCCAACTCGGAGTCCCCTTCCCTATAAATGGTGGAGCTATAACTTTTTAAAATCTTATTCATTAGCAATTTCATCGTGCATTTGATCTCTCATTACTGAATGGTCCACAACCAAAATACTTTATGGGTTTCTATGAAGTTATGGTTTTCTGGTCCTTTTTTAAAATTATTTTTGCATTAGTCCTGTCCTTTTATACTTAAACTGATCCATTTTGAATTTATATCTGTTGCCATGTTCCCTATTACATTTCATTTTTTTATGCTGCTGCTATTTTAATTTTGTCATTCTATGATGCACATTTTTAAAGTATCTGCTATCCCAGAAGCTCCATTTTGTAGCCTGTTATTCTCAAAGTGGTAGAATATTCAACTTAGCAATGTGGGTTTCCCCACCTGGGCATGTCTACCTTCTTCCTTTAATCTTTAGTGTAATGTTTAACAGTCTTTGGCATCTCACCAGGTCAGTGTATCCAGAGACACTCCAGATTGTTGGGAGGCCTCTGAGGTCACAACTGTGCTGTTGATCAGATGTCCAAAAACAGCCCTTTAAATCCTTTTCCTGCTGCAGAGAAAAGCATATTCCCAAACCACTTGTAGTAATGACAGTAGCCTAGAAACGGGATAGTGCTGTTTCCATTTTACAATGTACAATACGTTTTACAATAGGTTCCTGAGAATCCAATGTCATTGTCAATGTATGTGCTTTCTATCTGGGGCCATTAAAAGATATTTTATGGAAATATATTTCTGGATTCCTCCATCATCACTGGGCCAAAATGGCATTGTAGGTCCACCTACAGCACATAGACTTGCAATGGATCAAGAAGGCAGCTTGACATCACCTTCTCGAGGGCAACTTGGAATGGCAATAGCAGCACCCATGTCTGGTGAATGAAGTTTCATTAAAAAAATTGGTCCATTGTGTCTTGCAGGTCACTTTACTGCAGTACGCTGCCAACACTGGGATCTTGTATTGATTCAAACACAAATCAATTTCTTGACCAGCAGTTTCTAAAATGAAATATTCAAGACCCACTTTTAGATTATTTCCATTTTTACGTTTTCATTACCAGGCCTCTGTTTCAGCCGATGTAGTTTGGTGCTGGTTTAGTTTGTGCTACCCATATGAACAGGAGCATAGGGGCAGGAGTAGGCTATTCCACCCATTAAGCCTGCTCTGACATTCTACATCTCAGTTTATTATCTGCTTCTAGCCATACTCCAATGCTGTCCCCATATCCCCTAACCCTTTCAGAACCATGACTTTATGCAGCACATGCAGTGATTCACTCGGAACTGCTGGGATAGCTATGGTTAACCAGCTTTGCTCTCCATCGCTAACCTGTGTGCAACCGAACTTGGAAGTGCTTCAAAGGCAGCGCAAGGTGATCATTGTTTTCTGAGAGTGTTTAACATGGTAGCAAGAGTGAGGGATTGGAGAAAAATAAAACAATAACCAGTTACACCTCCAAGGCCAGCCCTTCAAAGTCTCTAAAATCTCTTAAATCTCAGCTCACAAGTCATCAACTTTTCCCAGCACCAAATTTCCCTTCTGTGCAATACTGACCGATGAAGCAAGTGAGAGTAATCTGAATGTGTGGGTGAAAGTTGTCAATTAACTGTGTCAAGTACAGGTTTCTCCTTCCCCACCCCCAATACAGAATTATTTAAATAATAGAATGCAGCAAACTCAATAAAAGAGCTTCCAAAGTCAGATATCTGACTGAGTTTTGTGTTTAGCAATTCACAGTGTATAGAATGGTGTCCTGTTTATTGTATAAGATCGGTGTGCCCATTCCCTTTGGCCAGTTCCAGAACAGTGCTGAAGGTAGGGGAAAACAGTCATTCCCTTTGGAAAATTAAGAGGAGTTGATCAAAAGTTTCTGTTTAAAGAATACCCAGCCTTAAAATCAACCATGATTACATGGCTATAAAGTGTTGTTGCTTTGAAAAAGGGTAGAAGCTGGTCTAGTTGGAACTTAGGCTGTGGTGTGATCAATATACCATCACGTGTTTAGTAAGAGTCCTGACTGAAACTGCGGGAGGTTCCACTCCCTTCACATTCTCCTCCCATTCCACAAATTTGTTGAGGCAAATTTCCAGGTATTTTGGGTCCTTTTTTTTTGTGTTGTCACTCAAGTGTAACTAATGCACTGTTTCTGGCTGTTGCTGCTGCTGCAATGTGGGCAGAAGTTACTAATCTTACAAAAATATCCATGAATCTTCCTGCACACAGCAAGGTTCAATCCTCCAGAGTTTCAAAAGCAGGTAGAGGTGGAGCTAAGAGTAGTACTGACTTTAATCCATGAGCACTGACGTATAGGCACTAGCTAAAACTGACTGCAGATGTTTAGCATGTGTGGGGTAGGGATTGCTGCAAGTAATTTATTTAAACAAAAGTGAAATGTACAGTTCAGAATGTATATCATTCCAGACTTGGGTCTAAGCTCATTCCTGCTTTTTGTGTTGTATATAGTCAAGACCATATTGTACAGTTTTGTTTTTGCATATACTCCCCAAGTGAATACTCATCACTGTGTTTAAAGTGTGCACAATTCCAGTGTGTTAGAATATCAGACCACTACTAACTTCTTAAGGTTTTGGAAACTAGATTTGTGAGGATTAGTACAAACTAGTGCCCTGTAACATTGGTGTTGCTCTGTGCTAATGTACCGCCTGTAGGCTCTCCAATTACCCGTTTGATTCTTTTAGCTGTCAGCACTGAAGATTTTCTAGGTCTGCCAGGGTTAACTTCTCTACCTTTTTTAAATTCTCGATGCCATGTAATTCTAAATCACAGATAGGGCATTGTCCTGTGGTTCATTCCAAGGCTGTCTCCCCAGCACAAATAAGGACATCCCACAGGTCACATTCTTAACACTGGTTTTCATACAGAGTAGCCAGATGGCCTCTTTTGGCTCACATGCAGCAGCTCGTGCTTTTGTTCCAGCAGACAATGGGTTATTCCTGGCAATGTTTAACACTGGAGCCTCTGACTGCACACTGACTTACTGGCCTGCTCCCTGAAGATTTACATAGTATAGACAAGAATCCTGGCTCGCTGTTTAGCTGCCTTTCTGTGGGCCTGGATTTCTGCCAAACTCCTTGAGAATAATTTTGAGGCCTGCTTGAGTTACTTCATGCATTTACATCATCCCCTAGGGAGTCAGACAGCCGAACTAAAAACAAGAAAGTTAATTAGATGGAGAAGTTTGCATTGCTAAACTTGTCAGTGATTCTTTTTGGTAACCTTGTTGATTCCACTTATAATAAATGTTTTCCTTATAGTTGTGAATTTTAAGATTACCAGCTTTTTTTCCCCCTTTTTTAACATGTTGAGGTTTTCATTTGAAATGTTCAATTCCTAGCTCATTCACTGAAAATTCTGTTTTATACAGTCATGTGCTGGAGTTTCACCAATTATTTTGATGTAGTAAACTTTTCGACATTGTTGATCAACTTGGGTGAAATAGAAGAAAACAAAGTGACAAGTAACCTGCAAATATTTGAAATTTCACATAAGAACAAGATGCTAAACATAAATTATCATTTGAACAAAGGGAACAGTTCATGATTAGATTAGATTAGATTCCCTACAGTGTGGAAACAGACCCTTCAGCCCGACCAGTCCACACCGCCCCTCCAAAGAGTAACCCACCCAGACCCATTTCCTTCTGACTAATGCACCTATCACTATGGGCAATTTAACATGGCCGATTCACCTGAGCTGCATGTCTTTGGACTGTGGAAGGAAGCTCATGCAGACACTGGGAGAACGTGCAAACTCCACACAGACAGTCGCCTGAGGCTGGAATCGAACCTGGAACCCTCCTGATGTGAGGCAGCAGTGCTAACCACTGAGCCACCGTACCGCCCCATGTTTAAAGTGATTCACCTAATCAAACTTTTTGATGAATTGTTAATCTGTAATGTCGAATTCTGTTTCACTTTGGGATCTTCTATGCCCAGGTATTTTTTGCTTTTTTAACATTGAAAGGATCTTGTTCACAGGAATATAGTTCCAATGTGTTGTTATAATATGGAGGATGTTCCTGGATTAGCGATGGGTTTTGGGACAGAATGCCTTGAGGGAATTCTCCACCTCTGGCTCACTATAGTGCTGTACCATGACGTGTTCAGCTCGTAGTGCAGGGGCTGTGAACTGTGGAATATAGCTGTAGAGCTGTTCACAAAAATGTCGTCACACTGAGATCCTGTTGTCTTGTTTAATGACCCCTAAACTGCAGTAAGACTGACTTTAAACATCTTGTTGAACCCAGATTCCATTCCCAGCTCTTTATGTGGATAAAAGATAGTGGTTTAGAAATGCAGTGTTCCCACATCTGTTACTTTGCTGTCAAACAGACACCTGAACACCCAGTATGATGGTTGTGTACCATTTGGTGAAAAAAGCACATAAAGAGCATTCTAGGAACTGTGCCTGAAATATACTTGAGGACCCGTTGCGAATGAAAATAGTGGATTTCAAGCCTGTCTGATGTATCCCATGCAAAGGTGGAGCCAGGAGTTCTTTTCCTAGCTCTGCTGCAGAATTAAACATAATTACCAGCCTTCAATAGAGCTCTTCTCTGTTGGACTGTCCCAATTGCTTCTGCCGCACCCCAATCTCTGGAATGGCCAAAGCGCTGCTACTGCCGAGAACTCAGCATTCCAGTGTTAATATTCTATTCACTGGTGATGTGCAAAATGAGTACCTGTGGTGCTGTATCACCAAGGTCATGCCAACACTCCATCTTCAATTTCTATTCGGCAAGGCTCACACAACATAACGGATTACAAAGTGAAGTCAAACAGAATCATGGGCAAAATACATCCCTACCTGATGAGCTCAAAGCGTTCTGTGCTCGCTTTGAGCAGAAGGTCAATGAAATGATGTAATCTACCCCAACAGCCTCCGATGCACCTGTACGGTAACCCCTTCAGACATTAGATCAGCCATCTTGAGTGTGAACTTACAGAAATTGTCTGGCCCCGATGTAGTCCCTGGCCTTGCATTCAGATCCTATGTGGATTGGCTGGTGGGAGTATTCACAGACATCTTTAACTTCTCCTCACTATGAAAGTCTTCACCTGCTTCAAGAAGATCACCGTCATCCTGGTGCCAAAGAGAATTCACGCAACAACTATCTCCATGATGACCAACCAGTGGCTCTGACCTTCATAATTATGAAGTGCTTTGAGATGGCTCACATCATCTCCAGTCTACCAAATGCCTTGACCCTTTGCAATTCACCTACCGTTGCAACAGATCCACAGCTGACGCCATCTCCCTGACCCTATGCTCATCCTTGGAAATATGTGCATAGCAAGAATGATCTAAGTCAGGCTCCTATTTAGTCACTACAGTTCTGCCTTCATTGTCATAATTCCAAATAAGCTCGTCTTTAAACTCTGAGACCTAGGTCTTGGCTGTCATCTCTGTAACTGGAGCCTAGCCTTCCTGATCCAGAGACCACTATCAGTAAGAAAAGGTGCCAACACCTCCTTCACCATAATCCTTAACACTGGTTCCCCGCATGGCTGTGTACTCAATCCCCTACTATACTCTTTATACACTCGCAACTGTGCCATCAAATTCCACTGCAACTCCATTTACAGGTTTGCTGACGACCCCACTGTCATAGGTCGGATCTCACACAATGCCGAGACAGATAACAAGAAAGAGATGGACTGCTGAGCAGTGTGATGTCTCCATCTACAAGCAGCAAAATGAAGGAGCTGGTCATTGACTTCCGGAAGCTGAATGGAGGGCACACTCCTGTCTGCATCAATGGTGCTGAGGTGGAGATGATCGAGAGAGTCAAGTTCTCAGGAGTGATGATCACCAACAATCTGTCCTAGTCCACCCATGTTGACATGACAGTCACGAAAGCTAAACAACATTTCTGTTTCCTCAGGAGGCTAAAGAAATTTGTCATGTCCACAAGGAATCTTACTAATTATCGATGTACCACGGGAACAGCACAGTCCCTAAGTGGTTAGCACTGTAGCCTCTCAGCACCAGGATCCCAGGTTCGATTCCAGCCTCGGGTGACTGTCTGTGTGGAGTTTGCACATTCTCCCTGTGCCTGTGTGGGTTTTCTCCGGTTTCCTCCCACAGTCCAAAGATGTGCAGGTCAGGTGAATTGGCCATGCTAAATTGCCCATAGTGTTGGGTGCATTAGTCAGTGGGAAATGGGTCTGGGTGGGTTACCCTTTGGAGGGTCAGTGTGGACTTGTTGGGCTGAAGGGCCTGTTTCCACACTGTAGGGAATCTGATCTAAACATCCGATCTGGATGCATCACAGCTTGATATGGCAACTGCTCTTCCCAAGACTGCAAAAAATTACAGACAGTTATGAACACAGGCCAGTCCAACGCGCAAACCAGCCTTCCATTCGTTGACTCCATTTATACTTCCCGCTGCCTTGGGAAAGCAACCAATGTAATCAAAGTCTCTTCCCAACCCAATTATGCTCTTTTCCACCTTCTTCCGTTGGACAGAAGATATAAAAACTTGAATATATGCTCGAGTAGACTCAAGAACAGCTTCTTCCACTGTTACTAGACTTTTGAATGGACCTCTCAAATATTAGTTCTGATCTTTCTGCACATTCTCAGCAGTTGTAACATCATATTCGGCACTCTGTTCTACTACCCTGATGCATACCCTTTTGTAAGGTACGATCTCCCTGCACAGCACACAATACAACACTTTTTACTGTATCTCAGTACATTTGATAACAATAGATCAATCAGTCAATCAACAATTGTCTAGGCTGATGTTCTAGTGCAGTCCTGAGGGAGGACTGTACAGCTAGAAGGCTTAACTTTCTGATAAAATGTTTAAACTGTGCAGATGAATAGTGACAATCCCTAGGCACTGTGAAGGAGCAGTTTATTTGTAACTGCTGTGGCCAAGATTTCTTCCTCGAAACAATTCCTAAACAAAGTGAAAGCATTCATCATGCTGCACATAAAATTGTGCTGTGTTTATAAACACGATGACAATGAGCCATTATATATGTGGTATCTTCAGATTTTTAAGAAATGATCAGGTGCAGAGGAATATAGACACTACAAGAAAAAATGTGAAAGGAAATTAAGAAAGTGGAGTGGGAATAAAAATGTATTGGCAAATAAAATTAAGGAATTTTAAAGATGTTTTACATAAGGAAAGTGCAGGAGAGTAATTATGGAAAGAGTAAAACTTAGTAGAGACTAAAAAAACTGTGTTGAGGTGGAATTCATGGACGTTATTTTTATTGAAAAGTTTCTGTTAGTCTTTCCAAACACAAAAAGAACAATGCAGATATTGTAGTTCAGAAAGAGCAATGAGAAATATTGAAGGGGTAAACAAAGTGATCCGCCTTGAGACCCTTCAACCACACGGCATCAACATCCAAATTCCCCCTCCCCCATCTCATCCCAGATCCAAATCTCCAACTCTCCATCGCCCTCTTGACCTGTCCTACCTCTCCATCTTCCTTCCCACCTATCTGTTCCACCCTCCCCACCAATCTATCACCATCACCCCCGCACCTGCATCTACCTATCACCTTCCCAGCTAGCTTCCCCACCCACACCCACCCTCTGACTTATCTCTCAGCCCCTCCCCCCTCCCCCCTCCACGTCTGATGTAGTGATATACAGCTCCATTTCGGAATGGCAGGCAGTGACCAGTGGGGTACTGCAGCTTTTTACAATATATGTTAATGATATAGAAGATGGTATCAGCAATAACATTAGCAAATTTGCTGATGATACAAAGCTGGGTGGCAGGGTGAAATGTGATGAGGATGTTAGGAGATTACAGGGCGACCTGGACAAGTTAGGTGAGTGGGCAGATGCATAGCAGATGCAGTTGAATGTGGATAAATGTATGGTTATCCACTTTGGTGGCAAGAACAGGAAGGCAGATTACTACCTCAATGGAATCGATTTAGGTAAAGGGGCAGTACAGAGAGATCTGGGTGTTCTTGTACACCAGTCAATGAAGACAAGCATGCAGTTACAGCAGGTAGTGACGAAGGCTAATAGCATGCTGGCCTTCATAACAAGAGGAATTGAATATAGAAGCAAAGACGTCCTTCTGCAGCTGTACAGGGCCCTGGTGAGACCACACCTGGAGTACTGTGTGCAGTTCTGGTCTCCAAATTTGAGGAAAGACATTCTGGCTATTGAGGGAGTGCAGCGTAGTTTCACGAGGTCAATTCCTGGAATGGAGGGATTACCTTACACTGAAAGATTGAAGCGCCTGGGCTTGTATACCCTTGAGTTTAGAAGACTGAGAGGGGATCTGATTGAGACATATATGATTATGAAAGGATTGGACACTCTGGCAGCAGGAAACATGTTTCCAATGATGGGTGAGTGCCGAACCAGAGGACACAGCTTAAAAGTACGACGTAGACCATTTAGGACAGAGATGAGGAGAAACCTCTTCACCCAGAGAGTGGTGGCTGTGTGGAATGCTCTGCCCCAGAGGGCAGTGGAGGCCCAGTCTCTGGATTCATTTAAGAAAGAGTTGGATAGAGCTCTCAAAGATAGTGAAATCAAGGGTTATGGAGATAAGGCAGGAAGAGGATACTAAGTAGTAATGTTCAGCCATGATCATATTGAATGGTGGTGCGGGCTCGAAGGGCTGAATGGCCTACTGCTGCACCTATTGTCTATTGTCTATTACCTATTGAAGGATTTATGCCCGAAATGTCGATTCTCCTGCTCCTTGGATGCTGCCTGATGTGCTGTGCTTTTCTAGCGCCACACTTTTCAACTCACGGAAGTGATTGGGAAGGCAGGCAAAGTAGAGCTGAAAATGTGTTGCTGGTTAAAGCGCAGCAGGTCAGGCAGCATCCAAGGAACAGGAAATTCGACAGCAGGCAAAGACAAACATTCTCATTGTACTTAAAATATACTTTGATAAGCACCGAAAGTGCCGTAACCTATAAGAATGTGGAGTAAGAGCTGGTCAGGAGAACGCCATACCTTTTTTGGCTTGCATATATGCAAACAGCTTTCTTCTGTACCATACATTTGATGATATAATTCTAAATTAATTTACTATCCTAGCATAAATCTAAATTAATGTATGTTTCAAACATTTTTGAGTTATGACAAGCTTTTATATCCTTTTGTACATGGTTATGTACAAATTATACCCATTTTTAGTCATTTCAACTTTTTATTCTATCTGCATTTGGCAAACACTTTGTTTAGTGTCTCTTTCTACAGATATGACATAATTGGGAAGTGGTTTCCATGGTGATAATCTGAGGAATAGAAGATAAGGTGATTAAAGAGCAGCATTTTAAATTGATAGTACCTGACCAAGTGGCAGGTCCTGTGTAACTCTTCAAATCTGCATGAGTGTGCTGTGACTTTTCTTTTTTGCTGACCCACTTTGTTAGTTTCTTGCTTCTGAGTTTCCTGATTAAGGAAGGATGGGAAGCTGGATCTGTCAAAGAAAAGATTTCTAACTAAAAGGATTCCAGCATGGATTAGGAAGGTTTAAGTGGACGTTGATCTTTTGAGTCTGCAGCAGTCAAAGGAGTAGAGAGAAGACCTGGAAGGCTGCAGTGAGGTGGTCTTTACATGTCTGCATGGGATTAGCCATTGAAATCAGCAATAGAAGGGTGGTCTCTCCAACCTGGTGTCCATGCATCATGAGGAGCCAGGGCCTCTGGAGAATGGTTAAAGTGAACAACACACACATACACTTTAAATTCCCATGCACTGATTTTCTCAGCATTCTTGCATATGGTATTGCTTGCAGGTTTACTCATCTCTCCTCTCTCTACCTCCTCCCATCCCAATCTAAAGCAGCCAACAGTCATGCTCATTTTAGCCTATTGCACTCTCACACTTGTGCCTCACAGTCGCCCTGCATGAGCGTCCAAACAAATAATTTCTAAAATGCACAGCACATGTTTTGTCCTTGTGAGAGTGAGTGAGTGAGGGATGGTCCTTGCTGGCAGGCATCTTGATGGTCCCTGATATTGCATTGTTCCCAACTTCTCTGGGAAGGAAGTCATGTTCAAGGAGGCAGCAATGACTAGCTATGTTCTGGGTCTTGTCTGTTTGGAGCTGGATCTCTGTGTCCGTTCTGGTTGCCTAGTGGTTATGCTGAGAGAATGTAGCTGGTTTGGACGTTTTCCTGTTGCTAGCGTTGGTTCTCCTGCTCTTGTGATGAAGATCTGCATAAGCTGCCCCTTTCCTATAGTGAGGGCTGACGGTGGGGAACAAGAGATTAAGGTAATTGGAAGTGGTTGAAGGGACTTTCACCAAGTTGGAAATCCCCTGCTGAACACTGAAAGCTGTTCCTGAGAAAGATTGTTGTGTGTAATAATCTCTTGTCTGGAAATAGCTGTAGCCATAGGCACCCGCATGGGACCCAGCTATGCCTGCCTGTTTGTTGGATATGTGGAACAATCCATTTTCCACAGTTACACCAGTGCCAACCCCCACCTGTTCCTCCGCTACATCGATGACTGTACCCATGCTACCTCATGCCCCCACAAGGAGGTTGAACAGTTCATCAATTTTACCAACAGCTTCCACCCCACTTTCGGACCATCTTGGAAACCTTCCTCCCATTCCTGGACCTCTCCATCACCATCTCTAGCCACCAACTAACCACAGACATCTACTACAAACCCACCGACTCCCAAAGCTACCTAGACTGCACCTCTTCCCACCCTACCTCCTGTAAAAACACCATCCCTTATTCCCATTTCCTCCGCCTCCACCGCATCTGTTCTTAGGATGACCAATTCCATATCAAAGTCCCAGACGGCCTCCTTCTTCCATAATCACAACTTCCTTTTCCACATGGCTGACAACGTCATCCTGTGCATCTCCTCCACTTCACGTACCACTGCCCTTGAACCCCACCCCTCTCAATACAACAAGGACAGAAACCCCCAGTCCTCACCTTCCACCTAACCGACCTCCGCATACATCACATCATCCTCTGTCACTTCCACCACCTACAAACGGACCCCACCACCAGAGGCATATTTCCCTCCCCACCCCTATCAGCGTTTCGAAAAGACCATTCCCTCTACAACTCCCTCGTGGAAGTGACGGAGGATGATGTGATGTATGCGGAGGTCGGTTGGGTGGAAGGTGAGGACTGGGGGGTTCTGTCCTTGTTGTATTGAGAGGGGTGGGGTTCAAGGGCAGTGGTACGTGAAGTGGAGGAGATGCACGGGATGACATTGTCAGCCATGTGGAAAAGGAAATTGTGATTATGGAAGAAGGAGGCCGTCTGGGACTTTGACGTGGAATTGGTCATCCTGGGAACAGATGCGGTGGAGGCGGAACAACCACATGGGATAAATGTGGATTTCAACAGCTTCCTCGTTTCCCGTCCACCCACGTTATCCCAGTCCTAAGCCTCCAACTTGGCACTGCCCTCTGGACCAGTCAGTCCCCCCTCTGACCTCCTTCATCCACCTATCACTTTCTCAGCTACCTTCTTCCCCACCCCCCTTCCATTTATCTCTCAGCCCCAACCCACAAGGCTCGTTCCTGATGAATGGCTTATGCCTGAAATGTCAATTCTCCTGCTCCTCGGATGCTCCCTGACCTGCTGTGCTTTTCCAGCACCACACACTTGACTCTGAGCTCCAGCATTTACAGATCTCACTTTCTCCCAGAAGAAGCACTCCCCAGGTCCCACTATGTGCACACTTTGCTGAGCCTGGTAAGTTGTAGGTACCTATTTTAACGCACATTAGGGCCAGAGTACAGTGTTAAAGAAACCTTAACCACCTGTTTGTATAATTGAAGGCAGCAATATAACTCAGTTGGTTAAAGTACCTGCTTTATAAACAGGAGATCCTTAGTTCAAATCCCTGTTGTGGTGCAGTAGTAATCCCTGCTACTTACTGCCCCAGAATTATGCCATAGCCTATCTAAACAGGTAGATTAAAAATATCCACATAATTGAATTCCCTTCCTGTTAGCTCAAAAGGGTTCACTGCACACCTTCAACTAGGTTTGTTGAGTGACTCAATGCAATGTAAATGAATTTAACTCTCAAAGAGACCCAAACCTGCCTCCCATTTCCTGAGATTTATAGAGTCATAGAGATGTACAGCATGGAAACAGACCCTTCGGTCCACCTCGTCCATGCTGACCAACTCAATCTAGTCCCACCTGCCAGCACCCAGCCCATATCCCTCCAAACCCTTCCTATTCATATACCATCCAAATGGCTCTTAAATGTTGCAATTGTACCAGCCTCCACCACATCCTCTGGCAGCTCATTCCATACACGTACCACCCTCTGCATGAAAAAGTTGCCCCTTAGATCACTTTTATATCTTTCCCCTCTCACCCTAAACCTATGCCCTCTAGTTCTGGACTCCCTGACCACAGGGAAAAGACTTTGTCTATTTATCCTGTCCATGTCCCTCATAATTTTGTAAACCTCTATAAGGTCACCCCTCAGCCTCTGTCGCTCCAGGGAAAACAGCCCCAGCCTGCTCAGCCTCTCCCTGTAGCTCAGATCCTCCAACCCTGGCAACATCCTTGTAAGTCTTTTCTGAACCCTTTCAAGTTTCACAACATCTTTCCGATAGGAAGGAGACCAGAATTACATGTAATATTTCAATAGTGGCCTAACCAATGTCCTGTACAGCCACAACATGACCTCCCAACTCCTGTACTCAATACTCTGACCAATAAAGGAAAGCATACCAAACACCTTCTTCACTATCCTATCTACCTGCGACTCCACTTTCAAGGAGCTATGAACCTGCACTCCAAGGTCTCTTTGATCAGCAACACTCCCTAGGACCTTACCATTAAGTATATAAGTCCTGCTAAGATTTGCTTTCCCAAAATGCAGCATCTCCCATTTATCTGAATTAAACTCCATCTGCCACTTCTCAGCCCATTGGCCCATCTGGTCCAGATCCTGTTGTAATCTGTGGTAACTCTCTTTGCTGTCCATTACACCTCCAATTTTGGTGTTATCTGCAAACTTACTAACTGTACCTCTTATGTTCACATCCAAATCATGTATGTAAATGACAAAAAGTAGAGGACTCTGCACCGATCCTTGTGGCACTCCACTGGTCACAGGCCTCCAGTCTGAAAAACAACCCTCCACCACCACCCTCTGTCTTCTACCTTTGAGCCAGTTCTGTATCCGAATGGCTAGTTCTCCCTGTATTTCGTGAGATCTAACCTTGCTAATCAGTCTCCATGGGGAACCATGTCGAATGCCTTACTGAAGTCCACATAGATCACATCTACTGCTCTACCCTCATCAATCCCCTTTGTTACTTCAAAAAACTCAATCAAGTTTGTGAGATATGATTTCCCACTCACAAAGCCATGTTGACTATCCCGAATCAGTCCTTGCCTTTCCAAATACATGTCCATCCTGTCCTCTGGATTCCCTCCAACAACTTGCCCACCACTGGGTCAGGCTCACCGGTCTATGGTTCCCTGGCTTGTCTTTACCACCCTTCTTAAACAGTGGCACCATGTTTGCCAACCTCCCCTGTGACTATCGACGTTACAAATATCTCAGCAAGAGGCCCAACAATCACCTCTCTAGCTTCCACGGAGTTCTCGGGTGCACCTGATCAGATCCCGGGGATTTATCCACCTTTAACCGTTTCAAGACATCCAGCACTTCCTCCTCTGTAATCCGGACATTTTGCAAGATGTCACCATCTAATTCCGTACAGTCTATATTTTCCATATCCTTTTCCACAGTAAATACTGATGCAAAATATTCATTTAGTATCTCCCCCATTTTCTGTGGCTCCACAAAAAGGCCGCCTTGCTGATCTTTGAGCTTTGATCTTTGATTTACCTCCAAAGAGTTATTTGAGGGTGGAATGAGGGGCATTCGACACGTTTCTGAAGAGGTTTGTACAGGAGTCAGTGGAGTTGTATTTTCCATCTGGAAACAAGGTTTTTTTCTTTTAATTTTTTAACCAAAATTTATCTCATTTCTCCCTCTGAAAAAGTTGTCTCTTATATCTACAGGACTGGAGTTTCAGGATCTCTGATAAAATTGATATATTACTCATGTGCCTATTACTTAAGTATGAACGATGAGAGTCCTGGCAGGTGAATCCACTGCAAGAGAATCTCAGTTATCCCTCAGCCTGCCATTCCTCATTGTCAGTGTGCACTTTCATTGGGAGTTATTGGACAACAACAATACAGGATGGGAACTTTTTCCATTTTTGTACTGTGTAATCCAGGATTTACAACCTTTTACATTCTGATTCGGTAAAAGTAGGATAAAAGGCTGGCACAACATAGAGAGCTGAAGGGCCTGTACTGTTCCATGTTCAGTGAGTTCCCACACCTCTATCTCTACTTTTACCATCTCTGTCTTCCCTTCCTTTGGCTGAAGCCACCAACCCTCAAGATCAAGCCATATTTTAGTTTGCTTGGCTCTAAGCTAGTTACTGCCGTTAGAGAAAACCTTAAAAGTATTTCTTGAAAGAGACAGTTAGAAACTATCCCTATTTCTATCAAGAAGTCTTGTTGGGATTTTTAATGGCACAGGATATGAATTTTTTACAGTATTTAAATATTCAGTGAAAATACTATTGAGATATAGATGCTTTTCTGCTGTGAAGTTAGTGTGTAGACTGTCAGTTCTATATGGATAACTCAGTCACTGTGCTATGCAAATAACACTGAATATGCAAAACAAACTCAAACAAGTACAACTGCCCAGTCTGACGCAGCATTTGATTGTCATGAGAATTTTCTTGACCAAATTTAGTCATATTATGACTGATCTCCTCGTGTGTTTAATTTAGTTAATGGAGTACAAGTAAAAGAAGAAGCCAGGAAGAGAGTTAAATTTTTTTCCTAGTTCTGGGCACAGAGCCAAATCTGAAATGTACAGTGTCTGGAAAAATAGAACGTTCAGCATTTCACATATTTTATTGAAGCTTCTTTGTTTGACAGACAATTATCTTCCTGTTTTCCTTTCTGTTGAGTTACCAAGGTTATGTAATCTCCATTGGGCATATAGGAGGGGAATGATGTGGTTTCCTTGGTAGGGCTTATCTACTGTATTCTGCCTTGATCAGAAGATATGCAGGCACCTAAGAGCTGTTCTTGTACACGAGTATAATTTGTGATGAAATGTGTAACCACTGCAAGGTTTTGATTATGGGTTGGATCCCCTAAAATCAAAGAGGGTACAGCAGGACCCTGTTTGACTAATGTTGCAACTTTTTAGAAATATGATTGGGCCTGTGGAGTTGAGGAGAAGGTGAGGTCTGCAGATGCTGGAGATCAGAGCTGAAAATGTGTTGCTGGAAAAGCGCAGCAGGTCAGGCAGGTCCTGAAGAAGGGCTTATGCCCGAAATGTCGAATCTCCTGTTCCTTGGATGCTGCCTGACCTGCTGCGCTTTTCCAGCAACACATTTTCACCTGTGGAGTTGAGGCAAAGACCCATGCTTTTCTACAGAATTGGAGATACCAAGCCTGTAGTGTTGCGAACACATGAATTGAAGGCATGGTTGCAATTTCCATATGACCTGTGGCTGTCCCAAAGGCAATATAATGGAATACCATTTCTGTGACACTCGGTGCTCTTTTCAAAATCCTGAATTTGTTTGATGTAATGTTCAACCTGAAATAATACAAATGTTGACCAGTAGATGGATTGTGAAAGTGGTTTCCACTTTCTCTAGTACCATGAGCAGCTTGCCATTTTATGTGTGTCTCAAATTCCTTGGTAAGAAAATGCTTGTTGCTTGGGTTATTCAAAAGTGCTACTGAAAACTCAGCTAGAGAGAAATGTTCTGACTGTGGTAACGTGCATGTACACCCAAATCTAAGGTAATTGTCATCAAAGACATGGCACAAGCAACAATGGTTTGTTCGATCAGTAATTGAGAGTCAAGTAATTTTCTTTCATTGCAATCTACCTTCCACGTGGTACTACCTGACCATGCTACCACCTCGGTGGGCTAGCAGGGACAGGCTGGAGTGGAAGCTCCACCTCCAGAAGCAGACCAGAGGTGGAAATAGAAATGAACAGGTTAAATGACCTACCTCCATTCACTGGGATATCAACTCATTCCTGTGCACCCATGTTAGGTACCTTACCCCTCACACCACAGCTCCTTAGTCTTTATTCTCCTTCTAGAACACAATGTATATCCAGTATTCATTATGGATTCATTTAGTCTATAATAACATTGAGAAGTCTTTATGGAACCTGCTTGTGAAACTGTTAAAAATAAAACAAATGATCATTCAGAAATTTAATCAAACAACCTTCATTCTCTAGGGAACTTATCAAACAGTAAATCACATTCCACTTGAGGGAAAAAGAGACTTTTGAAATCTACAATGCTGTCTAAGTAAGCACAAAGACCTCTATAAAAATAATCCTATTAACTGTTAAGCTATTAATCAAATTAATCTCTTCCCCTAGACAGCATTTGTTCACAACCCATGCTTAGCTGAGTCAATAGTAAGATTTGCACCTCAGCCAAGCATTTATAATGAAATTCCATTGCACAACTGTGTCAAAAAAGTCTTCAGAGCTGAAAGTATTAAAAGTCGTTGAAGTAGTGGAACCACTGGCTCATAGACTGAACAGATAGCTGTGCTTTCAATCAAAACAAAGATGAATACAGAGCCAAATATTTCATTAAAATCAGAATTGCAATACCATTAAATGCACAAGAGCACTTAAATCAGTGGATGACATACTCTCATTCTTCTGAAAACTTTCATGAAACTAATTGTTGGTCACTTTTTTTTCTTTTAAGAACAAAACCCAACATCAATCGCTGCATTAAAATTGGAGTGAAGTTATTGGACAGCATCCTATGACATGTGAAGTCGGTTATTTTTAATTTCACCTGTCAAAAAGTTAAAACTGACTTTACTCTTGATTCAGAACACCTCTTACCAGACATGGTTAATACAGGTTTCAGAAAGCAACTTGCTTTGTCGAAAATTTCCAACTGCAGGAAATAAGAAATTGTGGTTGGTAGTAACATGGAAGTCCTGGCATCATAAGTTTTGCATGTGGTAGGTTACCATGATTGCTGCGTCAGTTAAAATGGCAGCAAGCAGAAATGTGGTCATAATTTTGGAGTTCAGTTCCCTTTTACCTCTTCACTTTTTATTATGCAGCCAGAGTATTGTGTACAGTTCTGGGCATCGCACTATGTGAAGGATGTCAATGCATCGGAGAGACCACAAAAGATTTACAATAATGGTTTCAGAGATGGGGCACCCTGTTATGAGGAAAGCTCAGAAACATTAGGACTATTTTCCCAGGAGATGAGAAAGTCATGTGGGGATTTGATAGAACGTTTCTATGTTATGAGACATCTAAACAGAGTGGATAGGGACAAATTGTTCCCACTTGTAAAATTATCACAAGCCAGAGAACACAGGTTTACAGTGGTTTGTAAAAGAAGCAAATATGAAGGAACTTTTTTGCACAATGAGTCTGGAATGCACTGCCAGGAAGTATGGTGGAGGTAAATTCAAGGCTGAAAATGTGTTGCTGGAAAAGCGCAGCAGGTCAGGCAGCATCAAGGAGCAGGAGAATCGACGTTTCGGGCATGAGCCCTTCTTCAGGAATGAGGAAAATGTGCCAAGCAGGCTAAGATAAAAGGTAGGGAGGAGGGACTTGGGGGGAGGGGCGTTGGAAATGCGATAGGTGGAAGGAGGTTGAGGTGAGGGTGATAAGGTGAGGGTGATAGGCCGGAGTGGGGGCAGAGAGGCCAGGGACAAGATTGCAGGTTAGGAAGGTGGTGCTGAGTTCGAGGGTTGGGACTGAGACAAGGTGGGGGGAGGGGAACATAGAACATAGAACATAGAACAATACAGAATAGAACAGGCCCTTCGGTCCACAATGTTGTGCCAAACATTTGTCCTAGCTTAAGCACCTATCCATGTACCTATCCAATTGCCGCTTAAAGGTCACCAATGATTCTGACTCTGCCACTCCCACAGGCAGCGCATTCCATGCCTCCACCACTCTCTGGGTAAAGAATCTACCTCTGACATTCCCCCCCCCCACTATACCTTCCACCCTTCACCTTAAATTTATGTCCCCTTGTAACACTCTGTTGTACCCAGGGAAAAAAGTCTCTGACTGTCTACTCTATCTATTCCCCTGATCGTCTTATAAACCTCTATCAAGTCACCCCCTCATCCTTCACCGTTCCAATGAGAAAAGACCTAGCACACTCAATCTATCCTCGTACGACCTATTCTCCATTCCAGGCAACATCCTGGTAAATCTCCTCTGCACCCTCTCCAAAGCCTCCACATCTTTCCTAAAGTGAGGCGACCAGAACTGCACACAGTACTCCAAATGTGGCCTTACCAAGGTCCTGTACAGCTGCAACATCACTTCACGACTCTTGAATTCAATCCCTCTGCTAGTGAACGCTAATACACCAAAGGCCTTCTTACAAGCTCTATCCACCTGAGTGGCAATTTTCAAAGATCTATGTACATAGACCCCAAGAGCCCTCTGTTCCTCCACCTGACTAAGAACCCTACCGTTAACCCTGCATTCCGCATTCTTATTTGTCCTTCCAAAATGGACAACCTCACACTTGACAGGGTTGAACTCCATCTGCCACTCCTCAGCAGCTCTGCATCATATCTAAGTCTCTTTGCAGACGACAACAGCCCTCCTCACTGTCCACAACTCCACCAATCTTCGTATCGTCTGCAAATTTACTGACTCACCCTTCGACTCCCTCTTCCAAGTCATTAATAAAAATTACAACAGCAGAAGACCCAGAACTCCACTTGTAAGTGGGCTCCAGGCTGAATATTTACCATCTACCACCACTCTCTGACTTCGACCGGTTAGCCAGTTCTCTATCCAACTGGTCAAATTTCCCATTATCCCATGCCTCCTGACTTTCCACATAAGCCTACCATGGGGAACCTTATCAAATGCCTTACTAAAATCCATGTACACTACATCCAGTGCTCTATCCTCATCCACATGCTTGGTCACCTCCCCAAAGAATTCAATCAGACTTGTAAGGCAAGACCTACCCCTCAAATCCGTGCTGGCTGTCCCTAATCAAGCAGTGTCTTTCCAGATACTCATAAATCTTATCCCTCAGTACCCTTTCCATGACTTTGCCTATCACCAAAGTAAGACTAACTGGCCTGTAATTCCCGGGGTTATCCCTATTCCCTTTTTTGAAGAGGGGCACAACATTTGCCACTCTCCAGTCCCCTGGTACCACCCCCGTTGACAGTGAAGACGTAAAGATCATTGCCAATGGCTCTGCAATTTCCTCTCTTGCTTCCCACATAATCCTAGGATATATCCCGTCAGGCCCGGGGGACTTGTCTATCCTCAAGTTTTTCAAAATGCCCAACACATCTTCCTTCCAAACAAGTATCTCCTCTAGCTTACCAGTCTGTTCCATACTCTCCTCTTCAACAATATGGTCCCTCTCATTTGTAAATACTGAAGAAAAGTACTCATTCAAGACCTCGCCTATCTCTTCCGACTCAATACACAGTCTGCCACTACTGTCCTTGTTCGGACCTACCCTTGTTCTCTTCATTTTCATGTTTCTCCCAACGCATAAAAGGCCTTGGGGTTATCCTTGATCCTACCCGCCAAAGATTTCTCATGCCCTCTCTTAGCTCTCCTAATCCCTTTCTTCAGTTCACTCCTGGCTATCATGTATCCCTCCAATGCTCTGTCTGAACCTTGTTTCCTCAACCTTATGTAAGCCTCCTTCTTCCTCCTCATTAGACATTCAACCTCCCTCGTCAACCAAGGTTCCCTCACACGACCACCACTTTCCTGCCTGACAGGTACATACATATCAAGGACACATCGTATCTGTTCCTTGAAAAAGTTCCAGAGTTCAACGACATCCTTCCCTGACAGCCCACGCTCCCAACGTATGCTCCTCAGATCCTGTCTTGCAGCATTGTATTTACCCTTCCCCCAATTGTAAAACCTACCCTGTTGCACGCACCTATCTTTCTCCATAACCAAGGTTAAAGTCACAGAATTGTGGTCACCATCACCAAAACTTGTCCCAGTTCATTACCAAGTACCAAATCCAATATGGCCTCCCCTCTGGTTGGACAATCTACATACTGAGTTAGAAAAGATTCCTAGACACATTGCACAAACACCGCCCCGTCCAATCTACTTGATCTAAAAAGCTTCCAATCAATATTTGGGAAGTTGAAATCGCCCATGACTACTACCCTGTGGCTTCTGCACCTTTCCAAAATCTGTTTCCCAATCTGTTTCTCCACATCTCTGCTGCTATTGGGGCCTATAGTAAACACCCAACAAGGTGACTGCTCCTTTCCTAATTCTGACTTCAGCCCATACTACCTCCAAAGGCAGATCCCCCTCGAACTGCCTTTCTGCAGCCATTCTACCATTTCTAATTAGCAACGCCACCCCCCCCTCCTTTTTTACCACCCTCCCTGATCTTATTGAAACATCTGTAACCAGGAACCTCCAACAACCATTCCTGTCCCTCTTCTATCCACGTTTCTGTAATGGCCACAACATCGTAGTCCCAAGTACCAATCCACGCCTTAAGTTCACCCACCTTATTTCTGATACTCCTTGCTTTGAAGTATACACACTTGAACCCCTCTCTGTGTCCGCAAGTATTCCCTGTCAGTGCTACCTTCTCCACAGCCTCCCTACATTCTTGGACATCCTGAAAAACAGCTAACCTACTTGCTGGACTACAAGTCCGGATCCCATCCCCCGGCCAAATTAGTTTAAACCCCCCTGAAGGGTGCTAGCAAACCTACCCCCCAGGATATTGGTGCCCTTCTGGTTCAGGTGCAACCCGTTCTGCTTGTACAGGTCCCACCTTCCCCAGAATGCAGTCCAATTGTCCAAATACCTGAAGCCCTCCCTCCTACACCATCCTTGCAGCCATGTGTTCAACTGCACTCTCTCCCTATTCCTTGCCTCACTGTCACGTGGCACCGGCAACAACCCAGAGATGGCGACTCTGTCCGTCCTAGCTTTTAGCTTCCAGCCTAACTCCCTGGGCTCCTGAATGACCTCCCCACCCCTCTTCCTACCGATGTTGTTGGTGCCAATGTGCACCACGACTTCTGGCTGCACACCCTCCCCCTTAAGGATTGTGAAGACACAGTCCGAGACGTCTCGGACCCTGGCACCCAGGAGGCAACAAACCATCCGAGAGTCTCGCCCATGTCCACAGAACCGCCTGTCTGTCCCTCTAACTATAGAGTCTCCTATAACTAGCGCTCTCCTCCTCTCCCCCTTTCCCTTCTGAGCCTCAGAGCCAGACCTCGTGCCAGAGACCCGGTCACTGCAGCTTATCCCTGCTAGGCCGTCCCTCCCAACAGTATCCAAAGCGGTATACTTATTGCTGAGGGGAACGACCACAGGGGATGCCTGCACTGCCTGCTTCTTCCCTTTCCCACCTCTAACTGTTACCCAGCTATCTCTGTTGTCCATCGTAACTATGTCCCTGTAGCTTCTATCTATCACCCTCTCAGCCTCTCGAATAATCCTCAGTTCATCCAACTCCAGCTCCTGTTCCCTAACGCGGTCTGTGAGGAGCTGGAGCTGGCTGCACTTCCTGCAGGTGAAGTCGGCAGGAGCATCGGTGGTCACCCCTACCTCAAACATCCTGCAGGAGGAACATTCCACTGCCTGCGCTGCCATAACTCTACACTTAGTATCCAAAACAAGAACACTAAGTAGCTTACCTGTTCAGCCAACTGAGTCCTTTTTTTTAGGTTAGAGGAGGAGGGAGGATGAGAGTTCCTTCTCCACTCAAATAACAATCACTTACCTTCCCGACCAACTCTGCCCTCCGACATCACTTCCGCCGCTCTCTGTGGAAATGAGGAAGCTGGAGAAATCTGCATTCATCCCTTGTGGTTGGAGGGTCCTAGGCAGAAGTTGAGGCACTCTTCCTCCAGCCGTCGTGTTGCTATGGTCTGGCGATGGAGGAGTCCAAGGACCTGCATGTCCTTGGTGGAGTGGGAGGGGGAGTTAAAGTGTTGAGCCACGGGGTGATTGGGTTGGTTGGTCCGGGCGTCCCAGAGGTGTTCTCTGAAACATTCCGCAAGTAGGCGGCCTGTCTTCCCAATATAGAGGAGGCCACATCGGGTGCAGCGGATGCAGTAAATGATGTATGTGGAGGTGCAGGTGAATTTGTGGCGGATATGGAAGGATCCCTTGGGGCCTTGGAGGGAAGTAAGGGAGAAGGTGTGGGCGCAAGTTTTGCATTTCTTGCGGTTGCAGAATAAGGTGCTGGGAGGGGAGGTTGGGTTGGTGGGGGTTGTGGACCTGATGAGGGAGTCACGGAGGGAGTAGTCTTTTCGGAACGCTGATGGGGGAGGGGAGGGAAATATATCCCTGGTGGTGGGGTCCGTTTGGAGGTGGCGGAAATGATGACGGATGATACGATGTTGTGGTTCTGTTCGCCGAGCTGGGAGTTTTTGTTGCAAACGTTTCGTCCCCTTTCTAGGTGACATCCTCAGTGCTTGGGAGTCTCCTGTGAAGTGCTTGGGAGGCTCCCAAGCACTGAGGATGTCACCTAGAAAGGGGACAAAACGTTTGCAACAAAAACTCCCAGCTCGGCGAACAGAACCACAACAACGAGCATCCGAGCTACAAATCTTCTCCTAAACTTTGGATGATACGATGTATATGGAGGTTGGTGAGGACCAGTGGGGTTCTGTCCTGGTGGCGATTGGAGGGGCGGGGCTCAAGGGTGGAGGAGCGGGAAGTGGAGGAGATGCGTTGGAGAGCATCGTCGACCACGTCTGGGGGGAAATTGCGGTCCTTGAAGAAAGAGGCCATCTGGGTTGTTCGGTATTGGAGGCAAATTCAATCAAGGCATTCAAGAGAACATATGATTTGGATCCTGGGTGAGTTGGGAAGTTGGATCCAAAATTGGTTTAGAAGTAGGAGATAGAGGGTGGTCGTAGAAGGAAGTTTGTGTGAATGGATGCTGGTGTTCAGTGATGTATCAAAGGGTTCAGTGTTGGGTTCCTTATTGTTCATCACGTATATGTAAATGATATAGAAGAAAATACAGGAGAATGATAAGTATGTTTGAGGATGGTGCAAAGATTAGTCAGGTAGTTGACAGTGAAGAGGAAGGTCTCGGGTTCTTGGTGTTGCAGTTAGGTTGGTCAGATTGGCAAATCAAGGGCAGCTGAAATTTAACCCTGGTATAAGTGTGAGGTGGTGTACTTTGAGTATTCCCTTGATTTGTTATTTATTCCAATGAAAGGTAGGATACCAGGAAGCTCTTGATGTGCTTGTCCATAGATCCCTGAAGGTGGCAGGACAAGCTAACAGGCTGATTAAGTAGGCATGCGAGATACTTGCCTTTATCAATTGTGGCATAGATAACAAGAGCAGGGATATTTATATTGGAGCTAGCCTTTAGTTAGGCCATAGCTGAAGTACCTTGTGCAGGTCTGGTCACTAAACTATGCAAAGGATGTGACTGCAGGACATGCAAAGGAGATTTACGAGGAAGTTGTCTTGGATGGAGCAATATGGCTATGAAGAGAAGCTGGATAAGCTTGGGTTGTTTTGTTAACAACACGGAAGGCTGAAAGGGGAGCTATATGAGCATATAAGATCATGAGGCGTATGGACAGGGTAGATAAAAAGCAGCTGTTTCCCTTGGTTGAAAGGTCAGTAACAAGGGGGTATAATTTTAAGGTGAAAGGCAAAAGTTTAGAGAGGATTTGAAGAAGATTTTTTTCAGCCAGAGGGTGTTGGAAATTTGGAATACACTTTCTGAGAGGATGGTTGAAGAGGGAAACCTCTCAACCCTTACCTGGCTGTGGGCCAAGTGCTAGAAAGTGGGAGTGGTGTAGATTTGGGATCATTTTGATCAGTGCAGACTTAATATGGTTGAAGAGCCAAACTCCACTGTGTAATTATCCTAATAGAAACACTGCACGGTTACAGGGAAAGGTTGGAGATTGGCATTAAGGTAAAATGCTCAGAAATCCAGCACAGGCATAGTGAGCTGAATGGTTTCCTCTGCACCATAACAATTCTATGTTTCTGAATTTAGTTTTATTTGAGGCCTATTTATGTTGCTGGGTACTGTTAAAATTACAAATGTCCCGTATAACAAGAGACCATTTTATCCTAGTTAGTAAGATTAATGTTGTTGAAGTCGCTTTATTCTGTTATTTGAATTAATTTTGATTATTTGTCTTTTGAACAATGAGTGGTGATGAAAATAAATTGCTTAGAAAATACATTTGAAACCTGAATACATGTAACACCAGATACTGGAGGGCAGAGGTTTAAGGTGAAAGGAGAAAGATTTAAAAGAACCAGAGGGGCAACATTTTCATGCAGAGGGTGATGCATGTATGGAATGAGCTGCCTGAGGAAGCGGTGGAGGCTGGTTTAACTGCATCATTGAAAAGGCATCTTGATGAGCATATGTATAGGAAGTTATTAGAGGGATATGGGCCAAATGCTGGCAAATTGGACTAGATTAATTCAGGATAACAGGTTGGCATGGATGAGTTGGACCGAAGGATCTGTTTCCATGCTATACATCTCTATGACATCAGCAGAAAACTGTTCATTACCCAGTATACATTGCGTATTCTCCTTGCTCTCTGGGCTCAATGATTTGTCCCACTATTTCCTTTCATCTTCATACTGCCTACCACAATATTAAATTTGTCAACAGAAGTTTCCGATCCATTACCCCACTTGTCTATAATTAACACATTTTGACAAATGCAATCAGTGGTGCTACCAAAAAGCTTTAATGCATTGAATCTTGGGTCAATGGTAACCTCTAGGATGTTAACATTGGGAATTCAGTGATGGTTAACCATTGAATGTTGAGGGACAGTGGTCAGATTGTCCTTATTAGAGAAGGTAATTGTTACTTTATTTTCCTGTTGATGACCCCTTTATCTTCCTGTTATTGTGTCAATTGCCCAGGTGTGACATATATCTAGGTTTTATGGTCAAGCGTTGGTTGTGGAAATGATTATTTAAGAAGTCAAAAGAAAATAAATGGTAGAACTCAGGGGATGCAAGACTTCTTGTCTGCCATTCTCTTTCCCTTTGGTTTCTTTTTGAAATATTGAGACCTGGTTCCTGGCTCTGGAATACTTTGCTCAAAGTTTGTGTTTCCCTGAGTGTTATGCTCTTTTTATATTACTTGGAGGCAAGCAAAAAAAAAAGAGCCTATACAAGCGAGCATGCCTGGTGATTTTCCACCTTTCTGTTTCTCAACTGCACATGTCTGAGAAACGCATGATCAACAAACTCCTGTTTAGTAGACACTACTTCAATCCTTCATCTTATCAGACTGAGTAAATCTTATTATCCTATTTGCAAGATAATAATCATTTCAATTTCTCATATCAATAATGTAAAATATAAAAGGGAGAATAGTGTTGGCATCCAAAATCTCAATTGTGAAGACGTTGCAATCATGCCTAACCTTTATGTTCACCTCATCATGACCTCACAGACATTTTATGCATGTGTCTTCCAGAGATGGGTCAATGTATAGTCATTCATGCATAACTTCACACTTGTTATCCTAGATCTGTCAAAGCCAATTTTAAACCCCCAAAATTGGGCTGACAAGTAGCAAGTAACATTGTAACAAGTAACAATTACCTTCTCTAATAAGGACAATCTGACCACTGTCCCTCGACATTCAATGGTGTAACCATCACTGAATTCCCAATGTTAACATCCCAGAGGTTACCATTGACCCAAGATTCAATTGGTTTTGCCCTGTAAATACATTAGCAACAGGGTAGGTCAGAGGCGAGCAATATTACCTCACCTTCTGACTCCCCAAAGCCTGTCTACAGTGTGAAAGGCACAAGTCAGGGACATGATGGAATACTCCCCACTTACCTGGTTGAGAGCGGCTCCAACAACACTCAAGACCTACAAGATGCACCTCAGAAATTTAATCAACATCCTTAAACAGCCCCTTCCAAACCCACAACCACTTTCATCTGGAAGGGCAAGAGCAGCAGAAACATGGAAACACCACCACCTGCAAGTGCATCTACAAGCCACTGCCACCTGACTGTTACTGGATCAAAATCCTGGAATTCCCTCCCTATTGGCATTGTGGTTCAACCCACAGTGGGTGGACTGCAGTGGTTTAAGAAAGCAGCTCACCTTCACCTTAAGAAAGAGCATAGAAAAAAGAAATCCACCCCATCTGAGCTCAACTAGCAATCATATCTAGATCGTTGTAATATGTTGTATGAAAAATATAATTTATTTCCTGAACTGCTGGGGAATCTTTCTTCTTTATTGTGCAGATCGTCCAAACAATCATGGCAATAGAGCGTTGAAGCATCAAGGGTAATGAATTACTGGAATTACTGCATTGAGCTTGTATCCATTTGCTTATATTCATTGACCAGCCTTATAGGACTAGCTGATTCAGGGAGTAGAACATGGAAACTGCATATTTAAATCCTGGGGCTTGTTCTGCAGCATAAGTTTGTTGATTGTTACAGCACTTATTGAATACCTTTTGTCAGTAATCACATTGGAAAAGGACAACGTTAGCGAGAATACGGGAGATACAGGCTACAAGATTAGATGGGATTGAAGTTGACAAAGAGGACGTTTTTAGCAATTTTGGAAGATCTGAAAATAGATAAGACCCCGGGGCTGAATGGGATTTATCCACTGATTCTCTGGGAAGCCAGGGAGGAGATTGCAGAGCCTTTGGCTTTGATCTTTATTGGTGTCATTGTCAACAGGAATAGTGCCAGAAAACCGGAGGCTGGCAAATTTTCCCTTGTTTAAGAAGGGGAGTCGGGACAACCCTGGTAATTATAGGCCAGTGAGCCTTACTTCAGTTGTGGGTAAGGTGTTGGAAAAGGTATAAGAGATAGATAGGCTATATAATCATCTGGAAAGGAATAATTTGATTAGGGATAGTTAACACGGTTTTGTGAAGGGTAGGTCGTGCCTCACAAACCTTATTGAGTCCTTCAATAAAGTGACAAAACAGGTGGATGAAGCTAAAGGGGCTGATGTGGTATCAGTAAGGTGTTTGATAAGGTTCCACACGGTAGGCTATTGCACAAAACACAGAATTTTGGGATTGAAGATGATTTAGTGAATTGGATCAGAAATTGGCTAGCTGAAAGAAGACAGAGTATGGTGGTTGATGGGGAATGTTCATCCTGGAGCTCAGTTACCAGTGGTGTGTCACAGAGATCGGTTTTGGGACCACTGCTGTTTGTCATTTTTATAAATGATCTGGATGTGAACATAGAAGGATGGGTTGGTAAATTTGCGGATGACACTAAAGTAAGCAGAGTTGTGGATAAAGCCAAAGGATGTTATGAGTTACAGAGGGACGTAGATAAGATGCAGAGCTGGGCTGAGAAGTGGCAAATGGAGTTTAATGCACAACCGTGTGAGGTAGTTCACTTTGGAAAACATAGCAGGAATGCAGACTACTGGGCTAATGGTAAAATTCTTGGCAGTGTAGATGAACAGAGAGATCTCCATGTCCAGGTGCATAGATCCTTGAAAATAGCCACCCAGGTTGATAGGGTTGTTAAGAAGACATACAGCGTGTTGGCATTTATTGGTAGGGGGATTGGGTTTCAGAGCCACAAGGTCACGCATCAGCTGTACAAGACACTAGTAAGGCTGCACCTAGAGTATTGCATGCAGTTCAGGTCACCACATTATAGGAAGGATGTGGACGCTTTGGAAAGAGTTCAGAGGAGATTTACTAGGGTGTTACCTGGGATGGAAGGAAGGTCTTACAAGGAAAGGCTGAGGGAACTGAGGCTGTTTTCGTTGGAGAGAAGAAGGTTCCGAGGTTACTTACTTGAGATGTATAAGCTAATCAGAGGGTTAGATAGGGTGAACAGGGAGAGCACTTTTCCTCAGATGGTGAAGGCTAACACAAGGGAACATAGCTTTAAATTGAGGGGTGATAGATTTAGGACAGATATTTGGAGTAGTTTCTTCACTCAGAGTAGTAGGGGTGTGGAACAGCCTGCCTGCAATAGTAGTAGACTTGCCGACATTAAGGGCATTTACATGGGCATTGGACATACATATGGATAATAATGGAATGGTGTAGGTTAGATTGACACCAGATTATTTTCACAGGTTGGTGCAACATCGAGGGCTGAAGGGCCTGTATTGCTCTGTAACATTCTATGTTCTATGTTAGTGCATCTCTGTAAAAACTTATAATTGAAGCGTAATACTGCCTACCATTCATTGGCCACCATAGCAGTAAAATGTGCTTTATAATGTCTTAGGGGTACCAAGCAACATATGGATGCAAAGCGCATTCCTGCAGAAACAGCGGGTGGGTGATTCTCCCTGCCTCTGGCACATGTCTAGGCTGGGGAGAAAAATGTTGCATAAGGAATTGGTGTGGGAAACCCTGTCTTGTCCCTTACATTCACCTGTTATTGTCATTGATAACCTTGTGACAAAAATGATGTAATTAATAGTTATTATAATATTCATAAATCTGATTGAGTTATACTTTGTATGTACATAGGTGAAAGAACATGCCTTTTACCAACGCAATGACAGCCAATAAGACCACGGTGTTAAGCTGGACAACAACTGCCTGCAACTCGAAGTCCACTGAACAGTGAGCAAAATCTGCCATTTCACTTTATAGAGTCAGGATTGTGATGGTGAACTAACTTGCATGACTTGTAAATAAAACTGTCATAACACAACGAATTACACAATACGGTGATTGACCAGTCTCAAATATTGTTAGTAGTTGTGAAGAATTAATATAAAGATTGAAATCTCGGTTAAAGTAAGTTGTGTTGCAGAAAGCACTAGATGAAATTCATCTTAATTGATTAAACAGTCAGTAGGGAATTTTCAACATCTGCCCAATTAACATCTCTGCCGTCAAGAAAATTAGGTAGGGTGGGAAAAGGAGGTTCAATTCAGTATCATGCATTTTTAGCCAATAATAAAAGCTAAACTTACCACGTTGAGTTTATATTGTTGGTCGTTCTGACTAACTATCAGACCCCTGAATTTATTTATAAAAGGTTAATTAAAAGGCTGCAGATGTTGTAGCTTTGTGACAAAGAATTCACATGGAATGTTTCATGGTTTTCTTAATGTGTACATGTATCAAAACTATTTTCTGAAAATATACTTGCAGGTTTCCTGTGATGAGTCAAAAATTGTGGTTTTTGGGAGAGAGAAGTTGATGACAGGATGTGTGATGGAAAGATGTTTGTTCTGAAAGACAGAATTTGGTGAAGAAATAATTACTATTTCTCTTATCAACTGCATCCAGATAAAAGAGAGAATTCCATAAACAAATCTGTTCATTTGGAGAAATGTTGTTCCCAGTTACGGCAAAACAGTTGGGTGATCTCACTATATATCAGCTATTGGAAATGTCTAGATTTTCCAGTTAATTTTTTGATGCCCTTGTTAACCATGTATTTTGGTTGGGAGAGTACCATGCTGGGATCACTGTTTAGATCACTGGTTGGGAGAGTACCATGCTGGGATCACTGTTTAGCTGTTGTTTACACCAGGGGACTTCTCAGATTTTGCATTGCAATTCGGAAGCATTTTTAAGATTGCTTTTCTGGTATCGTGAAATTTAATGCCTGCAGTATGCTGTGTTCACGTGCATGTGTATCTGAATTTTATCACTAGAGAATCTTTGTGTCATTGTCACTGATTTGAATTATATTCTCAGCATGGATGTGAGTGAGTGCACAATGCTGAGGTCCTAAAAGTGGAGGTACTGGTGTTGGACTGGGGTGGACAAAGTTTAAAAATCACACAACACCAAGTTATTTGAAAATACAAGCTTTTGGAGCACTGCTCCTTCAGGTAGCTTACTGGGGCAGGATCATAGGACGCAGAATTTGCAATTAAAGATCTCATTAGCACATCTAGCTTTGTTTTTGTTATCACCTGCTGTCCTTTTTTGTATTTTATCATCATTTTTCTATCCATCTCAATCATTTGCATTTCTGTCGAGAACGTGGCGCTCGACAGAATTAATGGTGGTAAATTTTGGCACTATATTACAAGAGTGTTTCTGTTAGTAATGTTCCAGCCTGGGGCAGTCCAAGCTTTCTTACAGATGTGGTTGGCATCTCTGAGATATTCAGAGAGGTACAATTTACTCAAAGTGTTAAGCTTAAGTAGAGATGAACTCTGATCAATCAGTGACCTTTCAGGGCCTGACCACAGAATGTAGCTGTGGGTCTAGAATGCAGAGTTAGGGAAAAGTGCACCAGGGAACAAGGACACAGCTGTATTTTCATTCAGGCCCACTCAGTGCACTGCTGTTGTTTTGCTTTTTTGTTAATTGGTCATCTCATTTTTCTTTTTTGCATTCAAAAATGGCAGCCTGGGCAAACAATGTTATAGGCGATCTGTGATATTCATCCCAACTTTCCACCCCATCCCCAAGGGCTAACTTTCTGTTCCCTACAATGTCTGTTTCAGTGCATTTCTCCAAGTATAGCAATCTGATGCAGCCTTTGCTCGACTTGGACTGTAGTCAAACTTCTTTGAAGTAATAGGAGAAAGTGAATGTGGTGCCTAATGTCAGACAGCGTTGTAGTGGAATAGGTTTTTAAAATTATAAGCCTGGTGAGCATTTTATTTTTTTTATATCTAGACTGAAGTCAAGTTGGAGTATACCCTTTAAAGAGGAAAAGTGATCATGATAAAGTTCAAAATAAACAGCAGATTCTAGTTGCAGGTTCTCTTTTTTTTTATTTTCATTTCTTGGTATTTACTGAGCCAAGTCTAGGCAACTTTTGGAGTGGGTGTGACATATCTAGAGGAATGTGGTGAGGGGAGAACTGATTGACTCAACAAACTAGGTCCAGAATCGAAACCAAAGATCTTTCTCGGGATCAGGGAAATGACAAACACTGAATGAAGAACGTGCTCTATTATCTTCCAAAATAAAATATCGAAGAACTCCTCTGAAATTCGGTCACGGTTGTCTGACAATCGCACTATGGCAGGTGAGTAGAGAGAAAAATCTAGAAAAACTTATCGTGCACCATGTGGGTGTGCACACAGCTTGCATCTCCCTGGTGAGCAGGGAGCACCCTCTTGTGTGACTCTAATGTCATTTAAAGTCTCTAAATCCTATTATTAGATGGTTACAAATGGGAGAAAAGCACAAAGTGAAATGGCTTCATGGTTCAGAGTTCAGGCACCAAGGTTCTCTGTCATGTTTAGAGCTGCTTTTCCAGATTGTGGATGAGAGGAGGAAACTACCTTGGTAAGTCCTGTACCAGCATCAGGAGAAATCCAGAACATTGACTCCAGGCCTGTGAGGTCTCATGACATTCGGCGATATGTGAGCAAGGAAAGCAGTTGATCATCACCAGGGTTCTATGCCAGGAGCAGTGCTAGGGGACCGAAGAATGAGGAACCGACTTCAAAGCAATGGCAGCATGCTATAGATGAAACTAAGTGAACCTACAACCAATAAATCAGATCAAAGCTCTGCAATCCTGCTGTATCCAGTCATTAATAATGGCACAAAACCAATGAATCGGATAAGGAGGCCCATGAACATCCTCATCCTCAATGATGGCAAAGCCCAACACATCAGTGCAAGAGACAAGACTGAAATATTTGCAAGCAATCTCAGCTAGAAGTATTGAGTGGATGATCCATCATAGCCTTCTGCTGAGGTCCATGTCATCACATATCAAAATTCAGTCAATTGGATTTAGTTCACATGACACAAAGAAGCGGCAAAGATTATGGTCCCAACAATGTCCCAGGGTGTCATGCTAAAACCTTGTGCTCCAGAATTAGCAACACCGTAATCAAAACATTTCATGCAGTTTCGGCACTTCCACCTATCCAATCCATGTGGAAATCTGCCCATTAATGACCTGTCCTTGTGAAGCACAAATTCAATCCAGTCAAATACTGTTCCAATAGTTTGCTCTCAATTGTCAACAAAGTGATGGCAGAGGAAGTGGTGGAGGCTTGGACAATTACAACATTTGAAAGGCATTTGAATGGGTATATGAATAGGAAGGGTTGAGAGGGATATGGACCAAATACTGTCTAATGGAACTAAATGTATTTAGGACATCTGGTCAACATGGACAAGTTGGACTGAAGGGTCTGTTTCTGTGCTGCACATCTCTATCACTCTGACTCTAAGTGATAGAAGTTACTGTCAGCAGTGATGTCAAGAGATATTTAGTTCTCCAATAACCAGCTCACCAATGCTTAGTTTGAGTCTTGTAACATCCACTCCATTTCAGATCTCATTAAAGTTTTGGTCCAAACTTGGAAAATAGAGCTAAACTAGAGGTGAGGTGAAAACGAAAACCAAAAGCACTGCAGATGCTGTAAATCAGAAACGAAATCAGAAATTGCTGGAAAAGTTCAGATCTGGCAGCATCTGTGAAGAGAAATCAAAGTTAACGTTTTGGCTCCAGTGACTTTTCCTCAGAACAGATGTAACTCGGAAAATGTCGGGTTACATGTTCACATTGGGGGTGGAGGTGGGGTGGGAGTAAATGATAAGTGTGGGGGGAGGGGGGGGGAGGTGTTGGGGGTAGGTGGTGGGAGTCAATGATAAGGTGTGGATAGAGCCCAAAGAGAGAAAAGGACACTTGGACAGACAAAGGAATGAATAATAATCTGGCTGGGAGGGTGGTTAGCTGTTAATAGAGATGGTTAGTAGCTAACAATAGGTCATGTGTAATAGCAGAAAGTGAAGTAAAAGTGACAGTCTTTGACGTCAAGGGAGTATTTGACTGAGTGTGGCATCAAGGAACCCTAGCAAAGCTGGTGTCAATGGGAATTGGTCAGAAAGCTCTGCACTAGCTGGAATCATATCCCCTACAATTAGTCTAGTTGTTGGAAGCCAATCATTTTAAGTTCATGAATTCTTAAGATATAGCAACAGCCCTTCAGCCCATCGAGTCTGCTCTACCATTTGATCATGGCTGAAATGTTCCTCGCACTATTTTCCTGCCTTCTGTCCATATCTCTTCAGCACAATACCAATACAAAATCTGTCTAACTTTTTAAAGTTACTCATTGTTGCAACATTGCATATTTTCACAGATTCACAACCCTTTAGGAGGAGTAGTTTCTCCTCAACTCTGTTTTAAATTTGCTATCCCTTATCCTAAGAGTATTACCTCTCGTGCTTGAATACCCCATAAGAAGAAGCATCCACTCCATGGCTCTTTGATCCACATCTTTTTGTCATTTTGAATACCTCAATTTGATCTCCCCTCATTCTTCTCAGCCTGAGAAAGTTCCTCTGGGTAGTGTCCTAGGTCCAACTATCTTCCACTGCTTCATCAGAAATATCTTAACGTTGGAAGTGGGGACGCATCCTGATGATTGCACAGTATTTCAATACAAGCAGTCACTTTGTCAAAGCTTTTCACTTTGCAGTCATCAGTACATACACAAGAATGGCAGATTTCAAAACAATTGCAGCAGTTTATACTATGGGGAAAGGGGTGCTGTTTGGGTGGCAAGTTGACTCTGACTGGATGGGCATTGCTATGGAGAAACATGAGGCTCCCCATGCAACTAGGTCATTCAAAAATTGCACAGGGTGCGAATATATTCCTTTTGTTTGCAGAGAACAGATTCTTGCATATGAATATGTTTAGTTTCTGGCAAATGTATTGAGCCATGTTATGAACTCAACTGTTTATCTTAAACTAATTGTTAGTTTAGCTATTTGAACCCTCAACCTTCATCATGGAAGTTCATCGAACAATAAATGTCTCAGCTTGGGGTTTGTAAGTGTGGGTTGATTCAGTTTGGTCTGTACTCTGCCAATCACAGACAGCCAGAGGAATATGTTTGGTACAATCAGCCACTTTTTGGATTTATGGTTTATATTCCTGGCATTACACTGGTATTGAAATTCACCAATTTTGTTCCTCAATTGTATGGGAATATAGAATGTCTTCAAGCCAAAACCAAGCCACTGTCTCACTGCCCGCTCTGAGACACTCTGTTTAAACTCTTTGCCACTTACTCACATCTCTCTCCATCTCTCCATACAAAAAAAAACGATGCATGATATCCATCTTCAAGTGAGAACAGATCAAATACGGTAGGTTTAGAGAAGAGCAAACCAAGACTGGTGAAGAGAACGGCAGGCAACTTAAATTAGAACCGAGAAATGATTTTCGACATTAAGAGCAAATTGGTAGTAAGTGGCAAAGTGGACCCTATTAGGGTCAAAGAGGGTAATATGAACACAGGACACTAGAAGACATAGTGAATACTTCTACTAAAGAAGAGGAATCTGACCAACTTTCAACAGAAGCAGTGGATAGGATGGCAATTGAGGAGGGGTGGGGGGGAGGAGGTGGTATTCACCAAGGCTCCTTAGACAGCACCTTCCAAACCCAAGACCACAAAAATCTAGAAGGACAAGGACAAGCAGATACATGGGAATATCACCACCTGCAAGTTCCCCTCCACTCATCATCCTGACTTGGAAATGTACCACTGAAGGAACAGTGACGTTAGGTCAAAATCCTGGAATACCCTTCCTGAATGGCACTGTGGTTTTATCCACATGGACTGTAGTCGTACAAAAGCAGCTCAACACCATCTTCTCAAAGGTAACTAGGGATAAGCCTCTGCTGCATCTATTCCCAGGAGGACCAGTTCCACCACAGAACACACCAGATGGCCTCCTTCTTTAATACTGCAATTTCCCTCCCACGTGGTGGTTGATGCTATCCAGTGATCTCATCCACTTCCTGCACCTTTGTCCTCGAACCCCACCCCTTCAACCGCAATGAAGACAGCTTCCCCACCAACCTCCGTATACATCGCATCATCCCCCGCCATTTCCACCACCAGAGATATATTTCCCTCCCCACTCCATCTGCTTTCCGTAAAGACTATTCCCTCTGCGAACACCTCGTCAGGTCCAGGCCCAAACAGTCCACCCTCCCCTCCTCGGCACCTTCCCCTGCCATGACAGGAATTGCAAAACCTGTGCCCACACCTCCCCCCTCACCTCTGTCCAAGGCCCCAAGGGAGCCATCCACCAATGTCGTTTATTGTGTCCGTTGCTCCCGCAGTCTCCTCTACATTGGAGAGACCGGATGCCTACTCACAGAGCACTTCAGAGAACATCTCTGGAACACCCGCACCAATCAACCCCACCACCCCGTGGCCGAACACTTTAGCTCCCCCTCCCACTCTGCCGAGGACATGCAGGTCCAGGGCCTCCTCCTTTGCCACTCCTTAACACCTGACGCCTGGAGGAAAAATGCCTCATCTTCCACCTCGGGACTCTCCAACCCCAGGGCATCAATGTGGATTTCACCAGTTTCCTTATTTCCCATCTCCCCACCTTAGCTCACTTCCAACCTTCTAGCTCCGCACCATCCCCATGACCCATCCCACCTGTCAATCTTCCTTCCTACCTATCTGCCCCACCCTCCTATCCAACCTGTCACCTTTACCCCCACCTCCATCCACCTATTGCCTCTTCAGCTACCTCTCCCCCAGCCCCACCTCCTCCCACTTTTATCTCAGCCCCCTGGCCCAGAAGTCTCATTCCTGATGAAGGGCTCTTGACCGAAACGTTGATTTTCCTGCTCCTCGGATGCTGCCTGACCTGCTGTGCTTTTCCAGCACCACACTGTTGACTCTAATCTCCAGCGTTGGCAGTCCTCACTTTTGCCATAAGCCATCCAGCCACCGACGTCCATATCCCATCAGGGAATAATGTTTTATTCCCCCAGACAGTTGCCGGAAAGATAAATGTGACACCTTTTATTCAGGAAAGTGGATGGACACAGAAGCTCAAAACCAGTTATTTTAATATAATTGGCAGATAACCTTCTGGAAATAAGAACATGGGACTAAATCCACAGCTTTTTGGTGAGATTTGAGTTACTTAGGGAGCGGCAACTTGGATTGTAAAAGGCAGATTGCATTTAACTAATCTAATTGATTTTTTTGATGAAATGTAGGATTGTTGAGGGGAATATGGTTCATCCGTACAAGAAAACAGTCAATTAAATTCCACCAAAGAATGGTTAAATTGAGACTCGTGGAATAAATGGTCAGTGTCCAATTGGATATAAAATTCTTTCAATTTTGGATCAAAAAAAGGCAAGTCATTATAAGTGGTTATTTTTAAGACCGGAGGGTAGTATATAATAGCGTTCCCCAAGGACCAGTGGTGGGGTTGCTCCTTCTTTTGATTTGTGTACATTTGACCTGGATCTTGGAATAAGAGTAGAATTTCAAACTTTTCCAATTAGACTAAACCTGAATGAATGTTGGTTGGCAAATAATGAGGATGACACAAATTACTTCCAAAGTGACATGGACAAGCAAGTAGCACGTGGAGTTGACTACCCAGAAATGAAGAATTTTGATAGAAGGTAGAGACAATATAGATGTAATTTCACAGTTCCAAAGAGTATGCAAGGACAGAGGGATGTAGGAATTCACCTGCATATATCTTTGACGATTTCAGGACTCATTGAGAATGTCATTAGCATTACATATGGGAGCTGAAAATGTGTTGCTGGTTAAAGCGCAGCAGGTCAGGCAGCATCCAAGGAACAGGAAATTCGACGTTTCAGTTATGCCCGAAACGTCCAATTTCCTGTTCCTTGGATGCTGCCTGACCTGCTGCGCTTTAACCAGCAACACATTTTCAGCTCTGATCTCCAGCATCTGCAGACCTCACTTTTTTTACTCGAAGACATTACATATGGGATCCTGATTTGGAGGTGCTGGTGTTGGACTGGGGTGTACAAAGTTTAAAAATCACAGCAGGTTATAGTCCAACAGTATTATTTGGAAGCTAGTGCTATAGGACTATAACCCGGTGTTGTGTGATTTTTAAATATGGGATCCTGTCTTCATAATTAGAGGCACTCAGTACAAAAGCAGGAAAGTTATGCTGAATCTTTATCTAAAGTTCTGGTTAGGCCCTAACTAGAATATGCACACTTGAGAAGGGATATGAGGGTCTTAAGAGGTTTCAGAAGAGGTCCAAGACAAAGCACCTTGCTTTATTGACATCTTCAACTTTCAATCCTTTCTCCACAAATATACTGTGGCCACTGTGTTTACACTGCACTTTACAGGATTCACTGCAGCAACTGAGGATCCATCAACACCTTCCAATTCCACAAGCTGCACCGTCCAGAAGGACAAGGGTAAGAAATCATGGAAAAAACTCCACCTGCAAATTCCCCTCTAAGCCATTCACCATCTTTTACTGTTGTTGGCTGAAATTCAGGAGCTCCCATTTGTAGTGATTATAACAAGGTCAGCCATATGGGCCATGTAGAATATGAGTTACCTGTTTGGGGCTGTTAATCTGGTCCATTCAGGGAGATCTTGGAGTGCCCCTCCTGAGAGCTGGACCAGTATCAAGAACTTTCCACACTTTAATAAAGGGCAGCTTGGTGATGGGATACCAGCCTTTGTGGAGTTAGTTCACCATCCTAATAGCACTGTGGGTGTACCTACTACTCCACAGACTGCAGCAGTTCACCACCATTTTTAGAGATCAATTAGGAATCTGCAGCCTAGCCAAAAAATACCCATGCACTATGAATGAATTAAATACAGTGATATTTACCAGAATGGTTCCAGGGAACGTTAGGTTGGAGGAGTTGAGCTTGCTGCCTTTGAAGTAAAGGAGGTAATGGGGAAATGTGATATAAGTGTGCTCTCTGCCCACGAGGATTGTGGAAGTGATCAATGATTTCAAAAGAAAATTGCTTCGGCAGGATTACAGGGATTAAGGGGAAATGAGACTGACTGGTTTTGTCTGCCAAAGGCCAGTGTGAAATTATTGGGCTGAAAGGCCTTCTGTCTGCTAAGTGACTTTGTGACGAATATTCCAAATGAGTACCAGGTATCAGACCTTTTCAGCAAGAGAATCTAACCAACTCCCCTTGTCATTTAATGGCAACAGCATTCATGAAAACCATCCTGGGATTTATCATTGACCAGAAACATAACAGATAAATATAGTGGACAAAATCAGACCAGAGATTAGGGATTCTCCTGACTTCTCAAAAGCTTTGGACCATTTACAAGGTTCCATTCTGGAGTGTTGTACAATACCTTCCACTTGCATGGACAAGGGCAGTTTCACCAACACTCAGGAAGCTCAGCATCATTCAGGAAAAAGCAGACACCTTGACTGGAACTCCACCCACCACTGCACTCGCATGCTGCAGTATGTATCAGCAACAAGATGTACTAAAGCAACTCACCAATGGCTCTTACAGAGCATCTTCTAACCCCATTGCATCTATTGTGTAGAAAGGCAAGATTGGCTGATGTTTAGAAACATTACCATCTGTAAGTTTCGCTTCTGACTTGGGTGAATAGTATAATTTATTTACTGCTGCTGGATCGAAGTCCTGGAATTCCCGCCAATGCTCTCCAGAAGCATCACCCTCCCCATTCATCGAGAGTTCAAGCATCACTACTCCAGTCTTGTCAACATACTTACATATTTTGGATGAATTTAAAAAAGGAGATCCTGCTCTTTACCACTGCCGTTTCCCCCTCCATACCCATTGCTCCACAGTCCAATGCCTGGAATGCTACTTCCCAAACCCCCCCCAAACCTATCCAAAACACTACCACCACCAGATTTGCATACAAGGTGGGACTAACCCAATGTCGGACATGCATCTTGTAGACCTACTCATCAGCACAAACCAACATTGTGTACGTTGTTGCAGAATGAAACACACTGATACGTACCATATCGGATCATATGTTTTATAGAATACAAAGAACCAAGAAATCAGATTCTCTTTAAGAATTCACTAGAGGATTTCTGAGTAATTCTTAGTTACAGTTTAAGAGATTACCAGACCAAGCTTTTCCTGTATCTCATGCAGGAACGAATTGACAATGTGCCTCTGGTACGGGCTGACTTTTGTCTTTGTTTAAATGCTGGGAAGGTCGTCAGTATCCTGCAAAGAGAAATATAAAAGGAGCACCCTAACTGCACTTTCCCACAGTGCTTATGTTTTCCATTGAGGCTTGCCAGCTGTGTGCACAGTTCTTCAATATTGCTACACAACCCATGTGCGGGAGTTTTATTGCTGCATTCTATGTATCTCTCGTCTAGTATACATATAGCACAATAAATGAATTATATTTTGACAGAAAGTTCACGAGGGGTGACTAGACCAAAGTTGACTCAGATTGACTAGTCCAAGAAAGAAACGGTGAGGCCTTATACTATTCCTAAATGACTGCATCGTGTTGGTATTTTAGTAATGATGGAAAAGGTGACTCTACTGTCTAAAATGTTCTCCATGTTAGTTTCCGGTGCGATTTAGCAGAAATATTCTGACATGTCAAGAATGCGATGGGGAGTGAGTGGTCAGGACATCCATCGGTGGTCTCACTTTTGGAATTCTCATGAAACATAATTGAAATTAAACCTAATTCTAGCTCTATGTACTTTATTGTGATTGACATGTGCATAAAATAGCCCAGTATTAAATCTGAGGTGGCTACTGAGTTTGGGTTGAAATCAGAATTATTACAACACGAGGCAATTGACCCATCATATCTACACTGGCTCTGCCAATCAGCATTTCACTCAGTGCTCTTCTCCTGTCTTCTCCTATAACTCTGAGTATTGTTCTTTTAGAATAATTGCATAGTTTTCTTTTGATTGTATCAGTGGAACCTGATTTCACCAGATACGCACAGACAATGCAGTGCAGATCTTAACCAGTCTGTGTAAAAGGCTTTTTGCTCCATACCTTTTTTGTTTCCGTCTCTGTGTACTTTAAATCAACGTCATCTTGTTTTGAACCTTTTATAATTGCAGACAGTTTTTCTGTCCTGACTTCTCATAACTTATGAATATCTCTATCAGATCTTCTTTGAGTCCTCGCCTCCCAAAGAAAGCAGTCTTAACCTTTTCTAATATATCTTCAAAACCAAAGTTCCACATTCTTGGAATCATGTTGGTAAACCTCCTCTGCCTCTGGCTAACAGATTCACATCCTTCCTAAAGCCCAGAACTGGATGTAATACTCCAGGTAATGTTGCACTGGCTTCATACATGAACAATAAATTTTAATTCTTTACCCCTATTAAAAAAGCCCAGTTTAATTTTCCAGCAATTCTAGGAGGCCAGAGGATTAACAACAGGAACCTTATTAAGGAGTTATTTACATTGCAGGCAGCAAGGTTAGACCAAGCTCGTTCCCTCCCAAAATATTATGTCACATGATCAGACTCTTCAAGTGACAGTCCACCATGTGAGTACAAGTTCACGATACTCAGAGTATTGTAGACTCTATTAATTGCAGTCTAAATCTGTCTTGCCATCTTTAATGACTTATGCGCGCACACACACGTGCCACTACTCCTCTGTCCACTTTAGAGATGCACTCTTATTTTATATTAGAGACTGCAATCCTGCCTGTCTACTCTTATTGGCCATGTTCATTCTAACAAAATGAATCCCCTCACATTTCTCCATATTGGCCTACACCTACCAGCAACCTGCTCGCTCCTTCAACTTATCCATGTCCTGTTGAAGTTCCAAACTATACTCTTCACAATTTACAATTTTCCCAAATTTTGTATCATCCTGACATATTTTGGATACCAACATAAATCTAATGGCCTGTTTCTGTGCTGTAAGTACTGCATAATATTTTGCATGTCTGTTTAAAAAAAAATCACTGGATATAAAGTGGATCCCTCTTAAATTATTCAGGTAGCAATGTTGAAAAAAAAGTGCTTGTTTGCTGGATTCTTGTCTAACCAATCACTAGTTTACAACTATGCTCACTGTACCCATGAAAGCAAATGGATGATGATTAGGCCTGAAAGTGTGAGGAAACACTGAAAATTTGGTGGCTTATCCAGGGGTGGTGAATTGAAAATGTACTCAAAATGATAGCCCTGTATAAACGATGATATTGTATCACAGAATCACAGACATGTTCCAGCACTGCAGGAGCCATTCAGCCTGTCGTGCCTTTCGCAGCTTCACGTGGGAACAAGTTAATGAATGCTATTGTCCTGTCTTCTCATGGCCGTGCGCATTCTTCAGATATCAAGCCATTTCCCTTTTGAATGTCTTGACAGAATTTTCCTTTTTCATGCACTCCAGGAGTGCATTCCAGTTCCTAATCACTTTGCATGGAAAGGATTTTCCACTTGCTGCAATTGCTGCTTGTATCAATTATCCAGATGACACCAAAATTGGAGGTGTAGTGGACAGCGAAGAAGGTTACCTCAGATTACAAACAGGATCTTGACCAGATGGGCCAATGGGCTGAGAAGTGGCAGATGGAGTTTAATTCGAATAAATGGGAGGTGCTGCATTTTGGGAAAGCAAATCTTAGCAGGACTTATACACTTAATTGCAAGGTCCTCAGGAGTGTTGCTGAACAAAGAGACCTTGGAGTGCAGGTTCATAACTCCTTGAAAGTGGAGTCACAGGTAGATAGGATAGTGAAGAAGGCGTTTGAAATGCTTTCCTTTTATTGGTCAGAGTATTGAGTACAGGAGTTGGGAGGTCATATTGTGGCTGTACAGGACATTGGTTAGGCCACTATTGGAATATTGCGTGTAAATCTGGTCTCCTTCCTATCAGAAAGATGTTGTGAAACTTGAAAGGGTTTAGAAAAGATTTACAAGGATGTTACCAGGGTTGGAGGATTTGAGCTACAGGGAGAGGCTGAACAGGCTGAGTCTGTTTTCCCTGGAGCGTCAGAGGCTGAGGGGTGACCTTGTAGAGGTTTACAAAATTATGAAGGGCATGGATAGGATAAATAGACAGTCTTTTCCCTGGAGTCGAGGAGTCCAGAACTAGAGGGCATAGGTTTAGGATGAGAGGGGAAAGATATAAAAGAGACCTAAGGGGCAACTTTTTCACGCAGAGAGTGGTACGTGTATGGAATGAGCTGCCAGAGGAAGTGGTGGAGGCTGGTACAATTGCAACATTTAAGAAGCATTTGGATGGGTATATGAATAGGAAGGGTTTGGAGGGATATGGGCTGGGTGCTGGCAGGTGGGACTAGATTGGGTTGGGATATCTGGTCGTCAAGGATGAGTTGGACCGAAGGGTCTGTTTTCATGCTGTACATCTCTATGACTCTTATTCTCAATCCTTCCATCAATACATTTTTCCTGTCTATTTTGTCCAGACTCATGATTTTGAATACTTCTATCAAATCTCTTCTGAAGTTTCTTCAAGGAAGACATCACAACTTATCCAATCTAGCTAATTGGCTGAAGTTTCTCATTCTTGGGACCATTCATATGAATTCTTTCTGCACCATCTCCAATATCTCTGCATCTTTCCTACTGGAAGTGGTACGCCAGTTGAGGCCAAGATAGTGCTACATATAAGTTTGACAAACCTCTTTGCTTTCATATGCCATCATATTCCCGATGAAGGGCTTATGCCTGAAATGTCGATTCTTCTGTTTCTTGGATGTTGCCTGACCTGCTGTGCTTTTGCTGCACCACACCTTCAACTCTGATCTCCAGTATCTCCAGTATCCAGTCCCTATTTTCTCCTATGCCAAGTCCTGCCACTTTTAATGTTTTATCTGCATAAAAACCAGATCCCTATGTACACCCTTGGTGTTATGCTGTCTTTCCACATTCTTCCGAAAATGAATCCCTTCACATTTCTCTGCTTTGTTTCATCTATTACCTGACTGTCTTGCCTGTGTCCTTTTGAAGTTCTACATGATCTTCCTCATGGTACAAACAATGCATCCAAAGTCTGTATAATTTACAAGTTTTGAACTTGTGCTCTGGACACCAAGGTTTTTAATGTATATGAAATACCTCATCAGGTTTTCGATGTCCAGTCCTATAAACAACATTTAAAAATTCTAGACACTAGTGTCTCAAATTTAGCAGCTCACACCAGCAGTGTATATAAAAGATTACATGGTCAGCATAGAGAGATAAGTTAGCACTCATAGACCACAACAAAGACTATCACTAAAAGTAGGATTAACAAACAAAACCAGAAAGTTCTGAGATTAATACGATTAAAGCCCATCTAAAGATGACCACATGTATGACACAGTAACCACTCTATGCTATTCTGGATTATAATGCAGATTTTGTTTTACTTTCCAGGGTCAGAACAGCTGGTAAGAACTTTGTCGTCTTTGTTGAGGAGCCATCAAAGTTTGAAACTGAAAATATTGGTAATCTGCACCGGAGTTCCACTAAAAAGAGTTCAACGAAAGTCCTGATTGGTACACAAGTAGTTGACAGCGCGGAGGTGAAGTGTCCCTTAAAGCAAGTCAATAACTGCCTTTCAAAGTCGAGTTCAGCTAGTAGTGAGCAGAAAATGTTGAATCCCAAACTTGGCACCGGCAACCCAAGCCTGGATATCAACAGCGTAAAGGAAAATGAACTTTCAATGCAGAAACCATTAAAGAATACTTCCAATGAAAGATACCCTCCCAGTAAAATGAGCATCATTATTAGGAATCCAAGTATCAAGCAAAAGATTTCAGAATGGGAGGGGAAGAAGGAGCTAGTGTCTTCAGGAGATAAAGAAAAGTTAGAAAGTAAAGAAGCAAAAGAACTTGACAAATTGGAACTGGTAAAAGGTGTTGAAGGGAACGTCATTAAAAAAACTGAATGTAAACACTCAAAAGTTTGGAATTTAGATAGCAAAGATGCTGGGAAAGAGAATGAATACAAAGTAGATGATGGAAAGGCTAGGTCCTCTGAGACTGAAAGCAGGTTATCTGGGTGCAGACAGAATGAGATGATAAAGTCTGACCTGACACAGCAAATTGGCAGAAAGGTAAAAGAGGTGACCTGTACAAAACTTGCTACAACGCAGCCCTTGAAAAGGGATCGAACAACTGTGTTGAGTCACATCAAGAAGCTGGAAGAAAAGGCCAAGGAAGATTCAGCATCAAGCCAACTCAAGCTGCCGGGTGATTACTACACCCCTCAGAGACTTCAGGAGGCACTGGCAGCCCAGGGTCCAACAACATCCAAGGAGAAAAAGGATGGCAGCTGCAGCTCTGAGCTCAAGCGCAAGCACATCCAATCCAATTCAGATTCTGAGGCAAGTGAGCTGAGCTTTGACGCTGTGGACAAGGTGAAGGTTTCCTGGGCAAGCTGTAAAATTAGAAACGTGGAAAATATCTACTCAGAACCTGGAACTCTGGAACAGGAGCTTTCAGTGAATCCTGTGCCCAAACCTCGGCGAACATTTGAATATGGGACAGAAAAAGTGGCTGGCCTGCATTCGCTAAGGAAGAGCACCCGGCAATTGCCAGACTTACCAACCATCCCCCCACCTTTACCATTGTCACCTCCCCCAACAATCAGTACAGGAGCACTAAACGGGAAATCAAAGATAAGCAGTAAGGATATCCGGTAAGTAGACATCTTGTGCTGTCAGAAAGGTTAGTCACGGTGGGATAATGGAAGTCATGGGTCAGAAATCTGCAATGTGCATGTACTGAAATGTGAGGATCTAAAAGAAAAAGTGAGTAAACTAGAATAATAAAGTAAATCAGTGCAGCTCCTGTAGATAGTCTATATCATGGCAAGTTACAATTCCTGCTTGAATTCCTCTACTGCTGAACGACTGATTTCAGTTGGTCTGATGCAATATGCTAGTGGGAGGCTAGATATTTTCCCATAAAGTGTAAAATGAAAAATCATTCCAAAAATGGCTGCCCTTTGTGGATCTACAGGATTCTGATCTTCAGCCAACTTTGATCGCGGTCTGAGACAATGTGTTAAATGGGAAGGTTCAATCAAGAGAAGAGAGAAATATAAAAGGAGTTTCATTCTCAAACGTAAATCTTGGTGCTACCTCACATTCCCCTCTGCAACTCAGGTTCAATTGTACCCTGGACTCATTGAACAAAAGTGACCTTTGTCTACTATTTTAAAGTTGAATTTAGGCAATCTCTAGGTAGTTCTTAATGACCTCATGTTATATTTCAAGACTAATTTGCTAACATCTAGAACTGAGGGGTATTTATACAAAATGCTCAATAAGGCACTTCACTGTCACTATCTTGGGGAGTCAGGGATGAGCACCAAATGCTGGCCTTGCCACTGACACTCCCATCCCATGAAAAAATATTTTTAAATATTGCTGTATTTATTTTAAAATGTTACAGGATGGTTAGTGTGGGGAATGATTGATTGCATTTATACAATGAGTGAAACATTGAGTTGGGTCTGAGCCACATTGTTGACTAGAGAAAAGTGAGTTTTATTTTGTCTCAAACCCATTATAAACTGACCTGACAAAATAGAACCACACAAGACATGAGATACATCACAGAGGAGACTCTTCATTCCATTGAACCTATTTTGGATCTTTGGCAAAGTCATCCATCCAGACATAACAATCTCTGTTCCACCATAGTCACCCTTCATTCTTCCTTCATTCCCTTTTGAAAGTTACCACTGAAACCACTCTCTCATGCAGTGCTTTCCAATTAATAGTAACATGTTGTGTAAAACAAAAAATTCTTCAAATCATTTTTTTGTCACTTTTGAAATTGTCCTCTGATTACTAATGCTACTGCCACTAAAAACATTTCCTCTTTAGTTACTTTATCAAAATCCTTAATGATTTTGAACACCTCTCTCCTCCTCTGCTGAAGAGAACAGCTGTAACGTCTCCAAGTAGTACCTGTGGCCCTATATCATTGCAGTAAATTTACTTTGCAATGTATGACTTTGACATCCTTCTAAAGCATGTGCTCAGAATTGACTACAATACTCTAGCTGATGCCTATGCAATGTTTCATAATGTTGCATAACTTGCCTGCTTTTCTTTTAACTATCTTCGTACTTTGGGGTGTAATACATTAACCCCAAAATGTGAATCAAAACTGTCATCTGTTTTCATTGACACAGTCGGAAATCCTTTGAGTTTGAAGATGTAAAAGATTTTCAGAGGCTGAAATCTCCCAATTTCTGCAGAAATGGGCAAGTGGATTGGTATGCTCAATCAAAGTTAGCACTAAACTACACTGCATCAGAAGAAAACATCTATGAGGATATCCTTGGTAAGATTTGGGAACTGGGAACTAACTCATCTGATATTCAGTTTGTCAACCTGATTTCTAACATAATCCACAATAATATATTGAATTGATATCTGGAAAAATCAGCCCAGAATTCTATGAGAGAAGAGACCGTATTAGACCTGATATCAATAATAACCCAGAATTGGTGGAGTAGGTCAGAGTCCAAATGCCCTTTCGGAGTTTACAATTAAATTTATGAAGACTTTAATTCACTACAGGTATTGATTTCAGGTATTTTTGAAAATAAAGTTTTAAATTTGAATTTGAGCACCTGTTTTACCTTCAGATATACTTTTAAAATGCAGTCGAGTCTCAAGCTTGCATGTGTGATTGGCACACAAAATGAGTCCATATCACATTGAGTCAGGTCTTTTCTCATCATCCATCACTTTTTTTTTGCAAACTGTAGGTTGTTTAACATTGCCCATTAGGATCACTTCAAACATCTCTGATGTTATAATCAGTAACTTTAAACCAGTCTGAATGCTGTCATTTCTAGTGATATTTAAAGGGATCATGAACTTCTCCCAGATTAATCACTAGATTGTTTGTTTAGAATGTTCCTGTGCTGTTTTTGAGCTTTTTGGGAGTGTTAGGTTACTGGAATTAACATTTGTGAGATTAATTTGGTGACATAAGATCAAGGAACATTTTAGATTGATTTCAGTGTATTTAACAATTTTTTTACTGCCATTTTAGTCAGAAATGTCACTTGAGAAGAAGCAGCCTAGAATCGAGGGAGCTGCAGCTTCAGAGAGAGACAAGGGAATCTCGCAGGAGGCCATATCCCACGTGGGAATACAGGCCCAGAGCTCTTAGCTGCAGTTCATTAAAGAGCAGAGGTAAAAACAATGACTGCAGATGCTGGAAGAGCACAGCAGTTAGAACAATGCATGGGAAAGTGGTGACAGGACTATTACCTGCAATATGAACAGCAGTCCAGCACACGGTCATGTGCACCCTTCTCTGTGGCTACTGCAGTCATTGTGACCCTCATGTTTATTTTTCTCATCATTCCTGGCTGCAGTAGGTGAGATCTGTAATGTTAAATACCGATGAGAAAAGGCTGTTGATTGGTTGACTCTGGCAATGCAATTGCTGTGAAAGAAGTGTGGTGCTGGAAAAGCACAGCAGGTCAGGCAGCATCCGAGGAGCAGGAGAATCGGCGTATCGGACATAAGCCCGTCATCAGGAATCCCAAAATGTTGATTCTGCTGCTCCTCGGATGCTGCCTGACCTAATGTGCTTTTCCAGTACCACACTCTCAACTCTGACCTCCTGCATCTGCAGTCCTCCCTTCCTCCTAGTGTAATTTGTTGTGAGGATTTGAAATTTAGCATTCTTGTATTTATCCTGATGGCGCAACATGAAAGACTTTGGCAACTTTGTAGCAATATTCAAGATTTAATTTGCTGCATCAAAGAACATGGAGGCAAGAATGGTTTGGTCATTCAGCTATTTAACTAAATTAAAGGTTATTTCATGTTAATGAAGCTTTGGTGGAATCCTCAATTCAAGGATGGGGAGGACTGGATGATGTGAAGGTGTTCATTATTATAAAAGAATAAAGGACAGGTTTCAGAACTTCGGTGATTCCCAGAGTTATTGATTTAATATCTAACTGTGGCACAGATAAAATGACTTGAGTAAACTTGATCACTATGCAGATTTCGTTTGAGAGAGTTAGCTGTTAGCTATGGTAGCTTCTTTTCTGGCATCACATACTTTTGTCAAAAGCATTGGAGATTATATATTGTATTGAAGAACAGAGTTCCAGTGATGTCCTTTGCATTGGCAACATGATCATCAGTGGAAGAGCAATATCAAAAACCACTTTGGCAATCATTTTGAAAATTTGTTTTTAAAAAGTCAGTTTCAAAGTTAGAAATAATTTGCAAGTTAACAACAGCAGCCAGAACTAAGGTGATAGATTAGATTAGATTACTTACAGTGTGGAAATAGGCCGTTCGGCCCAACAAGTCTACACTGACCCATACCCCTACATTTACCCCATACCTAACACTATGGGCAATTTAGCATGGCCAATTCACCTGACCCGCACATCTTTGTGACTGTGGGAGGAAACCGGAGCACCCGGAGGAAACCCACGCAGACACAGGGAGAATGTGCAAACTCCACACAGACAGTCGCCTGAGGCGGGAATTGAACCCAGGTCTCAGGCACTACGAGGCAGCAGTGCTAACCACTGTGCCACATACAGTTTGAAGGGAAAGGAGCATCAAGTTTCTGAAGGAGTTCTGAGAATGCTAAATGACTAACATACTGGTATTATTTCTATTGATATCACAGATGTTCCTAAGGAAAACCCTTATGAAGATATAGAGTTGTCTGACAGGCACTTGTTGGGAAAACAGTGTGTCCAAGTTCACCCTTCATCAGCTGGGTCCACCCCTAAACCAGGGTCTCCATCAGAAATTAGGCCAGAGACTCCTACAAAGGTAATGGGGCCCATTTTTATAATTATACACCTCTGGAGCAGGTGGGATTTGAACCCAGGCCCCTCCGTTCAGGGGTAGGGAATTACTATTGCACCACAAGAGGGCCTCACAAAGGTAATGGGAATGAGGCAGGTTTTTATCTTTACCACCTGGGCAGTAATCTGCCAAATCAGAGCCTGCCCAATTGGAGTTCTATTAATTCCTACACAGTTGACTTGATAGATATTGGCTTTTGCAGATTGATGGGTGTAGCCAGCTTTTCCCGTGCATCCCACCAAACTGTTGTGTTAATACTGAGCACTTCAATCAGCAGACCAAAGGAAATCAGATGCAAATTGACCAATAAAATTAATCCAGATTAATCTCAAGTTCTCAAGAATTTGAATTTTGATCTTTAGCATTTTTTGAAATCCATTACTTTATAACTAAAGCTGGAGCCTTTTGGGATTAGTCTGGAGGGTTTGCCATTAGAGTTACATATTCATTTTTAAAATTTCTGATACATTAAATGGATTGGGAATATGGTAAAGTCTATCTGACAGATGGAGAACTACCTGAACATCATTACTTCAATTCCCTTTGGGCAGGTGTTGATGCATGTAGTCCAATAGTGGAAACTTTAGTTCTAAGCATCATGTATTTATGCTGTAGTACCGGTAAATGATATTCATTAGTCAGTCAGATTCATTGTGACAGCTAACATGGAGATCCATCATCTCTTCACAGCTTCCAGTGAAGACTCCCTCCCTTTTTCGACACTCATCAGACAGAAGAAGTTTCAAATTGCTGGATCTGAGAAAAATGAATAAAGATGGAATAAGCTCACCACCAAAAGCCAGCCCACCATCTACCCCCAGCAGTCCAGATGACTCATTGAGCCTGGCAGGAGACTCTCAAGTATTAAAGAGAAGAAAAAAAATTCCTAAGGTATCTGTCTACCTACAGGGGATTCTTGTAAATTAATTTAAGTGGCAGTGTTAATAATTGTCTGAATTTGCCTACGGCAGTCAATGAGAAAAGCAAAGAAACTAATTGCAGTTGACTCAGTGAAATTTGGGATAGTCCAGCTATCCTTGACGTGAATAATAGTACTATCTTCCAAAAATGCCCACCACTGCCTTTGTGCAACAAGATGAATTGAATCTAAATGAAATATCCTTTAAACTCCTTGAATACAGATTATTGCATATCAATTGCCAATGTTAATCCCTTAACCAGAGATCACCATTGATTCCTCACTCTTTGCCTGATGCAGGTGGTATTGAAAATTAATGCGATCTATGAAGCCAGGAGGGGGAGGAAGAAAGTGAAGAGGATCACTCAGTCTTCAGAAAGCAGCACAGGAAGAGGTACTGTTTTTGTGCGATTGGTATTAAACTATTGCACAGCACATTGTTACCAAATAGCATTTATTGTTCACAATAGATCTAACAGTAGGCCAGTGTTGTGCCCACAAAAATAATGTTGACATTGAAATGTATTTTGTTATTTTTCTGATTACAGGGCACATTACAAATCATTATCTGCTTCCCTGTTTGATTTATAAACTAAACCACTCCATATGGCTCAAATGTTTTAATTAGTCTGACTTTTGAATGATTGGAGTAGCACTCAAGATTATAGCATCTGATCCATACAATAAAGGGTGCTCATTACTCCCAAATACTACAAAAAGTTAACAAGTCAGAGAGAGATTAAGATAAACTCCTGATCAGTAGGAATGTAGGATCACACTGACCCTCCGAAGCGTAACCCGCCTAGACCCATTTCTCTCTGACTCATGCACCTAACACTATGGGCAATTTAGCACGGCCAATTCACCTAGCCTGCACATCTTTAGACTATGGGAGGAAACCGGAGCACCCAGAGGAAACGCATGCAGACACTGGGAGAATATGCAAACTCCACACAGACAGTCGCTCTAGGCTGGAATCGAACCTGGGACCCTGGTGCTGTACGGCAGCAGTGCTAACCACTGAGCCACCATGTTGCCCCTACTGTATATCTACTGTACATTTGAAATTTATGATGAACTTTGTGTTGCCTTAGTTACAAACTAACATTGTATCAAAAGACCTTCCTTAACATGACTTCTTATGTCAATTCAGTTACAGATGAAAATAGTGAAACTGATAGTGAGACTGAAGAAAAACTTAAAGGTAAGTGTTACAACATGGAGTAAACCCCTCTGCTATCTTAAATCAGCAACACAGAAAAGATTCACCCTCATGTTGTAATCTGTTAAAACTCGAGAGGCGAAAACCTATCCCAAAGGTAAATATTTAAAGTAAAAAATGACTACTTTATTCTTTAAGTCCAACCGAGAATATTAAAACTAACAAATATTTACAACTCCTTTCTCCTAAACCTATCTTTTACCTCCCACTCTACAATACTAGTCCAATTTTAACAAAATCTCAATTAAGATTTACAAAAAAAAACATTTTTCAAAACCAGCCAGCTTTGCCAAGTTTCCTCTATAGATTCTCTCCAGATTGGTTTCGATATTGTGTGGCACAGACTCCCCACAGACAGGTACCTCTCCGAGAGCTGTTGAGCTAGCAGCCTACATGTGTTGGTCTTTCGGCAGTTCTCTCTCAACTGTTCAAAAATATCCAGTTTTATACCCCAAAACATTGGATCATTTCATTAGTTTTAATATTATTAAAATACTAAATTCAAACTTGTTGGAGTTTGGTATCTTGGGGCATAATTTGAACTGATTGGCCGAATTTGAATTTGTTTTTTGTCTCATGGCAGCTCAGCTACTGCTAGCTGTTTTGACCAAATGTTACATTGTTACCTTGTTCAGAACACTTTGTGCTGTCAGGCAGGCCTTGTTAGCTTTTCAACTCTTTTAATTGCCCCTGCAATTTTCATAGATTTTCTGGCAGTCACTGCATTAGCTCACTAACTGGTATCAACTTATTGTACAAATGGTAGCTGCCTCCTTGTGGTCTCAAATAATTGAGGGAGTGTTAGAGCACCAGAATCCCAGGTAAAACATGGTAAACCTGGACTCGACTGACTGCCTGCAGGGCTCCTGGGGTAGATTGAAAATTCAAAGATCAATAGCCTTCTTCAATTACAACCTTTGCCAACTGCGTAGCTTCAACAAACAGCATTTTGCATTTACATAACTCCTTCAATGTAGGAAAATATTCCAAGGTGCTTCGTGTGTATAATCAAAAAAATGTAAAGTTGAAGATGGAGATATTAGGAGGGCTAGCTGAAATTGTAGTCCAAGAGGTTTGAAGTATGGTCATAAGAAAAGAGACAGAGGTGGAAGTAGTGTCATTTAAGGAGGCAATTTCTGACCATGGGGCTAGATAGCTGAGGTCAAAAATCAAATAACACCAGGTTATAGTCCAACAGGTTCATTTGAAATCACAAGCTTTAAGAGTTCAGCTCCCGGTCTAAATCTAGCATCTCTTGAACTGCTGTGCTTTTCCAGCACCACTCTAATCTAGACTCTGGATTCCAGCGTCTGCAGTCATTGTTTTTACCTGGTTGATTTTAACCCTACTGTGAATCCTCTTACAAGGATGCCTGTCTTGAAGACGTTTTCCTCCTCTCTCTACAAGAATCTCAGGGAGTCCCTCTCCCACTGCAACTCCCAGGTCATTTCCTCTGCCCTGAAGATCTTCAAGCATGTCCTGCCAAACTTCCAGCTCAGCACTGTCCCCATGACTTGTCCTACCTGCCTATCTTCTTTTCCACCTATCCACTCCACCCTCTCCCCTAACTCCATCCTCCCCCCATCCTATCACCTTCATTCCCCACCCCACTTACCTATTCTACTTTATGCTACTTTCTCCCTACCCCTACCCTCCTCTCACTTATCTCTCCACCCTTCAGGCTCTCAGTCTGTATTCCTGATGAAGGGCTTTTGCCCGAAACTTCTATTTTACTGCTCCTCGGATGCTGCCTGAACTGCTGTGCTTTTCCAGCACCACTCTAATCTAGACCATCTCCACATCATCACACGGTAGCTGAGACATAGCTGCCAAAAGTAAGGCAGAGAATTGGCTACTTCAGAGGCCAGAGATGATTTGAAATTTGTAAGTCTTACAAATATACACAATTCATTTACAAGGTAAAATCAGCTGGCTCATCAAACTGTTCTGTGCTGTCGTGTTATGAGTAAGCCTCACAACACTATGCTCCCACCCACCCACTGGCCACTATATAATCTATGTTTCTATTCCGTCGTCTTTACTTATACCAATACTCTACTGGCTTTTTCTATAACCTTGCGAAACTGATTGTGAACCTTTAGAAACTTGTGCATGACAACGTTTAGGTTCATTTCCCTGTTTATAGACTTGAGTTTGGAGTTTTGCCTGAGGGTAAATCAATGTTCATCTAGTTGGAAATTAGAACACCTGACCGATTAGCATAATCCCTTCCTGGAGGTGAAGAGCCGAGAGTTGGAAATGAAGTTAGAATTTTAAAAGAACAAAGAGCACTACAGCATGAGAACACGCCCTTCGGCCCACCAAACCTGTGCTGTAAAGTTAATGATCTACTCTGTACTCTGTATATGAGTCAGTAAACTTTAGCTGCACAGCTTCTAGTCAGTTTGAGGATACATTGGTGTAGGAAAATCTTATGAGTTTAATAAATTCAAGTGATGATAAAGTATGGCCAAGTTGAGTGATCTAACGCAGTCAAGCACGTTCACCTTTGAATAGTGGTATGTGCGGTGAAATCAAATCCACAGCTAAACTGAGCCTGCCCTTCACCACCAAACTGTTTAAGGGTTGAGTCAGTTTGGTCTAGTTTGGCCAAGGTAAATCACTTCCTGGTCTAACAAGAGGAAACTGTTGTTTTGGGCTAAAGTATTTAATTGTAATTACAATAGTTTAGGCATAGATACAGAGTTTAAGATGAGAACCCATGACCTCGCCTTACTCCTCTGGAATCCTAAACTGTTCTCTCATCAAGTCCATGTGACATCATCATAGCAGGTAATGCTTACGCTATTCCTCAGTATTAACCCTTTCAGACTCTTTCAGACCAATCTATAATACTTGGGTTACATCCATGAATAAATGCTGCAGTTGACTTTGAACAAGACATTATTGTATTCTAAATAAATGCTCATATTCACCTCAGTTACTGAGATTATGAAATGATGGATCATCAAATACAATGAAATTAATTTCCACTTTCTCCCCATCCATAGCTCACAGCCAGCGCCTTGTGTTGGTCAAGTCTATGCTGAAACAAAAGGGTCGCTATCGGACTTTAGAAAGAGATCTCATCGAATTCCAGGAGTGGCAATTATTTGAGTTCTTTGTGGTGGTTGCTCTCCACATGAAGAAAGGAAGTAGTCTGTATATTCCTGAGGTTACCCAACAGTTCCCCCTAAAGGTAAGAAATTGTTTTGATTTAGAGGAGGAAGAGACCTTTTGTCCACTCTGCTCCAATGCTCTGGGATGTGGAACAGTTTACAGCTTTTTAAAAATAATTCCTGGAATTTCTCTTGTAATGACATTTAGTTGGGGAAGCATCATCACTGACTCAACATTCACAAATTAAACAGAAAGGAAAATTTCAGGAAGTTTAATTTGTTTCAAGTGCCCCTCTTAACACATAACCACACAGCAGACGTCTGTCATTTCAAACTTTCCTTCTGATTTATTGAAGCAATCGCTTCCCTGAATAGCTGTGTTTATTTTGAACAGTCACTGTAGCTCGAACTTCAGTCTGGGATTTGAGCTTAAACCACCTCACACAACAGAACGTTTGGGAATGCTATTTACTTTGCGAGCACCATTTTATCCCAGAGTCAAGCATCTGTAGTCTGGCTACCAGACTGATGAGTAATTTTGGAGTCCATTAAAGACCTAAATGACTGATCTGTGCTAATGACATAATTGGAGTGAATTCTGAAGCAAGGAAATCCAAAATATTATGACTAGCTATTTTATAAAACAGTAAATATTTTTTATCACATACCTTCAGCATGGACACCAGTATCATTTTAAAAGGCATATTACCTGGAGAATTAAATACTATCCTACAGTGGGAAAATTGAAGATTTGGCTAGGTTTTCTGTAATGAATTTATTGATCTCCCTTCTGATGATTCAGTAATGATGTGATACTGATGTGTTTCCCAGAGGCAATGTAATATTCCCTAGTGTCAGGAAGATTTGGGATATTTTATAGGGAGAGATGAATAATGAGACATGATGTAGAATGAGGAGGCTGATGAGTATCACATATACGTGTTTGTAATTATATGTATTTGAAATATGCAAATCTCTACGTGTGCATCATTGTGTATGGAATGAAGAATGTGAATATAGTCTGGTGTGTAATATGATCTTTTTCTCTCTGGTTCAGCTGGATAAACCATTCAAGTTCATGCGAGAAACGGAAGATCAGTTAAAAGTTATCCCACAGTTTTGTTTCCCTGATGCCAAAGACTGGGTTCCTGTTTCTGAATTTGCTAGGTATGCATGTTAGTGGACTAGATTCAATTATAACCTCTTAACTACTGGATGAGGGAAATGGGTTGGTGTGGTAGGGAAATTGAGACCAATATCTCGTAAAGGGTGTGTGTTCGTCTATTCTATTTAATGAAATGCTTCATATGTTAATTTTTACAAAGTTTTCTTTTGCTGTTCCTCTTTCACCATTAAAATCAATTAAACAATGCTTAGTATGAAATAGCATTATAAACAGTCAAATAATATGGTGTTGGTTGAAGAATAAATATTTGGGAGGGCAACAGGAGGACTCCCCTGTACCTTTCTAGCCAGTGGCATGTGACCTTCTGAATTCAAGGACTTGGTTCAGCATCTTACCTGAAAGATATAGCCCCTGATGGTGCAGCCCACCCTGCAGTATCAAGCGTCAACCTGAATGATCTACTGAACTCTCGAACCTATGACCTTCTGACTGTCTAAGGTAGAAGCGCTACTGCTGAATCACTACTAACTTAGGACTTAAGTATAGCCCACTAATTGATGTGGTTTTAAATGAGTAATACAATGATGCAATGAAGGTGTCTCATGGTTGTTATGTACTGGTGCAATGTGTATTAAGTGAGACATTTTACCTGATTTCTCTATTGGAAATGAAGCCTTGGTTCTTCTATTTCTATCTGGATGCTATTTTTGTTCGAGTCAAAAAGTGCGGTGCTGGAAAAGCACAGCTAGTCAGCAGCATCTGAGGAGCAGGAGAGTTGATGTTTCGAGCATAGGCTCTTCATCAGGAATATGGGGGTCATGCAAGGGGTGATGAGAGATAAATGAGAGGGGTGGTGGGGCTCGGGAAGGTAGCTAAAAATGTGATTGGTAGATGAAGGTGGGGGGTGATGGTGATAGGTCGGAGTATAGCCTGGAATGGATATGTTGGACTCTATTAAAATCCTAGTGCTCCTTCACACCAGTTCCAACATTTGTTGTAAAGCACTCTGCTAGTTTTCACCTTGAGTTCTGCTTGTGTGTTTAATAGGGATACTGCTCCCAATAGTACTGAGTATTCTAACCAAGATTCCTTGTTTTCCATGGTAACAGTGAGACCTTTTCTTTTGTCTTGACTGGAGAAGATGGAAGCAGACGATTTGGTTATTGCCGGCGCCTATTGGTAGGACTGCCTTTAAAACCTTCAATAAAATTTAACTGATATTTAACTGCTGTTTGTTTCTGATGACAATAAGACACTGTTATAACTCGTTAAAGGGTTCATTTTCTAATCTTCCTTGTAGCCCACCGGAAAGGGAAAACGTTTGCCTGAGGTTTACTGTATTGTCAGCCGGCTGGGCTGCTTCAACCTCTTTTCCAAGGTATGAATATTCATCAGGAACATTACTATGCCCCATAGATTAGTAAACTGTGTCAACGTCTTGCCCATTCCTTTGGTTATTGATTTTAGTGCCTGGGTGTTATGTTCTTTCGTCATCCAAACCTTAATGCAAAAAAACTGTTCCATTAGAATTCTTTGTGAAAGTGTTTGTGGTACGTTTCCTCACGCTTCACTCATACTATTAAAATACTTGAGGAATTCTAAGTACTTACCTCATCTTCAATCCAAGAATATTTTTTCCAGGTTGCCTAAAAACCCATTTACTGAGCTACGCTTTGAGAGCTTTATTTAAGGTGAAGTGGACACAGCAAGTCCATCTTGTATGTGTGTCCACTTCATGACACTGCAGACAATAACAAAGCCTATGTGTTCATTATGTTTGTATGTCAGACACTTTCCCTGCCTGTCCTTCATGTATTTTGTACTGATTTGAGCAGGAAGTCTAAGGATATGACATTGTAGGAACTCCAATGTTCACTCCAACTAACAGTTAGTGGCTATTGTGATTCAATCCAACTATCCATTGCTGAATGCAGCTCTGACGACGTTACCATTTTTGACTGGATAGTTAATCTAATTAGTAGCACTTATAGAGTCATAGAGATGTACAGCACAAAAATAGACCCTTTGGTCCAACTCGTCTATGCCGACCAGATATCCCAACCCAATTTAGTCCCACCTGCTGGCACCTGGCACATATCCCTCCAAACCCTTCCTATTCAAATACCCATCCAGATGCCTTTTAAATGTTGTAATTGTACTAGTCTCCACCACTTCCTCTGGCAGCTCATTCCATACATGTACCACCCTCTGCGTGAAAACGTTGCCCTTTAGGTCTCTTTTATATCTTTCCCCTCTCACTCTAAACCTATGCCCTCTAGTTTTGGACTCCCCGAGAAAAGACTTTGTCTATTTATCCTATCCATGCCCCTCATGATTTTATAAATCTCTATAAGGTCACCCCTCAGCTTCCAACGCTCCAGGAAAAACAGCCCCAGCTTATTCAACCTCTCCCTATAACTCAAATCCTCCAACCCTGGCAACATCCTTATAAATCTTTTCTGAACCCTTTCAAGTTTCACAACATCCTTCTGATAGGAAGGAGACAGAATTGCATGCAATATTCCAACAGTGGCCTAACCAATGTCCTGTACAGTCGCAATATGACCTCCCAACTCCTGTACTCCATACTCTGACCAATAAAGGAAAGTATACCAAATGCCTTTTTCACTATCCTATCTACCTGCGACTCCACTTTCAAGGAGCTATGAACCTGCACTCCAAGGTCTCTTTGCTCAGCAACAATCTCTAGGACTCCACCATTAAGTGTATAAGTCCAGCTAAGATTTACTTTTCTAAAATGCAGCACCCCGCATTTATCTAAATTAAACTCCATCTGTCACTTCTCAGCCCATTGGCCCATCTGATCAAGATCCTGTTGTAATCTGAGGTAACCTTCTTCACTGTCCATTACACCTCCAATTTTGGTGTCATCTGCAAATTTGCTAACTATACCTCTATTGTTTATATCTAAATCATTTATATATAAATGATGAAAAGTAGTGGACCCAGCACTGATCCTTGTGGCACTCCACTGGTCACAGGCCTTCAGTCTGAAAAACAACCCTCCACCACCACCCTCTGTCTTCTACATTTGAGCCAGTTCTGCATCCAATTCTCCCTGTATTCCATGAGATCTAACCTTGCTAATCAGTCTACCATGAAAACCTTGTCAAATGTCTCACTGAAGTCCATATAGATCACGTCCACCACTCTGCCCTCATCGATCATCTTTGTTAGTTCTTCAAAAAACTCAATCAAGTTTGTGTGATATGATTTTCCACGCACAAAACCATCTTGACTATCCCTAATCAGTCCTTGCCTTTCCAAATACATGCACATCCTGTCCCTCAGGATTCCCTCCAACAACTTGCCCATCACCGAGGTCAGGCTCACTGGTCTATAGTTCCCTGGCTTGCCTTTACCGCCCTTCTTAAACAGTGGCACCACATTAGCCAACCTCAAGTCTTCTGGCACCTCACCTGTGACCATCGATGATACAAATATCTCAGCAAGAGGCCCAGCCATCACTTCTCTAGCTTCCCACAGAGTTACGCTTGATGAGGTCCTGGGGATTTATCCACTTTTATGCGTTTCAAGACATCCAGCACTTCCTCTTCTGTAATCTGGACATTTTGCAAGATGTCACCATCTATTTCACTATATTCTATATCTTCCATGTCCTTTTCCACAGTAAACACTGATGTAAAATACACGTTTAGTATCTCCTCCATCTCTTGCGGCTCCACATGCTCAATTCAATCTATCACTTGTGATGCAAATTAAGTTGTGATTTCTTTCATCCAGCTCAATCCCCTCCTCCTCCTTTGCCATACAATGTCAAATCAGCATTTGTATAAATTGTAAACTATTTAATGTGTTGTGTTGTAATTATTTATTCTTTTACAGCTGTCTTGCATATCTCAGACTAACGCTGTCTGTTATTTGAGTAGTGTGTTTATTGAGATTATTCTCTTCAGAAAATATTAGAGCAGGAGTATTAGCTACCCTGATCATGGAGATCCTGGATTTTAGGGCAATAAATGTAACAAGTGCTACAACTATGGAATGATTGACACACTGGTGTTGCTTTTCATTCTTCCTAATTATCCTGATGAAGGGTCAAGTCTGAAACTTCTACTCTCTTGCTCCTCAGATGCTGCCTGACCTGCTGTGCTTTTCCCAGTGCCACACTTTATTGACTCTGACTTCTCCAGCATCTGCAGCCCTCACTATCTCCTCCTTCCTAATTTATGCCCATGTCTGTTCAGCACAAGTGGTTTTATTTTTCTTCAGTGAGCAGAAAGCTAATGTATTTCTGATACTTGCTGCTGTACTACAGATCCTGGATGAGGTGGAGAAGCGCCGAGTGATTTCCCCGGCCCTTGTTCAGCCATTCATGAGGAGCATTATGGAAGCTCCATTCCCTGCTCCAGGGCGAACCATCACGGTTAGAAACTTCCTTCCGGGATCAGGGAATGAGGTAAAGGAAAATCTCTGATCTTTTTTCAGATCTCTTGATGGGTGTATATTGCTCTGAGTTTTTAAAATTTATGTAAGAATGGGAGAAAGTAGGATGAGTGAAGTGGGACATGAGCACAAATGGAAACTGGTAGGATGGAGTTTTATTATTTGGCATTTCAATTGTTTAATTAAAAATGTAGAATCATGCAAGAAATGTTTCTTACATTTCTTCATTGCATACATAAGAAAGTTTACATCTTTTCCTTAAATTTTAAATCCATTAAAAGCAGATATTGAAATCAAATGTTTTAGAATCCCCATTCTTACCCTGCTGACATCATCCATCTTCTGGAAGTGACAAACAGTATCTCAGGCAACCCATTAGGTCCATGACAAACTGATCAGTATCATGAGACTGGGACTTTCCTCTCACCAAACGACACCTCAATAATAGAGGCCTAACAAGTCCACACTGAGCCTCTGAACAGTAACCTACCCAGACCCATTTCTCCTCTGATTAATATACCTAACGTTATGGGCAATTTAGCATCTGACTTGCACATCTTTGGACTATGGGAGAAAACAGGAGCACCTGGAGGAAACCTACACAAACACAGGGAGAAGGTGCAAACTCCACACAGACAGTTACCCAAGGTTGGAACCGAACCCAGGTCCCTGGCGCTGAGAGGCAGCAGTGATAACCACTGTGCCGCCTCATATGGCATTTATTTTGAGAGGACTTGAATATGAAAGCAGGAATGGACTTCTGAGGCTCTATAAGGCTCTGGTCAGACCACATTTGAAATATTGTGTTGGCCCCATATCTCAAGGAGGATGTGCTGGCCCTGAAGTGTGTTCAGAGGGGATTCATGAGAATGGCCCCAGAAATTAAAAGCTTAATGTATGAGGAGCTTTTGAGGACACTGGGTCTATACTCGATGGAATCTAAAAGGATCGGGGGGATTTAATTCAAACTTGAAGAATACTGAGTGGCCTGGACAGAGTTGACATTGGGAAGATGTTTCCATTGCTAGGAGAGACTGGGACCCGAGGGCACAGCCTTAGAGTAAAGAACAGAGATAAGGAGAAGTTTCTTCAGCCAGAGGGTGGTGAGTCTGTGCAATTCATTGCTGCAGAAGGTTGTGGAGGCCAAGTCATTGAGTGTATTTAAGGCTGAGATTGTTAGGTTCTTGATTGTCAAGGGGATCAAGAGTTACGGGGAGAAAGTGGGTGAATAGGGTTGAGAACTTTATCAGCTGAATGGTCTGAATAGCCTAACTTTTGCTCCTATGCCTTAAGGTCTATCTTTTCATTGCAGTGCACTCAAAACAATTGAGACTCATCTGTTGCCTTGATAAGAAACTCTATACTGTTTCCACATATTCTCTACAGGAATCACACTTGGCCGATGCAATTAAAGTTTTTGAGGATTGAGTAGTTTTAAGATTTTGTTTTGTATGTAACACATGACCCAGAAATACACTAACCTTCTTTGAAACCATATATGAGGATTTGAGACTATGAGAGGTGTCATAGAGTCTACAGCATGGAACCAAACCCTCCAATCCAACCAGTTAATTCCGAACGTAATCACAAACTAAGCTAGTCCCATCTGCCTGCTCCTAGCCCATATCTCTCCAAACCTTTCCTATTCATGTACCTATCCAAAAGACTTTTTAACATTGTAATTGTACCTATATCTACCAGTTCCTCAGCAAGTTCATTCCACACAAGAACCACCCTCTGTGTAAAAAAAATTGCCCCCCCATGTCTTTTTCAAATCTCTCTCATCTCACCTTAAAAGTGTGCCCTGTAGTCTGGTAATCTCCCATTCTCAGGAGAAATACCAGCATACCCAGGCTTTCTTTATAACTCAAGCCTTCCAAACCCAGCAACATCCCGGTAAATTTCTTCTCATTCCTGATGAAGGGCTTATGCTCGAAACGTCGAATTCTCTATTCCTGAGATGCTGCCTAACCTGCTGTGCTTTGACCAGCAACACATTTGCAGCTGTGATCTCCAGCATCTGCAGACCTCATTTTTTACTCTGAACCCTCTTCAGCTTGATAATATCCATCCTACGACTGGGTGACCAGAACTGGACACAGTGTTCCAGAAGAAGCTTCACTAATGTCCTGTACAACCTCAACATGACTTCCCACCTCCTATACTCAAAGGACTAAGCAATGAAGGCAAGCGTGCCAAAAGCCTTTTTAACCAGCCTGTCTATATGTGACGCAATTTCAAAGACTTATGTACCCGAACCCCTCAGAGACTCTGTTTATTAACCAAAGCCCCACCGTTAATTGTATAAACCCCACTCTTGTTTGTTGTACTAAAATGCAATATCTTGCATTTATCCAGATTGAACTCAATCTGCCATTTTTCAACCCATTGACCCATTTCATCAAGATCCCTTTGTAATCTTAGAAAACCTTCTTCACTGTTTACTATCATGTTGAGTTGTTCTGTATCTAAAGAAGCATGCAGTGGAGTGAATGAATAACCCAGTAATACTACTTCGTTGTTTACATCTATTGACATGACATTTTTAATTGTTATCACACCTTGCGTAAAGATGTTGCCAAACTGCAAAACTACTTTCAGAAACTATTTAAAGTTGTTTGAACTTTGCAGATATTATCATAGTGACATTGGCTAACAATTATAGAATCACAGAAATTATACTACAGAAGGAGGCTGTTCAACTCTCACTGCCTGGATGTAGGTTTGCTCGCTGAGCTGGAAGGTTCATTTTCAGACGTTTCATCACCATACTAGGTAACATCATCAGTGAGCATCCAGACAAAGCACTGCTGATGACTCCTACTTTCTTTTTATATGTTTGGGTTTCCGTGGGTTGGTGATGACAAATGAATCTTCCAGCTCAGTGATCAAACCTACATCCAGAACCTCAACCTGAGCTACAAATCTTAGATTAGATTACTTACAGTGTGGAAACAGGCCCTTCGGCCCAACAAGTCCACACCGACCCGCCGAAGCGCAACCCACCCATACCCCTACATTTACCCCTTACCTAACACTACGGGCAATTTAGTATGGCCAATTCACCTGACCTGCACATCTTTGGACTGTGGGAGGAAACCGAAGCACCCGGAGGAAACCCCCGCAGACACGGGGAGAACGTGCAAACTCCATACAGTCAGTCGCCTGAGTCAGGAATTGAACCCAGGTCTCAGGCGCTGTGAGGCAGCAGTGCTAACCACCGTGCCACCCACTAAAACTTGCTCACATTGCCTGCGTCAGTTGAGAAAAATCAATTCAACCTAAATCCAGCTTTGAGGCCGAACCCATGATAATTGCACTACTTCAAGTTCATGTTCAGATTTTATTTTAAGTGTAATGGTTCTCAGCCTTGTCCACTCTTTCAAGCAGTGAACTCCAGGCCCCAGACACCTCTAGCTAGCAAATAAATGTCCCAGCTTTCATCTAATGCTATTATACCTTTATCATTCACCTCTCTGCTGAGAGAAATAGGCTTTTTATATTGAGTCGGTCTGGGTTCTTTATAATTCTATATAACTCAATCAGATTCCCCCCACAGCTTTCCCTGTTCCGAAGAAAACAATTCCAATTTGCCCTTACTCCTTATTTCTACAACATCTTTGAATCCCCTCTGATGTGATCAAATCCTTTCTTCAATGATTTGATCAAGTCTGTACAAAGTGCTCTAATTATGCCTTAATGATTTTGTTAATATCGTTCTCGCATAGCTCCCTTTCTTGTATTCTGTGACTTGTTACATACCATACAAAACAGATTTGTTCTGATTTGAACCAAGGTTATTCCTAGCTGTTACATCAACACAACCTGGCAAAAATTATTAGTTGGTGATATCTTTGTTTCTCAATCAGTGATTTGGCAACTCTCCTTTTCTGCAGGTAATCCAGCTCTGCAGACCCCTGGACTCTCGTCTGGAGCATGTAGACTTTGAGTGTCTCTTTTTGTCACTGACTGTTCGCCAGCTGACTAAAGTTTTTGCTTCTCTTCTGCTAGAAAGGAGGGTGATTTTCACAGCAGACAAACTCAGGTAAAAACTAGTAGCCATTGTTGTTACAATCAAATATAGTAGGGTAAAGAAACAGATAATTGGAGATTCTGTACCAGTTAACAGCAACTGTTTCATCATCTATGACATTTTAAAAATAAACCCAAATCATATCTGCTGCTCATTAACTTCTGATGTATACTATCTAATATACAAGGGACAATAGTATATTAGTCATTACATGTGTATATAGTAACTGTAGAAATTCAAGTAGACTTTAATGAGGGCCTGGTAGTGCTGCTATTCTGAGGAACAACCTTTTGCGTTAATACTGCACCACAAGTATTGGACATTATTGCTGCATGTGCAGCACCAATCTTGTTGCTCCAATTGCTTAACAGTTAGAGGGGAAGGTTCCCCCCCCTTTAATTTCTGTGGAAACCATCTGCATGTATTATGGAGTGCTGGGCAAGACCTGAAGGGACTAGGTATGTTTCCCTCGTCTGCTTCATGAAATGCAACTGGAAAAGGGAAAGAAGGCTAGAATGGGTTGTTAAGGAGCAAAGTTCACATGACAAAGGGTTTTGTTATTTTTGTGTTCCTAGTTTATTGGTAGATATTACCAAATATGACAGAAGTAGAATGTCATCCAGATCTAACGTTGATAATTGTCTGTTGACAACCCAGTGTCTGATTCCTTGTAAGCTTCTCTCCCCAAACTCAAATGCTTTTTCGCCAGCAATGAAGCTGTAGATTTTATACAGATTCATTTCCAATTGTAGTTGGTTACATTCTCGCAAAAAGAGAAACAAAGGGGCCAAAGTATCCTCCGTAACCCATGAGATGCAATAAAATCCAAATGTCTGCATGGAACCTGTAATGGGAGTGCCAAGCAGTTACATTGCATGTAATAGCAAAGCGTGAGTGAATGAAGGCATACTTGCAAGCTTCGAATGCAAAAGACTTGGCACTATCAAAACATTTTAACAAATTGAGAGGTAGACAGAGTTGCAGGTAGCAGGAAGTTCCATCATTTATTTGTTGCTCCAAAATCATCATGATATTTATCCTGAATGATAACAGTTTGCATGGTCCAATCCATTCTTAGAAGATGAAGCTGTTGCCTCTTGATTTAGTAATATCACAAACACTTTGTGGTTTTGAACGATGGCAATATTACAATTGGCACTATCTAGGTAACCTCCCCTCACTTACGCACTACTCCCCTTCTTGATGTCCTCAACCAGTCACTGCCAAACAGTCTTCTGTGAAAATTCTTTAACATTTTTGACTGGGTCATTGTCTTGTAATTGACTGGCAGCCATTAAGTAATCTCTAATGACCGCTATGTGTTCTGTGTCTCGCTATCCAAGTGAATTTGATCGACTTGGTTGGAAACCAATGGGTTAGAAGTCTTTAATGATTTATTTTCCAAGAATTCGAGGAATATTGGTTAATTTAATAGGCTTGAAGGTCACCTTCTGTGAGCTATACAAATTGGCTACTAATGTTTAGAGACAGCATTGCATCCAGAACCACCAACAATCTATGTCCCAATGTCAAAGTGGAATATAATGCAGCAAAGGTGAGATTTTTAAAAGAAAGACTGAGATCCAAATGAACAATTTGCTTCCTCTAAGTGCCAAGAAGAATGAAGGGTCTGAAGCAGGTTGTTTGGAAATGTTTTGTTTTTCTATAGTTTCCATCCAGCAGATTCTTTGGACACAGTTTTTTCAAAATTTGGCAGTGTGTCAATTTCAGGGAGTTTCATGGAGGATTCTTCCTCTGAGCTCTAGCCAGTTTTCCTGTGCAACGTTATGGCGCTAACCTCATTAAATACACACTAGTGCTTTCCAATGCCGAGATCCTCTGCATTCCCACTGCCAGTGCCATATTAAAAGCTCAGCTGTGCACCAAGTCAAACGCAGCAAACTAGGAATAGCCCTTCACAGTTCCAGTGCATGAGGATCTCCAAGTGCTATGGCTAACAGAAGCAAATTGACAGGCTGGTTTGTGGTCAGGGACCTGGACGTACTGGTAGATGGGGTGATGGAGAGGAGGGTTTTCTCCAGTTTGCAGGTCGTTATGCCAGACCTGGCAGATTGGTCTGAGGTCACTCCAGAATTGGTTCTGTTTGCACTCTGTGGTGGAACTCTCAGCAATGCTCTGCAAGGGTAAGCACCAATATCTTCTCTCCTCACACACACTCTATCTCTGCTACTACACTCATCTCTGGCCAAAGCTCATGGTCAAGCACTCTCAATATTTGTCTGCTGTCCCTCTCGAGGTGAGAATCCTTCACCTGTGCCTTCCAGCTCCTCCGCACTCCCTCAGTGGAAGAAAACAGTAGAATCCAGGTTTTTCAGAGACTGGTTCAAAGGTTGAAGAAGTCCACTGGGTGCCATCTGGTACTGTGTTGCCTCTGGCTTGCATCAGTCTGGCTGTTGCTGACAGGTTGGCAGCTGCCAGGTCCTGTGGCATATTCATCGCCCATCCAGGAGGCATAAAGAGCCACACTCTGTTATTGTGGGCACTGGTAGTTAGTATCAATGTCAAAGAGATAAGGGGACAAGAGACTCTGATCTCACTCCTCTTGTGAAGCTTTCCCCAAGGATTTGGGCCCTTAATGTTTATGGGGCAACAGGGAAGGTGAAGAAAGAACAAACTGAAAAGTTGCACCTGCAGTTGGGAATAAACAAGAGCTATATGCTCTTCCAGCATCAATTCATTTGCAATTAATGAATGATGGTTTCACTCAACTCTCCTCCATTGGAAGCGAGTGCCAGGTAAGTTCGCTCTGGCTTACTGCGCCTATCATGGTGAAAGTGTTTTCCTCCTGATAAACATCCTCATCTTCCTGCTTGAAAGAAAGCTGTCACCTTCACAGCTCCTAATCAACCAACATATTCCCTGCTTTGCCTGCTCATTTTGTCTAGAGCGTAGCAATGTAAAGGGTATGCAATCTTCTATGTGTAGGAGGAGAAAGTGAGGACTGCAGATGCTGGAGATCAGAGCTGAAAATGTGTTGCTAGAAAAGCGCAGCAGGTCAGGCAGCATCCAAGGAGCAGGAGAATCGACGTTTCGGGCATGAGCCCTTCTTCAGGAATCTCGATGTTTCGGGCATGAGCCCTTCTTCAGGAATCCTGAAGAAGGGCTCATGCCCGAAGTGTCGATTCTCCTGCTCCTTGGATGCTGCCTGATCTTCTGTGTGTAGGGTCTGGCAAAGAAACTACAGCCCTGCCCAAGCGTGGGAATCTTATCTTCAGGATGTAATTAGCCCCATGATGGTCCCAGTGGATGAATGTGTTGCATTGCATCCATGTTTGACCTCATGTGGTTGTATTACAGAATCATCAACCATTTTCAGCCTGTTTGTGAAGAATTGCGGCCATTGTAAAGAAGCAAGAACCTAAGACTTATCAAGGATATATGAAGCGTGAAAACTTCCAGGGTACGTGGTGCAGACTTCTAAGATGTGGTTGTCATTCAAGTCTATGGTTCACTGCGCCTGGAATGCTTTAGCTGATGATTCACTTCTGTCATCTGTTACAGGACTGAACCTTGCTCATCTGGTCAACATTCCATTGAAGATTATTTTTGATTGTGATTTGATTTTTAATTATCACATGTATCTTGGTACAGTGAAAAGTTTTGCTTTATGTTCAGCCCAGGCACCATACAAAGTGAGTTAAGGTAAAGAATAGAGTGAGGAATACAATGTTACAGCTGCAGAGTTAGGTGCACAAAGAGTAAGGTCAACATTAAATTTAAAATATGAGAGGTCCATTCCGAAGTCCGATAACAGCGGGGAAGAAGTTGTTCTTGAATCTGTTGGTACGTGTGTTTAAGCTTTTGTATCTTCTGCCCGGTGGAAGAATTTGGAAGAGATTATAAGGAGGAGTCTTTGATTATGTTTGCTGCATTTCCGAGGCAGCAAGAAGTATAGATGGAGACAATGGATGGAAGGCTGGCTTGCATGATAGAGTAGTCTGTGTTCACAATTCTCTGTAGTTTCTTAAGGTCTGGTATAGAGCAGTTGGCATCCAAGCTGTTATGCATCTCATAGAATGCTTTCTCTGCTGCAAGTATAAAAATTGGTAAACGTTTTTATGGTCATGCCAAATTTCCTTAGTGTCCTGAGGAAGTGGAGGCTGTGCTTTCTTGGCCATCACATAACATGGGTGGACCGGGACAGATTATTAGTGGTCATCACCCCTAGGAACTTTATGCTCTTGACCATCTCCACCTCAGCACCACTGATGTAGATGGGGGCGTACCCTCCAACTTGCTTCCTGAAGTCAATGACCAACTCTTTCATTTTGCTGACATTGAGGGAGAAATCCTCATCTTTATACCATGCCACCAAGCACACTCTTTCCTGTGTTCTGTCTGATCATTGTTTGAGACCTGTCCTACAATGGTGATGTCGTCAGTGAATTAGGATGAAATTTGGCCATACAGTCATGAATGTACAAGGAATACAGGAATGTACAAGGGATAGAGTATGTAGCCTTTTGGAGTGCTGCTATTGGGGATTTTGTGGAGGAGGTGTTGTTGCTCACTAATAGCAGGCTGTAGGTCAGAAAGTCAAGGATCCAGTTGCAGTGGGTGGAACAGAGATCCAGGTCTCTGAGTTTGGAGATTAGTTCTGTTGAAATTATAATGTTGAAGTTAGAGCTGTAGTCAATAAGCCAGAGTCTGAAGTAGTTGTTGTTCAGATGTTCCGGCTTGTGTGTAGGGTCAAGGAGATGGCGTCTGCCATTGACTTGTTGTGACAGTAGGTGAATTGCAAGTGATCAGGGCAATCTGGGAGGCTGGAATTGATGTAAGCCATGAGTAACCTCTAGAATATGGAGGTCAGAGCACTTGGCGGTAGTCATTGAGGTGCGCTGCATGGTTTTTTCTTTGGCACCAGGATGATTGTGGTCTTTTAGAAGCAGGCAGGGGTTTCAGATTGAAGTACGGAGTGGTTAAAGATGTCTGCAAATACCCCACCAGCTGCTCCACATGAGATTTGAGTGCACACCCAGGGACTCCATTTGGGCCAAATGCTTTCTATGGGTTCACTCTCCAAAAAGCTGATCTGACCTCTGCAGCAATGATTGAGGGAACAGGGATATTCAAGGCTGTCGGAGCAGGTGACATCATTTCAGTGGTCTTCTGTTTGAAAAATGCACTAAAAGTATTGACCACATCAGGGAGGGAAGTACTTTTGTCCACTATTCTGTTCTGCTTCACTTTATAACGCATTATGTCGCGTAGGGCTTGCCACAAACAGCAGGTGTCTGTGTGGTTAGTTTGGGTCTAGCTTAATCCAGTATTGCCTCTTGGCGTCTCCAGTGGCCTTACGGAGGTCGTATCTGGATTTCTTGTAAAGGTTAGGATCGTCTAAACTGAACACCACACGACTGGACTTCAGTAGCCAATGGATCTCCTGGTTCATCCATGGTCCCCAGTTGGGGAACATTTGGATTGACTTCTTTGGTATGGAGTCTTCTACACACTTGCTAATGAAGTCTGTAACAGTAGAGGCATACTCATCTACTTAGCTGCTGAGTTCTTGAACGTGGACCAGTCCATCGATTCTAAGTGGTGCTGTAGAAACTCTTTCATTGCCTCAGGCCAACACTGTACTGGTTTCTGTACTGGGTCCTCCTGTTTCAATTTTTGTTTGTAAACAAGGAGGAGGAACGCAATATTGTGATCTTATTTTCCAAATCAGATGGGATATGGAGTGGTCGGCATCATTGATTGTGAGGCAATGGTCAAGAATGTTCAGCTTTCTAGTGGGATGGGAGGCATGTTGATGGTATTTTGGTAGCAAGCTCTTGAGGTTAGCTTTGTTGAAGTCATTGGCTACGATGAATGAGGCCTTGGGGTATTCTGTCTCAAGTCCATTTGTAGCGGCATATATTTCATCCAGGGCACTCTTCACTTGTAGAATATACAGAGGAGCCTCGATTATCCGGTATTCAATTAACCGAATCTCGGATGATCTGAACCCGATCGCAGGGTTCCGCTGCGTGGCTAAGTATATTATCTGGCATCGATTATCTGGCATTCAGTTAACCAAATGAAATACTCCCTGCCCATGTCCTTCGGATGATCGAGGTTCCTCTGTAGACAGCTGTCAGGATAGCAGAGGTGAACTTGTGCAGAAGGTAATAAGGACGGCATTTCACTGTTAGATCGTCTAGGTCAGGGAGCAGTAACTTGCCAGGATCGCCATGTCTGAGCACCAGGAGCTGTTAATTAGGAGTCAGTGCCTATCACCTTTGCCTTGCCCAAGGACACCATGCAGTCCATGCGATGTATAGAAAAACCTTAAGGTTGTAAGGCATAGTCAGATGGAGCAGGAATTAGCCATTTCTCTGTAAAACCGAGCATGCAGCAGTCTCTCAGTTCCCTTTGGAAGGATAGTCTATCTTTAAATTCATCCATTTTGATCTCAATGGCTTAGATGTTTGCCAGGTGTATGCTGGGGAAGAGGACATGAAACTACGTTGTTTCAGGTCTCACCTGCAGGCCAGTGCCTTTCCCTCATTTCTTGGTAAAGTGCTTGCTGGTAACTTGAAAGTCTGTGGGCTCCTGCATTTTCTCTGCATCCTGAAGTGACCTTTTGCTGCAAATCTTGCATTAGAGGGCTACTGAGAGTCTACTGGGGTTGTAGATACAAATGCTCCTCACTTAGTGTCTATGACCATCCATTGATGCTGCGGCCACAGAGATGATAACAGTGACTAAGCGTGGATACATTGGTGTCGCTCCAATGAGCCTGGATTGGGAATATCAGAAACAAAGCAACTCCTTAGTAATTATAAACCTCAGCAGTCACAGCATACACAAGTGATAATTTACTGTTGTTCTTAATTCACTGGAACATGGAATCCTCTGATAGGAGCAGGGCAGTGGAATGTCTGTACATGGCTCTTTTATAGTACACCTTATTCAAACATATGTTGCACGAGCCAAGTCTCTCTCATACAGTGGGAGATTGATCCTACCACATTTACAATGACACCGTCTCCCTCACCCCTCACATGGGGGTAACCAGGGAAGGCAACGTTGCACGTAACACCACGTTGCGAATTATAATAGGCGATGAGCTCCTTGTGCAGTCTGTGAGACCATGCAATATATTTTTGACTTGTGCACAACAGTTAACACTTTAGATTGTCACTTCTGCTTCACAGGGATTACTAAGATTAATTTGTAACGATCAATGCCATAGTCAGGATTGCTTGTGGCAAGTATTTGTACTCAACATCATTGGCATTTGTAATCAGCATAACTTGAGGTACACATACAGAATGTTGTCATTATCGATACCTTTACTGTCTAATGTGAAAGTGCCTGATTAATGCTACTGTCCTTTAAAAGACCCACGTTGCTCACAAGTGGAATTGCCGCCTCAGGTCGGAAAATGTCTTCCTCCGCCCACTCCAGGTGTGCTAGCTGATACTTTTCATTTTCATTGTAAACTACTGACACATGATGTAGGTGTGACATGGATGGAACACAGTCCCATGCAACAACATGTCCACCCCCTTGACTAATCATTGTAGACAAACAAGCTGCCTGGTTCTCTGTGATAAAGAGCAAGGTAAGACATGGAACTGGGAGTCCAGTAAAGCAGCCGACAGGTGCTGGAGATGGATGCCTATCCCTGCGCTCAAAGTGCCCTGGCATTAGCATTGTATTGTGTGGTGTCAATGATCTATAATGTGCAGTATTAAAGTATCAAGTGAGTGTGGGATGCGCCATGATGGTGTGATGAAGCTGCTGCTGTGCTGAGGCCAATCTGTGTGGAAAAGGGGTGCCCATGGAACATGCCTGAGGTGTAGGGGAATGTTGAACAAGATGGACAACCAGTGAAGACATTGTCAAACTGCAAATGCCAGGTAGGTGCACTGACTTTCATGTTGAGAGATGGCATCATCTAGATTCCCTCCTCTGCTTAGGAAAATAGCAACCTGTATATAAATGAGGCAAGGTTTGGTAATACAGAGATGTTAATGCATGCAAGTAGATTCCTCACCACTCAAGCATGATTTTCATCTAGTTGTTAAAACCTTATGAGGAAATCAAATGTTTTATCTGAACATTGAGATCCTAACTTTTCCCTTCTTGCCTTACTTTCCAAACTGTCTAGGCATTTCCCACATCATTCAGTTCTGGGAGAATTCTGCCATATATCTCAGTTTGCAAATTAATGTTTGAATTCAAATGCTGTTGTTGACTGATGTTAAAGGGCCCTTCTGTTGTACCATTCTCTGCCCAGGATTTTACAATGTCCTTATTTAGAATTGTAATGTGAATAAACACACTTTTAAAAAAAAAAATCTGTCTTGAATATTTGTAGATGGAGATTTGTGTTAAAACATGAAGATAAATTTTGTGTTTTAACCATTTAATGAAATCCACAGAAAATAAGTTTCATTTCAAATTTTATTCCTAATAGCTTTTTCTAAGTTCCTTTTAAAATTGAAAGTATCGCAAATTCCTTTTAAGCTCAATACCCTTTAAAACTCAGATGGTCGGTTGTATTGCTTTGTGTGATAATCATTGACGTGTCAGACATTCCAGCCTCATTTTAGTTCTTAGAGAGTCTGGAAGGAATGTTGTTGTATCTGTTTTTTCATTGCATCACTATGGAAACATCATCAGGGCTCCAGAGAGAACTTGCTGTCCAGTTGGGTTCATTTCAAATGGGCTTTATTTTACTCCAAAAGGGGTGATGCTGAAAGAGTCTCATTGTGGCCTATGAGATCTGAAACTAATATTGGAAATCATTTGTACAAGATGCTGTCTATGGCACAATAGTGGAGGACAGTCAGGTGCTGATTTATATGAGAATGTCTTTACTTCTGAATTGCAGCTCAATGTAAAGTGCAATTAGTTCTGATATAATGTGATAGTTCCTTCCCATGTGACCCTGCAATATAAGAAAATTGCCTAATAGCAACGCCATTTAAACTAAAGAGGCGAGTAACGGGTTATAGCCAATACAGGTAATGAAGTGATTTGGAGATGCCGGTGTTGGACTGGGGTGAACAAAGTTAAAAATCTCACAACACCAGGTTATAGTCCAACAGGTTTATTTGGAAACACACTCGCTTTCAGAGCACCGTTCCTTCATCAGGTGATTGTGGAGGACACAAAAGCTAGTGTGCTTCCAATTAAACCTGTTGGACTATAACCTGGTGTTGTGTGATTTTTAACCAGGCAATGAAAGTTTGTGTTCTACAAGTAATGGTCTTAATTCATCAATCGCATTATAGCCAATTTCTTTTGAAGAAACGCGTATTAAAGCAGAGCTGACTGAAGTCTGTTTAGTTTTTAAAAAACATTTCAAGTCATTAGGGGAAAGATCAAGTTAAAGGCATGTAGCCAATAGGTCAGAAGAGGGTGAAATGTAAGTTGATGATAATACTAACACATGTTGGTGATCGTGCGGACGCAGATACATTTATCAGTGCTTTTAGGACACTGATACTAAGTAGGGAAATATAAAAACTGAAACAGACTCATTAATGCTAACTCTTCAAATCTAATTTTTTTCTCCAAAGCAGGAGAAGGAATCATTCAACAAATAATTAAGCTTTCCAATTTGTTGTTTCATTTTAGTTGATTACCCATTGGTTGATTATTTGCACGATCTCATTTTAGTTGATTACCCATTGAAAATGAGATCGTGCAAATACTATTACTTTTGAACTTTCCCTCTGGAAAATACATTTTGGATATAGATATTAAATAAGGGAAGATGGCCTTTTATTCTCAAATACAGTTCGACTAAAGACTACAAAGAGACATATGATTTGAGTCCCAATGAGAGGTGTTCAGACCTTTGCACCATTCCCACATTTAAAGTTGCAAATGAAACTCAACGTAAGAGTCATTAATGTGCTCAACTCAGAATTGATTCTAGTTGCATTATCACATCAGCAAGCAGAATATCATTTCCAAGTGCTCATCATAATTGGGTCTTAAGTGGGTGCATTATATTTATATCTCTGGATGGAAGTCTGTGCTGCCTTCTGTGGGACTTGTTTAGTGCCTGGAGATGGGGGTTATTTAAACAGGTGAGATGGTGACAGATGGAGACCTCCTCCCTTCCTGCATGGTTATTCACAGACTCCTGTGGTTTGGAATTGCATTGTCAGGTGCTCGGTTCCTGAGCAAGCATTGGGAAGGTAAAGTCCACTGAAAGTCACACTACTGTCCGTGCAGCTGGCCATCCTTCCCCACGGCACTTCCAGCATCACTCAATGCGGCCTGGGATTCAGCAACAATCCTATGTCCTGCTGTGTGCAACAAGATACAACATCCATTCTCTGAAAGAGGTGATGAGGGGTGCTAGCTGGCTCTCCAGCTGGTGGCTGAGATCCCTGTCTAGTCTTCAGAAGATTCCTCTTCAACACTGAATCCCTTTGCAAAATCCCAATCTAATGTTGGTGGATTCAGCAGAGCTCAGATGTCAATCTTCTGTCACATTATCAGTACACGTTAGTGATCAGCAGACTCGGACTCTCCATTTGCCTAATCTAGAAGTTGGGAGCTGGCTGTGGAGAAAAACAAATGTACAGATTAGGAGCAGTTGGCTCCTTCAGCATGACCCAACATTCAAGAAAATCGTGACAGATCTGTTTGTGTTCCCAATTTCACATCCCCATTTACCACCTTAGATTCTTGGTAGGCAGTGGAATCAGCTCACCTCCACCTTTAAAAATATTGAATGACTCCACTTTCACTGCCTTCTGAGGAAGAAATTTCCAAAGTCATACAACCTTCTGAGCAAAAAAAAATTCACCTCACTCCTGTCCTAAAAGGAAGGCCTCTCGATGATTGAGAGATCTTTTTAAAATGTCATAGTGTGCTATGGTTTTCTTTCCTGAAACATCTGCAAAAATGATCTTCTGCAAAAAAAGAGAATGAATATTGGAGAATAGAAAGTAAAACAAAAGCTGAAAAATGGAATGAAGCGTGAAATAGAATCACATTTTCAGTATAAACTAAAAGACAAAAGTTTTACTCGTAGAAGTACGAAGTGTTTACAACAGAGAAGTAGGCTGGTTAGCCCAAAAGGCTCCATACATGCATCCTTCGACCTTGCCCTAAGTTTGCAGATAACACTAAAATTGGAGGTGAAGTGGACAGCAAAGAAAGTTATCTCCGATTACAACAGGATCTGGACCAGATGGGCCAATGGGCTGAGAAGTGGCAGATAGAGTTTAATTCAGATAAATGGGAGGTGCTGCATTTTGGGAAAGCAAATCTTAGCAGGACTTATACACTTAATGGTAAGGTCCTAGGGAATATTGCTGAACAAAGAGACCTTGGAGTGCAGGTTCATAGCCCCTTGAAAGTGGAGTCACAGGTAGATAGGATAGTGAAGAAGGCGTTTGGTATGCTTTCCTTTATTGGTCAGAGTATTGAGTACAGGAGTTGGGAGGTCATGTTGCGGCTGTACAGGACATTGGTTAGGCCACTGTTGGAATATTGCATGCAATTCTGGTCTCCTTCCTATCGGAAAAATGTTGTGAAACTTGAAAGGGTTCGGAAAAGATTTACTAGGATGTTGCCAGGGTTGGAGGATTTGAGTTATAGGGAGAGGCTGAACAGATTGGGGCTGTTTTCCCTGGAGCATCGGAGGCTGAGGGGTGACCTTATAGAGGTTTACAAAATTATGAGGGGCATGGATAGGGTAAATAGGCAAAGTCTTTTCTGGGGTTGGGGAGTCCAGAACTAGAGGGCATAGGTTTAGGGTGAGAGGGGAAAATTATAAAAGAGACCTAAAGGGCAAATTTTTCACACATTGGGTGGCACGTGTATGGAATGAGCTGCCAGAGGAAGTAGTGGAGGCTGGTACAATTGCAACATTTAAGAGGCATTTGGATGGTTTATGAATAAGAAGGGTTTGGAGGGATATGGGCCGGATGCTAGCAAGTGGGACTAGATTGGGTTGGGATATCTGGTCGGCATGGGCTGGTTGGATTGAAGGGTCTGTTTCCATGCTGTATTTCTCTGAGTATGAACCTAGACATTTTATTTTTTCTCCATAAAATACCTACCTAGATTCTCCTGCAATTAATCTATTTGCCTCCGATACTCCGTGTGTAACAAGTTCCACATCCTAATTCTTCTGGGTAAAGAATCTTTCCTGGAATCCTTCTTGCATCCATTAATGACTGCAGCTAGTTATTGTGAACACAGTTAGAAACAACTGTCTCTCTTATTGAACCCCTATAATTTTATTATGTTACTACTTGGTGTTTTCTAGAGATTAACCCCAGCCTTTTTAAATTATCTTTGATATTATATTGATAATTGCTTCTGTATATGGATGTTAGGACTTCTTACAAACTAAGGTTTGCTTGGTTTTTGCAGGGTGTATATTTGATTGCATGTCTCCAAGCTGTTGAGGGTTTTGTTTAACTTTTTGTCCAAAGTGGTGTCAGCTTCTGAAGCTTCAACACAAAATACATGGACAAGAGTGCACAAAGATTTTCTGCTCAAATGTGGTGCTTCGATACTACAACAAGGGGGAACAAGTTAACAAGTGAAGCTGCAGGCCCTGTCGTATGAGCCCGTTCTGTCTCGATCCAGTTTCTAATGGTAGATAACTCAACTCAAAACTGAGTTATCTATCAGGGAGTTTCATGCAGCACCAAAGGGCACAACCCACCAAAAGAAAGGTCAAGTAAATGATTCAATAAACAATTGCAACGAATACAAATAAGAATGATTTGGAAAAGAAAAATACATAAAACATGGCAGATTGAGAGTAGTGGTTATCCCATTGCCATATTATCTGAAATCAGCTGCCCTTACACAGCCATTGAAGCTTAAAAATCCTAAATCACCATAATTTACAAATTCAATAAATACATTGTAAGGGATCTTCCCCCTACTCCACCTCACTAAATCTACAAATTCTGAGGGAAGGGCTGCTACTTTAAGCAGAGCTGATATATATCCCACACCTTTCTGTTTAAATTCCATTCTAAGAGGCAGGCTGATTGAGCTCAGAGAGAGATGAAGGAATCTTGTTCTGCCAAATCCTGTTCACTCTTAACAAATTCTGGTGTTCCAAAATCTAATGGGAAGCAGCTGTTCCCATACTCTGGCTGTCCATCATCTTGAAGTCTTGCCGTATAAACACCACATTTAACTCCGTCTTTTACTGGGAATCCTGCCCACGTCTAATGACGCATTTCAGGGAAAGAGTGTAAAAGTGGAGGATAAAGTACCGAATTCTCTCCAATATAGAGATTGCTGAGGGTCAGAGGAGACCAGTCCACATCTGTTTGGCTCCACTGTCTATTCAATTGCAGGACAATGACAGTTTGAAGGTTTAACGTCATAAATAGTGGGAGCTGGAATAGCATTAAACTGACTCAAACATATTTGATTTTACTATTCAAACTGTTGCGTAAGCAAGACATCAAAACAAAAATGTTGATATTTTTCATGCATCTCACTGTAAAATATTGTTCCAAGATTACAAAAACCTGAATCTTGAATTCATTGTGATTTGATAGCAATTTATTGCATATATTAACACATTTTCTGAGTCTTTTTAAGCATTTTTTTTGCTTGTTAAATTGATGCATATTAGTGCCAGGAAATGGAACACATTTCTTTTCAGGTACTCAGTTTGAACATCAACTACATATACGCTCTTGAATTTCTCTCTACCTCACTCAAATAATGCTTCTCAAACACAAATGTCCCACATTGTACCAGTGGGAATTGTTGGTGTTTTCGCACAAGCTGTCCTGTGATCTCTGGGTTTTGCATCAACTCATAACTAAATATGAGACCGACATCCATTGGGGACTGGGTTGAGACAACTTAAACTCACCCAGTGTGTTATTACAACCAGCAGGTGTATGACTTTCACCCATTGGCCTGGGGATTTGAAAGCAGAGATGAAAGAATAATTCATTGAAAGCTTCTCTACATTGCTGGATATTGTATTTCGGGTTAATCTACATTTTCAGTAATTTCTTTACTTAATAATTAAGTTTTTAGTAATTTTGTCTTTATGCTGTAAGATCTACAGAAGTTTATTAGCTGAGAAATTAATTACCATGACTATAAGTAGATATTTATAGTAAAATTAAAAGATATATTTTGCAATAATTTTCAATCCTACACAGACAAGAGTACAACACAAATAAGGGGCACCAATATTGTTGTGTCGTCAGTCACATTTTGTTGGTTGGAGATTCAGCGAGAGATCCATACTGCCCCTTCAAGGAGTCACCTTAGACCCAGGACAAAGAAAAGGAAAGTTGGGTGCTGGGCTGTTAGATTGGGACTCAAAAGTGGGTCAGAAACAAATGCACGGGGTGTCTCTGCAGCACCCTGGCCAACTATGGGGCAATTTAGCATGGCCAACCCATCCTAACCTGCACATCACTGTACACTGTATGGGGCATTTTATCACGACTAATCCACCGAATCTGCACATGCCTGGACTCTATGGGACATTTTAGCACGTTGCTCAGGCATTGATTCACCTTTCTTTGATGTTGGCCACATCAGTCCCAATGCTGACCCTCTAACATTGATAGTGATGATGGCTTGAGATCCTGCGAGCTCTTTAATTGTCCATTTAAGACGCCAGGGTTTAAGTCTGCTCCTACCTGCTTAAACAAGTGCCCTTCCCACCTACAAGTGACCACTTTCCAAGATCAGAAGGTTTGACCTGATGGGAATTTTTCTGGAATTCAATTATTGTGTTCATCAGATCTGAAGATGACATTGTATTTAAAAACAGTTACTTGAGTGGCCTAGTACTATTGAATGCAGTTTCTGACTGGTGTGCTCTCTTTCTTGCAGTACCTTATCCAAGTGTTGCCATGCAGTGATGGCACTTCTGTATCCTTTTGCCTGGCAGCACACTTACATCCCTGTACTACCTCCATCCATGATTGACATAGCCTGCTCTCCCACTCCATTTCTGATAGGACTTCTCTCCAGCTCCTTGCCGAAGCTGAGGGATCTGCCACTGGAAGAGGTAAGGAGTGGTGATTCATTGACTGAAGGCACATAGGAATGAAAAATGGGCAATATGTGTACTTAGAGATAATGTATACATAACTGAGGAAGACCGTGAAAGAAAAGTAGGAGTTTCAGTGAATCGCACTCAAATGTTCAACCAGTATGTAACAGCACTGAACAAACCCAAAACGAATATTGAATTACTGAGTCAAAAGCATAGAAAACAAGGCAGAAGAAGCTGACTTCTATAATGCTCTGGCTACACTAACCTTTCTCACTACCTCCCCGATGTGTTTTTGCTGCCTCTCTGCTACTTTTATCCCCACTGCCAGTTTTGCGATTTCCCACTGCATTAACAATGAGACAAATTCAACAACTGTGCAGATGGCAGCACTTACATGGCTTTCAAAAGCCTTCCAAAAGCCTTTCAACACTGATATCTTGGAGGGACAATGGAGCATCCTGCTCAGATTTGGCTACCTGCAGAAATACATCAGTAACCTCTACCTGCTGTACAATGGCATGCAACCCGTGATCCTCACTTACACATACAGCACAGACTCCATGCCTGTACATGCAAGGGGAAACAAGTCTGTGTCATTGCACCAGTGCTTTTCTCCAATTTCCTAAGCATACATCCCTACTCATGCATCTGTCCAGGTGCACCTTAAATGAATCTACTGTGCCTGCCTCTAATATCTCTGCTGGCATCGCATTCCAGCTACCTACCACCCTCTGTGGTACTTTCTGCATGTATCCCCCTTAAACTTTTTACCTTTCACCTTGAACGTATGACCTCTCATTATTGAATCCTTCACCCTGGGAAAAAGCTTATCTCTAGCTACCCTTCACGATTGTCCATATCCAGGAAGCTCCTCCCCGTTGAGCAGCTAACCAACAGGACAAGTGGGAAACTGTTTAACCTGAGTTTCCTCCAGCCCAGAACCAGGGCCATCCCAACCCCTGCCAACAAGTTGTGGTACTTGTGTGTCAGCGCACACTGTTTGGAGCTCAGCTGCTATCACAGAGGCAAGTAAGAAAATAGGCCTTCAGCTAAACATCCAGATGCAAAAGGTCTCTAGCCAGCCTGCTGTACTTTGCATTGGCATTCACCAAGGAGAGGGACATGGCAGATGTTGAGGTTAGGGATAGATCTTTAATTACTGTAGGTCAAGCCGGCATAAGGAGGGAGGAAGTGTTGGGTATTCTAAAAGGCATTAAGGTTGACAAGTCCCCAGGTCCGGCTGAGAGCTATCCCAGATTACTGAGGGTAGCAAGAGAGGAAATGGCAGGGCTTTTAACAGATACCTTTGCAGCATCCTTGAATACAGGGGAGGTCCCAGAGGACTGGAGAATTGCTAAAGTTTTCCCCTTGTTTTAAGAAGGGTAGCAGGGATAATCCGGGTAATTACAGACCTGTGAGCCTGATGTCAGTGGTAGGGAAGATACTGGAGAAGATACTAAGGGATAGGATTTATACCCATTTGGAAGAAAATGGGCTTATCAGTGATCGGCAGCATGGTTTTATGCAGGGACGGTCATGTCTCACAAACGTAATAGAATTCTTTGAGGAGGTGACAGAGTTGATTGATGAGAGAAGAACAAAGAACAAAGAAAATTTACAGCTCAGGAACAGCCCCTTTGGCTCTCCAAGCCTGAGCTGATCCAAATCCACTGTCTAAACCTATCGCCCAAATCCTAAGCATCTGTATCCCTCTGCTCCCCACCTACTCATGTATCTGTCCAGACGTACCTTAAATGAATCTATTGTGCCTGCCTCTACTACCTCTGCTGGCATTGCATTCCAGGCACCTATCGCCCTCTGTATAAGGTAATTTCTGCGTGTATCCCCCTTAAACCTTTCACCTCTCACCTTGAACGCATGACCTCTCTTTATTGAATGCCTTACCCTGGGAAAAAGCTTATCCCTATCTACGCTGTCTGTACCCTTCATTATTTTGTAAACTTAAATCAGGACACCCCTCAATCTCCTTTTTTCTAATGCAAACAATCCTAACCTACTTAACCTCTCTTCATAGCAAGCACCTTCTATACCAGGCAACATCCTCGTAAATCTTCTCTGCACCCTCTCCAAAAAGTCCACATCCTTTTGGTAATGTGGCGACCAGAACTGTACACAGTATTCTAAATGCGACTGAACCAATGTCTTGTATGATTTTAACATGACGTGCCAGCTCTTATACTCAGTACTCTGTCCAATGAAGGCAAGCATACTATATACCTTCTTGACCTTTCTATCCACCTGTGCAGCCACCTTCAGGGTAAAATGGACCTGAACTCCCAGATCTCTCTGCTCATCAACTTTTCCCAAAGCTCTTCCATTTACAGTACATTTCATTCTAGAATTGGACTTCCCAAAATGCATCACCTCACATTTGCCTGGATCGAACTCCATCTGCCACTTCTCCGTCCAACTCTCCAGTCTATCTATATTCTCCTGTATTCTTTGACCGTCCTCTATGCTTTCTGCTACTCCAGCAATCTTTGTGTCATCTGCAAACTTACTGATCAGACCAACAGTGCCCTCTTCCAGATCATTTATGTATATCACAAACAACAGTGGCCCCAGCACTGACCCCTGTGGAACACCACTGGTCACCTTTCTCCATTTCAAGAAATCCCCTTCAATTACTACTCTCTGTCTCCTGTTGCTCAACCAGTTCTTTATCCACTGAGCTAGAACACCCTGCACACCATGTGACTTCACTTTCTCCATTAGTAGAACCTTATCAAACGCCTTACTAAAGTCCATGTATATGACATCGAAGGGATGTAGATGTCATATGCATGGACTTTAGTAAGACATTTGATAAGGTTCCCCGTGGTAGGCTGATGAAAAAGGTGAAGTCGCATGGGGTCCAGGGTGTTCTAGCTAGATGGATAGAGAACTGGTTGGGCAACAGGAGACCGAGAGTAGTAGTGGAAGGGAACTTCTCGGAATGGAGACCTGTGACCAGTGGTGTTCCCATAGGGATCCATGCTGGGACCACTGTTGTTTGTGGTGTATGCAAATGATTTGAATGGTTGCCTCATTAGCAAGTTTGCAGATGATAGTAAGATTGGCGGAGTAGCAGATAGCAAAGGGGACTGTCAGAGAATACAGCAGAATATAGGTAGATTAGAGAGTTGGGCAGAGAAATGGCAGATGGAGTTGAATCTGGACAAATGCGAGATGATGCATTTTGGAAGATACAGTTCAAGAGAGAACTGTACAGTAAATGGAAAAGTCCTGGAGAAAACTGATGTACAGAGAGATCTGGGTGTTCAGGTCCACTGTTCCCTGAAGGTGGCAACGGAGGACGGTAGAGTGGTCAAGAAGGCATACAGCATGCTTTCCTTCATCGGACAGGTATTAAGTACAAGAGTAGGCAGGTCTTGGTACAGTTGTATAACACTTTGGTTTGGTCACATTTGGAATACTATGTACAGTTCTGGTCACCACATTACCAAAGGGATGTGGATACTTCGGAGAGGGTGCGGAGGAGGTTCACCAGGATGTTGCCTGGCATGGAGGGCACTAGCTATGAGGAGAGGTTGAGTGGATTAAGATTATTTTCATTGGAAAGGAGGAGGTTGAGGGGGTGCCTGATTGAGGCCTACAAAATCATGAGAGGTGTCAACAGGGTGGATAGCAAGAAGCTATTTCCCCAGAGTGGGGGACTCAAGTGCTAGACGTTACGAGTTCAAAGTGAGAGGGAAAAAGTTTAAGGGTGATATACAGGTAAAGGTCTTTACATAGAGGGTGGTAGGTGCCTGGAATGTGTTGCCAGCGGAGATAGTAGGGGCAGGAATGGTAGCGTCATTTAAGATTTATCTAGACAGATACATAAATGGGCAGGGAGCAGAGGGATACAGATCTGTAGAAAATAGGCGACCGGTTTAGGTAGAGGATCTGGATCGGCGGAGGTTTGGAGGGCCGAAGGACTCGTTCCTGTGCTGTATGGTTCTTTGTTCACAGCACAATACTGCACCCTTGATAATGAGACCCATGGCAAGGCACTGGTCATTGTGGATCAGTTGCCATGCTATAGACTGATCTTTTATTTTGAGTTTTACTTTGCATTTAATCTATGTTGATCACTTGGAAGTTGATGATTCATTTCTTGAGAGGATCTTTCTCTTGATGTAATGGGCAGTTGTTTTACCTATTTAGCCTTCTGCAGAACTGAAGAAAGGAGATTTAATAATGTAACCTTTGCTTTTCAGTACATACTTAAGGTAGAACGTAAACACATACTGGAATTGCTTTAACAGATTAACAGTATCATTCATTTCCACTCTAAGACAGCTCTTGGCTGACACTAATGTTGCAAACTAAAGGTTTTAAGTCCATGGGAAATTAGTAGCAAATTTTTTTTAAAAAACAGTATTTTTCACCCAGTAAGGGTGGTGAGATTGGTTGCATGTGGGTTATGTCTAACAGTGAAATGAATTGACTTCTCCTGCCTTAGGGGATTATGTATGTTGGTTGTTCTCCTTTCATGTTATGGCCAAAATTATTATTATATCAATATTGAAACATAAAAGGGAAAATCTGTCTTAAAGCAGAGCCAAGGTGTGAAGGTGCTTTATTTTTCTTTTTACAGGTCCTGGTGGTTAATCTTGGGACAAACAAGTTTCTCCGACAGGTGAGTGCCACATTTATTTCAGATATGATTAGAGATGGTCAGAGCCACGATGGCATAAAACTGTGTGTGTGTGTGTGTGTTTAAATTTGTTGTGACATGTTGGGAAAGCTGTTCACATTCCTACAATGGAGGACGAGTAGGAAATTGAAAAGAAAGCCGTGAAGTAGTCCACCCATCTTAACACCTCCCTCAATACTAGCATATAGTGGAGATTTATAACATTGTGCAAGTGTATAAAAAAGGCGATAGTCTCAATGCAACTAACAACCAGGAAAAGTGAAAAGTGGCCTGCCAACTTCTCTCAACATTCAACACCAGTGGGCAAACTCAAAATCTATTCACAGAGTGGAGGCAGATACCGTGTGTTTTTTTAGTTCCTTATTCATCTTAAGGATATTCAAAAACATTCAACAACCAATGAATTGTAATCACTGTTATTTTGTAGGCTAATACAACACCAATTTTGATTAGAGAAAGATGCTTCTAAAAGCAGTGGTATGAGTGACCAACTAGTTTGATAACTTATTGTGCTGGTTGAGAAATAAGTGCTAGCCAGGGCCCAGGGAGTACATCCCAACGCCACTACTTTCTGCAGTGTCACAAAATATTTCAATGCTCCTGAAAGATGGCGTATTTGAAAATGCTGAATCCTGCCTGACCCATCGCTCTTGACTCAGTGTTATTGCTGTGGTCACATTACTGAGACTTACTTCAGGCATCACTACCACAGACCTAACTGGTACCAAATGCAGCTGTGAGCTATTCCTGCTACTCACTACTTATTTCTTTTATTTGATCAGGTGGATGACGAAGATTCCATTCTACCACGCAAACTGCAGGTGGCACTGGAGCATGTCCTAGAGATGCGGAATGAGTTGGCCAGTCAAGAAGAGGAGGACTCTTCCCTGGATAGTAAGGGCATCAGTGAATCAGGCAGCCTTTCTGTTAATGTAAACAAAATACAGCGGAACCTCAATTATCCAGATATGAATTATCTGAAAATTGGATTGTCCGAAGGGGATCTCAAGGTCTCGACAGAAACATTACGTCAAAGACGTGTCCCCACGTGTGTGTCTCTCTCTCCCTCTCTCTCTCTCCCTCTCTCTCCCTCCCTCCTCTCTCTCTCCCTCCCTCTCTCTCTCTCCCAGAAGTTCTACACAGGGGTGTACCCTAAGCCCCCCCCCTCACCTTTCCCAGATAATCTGTCCAACATTATCCTGCACAGGGCAAAGGTGGAATCTATTAAAATGTTGTGTGAGTGCGCTATTTGGAGACTCATCCCCAGCACCACCTCCCACCAAAAACAAGGCGGTCTTGTTGTTCGTGTCCAGTCCAGCTGGCCCAGAGAGGGGGTAGGGGTGGAGGGGGCGGTGTTGGACAGAGTTGGCTTGCAGGCGAGGGGACAATGTCGGGCGGGTGGGAGGCAGTGTTGGATGGAGTTGAGGGAGGGTGCTGGGTGCAGTGTCAGGGCGGGGTTGAAGGGGGGTTTGGGGTGTGGTGTTGGTGAGTGGAGGGCGGTGTTTGACGGGTTGTGGGGTGGGTGGGAGTGGTGTTGGATGGGATTGCGGGGGGTTCAGGGTGCGGTGTCAGAGGCGGGGGCAGTGTTGGTGGGTGGAGGGCAGTGTTTGACTGGGTTGGGGGGGTGTGGGGTGCAGTGGCGGGGAGGGGTTGAGGACGGTTCGGGGTGCGGTGTCAGGGGTGGTTCGGTGTTCGGGGTGTGGTGTCAGGGACAGGGGCAGTGTTGGTGGGTGGAGGGCAGTGTTTGGGTTGGGGGGATGTGGGGTGCAGTGGCGGGGGCGGTTCGGTGTGCTGTGTCGGGGACAGGGGCGGGGTTGGTGGGTGGAGGGCAGTATTTGACGGGGGTGAGTGGGGGTGGTGTTGGGGGCGGGTGTGTGCTGTGCTGCTGCTAGTCTCCTGAATGGGGAGCAGACTTAATAGAAAACTACAAGCCTGAGAGGAAAGGTATTAAATCGATTAACGAAATAATCAATTATCCAAACAAAATAGTGCCCGCCCATCTCATTCAGATAATTGAGGTTCCACCGTACTGCAGATGCAGGATATCGGAAACAAACACAATGCTACAGAAACTCAGCAGATGTGGCAAAATCAGTTCCTCAAAGAAGAGTCATACCAGACTTTTTATTTCCACAGATGCTGCCAGACCCACTGAGTTTCTCCAGCATTCTCTGTAGTTAATTCTCATGTATTTACAGTAATTCAATGGCACCTGACTGCAAACTGAGTGAGAATCAACAGAAAAAGAATAAACAGAAGTTAAAAGGCTCAGTCTGCTGGCACAGGCAATAAGATACCAACTCATTTGACCTTGTTGGAAGCTTGATCTCAAGTTCAGATCAGGATCCCTACATTACAACAGAGCTGTATGTGCTGGAACAAGTGTCCTGTATGTTCAAAGTACCAAGAGTTACATCCATAACAAACCCTGGCTCTCTTTGGATCGCAGTCTATCTTTTACTTATTCAATAAGTGGTACAGTAGCAACTCCAGAGAGTGAGCAGAATACTTAAATTGCTGGATGTGGCAAAAAGACATATCGGCTGCCTTTGGTACAGCGTGTGTCAGAACCCAAGGACACACTGTTGTATTTTACACCCAATGAAGTACGTTTCAATACTGTCCCCATTTATAAGCAGCCAATTGAAGCACAGCAAGGAATCAACTAAAAGCAAGGTAATAGCGATCATGCAGGATTTCATTACAGCAGACTTTTTGTTTCTGCCTATTACATACTGTGTATGCCAGCAATCCCTGAACATTACAGCATTTAGGGAACAAAAATCTAACAGAATATTATATTTGACTGTTCAAAATATTAGTTATATTCAGTATTGCTTACAAACAAGGGTGGAGCTTGTTGAGAGCTTTTCAATAGGTCCCTCAGAATAGTTCAAGGGCAACCGAACAGTCAATTTTTAGGCAATTCAATAGAGAAAGTCAGATGAGAAGGTTATCACCATCAGGATGTTATTCTATCACAAACATAGAAACAGAAATTGCATCCCAAAAAGGTGCTGCTGTGGCAGTGTCCACTTGGAAGGGATGTGGGAGAATCCAGGAAGCCAATAGGTGCAACTAAGTCTTTTTAAATCTTAGGAAAAGCCCCTGGAGCTGTACACGGCATATTTGTTTTGTGCAGCCAAGCAAGAGTAGGTCCCGGAGAAATGCAGGGGCAGTGCTAACTTGCTGGAGTTTGTAATCTGCAGACAGGCTAACAATGTGCCTGTGAGTATTGGAGAGCAGAATGGGAGAGTCAGCTACCAGAATGTGAGCCTCAATGAGGTAGTCTATAATCCTGAGTGGCTTTTGAGAAAATGTTAAAGCTAAATCTTCAATCATGATGAATTGGAATTCCTTATGAAGTTTTATTGACCCACAGTGTCAGCAACCCCTCAAATATTAGTGAGAAAGATGATAAATTTGTCTTCACCAGATTTGCTATTTGATTAACCTGTTGGTTGTTGGAATATATATTTAAATATAAATATTTAATGTTGTATTAGATCAGAAACAGGCCCTTCGGCCCAACAAGTCCACACCGACACTCCGAAGAGCAACCCACCCAGACCCATTCCCCTACACCTAACACTACAGGCAATTTAACATGGCCAATTCACCTGACCTGCACATTTTCTGGACTGTGGGAGGAAGCCGGAGCATCCTGAGCAAACCCACGCAGACACGGGGAGAATGTGCAAACTCCACACAGACAGTTGCCCGAGGTGGGAATTGAACCCTGGTCTCTGGCGCTGTGAGGTAGCAATGCTAACCACTGTGCCACCCACAAACAAGGATGGAGCTTGTTTGGAGGTTTTCAATAGATCCCTCAGAACAGGTCAAGGGTAACCGAACTGTTCTAACTTTGTACAGTTAAAATTATTGTTCTCTGTTGAAAATTATGAAATCTTGTAGTTTTAGTCTCAGTAGAATCCAAGCCAGCTCATAACAAATTAGGCAGTTTCATAACCCTGTTCCAGTCTTGTTAATTCAGGCATAAATGCTATTTACTACACTGAACTAAACTCCCCTGTTCTTTCTCAGAATAATGTCATGGGATATTTTTAAGACCACCTCAGAGTGCAGACTGGGCCTGAGTTTTGCATTTCATCATATGGACAACACTTCTGGAGCAGAACACCCCCAGTACCGCACGGGTACGCAACACCCCCAGTACCGCACGGGTACGCAACACCCCCAGTACCGCACGGGTACACAACACCCCCAGTACTGCATGGGTGCACAGCTTCCCTGCTACTGTACTGACATTTTTGATTAGATTTACAGCTCAAGTTTCTGCAGATGGACTTGAACCCCCAACGTTCAAATTCTGAGGCAAGAGTTGGCACTAAGTTACTGGCTGTCTTGTGCTCCCCTAGGCTTTTGAAAGCAGTGTGATAGATACCATCAGACTGCAGTGTAGTTTATAACTATGAATCAGGTCTATTAATAATAACATAAGCAGCAGTAACAACACCATGCAGAAAATTAAAAACATGCACAGATAGAACAGAGCAGGATTGTGAAGGAAGCATTTGGCATGCTTGCTTTCATTGGTCAGAGCATTGAGTACAGGAGTTGGGACATCATGTTACAGCTGTACAGGATATTGGTAAGGCCACATTTGGAGTACTATGTACAATTCTAGTCGCAATACTATGGGAAGGATGTTATTAAACTGGAAAGGGTGCAACAAAGATTTACGAGGATGTCACCAAGACTGGAAGCTTTGAGTTACAAAGTGAGGCTAGGATTTTCTTCTCCACAATTTAGGAGGCTGAGGGATGACCTTACAGAGGTTTATAAAATCATGAGGGGCACAGATAAGGTGAATAGACACGGTCTTTTCCCTGGGGTAAGGGAGTCTAAAACTAGAGGGCATATGTTTAAGGTGAGAGGGGAAAGATTTCAAAGTGACCTGAGGGTTAACTTTTTCACATAGAGAGCGTGCATACATGGAAGGAGCCGCCAACGGAAATGGTAGAGGTGGGTACAATTATAACATTTAAAAGACATTTGGATAGACATATGGATAGGAAATGTTTAGAAGGATATGGTCCAAAAGTAGGCAAATGGGACTGGTTCAGTTTAGGAAACCTAGTCAGCATGGAGGAGTTTGGCCAAAGGGTCTGTTTCCGTGCTGTATACACCTCTACAACTCTATGCACTTAGAAGGTTCCAGAAATGAAAAGTGATTATTTGGTTCGTCATTCCTCCTGGAAGCTATGACAACTCATCTGAACACTGCTTAACTGTTACTAGAGTTTCTGACTCAATCACTCCTTCAGGCATTGCGTTACAAATTCTCATCACCCCCTGGTGAAAATATTTCTCCTCTTAACCTTCTAACTCTTATCTTAAATCTATGCCCCGGGTTATTGACACCTCTACTATTGGTAAAAGTGCCTTCTAATCCACTCTACCTCATAATTTTGTACACCTTTATCCAGTCCCCCTCTCAACTTTTTCTTCTCCAAGGAAAACAACCCCAATCTAACCAGTCGTTCTTCACAGCTCAGACCCACCAGTCCAGGGAACTTGTATACTGCCCCTGCACCCTCTCTAGTACAATGACATCTTTCCTACAATATGGTGACCAGAACTGTACACAGTACTCCAGTTTGTTTTTTTTTAAAAGATTAGATTCCCTACCGTGTGGAAACAGGCCAACAAGCCCATACTGACCCTTTGAAGAGTAATCCACCCAGACCATTTCCCTCAGACTAATGCACCTAACACTATGGGCAATTTCTCATGGTCAATCCAGCTGACCTGCACATCTTTGAATTGTGGGAGGAAACTGGATGTGGATAACCAATGATTTATACAATTCCAGATAATGTTCCTGTTCTTATTTCTATGCCTTGGCTAATAAAGGCAAGTTATATATACTTTCTTGACCAGCTTATCTGCCTGACCTGCTACCTTCAGGGATCTATGGATGTTCTCTCCAAGGACCCTCCGATCTTCAGTACTTTGCAGGGTCTTATCATTCATTTTGTAATCCCTTGCCTTGTTAGCCCTCTCCAAATGCATTACCTCACATTTTTGTGTTGAATTACATTTGCTACAGCTCTGCCCACCTGACCAGTCATTGATATCCTCCTGCAGTTCACAGCTGTACTCATTATTTACCACTCGATCAATTTTTATGTTATCAGGAAACTACTTTTTAAGTTTGCAGATGACACCAAAATTTGAAATGTAGTGGACAGCGAAGAAAATTACCTCAGCGTATAGCATCTTGATCAAATGGGCCAATGGGTGGCAAATGGAGTTTAATTTAAATAAATGTGAGGTGCTGCATTTTAGAAAGGCAAATCAAGGCAGAACTTGTACACATAATGGTAAGGTCTTGGAATGTGTTGCTGAACAAAGAGACCTGAAGTGCAGGTTCATAGTTCCTTGTAAGTGGAGTCGCACATAGATAGGATAGTGAAGAAGGCATTTGGTATGCTTTCGTTTATTGGTCAGAGCATTGAGTACAGGAGTTGGGAGGTCATGTTGCGGCTGTACAGGACATTGGTTAGGCTACTGTTGGAATATTACGTGCAATTCTAGTCTCCTTCCTATCGGAAAGATGTTGTGAAACTTGAAAGAGTTCAGAAAAGATTTTCAAGGATGTTGCCAGGGTTGGAGGATTTGAGCTATCGGAAGAAGTTGAATAGGCTGGGGTTGTTTTCCCTGGAGCATTGGAGGCTGAGGGGAGAGGTTATAGAGATTTATAAAATTATGAGGGACATGGATAGGATAAACAAACAAAGTCTCTTTCCTGGGGTAAGGCAGTCCAGGACTAGAAGGCAAAGGTTTAGGATGAGAGGGGAAAGATTATATAAGAGATCCTAGGAGCAATGTTTTCACGCAGAGGGTGGTACATGTATGGAATGAACTGACAAGGAAGTGGTTGAGGCTAGCACAATTGCAACATTTAAAAGGCATCCGGATGAGTATATGAATAGGAAGGGTTTGGAGGGATATGGGCCAGGTGCTAGCAGGTGGGACTCAATTGGATTGGGATATCTGGTCGGCATGGCCGAGTTGGACTGAAGGGTCTGTTTCCATGCTGTATGTCTCTATGACTCTATGAGCAGACTTGATGGGTCGAATGGCTTAATTTCTGCCCTTATGGTCTTTGGTCTACATTCCTGCATATCCTCTTTCTTGACCATCAGCCATGAGGAACCTTATCACAAGCCTCGCTAAAGTCCATGTGGACCACATTAAATGTATTACCCTCATCAGGATTCCTGGTTACTTCCTCAAAAGATTCAATCATATTTATTAGGATATGACCTTCATTCAGCAAGTCCATGCTAACTATCTGCGATTAATCTGTGGGTCTTCAAATGCAGATTTATTCTGTCCCTCAATTATTTCTAATAACTTCCCCACATTTGAGGTTAGACAGATAGTTAAGGTAGTTAAATTGTTCATCACCATAACCTCTATGTTCATTTCTTTTAATACTTCACACTCCTCCCTGATATCTATGTGTGTGTTATTCTTTTTCATTGTGAAGACCATTACAAAGTATTCATTAAAGACTGTGTTCACATCTTCTGGTCCAAGCAGATGTTACCTGTATGGGTTGTACCTTTTCTCTGCTTATTCTTTTGCTCTTTATATATTTTTTAATTAATCCTTCAGGTTTTCTTTTACTCTAGCTAGCTTTCCTTTTATTTCCCCTGCAGTTTTTAATCTTCTCAAGGGACTCTACCATATTGACCCCTCAGTATTTTCCATGAGCTTCCTTTTTTTAAAAAAAAATCAGCCTTCCTGTTCCTTTATATCCAGAGTGATCTGGTCTTGGTCATACCCATTGTCTTTTTTTGCCCAGTGCACTTGCCATTTCCTCCTTGAACTGCTCTGACCGTTTTAGCTACAAGTAGCTATTCCTGATCCATTTCAGACAAATTGTATCTTAAAAGCTTTTTCCCAATTTAGAATTTTTATTCCCAGCCCTTCCTTCTCCTTTTCCATAACCATCCTAAATCTATTTGAGTTATGGTTACTATCTCCAAAATACACCCTAACTGATGCACTTTCTACCTGCCCCAGCTAATTTCCTCATTAGGTCTCGAGCTGCCCTCTTCCTTGTGGGGCTTATTGTGTGTTGGCTAAAAGAAATGTTCTCCTGAATGCAATTTAAGTATTTTGCTCCCTCTCTATTAGGGCAGCACGGTGGCACAGTGGTTAGCACTGCTGCCTCACAGCGCCAGGGACCTGGGTTCAATTCCCGCCTCAGGCGACTGACTGTGTGGAGTTTGCACATTCTCCCCGTGTCTGCGTGGGTTTCCTCCGGGTGCTCCGGTTTCCTCCCACAGTCCAAAGATGTGCGGGCCAGGTGAATTGGCCATGCTAAATTGCCCGTACTGTTAGGTTAGAGGTATGGGTGGGTTGCACTTCGGCGGGTCGGTGTGGGCTTGTTGGGCCGAAGGGCCTGTTTCCACACTGTAAGTAATCTAATCTAATCTAATCTATATTGCGCACTAAAACTACTCCAGTTCATATTTGTGTAGTTAAAATCTCCTATTACTGCATTATTTCTGTTACACCTCTGAAATTTGATTACACATTTATTCCTGTGTCCCTCCTTGATTGTTTTGGGACCTATAACACATATTCAACAGCTTGTTTGCCCATTTCTATTGTTTATTTCTACCCATATGGTCTACATTTAATGATCTTTTCAAGGTATCACCCCTCCTTACTGCATTAATCAATTTCTTAATCAATATTGTGATCCCCTCACTTCCCACCCTCTCTGCGCTTACACGTTGTGAAAACCTACTTAATTAGTTCTACAATTTCCACCCCCATCCCCAACCCCATTTCCTGCTCCCACTCCTTAATCCCCCTCATATCTTTCTTCAGAGCTGTATCAAATTGAATTTACAATGATTGGCTTAAAGTTCTCTGTCTGTGTATCAATTGTAACAATGGGGAAGCATACATAAATACTTACACACTTGCAAATAGCACATTGTTATGGAGTCATGCAAGCCTCCCTATCAAAATTAATATTGTGGTTTATGTTCATTTCTCTTTTGTAGATCCTGGCTGTCTTAATAGTGTGGTGTCTGAGACCTTTGTCCGTTTCTTTGTGGAAATAGTCGGTCACTACTCTTTGTACATGACTTCCAATGAGAAAGACGAAAGATTATTCCTTTGGGAGGCATTTCGCAAGTCTATCACGTCAAAAAGTGTCCGACGGTTTCTGGAGGTTTTCATGGAAACACAGATGTTTGGTGGATTCATTCAAGATCGAGAACTAAGAAAACTCGGGGTGAAAGGTGAAAACACTAGTCATAAGATTGCCTCTTCTTCCCTCCTCCCTTTCACCCCCTCTCTCACAACTTTGTCAAACTCATTCATGTATTTTGTCAGTTAACCATGTCACATATAAAAATAAATCATATGATCATAACATACAAATGCTGGCCTTATGGAAACATTTAATAAAATGTATTCAGTTTCCCCCTCAGACTGTCTGAAATAAAGTGTTGAACTGGGGTGTACAAAGTTAAAAATCGCACAACAGGCTTATTTGGAAGTACAGGCTTTCAGAGTGCTGCTCCTTCATTAGGTAGCTGTGGAGCAGAATCATAAACCACAGAATTTATAGCAAAGGATCACTGTGTCGCGCAACTGAAGCAATATATTGAATGATGGGCAACAACGCAGAGTGGCTGAGCAGAGGTTGATAGCCCAGGTTTTGTACCCATGGGGATGGCCTCAACCGGGACATTGGGTACATGTCACTCCACAGGTGACCCCACTACACTGTACACTCTCACCCATTCTCTCTCTCTCACACACACCCTCTCACAGGCTTATCCTCCATCTCTCTCTCACACACACACATACACTCACTTTACCAAGCTTTCACACATGCAAACACTCTCTCTCTCTCTCTCTCTCATGTATGCACACACACATATAAGTCTATGTAGTGAATTTGTATTTACAAATACATTCTATTTTGATCAAAAATGCACAATCTGCAGGCAGTCATTACTTGTAATATTTTGCAAGTTCTACTTTGGAAATAGAGCCAGATGGCATGGTGGTTAGCAGTACTGCCTCACAGCGCCAGGGACCTAGGTTTGATTCCAGCCTTGGGTGACTCTGTGTGGAGTTTGCACATTCTCCCCATGTCTGTGTGGGTTTCCTCCAGGTGCTCCGGTTTCCTCCCACAATCCAAAGATGTGCAGGTCAGGTGAATTGGCCATACTAAATTGCCCATAGTGTTAGATGAATTAGTCAGGAGTAAGTATAGGGTAGGGGAATAGGTCTGGATGGGTTACTCTTTGGAGTTTGTGTGAACTTGTTGAGCCAAATGGCCTGTTTCCACATTGTAGGGAATATAATCTAATCAAACCAGTTTGACTCAAGATTGGGATACAGACAGACTCTGACCTCACATCTTTAAGGCATTGCCTGAGCTGAGATGTCACCTTTTGTTATAAAACCTAATGTTATCTTGAGAAGTGACTTAAAAGAAGTTCTGGGATTTACATATTAATGAACTGAAACCTGCATTCTAAAAGGTGAAAAACTTAACAATCTAGGTTTGTTCAATATATCACTGCATGACACTAATCTTTTGCTATAAATTCTGTGTCTTATGATCTTGTACTGCATAACCACCTGATGAAAGCTAGTGCTTCCAAATAAAGTTTTTGGTGATCTTGCAGCTCCTTTACAAAGGGTTTGATGGGGTCAAGGGCTTTTATGGCTGGTTAGAGGTGGGAAGACTGTACCCAGTACTCAAAACTGATATGATTCTGCCAATGGTCAGGTTTCTGAGTTAAGATGATCATGTTCAATGATAAAAATCACACAACACCAGGTTATAGTCCAACAGGTTTAATTGGAAGCACACTAGCTTTCGGAGCAACGCTCTTTCATCAGGTGATTGTGGAGGGCTCGATTGTTACGATCGAGCCCTCCACAATCACCTGATGAAGGAGCGTTGCTCCGAAAGCGAGTGTGCTTTCAATTAAACCTGTTGGACTATATCCTGGTGTTGTGTGATTTTTAACTTTGTACACCCCAGTCCAACACTGGCATCTCCAAATCGTGTTCAATAAATCATTCACATGTAACTTACCCTTAACACACTGGTTTAACAGAGTAACCAAGAAGACGTCTTGGGTGGGCAATAACACCAATTCTATTGAATATTTATTATATGGGCTTGCCTTTGGTATGTTCATCACAACCTAGCTTTCAGTTATTATTAGATAAACATTATCTGTGACACATCCTACATGCCTATGTGGGAAATGGAAAAGCAAGAAAAGATAGAAGGAAGTGGGTGTATTGCAGCACTTGTGTTGAGATGCGTGCTCTGACATGTTAGTCCTATTTTTCCTAATGTACCAATTCGTTATGTAAATATTTTTTATTGTCTGCAGGGTTATTTGAGGTCAGAGCACAGGACTATCTTGAATCTCTCCCTGGGAGTGAACAAAGAGGGATGAACCGATTTCTGAGAGGCCTAGGTAAATGCATTTTCATTTGCTTTCGAAATAGGATCAATTTCTTTGTCCTTTATGATCTTCACACTTTGTGGTTTACCAACTGTCTGTCAATATTTCATTTCTTGCATAACTAGATATTAGCGTTTTTTTTTGTCTGTATGATGTTCATACTTGCAATGTTGTGAAAGTTAACCAAATGTTTGTCTATTTCTAGGAAGTAAGATGAAATTCCTTCACAAGAAGTAAAGCTAATCATTGGAAAGGCATCTTTCTGGGAAAGAAGGATAAATCTAGCAGTCACTTTTTCTTTGATTTGATGGATCGTTGATTTTAGATTGTCATTGCAGCAATATCTGTTGAAGAGAAAAGGGAGACTGTTGCTTCAAAGCTGTGCTCGATCTAATGTGAAAGCCTTGAGAGGGAATAAAACCCAGTTCCATTGAATATTTATTATTTAGACTTGCATGAAGTCTGCCTTGCCTCTGTTTGGCTTTCACTTCTCATTGGATAAAGATTACCTGCAGGGTGTCACACCCTAATCTGTAGAAGAGTTGGAGAAACAAGCAAAGGATGGAGAAAGTACTATTTGGGAGTGGTCTACGGTAAAACAGGCATGGAACATGCTGGAAGATGAAGGAAGAGGAAAGAAAAAGTAGACATTTTGTAAATTTGTGAATTAAAAAAGACTGACTTCAGACACTTTTTTTCTAAAAACTTGGTTTTGAACTCTACTGTCAATACTCAGGAGCCACAATCTTTGTCCTTTTCAGTTTAGCATGATACACCAGAAATATAATTGCACCACGATGTTTGAAAAGTCTGTCATTCTCTGTGTAACACATTGTCAAATGAGAGAATACTGGGTTTAAGATGGTAATATGATTTTACTGTCAGGAGTTTGGCATGAACAATATGATTATGTACAGTACAAGATTGTACTGATCAATGTGCATTTGTGCTGGTCAGTGAGAGAGGGACTAGAAGTGTTTGGTAAAGACTTTGCTTGATAATGGGACCAATATGCTAAGGGATGAGGTACACAATGCATGGAATGAAGCCAGAGGTCCAAGTATATTATCACAATGTATAGTACTGTCAAACGTCAGAACCACTTGACTATGTCAATATACTGTCTATTGTCCGAATTGCATGTCTTTGTAGCATTCAAAATTGAATTATTATCGACGCCATAAGTTGATAGAAAACTGTATTTTGAGGAGCTCTTGGTTTGGGAGAGTATAAGGGAGTATCCAATTTCATTTCATTTGAAATAAGCCGCCTTTGGTTGCTCTTAATGAATATCTGCCCATATTTGAGGTAATGGTAAATATGAAAATGTTACCGCTCATCTTCTAGACAAATTCAGCAACTATCCATATCCAAAGGCTTATAATATTTTTTTAAAATTCAGCTCGTTATCTGTGTGCTGTTAAACACAAACTAGCAAGATGGGTCTGCAAGAGTTTCTTTCTGTAATGGTCTCACTCAGCCTTGACTGTATGCAGATAATTAGATTACGATACTCTCAAGCAGGATTCAGTGTGCTGCAGATCTTTTAGCAGCAAGATTTATGCTGTAGATTGCAAAGTACAAAAAGATCAAATTTTGCAATAAAACACAAAGAGCTGGCTTGCAGCAGAAGAGAGTAATTGTAAGTGATCAGTTTGCAATTTTTTGCATATTACCTGTGGACCTTCAACACCATGAACAGTTGTAACACAGTTCTCTTCAGAGATCTGCACTTGTTCTAGCAAGCTTACATACATCTGAAAAATCAGTAGTGTCCAGCAATGACTGTATGTTGCTCGGCTGATTTTTCCAGCTTACAGAGTTAGACTGACAACTAGTGCAGGAAGAGATTTAACAATACAGAGAATATTTACAAGAGGCTGAGAGTGAATCATAAAGTAACTATACAAATTGAAATAGGTTTCACATAAAAGGGCACTGATGTTTTAACCACTGTAATGTAGCTTATGGGCAGAGTTGTAATACTCTAGTTTAACATAGACAAATTATAATACCAGCATGATCACTAGGAGGGTCTTAGTTTACATATTCCTAGCAAAAAGAAATTCCAGAATGCTAGTCTTTTAGAAGCACTCCAACTGCTGAACAAGTCAGTTCAGTATTTACTTTGGATGTGCTCAACTTTGATTAGCAGAGTGTGAACAAATACCCTATGGAACTAATCCTTGGTGGTGGGATCAGTCAAATCTGGAATCCAGATTTTTCTCTCATCCCTCTGTCATTCCTCAGCAGAGAGGATATTCAAATGAGTAGCATGCTGCCAGTCAATGCTACTCTTTAACTAGCCTTTAGAAATTGCACAAGAATGACACCATGGAGATGAGATGTCACTTCCGATCTCGATTACCTTCCCAGTTCTGTGAGAGAAGTGCTTCAATCACGGTCAACTCTTTCTCTGCAATCAGCTGAGATTAGGATCTCACTTTGTCAAGAGTATCAGATAATTCCAATTCAGATTACTTTGGAATTGTACTTTCGTGGGTCAACATCCTTCATTACTCTGTATATGATACTTCAGTGAGCAGAGATTCAGGTGCTGAGATAAACATTGAATTGACTCCATTTGGTACGAGGTTTCATTTTTAAAGTAGGCCTGTATTTTTTTTCTAATTTTGCTAACTTTTGTAGTCAAAAACTTCATGAGAAAATCTTGTCCTTAAACACTATTCATTCTCTTGATTTGGACCAAGCACCTCTCTGCTGAACTACTCCATTACAGGAACTATTATTGGGTGCAGTGTACTGAAGTTAAAGACAAAATGGCACTGTGACAGCAATAAGGTGACTGGAGGGAGATAAAAAGAAAAGGACAACATAGAGCTCTCTATTCCGAGAGTCAGATGTTTAAGGCAAATGATTAATACATGCACATGTCCACAATATGTTGTTTACATTGTGACATAATGTTTTGTCTTATAATTGGGAATGGGATTTTTGAAACCTAATTCAAAGGAGAGGATGGTCCAAACTGAATGGAGTCCACTTAAAACATGCTCCCTGTCACTTTTATTTCCTATAGCTAGAGTATAACACTATAAAAGTTGGGATTGTATCATGTAACTTAAAGAAAATTCTATTTATTTCAGTGGTCTGATTAACCAAAGTCTGTTGTTTGTAATTTGTCAAATTAATTTTGTTGGGTATGGATGGTCAATTAAAAAAAAATTTTAAATACATTAAATGGAAAGGCAAATCTCAACAGAGTATGCACTGATATGGTTTCTTTTATAACCTCAGAGCATTCCACCCATGAAGTATTTCCTGAAATGTGGTTACTGTTGTAATGTGGAAATGCTGGTAATCAATTAACGAGCCCCATAAACACCAATGTGACAAATGGCCATACAATCAGTTTTAAGTAGTGTTGGGACATAGATTTGTCTGGACAAAGTAGTTGTTTGCGACAATAAAAACATTGTACACCAGAGTGCTGCAAAAGTCACTGAATTTTGAAAACATGCATGGTATCAGAATTGAATAATTTGTTATCTTAAAACAAAGCAAGAGGACTTTTTATTCAATGCAAATGAACTACATGCTTTCCAGCAGGAAAGAACTTTATGTTGTTGCAATATCCTGGCTTGTGATGGTTCTAAGCTCTTCCATTCTCTTTGATCCAGAGACTTTTTTTCTCCACCTATTTCCTCTTCATTTCCAGATTAACGTTTCAAATATTTTGTAATGGAGAACCATGGTGTATTATAGGGAATTGAAGAAAGTCCAACAATTTCCAATAAGCTGCTGAATTGTTCTTCATATAGCACTCTTAGGTTTGATTGTACAAACACTGCTTATAACAGGCAGGTTGATTTGAATGTGGTCAATGTATTAGCATAACAAGCATTGCAGGGAAAAATACTTATGAGAAAATCTTTAAATATGCTGTGAATGTTTCTGTCAATGGCTCTGGCGTTTTGGTTTTAAGTTTTAGGCAAGTTTTAATGGATATTGCATAATAAAATACATTTCCCAAAGTATAAACTTTCTAAAACAAATTACACAAAAGCAAAGAATAACTGGGAAATAAAGCTGTTAATTTTCATACTTTTTTTTGAGACTTGCTTATTTTCTTTTGTACCTAAAAGTTTTCCTTATAATTCTTGTCAATAGGCTGTGAATGTCCCTGCAAATATACTCTAAAGCGGATGATTCAGAGTGATCATGTTAAAGATGTTGCCATATAAAAGTTAAAATACCAACAAAGTTCTCTTCGTTTTTCTGAATTCATAACAGACAAAATCTCCCCATTAGATTGGCTGTTTTATTAGGTATGAACCTCAAGTCATTACTTATGTAGCAGTATTCCTAATGAAATATAAACTAGTGAGAGCCTTGCTTAAGCTGTACAAGATAAAAGGAGCACAAAAGACATTATAAGCAGCAACGTAGAAATTTTTGCCAATACAAGAATTGGATGGTTTTAAGTGTTGAGGATTGTACATATTTTCAACATCTGATATTGCTTGATGTTAGAAATAAATAGCCATGACTGAAGCAGGTATCTATGTTTCCTATCAGTCATCTTGAAGCACTATTAGGCCAAACAGTTGGTGGGTGTGCTTGTCAAGGGTCCTAAGGGGTGCAGGAAGGTGTACTTGACAGAGATCGAGGGGTCAGTTTAATAGTAACGTTTCCTGGGTAAATATTATGCCTAAGTGAGTTGGAACCCTCTGAATTCTCCAATTTTAACAAACTCGGAGGTCCCATACATTGGGGAATCATATTTTTCTACATTGGAAAATTAAAAACTCTGGACAATTCAGAGTCAGCTGCTAGGCTGCTCCAACAACTCTTTGGCCATCAGAATATCTGGGCTATTGTTGTTAATGGATAGAGTTTGCAAGTCAGATTCCAACAGGTGGAATATCTTCCTGTTAACAAAGCTAGGCAGACACTGATTTAGGTATCTACGATCTGCAAGTTGCCTTGTTGCCCCACACTCAAATTATCATTATGTCTTTGCTGTAAGAACCTGAAGAACAAATATCTGTAGGCCTAAATACCACTGCATGAACAAAATATTAATAAAAGAAGGTAGTAGCCCAGTAGAAAGAAAGATTAACCGAGTACATAGGAACAGGAATAGACCATTCAGCCCCTTGAGCCTGTAATCAAGGCTGATCTGTGGCCTAATTCCATATTTCTACCTTTGACTCATATCCTTGAGTATGGAGTCAGATATTACAAGGGGGCATAGCTTTAAATTAAGGGGTGGTAGGTATAGGACTGATGTTAGGGGTAGATTCTTTACTCAGCGAGTCGTGAGTTCATGGAATGCCCTGCCAGTAACAGTGGTGGACTCTCCCTCTTTATGGGCATTTAAACGGGCATTGGATAGGCATATGGAGGAAAGTGGGCTAGTGTAGGTTAGGCAGGCTTGGATCAGCGCAACATCAAGGGCCAAAGGGCCTGTACTGTGCTGTATTTTTCTATGTTCTATGTTAATACCTTAAGTGCTGGAAAGCAAGGTGTAAGAATGGTTTGTTATTTTTCAAGAAGTCACTTGTGGATGAGGTGTACTGACTCCAATAGTAACCACACAGTAGGACAGAAATACAAGAAGAAATAGGAGGATCTTGTCAGCAAAGTCTGGTAATTGTCATGAAGTTTTTAAAATCTATATATAGACTGGAAACATCAGACTGGCAAAAAGGTTAGCTGAGATAAGGCTTTCATTGAATGTTTTTCAGGACAGTTTCTTAGAATAGCACATTCGAGAGACAAGCAGAGAGCAGGCTATACAAGACCTGACTGTGCAGAAGTTAGAATTAATTCATAACCTCATTGTGAAGGCATTCCTAGGTGCAGCCAAGTATAACAGGCATAAATTTTACATTTAGTTCTAATATTTTAAACTTTAAACAACAGCATTTTGGAGAGCAAAGTGACAGACATTTAAGAATATACAGAATAGATTTGTTCCAACAAGGAAAGGCTGCAAGCACAGAATCATTTTCTATGGTCAACTAGAAATGTTAAAGATGGTATCAAACTTAAAGCAAAAGCAGAGTGGCAAGAACTATAAGGAAAACTTTTGGGTAAAAAAGAAAATAAGCAAGAAATATAAAAACAAATATTAAGAGTTTCTATACATATTTGAAAAAGAAAGAGGTGCTAAAGTGAACATATAGAAAATGATTCTGGACATAATGAAAAATAAGCTGGCAGATGAATTAAACAGGTATTTTGCATCTCTCTTCACAGTAGAGTATTCTAGTAACATTCTAGAAACAGCTGTAAATCAGGAAATGGAAGGGAGAGAGGAATTCAAGATCATAATTACTGTGAACAAGTACTGATCAAATTGTTGGAGCTACAGGCCTGATAAACCCCTGGATTCTGATGGATTATAGCCTAGGTCTCAAAAAAAGTACTTAGTAAGATAGTTGATATATTGGGTATAATTTTCCAAAATTCTAGAAGTACATTACAAGTTCCATTAAATTGGAAATTACTGAACATAACTCCTTTAGTCAAATAAAAACTGAAAGCAAGAAATTGCAGGTTACAATGGTTTAACATTTGTCACAGGCAACTTGTTAGAAGCCATTATTAAACGCGTTATGACAGGCACTTAAAAACATTCAAGGTAATCAGGCAGAGTCAACATGATTTTGCGAAACGAAAATTATGTTTAACTAATTTGAAGTAGTTCTTTGAGGGAGTAACATACGCCAAGGATGAGAAAAGAAACTGGTGGATCTACTATATTTATTTCCAGAAGGCATTTGATTAGGCGCCATATCAAGAGTTATTGTGGCTAAAAGATTGGCTAGCCAACAGGAAACAGTTGGCATAAACAAGTCATTTTCTGGTGGGCAAGATGTAATGAGTACTGTGACATGGGGATCAGTGCTGGGGCCCCTACACTTTATAATTTTATATAAATTATAATTTACAATTTGCTGATAACACAAAGAAATATAGGGAAGTAAGTTGAAAGAGGACATCCAAAGCTACAAAGATGTACAAATAGGTTAAGTGGGTAAAGATGTGGCAAATGGAGTATAACAGAAGAAAATATGAAATTGTAAGGGATGGATAACATTGTGGATTAATTAGATCAACCCATGATCTCATTGAATGACACAGCAAGATTGAGGGGCTAAGTGGCCTACTCCTGCTTCTAATTTGCATATTTGTATAAATGATCACAAAATCATCAGAAACAAGAAGCAGGATCCTTCTTCCTCATGATATCAACCTCTGAACCAGTAACCCAGTAATTACTTTGGATGATACAGTGACAAAACATTTTGAAAGACTTCTTCCTGGCCTTATAGATTTTAGCTAAGAGTTGATAAATGAATACTATGGTCAGTGTTTTCCTGCCATTTCTACAGCAGGAAGAGAAATAATTGGGCTGGTTGACTCAAGGAAAATACCTGCCCCTTCCTGTTACCTCTGCAATAAAGTGCAGGGCAGAAATGTCCATTGTCATCTTCCCCACACTAAAACAGATTAAGGCCCTTAACTGGTCAATTTGCAATCATTTAAAGGCCTCAACATACCACCAGTCTGATTATCCATTTCCAGAAGGCGACAAAGGGGGCAGCTTTTCTGTCAGGCTTAGGGGTACTTCATAATCTGGTCAAATGAATGAATGGCGGGATAGGAATACGGGCACTGAAAGTCACCCCCTGTTCTGATGCCTGATCTCTCAACCCACCTCTCCCAAATCATGTCTGCCTTCCTGAAAAATCACTGATTTTTTTTTGCCAATCTTCAATGCTGCTGTACAGACTGCAGTCCAGGTCTTAGCTGCTGCTCCCGGTGGCTGCCAGTTTCGGGCTGGTCAGCAGTTTGAGAAGGAATGGGACATTTGTGCCAGAGCCTGCCTAACTGGTTTTCTCATGGGTAGGGGCAGGGGGTCTTGCTCTGAAAAACAACTGCACCTATACTTTAAAAAAAACGGCTGATGTATCTTAGCCTATGCTGCTTTTAATCTGGCTGCTAGAACGTATGCAAGAATGCTGCTAGTCTCTCTCTCCAGGCAGCCTCATTGAAGGACAACGGTGACACTCTTAAATTGGCATTCTGCTACAGAACATTAAGTTGCACACAGGAACAATTAGGATTTTCTTTTCACCAGAGAGATTTTCAGAGGCACAGAATCTGACTTTACAGAAATTTAGTTACAGATTCCCTCCCTCCACACCCATAATACGTGATTCTTACAGGTCAGTCAATCCCATTTACAAAAGTGTTTTCGCAAATACAAAGATATTATTAAACAACCTTTGTTTACACAAATTTATAGTGAAATAATAGTCAGCTATGAAATAATCAGTGTCATCACAAACACAGTACTAACAGATAAACTCATTCAAACATTTGGTATATTTTAGCCCACTTTCTGCTTTGGTCATTTAACATCTAAAATAGGAAAAACTGTGGATGCTGGAAATTTTAAATGCAAACAGAAGTTGCTGGAAATATCTAGCAGGTCAGGGAACGTGTGGAAGGAGATCTTACCTGATAACTATTTCCAGCACTTTCCATTTTAATTAACATTTACTAACTGGCAAAAATGTAAAATTATTTTTCTCTGTTCAATTCATATAAATGACAATAACACAAGCATTATACTAGCCAGTGTTCATGTAATATTTAACTATCTCTCAGCTTGTTTAGGTGTTGTAAAAGATCTCTATGAAAATTAACAAGCTCTGACAAATATTCAGAATATTCAAAAAGTACCACAAAAACTAATTTCATTTGTTGTTTGTGGAACCTTACATTGAAATTCATATCTACACAACAGAAGTGATCACTTTTCAAGAATAATTCATTAACTGCAAGGTGTTTCAAAGCATTCTGAAAATGTGAGCAGCATTGCTAATGCAGGTTCCTTTTATCTAAACAATAAACTCTTCAAACAGACACTAAAGAATGAAGTACTACCTACTGCAGCTTTGTATAACTGATTGATTATAGTTTCCGATTTCAAAACCTCGATTCAGTTGCATTTCCTTCTTAGTAAGGGTCAGTTTTGCAGAGACTAGATGTCTGTTCAAGAAGGTGGAATAAAAATTGACACTAGCAGGAAACTCATCTAATCCAGTAATTCAGGCTTCCAAACAACAGCAGCTTTTGAGAAATATCTGCAAGATCATTCCATAGTCTCAGATAATACTGGGCAGTGTTGATTTGGAAAATACAAGTTTTTTTAAAAATCAGTGTCCTCTTGCACTCCAAACCTCCATCTTGTCGTCTTACAAATCCAAGAATGTCAAAACAAAATATGTGCTTCTGAACATAAAATTAGATTCGGCAAAATTAAAAGGGTAATAGAAGACTGATTATGGATGTATTGAGTAAACAGGTAATATCAGCTGAGGGATACTGAATGTTGCGTGTTAGCAACTACTGCAGCTGTTGCTTTTTGATAGAGTCACAGAAAAACCTGAGTTTTCGAGGAAGTAGTTTCACATCCACAGAGACGGCTTCATAGTCTTCGTTATCTATACTGAAGAAACCTTGCGTTCCCTAAGAAGAAAAAGCGAAAATACTTCAGTCATTCAGAATGGATCCAACTCTCTTGTAAAAGAAAGGAGCAGGATATGCTTTAATCAATACACCTCAAGATACAATCTCATCCGTATATTTCAGCCATCCAGCAGTGGTCAATGCCAGACATTTTGAAGTTTTTCTTTATGGAGATGATTCAAGAGATTATTATCTTCTGATGTCTGATTGGCAGTTGAGCTATTATGAAAAGGAAAGACTTCAGTAAACTAAAATTTGAGAGAAATAATGGCAGTTAGGTTTCAACCTGTGAGAGGTCAATGGAATGTGAAAGATCATGAGAATATGAGGCTGAGATGTTGTTAGGCAATGTATTTCTATCCCCATTAAGCATTATATTTCTACCACCCCATCCATTTCCACATATCCTTAAAACTGTTATTAGTGAGGAGTAAGGCTTAATGCTATTGGGAGCTCAGGTTAATACTCACTACATTCTTGAAGTGAGATAAAGACGTGAACACACAGAACACACCTTATACCTTTTTGTTTGTTAAAACGTATGGGTCGAAAAGTGAGACCTTACCTGGGGTAGCTGTAGTTTACAGAAACTGGCTTGGAGAACTTGGCTGCCTTCAGGACACATCAGTGGATCTGTTAACTTCTGAGTCCTGTTAATGGTCGAGCAAGAAATGTGTGCAATCAGCCAAAACACCAACTGACAGACAGCTACACGATTTCTCACCTTATAACTTGTATGGAACAAAATGGAATAGTTTCTGATTCATTGTAAAGTCATTGCCAAAGGTCACAAGATTTACAAGGTAAACTATATGTGACTGAATACTGTGATTTTACAAAAGGAGATGGAAAAATGTTTATTTTCTAATTTTCCTTACTATTTTGGAACCATGCTTGATTTTACTTGCCTCTTTCTAACCAATGCGTTGCTGAAAAAGCGCAGCAGGTCAGGCAGCATCCAAGGAACAGGAGATTCGACGTTTCGGGCTTATGCCGCCTGGATGCTGCCTGACCAGTTGTGCTTTTTCAGCAACACATTTTCAGCTCTGATCTCCAGCATCTGCAGACCTCACTTTCTCCTCTCTCTAACCAATGACAGACCACCTTTCTAGGTGTTCCTGACAAATCTATAGGTCCACTTTACATAATTTATTGCTTTCAACAAAATTATGGATTAAGAAAGTTCACATTCACATATGGCAAAATAATGCGCAACTTCTTTAAATTTTAAACTCTTGACACATTGTTTTAAGTATGGTAAAGGATGATGCGAATTCAGATGCAAACTGAACCCTATTTTATATTTCTATCAATATCTCGGATTTCCATTGCACTCTGTTTCGTTCTGTCCTGGCTGTTTGTTTAAATTATTTAATTATGTCCAGATGATGGGTTCTATTTAATTAAACAGGAACCACTGCTTAAATGGAAAACATGTAAGTAGTTGCTCCTTTCTACTTTTCATCTAATGCTACATTTATTCTTTCATGTAGTGGAGTGAACGAGTTGATAACATTGTTCAGGATAAGGTGAGAAATGGAGGATGATTTACTTACATTGTTAGCTCTCAAGTATCTCAGCTCCTATGCCCCTGTGTTATGGGAAAATGCCCACCAAATACTGATGTGAAATTCTCAAAAAATTGATGTAGTAGTGATTTGCCACTGGTACATATTACCACACATTCTCTACACTGAGTTTTGCAAAAGAATCGGAAGCCAGGTTATTGCTTAATATTTATACATGGAATTTCAGGACTGAGTTCAGCCCCATATCCATCAGTGCAGAAAAAAAATCACAAGGCTCTGTAATTAGAACTGGGAAGGGGCAAGTACTTTTTAAAATAATGAATATCATTTATTGAAAAGCTTTAATTATTACTGTTTGTTTTATCGTAAACTTGGAGTTGCTATCAACAATGGCAAGGGAATGTTTCTAATACAAGATCTTCCAAAGTCTGAGCTCTGCATCAGCAAGTTATTTAATAAGTAAACGGGGGTCAATGATACTTACGCCGTAGCTACAAACTGCCGCTTGCTAATAGTATCTGGTTCTATACAAATGTTCATGGCATCTTCAGTACGCTGTAGAAAAGCAAAGAAACGTTTAGCAGGATCTCCCTTGCCCTAATGAATTGCTTATTCAAAGTTTGTCTGAATATCTTTGTCAATTAAATATATGGTAAGGCTAAGATGAATGTTACTGGAACACAAAGCTAGGAAATGAGACTGGTAGTACTACAGCTAGTAGAGAGCTGAGATCACAGCCTATGCATGATTGCTTCCATTCCCATTTCACATGAAATATGTCTGGATCCACAGGAAGCAAAAGTAAAACAGATGAAAATTGCCTATTCCATATGATTAGGTAGCAGCATCATTTGAGGGTAAAATTCAATGGACCAACAACTCTTTACTATGCAATTGAAGTTTCAGTGGGGTAGCATTTCAGGAGTGGTGACCATAAGACCATAAGTTACTCATAGATAAAGATAACAGCAGTCCTTGGGTAAAGGTGTTAAATTAGGGGAAAGCGAACCTACAACAATATTACACAGGAACTGCAGAGTGTTGATTGGAAGTGGCTGTTTGAGGGTAAATCCACATTGGACATGTGGGAGTATTTCAAATGGCAGTTAAGAGTTCAGGAATGACATGTTCCTATGAGAATAAGGAATAAGTCTGGCAAGTTACATGAACCTTGGATGACCAGGGATGTTATGACCTTGGTCACAAAGGAAAAGGAAGCAATGTAAGACCTAGAAGAATGGGAACTGACAAAGTCCTCGAAGTATATAAGGAAAGTAGAAATAACTTAAGCAAGGAATTAGAAGGGCTAAAGGGGATCATGAAAAGTCATTAGCAAACAGAGTTAAGGAGGATCCCAACGCTTTTTATACACATATAAAAAGCAAGAGGGTAACCAGGGAAAGCGTTGGCCCACACAAGGACAAAGGAGGGAATGCATGTATATAGCCAGAAGAGGTAAGTGAAGTCTTAAGCAAATATGCTGTATCAATATTCATCAAAGAGAAGGAATTGGTGGAGGATAATCTCAGGGAAATGAGTGTCGAATTTCTAAGCCAAGCTGTTATTAAAAAGAAAGAAATGCTGTGCGTCTTAAGAAGTATTAAAATAAATAAGTTCCCAGGTCTTGAATATTGAGGGAGGCAAGAGAACAAATTACTGGACATTGACAGACATCTTTGTATCCTCTATGGCCGCAGGTGAGGTCCCAAAGGACTGAGAATAGCTAATGTTGTCCCATTGTTTAAAAAGGGTAACAGGAATAATTCAAGAAATGACAGGCCTGTGAGCCTTATGTATGTGATAGGAAAATTTTTGGAAGAGATCCTCAAGGACAAGATTAAAAGTATTTAGAAGCAAGTGGTCTGATTAGCGATGAACAGCATGGTTTTGTGTGGGGCAGGTCATGCCTCACTAACTTAAATGATTTTTTTGAGAAGTAACAAAGATGGTTGATAAAGGAAAAGCAGTTGATGTTGTCTACATCAATTTCAGTGAAGTCTTTGACAAGGTCCTTCATAGTAGACTGGTACAAAAGATGAAGTCACATGGTATTGGGGTGAGTTGGCAAGATGAAATCAGAACTGGCTTAGATATAGGAGACACAGGTAGCGGTGGAAGGCTGCTTTTCGGAATGGAGGGCTGCAACTAGGATGTTCCACAGGAATCAGTGCTGGGACCTCTGCTGTTGGTGATCTCCATAAATGATTTGGAGGAAAACATAGCTGGTCTAATTATTAAGTTTGCAGATGAAACAAAGATTTCGTGGGCCAAAAAATGGCAGGTCAAGTTTAATCCAGACAAATCTGAAGTAATGCATTTTGGAATGTCAAGTAGAGATGGAAATTATACAGTGAATGACAGAACCCTTAGGAGTATTGATATGCAGAGAGATCTGGAAGTGCAGGTCCTCAGATCACTGAAGGTGGCAGCGCAGTTGGAAATGGTAATAAAAAAGGCCTATGACATGCTTGCCTGTATTGGAAGGGCTGAAAATGTGTTGCTGGAAAAGCGCAGCAGGTCAGGCAGCATCCAAGGAGCAGGAGAATCGACGGTTCGGGCATGAGCCCTTCTTCAGGAATCACTGAATTCCGGATATATTGGAAGGGGTATGGAGTATAAGGATAGGCTGATTATAAATTATGCTGTAGCTTTATAGAACTTTAGTCATGCCACACTTGGAATATTGCATACAGTTCACCACACTACCAGAAGGATATGGATATTTTGGAGAGGATACAGAAAAACTTTACCAGGATGTTGCCTGATATGGGGGATTTTACACTGGATAGGTTTGATAGACTGGGTTTGTTTTCACTGGAACACAGGAGGTTTGAGGGGTGACCTGATAGAAGTTTAAAAGATGTGAATGGCATGGATAGAGTGGAAAGAATGAGTTTTTTTTTCCCCATAAGACAGGACCAGAAATTAGGCCATTTGGCCCATTGAGTCTGCTCTGCCATTCAATCATGGCTGATAGATTTTTCAACCCCATTTTACTACTTTCTCTCTGAAACTTTTGATCCCATGGCAATCTGTTCTAAATAAACTCAATGACCTGGCCTCCACAGCCTTCCGTGGCAATGAATTCCACAGATTCACTACTCTCTGACCAAAGAAGTTTCTCCTTATCTCCATTCTAAAAGATCTTCCCTTTGCTCTAAGGCTGTGCCTTCGGTCCTAGTCTTTCCTGCCAATGGAAACATTTTCCTAATGGTCGTGCAGCATTCTGAAAGTTTTAATCAGATGCCCCCTCTCTTCCTTCCACACTCCACTGAGTATAGTCCCAAGAGTCCTCAAATGTTCCTCATATTAAGCCTTTCATTCCTAGGACCATTCTCATGAACCTCTTCTGGACCTGCTCCAGGGCCAATTCATCATTCCTGAAGTATTAGGCCCAAACTTGTCCACAGTACAGTAAATGTGGTCTGACAGAGCCTTACAAGGCCTCAGAAGTACATCCCTGCTTTTGTATTCTAGTCCTCTTGAAATGAATGACAACATTGTATTTGCCTTCCCTAAATACTGACTCAACCTGTAAGTTTACCATAAGAGAAACCTAGACTAGGACTCCCAAGTACCTTTGCACTTCAGACTTCTGAATTTTCTCCCCATTTAGAAAATAGTCCATGTCTCTATTCTTCCTACCAAAGTACATGACCTCACACTTTCCCATATTGTATTTTATCTGCCACTTCTTTGCTCACTCTCCTAACCTGTCCAAATCCTTCTGCAGTCTCTCTGCCTCCTCAATACTATCTGCACCTCCACCAACTTTGTGTCATCTGCAAACTTACCAGAATACTCCCAGTTCCTTCATCCAGATCATTAATGTATAAAGTGAAAAGTTGTGGTCCCAACACCGACCCTTATGGAACACCGCTAGTCACTGGCTTCCATCCTGAGAAGGACCCTTTTATCCCCACTCTCTATCTTCTGCCAGGCAGCCAACCTTCTATCCATGCTAGTACTTGGCCTCTAACATCATGGGCCCTTATCTTACTCAGCAGTCTCCTGTGCGGCACCTTATCAAAGGCCTTCTGGAAGTCCAGATAGATTGGCTATCTTTGGTCTAACCTACTCATTACCTCCTCAAGAATTCTAACAGATTTGTCAAGCATGACCAGGGTGGAGGGGTTAATTATTAGGGGACACAGGTTCAATGCAGGAGGAGGAGGGGTGGGGTTTAAAAGAGATGTGCAGGGCATGTTTCTCTCACAAAGGATAGTGAGTGCCTGGAACATGCTGCAAGAGGTGGTGATGGAAGCAGAGTGTCATCTTAGGATTTCCCAACTTTATAAGAACACCTTGCTGCAACCAATATCCTAGATAAGTCAAATCATGAGCAAGTAACTTCGTACACACCATTAATTTGTATAACAGTTTTCTCCCCACAAGCTTATAATCTCTACGATTACACAGCCAAGTTTCCAAATATGAAAATAATCTCTTTGATAAATTACAGTAAAATAGGACTAAATCAATTCTGCCATCATAGTCAGTTCCTGGCAGGAGGTACTGACAATAACTACTTGCATCAGTAAGAGATGTCCCAGCTGGTACAATGTCTTATGAGGTTTGTTGGGTAGATTTGCTGCAACAAATCATCTTTCTGATACTCGCCTACGTGCCTTACCAGCACTATGTAAGGAAGGATGAATTACTAATAAATCTCTAGCAGAAGAGACACATACGTGAGTAAGGGTAGTTTATTAATAGTTTCATTAGCCTAAGACTAGTTAAATACATTAATGCTATACAACTAGGTTTATGCTACATGGCATTAGACCATAGAACTGACAAACAATCAGTAACAAACTTGAACAACTACTTAGAATAGACTAGTTCCTCCCAAGCATATATAAGTAGGTGGAGTTGTTCCAAATCTTGAATGTTAACTCTTTTAGGTCAATTGCCTCATAACAACACTCTCACCTTAAGGTCTGTCTGCTTGTTGAGTGTGCTGATGGTTACTTCCACTGCTGTTTTCTGTACTTCCTCCCAGTGCTTTGGCTCCATTGGCATCAGCATCACTGTAGTCAGTTTAGGAATTTCAATGAAAACCCTGAGCACCATTTTTCAAAGACAAATTACTTACAGGCAGAATTATTTCATTCTCTTCCATTTTGTCTGAGTTGACATTTTCTGAACCCAGGGAATATGTTACACTCCCGTCCTGCATGGCATAGCATAGCACAGATGAGAAGGAAAAAGGAAGATGATGGAGTAATAAAGTCAGACAGCATGAATTCAGTTTCGTGACCTTTCCATGTTGCTGATCATTAGTGTCCATCACTGAGTTTCCACAACATAAACACTGATTTTTATTTCCTAATTTGGGAGATATAGAATTGGACAGCATAGGCACGGGCATTTCGGCCCGTATCTTAATGGAAAAGTAGGATCTAAATTGGAGCTTGCACAGGCAGGTGGGATTAGTTTAGTTTGGGATTATGTTCAGCATGGACTGATTGGACCATGCTGTATGACTCTTGCACTCTGCTGCTGCCAATGCAGTAGAGTCCTCAGAGGGTCAGATTTACATGGCAAAAAACTTTTACATTCATGTTACGGATCTGAAGTTATGGGTGGTGAGGGTTGAAGCTTCCAGTTTTCTTTTCATCACTTGGCTGACCAGGAACCACACCGGCTCTTAAAGTATGTCTTTGGCTTGTATTGAAAGAATTTATTGATTGTTACTTAACCACTGCCTCTGTTATGAACACATGCTCCTCGATCATCAAGTCCAAGGGTAGGAATCAAACCTGGAGTTTCTGGCTCAGAGGCAGAGCCATGTGTCATGAGATCTCCTTGTTAACACAGGCTATACCCTGGAGTATTTGAGTCTTGAAACTAAGTCAAATAGTTCAGGGTGTTTACATATTGAATAGCAAATACTCAGAATGAGCTCCAGACTGACATTTAATTCAGTGAGTTATGTACAGGCTGTCAAGCAGTAGTCAGGATGTGAGGCAGAAAATAAAATCAGAAGATAGAAAAGGCTTATAAGAAAAACACTGACAATGATTGTGGGAACTTCAATATGCAGATGGACCAGGAAAATCAGGTTGGTAGCACATCACAAGAAAATAAATTCATGGAATGTCTACAAGATGTTTTTTGTTGGAACAGCTTGGGCTGGAGCCCATTAGGGAATAGGCAATTCTGGATTTGGTGATTTGTAATGAGGAAGACTTGATTAGGGAGTTGAGGTGAAGGATCACTAGAGGGCAGCGACCATAATACGACAGAATTCACCCTGTAGTTTGAGAGGGAGAAGCTGGAATCAGATTAACGAAAATACAGCTGAAGAAAGAACTAGATTACCTCAGGCTCATCCGAGAGAACGAGATCTTTCTGGACAGGACCTTCAGCGAGGTTATTACATCGAACATACCAGAAGAGAGTGGAAGGGAGAAGACGATGAGGAAGGCAGAGGTGAAACAAGTGCAAGAAACCCCGGGAGAAGTACCTGTCAGGAACAGGTTGAATCTCTTGGAAACCGTAGAGACAGATATCACTGCCAGTCCGCGAGGCGGTCAGGTCTGCCAATCAGAAATTGGCGTGGAGGCAGAGCCGAGGAGTCAGACATCACACAGAGCCGTGGGAATAGGGGAGAGGGGTTTCCATAGTGAGAGGGACTTAAAGGGGTTTTTGCAGCAACAGGTGGGATTTGAGGATGGTGTGTTGCCTTCCTGGTGCCAGGATTAAGGACATCGCAGACAGAGTGCAGGAAATCCTCAAGGGCGAAGATGAAGAGCCAGATGTGATGGTGCATGCCAGCACAAATGACCTTGGGGAGAAGAGGAGGAACAGACTACAGCAGGACTTCAGAGAACTTGTAAGAAGTCTGAAAAGCAGGACATCCAGGCTGGTTACCTCCGGTTTGTTTCCAGTTCCTCGGGCTGGAGAGGACAGTAACAGGGAGATAATGGACCTGAATGTGTGGTTGGGGAACTGGTGCAGGAAGCAAGGATTTAAATTCTTGGATCACTGGGGTATGTTTAGCGATAAGAATAAATTACACAAGAGGGACGGGTTGCACCTTCATAGGTGGGGGACCAGCATTCTGGCAGATAGGTTTGCCACTGCAACACAGCTGCGTTTAAATTAAATAGCTGTGGGGGGGAGAGGAAGGAGGAACTGGAAGTTTAAGAAGGAAGTTAAAGGGAAAGTTAGAACAAGAGAAGTCAAGAAAGACAACGGAATCAATGGAACAGAAAACTCAAAAAAGGATCATGCTGTAAGGTCAAGTGAAATAGGGATTGATAGGAAAGTGAGGGGAGTAACAAATTAAAAATATGAATGTACGAAGCATTAGAAATAAGGTGGATGAACTGAGGCTCATTTGGAAATTGGCAGTTACATTGTTGTGGGGATAACTGAGTCGTGGCTTCAAGTGGATAGGGCCTGGGAAATGAATATTCAAGGTTATACATGCTATCGTAAGGATAGACTGACTGGCAGAGGGGATGGGGTGGCCCTGTTGGTAAGGAATGATATTCAGTCCCTTGTGCGGGGGGTACCTAGAATCAGAGGATGTGGAGTCCGTATGGATAAAGCTGAGAAATTCTAAGGGTAAAAAGACCCTAATGGGAGTAATCTACAGGTCCCCAAACAGTAGCCTGGATGTAATGTGTAAGTGGAATAAGGAGCTGAAATTGGCCTGTCGCAAAGATATTACTACAGTTGTTATGGGGGATTTCAACATGCAGGTAGACTGGGAGAATCAGGATGGTACTGGACCCCAAGAAAGGGAGTTTGTGGAGTGCCTCCGAGGTGGCTTAGAACAGCTTGTGCTGGAACCTACCAGGAGAAGGCAATTCTGGATCTGGTGTTGTGCAACGAACCGGATTTGATCAGGGACCACGAAGTAAAGGAGCCATTAGGAGGTAGTGACCACAATACAATAAGCTTTAATCTGCAGTTTGAAAGGGAGCGGGTAGAATCGGAAGTGACAATATTTCAGTTGAATAAGGGAACTATGGAGCTATAAGGGAGGAGCTGGCCAAAGTTCCATGGTACAATACCCTAGCAGGGATGACAGTGGAACAACAATGGCAGATATTTCTGGGTATAATGCAGAAGATGCAGGATCAGTTCATTCCCAAAAGGAAGAAAGATCCTAAGGGGAGGCAGGGGTGGCCGTGGCTGATGAGGGAAGTTAAGGACCATATAAAGACAAAAGGGCAAAAGTAAACATAGCAAAGATGAGTGGGAAATTGGAGGACTGGGAAGCTTTTGAAGAGCAACAGAGGATAACTAAAAAGGAAATACGCAAAGAAAAAATAAGGTACGAAGGTAAACTGGCCAAAAATATAAAGGAGGATAGTGAAGGCTTTTTTAGCTATGTGAAAAGAAAAAAAATGGTTAAGACTAAAATTGAGCCCTTGAAGACAGAAACAGGTGAATTTATTACGGAGAACAAAGAAATGGCCGAAGAGTTGAATTAGTACTTTAGATCTCTCTTCACTAGGGAAGACAAGAGCAATCTCCCAGATGTGGTAGTGGCTGAAGGACCTGAACTGAAGGGAATTTATATTAGGCAGAAGTTACTGTTAGGTCTGAAGGCTGATAAGTCCCCGGGGCCTGATGGTCTACATCCCAGGGTACTGAAGGAGGTGGCTCGAGAAAACGTGAATGCATTGGTAATCATTTTCCAATATTCTATAGATTCAGGATCAGTTCCTGCAGATTGGAGGGTGGCTAATGTTGTCCCACTTTTTAAGAAAGGAGAGGGAGAGAAAACAGAGAATTATAGACCAGTTAGTCTGACCTCAGTGGTGGGAGAAATGCTGGAGTCAATTATAAAGGATGAAATTACAACACATCTGGATAGCAGAAACAGGATAGGTCAAAGTCAGCATGGATTTATGAAGGGGAAATCATGCTTGACTAATCTTCTGGAATTTTTTGAGGGTGTAATTCTGGAGATGAACAAAGGAGATCCAGTGGATGTAATATACCCAGACTTTCAGAAAGCCTTTGATAAAGTCCCACATAGGAGGTTAATGAGCAAAATTAGGGCACGTGGTATTAGGGGCAAAATACTGACATGGATTGAAAAATGGTTGGCTGACAGGAAACGAAGAGTAGTGATAAACGGCTCCCTTTCGGAATGGCAGGCGGTGACCAGTGGTGTGCCACAGGGATCAGTGCTGGGACTGCAGCTTTTCACAATGTACATTAATGATATAGGTGAAGGTATTAAAAGTAATATTAGCAAATTTGCTGATGACACAAAGCTGGGTGGCAGGGTGAAATGTGAGGAGGATGTTAGGAGAATACAGGGTGACCTGGACAGGCTAAGTGAGTGGACAGATGCATGGCAGATGCAGTTTAATGTGGATAAATGTGTGGTTATCCACTTTGGTGGCAAGAACAGGAAGGCAGATTACTACCTAAATGGAGTCAAGTTAGGTAAAGGGGCAGTACAACGAGATCTAGGTGTTCTTGTACATCAGTCAATGAAAGCAAGCATTCAGGTACAGCAGGTAGTGAAGAAAGCTAATAGCATGCTGGCCTTCATAACAAGAGGAATTGAGTATAGAAGCAAAGAGGTCCTTCTGCAGCTGTACAGGGCCCTGGTGAGACTGCATCTGGAATATTGTGCGCAGTTTTGGTCTCCAAATTTGAGGAAAGACATTCTGGCTATTGAGGGAGTGCAGCGTAGGTTCACGAGGTCAATTCCCGGAATGGCGGGACTATCATACGCTGAAAGATTGGAGCGACTGGGCTTGTATACGCTTGAGTTTAGAAGGTTGAGAGGGGATCTGATTGAGACATATAAGATTATTAAAGGATTGGACACCCTGGAGGCAGGAAGCATGTTTCTGCTGATGGGTGAGTCCCGAACCAGAGGACACAGTTTAAAAATAAGGGGTAGGCCGCTTAGAACAGAGTTGAGGAGAAACTTCTTCACCCAGAGAGTGGTAGGTGTATGGAATGCTCTGCCCCAGAAGGCTGTGGAGGCCAAGTCTCTGGATACTTTCAAGAAAGAGTTGGATAGAGCTCTTCAGGATAATGGAATCAGGGGTTATTGGGATAAGGCAGGAACAGGATACTGATTGAGGATGATCAACCATGATCATAATGAATGGTGGTGCTGGCTCGAAGGGCAGAATGGCCTACTCCTGCCCCTATTGTCTATTGTCTAAAGGCAAGTACAAAGACACAGGGAGGAGCTATCCACAGTGGATAGGAAGGGGAGCCTAGCAGGGAGGACAGAGGAACAGCAATGGTAGGAGTTTCTGGAGGCAATTCAGGAGACACAACAGAAATATCAAAGGCTTTCTGGAAATCCAAATGGTTCAGATCCATTGATTCGCCTTTATCTAACTTGTTCATTAACTCCTCAAAGAATATATTTGTCAGGCATGACCTCGCCTTGATAAAGCCATGCTGACTCACCTCTATTTTACCAGGGATTTCCAAGTAGTCCACAATTTCATCCTTAATAATGGACTCTAAAATCTTATATTACACATTGTGACCAGCCAAGCAACGTATGGTGACAGTATAGCTACAGATTATGCATTCTCATTTCTCGTGCTAGAGGGTGTAAATCAAAATGAGAGGCAAAAAAAAAAATTGAGAAATGTGCTTCTCCTCAATGCATGGAATCACAATATTTACAGTTCCACTTGAAAACATACAATTTATTGCAAATTCATTCCTATGTGACTATGTCTATATGGTAAGTTGACAATTTCTTATTATAATCTTCTGATGAACAATTAAGATTTGGAACATTTGAGCATCTCACCCTCTTTAGGAGTGGCCCAGTATGATTCCAGTCTCCTTAATATGCGTTGCCATAGACTGGGCCTCGGTAATTTCTCTTCTGATGGCTCTGGTGGTCTCTCTGTGGGGCCGAGGTATGCAATGGAGGTCTGACGAGTCTGTGGCCATTCCTAAACAATGAACAGAGAAATATGGCTCAATTTAGAAGCCATTTTCACACTGTTGTCTCAAGAAACTTGATCCAAATTTTCAAATACAATTACATGAAAACAACAACTTGAATTTATACAGCAGTTTTAAGATAGTAAATTTCCCAAAGTGCTTCAGAGCAGCGTTTGCTCAGATAGAAATTGACAATGAGTCAAAGTTAGAGACAACAGGACTGGTGACCAAATGCTTGGGCAACAAGGCAATTTTAAAACAGCATCATAGAAGAAGATGAAAAGGAAAAAGACTCAGACGTGGAATTCCTGAGCTTATGTTTGAGACAGCTGAAGGCATGAACACCATCAGCAGAGCAAACTAAGTGGGAAACATGCAAAACTTTAAGAGATGGAAGAACACAGAGTACCAAGAGGAGGCTTCAGTCAAAACAATCAACAAGGGTCAGAGGGGAAATTGTATGCAAGTGCTGCAATTTTATTTTATATTTCTAAACTTCCTTCATACAATTTAGATTAGATTAGATTAATTACAGTGTGGAAACAGGCCCTTCGGCCCTACAAGTCCACACCTGACCCGCCGAAGCGCAACCCACCCATACATTTACCCCTTACCTAACACTACGGGCAATTTAGCATTCACCTGACCCGCACATCTTTGGACTGTGGGAGGAAACCGGACTACCCGGAGGAAACCCACGCAGACACGGGGAGAATGTGGAAACACAGTCTGTCGCCTGAGTCGGGAATTGAACCCGGGTCTCAGGCACTGTGAGGCAGCAGTGCTAACCACTGTGCCACCGTGCCGCCCACAAATTAGATTTATTTTTCTGTACTGGTGTGGTTTTTAGTTGTTCTGTTTTTGATCAATCAAATTCAGGCAAGGTAAGCCAAAACTAATGTACATCTATCTGTCTCACCCAGGGTTAAAACACCACTCATTTCAGTCAATGCAGCATCAACAATCAAGAGAATAAAGGTTGAACCAGTTCACAGAGTCATAGAATCCCTACAGTTTGGAAACAGGCCATTCAACCCATCAAGTCCACAACAACTCTCTGAAGAGCATCCCACCCAGACCCACCCCCTACCCAATCCGTGCATTTCCCATGGCCAGTAAGTTTACAGATGACACCAAAATTGGAGGTGTAGTGGACAGTGAAGAAGATTACCTCAGAGTACAACTGGATCTTGATCAGATGAGCCATTGGGGTGAAGAGTGGCAGATGGAGTTTAATTTAGATAAATGAGAGGTGCTGCACCTTAGAAAGGCAAATCAGTGCATGACTTATACACTTAATGCTAAGGTCCTGGGGAGTGTTGCTGAACAAAGAAACTTTGGAGTGCAGGTTCATAGTTCTTTGAAAGGAGTCACAGGTAGATACGATAGTGAAGAATTCATTTGGTATGCTTGCCTTTATTGGTCAGAGCATTGAATATAGGATTTGGAGGTCATGTTGCGGCTGTACAGGAGATTGGTTAGGCCGTTTTTGAAATATTGTGTGCAATTCTGATCTCCCTCCTACCAGAAGGATGTTGTGAAACTTGAAAGGGTTCAGAAAAGCTTTACAAAGATGTTGCCAGGGTTGGAGGGTTTGACCTGTAGGAAGAGGCTGAATAGGTTGGGGCAATGTTTCCTGACGCATCTAAGGTTGAGTGGTGACCTTATAGAGGTTTATAAAATCATGAGGGGCATGAATAGGGTAAGTATTCATGGTCTTTTCCCTGGAGTGAGGTAGTCTGGAACTAGAGGGCATAGTTTAGAGTGAGAGGGAAAAAATTCAAAAGGGACCTAAGGAGCAACTTTTTCATGCAGAGGGTGGTACATGTATGAAATGAGCTGCCAGAGGAAGTGGTGGAGGCTGGTACAATTATAACATTTAAGAGGCATCTAGATGACTATATGAATAGGAAGGGTTTCGAGGAATATGGGCCAAGTGCGTACAAATGGAACTAGATTAGGTTAAGATATGTGGTGAGCATGGATGAGTTGGACCGAAGGGTCTGTTTACATAGAGTCATAGAGAAGCACAGCATGGAAACAGACCCTTCCGTCCAACCCGTCCATGCCGACCAGATATCCCAACCCAATCTAGTCCAACCTGCCAGAACCCAGCCCATATCCCTCCAAACCCTTCCTATTCATATACCCATCCAAATGCCTCTGAAATGTTGCAATTGTACTAGCCTCCACCATATCCTGTGGCAGCTCATTCCATACACGTACCACCCTCTGCGTGAAAAAGTTGCCCCTTCAGTCTCTTTTATATCTTTCCCCTCTCACCCTAAACCTATGCCCTCTAGTTCTGGACACCCTAACCCCAGGGAAAAGACTTTGCCTATTTATCCTATCCATGCCCTTCATAATTTTGTAAACCTCTATAAGGTCATCCCTCAGCCTCCGATGCTCCAGGGAAAACAGCCCTAGTCTGCTCAGCCTCTCCCTGTAGCTCAGATCCTCCAATCCTGGCAACATCCTTGTAAATCTTTTCTGAACCCTTTCAGGTTTCACAACATCTTTCCGATAGGAAGGAGACTAGAATTGCACATAATATTCCAACTGCGGCCTAACCAATGTCCTGTACAGCCACAACATGACCTCCCAACTCCTGTACTCAATACTCTGACCAATAAAGGAAAGCATACCAAACGCCTTCTTCACTATCCTATCTACCTGAACCTCCACTTTCAAGGAGCTATGAACCTGCACTCCAAGGTCTCTTTGTTCAGCAACACTCCCTAGGACCTTACCATTAAGTGTATAAGTCCTTCTAAGATTTGCTTTCCCAAAATGCAACACCTCACATTAATCTAAATTAAACTCCATCTGACACTTCTCAGCCCAATGGCCCATCTGGTCCAGATCCTGTTGTAATCTGAGGTAACTCTCTTCGCTGTCCACTACACCTCCAATTTTGGTGTCATCTGCAAACTTACTAACTGTACCTCTTATGCTCGCATCCAAATCATTTATGTAAATGACAAAAAGTAGAGGGCCCAACACCGATCCTTGTGGCACTCCACTGGTCAGAGGCCTCCAGTCTGAAAAATAATTCTCCACCACCACCCTCAGACTTCTACCTTTGAGCCAGTTCTGTATCCAAATGGCTAGTTCTCCCTGTATTCCATGAGATCTAACCTTGCTAATCAGTCTCCCATGGGGAACCTTGTTGAACGCCTTACTGAAGTCCATATAGATCACATCTACTGCTCTGCTCTCAATCTTCTTTGTTACTTCATCAAAAAGCTCAAGTTTGTGTGATTTCCCACATACAAAGCCATGCTGACTATCCCGAATCAGTCCTTGCATTTCCAAATACATGTACATCCTGTCCCTCAGGATTCCCTCCAACAACTTGCTTACCACCGAGGTCAGGCTCACCGGTCTATAGTTCCCTTACCACCTTTCTTAAACAGTGGCACCACGTTTGCCAATCTCCAATCTTCCGGCACCTCACCTGTGACTATCGATGTTACAAATATCTCAGCAAGAGGCCCAGCAATCACTTCTCTAGCTTCCCACAGAGTTCTCTGGTACACTTGACCAGGTCCTGGGGATTTATTCACCTTTAACCGTTTCAAGACATCCAGCACTTCCTCCTTGTAATCTGGACATTTTGCAAGATGTCACCATCTATTTCCCTACAGTCTATATCTTCCATATCCTTTTCCACAGTAAATACTGATGCAAAATATTCATTTAGTATCTCCCACATTTTCTGTGGCTCCACACAAAGGCCACCTTGCTGATCTTTGAGGAGCCCTATTCTCTCCCTAGTTACCCTTTTGTCCTTAATGTATTTGTAAAAACCCTTTGGATTCTCCTTAATTCTATTTGCCAAAGCTATACCATGTCCCCGTTTTGCCCTCCTGATTTCCCTCTTAAGTATACTCCTACTTCCTTTATACTCTTCTAAGGATTCACTCGAACTATCCTGTCTATACCTGATATATGCTTCCTTCTTTTCCTTAACCAAACCCTCAATTTCTTTAGTCATCCAGCATTCCCTATACCTACCAGCCTTCCCTTTCATCCTGACAGGAATATACTTTCTGTGGATTCTTGTTATCTCATTTCTGAAGGCTTCCCATTTTCCAGCCGTCCCTTTACCTGCGAACATCTGCCTCCAATCAGCTTTTGAAAGTTCTTGTCTAATACCATCAAAATTGGCCTTTCTCCAATTTACAACTTCAACTTTTAGATCTGGTCTATCCTTTTCCATCACTATTTTAAAACTAATAGAATTATGGTCACTGGCCCCAAAGTGCTCCTCCACTGACACCTCAGTCACCTGCCCTGCCTTATTTCCCAAGAAATTTCTCAAGTTTTGCACCTTCTCTAGTAGGTACATCCACATACTGAATCAGAAAATTGTCTTGTACACACTTAAGAAATTCCTCTCCATCTAAACCTTTAACACTATGGCAGTCCCAGTCGATGTTTGGAAAGTTAAAATCCCCGACCATAACTACCCTATTATTCTTACAGATAGCGGAGATCGCCTTACAAGTTTGTTTCTCAATTTCCCTCTGACTATTGGGGGGTCTACAATACAATCCCAATAAGGTGATCATCCCTTTCTTATTTCTCAGTTCCTCCCAAATAACTTCCCTGGATGTATTTCCACGAATATCTGCCCTCAGCTCAGCTGTAATGCTATCCCTTATCAAAAATGCCACTCCCCCTCCTCTTTTGCCTCCCTTTCTATCCTGCTGTAGCATTTGTATCCTGGAACATTCAGCTGCCAGTCCTGCCCATCCGTGAGTCATGTTTCCGTAATTGCTATGATATCCCAGTACCATGTTCCTAACCATGCCCCGAGTTCATCTGCCTTCCCTGTTAGGCCCCTTGCATTGAAATAAATGCAGTTTAATTTATTAGTCCTACCTTGTCCCTGCCTGCCCTGACTGTTTGACTCACTTGTTCTCAGCCGTACCAGTCTCAGATCGATCTCTTTCCTCACTATCTCCCTGGGTCCCACACCCCCCCCACCCACCAACCACCACCCACCCCACCCCCCACCCACCCCCCCCACCCCTCCCACCCACCACCCACCCCACCCCAACCCCCACCCACCCCACCCACCCCCCCAACCCCTCCCACCCACCACCCACCCCACCCCAACCCCCACCCACCCCACCCACCCCCCAACCCCTCCCACCCACCCCCCCCACCCCTCCCACCCCCACCAAAACAGCATACCTGTTTGAAATGGGAATATCCACAAAAGACTCCTGCTCTAGCTGCCTACCTCTCTTACCCTTCCTGGAGTTAACCCATCTATGTGACTGTATCAGAAACTTCCCTCCCTTTCTATAACTGCCATCCATCACATACTGTTCAAACATAGCTGTTTCAAATTCCTCATCGCTTCTACCTGTCTCTCCAACCGATCCACTCGATCTGATAAGATTTGCATCCAACAGCATTTATGGCAGATATAATCCGCAGTAACCCTTAAACTCTCTTTAAACTCCCACATCTGACAAGAAGTACATATCACTGCAAAGGCCATTTTTGCTCCTTCACAATCTACAGATCCAGAAAATAATACCGTCTTATTCCTCTACAAAACACTGCACCAGGTTAAATTAATGACTATGGCTTATATTTTAAGTTTAATCAAGAGACTTATCTCCAAAAACATATAATCAAGAAAGAATCCACTGTACCCACTACTGCAGCCTTTCTCTTGGACAGACTTAAAACAACAATTAACTTATTTGATTCTGTGTTGTGAACTTCGCCCAAACAAGTTCCTCCAAGATTAGTTGTGAATTTCACTGTTTGTTAATTTTCCCAGATACACTCCAATGTCCAGCGATACATGAATTCAAAAACAGCAAAGGCAGTAAGTGTGCAGGTTCTCTCTCTCTCTCTCTCTCTCCTGCACTGTCTGCACCATGTGTTTCCTTTGTCTGCTCTTCTCCCTTCTAAACTGCTGTTGTTTTGACTTTATTTTTTCCAAAGTTCCAAAACAAAGCAACAGCAAATAAAACAGTGATTGCTGCTCCTGGAATTCGAGCAAATCATCGCCAACATCTAAAATACCTCAAAAAAAGGAGCAGCTCTTACAGCCAGAAATTTTTCCCGTCCTCCATCTTGGATTACCCATGCTGTAAATCTCTATGATTCTAATCTACCTGGGCTACACATCTCTGGACACTATGGGCAATTTAACGTGGCCAGTCTACCTAACCTCCACATCTTTGGACTGTGGGAGGAAACCATGCAGACACAGGGAGAACGTACAACTCCACAGAGACAGTTGCACAAGAGTGGAATCGAACGCAGGTCCCTGGCACTGTGAGGCAGCAATGCTGAGCCACCACGCCATTTAGTTCTTTTGATCTAGGCTGTAAGTTTGGAGACAAGGCTACTGACCAGTCTCTTGTAAAAGAAAGCAGTACTTCTGCGCAGTGTTGCTCAGTTTGTAAAATTTGAATGAGGTCTCTCAAGTTTGTTCCCTCCCAATAATATCAAAGTTCAAGCAATGGCAGAACTGAAACAAAATCTCTGCATTAAAAAGAAGCACTCACCTTCAATATACTAAATAGATGACATGCCTTGTCTTTGAGGGGACCAAGATACCAATACCTGTAGAATGATAAAATTGAAGCAGCACTGTCAACACATGAAATACTAGGCAGAACAACAGAAATGTGGCCTTCAAAAAGAGTGGAAGTATTAAAGAAAGCAAAGAAACGTATTATATGTCATCTCCAGAAAAGTTCGCTGCCAAATGTAAAATATTTTTGAAATGTAGTCACTGTTCTAATGCAGAAAATGAATGCTTTGTTTTGTGCTCGTAAATGTGAAAATGAATAATTTGTTTATTGGCCTAATTTAATTTTTGAAGCTTCGTCTGGAGTGGGGTGGGGTGGAGTGTTTTATATCAGTAACAGAATCAAGGGTTATAGGAATAAGACAAGGAGCATTTTCAAATCAGCCATGATTTCATTGAGAGATGGAGCAGGCTTGATGGGCTGAATGGCCTACGTATGTTCCTACATCTTATGGTCTAACTACATGCACAATTCCAAAGTAAGGCATCTCCTACTGAACAGACAAATTCACTGCTGTTTAGAACTCCTCCCCGCCAAGCAGTGGAGGCTACATTATGAAATCGAATCTAAGGTGAGTTTAGACAGACTTTTGATAGACAAGCAAAGTAAAAGTCAGGGAGGTGACAGGGGCATGGAGGAAACTGGAACTAAAGTCACCATTGGATCAGCCATGATCTTACTGAATGGCTCAGTGGGCTCAAGAGGCCCAATGGTTTACTCTTGCTCCTAAGTTTTGTTTTTTATTTTTCTTCTTCCATGAAATATAACATTGCTGAGCCAAGAAGTTAATTTGTCAGATGTCTGCCAGGCACCTTGTCAATGACCTGAGAATGAGCCACTTGCACATAATATTCACATACTTGCACCACTCATATTGGAATTGGTTCTCTTCCAGTTGGACCTCGCCCTTCTGGCGGGGATAAGAAATCATTGTTGAGAGAAATATATATAATCACACTTAAGCTAATTTAATTTGCCATGAGTGTCTGGAAGTTTTTATAATGAATACAAATTTATTTTATCATGGTGTTAAAAAAACATATAGGGTAAACATATATATCGAATCTCAACTACTTTTTTTTAAACTGAAGAACTTCTCCCATAAAATATAACATTACTGAGCCAAGAGGGTAATTTGTCAGATGTCTGTCAGACACCTTGTCAATGACTTGAGAATGAGCTGCGGCACAGTGGCTCAGTGGTTAGCACTGCTGCCTCACAGCACCAGGGAGCTGGGTTTGATTCCCAGCTCGGGCGACTGTCTGTGTGGAGTTTGCAATTTCCTCCCACAATCCAAAGATGTGCAGGTCAGGTGAACTGATCATGCTAAATTGCCCATAGTGTTAGGTGCATTAGTCAGGGGTAAATATAGGATAAGGGAATGGGTCAGGGTTGGTTACTCTTCAGAGAGTCGGTGTAGACTTGTTGGGCCAAATGGCCTGTTTCCACACTGTAGGGAATCTAATCTAAATCTGAAAAAAAAAATAACTTAGCTTTAAGGTAATAGTATATGCTGTGAAACAAAAACAGAAATTGCTGGAAAAATTCAATAGATCTGGCAACACCTATGGAGAGCAAGCATAGGTAATGTTTCAGGTCCAGTGACCCTTCTTTAGAACTTATTGTAGCGAGCAGAACATTGGTATATATGCCAAAGACAGGGTTGGGGGGAAAGGGGCAAGAGCAAACAAAAAGGAGAAGGAGCCCAGATGGACAGCGAGAACAGCTAGACAGACAACAGGAGGGGAAAAAGGTCAGCCTTGGGGAATCAATAGCTGCTAACTGGGACTGGCAGTAGCCAACAATGGGTTGGTTGTGGTAGCAACCCATAGGGTGACAAGGCCTGGTGTGTCGGAGTTGGAGTAAGGACCTGGTAGATCTGCTGAGTTTTCACAGCAATTTCGGTTTTTGTTTCTGATTTCCAGTATCCATACTTCTTTGGTTTTTTGATACGCTGACAAATCTTGTATTTTCCACTGTGCACCTCTTACAGTTTTCTCTTACTTGCTGAGTTTTACAGATGCATCCCTGTAAGCTCCCCATCGCAGCCCAGACACTGCAAACACTGGACGGTCTTTATCACCCTGAAAATACAATCGGAAAAATTAGCTTCGGAACCTGAATTGCACAACTTTGCAACAAAGTCCCTCAAAACAAAATGAAATGCTCCCAAAAATTCAGGACAGTGGCTGCTCACCCGTAAAACTATTGTGCTCTTTATATTGTCATGTTAAAAGTTGCAACAATGAAAGAGGGCTTTGATAGTTTATTATGGAAGCATTGTTACATTTAATTTGCACTTCTGGCAATATATACTTTCTAAGATATTGCTTCATCATGCCTGTTAACATGTTCAAACTTATCTTCTAACTTTAATTTGTATGAGTCATCCAAGCTTTCTGTAAGGTGATTGTGAGGGAGGAGAAAGCCAGCACTAGGAGAAAGCGAGAAGGGTGGAGAGCAGAGGAGAGTGACGGCATAAACAGAGAGGGGAGAGAGGATAGACAGGAAGAGGGGGGGAGGGAGAGGGGGGAGAGAGAGGAGGGTAGAGAGGAAAGAGGGAGAGAGGGTTTGAAGAGAATGTGTGAGGAGAGTGAAGGGGAGATGAGTGAGAGGAAAGGGAGGATAGAGATGGAGAAAAGAGTGCTAGGGAGAGGAGGATGTCGGAAAGGAGAGACAAGGGTGCAAGAGGGAGAAAAGCTGATTGCAAATGGGGCAGCATGGTGGCTCAGTAGTTAGTACTGCCCCAACCCCGTCCAACAGCTAATTTTTCATTGCACCAGGGATCCAGATTCAATTCTAGCCTTGGGGGACTGTCTGTATGGAGTTTGTATATTCTCCCAGTGTCTGTGTGGGTTTCCTTTGGGTGCTCCAGTTTCCTCCCACAGTCTAACGATGAGCAGGTTAGGTGAACTGGCTGTGCTAAATTGCCTATAGAATTCAGGGATGTGTAATTTAGGCGCATTGGTCAGGAGTAAATATAGGGTAGATTAGACTATCTCCAGTATGGAAACAGGCCCTTCGGCCCAACAAGTCCACAGCAACCCTCTGAAAAGTAACCCACCCTTATAATTATCCCTGACGAACACACCTAACACCACAGACAATTTAGCATGGCCACTTAACCTGATCTGCACATCTTTGGATTGTGGGAGGAAACCAGAACGCTGAGAGCAAACCCACACAGACATAGGGTGAATGTGCAAACTCCACACAGACAGTTGCCTGAGGTGGGAATCGAACCCGGTTCCCTGGTGCTGTGAGGCAGCAGTGCAAACCACTGAGCCACCGTGCCACCCCAAGGGGAATAGGTCTGGATGGGTTACTCTTCAGAGGGTTGGTATGGACTTGTTGGGCTAAATGGCTTGTTTCCACAGGGATTCAATGAAGTTCTATGAAAGTGCAGGGTAGCAGTGAAGTAAGGGGAGGGGGGAAAAGTGAGGGGTTGGAAGGAAAAGGGGGAGAGTGGGGAAAGGGAGAGAAGAAGAAATGAGTGAGGGGAGAAGGGAAGATAAATTAAATTAAGGGGTAATTAGAAGATGGGGTGAGGAATAGAGCAAAGAAGATTGAAAAGGAAGGAGAGAAGGCTGGAGAGAGAAGAATGAGCGAAGCTGCAAGATTTGTTGTAGAGGAGTACTGTGAACATAAGAACGTAAAAATAGGAGGAGTAGGCCGTCTGCCCATCAAGCCTGCTCCGCCATTCAATAAGATCTTGACTGATCTTCTTGTGGATTCAGCACCACTTACCCACTCGCTCACCATAACCCTTAATTCCTTGATTATTCAAAAATCTATCTTTGTCTTAAAAACAAACAAACATTCAACAAGGTAGCTGAAAATGTGTTGCAGGTTAAAGCACAGCAGGTCAGGCAGCATCCAAGGGACAGGAAATTCGACGTTTCGGGCTAAAGCCCTTCATCAGGAATGAGGAAAGTGTGTCCAGCAGGCTAAGATAAAAGGTAGGGAGGAGGGATTTGGGGGAGAGACGATGGAGATGTGATAGGTGGAAGGAGGTCAAGGTGAGGGTGATAGGCTGGAGTGGGGTGGGGGCGGAGAGGTCAGGAAGAAAATTGCAGATTAGGAGGGTGGTGCTGAGTTCGAGGGAATCGACTGAGACAAGGTGGGGGGAGGGGAAATGAGGAAACTGGAGAAATCTGAGTTCATCCCTTCTGGTTGGAGGGTTCCCAGGCGGAAGATGAGGCGCTCTTTCTCCAACCGTCGTGTTGTTATGTTCTGGAGGAATCCAAGGACCTGCATGTCCTTGGTGGAGTGGGAGGGAGAGTTAAAGTGTTGAGCCACGGGGTGGTTGGTCCGGGCGTCCCAGAGGTGTTCTCTGAAGCGTTCCGCAAGTAGGCGGCCCGTCTCCCCAATATAGAGGAGGCCACATCGGGTGCAGCGAATGCAATAGATGATGTGTGTGGAGGTGCAGGTGAATTTGTGGCGGATATGGAAGGATCCCTTGGGGCCTTGGAGGGAGGAAAGGGAGGAGGTGTGGGCGCAAGTTTTGCATTTCCTGCGGTTGCAGGGGAAGGTGCCGGGAGTGGAGGTTGGGTTGGTGGGGTTGTGGACCTAACGAGGGAGTCACGAAGGGAGTGGTCTTTGTGGAATGCTGATAGGGGAGGGGAGGGAAATATATCCCTGGTGGTGGGGTCCGTTTGGAGGTGGCGGAAATGACGGCGGATGATATGCTGTATACGGAGGTTGGTGAGAACCAGTGGGGTTCTGTCCTGGTGGCAGTTGGAGCAGCGGGGCTCAAGGGCGGAGGAGCGGGAAGTGGAGGAGATGGGGTGGAGGGCATCGTCGATCACGTCTTGGGGGAATCTGCGGTCCTTGAAGAAGGAGGCCATCTGGGCTGTACGGTATTGGAACTGGTCCTCCTGGGAGCAGATGCGGCGGAGACGAAGGAATTGGGAATATGGGATGGCGTTTTTACAGGGGGTAGGGTGGGAGGAGGTGTAGTCTAGGTAGCTGTGGGAGTCAGTCGGTTTATAGTAGATGTCTGTGTTGATTCGGTCGCCCGAGATAGAAATGGAAAGGTCTAGGAAGGGGAGGGAGGAGTCTGAGACAGTCCAGGTGAATCTGAGGTCGGGATGGAAGGTGTTGGTAAAGTTGATGAACTGTTCAACCTCCTCGTGGGAGCACGAGGCAGCGCCGATACAGTCATCGATGTAGCGGAGGAAAAGGTGGGGGGTGGTGCCAGCGTAGTTGCGGAAGATGGACTGTTCCACATATCCTACGAAGAGACGGGCATAGCTGGGGCCCATGCGGGTGCCCATGGCAACTCCTTTAGTTTGGAGGAAGTGGGAGGATTGGAAAGAAAAGTTGTTCAGGGTGAGGACCAGTTCAGTCAGTCAAAGGAGGGTGTCAGTGGAAGGGTACTGGTTGGTGCGGCAGGAAAGGAAGAAGCGGATGGTTTTGAGTCCTTCGTGATGGGGGAATGGAGGTGTACAGGGACTGGATGTCCATCGTGAAGATAAGGCGCTGGGGACCGGGGAAGCGAAAATCATGGAGGAGGTGGAGGGCATGGGTGGTGTCCCGAACGTAGGTGGGGAGTTCTTGGACTAAGGGCAATCCTCCCACTTCCTCCAAAACCATGAACAACTTCTCTTTCCAATTCTCCCACTTCCTCCAAACTAAAGGAGATGCCATGGGCACCTGCATGGGCCCCAGCTATGCCTGTCTCTTCGTAGGATATGTGGAACAGTCCATCTTCCGCAACTACACTGGCACCACACCCCACCTTTTCCTCCGCTACATCGATGACTGTATCGGCGCTGCCTCGTGCTCCCACGAGGAGGTTGAACAGTTCATCAACTTTACCAACACCTTCCATCCCGACCTCAAATTCACCTGGACTGTCTCAGACTCCTCCCTCCCCTTCCTAGACCTTTCCATTTCTATCTCGGGCGACCGAATCAACACAGACATCTACAATAAACCGACTGACTCCCACAGCTACCTAGACTACACCTCCTCCCACCCTACCCCCTGTAAAAACTCCATCCCATATTCCCAATTCCTTCGTCTCCGCCGCATCTGCTCCCATGAGGACCAGTTCCAATACCGTACAGCCCAGATGGCCTCCTTCTTCAAGGACCGCAGATTCCCCCCAGACATGATCGACGATGCCCGCCACCGCATCTCCTCCACTTTCCGCTCCTCCGCCCTTGAGTCCTGCCCCTCCAACTGCCACCAGGACAGAACCCCACTAGTTCTCACCTACCACCCCACCAACCTCCGTATACAGCGTATCATCTGCCGTCATTTCCGCCACCTCCAAACGGACCCCACCACCAGGGATATATTTCCCTCCCCTCCCCTATCAGCGTTCCGCAAAGACCACTCCCTTCGTGACTCCCTCGTCAGGTCCACACCCCCCACCAACCCAACCTCCACTCCCGGCACCTTCCCCTGCAACCGCAGGAAATGCAAAACTTGCGCCCACACCTCCTCCCTTACCTCCCTCCAAGGCCCCAAGGGATCCTTCCATATCCGCCACAAATTCACCTGCACCTCCACACACATCATCTATTGCATTCGCTGCACCCGATGTGACCTCCTCTATATTGGGGAGACGGGCCGCCTACTTGCGGAACGCTTCAGAGAACACCTCTGGGACGCCCTGACCAACCAACCCCAACCACCTCGTGGCTCAACACTTTAACTCTCCCTCCCACTCCACCAAGGACATGCAGGTCCTTGGACTCCTCCATCGCCAGAACATAACAACACGACGGCTGGAGGAAGAGTGCTTCATCTTCCGCCTGGGAACCCTCCAACCACAAGGGATGAACTCAGATTTCTCCAGTTTCCTCATTTCCCCTCCCCCCACCTTGTCTCAGTCGATTCCCTCGAACTCAGCACCGCCCTCCTAACCTGCAATCTTCTTCCTGACCTCTCCGCCCCCACCCCACTCCGGCCTATCACCCTCACCTTGACCTCCTTCCACCTATCACATCTCCAATGCCCCTCCCCCAAGTCCCTCCTCCCTACCTTTTATCTTAGTCTGCTGGACACACTCTCCTCATTCCTGATGAAGGGCTTTAGCCCGAAACGTCGAATTTCCTGTCCCTTGGATGCTGCCTGACCTGCTGTGCTTTAACCAGCAACACATTTTCAGCTCTGATCTCCAGCATCAGCAGACCTCACTTTTTACTCGAAGATTCAACAAGGTAGCCTCAACTGCTTTACTGGGCAGGAAATTCCACAGATTGGCAACCCTCTGTGTGAAAAAGTCTTTCCTCAACTTAGTACTAAATCTGCTTCCCCTTCTTTTGAAACTATGTCTCCTAGTTCTGGTTTTATGACCAAACAAGTCAGAAGTTGAGATTGTAACCACACCTGTGGAACTTTATTAACCATACCACAGCATGATATCCCACACACATTTGCCAACTACAGACTCTGTCAATAGAACGAATCAGTCAGTAAGGCTTGGACCACTTGGCATGTGGATAAGTAAAGACAGTGGGAGAAATATTATTTGACAAACACAAATCATCAAGGAAAGATAGAGAAAAAGAAATGGTTTAACCTTATGCGTAATAAAGTGAAAAATGCCAATTTCAGGATGCAGGAATTGTACATTAAACACAATGTACCTGAAATCCATCATGAAAGGTAGAAGAAAAACATTAAAATGCAAAGAACTGGTAATGAAAATTAGAGATTTTCAGGAAGGAAGAACAGTTAATTATACACTATGAAAAATGGTGAATAAAAAATATTGGAATTATTTCTGTATCCCTTGTATTTTCATCTAGCAATAAGCTCTATAATATTTTTACTTCAAAGCAGTCACATTAGATTTGTTCACTACGTTTACTGTAAGATAGCAACACTTGAAGCAAGATAACAGTAACTACTACCCCAGATCCTGGTTTACCCATTCACAATGTCAGAAGAGACCTGTTAGTGCATTTTTATTTAATTTTCTTAAAGAGAGAAAAATTCCTGAGTAATAATAGCTATTGGAACTTATTCTGTAAGATTGCAGAAGTATGAGAATTACTGGGAAATATTTTTACCTTTATTTCCAGTACATCCAAGGGAATGGTCTCTCCTTTCACGATAGCAAGTGTGGCATTTAAAATGTGCCTGCAACAAAGAGCAGTGAAAAATGTGATCAAGATACAGAGAAGGCTGGAGCTCACTGCATCAATTAAAAGGCAATTTTAAACATCACAAAATACAAAAGGACTTGCCCAAAAGGCTGAAGATATAAATAGTTGTGAAGTTCCCTGATGGAGTATTTGCTTGCTGCACCATCAGGTTAAAACAATGCCACATGAGTCAAGAATCACAGAATTATTATAGTGCAGAAGGAGGTCACTTGGCCCTAGGATGTTTGTCACTGCAGCAATCATTGGAAAATTTTAAAAAATGAGACCTGATAAAGCTACTCCCTGGTCTGTCACTCTCCACTAGACTACCTGCTGAGGCATGCAGTGAGCTGATCTTTCCCAAGAGTTGGTGAAAAAGACAACTTCACCATCAAGCCAAGGATGTCAGCAGCACAAAAAATGAACCAGACTTAAACTCTTAACTATACTTAGCCAGCTGGATGATGGGAATGGTTTGTAATTGGCTTTTGTGGCTAAGAAGGGAGCAGAAAGGGAGATGACAAAAGAAAATAAATTAACCACGAGTACCACCTTCAGATTGCTACCTAACCCCTGATAGTGGTATGGGCATCAGGTAAAAATGATACTGCTCACATCTTAGTAAGTTTTCAAAAGGTATCTAGCTCACATATGATGAGAAACTGGAGAAACGGTGGTATCCATGAATTCAAATCATGAGTCCATGTCTTCATGAGAAGGGGGATAATTAGAAGGAAGTGATTATTTTATGAATTACCTGCAATACCGTCAAATGGATTTTCTACACACAGGTAGTTCTGCTATAACGCATATTTCATCAGCACAAATTGGCTATAACGTGATTGACAAATTGTGAACTTTGTATAATGCAAACTTTGTACTGAATGGGTACAGCGATTGTTTTATTAGCAATCATCTACAGTGTGATTTTCTAGAGCAGTTTTCCATAGCACAATTTTCTATAGGGCGAGATTAAGGAAGAACACAACTGCGGAAAGACCTACATTAACTTGCAATCCTCAGCTGGCTAAGTGGAATGAGGGTAACAGAAGAATGCGACATATCCTGACTTCACTAGCTGAAAATGTGAAATTGTAAGGGTGGACATGATCTCTCCCCTTTTCCATTAAACATAATAAAACACAGCATTAACATTTAGCAACACGTTAATAATTCTAACATTAGTGATCAGGAGCAAAATGGAATGCTGCCCACAGGAAACCAAGAGGAAAGCTGATTCACAATCACTTTACACACAACTGGACACAAAGCTTAGAATGTATTAGCTTCTTACAATGTCTAACCATGTCCCATAATCTGTATTTCCTTGTTACAGTAACTCAAAACTTTAGTTGTATTTTACCTGGCCTGTTCTTTGTTGGTAGAATACAGTGACTGGCTCAAGGAGTTCATCTTTCCCAATGGAATAAATCCTATGGGGATCCTGCTAAAGACAGCCTAAGAAGAATGGAAGCACAGCAAATATATAAACATATTTTTCTCTCCAGAAAACTCGAAACAGTGAGTGTTTTCTTAAGCAATCAGTGGTCAAATGAGAAAGATTATTGCTGACTAATTATTTTATCTCCTCAAATCCAATATTGCACTCCTGAAAATGGAAAATGACCTTCTAATCAGGCTCATCATCTCAACAGCTAAAATATCAACATGTCGCTATGTTTAAAAAGATGTGAGTAAGTAGTTTTAAAAACAGATACTTTCTACAAATTGGTTGTCTTTGGAATTGTGACTGTCTTCCCTGCTTTTACACGAGCCTTGGCTCAAGAATAATTATAATTCTTATTCTATGTATTTGCACCAGTACACATTGAGTCTTAATAATGAACCGCGATATTAAATGCTTACCTCATCCTCTCGACGAAGAAGTCCAGTTATTACCTAAATGTTTAAAGAGAAAATGGTGAAAGCACCATCCAGCATCAGTACCTCTACAGCAAAGTGTTTGTTGTCCTCCAACAGATTTCAGGTTACTTAATAAAATTCAGTATGTCAGTTGATGTAACACGTGCAAGAGTTCGATATTGGCATGCAAGCATCATTACATACATGCATATTTGGCACTTGCATAAAAGTGTTTTACAAGATTAGACCCTGTTCTATTACATACAGATTCAATTTTTGCAAAACACCAATTTTTGTTATATTATATGAATCAGTGGCAGCAAACATCAGCTGTGTCTGAGCTTCAAGTATTTATCCAGTCATAAGTATTTCGTGAAGGAGGTCAGTTCCACGGAAAAGAGCCAAAGGCCAGTCTAGCAGGCTGAAACATTTTTTTGGCACTTGTATTTATAATGAACAATTTTCAATGAACGCAAAGAAATAGAATGTTTGAAATAATCACTAATAATAAAAGGCGCTATGAAGGAATGCCAATTAGTCATTTGTCTTGGGCGCATGAGATATCATGTCATACTAACTTGGTTGAGTTTTTTTGAAGAAGAGACAAAAAAGATTCTTGAAGGCAGAGCAGTAGACATTGCCCATATACGATTTCAGCAGAGCATTCAATTTGATACAAAATTGGCTCGAAAGTAGGAGACAGAGGGTGAAGGTGGGGGTTGTTTTACGGACGGGAGGCCAATGACCAGTGATGTGCCGCAAATATTGGTGCTGGGTCCACCTGTCTTTTATATAATCATTTGGATATGAATATAGGAGGCATAGAGATGTACAGCATGGAAACAGACGCTTCAGTCCAACTCGCTTATACAGACCATATATCCTAAATTAGTCTAGTCCTATTTTCCAGCACTTGGCCAATATCCCTCTAAATCTTTCCTATTCATATTCCCATCCAGATTTTTAAAAAATATTGTAATTGTACTAGCCTTCACCACTTCTTCTGGCAACTCATTCCATATACACCCCACCCACTGCATGAAAATGTTGCCCCTAAGATTTCTTTTAAATCTATCACCGCTCACCTTAAAACTACGCCCTTTAGTTTTGGACTCCCCTACCCTGGGGAAAAGACTTTGTCTATACCCCTCATGATTTTATAAACCTCTATAAGATCACCCCTCAGCCTCCGACTCTCCAGGAAGAATAGCCCCAACCTATTCAGCCTCTCTCTGTAGCTCAGGCCCTTCAGCCCTGGCAATAGCCTTGTAAGGCTCTTCTGAACCCTTTCAAATTTCACAACATTCTTCCAAGAGCAGGGAGACCAGAATTGCACACAATATTCCAAAATGGCCTCAACAAACTTCCTGTACAGCTGCAACATGACCTCCCACTCCTATACTCAATGCTCCGACAATTAAAGGCAATCATATCAAATGCATTCTTTTCTACCCCATCTACTTCGACTCCACTTTCAGGGAACAATGAACGTGCACTTCAAGGTCTCTTTGTTGAGCAACACTCTGCAGAACCCTAGCATTAAGTATATAAATCCTGCTCTGAATTGCCTTTCGAAAATGCAGTACCTCACATTTACCTACATTAAATTAGATTCCAAAATTAGACAGCATAGGTTTAAGGTGAGAGGGGAAAGATTTAAAAAACCTAAGAGGCAACTTTTTCACACAGAGGATAGTGTGTGTATGGAACGAGCTGCTAGAGGAAGTGGTGGAGGCTGGTACAATTATAACATTTAAAAGGCATCTGGATGTGTCCATGAATAGGAAGGATTTAGAGAGATATGGGCCAAATGCTGGCAATGGAACTAGATTTATTTAGGATATCTGGTCATCATGGAGGAGTTGGACCAAAGGGCTGTTTCCAAGCTGTACAACTCTATGACTCCATAACAAACTTATAGATACTCCAGATTTGATTCATTCCTTCCTCCAATCTATCAGTTCTGATACTGAATCACAACTGCTGCACCTTGAATAGTAACTTCTTGTCAATTCTAAGTAAAGGAGGAGAACCTGAGCAAAAAGTGTCAGGGGAAAGAAAGACAGGACCAAACAACATTCTTATCAAAGCAAATGTTCAACTCCACAAGCCCTGGGTGTAATACCTAATTATGTGTAGTTGACAGTACTCTTTTAGCAGTCTGACAAAGATGATACTTGCCACAGAGTCTGAAGAGTAGAGAGAGTGAAGGAGTGACGAAAGGTGACAGTGGGAGAAAAAGATGACAGCAGGAGAGAGAGGCTGTAAGGGATGGGGGTGCAGTCAGTGCAAGGCAGAAGAAGTAGGCAAGAGACAGGAGAAACAGCACAGAGAGAAAAACATTCCTCATTGGCAGTCAGTCACTGATCTTCGTGAAATTGTATACATCCTTGAGTTCTCTACTTGCATTTGCTTCTTTAGCTTTGTCATCTGCCTTGCTGCAAAACAGACTCAGAGAAATAGGCCTTAATGTGATAATGCACTGGACCAATCTTTCTAACTGTTGAAGTCAAAGCCTTTCTTCTTGAAGTAGGCTTTCTGAGCATCTTTCTAGTGGCCATATCTGTCACGTCAAGGACAGATTCCTACTCAGAGTCGAAACCAAGTACAGATTTAACAGGGAGCTTCTCAACCTACAAAGGCTGAAAATGAAAATGAATGTCAAGCACACAAGTATGACAGACCTTCAATATGAGATGACTGTGCTATCCTGGCACACACAGAATATGGTTTGTAAGCTATCCTTGACCTGTTCAAAGAAATGTATCAACCCTTAGCACAGCCAATAATACAAAGACCCTTTTCCAACCAAAACAGGAGTTTGCACCAGATCTCCCCAGCCTCACTTCCTGGAGCTACTCCACCCAGCTCAACTGTCATGAGTCTCAGGAGGAAGTGAGGACTGCAGATGCTGGAGATCAGAGCTTAAAAATGTGTTGCTAGAAAAGCGCAGCAGGTCAGGCAACATCAAAGAAACAGGAGAATCGATGTTTCAGGCATAAGCCCTTCTTCAGGAAGAAGATTTTCCGGAAGAAGACAACTACAGATACGTCAGGGTGTACCACCAATCTGGACACAATTTCCTACATGGGTCACCATGGATAAACAACAAAAATCAACTTTCATCATATGGGGCGGCACGGTTGCTCAATGGTTAGCATTGCAGCCTCACAGTGCCAGGGACCCGGGCTCAATTCTGTGTGAAGTTTGCACGTTCTCCCCAGGACTGCATGGATTTCCTCTGGGTGCTCCAGTTTCCTCCCACAATCCAAAGATGTGCAGGTCAGGTGAATTGGCCATGCTAAATTGCCCATAGTGTTAATTGCATTAGTCAGAGGGAAATGGGTCTGGGTGGGTTACTCTTTGGAGGGTCGGTGTGGACTTGTTGGGCCGAAGGGCCTGTTTCCACACTGTAGGGAATCTAATCAAATCCTGGAAATGCTCAACTTACGGAAATTCTACACAAGGTTGCAGGAAAATCAAGGATGATAGTAGGAAGATCCATTACTGAGTTTATAATCAAAATACTCTATATCCAGCCACAAGCAGATATTCTGCTTTTCCACATGCACCAATTCTCAGCTTGGAGGAAAGCCAACGCCAATCTGCTATGAGGTAACAGGGTGATTTTCCAGTGGTTTCTTTCTGAACTCCATTGGCTCTTTATAAGCTAAGAATCAAACTTATACCCTCCCACTCCCGTGCACAACACTCTGACCTTCCCAAAACTACATTTCCATCAGTGGGGACCTTTGGATGAAATTAATTCGCCAACATCTTCCCTTTCTGTCAACTGTGTGCCATTTCAGAGTAAATTTGTTTAAATTATAAAATGTCATATGGGTGCATATCTGCACAGGACTGATACTTCAAAGTTTTACTATACCTCTTGTAAGGTGCCATCCCCTCCAGCAACAATAATCATATCAGTGTCTTCCATCAACTCCAAGAGTTTCTTCGCCTGGCCCTCATAATCAGTCTGCAACAGGAACAGGGAAAAGATCACCTGAGTTGTTCAGAACATGTAGAACAACGACAAGTTCAGCAAACCCAACACATTTCACTACATTTTAAAGTAAATCCTCAATTGTTATTAATTCCAATTACAAATCAAGCAAACAGGGACAAAACCTTAAGATATTTTGTAGCTTATTCAGAAGAGGTTAAACAATATAACATTTCAGAGAGAACAACAGGTAAAAAGAGGAATATGACACACAGAACCAAAAGGTCTCAGTGAAACTACTGAGGATAGAAGGTAGATGTAGCAGGATGAACTTCGTTATTACATGTAGCAGATGGAATTTATAAACTAAAACTAAAAATATGCCCTCTTATTTAGTCGCTTCCAGGGGTTAAACACTCTATACCATCAGTTCTTAGCCTCCTAAAGTGTTCATAAGTTGATTGGTTTTGGTCATTAGATATTACAAGGTTAGATTTTGGTCACCAAATAAAATTCCAATGTTCATGCTTATTTAAATGTACTACCAGTACTGTCATTTTCTGTAATTAGTCAGAGCTAATTTATATTTTAAAAATCTTGTCAAGTTGCTGTTGGTCTTCACTGAGCTCTCCAATGCTTATTAGCATCAAACTCTCTCTTCTTGCTGCCTGACATGTCATCTCAAGTGAAATCTTGGATGGTCTGGAGACAAAATTATCTCAAGATTTAGAAGTGTGGATAAGTTTGGCCAGAGATTAATCAGTTTATTTCAGGGATCAACTTTATTGAGCGCAGCAGTTTATTTCAAGGGATAGTCCTAACCATATAGATTCTCTGGAGGGAAGATGCAAGTTTGGATTCATAATGGTAACAGAGGTACTTCTGAAGCCTTGTCTACTGCTACTTCTGGCCACTTGTAGTTGCTGATTTTAACTCTATATCACTCAGTCATGGTTCAGCTGAAAAGTTCATCATGTGCTGTCTGAAACATTTAGTCCAAATAGAGGGGATTGCCCAAAGAGTACCAAAACCATGCTGTTTGGCCAATAGCTGAAATTTTACAGTCTGTACTACTCAGGATCAGAAGTAGGGCAGTACATGGAACATAAATTACTGATACCTACAGCACCAATCCAGTATGCAATTTTAAGATTAGCCTCTTTATAATGTTGTGGACAAAATGTCAGGTGCTACAGTATAATTTAAAACACATGGCAGGCAGTATTATTTGAAGTTTCAAAAACAGTAAAGAGTGCAAGAATTTAGAAAATGAATCAATTGGGGTCAATAAAATTGTATTGAAGGATATGAGCTTGAGATTGGCCTTCTCTGAAATAAACATCGCAGAACCACAGGGAGGAGGTAGCAATTATCATAACAGTTAACCTGGAATCAGTATCAGAAAAATTTTAATTATTATAGCAGTTCAACAAAGATAACAAAGTGCATTACCTTTCAGTAACGCAATCTAGTAAACATTCTATTTTACCTTCCTTCTCACTTTAAGAAAATACTTGTACATATTACCATGAATTTACATGCAGAGGAGTTCAATCCCTATTTTCATGTAGAAGTATTAGTTTACTAACATCCTTATGACATTCAGCTCTAAAGAATAATTTCTTCATTTTGTGTGTATACATCACCACGCATTCCTGAACTCTACTAACCTGATGACATAAGGCAGCCCATAGAGGGAAAGAATACTCATGGTAGGCCCTTCTAAGACCTGTCCCCTAACTCCATTTAAGGTTGAAGCTCTGAAAAGGAAGGTTATATAGGATTCTGGATGCAGGCAGAAAGCCAACAGCTCAACATCATGACAGCACTTTCTTCCTAATGTGTCATTCACTCAATGGCAACAAAGTAGGTCACTTTTTTGAGTGAGAACGCTGTAAACACTGTACATTCTTTGGACAATTTTCAGGTATCACTGAATTCTAGCATAACGGCACAGAGAACACACAGCATTTTGGAGACCATTCCCTCCACGACTCCCTTGTCAGATCAACGCCGCCCCCTCCCTATCACTCCTGCCACTGCAGGAATTGCAAAACCTGTACCTACACCTCTGCCCAAGACCCCAAAGGATCCTTCTACATTCAACAGAAATTTACCTGCACCTCCACAAATGGCATTCACTGTATCCATTGCACCCAATGTGGTCTCCTCTACATTGGGAAGAAAGGACACCAACTTGTGGATTGTTTCAGGGAACATCTCTGGGACACCCACACCAACCAACCCCACCATCCCATGGCTGAACACTTCAACTCCCTCTCCCACTCCACCAAGGACATTCAGATCCTAGGCCACCTCCATCTCCAAACCCCAACCATCTGATACCTGGAGGAAGAATGCCTCAAGTTCTGCCTTGTGACCCTGCAACCACATGGAATTAATGTGGATTTCAACAATTTCCTTATTTCCTCTCTCCCCACCTTATCACAGTCCCAAGCCTTCAACTCAGCACCGCCCTCTTGACCAGTCCATCATCTTTCCCATCTATCTGCTCCACCCTCCTATCCGACCTATCACCTTCTCCCCAACCTTCATCTACCTACTGCCTTCTCAGCTACCTTCCCTGCAGCCCCAACCCCCTCCCAATTATCTCTCAGCCCTCCGGCCCAAAGCCTCATTCCTGATTGAAGGGCCCATGCCTGAAATGTCTATTCTCCTGCTCCTTGGGTGCTGCCTCACCTGCTGTGCTTTTCCAGCAACACACTCTTGACTCTGATCTCCAGCATCTGCAGTCCTCACTTTCTCCTCCTCAAATCACTGAATGGCATATTCCTATGTTTCTAAACCACTGTTTTCAGGGCCCATGAAGGTGTAATGAGCCACAGCTGCTCAGCATAGGCCTGACATGGTGTGGTGATAGTGGGCCTGCCTCTGGGCCAGGAGGCTTAGGTTCAAGTCCCTTCTGCAGTAGAAATGTGTAATAACATTTCTGAGCAAGTTGAATTAAACAATCTGAAGGCACTCTGACAACTATTTGAGAGACACACTTGCATAATAAAGGTAAAGGTGCCTTCGCCCCACAGGGGTATAGGGCTGCTCTCTCGTTAGAGAGAGATGACTGGTGGTAAGTTTAACCTGAGGGTCGCTACACCTCGCACAGGAGGTGAGGTTGAGAAGACAGAACTTTAATGTGATCCCAGTTGGTGTGGGAATTGAATTTGTTTTGCTGGCATCAATAAAACCGGTCATTCAGTCGACTGACTTCCCTGCTACTAATAATGAACCTTTTGAACATTCTCAACTTTTAGCCGACTCTGACTTTTCTGTGCTTGGTCTGCTGCAACAAAGCTGAACACTGGGACTGCATCTATCGAAAAGGCACTAAATAGTCTTTTGAACTCTGAGTTCAACAATCTTCTATTTAACTTGTGCTTTCTATTTTACTGCGTTTTCATTGCTGGTTTCTTTTCTCACCACTTGTCTTTGCTTTCAAAATGAAAGCTTTTCAGGATCTTGTCATTCACACTTTCTCTAGACATATCTTTTGTTTATTTACTTGTCCAATCACCACTCATTTTGCCCTTGCACATAAAATATTTTGGCATTTCATCTCTCTGCCATCCCACCCTATCACAGACCTCCCATTTTGTTGTTCTTCCCATCCCCTTTACACTCTCAAAACCTACATTTCTAACCGTCGAGTTCTGATGTTGGGTCTTAGTGCTGTTTCTCTTTCCATAAATACTGCCAGATCTGCTGAGAACGTTGTGATTTTTGTTTTTAATTTCAGATTTCTAACATCCATAGTATTTTGCTTGTGTACATTCAGATAGTAGAACCCTATCTGTCTTATGCAGACATTATACAAGGGAATATTCAGCTACAATCAGTAATCTGCTGGCCAGTCAGAAATAACTACTTTACCATGTACTGCTTTATTGTAGCAATCCATTTGTAATAGTCACCAATATTTTAAAATGTACTTAACCCTTCATTTTGCAGCCTAATGTGACCATTGCAAGTTAGAAGTCAAGACAAGTCTTATGAATAAGTTCTCACTCTAAGCAGCATATCTCAAATCCCAACTTCAGATAAATAGATATTTTTCAGATTCATCAAATTAGTTAAATTAAATCTTTATTTTCATCTATTAGAAGTCATGCATTAAAGACTGTGAACCAGCTATCTTTGTGATCCTTGAACATGTGCTTCATATCTCAGGGTGAAAATTAATAACTGGACATCATTTCATCTTTGGTTTCTGTCACTCATAATGCAATCATATGCATGATCCAATTTTTTGATTGAATTCTCACCTTAACCACCGTTACATCAAGTCCAGCAAGATGCAAAATTGGTGCTGCATTCTTTTCAAAGAGACTTCTTGCTTTCCTGAAAAGATTAAACATAAAACATTTGGGATTAAGCAGTTTCTTGAACCCTACTTTCAAAAGATGTGCTAACAGCGGACTTACACATACTTTTAACAAGTTAATCAAGAGTGTTCTAGCGATTTGCATATTAAACAAATGAGCTGGGACCAGATACTGAACTACTTATTAGAGTCTGACAGTAACTCTCTCCAATCTGTCATTGACAGCTCTTCCACACTACACCTTTAACAGTTTCCATTGCAGAATGTGGGAAATTTTAAAAAATTTGTCCAACTTAGTTTGTCCTGTTTTCTACACTGCACTGGTAACTACTCTTCAAAGGTAGCTCTGACTGAAGTACTTTGAGGTATCCTGAGTTTATGAAAGGGAGTGATGTGGCATTGCATATTGCATTCATTTTGATGCCAAAGTAATATACTCAAATAATCAGGCCTTTAATATGTTTCAATAATTAGACTGAGTATCTATCCAAGTTTCTACTCTGACTCATTGTGTTGTGAATGTGTTTAGACGCCAGAGGGATTACATTTTGTTACTGTTACATCTGACTGTGGAGACGGTCACACAGTTTAATTTTCTAGATAAACAAATTAGAAGTCATCCAGATATATACTGGTAGAGCTAGTGAAAATGGAAGACTTAAAGCACTATGTATTAATGATTCTCTAGACTAAAACAGTACTGACAACAATTTTGTTCTTTGTTGCCACAATGCTGATACATAATAAGTGATTAACCACATTCATAACATGCAATATTTCTAATGAGAAATATAAGAAACACTGCCATCCTTTAATATTTAATAAAACTGCCTCAGAGAAATCTCTTACCCTTTGCAAGCAGCAGGATTGAGAAAGACAGTGGCTTTCTTCACCTTTGCACTGATTGGCAGTAGCTGGTTTCCATACTCCTAAGCAGAAATACAAATGTTAAAGAAAAAGAGCTGTTTTGTGGCACAGTGGTAGTGTCCCTACCTCTGGACTGGGAGGCCCAAGTTCAAGTACCACTTTTTCCAGAGGTATGTAATAACATCACTGAACAGGGTGTTTCGGAAAATAGGTTCAATACAATAAAATAACATAAAATGCTGATCAGAGAATGTATGCAAACTGAGGAAGGAAAAGCAAAAATCTCTCATGGAATCAACAGGGATTCAGACAACTGGGTTGAAAATCTCAGTCTCACCAAAGAAATGTTTATAAATGATTAAATTTGGAAATAAAAATGATATACTGGTGCAGTTGGGGCTTCTACCCTATCCCGGAATAGACAGACATGTTTTTGGGTAATAGTGAGGACATTTTCACTCAAAATCGGACACATACTGTGCTTGACATTGAAATGATTTGGTGGAAAGTCTGCCCGGAGTTTTGCTTTACATCTAACCTATACCATACCTGACACAGGAGTGCTAAGTACTGACAATGAAGTTAAAACATCGTTAATAACACTCTACCCCTTTACAAAGGCAACTACAAAATGCATCCAACAATACAAGTTGGAATTTTGATCAACAATCTGATATTTCATTAATGCTGCCTAGTTTATTTATTTAAAAATATTTCACCTTGACTACTACAATGAAACACATATTAATAAAATCACAAAATTTTCAAGTTGGTAATAAAGGCCCTTGAGAGTAGATTAACTGTCATATCAACTCAAATAAGTTACTACCCAGAAAATGCTTTGAAACTTTAAGCATCATAAATAAGCAGCTTACATTTATTTATTTATTTCCGAGTTTTAAGTTTCCATTCTGATCAACATCTGCCAATATAATGGTAGCTTTGTGCTCAGTACAGTTGAAGAAACAGAATCGAGAAATGCATTGTATTTTACAAAAGTGCAATAACCTGCATGCATTTATATATAGGCTAATACCAGTGGTGCACCAAGGCCACGCACTAATAAAATACCAGAAAGTGTTAAAATTGCAATTACAAAAAAAATTATTAAAATTAAATGCATATTTGTGGTTTTGAGATATGCTAAAGATCCTAACTTGGAGCTAGCTGAACATTTTAAATATTCAGACTCAACTGTCAGACAGCTAAGTCTCAGGACTCATGGAGGAAATCTTCACAAGTCTATCAGGTCATTTGCAACCCAAGATTCAACACAACAGGAAAACAAATCTACACACCAGTGTCAGAATACTGTCATGCTGGCTCTCTAATAGTTAGAGATAGGGACCTCACCAACCTTTTCAGGTTAGGCTTTATGGAATTATACAGGAGGTTATTAAATCATTCCTGAAAACACCGTGTTTGTGGTGCTGACACAGTCATATAGAATCTACTATAGGTAATAGCCTACAAACATAACAGCAAAAATTGATTGCTCACATTTTTCAATTGGATGGGAGTAGGTTGTCCGAAGTAGCAGAATAAAGCATAATCCTTAGTCAAGGTAGGTAAAGATACATTAGGAGCAATAGTCCTCTTGGAGCACAGGTTTAGTAATGTACCAATTGCTCTTGCAACTTCAATGTTTGGCAGGAGGTATGATGCCATGACAGAGTCAAATGGACATAAAAGTCATTTCTTAAAATCTGCATCTAATGAGAGGCGATCAAGAACAAAAAGATATCCAAGCAGCAAAAAGTATACTATTAGGCAATAGGACTGTTACAAAAAAACCTTCAGGTTTGCACTGAATAGTCTTTTGGGTTTGACATCACCAGTCTCTTCCAAATAGCCCTTAAAATAAAGATGTTACCTTTATGTCCAAAGTTTAGTCACGATAATATAAACTGGTAGATTCATCGCAATTAAAAATGCAATGTTGCACGAACTGGATACTGTAATCTTGTATCCACATACATTCTGCAATACAAACAGAAAGTGCTGGAGAAACTCAGGAGGTCTGACAGCATCTGTGGAGAAACAGCATTAACATTTCAGATCCAATATGATTACTTTTCAGAACTCAAGAAAAATTATAAACTGAACAATTAACCCAAAGCCTCAGCAACTACACAGTTTAATTACAGACGCTAACTAATAAGCAAAAGAAAGTCTAATAATTTCCGATTGCCTTACCTCTGCCTGTTGACATGCTGCCCTGCGCAAGAGATTGTCCCTAAATAATACATTAGAAGATATGTTAAGGGACTATATGGAATTACAAACATTGTTATTGAAAGTACTGTTAATAATAAACTTTATAGCAATAATTGCAAACATTTGTGTGAAAATATTCCACCAGACTTTAACTTTTAACTTGATAATATTTTTAATGTTCTTCAAAGTTGGGCAGAATAGTTAGTGATCTAATACTAACTATAAAATTATAATTGTTGAGCAGTTCCATTATAGGGTAAACGCCAGGCAAATGTCTTGAGCCTTGTTTGCACATCCTGCTTATCACACCTAAATAGCATATCTGTTTTAAACAGAATTAAAATTGTGTTATGCCTCAGGCAACACTTGAACAATCATAAGACAATGATTTTTTTTGGCATTAATTCTTCCTTGGTCTGATATTAGCCTCCTTGAACAACCAGCTCTCTAATAAATTTAGATTAATTTGTCTTTTCATAATTATTTGATTTATAGGGTCTCAACCTAGTTCGTTTGATTTAAGATCTTAGGTTTGACAATTACCTGCCGTTATAGAAATAATCCAAAATGAGTTAGCAAAACTGTGGCAGGTAGAAGTCATTGTGGGAAGTTCAAGTAATCTACTTCAAATCCAGAAAAGACTATTAAAAAAAAGCAGGTGGTTTGTTGATAAGTGACAATCTAATGGAATTAAGGGGAAAACAGTAATATCCATATTAAATTGGCTTAATGACAGGGAGCAGAGGGTTGTAGTGAATTGGATGTTTTTCAGACAGGTGGTTTGCAATAATGTCCCACAAAAGTCAGTTTGGGGTTCATTTCTCCTTTAGATTTTAACAAACAATCTAACCTGGTTGCAAGGAAAAATGATGCAAAATGTGTACATAGAGTGCAAGACTTGGCAACAAGATAGACAGTGGTGACGTTAGTTATAGACTTCAGGGTGACATAGAAATAAAGGTGAAATTATCAAAAGCATGGTAGGTGGAGGGCACAGCAGAGAAATGTGAAATGATACAGTTTGGAAAGACAAATATTTTAAGATGGTACTCTATACGTGACACATTTTTAAAATGCACAGTTGAGTGGAGAAACCTTTGTGCCTGCATACACACATCCTTAAGGGTTGGAAGCAATATTGATGTGCTGTTGAAGAAATCATATGGGTTTATAAATAGAAACATAGAAATAAAAGGAAAACATTCATGTTAGAACTATACAGATCATTAAGCCTCAACTGAAATGTCATGAACAATTTGCAAGATGTATCAGAAAAGTAGTAAAGGCCACAGAAAGAATTCAGAGAATGCTGTTTAGGATGTTATCAAGGATGACAGTGTTCAGTTGTGGAAAGGCTGGAAAAATTAAGAATGTTGCCCTTTGTACAGAGAAAGTGAAGAGGTGACCTAATAAATGTTTAAATTCATGAGAGGGTTTGACACAGAAGAAAGAGAATAAAACTACTCCCTTTTTCGAGTGGGTCAATAATTAGAGGTCATGGATTCTAAGTATTTGTCAAAAGTTTTCTAGTGGAGACTGCAATGTTGCTTAATTCAGAGTTGGCAGGATCTGGAATGTTGAAAAAGATAGTCTATGGTAATTCCTTAAATGATTATAAAGGGAGATGGACAGGTACTAGAACATGAGGAGCATAAAGTGTTATAGATAGAGAGAAGAGGAACTGTGACTAAATGCAGCTGCTCTTTCAAAATGCCAGCGGATGCATGATAGGCTGAACAACCTGTAAACTGCCCCTGATTCTGACAAGGTCAAAATCTGTAATGCACTGCAGGTCGTATCTCCATAATCCAACCTCTCTGTTACAGCACTTGAAGTAATTTTAGATTTTACTGTTGTGGCATCTGATGCTCTGTTTTGATCTTCATTTATATTACTTTTGGTTACACTTTGTCCAATTTGGATGCCTATACTCATTTTTTTGTTGTTCAATTGGACGTGAGTACAATTACAACCTTTAAAAGGCATTTGGATAAGTACATGAACAGGAAAGGTTTGGAGGAGTATGGGCCAGGAGCAGGCAAGTAGAACTAGTTTAATTTGGGATTGATTTCGGCAAGAACTGGTTGTACCAAAGGCTCTGTTTCCATGTTATATGATGTTATATGTTAGGCATGTGATTGATACAAGTCAAGCTTATTTTTAAGAAGCGCTTGCATATTGAATATACTTGACATCCCATGGTCTGACAAATTCTCTGATCCATCAAAAATGCCAAGGATAACAGATTAGGGCAATACAACATAAGTTGTTGTGGTTCTGTTTGCCGAGCTGGGAGTTTTTGTTGCAAACGTTTCGTCCCCTTTCTAGGTGACATCCTCAGTGCTTGGGAGCCTCCTGTGAAGCGCTTCTATGCTGATTCCTCCGGCATTTGTAGTGGTTTGAATTGATTGGGACAACACCACTATTATAGGGCAAGCCAAACAGAGAACAGCCAGGGAATTCCTAGAGGCATGGCACTCATCCACAAATTCTATCAACAGACACATCGACCTAGATCCTATATACCGGCCACTGCAGCAGACAGCAACTGACAACCGGAAGCGGCAGATTCAAACCACTACAAATGTTGTGGTTCTGTTCGCCGAGCTGGAAGTTTTTGTTGCAAACGTTTCGTCCCCTGGCTAGGCGACATCATCAGTGCTCTGGAGCCTCCTGCGAAGCGCTTCTTTGATGTTTCTTCCGGTATTTATAGTGGTCTGTCCTTGCCGTTTCCGGGTGTCAGTTTCAGCTGTCCGCTGTGGTGGTTGGTATATTGGGTCCAGGTCGATGTGTTTGTTGATGGAGTTTGTGGATGAATGCCATGCCTCTAGGAATTCCCTGGCTGTTCTCTGTCTGGCTTGCCCTATGATAGTAGTGTTTTCCCAGTCGAATTCATGTTGCTTGTTGTCTGCGTGTGTGGCTACTAGGGATAGCTGGTCGTGTCGTTTCGTGGCTAGTTGATGTTCATGTATGCGGATTGTTAGCTGTCTTCCTGTTTGTCCTATATAGTGTTTTGTGCAGTCCTTGCATGGTATTTTGTAAACTACATTAGTTTTGCTCATGTTGGGTATCGGGTCCTTTGTTCTAGTGAGTTGTTATCTGAGCGTGGCTGTTGGTTTGTGTGCCGTTATGAGTCCTAAGGGTCGCAGTAGTCTGGCTGTCAGTTCTGAAACGCTCCTGATGTATGGTAGTGTGGCTAGTCCTTTTGGTTGTGGCATGTCCTCGTTCCGTTGTCTGTCTCTTAGGCATCTGTTGATAAAGTTGTGCGGGTATCCGTTTTTGGCAAATACCTTGTATAGGTGTTCCTCTTCCTCTTTTTGCAGTTCTGGTGTACTGCAGTGTGTTGTGGCTCTTTTGAATAGTGTCCTGATGCAGCTTCGTTTGTGTGTGTTGGGGTGGTTACTTTCATAGTTTAGGACTTGGTCTGTGTGTGTTGTTTTCCTGTGTACCCTTGTGGTGAATTCTCCGTTCGGTGTTCTCTGTACTATCACGTCTAGGAATGGGAGTTGGCTATCCTTTTCTTCTTCTCTCGTGAATCGGATTCCTGTGAGTGTGGCATTGATGATCCGGTGTGTTTTTTTTTTAAACGTTTGCAACAAAAACTTCCAGCTCGGCGAACAGAACCACAACAACGAGCACCCGAGCTACAAATCTTCGCGCAAACCTTGACCACTACAAATGCCGGAGGAATCAGCACAGAAGCGCTTCACAGGAGGCTCCCAAGCACGGAGGATGTCACCTAGAAAGGGGACGAAACGTTTGCAACAAAAACTCCCAGCTCGGCGAACAGAACCACAACAATGAGCACCCGAGCTACAAATCTTCTCCCAAACTTTGAATACAACATATACCTAATAAAAAGTGGCGGGGAGGGGGAAAACAGATTCCAAAAGAAATTATAAATGATTTAGTTATTCTGCAGAAAGAGACTAAATTTATACAATTATGTGGAAAAAGCAGTGATATGTTGGCCCAGGTGTGGTTCTACTTCTGTTGAGTAAAATTCGATGATTCTATCAACATTTTCTTTGATGGAGCACACAAAATTGTGAAAGATCAGAAGGGTCTGCAGACACATAAATTGTAAGTACTAATTTAGCTGCACATAAAGTCATCAAAAACATCAACAATGTTACCCTTTAATGTAAAGGATTTGTAATACAATGACAGGAAATTACTCTTCAATTGTTCAGATGACATCTAGAATATTGTGAAGCAACAGTGTATGGTCCTTGGAGGGAGTACAGCATGGATTCATTAGACTACCTCACCTTAAAAAGATGTTCTACTGAGATTGAAGAACGATCTGTTTGAAGTGTTAGAATTTTTTTAAAATCAAGAGTCAATGGTGAGAAGTCATGGCCCCTGTGTCTTCCTTGTGGAAATCAGAACTATAGGACCCATTCTTAAAATTGGAGCTAAGCTACTGAAGAATCAAATTTAAAAATATTTTTCACCCCATGGAAAATTACGGAATTCTCTACTTCAAAAAGGTCATAAGTGAAGAATGAAGTGAAATTTTGAAAATTGAAGTAAATTAGTAGATTAAGATGCATTTGCTCAAAAGCAAGTAAATGAATAGCAAAACAGTCTGCAAGATCAATTCCTGGTCTTGTGTCTGTGCTGACTGTCCCTGGGGAATTTACAGCCCACCTATTCTGGGGAATTTACAGCCCACCTATTTCAAATTGTTCTCTCGTGCTAAGATGTACACCTGTCAAATTCCTAACCAAATCTACAACCACTAAAAAGTTTATATCACCCTGTCTACGTACAACTGCTACCATGATCTAGGACTTAAATGCGCCCTCTAAAATTACAACCACAAAGCAAGCATGCAATGCTCGTTAGATTTCAATATTTATTACATATAACACTATATTTTTAGTTCTCCAGTTTCTATAGCTTATGTAGAGGTATGTAGTACATATTAAATGAGTGCAAAGAGAGCACTGTTTCTATCTCAAGTCCATTTGATATGTGATACGGAGTTTGTATTATACGATAACATGATTGAGCTGATGTCCCAGGTTGTGCATTTCATAGCTGCCTCCCCAGATCACATATACCGTATGTTACAGCTGTCTCAGTGAAAAGGCAGTTCCTAGCCCCAGCCCGGCTTAAAAGATGGCTTCAAGCCTCTCTTATATATTCACCCAAGGGATATGGGCATCGCTGGCTCGCAAACATTTATTGCCCGCTCAAAGGGCAGTACCCAACCCCCCCAGTCAAAGGGCGGGGCCTAATCCCCCCGGTCAAAGGGCGGGGGTCCACACCCCCCTCCCCGGTCAAAGGGCGGGGGTCCACACCCCCCTCCCCGGTCAAAGGGCGGGGGTCCACACCCCCCTCCCCGGTCAAAGGGCGGGGTCTAACCCCCCGGTTGAAGGTCTCTCTGATACCGGTATCTCTTGTGAACCCAGTGCGCTCCCCAGCTCAGTCCGCAAACCCCGGCCGTTGTTTTCTTCCAGTGATTGCGGAGCGTCTTTAACACTTTAGCCATTTCCCTGGTTCTAGATGCCGATGCCGATTTCACGTGAAATAAACCACTTTTAATCCAAGCGCGAACATGGAGCTCCTTGTTCACATGGAGACCGGTTCCGTGTATAAAACGGTCCGGCCAGCAACAGCCCGCTTTCACAGCCGTTCCCCCAGTCAACCCCCACTAACACTCAGGGCAGTTTAGGAAAGGACACAGCTTTTAGGATTAAACAGCTGCTGACCAGGTGCAAATTGATAATGCCATAGATGTGGAAGAGTAGAAATTATTAATATACAAAGAAATGTATATTTTTATCATGAGAGAACCTTGTTCAAGATGGGAAAGGCGTTCAGTTGGTGAAGGAAGCTACACTAAAACCTCAGTAAATCATGAACAAGTCTATAATACATGCCAGATGTACTGTGTTGGCCTTACTAAGTACAGTCACTTCCACATTCCTACATTATCCTCTTCTTTGTGTAGGGGGCATATCCCTGCTGTAACTAAGTATGAATAGAGGACCTGTTTCCCATTAAGTACTCTTGGTGCCATCACAGAAACATCTAGCTTAGAACAAAATAGGTGAACCCCTTCAGGCTTCACTTCTCTGCCTTTCAGGCTTATCGTATCTTAACACAATATATGTCATGACAAAAAAAATCAAAATGCATTTAAAGTTATTTTAAACAAATTCAAATCTGTAATTCAATCAATACATCGCAAGATATATACATTTTCACGAGCAAATAAATAGATCTACACTGATTCTAGTTCCTTACCATGACTGGCCAACTTAACCATTCTGATTTGAATATCAATCCTCTTTTCAGATCATCTTTTATGCCCCTTTGCGAGATTGTTTGGACCCTATTTCCGAAAGATTTTCTAAAATAAGCAATAGCATTGAGTTATTTGTTTCAAGCCACACAGTTAAAGTCTACCTTTAAGTTCCTTCTATGTTCCATGCCTTAGCCTTTGTAAATAAAACATGCTACGCAATTTTTAAAATTAAATCGCTTCCAGTCTCTCATTGCCAGTTTCAAACTCCCTTGAGTACGAACCTAAACCATCAAAGCTTTCCAGGTTCATATTTACGCCTCAATCAGTTACTCACACCCAAGACTACCCATTGGTCATCCATTCCAATAATTATCTCTTGTTGGATGATTGAAACAAAATGAGCAAAATTTCCCCAATCTCTGAATTACATTAACAATGTCAAAACAGTGGAGAAATATGGTAAAATCGGAAAAATGAAGTTCTTGATGTTGCAAAAATAGTCATTTTTTTGCACTCAAGGTCTGAACATCAAGGTGACAATTTTGCATGTGATGAGCCAGAGGACAGTTTTGATGTATTAACATTTTAAATATTCTGATGACATTTATATGCAGTTTCCCATTCTCCCACATGGCAGAGAGAAAGTAGATAGTTCTCAGCCTGGAAGTCAGAGCACATATGTGGTGATTCCAATTCACTGCTGCTTCCTGTGTGTGTCCATCTTCGCCAGCAGTCGCAGAGTATAAAATAGAATAGCCTTTATTGTCACATATACTCAATGAGTATAGTGAAACGTTTATTCGTCGCCAATTACAGTGTTGACTTAGATACAAAAGTACTGAAGCACAGCTTCTTTTGTTACAAGATGTATTACAGAAATAAAATGTCCATCATTAGAGAAAAAGAGCTCAGTACAGCAGACTGTGCTGGCATTTAGCTTTCAGTCCACACTGGGCCCTGGCTCCACACCGCATAAGCCACTGTGGGAGGATGCTGCACCAGGCCATGAGTCGTCAGAGGACAGCGGGGATTGTTGCTCCTCACCGGAGGCCATGAGTGAAAAAGGAGAACAAGAAAAAAAAACTTGGAGGAAGAGAAAGAGAAGACAAGGGAGGAAAGAAGAAGAGCAGGCGGAGCAGACAAGCTCTGGCTGGAGCATCTTGCTCCGCCACCACCTTTCAAGTGAAGGGGCTACCTGCCTGCACACGCAAGGAATTTAGCATCAGACATGCAGCATCCTCACCATATCAACAACACATATCTCTGATTCACTTTGGAGCTCACTGATAGCTATACTTTAATGCCACTGCCAGGCACCTATATGCCCAGGAAGAGGCACTCATATCATGCAAGACAGCAGGTACACCTAAGGGCTGATTGCTTGCTCAGCACTTATTCAATGTGCACCTACTTGGAATGCTCACAGCATCTCTACATGGCTGTGCCTTTTCATGCTTTAATATCAATTCAGAATGTGCAGGCTCACTGTACATCTCTCTTGCCTTGCCCAGCACAGACACGAAGACAGGTAGCTTGTCTTATTTGTCAGCAATGATCACTCAAAGTGGACATGTTAGTGTATGGGTCTATGCTACATCAATGTCACAACTACAGTATATGTCAACAGCTTACACAGCAAACACATCGAATGTGCTTCAACCAAATGGCCATAACTCAGAGTCAAAGGGGAGTAGTTTTTTGTGAAGTCAAGGGGACCATGGTCAGTCCCACTAGAGTCTGTCAAAGGCATTGCCCGATCTCAGTCTTGGGTTACACTCCTGCTCATTTGCAATTATCACTTTTATGGTCTGATCTTACTCAAGCTATTGCGATATACTAGTCATTATAAGAAACTTAATTTTTTTTGAACAAAGAATATCCACTTTTAAGTACGGGAGACAGTGGTGTAGTGATGATGTCCCTTCATTTGGTTGATAATCTTGCAACAAGGGTTAAAAACCCAGTGTGGCAGCTGGTAGAATTCACATTAAATTAATACATCAGTTATAAAACTAGTCTCCGCAATAGTGACCATGATAATTATCATTAATTGTTGTTAAGAAAAATAACCCATCTGGTTCACTAATGTCCTTTTGTGAGGAAATCAGTCATCCTTGCCTGGTCTGGTCCACAAATGCCATCAGACCCAGATAATGTCTCAACTGCCCTCCAAATTGTCTGCAATTCACTCAGTGCAAAAGCAATCAAGGGTGAGTAATGCCCATATTGCCATTAGAAATGAAAAAAGTGCTTATTTGCTGATACAAATTCATATAGGATGTTCTAGCATTATTTTCACAACTAACTGTGCAGTTAAAGTATAAGTAAGCAAGATCGTTAGTGCACACTGATATCACAATCACGGGAGCAGTAAAAGCTTATCTTTTCCACAGTTTGCCATTTTGTGTAGGTATGCGCAACAGTGCAACTTTATTAATGCAGTTACAAAACTATTTCCTCCTTATACACATAAAGATTATACAAACAGGATAGAACAGTTTGTGAAGATGATCTTACAATAAGAAATGAGTAAACGGAAAGGCATATTTTCACAGAGAACTGTTGCCTGTCATAAGTTGTTTGAAAAATTAAAAGGTGTACAACAAATAAATATAATTTAAGAGCAAGGATATTACTTAAAAGTTCTAGCTTCCTACTGATTATTGAAACATAGATATTAATTCTTATCAAATTCTGGAAGCCATGAAATGTGCTTATCTGGATCCAATCCCAATAGGTCAGAGGCTGAAAGCCACCAAACTCTCCAATCTGGCACTCAAAAACTCCATGTAACAGTCCAATGCATCCAAGGCCAATGTATTTATTATTGCTTTTGGCATTAATAGGGAGGAGATGCCTGCAGATATGCCTATAAGTCATGCATGCTCCAGACCACATCACATTGGCACTGAGAAACTCCCTTTAATGTGTTACAATAGTGGACATGGTATTCTGCTGCAAATGCTGGAAGACGTCTTCAATAGCTCAATATCATTTCATAATGTGAAAGAATCTTTTCTAAAGAAAAATTGAGGCCAACAGATTCTTTAAAGTTCATTTCTTGAATCTTCACTAGAGATCCTCAGTTTCTGGGAGTAATTTCAAGGCCTGCGCCTGTTTCAGACAATGATCATCTTTCCCTGAAGCAAAGGCACTTGTCGCATCTGCTTCTTCATCTGGTTCTTCTTCCTGTGTCTCATTAAGAAGAGGAAGAAAAAGAAAATGGATGGTAAGAAACAGAAAAACAACAACTCCATCAAAATAATCCAACAACACCAAGCCCCATGATTCCTCTGCTCCCAAAAGCCTCTACAATGAACTTCACTCTATTGCTTCCTCCTCAAAGTATGTCAGAGACTTGACATCTGGGCATACTCACAGGTTCATTCCCACACTACAAACCAGGAGAATTTAAAGTGTGTAAATGTTCTATAATAAACTTCAACAAAACACAGGTTATTAGTGGTTGAGAATGTCAGATATTGAGAGGCAGAAAGAATATCAGGGAGCAGGTTCAGTTAAGTAAAGGGATGAATGACATTTTGTTTGTTCTCCTTTGAGCACTGAAGAGATTTAAAATAGATTTTCAAAAATCACAAAAGGCAGTGCTAAACTAAATAGGAAAAACTATATCCTGGTGGCAAGGAGAGTAGGAAACCAGAGGGCACAGGTTTCAACTAATCAACAAAAAAAGGCCAAGTAAATGAAGATTTAAAAAAACTGTGTAATCAGTTATGATCTGGAATGACCTGCTTGGGAGTATGGTGGAAGTAGGTTCAAAAATAAGTTTCAGAAGAAAATCAGCAAATTCTTGAAAGAGAGAAGCTGTAAAGCAATGAAGGAAGTGTGATGATGGAAGTCTAACTGAAAAACTCAAAACCAGCACTGGCATGATGAACAGAATAGTGCCCTTCTAAGCTGTAAGATTCTATGGTCACAGCTGAATATTTTGCAAAAAGAACCTAGAGTAAAAACATTAAAGGGACATTTGAAACGTTGGAATGCATTCAAGCCTTGCTCTATCACATAGTTATAAGGATCTCAACTAATGTGATTACTAATGTTTTTTTCCCAGTGAAGCCACTAACAGAATGAACCTACTTTATTTGCATAGAGCAACCACTGTTTTTCTTTGTTAATCACAAAATAGCTTAGTTACTGTTACCTGCTCTCCATTAAGCAGGATTACTGTAATGACTGAATTAATGAGGTACAGTAACAGCTCTCTAAGATAAACTCATTAGGTATGGAATGTGAAAACTGCTTAAGGACTATAAAACATTATTAAGTCTTTGCTATTCACAGCATCTTGTACCACTTCTAGAATTTAAACAGAAATCTTGTTGGTGTTATTTCACATAGTAAACTTGTGGATAAAGGTACCACCACCCGGTATAATCAATAAATAAAGATGTATTAGGTCCTGGCCACACTAATTGATCTTACCCATGAGTGCTATTGCCTTCAGCACTACTTTACAACATCTGCAGCAAAAGTATAAATATGTTGACTACAGTTTGAAGGAAGGCAATGGCCCAATGGTATTATCGTTAGACTATTAATCCAGAGAGTAAGTGAAGACTGCAGATGCTGGAGATCAGAAGCCTGATGAACAGATTATGTTCGAAACGTCAACCCTCCTGTTCCTTGGATGCTGCCTGACTGGCTGTGCTTTTGCAGCGCCACACTTTTTGACTATTAATCCAGAGACGCAGGTAAGTCCTCGGGACCCAGGCTTCAATCCCACCAAAGCAGATGGTGGAACTTGAATTCAAACTTTTAAAACATTTTGAATTAAGAATCTACTCATGACCATGAAATCATTGTGGATTGTCAGAAAAAAAACCCATCTGGTTCACTAATGTCCTTCAGGGAAGGCGATCTGCCATCCTCACCTGATCTGGCCTACATTTGACTCCAGAATGACAGCAATGTGGTTGACTCTGGACAGCACTCTGAAATAGCCCTGCAAGCCATTCAGTTGTACCAATCGCTACAACGTTTCAAACAAATGTAACTGGATGGATCACCTGGCATTAACCTAGGCACTAGAAAAAAACAATTGCAGAACCTGTTGACCCCACAAAGTCCTCCTTACTAACATCTGGGGGCTAGAGCCAAAATTGGCAAAGCTGTCATTTCCCTGGTGTGGGGGAATCCAGAAATAGAAGGTTTCGAGTGTGACGGGAAGATTTGAAAGGGACCTAAGGGGCAACGTTTTCACACAAGAGTGTGGTGCATCAATGGAATGGACTGCCAGAAGATGTGGTGGAGGCTAGTACAATTACAACAATTTTAAAATGCATGTGGACAGGTATATGAATAGGAAGGGGAGTTTTGAGAAGATTTGTAGCTCAGGCCCCTTAGGTCTCTTTTATATCTTTCCCATCTCACCCTAAACCTATGCCCTCTAGTTCTGGACTCCCCGACCCCAGGGAAAAGACTTTATCTATTTATCCTATCCATGCCCCTCATAATTTTGTAAACCTCTATAAGGTCACCCCTCAGCCTCCGATGCTCCAGGGAAAATAGCCACCAGCCTGTACAGCCTCTCTCTGTAGCTCAACTCCTCCAATCCTGGCAACATCCTTGAAAATCTTTTCTGAACCCTTTCAAGTTTAACAACATCTTTCCGATAGGATGGAGACCAGAACTGCATACAATATTCCAACAGTGGCCTAACCAATGTCCTGTACAGCCACAACATGACCTCCCAACTCCTGTGCTCAATACTCTGACCAATAAAAGAAAGCATACCAACCACCTTCGTCACTATCATACTTACCTGCAACTCCACTTTCAAGGAGCTATGAACCTGCACTCCAAGGTCTCTTTGTTCAGCAACACTCCCTAGGACCTTACCATTAAGTGTATAAGTCCTGCTAAGATTTGCTTTCCCAAAGTGCAGCACCTCACATTTACCTGAATTAATCTCCATCTGCCACTTCTCAGCCCATTGGCCCATCTGGTCCAATTCCTGTCGTAATCTGAGGTAACCCTCTTCGCTGTCCACTACACCTCCAATTTTGGTGTCATCTGCAAACTTACTAACTGTACCTCTTATGCTCGCATCCAAATCGTTTATGTAAATGACAAAAAGTAGAGGGCCCAGCACCGATCCTTGTGGCACTCCACTGGTCACAGGCCTCCAGTCTGAAAAACAACCCTTCACCACCACCCTCTGTCTTCTACCTTTGAGCCAGTTCTGTATCCAAATGGCTAGTTCTCCCTTTGTTTCATGAGATCTAACCTTGCTAATCAGTCTCCCATGGGGAACCTTGTCGAACGCCTTACTGAAGTCCATATAGATCGCATCTACTGCTCTGCCCTCATCAATCTTCTTTGTTACTTCTTCAAAAAACTCAATCAAGTTTGTGAGACATGATTTCCCATGCACAAAGCCATGTTGACGATCCCGAATCAGTCCTTGCCTTTCCAAATACATGTACGTCCTGTCCCTCAGGATTCCCTCCTACAACTTGCCCACCACTGAGATCAGGCTCACCGGTCTATAGTTCCCTGGCTTGTCTTTACTGCCCTTCTTAAACTGTGGCACCACACTTGCCAACCTCCAGTCTTCTGGCACCTCACCTGTGACTATCGATGATACAAATATCTCAACAAGAGGCACAGCAATCACTTCTCTAGCTTCCCACAGAGTTCTCGGGTACACCAGATCAGGTCCTGGGGACTTATCCACCTTTAACCATTTCAAGACATCCAGCACCTACTCCTCTGTAATCTGTACATTTTGCAAGATGTCAACATCTATTTCCCTACAGTCTATATCTTCCATATCCTTTTCCACAGTAAATACTGATGCAAAATATTCATTTAGTATCTCCCCCATTTTCTGTGGCTCCACACAAAGGCCACTTTGCTGATCTTTGAGGGGCCGTATTCTCTCCCTAGTTACCCTTTTGTCCTTAGTAAATTTATAAAAACCCTTTGGATTCTCCTTAATTTTATTTGCCAAAGCTATCTCATGTCCCTGTTTTACCCTCCTGATTTCCCTCTTAAGTATATTCCTGTTTCCTTTATACTCTTCTCAGGATTCACTTGATCTATCCTGTCTATGCTTGACATATGCTTCCTTCTTTTTCTTAACCAAACCCTCAATTTCTTTAATCATCCAGCATTCTCTATACCTACCAGCCTTCCCTTTCATCCTGACAGGAATATACTTTCTCTGGATTCTTGTTATCTCATTTCTGAAAGCTTCCCATTTTCCAGCTGTCCCTTTACCTGCGAACATCTGCCTCCAATCAGCTTTCAAACGTTCTTGCCTAATACTGTCAAAATTGGCCTTTCTCCAATTTAGAACTTCAACTTTTAGATCTGGTCTATCCTTTTCCATCACTATTTTAAAATGAATAGAATTATGGTTGCTGGCCCCAAAGTGCTCCCCCACTGACACCTCAGTCACCTGCCCTGCCTTATTTCCCAAGAGTAAGTCAAGTTTTGCACCTTCTCTAGTAGGGACATCCACATACTGTTTCAGAAAATTGTCTTATACACACTTAAGAAATTCCTCTCCATCTAAACCTTTAATACTATGGCAGTCCTAGTCGATGTTTGGAAAGTTAAAATCCCCTACCATAACCACCCTATTATTCTTACAGATAGCTGAGATCTCCTGACAAGTTTGTTTCTCAATTTCCCTCTGACTATTGGGGGGGTGTATAATACAATCCCAATAAGGTGATCATCCCTTTCTTATTTCTCAGTTCCACCCAAATTACTTCCCTGGATGTACTTCCGGGAATATCCTCCCTCAGTATAGCTGTAATGCTATCCCTTACCAAAAATGCCACTCCCCCTCCTCTCTTGCCTCCCTTTCTATCCTTCCTGTAGCATTTGTATCCTGGAACATTAAGCTGCCAGTCCTGCCTATCCCTGAGCCATGTTTCTGTAATTGCTATGATATCCCAGTCCCATGTTCCTAACCATGCCCTGAGTTCATCTGCCTTCCTGTTAGGCCCCTTGCATTGAAATAAATGCAGTTTAATTTATTAGTCCTACCTTGTCCCTGCTTGCACTGACTTTTTGACTCACTTCTGTTCTCCGTTGTACCCGTCTCAGATCGTCTCTTTCCTCACTATCTCCTTGGGTCCCACTCCCCCACCTTACTAGTTTAAATCCTCTCAAGCAGTTCTAGCAAATTTCACTGCCAGTATATTAGTCCCCTTCCAATTTAAGTGCAATCTGTCCTTCTTGTACAGGTCACTTCTACCCCTCTTAACCATTACCATCAAGCCAGGGGATCAACCCTGGTTCAATAGACAGTGCAGACGAGCATGCCAAGAGCAGCACCAGACGTACTGAAGATGAAGTGTCAACCCACGCAACATAACTACTTGCCTGCCCAACAGAATAAACAGAGATAGACAGAGCCAAGTGATCCCACAACCAACGGATCAGATCTAAGCTCTGTAGTCCTGCCACATCCAATCGTGAATGATGGTGGATGATTAAATAACTCAGTGGAGGAGGTGGCTCCACAAATATCTCCATCCCCAATAAAGGAAGAGCCAAACACACCAGTACAAAAGGAAAGGCTGAAGCTTTCGCATCAATCTTTGGCCAGAAGTGCTGAGTGGCTGATCCATCTTGGCCTCCTCCAGTCATTCCCAGCATCACAGATACCAGTCTTCAGCCAATTCCATTCACTCCACGTAATGTCATGGAACAATTGGAGGCACTGGATACTGCAAAGGCTACGGGCCCTGACAACATTCCAGCAACAGTACTGAAGATTTGCCCTGAACGTACTACTACCCTAGCCAAGCTGTTCCAATACAGTTACAATACTAGCATCTACTCAACAGTATGGAAAATTGTCCAAGTATGTCCTGTACATAAAAATCAGAACAAATTCAACTCAAACAATTACCACCCCATCAATCTCTTCTCGATCATCAGTAAAGTGATGGCAAGTGTCATCAACAATGCTATCTAGCAGCATCTGCTCGGCCATATCTTGCTCAGTCATGACCAGTTTAGGTTTTGTCAGGATCACTCAGCTCCTGACCTGATTACAGCCTTAGTTTAAACATGGACAAAACAGCTGCATTCCAAAGGTGAGGTGAGAGTGATAGCCCTTGGCATCAAGGCTGCATTCGATCAAGTGTGGCATCAAGAAGCCCTGGCAAAACTGGAATCAATAGGTTCCGGTAGAAACTCTTCAGTAGTTGGAGTCATACCTGACACATAGGAAGATGGTTGTGGTTGTTGGAAGTCAATCATCCCAGCTCCACAATATCTCTGCAGGAGTTCCTCAGGATAGTGTCCTAGACCCAAATGTCTTCAACTGCTTCATCAATGATCTTCCCTCCATCATAAGGTCAGAAGTAGGGATGTTCTCCAATCATTGCACAATGTTTAGCACCATTCACGACTCCTCAGATACTGAAGCAATCCAAATGCAACAAGATCTGGACAATATACTGGCTTGGATTGACAAGTGACAAATAACATTTGTACCACTAGTGCCAGGCTATGACCATCACTAATAACAGACAATCGAACCACTGCCCCTTGACATTCAGTGATGTTACCATCACTGAATCCCCTGCTGTCAAAGTCCTGGAGGTTATCATTGACCAGAAACTCAACTGGACTCACCACATAAACACAGTGGTTACAAAAGCACGTCAGAGGCTAGGGGTGCTGCAGTGAGTAACACACCTCCCGACACCCCAAAACCTGTCTCCCATCTACAAGGCACAATTCAGGAGTGTGATGGAATACTTACCACTTGCTTGGATGAGTGCACCAACAAGCAACTTAACACCATCCAAGGCAAAGCAGCCCACTTGATTGGCATTGCATCCACAAGCATCTACTCCCTCCATCACCAATGTTCCCATCCAAGTCATTCACTATCCTGACTTGGAAATATTTTTCTGATGAAGGGCTCTGGCCCGAAACGTCGAATTTCCTGTTCCTTGGATGCTGCCTGACCTGCTGTGCTTTAACCAGCAACACATTTTCAGCTCTGATCTCCAGCATCTGCAGACCTCACTTTTTACTTGGAAATATTTTGCCATTCCTTCACTGTCGCTGGGTCAAAATCTTGGAATTCCTTCCCTAAAGGCATTGTGGTTCAACCAACAGCAGATGGATTGCAGCTGTTCAAGAAGGCAGCTCACCACCATCTTCTCAAGGGCAACTAGGAATGGACAGCAATGTCCACATCCCACAAATGAATAAATAAAAATAAAGTAGACCCAAATAGTACAATGTGTAGCTCTGACTCACCACTGACTTGTAATATTTCTCAAAAGATTTAAAAATGTTCGTTTTCTCATTTGCTAACATTGTCATTGTCATGATAATTTTGCTATGATATTGACAGTCTTGCTGCCACCATTTCCTTCCTCATCAGTCAGGTACGTTGGCATAAAGAATCCTGTTGCCATGAAGAAAAAAATCATTGTGTTCAAAGGAAAAATATATTGAGGTTTCTAAGATAAAATAAATAATTTACATTAAATTGTACTGTTGATTTGATTAGTACTTGTAATGCCCTCCTCACTGCAACATTAGCCCTCCTTAGTAATGGACCTGTAGCAGAACATAAAACAAAGCAACTTTTCAACCTGAAGTTTGAGTTGAAGTATTGTACCATCCTGATTAAACACCTGAAAAGATGACCTAAGCTTCTCCGCACTTATTGATATTTGGCTGACATTTAGAAATGTAAGATTTATTTAAATTCTTATCAGAAGGAACAGGAAAATAAATATTAGAGATCAAAGATATAATCATAGCACCATTAAAAGGGGAATAAAAGATTAAATCTGAAAATGGAATGTACAAAATAATTGAGAAGATGCATGGCTATGAACTATGAACAAAGTTTTCCTTGTAACAGACTTCAAAAATGTAGTAAAGCAGGAGGGCAGCTGGTAAGGCCTCAAAGTAGATTAGATTAGATTAGATTAGACTTACAGTGTGGAAACAGGCCCTTCGGCCCAACAAGTCCACACCGACCTGCCGAAGCGAAACCCACCCATACCCCTACATTACCCCTTACCTAACACTACGGGCAATTTAGCATGGCCAATTCACCTGACCCGCACATCTTTGGACTGTGGGAGGAAACCGGAGCACCCGGAGGAAACCCACGCAGACACGGGGAGAACATGCAAACTCCACACAGTCAGTCGCCTGAGTCGGGAATTGAACCCGGGTCTTCAGGCGCTGTGAGGCAGCAGTGCTAACCACTGTGCCACCGTGCCGCCCACTCAATGCAGCCAGGCCTTCACAAGCTATGTTCAGGACAGACAGATTTACGAATAAAGGCCTTAAACAGACATTTGCTCCATTATCCACATAAGCAAAGGGCCTGAGGATACCATTTAATACCTTTACCTACATGATAAAGGCAGACATTCAGCACAGAAAGTTTGTGTCCTTGCCACAATATTGGGTACTTTATCAAAGTAAATGAAAATCAGAAGATATGACATTACTAATTTTACATGATCAGTCAGCATCAGAATTAACTCCATTTCACCACTGAACTCTTTTTTTTCTATGTTTAAAATACTTATACTTTGTTGCCAACTGGCATTTGGTGAGCAGTGCTGCTCCCAATAACTTTGCTAAGGTGAGGAGACAAACTACACTGATAACAAAATGATTATTGTCTCTGAAAAAAGTAGTTTAATAGTTTTAGAATCTACTTAAATATATGTTATAAGTTGGTCCATTTTGTGCTGCCAGGGCAGTATTTTACACCAGCAGCATGTCTTGCTTGCATGGACCACAGAATTGAAGTTCACTGAAAAACACATTCAGAAAAGCAACAGTGTGGTTTGTCCCCTATTTTATATTTGCATTAGTTGAACAATTGAGCCATTCTCTTCTTCTAAGGAGACAAAATTAAATGTTTAATACTTCACTGGAAAAGCCAATAGTAGATTAAATTTAGATTGCAGTGACTCCATGAATTATTTCCACATTATACCTAGCTCATATGTCTGCACCAACCGACCTCCTGTTGTCATACTGTTCTCACATTTATTACATCAGAGTTTTCCTGTTATAAATTATTACATTTACATTTATTATTGATCTGCTCTATGTCAAAATGTACAGTTAAAATGTACAATTTGCAACAAAAGCTACTATATCTTTGAAATGGATAAATAGTAAATTGACAAACTGGCTCCTAGAGATCACGTGACACAAGTTCTTTTCGGGCCAGACTGAAAAGTTACAACAGGCTCTTTTAAATTCAATGAACACGTCTAAGGGTAAACCGAAACTCCTTGACAATAATTTTCCTGGAGATGTGACTAGCTCTTACCACCTCACTAAAAAAAATCTGAGATAATGACAGCCATTCAAGTTAATGGCTGACACAGTTAAAAAGTTAATTCCCTGGACAAATGCAATGACCATTGTGATTCAACAATGGGATAATGGCCATTTTTAAGTTCTAAACTATCTAAAAGTCTCTCCGTGAACAGCCATAATGTGCCGTGCACTCAAGAGAAACTTGGGAGAACCTCAAGCCATCACTTCTAGCTGAATTGTGAACAGCATGGGAGAATTGGTATTTCCATTTGCTACCAGGAATTAGAGCAGAAGTTGCTCAGAACACCCCGCAGTTCTCTCGTAAAGGAATCCATGGAATCTTCAAGTGCTGTTAGAACCAGTAAAGAAACAAGCAACCCCCTTAGTCCCCTGAGCTGCTGTACCAACTGAATCCACCAACAAATGAAAAATTCAACCATTCAACAGCAGAAGCCGTTTCAACTGATGAATCTGACTTGACATTTTAACCCCTTCACTTTAGGAAAATTACTTCCAAGCAGGCCTGGCCTACAGCAACTGATCTTATTTTCATCTTATAGGTATCCTTACTTAAAATCTTTTTATTTATGGAACATTCAGCAAACTATTGTTTCATAAAGCTGTGCTATTTATTTTTAAATTTAAACAAAAACTAAAATGGAGATATGTACCAGGTTACACAAATTCTTAGCTCACAGACTACTCTGAGCACAGACCTATTGTGCGGTCATGACAGCTACTAAATGTTGTCACCTTACAATTACACCTTTATTGCTATTGCAACTTTGCCTTTTACTTCCATTGTGAATAGTTCCTCTATGGTGCATGACTGTCTTGTTTTTCAGCTAATAAATTCTCCATTCTCTTGGTAACATCACTGCTTTTGTAATGTCTATTGTTACAATTTCCACAGAGGCCAATAACTGTTTTGCTCCTGTCATTAGATTTTTTTCTGAGATATTTTGAAAGGTATTAGAATGGCCACCCCACCTGAATGGATTTGTATTTGAGTTCTTTCTCCATAGAAAGCAGAACACAAGGTATTTTCTCCCAATCTTCAACTATCTGATAGTTTTCCTGCTGTGTCTAATGACCTTCCTATTACAGGCCCTCCACAATGATGTTTATTTGCCAGAAGAGCCTCTGAAAGATGCACCAAACAATGTTGAACTTTAAAACATTAGTCTGGCTATATCAAAGTATACCACCTGACCTATCAAGACACCTTATATTCTTTGTTAGGTATTGCAATCCAAAGTAAACAGGCAGGAGGCTGGAAGAACACAGCAAGCCAGGCAGTATCAGAGGTGGAGAAGTCAATGTTTTGGGTGTAACCCTCCTGATATTATTTGTCAAAACGTGTGGTGCTGACAGCCGGTCAGGCAGCATGCGTGGAGGAGGAGAGTTGACATTTCAAGCATAAGCTTGTGCTTGAAACGGCGACTCTCCTGATCCTCAGATGCTGCCTGACCAGTTGTGCTTTTCCAGCGGTGCACTTTTTGACTCTGATCTCCCGCATCTACAGTCCTCATTTTCTCCTACCTTATGTTCTTTGAAATTCTAATACATCATCTGATTATTGTAATGGATGCAGAAATCTAAAAACACATGTTCATAAATCCCTAGGACTATATTCCTAATAGGATCGTCCAATTGACAGCATCTTCCGATGCTGACCTGACCAAGAGATTGCACAGCATCTCATTTCCAAGGAATAAAAATGTAATTGCATCAGAAGCAGTTCAGAGAAGGTGCAACACATTAATTCTACAGGTGAAAGTCTTACAATGAGAGATCAAGCAGTTTAGGCCTATATTCACAAGAGTTTACAAGGAAGAAAGAAGGTCTAATTGAGGTATATAATATCCTTACAGTGATTAGTAAAGTAGAAACAGAGCAGCTGTTTCCCCTCATGTGGCAAATCTAGAATGAGAGGCTAACAGATGGCAAATTTAAAACAGGTGAGGAGGAATTATTTCTCTCAAAGGGGCATGAGTCTGTGGAATTCACTAGCCCAGTCATGATAGTATTAAAATTCAGACCAGGTTCAAGAGGTTGAATTGCCTACTCTTTCTCCTTGTTCTTATGGTTAAGCAGACCCAAATACCACTTCATGTCCAGTACCTGCCTGTCAGAATGTACAGCAACCTTGCCCTAAATAGCAAAATTTGTTTTGTGATTTCAATAACTTAATTAAAACAGTTAAAATCTTTGGATAGAATGTCAAAAACTGCCTTAGTCTGTGCAACATCATAGGTGATTTATAATTATATTAAAATCGTTAAACAATATATAAAATTGTTTGTGAAAAATTGGCCTGTGCTTTAGTAACCCACTTTGCTTTGTCAGTTTCCTCTCCTGTGCACATCAACTCCAAGGTTTGGACCCTGAATCCTACACCTGAGGACACCATTCATCTGACCTGAAATGCTCCTTTGAAAGAGCTACGAGTAAAAAATGAGGTCTGCAGATGCTGGAGATCACAGCTGCAAATGTGTTGCTGGTCAAAGCACAGCAGGCAGGCAGCATCTCAGGAATAGAGAATTCGACGTTTCGAGCATAAGCCCTTCCGTCGAATTCTCTATTCCTGAGATGCTGCCTGGCCTGCTGTGCTTTGACCAGCAACACATTTGCAGCTTTGAAAGAGCTACTCAATTCATAGAATCCCTACAATGTGGAAACAGGTCCTTTGGCCCAAAAAGTCCACACTGATCCTCCGAAGAGTAACGCACCCAGACCCATTCCCCTACCCTACTACTCTACATTTACCTCTAACTAATGCACCTAACCTAGATACCCCTGAACACTGTTAGCAATTTAGCATGGCCAATTCACCTAGACTGCACATTTTTGGATTGTAGGAGGGAACCGGAACCCCTGGAGGAAACCCACAGACACAGGGAGAATGTGCAACCTCCACAGGAAAGTCACCCAAGGCTGGAATCAAACTAGGATCCCTAGCGTTGTGAAGCAATAGTGCTAATCACTGTGCCACCACACCACCCGATTATTCCCAATCTTTCCTCTTTAATTATGCAATCACAAATTTTCCAGAAGATCATGGTCCATCGCTGCATGCTCCCAAATCTATGACGACAATTTCAGGCTGATTGGTTCCCCCAGAATCAAATCTCCTCTCCCCATCACCTTATAAAAGAAACTTGCAATTCATATACTTTTCCAGTACATTAATGTCAAAATCCAATTCTTTCCTTATCCTACAGTCCGAATTACACATACAACATGTTTGGTATAAGTTAACTGAGACAAAAGGAATATGTACCCAATTGTGTAGTTGTGGTCAGGACAGACCTACTAAACTTAATTGTAAAGAAGATATAATAAAATTGATTTTACTTGTGAATGGAATAACATTGAAAACTATACATTTATGTTAGCCTCCCAGCCTGGAAACCTTCAAGTTAATTCTGGTTCCTCGAACTGGTTGTTGAATGTCCTGCTGGTATGGTGCAGAGTCTGGGGCTCAGGTGAGCACCATATGCCGCACCCTCTTTCTCCCTTCCTCCCTGTGCTCCACCCTCACCAGCAGCTTCATCTCTTCTCGCACAACCCTGCTCCCTACCCTTCCTCCCTCACCATTGCCTTACTTCTCTTCTCACTTCCTCCTATTCCCTCCACCACGGCCGCCTCTGTTCCTACTCCCGCCCTTTTCGTGCTCCACTTCCATTGGCTGATGAGTTGCTACCCGGAGCACGCGAAAGCTTCCTATTGGTCCAAAGAAGAAAATGGAACGAAAGGTGTCAAAAACAATATGCGGAGGGCGCGAGCAGAGAAAAAATACAGGACCGAGAGAGAGAGAAAGTCAGAGCAAAATAGCAGCAGGAGAGTGAAGGTGAAAGTCAGAGAGAAAAACAGCAACAGGAGAGAGAGAGAGAGAGAACGTGAAAGAGAGAAAACAACACGATAGAGAGAAAACGTGAAAGTCAGAGAGAAAAACAGCAACACGAGAGAGAGAGAGAGAACGCGTAAGTCAGAGAGAAAAGAACACGAGAGGGGTGAAAGAGAGAAAAACAGCAACACGAGAGAGAGGTCAGAGAGACGAACAGCAGAATCAGGAGTGAAAGCGGTCAGATGTGATTAAAAATCCCGGCTAGAATTGCAGGGCTTGTTTATTATACTTTGAGTGGATAATTGTGTAATATGGTCACTGTGTTCTATTATAAATGACAATAAGTATCACTGTCAGACTTAGGTTTGGTTTTATATTCAGATTATAATTTATCAGAAAATAATCATGACACTAGTACAAAACAATATCTAGTCTGGTTAATCTTTGTACTTGGTTTCAGTATTCAGGGTGAAGTCTTTGATGAATGTTACATTGGAAATAACACAACACCAGGCTATAGTCCAACAGATTTATTTGGAAGCACTGGCTTTCGGAGGGCTGCGCCTTACTCCGAAAGCCAATGTTTCCAATTAAACCTGTTGTGTGATTTTTAACTTTGTACACCCCAGTCCAACATTTGTTACACTGGGGACTGACCTCTTGGTGCCCTTGTTAACTCCCTCATGTGGTTGGAGCAGTGAAAGGCAATGATCAGAAATCTGCTACTGCTTTTTTATGTATTGTGTTTGATATTGAAGCAGATTTTTTAAAATGATCATTCACTGAGCCAGGAACTACTCAAATACTTTAGGTATATGAATTGTGAACAGTAGCTTCCTTACCACCGGATTGTAATTGTCCTTTTAATGAGTGATAGAAAATTAAAACTAGCTAGGCTGGGGATGCTTTCCTTCGAGCAGAGAAAGCCAATAGGGAATCGGATTGGTTTGTATAAAATTATGAGGGATAGAGGTATAAGCTTTTCCCATTAGAGATATCAATAAGGTAAGAGTTGGAATTTAAAGAATTTTCTTCATCCAGAGTGTGGTGGGTAGCAGGAAGTCATGGCCTGAAGCAGAAACCATCACAATATTTAAAAAGTAATTAGACTTGAAGTGCTATACAAGACTACGGGCTTAGTGTTTGATAACTGGTGTGGAAACAATGAAGGACGTCTTTCCATGTTGCGAAATTCTATCACTCTAAAACTGACCTTAGTTTGTTTTGACAAACCTGTCAATGCTTTTAAACAATGCATACTTTCAACTTCTAAATCAAGGTCCAATTGTATTGTCATTTAGGATGTGCCTTATTAACATGTAGGGCTGCTGTTTGCTAACAGTTGAATTGCTAAGGCCACTGTTCACTGCATATATTATACATGTGTATATAAGCACGTTTTCTCTTAGATATTGTAAATATGACATTGAAATATTCAGATGCTGCCATGTTAGGGATATAGTAATTATGATGAGGTGTACGCCTGAAGGATAAAGCCAACAAATAATCAGGTGTAGTGGGTAAATGTCAAATTTGGATTCAAAATGTGAAGAATATTTTATGCACATTTCAGTCAGTGCTATAGATTCAATGCAATAGATTCTGAAGTGATTTGAATGAGGACCAGGTAAATCTTACTGACCATGAGGTCCCTGATTGGGTTTGTTAACCTGGGCCAACCAAGGAGCTCTGACTGACAGGTATAGACACAAGATTCAGAGAGTCTCCTCATTCTAGGGACTGGCTCTGAGCTGGCAGGTCAGACCCCTGTATTGTGCACATGTAAATAAAGGGTGATTTGGTGACAGGATAACAGCCTCTTTGCAGTTATTTCAGACTGTTATTTCAAGTAAGATATGTTGATTAAATCACCCACTTCAGATTCTTGATAAACTGCTGAAACAGACAGTGGAGTCCTATGAGTAATTAGATAGGATCTAATTGAGAAATATCATCAATCATGTACAGGTACCTCAATACTTCATGGGACAGTATTACAGGAAGTATTTCCACAAGTCTAATCCGTGAAATGGATAGATCTGCTAGTCATGTTTAAAAGTTTACACATGTCTGTATATACCTGTGTTTTAGATTTAAATGGACAGCTCTGGAGAATGTACTAGTCCTTACACAGATGCTAGCCCTAGCTTTTTGGCAATGCTGCAAGAAGTGGAGCCTCGGGTGGCTCGTCGCCGCCTTTCTCAAGCCCGACACCGTGCAAAGCTGGCTGGTCTTTTCAATCATCTACGAGACACAGTATGTCCTCAGTCCAAGAGGACCAAGAGGACCACTTCAAAAGTAAGAGAGGTTTGAGCATCAGTTTAAAAATAAAATACTGCATTAATTCTGAAGTAAAAACTGGAATACTCTGCTGTTTAGACAGTAGCTATGGAGGGAAAAATAGAGTTCACATTTCAGCTCAAATGATTTTTCATCAGAAAGGTACTTCTTGTTTTAATTCAATGTCCCCTGAAATGAATCGAATATGATCTGGTTTATAACAAAGATTGATATTGCTGGAAAACTCAATAGATCTGCAGCATTTGTGAAGAGAAAGCAAAGTCAATATTTGAGGACCATCAAATGAAGGGTCACTCATCTAAGTAATGCTGACTTTGCTTTCACTCCACAGATGCTGCCACATCTGCTGAGTTTCTCTAGCAATTTTTGTTTTTGTTTCAAATTTCTAGCATTCACAGTTCTTTGTTTTATTTTGATGTGTGTAGTATTTCGTGCATAAGTTAAAAGGGTCTCAAGGAAACATTAGACGGTAACTTCTATATTTTTAATTATGTATCAACAAACTTATAGAAATTGAAATCTTGTTTATATTACAAAATTTCAAGTTATCTATGTCTGTCAGTATTTGTTGTACAAAATGTTGCATTTTACAGTTTAAGATAGAGATGAAATATAGTGAATTACAAAAACAATACTGTAAGAAACAAATTATATTGTATCTATTTCACTTTATGCCTATAAAGCCTGCTATTTCCCTTTGGTTTGAGAATATAACAAAACGTAAATTGACAGCATCAGAATGGTTCTCCTCGTCCTAATCTGTACTTTATAGTAGTTGCCATGAGGAATAAAACATGCAACCTCCCCTGTTGCTTTGATTTAAAGATCAGTTCTTGCATCTGAATTGATGCCATAGAATTAAATTACTTTCTTAATGCTATGGCATGGCTAAACGTTTACTATAAACTCTGTATTTTACTTGAAGTGGCAGGTACTGCGTAAGACAAAGAATTACATCTTGGACTTAGAACGAAAGCTAGAAACTTTGCTGAAACTTAAAGGTCAGTATATGCAGTCATACAGCACAGAAACAACCAGTCCATGCAGACCATAATCCCAAACTAAACTAGTCCCACCTACTTGTACTTCCCCCATAGCCCTCCAAATATTTCTTATCCATGTATTTATCCAAATACCTTTTAAACATTGTAACTGTACCTGCATTCACCACTTCTTCTAGAGGTTTATTCCACACAAGGGGCACTCTCTGTTTTAAAAAAATTGCCCCTCATGTTTTTTTAAAATCATTCTCTTCTCACCTTAAAAATATGGCCCCTAGTCTTGAAATTCCCCACCCTAGGAAAAAGATACCTGCTATTTACCTTATGCAGAAGTATTATAATAATTCAGTTTTTAAAAAATTCCACATTCAGTGAAATGTCAGCAAACAAAAACAATGGTCACTGATTTCTGGTAATGCAGTGAATTTAAATTCATACACCTGGTTGAGTTTGGATTAAAAGTTGCCTGTTGAGTGCTGAAGAAAATAGAGAATTGGGTGGAGAAGCAAAGTATTGAGGGGTGCATGTCTACAAATGTAATGAAGTCCTCTATTTATATTTGTTTTTGTACTGAGCAAGGCAGCATTTTATGATTGGTAACATTTATGGAAAAAATCATGCCAAGAGTTATTTAGTGGCAGCATTCAGTTTTACCCAGCAACAGAGGAAGGAGCTTATTTTAAGCTTTTTGATAGGTCACTCAGGACAGTTTGGAAATTACTGAAAGAAGATATCCAAAGGTTACAGGCAGGAACTGAGATTGTAAGGGAGTTACAGAAGTAGACATTTTAGGAATATTGCACTGAGCTGTCTGGACAGGCAGCTGATCTGCAGAGCCTGTGTAGGGTACTAAGTGGTAAAAACAATGACTGCAGATGCTGGAAACCAGATTCTGGATCAGTGGGGATGGAAGAGCACAGCAGTTCAGGCAGCATCCAAGGAGCAGTGAAATCGACGTTTCGGGCAAAAGCCCTTCATCAGGAATAAAGGCAGTGAGCCTGAAGCGTGGAGAGATAAGCTAGAGGAGAGTGGGAGTGGGGAGAAAGTAGCATAGAGTACAATGGGTGAGTGGGGGAGGGGATGAAGGTGATAGGTCAGGGAGGAGAGGGTGGAGTGGATAAGTGGAAAAGGAAATAGGCAGGTAGGACAAATCCAGACAAGTCATGGGGACAGTGCTGAGCTGGAACTTTGGAACTAGGGTGAGGTGGGGGAAGGGGAAATGAGGAAACTGTTGAAGTCCACATTGATTCCCTGGGGTTGAAGTGTTCCGAGGCGGAAGATGAGGCGTTCTTCCTCCAGGCGTCTGGTGGTGAGGGAGCGGTGGTGAAGGAGGCCCAGGACCTCCATGTCCTCGGCAGAGTGGGAGAGGGAGTTGAAAGATTGGGCTACGGGGCGGTGTGGCTGATTGGTGCGGATGTCCCGGAGATGTTCCCTAAAGCGCTCTGATAGGAGGCGCCCAGTCTCCCCAGTGTAGAGGAGACCGCATCGGGAGCAACGGATACAATAAATGATATTAGTGGATGTGCAGGTAAAACCTTGATGGGTGTGGAATGCTCCTTTAGGGCCTTGGATAGAGGTGAGGGAGGAGGTGTGGGCAGGTTTTACAGTTCCTGCGGTGACAGGGGAAAGTGCCAGGATGGGAGGGTGGGTTGTAGGGGGGGCGTGGACCTGACCAGGTAGTCACGGAGGGAACGGTCTTGCGGAAGGCGAAAAGGGGTGGGGAGGGAAATATATCCCTGGTGATGGGGCCTTTTGAAGGTGCGGAAATGTCGGCGGATGATTTGGTTTATGTAAGGTTTGTAGGGTGGAAGATGAGCACCAGGGGCGTTCTGTCCTTGTTACGGTTGGAGGGGTGGGGTCTGAGGGAGGAGGTGTGGGATGTGGACGAGATGCGTTGGACGACATCTTTAACCACGTGGGAAGGGAAATTGTGGTCTCTAAAGAAGGAGACCATCTGGTGTGTTCTGTGGTGGAACTGGTCCTCCTGGGAGCAGATACGGCGGAAAAATTGGGAATACGGGAGGGCATTTTTGCAAGAGGTAGGGTGGGAAGAGTGTAATCCAGGTAGCTGTGAGAGTCGGTGGGTTTGTAAAAAATGTCAGTGTCAAGTCAGTCGTCATTAATGGAGATGGAGAGGTCCAGGAAGGGGAGGGAGGTGTCAGTGATGGTCCAGGTAAATTTAAGGTCAGGGTGCAATGTGTTGGTGAAAACGTCTGGAAGGTTGTATGTTATTAGAACTCAGGAAGAATTCCCAGATATTAGTGGGTAAGTATGTGTTGAAGTCATGCCTCAGAAGAAGCCCTCGTGTGTTGGGAAAATGAAAAGGTATGGGTTTTCGAAGGCTCTGAGATGCTTAGAAGAACTATGCAAGCTTTATACTTCACTACAGCTGAGAACGTGGGATTTGAAAAGCTTACCAGCAGTATTTGTTTGATATAACTAAACAAGATTGGAGTTTAAGTAAAGAAAATGAGGCAAGATCAGTTCATTGAAACTAGCTGTTGATGATCAGCTAGAGTTATGCTTGTGACAACTAGGGACAACTAGGGAGCTAGTAACCAAAGGAGAATGATTGACCAAAATGGGAGAAGTCATTGAGACAGTCCATGGTGAAGTAGTTTGTGAGAGGGAGTACCAAGACCAGATCAACAGAAGTGAACAATTGTGATTTGTTATGAAATTTAGTGAGATCTGATGACCCTCTGCATTCAGTAGTGACTGGGACCTGGCTTTCTCTCATTTGCTATTTGACAAGTGCTATGAGGTATTCAATCACCGTCTATTACCTATGTTACCACCTTTTTAATTTGGCTATTATAAATAATAATATATGTATTATAGATTATATTACTGTTCTAATGTTATTGTTTTAAGGGAGATGCTGGTTTGATTAAGGGAGGAGGGTATTTGAGTAGGTTTTGGAGGAGGTGGGTGAAGACCGAGGAGAAGTGGAGGTTAAGGGAAGTAAAGATGGTAGAATGAATGAGGGAGACATGGGACACATTCAACTCCTCCCATTTCTGCTGCCACAACTGAAGCACTACCTATCCCTTCCACCACTCAAAAACTGAAGGCGAATTTCTCCAGCTCCACAACCCTTGTTCTCCCTTTCCCACTTCCAAATTAACTTCATCTGAGGTCACTTGAGGTTTTTGGCAAGGAAGCATTGTCCTGGGGCTTGAAATGAAATGGCTAATGATATGGTAAATGTTCTGGATGCAGGTTTGCTCGGTGAGCTGGCAGGTTCATTTCCAGACATTTCGTCACCATACTAGGTAACATCTTCAATGGGCCTCAGGCACAGCACTGTACATGATTCCTGCTTTCTATTTATATGTTTGGGTTACTTTGGGTTGGTGATGTCTTGTGTTGTAGTGATGTCATTTCCTGTTCTTTTTCTCAGGGGTGGTAGATGGGGTCTAACTCGATGTGTTTGTTGATAGAGTTCCAGTTGGAATGCTTCTAAGAATTCTTGTGCGTGTCTCTGTTTGGCTTGTCCTTCCTTATCTGTATGTAAAGATACTAGTGAGAGAGGATCATTAGTGTCCTTCCATACAGATAAGGAAGGACACTACTTCTCTGGGACAATACATCCATCTTAGGACAAGCCAAACAGAGACACGCACGAGAATTCTTAGAAGCATGGCATTCCAATCGGAACTCTATCAACAAACACATCGAGTTAGACCCCATCTACCACCCCCTGAGAAAAAGAATAGGAAATGACATCACCACAGGACATGACATCACCAACCCAAAGAAACCCAAACATATAAATAGAAAGCAGGAATCATGTGCAGTGCTTCGCCTGAGGCCCACTGAAGATGTTACCTAGTATGGTGACGAAATGTCTGGAAATGAACCTTCCAGCTCAGCGAGCAAACCTACAACCAGAACCTAAACCTGAGCTAAAATTTTCTCAAAACTCGCTAATGTTGTAAATGTGGTTAATTAATTCTCAGAATTCTGCAAAGAATCCGTCAAACTGAAAGGCAGCAAATATAACTGCTCCATTTAAAAATAGAGAAAGGCAGAAAACAATATGCCAATGTTTATCATGGACAAATTATTAAAATTCATCATTTATAATGTTATACCTGGTAGTTAGGAAAATTCAAGGTAATCAGGAAGAGTCAGCATGGTTTTGTAAAAGGAAAATTATGTTTATCATATTAATTGGAGTTCTCTAAAGGAGTAACATGCTCCATGGATAAAGAGCTCTCGGTGTTATGTGCGTGGATTTCCAGAACACAGATGACAAGTGCCAAATGAAAGATATTTATGCAGCACAGGCTCTGATGGTGTCGGGGCTAACATTGGCTTGGATAGAAGATTGGCCGGATCTTCTTCTGATTGGCAGGGTTTGATTAATGGAGTTATGCAGGTGCCTGTGCTGGGGTCCCTGCTTTTGACACTTTATATCAATGACTGATTAGGGGAGTAACAGCTTGATAGCTGAATTTGCAGATGACGTAAAGATAACTAGGAAAACATGTTGTGAAGAGAACGTAAAGAGGTTGCAGATGGATACGGATAGGTTGAATGAGTAGATAAAAATCTTGTCAGTTGTAGTATAATGTGGGAAAATGTGAAGTTGTTCAGTTCAACAGGAAGAATAAAAAAAAGCAGACTATTAAAAGGGGGGAATGACTCCAGAGTCCTGCAGAGGTGCAGAGGGATGTAATGATTGGTCTAGTGCATGAGTTCATGAAAAAAATTACTGTACAGATACAGCAAGTAATTATGAAGGCTAATAGTATGCTATCCTGTTTTATGAGAGGAATTGAACATAAAAGTAAGGGTGTTATGCTTCAGTCTTGCAGAACATTAGTGAGACCACTTCCCGAATACTGTGTGCAGTCTCCTTGTTTAGGGAAGGATGTAGATACATTAGAGCTGGCTAAGAGGTAACTTACTAGGTTCATACTTGCAATGAGTCAATTGTTGTGAAAGGTTGGACAGAGTGGGGCTTACTCCTTTGGAGCTTAGAATAGTTAGGGGTGTCTTGACTGAAGTTTACAAGGCATGAAAGAAAGACAGTATCAGACTAACTTTGGGGGACTTCAGTATGGAGTTGGACTGGGAAAATCAGGTTAGAAGAAAAGAAATTTGTGGCATGTTTAGGAATTGTTTATTTTTGGAGTAGCTTATGGTAGATCCTACTATAGAACAGGCATTTCTGGATTTGGTGATGTGTAATGGGGTAGACTTGATTAGTGAAATTAAAGTCAAGGAACCCTTAGGGGACAATGACCACAATATGATAGAATTCATGGATGTAGGTTTGCTCGCTGAGCTGGAAGGTTCATTTTCAGACATTTCGTCACCGTACTAGGTAACATCTGGAGATAGAATTCATGTTGCAGTTTGAGAAGGAGAAGCTAGAATAAAATATAATATTATTTAAGTTGAGTAAAAGTAACTACAAAGACATGAGGGAGGTGCTGGCCAGAGTTGATTGGAAGGGGAGCATGGTAAAGAAGATGGTGGAGCAGCGATGTCAGGAGTTTCTGGGGGTAATTGGGGAGACACAGGAGAAATCTATCCCAGGGAAAAAGAAACATATTTAGAGGAGGATGAGGCAGCCATGGCTGACAAGGGTAGTCATGACATGGTATAACGTGGGAAGCCAGAGGATGGGGAAGCCTTTAAAACACACAGAGGATAACAAAAAAAGGGGGGTAGAATCTAAAATATGAAGGTAAGCTAGCTAATAATATGAAAGAAAATGGCAAGAGTTTTTCTAGATTTATAAAAAATAAGAGAAATGCAAGAGTGGAGATTGGACCACGGGAAAATGAGGCTGGAGAAGTAGTAATGGGGGACAAAGAAATAGCAGGGGAACTGAATAGATACTTTGCATCATTCTTCATGTTAGAAGATACTTCAAGAGTGTCAGAGGGCAGAGGTAAGTGTAGTGACCATCACTAAGGAGAAGATGCTGGGGAAACTGAAACGTCTGAAGGTGGATAAATCACCCAGACCAGATGAACTACACTCTAGAGTTCTCAAGAAGAAAGCTCAAGAGATTGTGGAGGCATCTGTGGTGATCTTTCAGGAAACAATAGAGTTGGGGAGGATTCAAAAGGACTGGAAAATGGCTAATGTAAACCCCTGATTAACAAGGGAGAAGGGTAAAAGATGGAAATTCTACAACAGTTGGTCTGACCTCTGTGATTGGTAAGATTTTAGAGATTATTATTGAGGATGAGATTGCAGAGTACTTGGAAGTGCATGGTAAAATAAGGCTGAGTTAGCACAGCTTTGTCAAGGGGAGGTCATGCCTGACAAATCTGTTAGAATTCTTTGAGGAGTTACTGAACAAGTTAAATAAAGGAGAGCCAGTGGATGTGAACTATTTGGATTTCCAGAAGTACCTTTGACAAGGTGCCGCACAGGAGGCTGCTGGGTAAGATAAGAACCCATGGAGTTATGGACAAGGTACTGGCTTCGATCAAGGATTGGCTGACTGGCGGAAGGCAGAGAGTAGGCATAAAGGGGACTTTTTCAGGATGGCAGCCGGTGACCAGAGGAGTTCAGCAGGATTCATTGTTGGGACCATAACTATTCACATTATACACTAACAATCTGGACAAAATAACTGAGGGCATTGTTGCTCAGTTTGCAGCCACAAAGATAAATGGAGGGACAGGTCGTGGTTAGGAAGCATGGAGGCATCAGAAGGTTTTGGACAGGCATGGAAAGTGGGCAAAAATGTGTCAATACAATGTTTGAAAATGTGAGGTTACTGAAATATTTGTATCATCGATAATCACAGGTGAGGTGCTGGAAGACTGGAGGTTGGCAAATGTGATGCCACTGTTTAAGAAAGGTAGTAAGGGCAAGCCAGGGAACTTGTGAGCCTGACGGTGGTGGGCAAGTTGTTGGAGGGAATCCTGAGGGACAGGATATACATGTATTTGGACAGGCAAGGACTGATTAGGGATAGTCAACATGGCTTTGTGCATGGAAAATCATGTCTCACAAACTTGATTGAGTTTTTTGAAGAAGTAACAAAAGGATTGATGAGGGCAGAGCAGTAGATATGATCTGTATGGACTTCAGTAAAGCGTTTGACAAAGTTCCCCATGGGAGACTGATTAGCAAAGTTAGATCTCACGGAATACAGGGAGAACTAGTCATTTGGATACAGAACTGGCTCAAAGGTAGAAGACAGAGGGTGGTAGTGGAGGATTGTTTTTCAGACCGGAGGCCTGTGACCAGTGGAGTGCCACAAGGATCGGTGCTGGGTCCACTACATTTCAACATTTTTATAAATGATTTGGATGCGAGCATAAGAGGTATAGTTAGTAAGTTTGCCGATGACACCAAAATTGGAGATGTCATGGACAGCAAAGAAGGTTCCCTCAGATTACAATAGGATCTTGATCAGATGGGCCAATAGGCTGAGAAGTGGCAGATGGAGTTTAATTCAGACAAATATGAGGTGCTGCATTTTGGGAAAGCAAATCTTTGTAGGACTTATACACTTAATGATAAGGTCCTAGGGAGTGTTGCTGACCAAAGAGACCTTGGAGTGCAGGTTCATAGCTCCTTGAAAGTGGAATCAGGTAGATATGATAGTGAAGAAAGCGTTTGGTATGCTTTCCTTTATTGGTCAGAGTATCGAGTACAAGAGTTGGGAGGTCATGTTGCGGCTGTACAGGACATTGGTTAGGCCACTTTTGGAATATTGCGTGCAATTCTGGTTTCCTTCCTTTCAGAAAGATGTTGTGAAACTTGAAAGTGTTCAGAAAAAATTTACAAGCATGTTGCCTGATTTGAGCTATTGGGAGAGGCTAAACATGCTGGGGCTGTTTTCCCTGGAGCGTTGGAGGCTGAGGGGTGACCTTATACAGGTTTACAAAATCATGAGGGGCATGGATAGGATAAATAGACAAAGTCTTTTCCCTGGGGTGGGGAGTCCAGAACTAGAGGGCATAGATTTAGAGTGAGAGGGGAAAGATATTAAAGAGACCTAAGGGGCAACATTTTTACGCGGAGGGTGGTGCATGTATGGAATGAGCTGTAAGAGGAAGTGTTGGTCTCTAGTACAGTTGCACCGTTTGAAAGGCATTTGGATGGGTATATGAATCGGAAGCGTTTGGAGGGATATGGGATGGGTGGGACTAGATTGGGTTGGGATATCTGGTTGGCAATTTGGTAGGAAGAATAGAAACATAGGCTGTTTTCTTAATGTGGAAAGGCTTTGGAAATCTAAAGCAGAAAGGGGACAAGTTCAGGATTCTCTTAAGGTTAATATACAGGTTCATTTGACAGTTTGGAAGGCACATACAATGCCAACATTAACTTTGAGAGGGGTAGAATATAAGAGCAGAGATGTACTGTTGAACCTGTATAAGGCTCTGATCAGATTGCACTTGGAATATTGTGAGCAGATTTAAGCCCTAATTTAAGGAAAGATGTGTTGCCCTTGGGAAAGGTCCAGAGAAGGTTACAAAGATTGATGCTGGGAATGAAGACTTGCCATATGAGGATTGGCTTAGGTTTCTGGGATTGTGCTCAATGGAGTTGAGAAGAGTGAGGGGGGATCTTATTGAAACTTACAGAATATTGAGAGGCCTGGGCAGAGTGGGCATGGAAATGCTTCTACCAGTAGGAGAGACTAGGACCCAAGAACACAGCCTTAAAGTGTAGAAATAATCGGTTAGAACTGAGGTGAGGAGTGAATCTGTGGAACTCATTATCGTAGAGGACTGTGGAGACCAAGGCATTGAGTGTATCTAAGACAGAGGTAGGTATGCTCTTGATTAGTGAGGGGATCAAGGGTTATGGTGAGAAGACAGGAGAATGGGATTGAGAAACATATCGAATACAATCGAATAGTGGAGCAGATTCGATGGACCAAATGGCCTAATTATGCTCCAGTATCATATGTCTATTATCTCATTTAAAATCCCCCAGAATTATTGCCATGTCTGTCTGACACCTTCCCATTATTGCTTCCGTTGTGCTCCAGCCGACTGTGTGGTTGTAGTCAGACGGAATGTCCACCACTCTCATATCTATCAGACATAATCATAAATGGTGTTGTAGTTATAAAAGGTTTCACTTTTGAGTGGCTAAAGGCATATTTATCGCAATCACCATGCTCTGAATCCTTGATTATGCATGGTACAAAGCAGTGCTATGTTGCTTTTATGCCTTCAGGACATCCAAAAGTATTGTTATTTCTTTACAGTTCTGGCTTTGTAGCATTCTTATGAAAAGGCTTACATCCGTTGGTTCAATTTTTTTTATTGCAATCTTAAAGCAAAACTTGTTCAATAATGTTTAACACTGTAGTTAAATAGAACTGCTATGACCTTTACAAATCTGATTAACCTTTCTGATACCCTGCAAAATGACAGAAACATATCACTTGGAAGATGGTCATCCGTCAAACCTGGAAGAAGTAAAAGAGCAATACATCAGTTACTACAAGGAGCATTGGTACAGTATGACAAACATCACAGATATACTTATTATAGGAATAATTAATTCAGTTTGAACACCAAAATACTGCCTTTTCTTCAAATGAGACCATTATTCCAGTTTACCTGTTTGAACTTCCATAATCTGAAGGGAGCAAGGCCTCTTGGAACGAGAGATTTTTAACCTTGCTCTGTGAAAATGCTCCAAATTGCTTTGTCCCATTGTGAACAGCCCATTTGAATGTTAACAGATGATGTGAACTTCATTATTAATTTTTCATCCTGTCATATTTGCTGATAGTCATAATCATAGCTCTAACTATAAAATCTCTGCTGAATTTGTTTTTTTTTGTTATTTTGTGTGTTCCAGTTGGGAATGGCAGTCATTGATATCCAGTTTAAGACAAACTTTCAGTATTTTCACATTTAATTGGGTGATTTAAGCCCATTGTGGCATGATATTGGTTGCTGTGTTAGGTTTGATTGATAGCAGCATCATGCATCCATGATGGATGAGCAGACAGGAACCTGACAGCTGATGGTCTGCCTCTTGCCTGCAGAGTTGTTCTTTAAATAGGGACATCAAATTTTGATTACATAATCACCCAAACAAGGGAGCTCTTCTGGTTTCCTGCTAGACTGAACTAGTCAGAAGAAGCATGAAGGGGTAGTTTCAAATTTTCATTATTTTCCTTGCAGGACAAGTGTATCCTTTTAGTATCAGGAAAGTTTGGGCCCCATTTCTCCAAGTGCACTCCCTTGCTGTCACCATTCAATATCCTGTCTTATAAATGTGACATCTCTAAATCTCATCCTCACCATATAAGTGAGAACAGGGATCATTTCATTGCTCCTCCTAGCAGCCTCCTACCACTCAACATTCTGCTCCTATCCACCAGCCAACTGTCACTTGTTGCTGATTTCAAGAAGACAACGGATTGAAGCATATAAATGAAAACCAAGGATTAAATTATCTTGGGGCTCACACTTCAGAGGTCAGGGAAGAGATTCAGCTCTTCTTGAACATCAGCCACCTGACTCCTTCCCCAGGATAAATCAGAACTTTTGTGTGCTTTTCTTGACCTTGTTTTTCACAGTACTACCCACCAATATATATATAAAAATCAGAAATTTCTTTAAAATTTTGAGGGCGAAACCATTCAAGAATTGTCACACTTTAGGAAGGGGATTGTTGTCGGAGTTTCAGTTAACATAAAGCTGTACTGGGTAAACGGATCCTGAAATGTGTCTTTGTGCTGGACACAGGGAGTTGTCCACCATTTAGAAGAGGGAAAAGTTGTTCTTGTTTTGAGGGTGGGTTTATACATCCTAGTGAAAGGATAGTAAAGAGACAGAAGGAAATATAACGATACTTACTACTGCCTTTAGTTCTAAGGCTGAATTTGTTTTGATCTCCTGGAATTGGTTGGCAGCTGGGTGGAGGAGACATCAAGTTAGGTTCATGGCAATGGCACATGCTCATCACGTACCCTTCCATACTCACTCCCACTGTGATTTTACACTCATTGGGACAGGTGTGAAGTGGCCTGCTCACCTGTGCACCAGTGAAGTCTTTTAAATGGCTTTAGGGACCCCTTCTCACTGCTGCTGGAAAATTAACTGCAGCCGAGGATACTGTTGCCAAATATCCAAGTGGTGAGCCGACTAGTGACAGGCAAGGAGGATGTCTGCTTTTCAGGAACTCAGTGGCCATTGGAGAACTCCACTCCCCATCGGGTTCAATTCCCTTAACTCCACACAGTCCATCCAAATTCCTTGCCAATTGCTGCTAGCCTGATCCTGACAAGACGCTGAAGTTAATTTTGTCTGGTTCTGTGGCTCCTCCACTTCAGGGGACTGGCTTCAGTCCAGCAGTAGGCACTTCAGGATAGGCTAAGTCTGATTTTTATGTTGGGAGGTTAGGGATACACCCCATCCTTCCTTATGTCAGGTGGCATAACTTGTTTAAGTGGAAGAAACACCATTCAAACTTGTTGCGGTCACCTCATTTACCTAATTGTAGCATAAGGCTGACTTTGCATTGTTGGCTCATTTCTGCAAACAGTAGGATCCCTCCTCATGGAATAATCAACCTTCTGCTCTTCAAGTCAAGCAATCCTGAATAAGAGTCTATACTGAATGGCAAAAGGCTACCACTGAGTACTGTTGCTATAATTCTAAATGACAGACTTTGAATGCCTGTGTCCCAGAGTGCCTGATGCAGCACCCTTAGTGGTGGATATGGGCAGGAGGAAGATGCCATGGTCTCACTGGGTTCAAGAGGGGCAATACTCAGAAGGAACTGGGGAAACCAATGAGGTCAATTCCTGACTCTGTTTCTGAGGGCCCGACAGCAGCACCATAAGACATTTAATTAGCCAGGAAAGTGGTCAAAGTCAACAAATATAGTTTCGTATGACATCCGTCATCCACCACTCCACCAACATCTCATGTCACATAATGCATTACATTGGTACTCAGAACTCTCACTGACCTACAAAATTCCACCTTACTTTTACACACCTACTAGTATCACTAATATCACATCCACATCTCATTACCTCTAACTATTTACATATGGCAGGAAAAGTACTGACATTCTTCCCTTTCTCTCACAGGTCAAGGTAAAACAGTCAGGAGCACACCACAACTACTGGAGAATAAGGAAACTTGTATCTCCTGAATCATATGGAGCAGATGAGAGTCCAAATCATGATGTGTATTATTGCCACAAAAACTCAAGACGATTGTATATTCCTATCATGCCCCTTCTCAAATCCCAACACACATTTGTCCTGCTATTTGGCGTAATGAACAAGTTGCAAATAGTGTCACCATGGACCTCTTGCTTTCCATTTCACCCATCTCAACTCTACCCAATTGAGTTCTTGCTTTCAAATAAATAAGACCTGCCACCTGACCAAGCTTAAAGAGAAGCATTGAGAGTAAAACCACACTATTGATAAAGAAGAAACACCCATTGATAAAGCACTCAGAACACAAGTTCAGCTACTGACACCATACATTCCTGATAGACTGTATAGAGTTGGGATCTATAGGTAGTGAATCATTGGCAAGCTGGACTAATACTGGAGAGAGGAGAATTACTGGAGGCTAAGGTGGTAGACAAGCCACTGCAGAGGACTCAGATGTGAACTTTGATGGGATGGTGTGCAGGAGGTCACTAGTGGTTGTGTGAATCAAGGTGCTGGGTCCATTGGCAGATTTGCCTTGTGGTTTATTATCTCTGTCAAGGCGCATGCAAAGGTTTGGCACTGACTTTGTGCAGAGTTTGCACTCTTCACAGCCTCTCCGTCATCCCCCTTTTGTGCTAATGATCCAGAGGCACTGTTACTACTGTATTCTTACTAATTCCCACTTTTGTGTGGATAGGTCTTTTACACCTCTGCCCTTCCTGTAACGATGCAGTAACTCTCTCAGTCAAATTCAGGAACTCACTCCAAAATACTTTCAAACACTTAGCCATGATAGATGTTCTTCATAATCAGCTTATCAGCAAGTTGTGTGCCTGGCCCTTTAGTCACATTGGAGCTGAAGTGAATGAAATTTAATTGAATGGACTCTCGTAATTCAAATTTGTGAAATGGGCATGCACCAACTGCTAAGGCTGTGTGACAGATAGAATGTCTTTAATTGGCTTCCTGCACATACACAAAGTGCCTGTTTGAACATGCATCTCAAGGTTATGTGCCATGTGGGCTGCACAGGAAGTGGATGACGCCACAGCGCACAGACCTGGACAGCATCAGCGTCAGTAGTGAGTGGCATTATTGATCTGGATATCACAAATGTATGAAAAGAATTCTAAGAGTTGCATCAATTGTAAAAGGGATTGAAATGCTGGTCTATGTGACTTGGTGATCCTTGACCTGGAAGGAAGTAATGCTAGAAGCTACGTGGATGGCAGCCAGAAAAAGACAGCTACAAATCAGAGGAGCTGGAGGGTGAAGATGTCCATGCAGACACAGAAAGCGTGGAGAGACAAAAAGAGGGGCATAGATGATTCTTGTCATGACAAGAAGCAAGTCACTTTTAGGAACAGATCAGGAAGCAGAATCACATTGGACTAGAAATGCTCTGGTTCTCTCTCTCCACAAAGGCTGCCAGATCTGCGGAGTCTCTCCACAATTCTCTGTGTTTGTAGCAGTTTTTCTGTTTGGGAGAAAAGGAGACTGGAGTTTTGGAAACATTGTAAGGTCTAAATCCTAGAAATCTATTTATGTAGCTCAGAGATGAGTGTTTTTTCGAGAATGCCAACTGTAAACCAAGGTGTTATTAGTTGGTTAATATAAAACTCTGGAAAGCTGCATCATCAGGGCTGCCATGGATAGAGGATCCAGAGAAATATGTTTTGCAAATGATAATGTGAAACTAGACTGTCAGAGCTATCATCAGACAGGTCTAATGACCTATTTGGCATGAATAAAGAACAGCGGATCATGGAACTGTGTCATTATGTCTTACAACAATTGTGCAAGGCATGATGTAAATGCTTGTGATTGTATTATATCTTTGTGTCAACTATTTAAAGTGAAATGTGCCCATTTCTGTTTGAATTTTAAATCATATTTCTTGTTTAATTTGTGTTCACTGATTTGTGTTAAAACTGCAAACAAAATTAAAAACTTTTTTGTTTTTGTTTGTCATTTAGTAAATTTGTTTATTTTGGTATATGATATCCCCAGGGAATTGTAACAGTATATATTGTTTATTTGATTTTCCTACTTCCCAGTCTATTTGGATATAAGTTGACAATTTGTTAATATTGATTATAGTAGATTTAAAGAATGAGGACTACCTTAAACAGTAGGTAACATATGATTAACTTAGAGAGAACAAAAATGTTGGAACATTAATGTAGTGTTAATTAATATATTGAATGGCAGTGCAATTTCAACAGATGTACACCCAGTTACTATGTTTGCTGCTACATTAATGTGTAACAGGAATGCAGCATTCCCACTTAATACAAAGATTAGCGATGCTTTAACCATTGAAGATTAGGGATTATAAAGCAGACATTTTGGAACCATAAATCTAGTTTTATCTCTTGAAATATAAGAATCTTAATAAAAATACACCTTTTAAAAATTTTGATTCAAAGTCTATAATATTCTGACTTTAAATGACCAAATTGCAACATTTGGAGAGATTGTGTCCCTAAACTTAATGATTTTTGCATTCTTAACCATTTTTTCTCTTTTTATCACTTAACATCTGTAACAATGCTTTTCCTGCCTTCACAGTGACTTGGCATCAACAAATCTACCTGGTAAGACGAGGATGGCTCTTTGGCAGTGGCTGAGAGAATACAGAGGTCACCCTGCAGAGAGTGATTTGAAACCAGTTTATTCCCAGTCTCCTGTGAAATCCTCAGCAGATCTCATAGAATTTGAAGGGTTAGTTTTGCATAGATCATAATAATGTGGAGTGAAAAATAAATACAAGTTTCTACAATCATAGGATCCCTACAATATGGAAAGAACCCATTGAGTCTGCACTGACCCTCCGAAAAGCGTTTGAGCCAGACCCAACCTCCTACTCTATCCCTGTAACCCCATTTTTCCTATGGCTAATCCACCCAACCTGCACACCCTTAGGTACTATGGACAATTTAGCATGGCCAATCCTCCTAACTTGCCAATTTTTTTGGATTGTGGGAGGAAACCAGAGCATCCAGCAGAAACCCATGCAGGTAAAAGCAATGACTGCAAATGCTGGAAACCAGAGTCTAGATTAAAGTGGTGCTGGAAAAGCACAGCAGTTCAGGCAGCATTCGAGGAGCAGTAAAATCGACGGTTCAGGCAAAAGCCCTTCATCAAAGCTATATTGCCCGAAATGTTGATTTTACTGCTCCTCGGATCTGCCTGAACTGCTGTGCTTTTCCAGCGCCACTTTAATCCAGAAACCAGTGCAGACATGGGGAGAACATGCAAACTCCAAATGGCAGCAATGTTAACCACCTTGTTAGAAAGATTCTTCATATTGCCTTTCTTCACCCCTTACCCTATCAATTCCTGTTTTCAGCAATGCTCCAACAGCAAAGTACTAATAGGATGAGGAAATTATTCAATTCTTTGTCTGTTGCAGGACAAACATTCCTCTTTTTGATTAGAATAAATGCCGATTCTCTGATGTACATAGACTAATGCATCAGTAATTGGCACACTGAAAGTCACGTAGGGAGTGCAGTTGATTGAAGTGAATTGAATCTGATATAGCTTCAAATGGCATAGGTTAGACTGGTCCTCTCATATCCTTCTCTTAGGTAATTATACAACCTATATTTCATGTCATTTGAATTCTAGGAAACATGTAATTGTATTTGTGTCTTCATTATAATGCCTAATAATCCTGATAATGTCCCTAATGATAATAATATTAGGAATTCTGTGTTGGGCACTAAATTGGGAAACCCTATCATTTTGGGAGTTCTAGATGTCTGAATGGCAGTGCAACCCATCACAAAACAATCAGAGAACACCAGAGTAATAAATGCAAATTGATGGTTGATATTTTGACACAGCAGTGTATCATGTTTTTGTATTAACAAGTGATTTTGGACCAAAGGCATGATAGCATGTGATATTTACGATTAAGAATTCCTAATATTATACATGTTCCATAGGCAGAAGGGTTAACCAACTTCTAGACTTCTCTTTACAGACAAAATGCAAACATTAGATGCTGAAACATGCCAAGTTATTTGATTTGAAATGTTCTCCTAATGTATTTTTCTTCTGGCAGATACTTGAATTTTTACAAAGAAACCGTGGACCTTTTAGTGGAGAATAGGATAGTGTCCATGGAACAGATCACCCTCCCCATTGTATCAAAAGCAATTTCACATCTCTGGCAGAACATGTCTGGGGAAAAGAAGACAGACATCTTCAAAAAATGTTCTCAAAGGGTGTGCTTGTCTCCAGAAGAGCAAATCACATTGCCGATCCCTTTACAGAGGGACAGAACTTTAGACAGCCAGGGAGCAAGTGGTTCATCAGAATCCAATCACGATGAGGTACTATAGCAAGAAATTCCTTTACACAACTAATCAAAATAAAATAATTTTACTGACTATACAAATAAAAGACAAAAGTTTTACTTTGCTTCTATTTTCTGCTTCCTGTGGAAAATAAAATATTTTTCTGGACAAAATTTATAATGGGCGTAACGCATGTCCTCTGACACACAATCTACTCCCCTCTCCCTGTTGTGGATCTGTGGGGAAAAAATGGCTACTTAAGTCACTTTGTAAAACTAAAGGATGTTATGCTATTTGTATTCTTGCAACAAGCAAGTACTAAGCATGTCCAACCAGCCCAGCAGTCCAAACAGTCAACATAGTCTCCAACACTAGATGTGATACTCAAGGCAGTTATACTTGTCCACCTCTAGGCCCCCATCACTGATCTCAGCAAGTTTGAGGTGCAAGGACTAATATCACCTTCAGATACCTTTCAGATTGGGCAGTTTCTTACCATTGCAAATTTTGTCTTCTATCTATTGCAGACTAAATTCTTTGGGAAATTCTAAAAATCCAGGAGTCCTGAATCCTGACGTATTTAATGTGTCATCTACGTTTCTTGACTATTCAGGTGTTCCCAGGCACTCCATCAAGGACTATTGGGACATGGGTTCTCTAGAATAGCTTTGCTAGTTAGATAACTCCATTCTCTGGTATATGCCTGGTGCTACTATTGGCATACCTATCTACTGAGTCAGTTACTGTGTCGGCTTGGTAGTGGTCATGGAATTAGATTTTTGTTAGCCTATAATGTTGTGGTGATTTGCAGTTCTGCTGCTACTGGCATATCAGCACCACCCAGCTATTTGGTTATCATAACTATCATGGACAAGAGGGGTATTACAATTTGCTCTTGTATAGCACTTTTCAAAGTAAAATATTCCAAATCACTTCATGGGCATAAACCATGATTATTAGGAGGAGTGAGCAAAGAGATATGTTTTAAGAAAGGTGGAGGAGAAGGAATTAGAGAGGCAGAGTGTTTTGAGGGGGGGACTCAGGTCATGAAGTGCCCTGAAACCAGAGCTGTGAAAGGTAGGGTGAAGGATGCACAATAAACCAGCATCAAGAAACAGTGAGTTCAGAAGAGGAATTGCTGGCAAGAAGAGCTTCAAAAGATACAAAGACACTTAGCTGTGAAAGGGTTTAAAAATGAGAATGGGATTTTGAAATGTTACAAATTAAGGGTAGTAGACAGTGTGAGATGACCAGCATTTAGTGCAGGCTTAGATACAGAGCAGAGTTTTGTTCTGATGTTTACTGTCGATAGGAGGCTGGAAAGATGAACATTGCAATGCTTGGGTCTGGAGGTGATAGAAACATGGATCAGGAATTCAGCAACTGTTGGGTAGACATGAAGGTGCGAGGTGTAATGGAATATTAAGTCAGCTGTTATTAGGATGTGAAGGACAAAATCTGTGAATTCTAGGACTAACTTTGAAAGAAATAAGGTTACAGCTAACACAACTGGGCTAGAGTTAATTCCAGTATTTGAGGAACTATACATACTGAAAAAGAAACCGTAAGTGGTAGACCCTCAGAACAAGAATGACAGCTGCTTGTGGCAAAAATATGTGCATTGACTTTTTTTAATATGACAGTAAGTTGTTGCAATGCAGGTACCACATTGTTCTAGCTGATCAGGAACCTCTTCCACAGATGTAGGAAAGGAGGTGTTGTGAATGAAATTGCTTACAAAAAAATCAAACCTGCAATAGACATTTTGGATACAATCTTCCACTTCCTGGAGGTGGAAAGAAGGTATATAATTAGCCGAGTTAGCTCTGGAGAGTAAGTTGTCCTTTATTGCTCCTTCAGCAATTGGATACTGAGTGAGAAGGTCTCAACCAATGGTCCATTGGACTTAAATGCTGGCTCCCCTGAACGGCTGGCAGATTCTGGCAATATAACACAATACTAAAGCATCTGATAGGTAGCATATAGGCAAGTTTTACACATGATCAGCCCTCAATCAGCTGATATACAGGCAAGGCAATGAGTAATGAGAGCCTTACAATTTGACTTTGTTTATTCTCAGAATATGTCCTCAGGTCATGGTGAATATCAGGTGAATTGGCCTGATCTATATAAGTTAAAGGGTGGTGGATAGGGGCCCGGCATGGATTGGCATTAATTTGGTCAAGGAAATTAGCTATTTACACTCTTACCCTTCTGCTTTTATCTAAGAAAGATGGAGTAGTGATACAATTTAACTAAGCCAATACTTTCTCAAGGACAACTGGGGATGGGTATAAATTCTATATGGCCATAAAATATTCACATTTCATGAACTAAAACAAAATTGTCTTCTTCCTTGCTTGTTTGTCTTTGTCAAGATGCATAGCAAATTACCTAATCGGCCTGTTGAAAGGATACAACCATTTTAGTCTGTAGCTATAAGTGTTTTTGGAAATCATGAGTAATAAAAAGATGTATCTTTTTTATCGATTCCCAGCTTTACTGTATTCAAGAATGAGCCTTTTGCTGAGAACATCTACAGAATGGTTCAGATGGTCAGACTTTTCGTATGATCATGTTCTCTTGCATGAGTAATGAAGATATTTGACTTCTTCCCCTCCTCTCTGCAGATGCTTTTTGAAGATGCATTTGATTTAGCTTCAGGATTCTTGGTAAAACCAGAGCTGAATGCACAAACAGGAATAAAACGGGAAAGCAGGTAGCAGATTTTCATTTGTCTTGTTGTGTCATGTTAAAAACACTAATGTCATGGAAAGCAGTACAAAAAATCCTGAAGAACCACAAACAAATTTAGCGGTAATTAGAATATCTTTGTTTGTGGATGTATAGTTCAAAGTTCCTGTATCGTCTAAGAATGATCTCCAAGATACAGTCGACTCAAACTTACTTAACTTAAACCAAATTAGCACAGACTCAAATTAAATGAGATAACACTAAATTAACTTACAATCCACAAAAATTAAATTACACAATTCTGTACTGTTATATTACATTGCTCCACTCGTCGCACCTCCATCAAGGCTCCTGTCCGCGGGAGCAACAGTAATTTACTAGGCCTCCCCAGCTCCCCTTCTTTACCTTTTACTCCAACTCGCACAAGTGCCACACAAGGATTGATATGTTCTTTTTTCCATCGGTTTGTTTGGATTTGGTGTTAGCCTACAGGATTGGGAGTATAACTATTTCGGACCACACGGCAGTATATGTAGATCTTAAGACTAAAGGTAGTGGAGTGGGTACAGAACAATGGCGCATGGATCTGTTTCTGTTGAAGGATGGTAACTTTGTTCAGTATATCACGAAGGAATTCAGGGCTTTTTGGGACATCAATCCGGATATGACTAGCAATCCATCAGTGTTCTGGGAGACCACCAAAGCATTCTTAAAGGGAATGGTTATTAAGGGGAATTTGAATAATTGCTTTTCCTTGTAATGTTGGAGTCGCACTATGACTGGGCGGGGGCACTGGGCCCAGCCCGGACCTGTGCATTGTGATTACGTAGGCCCGCCCCACATTCACCCGGCCCGACTCAATCTCCAGGCCCAGCAACTCCTGAAACCATCCCTCAAGGAAGTCAATGAGGTTTTCACCTTCTTCACACTCAGGTAAGCCCACGATCCATAGTTTTCTTTCTCCAATCCTCAATTTTTGAGGTCGTCTGCTTGTTCCTGCAGGGCCCGAACCTGGCCTTCTAAGGTTTGGACCCGCTCCTGAGAACTCACCTCCAAGGCCGAGGTCCTTTGTTCCACAGCTTCCATGTGCTGATCCTATGTCTGGATCTCCTGCTCATGCTTTGCCAGCATGGCAGTGATTGATTCCAGCACTCCCTTGATCTTTTCACCAGAGTTTTGTAATTTCCATTAGTAACTGCTGCTGCTCCATTGAACTCAAGGATGGCGCCGCAAGAGTTGAGGTAATGGCTGCGGATGTACCCAACATAGTAGGGGAGTGCCCTGCCTCCTGCACTCTTCCCTTCGATGTCTTCATATCAGCTCCAGATCTTCTGAATCCTGATTTAAAGGAGCTCTAGGTATTCTACTTATTTTAAACTACAGACTTTCCTCAGGAGTGAGTAATGGGGTTGGGGGGAATAGGAGCCCACCTTGCCTGGGGTATGGCACAGAATCTAACACAGCAGACTGTTCAGACTGCCGCCATCTTGAATCCAATCGATTTTGTGGCTTTTAATTTTTACATAAACCTTATTTCTTTAAATTGAGGATCTGTCCTCACCACTTTGCTTGATGGTTGACAGGATATGAGTAATCCTTTTCTTGGCTTGGCTAAAGTTTACCTGTTATGAGCCTTTTATGAATCTCTCAGTCTGACTGACTCTGAGAATCTTTGAGTTTGGACAGCATCACAACTATCTGTCTCCTCCTTTATGTCAAGTGTTAAAACCTTTATCTGACTTTGAATGAGTATCAGTTTGAATTTCAATCTCTATAGAAAGCAGGTCACATGGGCTTGTCTCTGGGAACTTTTAGTATAAGGTTACATATCAGTGACTCAGAACAGACCACGTAGGTGGCCCCAACCCCCTCTGCACACTGCTTCAGATTACCTTGAACTAAAAGACAATGTTCAAAAGAGAACCATCTTGAAGAGTCCAGAATTCATAATGCTGACCAATGGAAGACTTTCTGAATGACTCATGTTCACCCTAGTTTATTAAATCACTTTGGCACTATATACCCCTCAAGTTCAATATTGGAAACTGCTTAAACTACGAAAAATTACATAACTTTCTTTTCTCTTTTAAGAGCTTTGTTGAAAACCCATCCCTTTGACTAAGCTTTTAGCCATTTGTCCAAAAGTTTGACTTCCGTCATATCACTCTTCGTTTGGTGCTTGTTTTGGTGCTTGCATTAATTGCTGTATATAATCCCATACTCTATACAAATGCAAGTTGCTCCTATAGTTAGTCGTTTTCTTTTCCTTTGATTCCTAACCTGTAAAATACAATTTTCAACTGTGAGGGCTTGCTATTTCTTCAGCTGAAACCACAACAGTTATTGGCAATGTTAAATGTATTTTAAAGTGCTTCCATCTTAAAGTGAAAATAGAAGTTTGAAGTCATACTGGTTTGTCACAGTTATTTCAGATCCCTGCCCACTGTCACCACACGGGGTGGAGGGGGTGGTGGGGGCTGGCATGGTGGCTCAGTGGTTAGCACTGCTGCCTTACAGCACCAGGGACCCGGGTTCAATTCCAGCCTCAGGCGACTGTCGGTGTGGAGTTTGCACATTCTCCCTATGTCTGCGTGAGTTTCCTCCAGGTGCTCTGATTTCCTCCTGCTGTCCAAAGATGTGCAGGTTAGGTGAATTGACCACGCTAAATTGCCCATAGTCTTCAGGGATGTGTAGGCTAGGTGCATTAGTCAGCGGTAAATGTAGGGTAGAGTAGGTTACTCACCGGAATGTCGGTGTGGACTTGTTGGACTGAAGGGCCTGTTTCCACACTGTAGGGATTTTAATTCTAATTCTGTCACCAGTGGTGAGATAACAGCAACAATCTTTACTTCCAGCATTAGCCATCAGGTCATCAGATGTAGTGCTGACTAGCTGTTGGCACCTAGATGGTGGCAGAGGCAGTCAGGTTGGAGCTAGAATGAGAAATACTGGCATCAAGTGGGAACCTGGGGCTATTGCACCAACACATAGAAGATTCAGTCCCAACACCCATTGCCTCAGGGCCCAAGCAAGGTTGGTTGGATTCAGTCATAGATTTGTGATGATCCTGCCCCTTTAACAAGGTTGTGCTGTCCTTGTTTTGTTTCAAGAGGGGTCATAAAGGCAGAGGTTCCAATATGTCTGGAATTAGTTATTGAAAACAATGGCAGGGGAGTGGCCAGTTCTCCTAGTTCAGGTTTTTTTCTAGGTTGGTCTGTTTTTAGCAAGCAGTCAAAAATTGCTGGGGACCCAGAAAGGCAGCTGCAATGAAAAGAGGTTCCATGCTTCAACAGAAGTCTTGCCTGAACTTTCTCTCTGAAATCTCTCCTGCCTGTAAGAACCTGTGTTTGAATTTACCATGGACCAAGGGGTGTGTTTATGGGATGTTAGGGGATTGGAACAGCTCCTTCGTTAAGTTGCGATGGAGTTGGTTGGGTTATCAAATAAGCTTGATTATTCTAAATTCTGTTTTCTTTTGTATATGTTTCATTTGTAGTGTTTAAATAAATTATGTTTTGTTTAAAGCTGAGTGGTTTGACCAGCTCCATTACTCCTACAATATCCACTTTACATCTGCCTAAAAACAAAAATTAGAGTCTGAGCTACTTTCTTAAAATGTTTTGAAAGGGTCTGGCCTGTTCCATAACAGGTTAGACCCAGGATCCTAACCACTAGGCTCCTGATGTTGGAAAAAAGACGATTGTGGTTAGACCATATAATCATCAAACAGGACCAACAGCAGTGTCTGCGCACAGGAAAATTGTCCCAAAAAACGTACAATAGCAGAAGATTCCCTCCCATCAGGAGCAGGATGTTAGCTAGGCTCATTAATGAGCCAATTGAGCTTGATTAATTCTGTTCCCAGGAGAAAGTGAGGTCTGCAGATGCTGGAGATCAGAGCTGAAAATATGTTGCTGGAAAAGCACAGCAGGTCAGGCAGCATCCAAGGAACAGGAAATTCGACGTATCGGGCATAAGCCCTTCTTCAGGAATTTCCTGTTCCTTGGATGCTGCCTGACCTGCTGCGCTTTTCCAGCAGCACATTTTCAGCTCTAATCCTGTTCCCACCACAATTTAGTGGTAGTTCTGAATTTAACTGGAGGTTACCTGATCTCCTGCACCAGTGGAAGTCACTGAAAGCACTCCCTCTTCCTGTCTTTGTCTCTGATCCTGACCCCCAGTCTTCACCCTCTGACCTACGCTCTGCCTTCACACACTTGTGATATGGAGTTCCCCTGTGACATTGGGTAGTTCCAATGTCACTATCAGGCATCACTCCTGTGGGTGGTACATCTGTCAATAATGAAGAAACTTGACAGTGACTGATAAGTGCCTGTTAGTCTATTGAAATGTACTGGGTTTTCCTCACAGAACTGCTGAGTGATCCCTGTGGACTTTTTAACTGATGGGCAAGATCTCTGTCAACCCTTCAAAATCCTTGCATAATTTTTATAGGCTGCTATGATAGCGGTAAATATAGAGTATCAAATTTTAGCTTCTATAATCTGATTGTTATACCTGAAACTAAAATCGTTTGAGTCTTGATCAGTAGGCCACAGATTATGGAAAACGACATGGAACAAAAAAATCATTTGCACCGAAATTACCATTCTATCGAAAGAAATTGAAACCAGGCAACTTGAGTCCCATCAATAAATTTGCATCTGTGTTTTAATTTACACATGTATGATAATTTCACAAGTTGGGATAAGAAAGGTTGCCTTCCACTTAACTAGCTTGAAAAAACAATGGAATCAGACTCTCAGGTATACAAACAAACCATATTTCATTAGCTGTTTTGGAGAAACAAAGCAGAAAGGTGGGGAATGATCTCTATCTTCATGTTTTTCTGATTATCTTGGAAGAGAACATCTAGTAAAAAAGCAAATTGAAAAGCAGCCGTTCATCGAGAACTTCAAAACATATACAAATCTCCAAGCAAGGAATAGTAATTCACATGGTAATTCTCAATAAATATTTGTATTTTGTTTTATTACACAGCTAATTACACTTAAAACTTTGTACTAATCAAAATTAAGAAGCTAATTACAGGGTTTATTCAAGGTAAGAAATAAATTTTATTATCTGTTAACTCTGAAGGAAAAAGAAGTAAAATGTGATATCAAACACACAGGTAATAAGTTTAAAAAGAAGAGATTGTCTGTCTGATACAGCCAGGCAAAAATTAGGCTACATACTTCAAAAATTCTTGAGGTGTTAGATTTCACCATTCTCAAGGACACAACCTTAGGTTAAAAATCTAACACCTCAAGAACTTTTAAAGTGTATCCCCTTTGTTTTACCTACCTGTACCAGACAATCTCTTCTTTTTAAACTTATTACCTGTGTGTGTGTTTGATGTTACATTTTACTTTTTCTTCTTCAGAGTTAATAGATAATAAAATTCCCTTCTTACATTGAGAAAATCTCATAATTGGCTCCTTAATTTTGATTAGTACAATGCTTTAGTAGAAATGTAATTAGCTGTGTACTAAAATGAAATACAAATATTTATTGTGAATGACCATAAAGGGTTTGAAAGAGGGGAGCTGAATTACTATTCCTCACTTGGTTTAATAGAAAAAACAGATTAACAAATAAGGGTCAAAACATATAGTTTCTTCAATGGTATAGTTAAAAAGTGAAACAAGGATGTGGGACGTGATAATGTTCTCCAGACAGAAATTGTGAAAATGTAGGATTTTTAAATATTCCATAGATATTTTATTGGGAAAGAGAGTGAAAATAAAAGTTGTGAAAATAGTATTGGTGAAATACTGATGTACTGTCTCCTCTGCCTTTGTTTCCTCCATGGATTTAAAGCTCCATCTTCACTCATTGTTCCTCTGAAAATCCGGAAGAGACCTGTATTCTATACAAGCAGATAATTAACTTTGTGATGGCTCGATCTGGTACAGTCACACATCATTCTCAGGTAAGTGTTATAAATAATTAAAGGACAGCAACTAAGTCTTCAGCTTGAGCTCTGTTTTAAGAGGGATAGCTCTGAAAATCCAAATGGTTTTATTTATCCAAAAGGTAATACTTGATCTGCAGTTATTTTCTTTTAAATATTATTTTTCTGCTCCCTTCTTGGTGAGGTGAGAATGATAACCCTTAACATCCAGGCAGCATTTGACTGAATGCGACATAAAGGAAACTCTTGTAAAGGAACCCTTGTAAAATTGGAGTCAATGGGTAGCAGGAGTAAAGAAGTCATACTAAGCAAAATGTTGGAGTTTTTGAACATCCTGGACAGCTCCAGAGCATTGCTGCAAGAGTTCCCCTTAGGATACTGCCCTCAGGCATCCATTACCTTCCTTACATCCTACATTCAGAAGTGGGAATGTTCCCTGATGATTGCATTATGTGACTCTCAGGTAAAGAACCAATCTACATCCATAAGCAACAAGTCCTGAACAAACATTCAGACTTGGGCAGGTAATTTACGAGTTATATTTGTACCACACAAGTGCCATGTAATAACCATTTCAAACAAGAGAGAGTCTGACCATCTCCTCTTGATGCTAAGCAGGATTGCCATCACTGATTTCCCCCATCATCAACATCTATTGTTCAGAAATTAACATGTATCAGCCATATACATGCTGTAGCTACAAGGGCAGGCCTGAGATTAAGACCTCCGTGCCAAAGTTTATCCCAAATCCTGTCCATTATGTACAAGATACAAGTTAGGAGTGTGATGGGATATATTTGACTTATCTAAGTGAGTGCAGCTCCAACAACACTGAAGAAGCCTTACACTATCCAGGAAAAAAAAGACCACTTGACTGGCTGTAATCCCGTTCATCGCTAACACACAGTGACTGTTGTTTGTAACATCTACATGATATAGTGTCACAACTCACCAAGCTTGCTTCAACAAGACCTTCCAAACCTGAAACTTCAACCACCTTAATGGACAAGACTGTGAATACATGGAAGCATCATCACCTGCAACCTGCCCTCCAAGTCAAACACCATTCTGACTTAAAACTGAAATGTTATTCCTTCACCAGACCAGCGTCTGTTACCCATCCTTAATTGTTCTCTGAGTAGCTTCCTCAACCATTTCAGAGCTAGCCACATTGCTGTAGGTATGACATCACATGCAGGTTAGTTCATGTAAGGACAACAGATCTCTTTCCCAAATGGGCATTAGTGGACTGCATTAATTTTTAAATAGCAGTAAATGATAACTATCACAGTTACCATGACAGAGACTGGTTTTTAATTTCTGATTTATTATTTGAACACCATAGCAGCTGATGGAATTTAATGGGACTCGACTTGCTAACCATAAAGCATTAGCCTGGGCCTTTGGATTGCTAGTTCTGTCACATTACCAGTAGGCCACCACCTCCCCCATATAAATTGCAATGGTTCATCAGCACATGCTCAGGAACACTTAGAGATGTGCAACAAATGCTGGCCTTTCCAGTGATGCTCACATCCCATGAAAGAAATTTTAAAAAGTGACTGTTTCAAGTGGTGATCAACAAGAATATGAGAAGCTTATGTTGCCTAGAGTTGAGTGTAATTCCACTCTTACCCGACATGCATGTATCGGTGGATGATGTCAACAGCATTAGCTCACCTTTGAGTGAGAAAGGGCGGTGGAGGCCACCTTTACGCTGTTGATCCGAGGGGTGAGATCAAAGATTGATCGGCACATCTTTCCCGGGCCCGGTTGAATTTGATCGGGGACTAAGAGAGCTAACAATTACCTCTGCGTCTCCATAGCAATCACACACCCATGGCATCTCCCCTTCCTTTTGTGCCAGGGTTGGAGGATTTGAGCTATAGGGAGAGGCTGAATAGGCTGGGGCTGTTTTCCCTGGAGTGTCGGAGGCTGAGGGGTGACCTTATAGAGGTTTATAAAATCATGAGCATGGATAGGGTAAATAGACAAAGTCTTTTCTCTGGGGTGGGGCAGTCCAGAACTAGAGGGCATAGGTTTAGGGTGAGAGTATAAAGATAGAAAAGAGACCTAACAGGCAACTTTTTCACACAGAGAGTGGTACGTGTATGGAATGAGCTGCCAGAGGATGTGGTGGAAGTTGATACAATTGCAACATTTAAAAGGCATTTGGATGGCTATATGAATAGGAAGGGTTTGGACGGATATGGGCCAAGTGCTGGTAAACAGGACTAGATTGAGTTGGGATATCTGATTGGCATGGACAGGTTGGACCGAAGGGTCTGTTGCTGTGCTGTACTTTGTTGTGGTTCTAGTTAAGTCAGTCTTTTGATATTGTCTAGCTACTTCCTTTTACATTGACCTCTTACCCTTCTCTCGTTAATTTATCTGGTGATTAAGCATGGATTCTGTGAGAAACAAACTCACATATTAATAAATTTCAGTCCGAGTCAAATTCTGAAGCAGCGAATTTTATTGATACATACTTGCAAGAATGGGTGCCTAACAGATAAGCACCCCGATCTGAGGGTTACATTCTGATTTATGCAGTTCAGCTGCGTCTTTTGGTCCTCCCCTTTCACCCCATTGGTTACTTTTGCTGTAGCGCGTAGCCTATCACAAGCTCTAGCTTCACTCCACCTTTGTCTAGCTTCTCTCTGCCTCTGTTTACCTCTCCCATTACTCTAAGCCTGTCACCCCTTGCTCTTATTTATCTCATTCCTTATATGTGACTATTCTGGCACAGTTTGCTGTCTTCTTGCGATCATCCTGCCAAACTAAATTCCATCCGTTGGCCACATCCCTCCTGCGACTGGCACACTATTCTCCTGTTACTGGTACATCCCACTATGCCTAATTAGTCATAGATAATTTTAACTGTTTTCGCTTCTCACTGTTTAGTATTTGCATGCGCTAATTTTATAATGTAAGCTTTTGCAGAAGCAACACTTGTTCCCCTATTCTGCACAATTTGAACGCTATACCTTACAATCCCCCCCCCCCCCCCTTTCTTCTTGGCTACTAAGTGTTGTCTTCTGCATTCGTCTCACACGTTGCCTTCCAGTTCGCTAGCATCATCCCTGAGACTTCATTTATTGTGGCTAATTCCTTAAGGACACCCATCTCCTCATTGTTCAAGAGGTTGAGTCCCTCTGCCTGATTACCTTTTAGAGGCATTTGTTTTGCTAAGGCCGTCTCATTAGCCGCTGGATTAACCCCGTACACAAGGTATGATACAACAGCCAATTGCTGTCAGTACCCCTGCTACCACTATCAGGGAGGTGAGGATAGAGACTACCACGCCTTTCCACTTCCCAAACCATGATTCCAGCCATCCCGTGAGTGATGTGTCTACTCCTGAATTCTCAGCCAATTCTTCCGCCAAGGTTGTCAGTTCTCGCAAGGCATGAGAGATTGACCCATCAGGAGCTGTATTATTTGGAATAAAGGTACAACAGCTACCTCCTAACATCACACATACACCCCATTTTTCGGCTAGGAATATATCTACGAGACCTGGTTTTTCCAGGAAAAGGACTCTTCAAAGGAGGTATTTCTAATGGTGAGATATATTGGGTAGCACTTTTTGTCAGAATAGTCTTGGGCTGGGTGAAAGGGGGCTCTGTGGATAGTGATGCCAGGTGGCGGTTCTTGCGAACCATACCTTGTGTCTGGTAGGGTCTTTAGAAGGATTTCGGAGGAAATATACTCCCTCTGATATTTTACATCTGTGCATTTTACTAGACTGCAGGCATCGACCTCTATTACTTGCGGATATTCAGACTCAGGGACCGTTAATAAATATGGAGGTGACAGCATTGTTTGACAAGATCCCAATACTAAGAAGGCTAATATGGTAACCCCAAGCATCCCCAGCATCCTATAATAGTATTGAAGGACCGAGAGATTTAACATGCAATACAATATATAGATATCAAAAAGAAACTATCCCACGTCCGCATAAAAATCAGTTACTTAAAGTCTTTTGAGTCTGAGTTTCAGTGGTTCTTCCTTCGATTCGGCTGTCCAGGCTTCTTTCTTAACCGGGGATTCCACCAGTCCTTTAATCCTGGTGTAGTGAGTCCAGCCTTTCTCCGCCGTGCATATCGCTGTTTCAGGAGTCAAAAGAGCCTGGTACGGTCCCTACCAATCCAGTTGCAATTTCGTTTCTGTCCATGACTTAATTAGAACCCAATCTCCCAGCTGGATGGGATGAACAGCGAATTCAGGGGGCGGAATCTGTGCCAGTAAGCCTTGTTTCCTAAGAAAAGACAGAGACGAGGACAAGCCCAGTATACACTTCTTTAAGAACAGATCTTTAGTCTCCAGGGTTGGCAGTTCCCCTTTCGTTCCCAGATAGGGCAGGCCAAACAATATCTCATAAGAAGACAGCCCCATATCTTTCCTTGGGGCTGTCCGCACTCGCAAAAGGGCTATAGGTAAACACTTAATCCAAGGGAGTCTGGTTTCTACTACTAATTTTGATAACTGCTTCTTGAGTGTCTGGTTCATTCTCTCAACCTTTTCTGATGAAGGTGGGTGCCAAGGGGTGTGGAACTCCCAGTAGACTCCTAACCCCTTCATTACTCCCTGAAGTACTCTGGAAGTGAAATGAGTTCCCTGATCTGAATCTATGCATTCCACTATCCCGTATTTGGGAATTATGTGTTCAAGTATTATCTTGGACACCCCACTTGCAGTGGTAGTGGCTAAAGGATACACCTCCACCCATCCAGATAGGTGATCAACCATTACCAGCATATACCTCAGTCTTCCCACTCGGGGTAATTTGGTATAATCTACCTGAATGCTCTGAAATGGTCGGAGCCCAGGTTCTCTCTCTCCTGGGACTTGTTTCCTCAATACCTTCTTGTTGATTTTCTTGCATGTTATACATCCCTCACATATCTGTTTGGCTATCGTATAGATCCCTTTGCATCCATATTTCCTTAAGACCAAATCACACATTGCTTGCACTCCCCAGTGACTCCTCTGGTATAAGACAGCCATAATTTCTCGCATCATCATCATCTTATTTAGCATCTCCCGGCCATCGGGTAGCATCCAGCGCCCCTCTACTGTCTGTGTAGCTCCCAGTTCTTCTAACTCTCTCTCTTCCTTAGCGCTAAATATCAGCCTCCCCCCAGGTTCCTGCACCATCGGTACCAAAATATATATTGTAGCAGGCTGAGGGTTCAGAGCTGCCTTCTTAGCGACTTCATCCGCCAATCTATTTCCCTTTGCTTCGGGATCATTTCCCTGCTGATGAGCATTTATGTGGACTATTGCTGTTTCCTTTGGCAACAAAAGGGAATCCAATACTTGCATTACCAATTCCTCATGAGCCAGTTCTTTACCCCTGCTGTTTATCAGCCCCCTCTCCTGCCATACCTTCCCAAATGTGTGTGCCACCCTGAAGGCATACTTAGAATCTGGGGATACAGTTCCTTCTTTGCCTTCCAAGGTCTTAAGGGCCCTTCCTTGTGCATAAAGTTCACAAGTCTGTGCCGACCAATCATTGGGTAGTCTACTAGCCTCAATAACACTCCCCTCTATTCCATCCACTACCGCATATCCATTGTGTCTTTTATCTTCAATCACTCTGGGGGACCCATCAATGAACAGTCTGGCCCCTGCATGTAGAGGGATATCTCTAAGGTCCATTCTTACTTTAGTCTGATATTCTAAATGTTGAGGCAGTCATGTTCTGGGTCTGAGGGAGCTTCATCCCCCCCTTTCCAGAGAAAGGTAGCTGGATTCAGACAAGTGTCTGTGATCAATGTAAGATCATCCTTCTCTATTAGAATTGCTTCGTACTTTAGAATTCTAGAGTCAGTAAGCCACCGTCCTGCCGTCTGGTTCAGTATAGTCCATACTTGATGCGGGGTGCTTACTATCAAGGCCCCCCCAAATGTGAGTTTTCGACTTTCTTCCACTAGTAGCGCATTCGCTGCTACTGCCTTCACACACTCTGGCCACCCTCTGGAGACTGGAGCTAACAATTTAGACAAGTATGCTACCGAATGTTTCATTCCCCCCCCCCCATCGCTGGGTTGGGACCCCTAGGGCCGCTCCCTGATCCACGGTGGCAAACAAGTGAAAGGGTTTGTCCATGTCCACTATAGGGGCATGAATCAAGCTTCTTTTCAACTCCTGTACTAACTTCTTTTCTTCATCTGTCCACTTTAACAACTGCGGTTCTTCCTCTAATAATTTCAAGTATAATTTCCTTATCTTTTGGGCGTACAAGTCAATCCATAACCTACAATACCCCGTAAGCCCCAGGAATTTCCTTAATTCTCGCTTAGTCCGAGGAAGTGGCAATCCCACTATCCCTTCAATCCTTTCAGGGCTTATTTTCCTTTTCCCTTCACTGACCAAGTGTCCTAAATATTTCACTTCTCTCTCTACATATTATAATTTGTTCCTTGACACCCTCAATCCCAGAATGTTTAGCAATTGGTAGTTGCTTCTGTTGTTCCCCTCTCATTTTCTCTCCTGACCAATAGGTCATCCACATATTGCAGTAAAGTCGTGCCTTGGGGACGTACAAACTTTTCCAAAATTTGTTCTAAAACCTGGCCAAACAAGTTCAGGGATTTCGTGAACCCTTGTGGAAGCACTGTCCATCTATACTGTTGTTTTCGCCCCGTTTTTGGATCTTCCCACTCAAAGGCAAACATGTTTCTACTTCCTTCTGCCAATGGACATGTCCAAAAAGCATCTTTTAAATCCACCAGACTGAAGCATTTGTGGTCATGTAGAATCTTACTCAAAAGGGTATAAGGATTGGGAACAACAGGATGACGGATCTGTACTATCCAGTTAAGCGCTGTCAAGTCTTGTACCAACCGATAGGTACTGTCTAATTTTTTTACTAGCAAAATAGAGGTATTATAACGGGACATACAGGGTTCCAACAGGCCGTCCTTAATTAACCCCTCAGTCACAGGTTGTTAGCCCCTTCGTCCTTCGGTCGAGATGGGATATTGTCTTTCGCATACCATCTCCCCCACCTTTTTCAAGCTAATCTCTCAATTGCCTTCACATGCCCATACTGTGGGGTCTATTTGTTTCTCCTATTCCTCGGTCAAAATGGCCATTCTTATTACTATTTTTCGGTCGCACACTCCAATTCCTAATCCTAAAAGTGTGATTAAATCCCTTCCTAACAAGTTGCTCCCTATGTCCGGAATATATAAGAATTGTCCTTCAACTCTTCTTTCATTATTTTCAACTGTTATAGGTTCAAATACAGGGACAGTAAATACACCGTTATTTTCTGATCTATTAATTGTACTCTTCTGGGTATAAAATTTAAGGATGACCTCGCTGCCCCTGTGTCTACTAGGAAAACTTCATCTTCCCTATAAGGGCCCACCTTTACATTTATCATGGGTTCCCGGTGGGTTTCTGGGAGCAGGAACCCCCTGACATATCTAGTCTTCATCAAAGTTCATGAGCAGGATGGTTTTTTCTTCCCTTTGTATTTCAGGACACTCCCGCTTAAAGTGGCCTTTCCATCCACAATGGTATCACCCTGCTTGTTGGGGTCTCCACCTCTGTCCTTGCCCCTGTCGACTGGAACCTACGAAAGGTCCTCCTCATCCCTCCACTCCATTGCTAGTCACCGGTTCGATTATTTTCTTGACTACTTTATCAACCGTGGCTACCATCATTTTCGCCTTCTGTTTTTGCTTCTCATCCTCTCTCTTTACAAACACTTTCTGTGCCTCTCTTAACAATTTATCAAGTGATTTCTCACTCTATCCATCTATTTTCTGAATTTTTTTCTGAATGTCTGGCCATGCCTTAGTCACAAAGTGTACCTTTAGGAGGCCCTGCGCTATTGGGTCCTCAGGATTCATCCCTGAGTATTTTCTCATTGAATCTCGAAGTCTCTATAAAAGGTGATCTCTTGGTGGATCTCAAATGCTTTCGATAGGTTTTGTGATTTCGGGACTGCCTCTCTAATGCCCTTAATCATTAGGATTTTAAGGTCTTTCATTCGGTTACGATCTTCTGCGTTGTTGTTGTCCCATTGTGGATCAATGTTAAGGAATTTTTGCTCCGCTGCTGGTGCCTCACCACCTGGGCGATTCTCGCGTTCCCAAGACCTTAAGGCAGCCCACCTTATTAATCCTCTTTCCTCACCAGTAAAGAGAATGTTCAGGATGGCCATTAACTCAGTCCAGGTATACAGACTGGATCCTAAACATTGGTCTACCTGTTCCGATAGTCCCACCGGACCCTCTATAAGGGATTTCATCTCTTTCTGAAATGCCCACACTACACCACTTACCAGCGGTGCGTTTAAAAACCCAATATCCCCCGCTCCTATCAGAACCCCCCTAAGCGGGCAGACGTGTACAGACATTTGCTTAGACTGTCCCTGTGTCACTGGACCCCGTGACCCCCTCTTTCCCCCTTTCTTCTCCCCCATGTCTACTTCCGCACCCACCCCCCCCCCCCCCCCCACGGCACCAAGTAGTCCCCCTTGTCCCTGATCCTCATTTTGTGGGTCTTCCTGAGGGGGGTTGATTCATAGGGGGGGGCATAAGGTGGGGGTAAATAGTCAAGATCGTCCCAAGGGGGGGCGGAAGGGGGGGAGCCGAGGGGGTTCCATCTCCAGGACCTTGTTTGGTTTATACAGGAAACAACTGTGTGTCCTGACTGCCCTTCCAACAAGAGGCGTAGTCTGACTCCTCCTGACTAAAGGGTTGTTTTTCATTGACATAGATATTGAGGAGTTGGCAGACCCAATCTTCATCCGACCCATATTTTGGCCAAAAACTGAGGAGGGTCTTATACTTTCCTTAGTCCATACAAAACAGCAATACTTTATCATAATCCTTTCATCCTTAGTTTGAGTATAAATACTATCTTTCCAGTTTTTCAACATCCGTCCCAATGGACTTTCTGGAGGGATGTTATCAGGGATCCTTCCCTTATCGTTACCATTACCTGGCGCCTTGCCTTTACTAATTTTAGAGCCCATGATGATCAACTACAGTCAATTCCTTCGACTCTAGTATGTCATCCCCAGTCACCAAGGCAATACTTAAAAACCTTTTTTCTTTCCTTGGTCCATGCACGGAGTTGCCTAACTGCAGCTGTGCCTACTTAAATTCTCTATTTTACAATCTTTCGCCTAGTTCAGATAGACTCTCATTGGATCTCGATCAGTCTACCAGAAGGGGAAGCCACCGCCAAGGAACACGGGATCGTTCTATAAAGAACGGGACGCGTCTTCCCAGCTGTCGACGGTGCCTACCCTGCTGGTGATGATAGACATCCCGGACGAGCCCCCAAATTGTGAGAAACACAACTCACATATTAATAAATTTCAGTCTGAGTCAAATTCTGAAGCAGCAAATGTTATTGATACATACTTGCAAGAACGGGTGCCTAACAGGTAAGCACCCCGATCTGAGGGTTACATTCTGATTTATGCTGTTCAGCTGTGTCCCTCAGTCCTCCCCTTTCACCCTATTGGTTACTTTTGCTGTAGCACATAGCCTATCACAAGCTTCACGCCACCTTTGCCTAGCTTTTCTCCACCTCTGTTTACTTCTCCCATTACTCTAAGCCTGTCACCCCCTTACTCTTATTTATCTCATTCCTTATATGTGACTATCCTGGCATAGTTTGCTGTCTTCGTGCGATCATCCTGCCAAACTAAATTCCATCCGTTGGCCCCTCCTGAGACTGGCACACTATTCTCCTTTTACTGGTACATCCCACTACATGGTCGCTCTGCCTTATTAGTCATAGATAATTCTGCCTGTTTTTGCTTCTTCTGTTTTCCTATGCCTGGTATATCCCGGTGCACGATTGCTCTGCCTTATTAGTCGTAGATAATTCTACCTGTTTTCGCTTCTCATTGTTTAGTATTTGCATGCGCAGCCTAATTTTATAATGTAAGCTTTTGCAGAAGCAACACCTGTTCCCTTATTCTGCACAATTTTAATCCTATACCTTACAATTCTAATGTGATACTGACAAAAAAAAACTGTTAGATCTACTGTTGGATCATTCTTGAGGGCAAAGCTCAGATCCCTATGTGTGTCTTGAAATCTAGACAAGTTATTTTTAATCTACCATGTGATTTAAAAAGTACGTTACCAAATAACTCTAGAGCAGGTGGGACTTAAACCCAAGTTTCCTGACTCAGAGGTAGGGATACTACTCCTGGGACTCAAGAATCCTTCAAAATTGAGATAAAACTTCAAGAATTGACTTAGTAGGTAAGCAGTAAACTCTGGTAATTTTGTGTCCCCTCAAGATCTTAACCCGATCTTTGAAAACAGCAGAGCATTACATCACAATGAGTTTTAAGTTTAAAATGATAAAACATTTTTTTCTAAAAACCAATAAGCATTTAATCCACAATCATATCTCACCCTCCTTCCATGGAACTCTGAAATAAACACATTTTTATTAAAAGATTCAAACTAGGTACAAAGCTGAACTTTTACTCAGTGTTTCTCACCCTGACGTGGAACTATTATGGAATCTAAATAATCCAAAATGCCTTGGAAAATTCAGCAGCTGCCTAAGATTTGTAAGTAAACACAAAGTGCTGTGAATACTCAGCAGATGAGCAGTTTCAGTGGAGAGAAACAGAGTAAATGTTTCAGGTTCATGACCTTTCGTCAGCTGGAAAATGTTACAGAAGTAACCTGTTTGAAATGAGTGCAGGTGCAGTGTGAGGGAGAGAGGAAAGAACAAAAATCCTGCGACAAGGTAGAAAGCTGGATTCAGTCATTGATAATCTGGGTAATAGTGCAAAGGAAAACGGGGGGGAAATGGAACAGGTAAAGAAAGAACAGCAAGTGGCGATTGCAGAATCAATGGCAGCCCTTGCTGTGTGAAAACAAAATGGAGAATGGTTACCTTCTGAAACCTGGACTTCACATTGCCTATGGAATGCTGTGAAGTGCTAAATCAAGTGGTGAGCTGCTGTTCCTCAAGCATCTGTCAAGATTTATTTGAACAATGTAGGATCCTGAGGATAAAGGATTCAGACTGGAGAGGGGATGGAGAATTAAAATGACACGTTTGCGACTGAACGGTTCCCCAAAATATTCTCTGAATATGATCTCTCAGTTTAGAGGAGACTACACTGGAGGCTAATTTGACAGAAGTGTCCATGAATTGTTCTGCCTGGTAGGAGCGTACAGGGTTTTGGACAGTGAGAAGGGAAGATGTGAAAAGACAGGTGTTACTTCTGTGCTTGCAGAGAAAGGGAAGAGGACGTTGAGGTTAGGAAGAGTGGGTTGGCTGTCACAAATGAGTGATAAATAAAGAACCAAAGAAAATTAGAAACAAGTTACTGCACTTCCACATGCACCCATTTGTATTTCTGAATTGATCTCTCCTGCAGAGTTAGATAGATATTGGCCCATTATAGGTGCATGGTTTACATTATCTTCCGAAGCACGTGTTGTTTGGGGAATGACTTTCTCTGCCCCTGTAGGGGATTGAGAACTATCTATGGACTAAATTCTGACTCGTATTTTGGTTCCAGTGTCTCAATACAGGCATTTATCCATTCTTAGCATTTATTAATTCAACTATTTTGTTTCCCAGATATATTCTGTAATCTAGTAGAAAGTGAGGACGGCAGATGCTGGAGATCAGAGTCAAAATGTGTGGTGCTGGAAAAGCACAGTCAGTCAGGCAGCATCCGAGGAGCAGGAGAATCGACATTTTGAGCATAAACTCTTCATCCTCCTGCTGCTCGGATGCTGCCTGATCAGCTGTGCTTTTCCAGAGCAATTCTTTTTGACCCCCATTCTGCAATCTATTTAGTTACAGAAAATACTCCAATAGCCCTGAACACAAGAATTGTGGATGGTATTCCCAACACTGCACTGGTTAATTAATCAGAAAGATGTTATTTACAGCAATGTGATCTGTTGTAATTGAATTAGCAGATTACTTCCTCTTTATGGTACTAAATGATACCTGTCTCTGTCTGCAGGAAAGTTCGCCTAACGTAGATGACGAGACAGTTCTGCTGAGATGCACGGAAACATTTGATGATGATTTGTAATGAAGGGAGCTCCTGAAAAAATCTTGGATATAACCAAAGAAGCACAAAGCAAATGATTAGCTTACGGCTCAATTAGCGAAATATTACCAGAATTTCTGGTACATAGCGCCATGAACTTCAAGTTAACAAAAATTGCAATTGTGTTTTTTTGCACATTTCCTTTCTGTATTTGATAATAAGGAAGGGCTAAGCCCCAAACAAGAATATTTAACACATATGAGCTGCATCCAAACTCTAGACAATTCAGCTAATTATTGTTATTTATTCTGTACGAGAAAACAAATTTCAGCCTGAAATTGTTCTGCTCAATGACAGCAGCCCATTGGTTGCTGCAGAGACCCAATGGCAGCTTTTTAATTATAACATTATAAGGGGCTGCTTGTAGCTAACCATAGTACACTTTAAAAATGATAATATTCCATATCGAGGATTTAAAAAGCTATATTTTATGGAAGCTTATGAGCAAATTGTCCTCAAGGTTTTGCAGAACTTTGCATTATTTATTTAAAGCTTCCTATAACTAGACGTGCATAATACCTAGAGTACAAGGAATAATTGTCACAATCTGGTGGCAATATTCTTAGCAAACTACCAATGACCATCTCAGAGAGAGGAGTGCATCTAGTTTGAAAACTAGATTCTGTAAATGAAACAATAAAACAGTTGCTTCTGTCAAATAATTTTTAAAAATCTCAACTGAGCAATTACATTTTGAAGTAAACAATTTGTACAATATTGTATCTTTTAATTTTAGATTGTGTTTATATTAATATAATGTTATTTATTTGTGAACATGTGCTAACAACTGCATTTCCAGAATCGAAGTGTTGTTGTCTTTCCTCATATGAAATAGTGGAGGAACTATTTTACTTATTGTCTCTTACTACAGTTTCCTGTTACAGTCAGCCATTACTTTTTTGATACCTTGCCCAAGTAAACAAACTTTGTGCTTGAGCCTTGACAGTGAGGACCAGGAGGCTCTAAGTAATTGATTGTGTCCTCGTCCAACATTGACGCACACATTAATTCTTATCTTGGGTACTGGATCAGTCACTGCAATCCAAATTAGGGCTTGGAAATGGAACACTTTGGTCCATTTGATTTAGCACATCAGCACATGATGCCTTTACCCACAATGTATTGAAATAACTTCTCTCAAGATTTTACATTATTTGATTTTCCAAATGCATTTTTAAATGAACTTGATAGAGAAAATAACAACATTTCAGTTTTCCCATATTTATCTCTCTCTCTCATAGAGTCTATGACTTTAAGAAACATTTTTTTGATTTAAATTGAGTAAAATTGTTGGACACTGGTAGTTAATGGAAAATGTGAAATCAAACCAAAAGGTTTTCATTAAAATCTCTGGTAGTTAAAGAAAAGAATGTTGCCATTCTGCATTTGGATTCAGGTATCCAGGTTGTGCCCAGATTCCTGGAAGTATAAATTATAATAGGTCCTAACTGTGGTTCAAGCTGGGAATTAGCCAAAAGAAATAAATATTGTCTATCAATTTTAAAGAAGGACACATTTCTGTCAGCTTCTGCCCATTTCACATGTTTAGTGCAATGCCTTCTGAAAAGCCTGCTCATGCTGACAAATGTATTTAGAAAAGGAAAGCTTTCCAACTGATTTATTTTTAAATTTCTAACAGAACAATGTTATTTACAATTTTCATACAAAGAGTTTCTCTTTGAAATTCCTGTTAAGAATCTTGTTCAGTGATGGGTTTTAACATCACAAAATTCGGAAGGTATGTTAATATTGAGAGTTTGGTTAAAATAAAGATAAATTTCCATCTTAGTATTCATTGTATATAGTAATATGATTGAGGATGAGCCCTGTGTCAGCTGGCTTTTGTCAGAGAAACCTGTCACCATGTTGTAGAATATTTCTATTTCCATTTAAGTTACTAAATAGACAAATTAATGAATTATCCTTTAGGAATTCACTAGCACATCAACCTCTTTCTGAATGATTTATTCAGAAGTAAAGAATTGACAGACAAACTACTTTTGCTGACAGTGTCCGCCCTGCAAACTCTCAGTGTGCTGAATGGAGCCAGTCAGCAACATTAATGCCCTGGCTTTCATTTTACATCTCAGAAAGGCAACAGTTAGGTTGCTCAAATTACTTAATTTAATTAAATGTGTCAGTGCTTTCTCTCAGTGAAGCATTACTCTTCCATAGTGTTTAGCTGGAAAGGAACCATCATAAAATATATTTTTAACTCAAGCCAACAATCAGGATATCCCTCCTCTGCTTTTGTTGATTGTATTATTTTGCTCATTAGCACTTAAACACCAGAATACAATTGGCTAAATATTTGAACTCATAAGCTGTGGAATATTTGGACAGTGAACTCACTGTTTTACTGTATTAATGTCTCTCAGAGGGTTTGTAGCAGCATCATTAACATTGAAATGTTTTGAAATTTAACTCATATTGTTTCCTGTAAGTGACTAAGAAGGAATAAATTACCACAACTTGTTAGGATTTTTTTAATATGTTTACTTGTCTCTTGTACTGAGAAGTTTATTCCAATTCTCATGAGCATGAATGTTCTGATTTTAAAATACTAAAGTTTTAAAATATTTAAAATAAAATCTTCAGCAATGTGCTCAATCTGTATTTGTGACATTTGTAGATTATAATACTGTTCAAACTGCAAGTAAATTATATGACTGTTTATTTTAAATCATTTATTCCAAGCTCTTCTTTCTGTGTTCAAAGTTAGCTGTCTTTCTGATTACACAGTGACAGGGTAGGATTGGAAAGTCACTGGATGGCGGGTTCTGAAGGAGAGAGGAGAGTTCTGTGGCCTTCAGATATCTCAAACAGAGGCAGAGACCCAGTAAAAAAGCAGAATATAGAGGTTGCTGTTCCTTAAATGACCTACAGGAGGAATTAAGCAAAATGTATGAGAAGAAATTAACCAAATGGAATAAATTAACAGTTTGGAAATGGATCTGCATATCCTTGTTACAGGTATAGAGCAAGACACAAGATCTCAAAACAGAAGTGAAGTATGTGTTAAAAACATCACGGATATAGAGAGAGTGCAGGAAAATGGTACTTGGATCGAAGATTGGTTATGATGTCATTGATGGCAGAGTGGTCTCAAGGGGCTGTTTTCCCTGGAGTATCGGAGGCTGAAGGGTGACCTTATGATTTGATTAGATTAGATTAGATTATTTACAGTGTAGAAACAAGCCCTTTGGCCCAACAAGTCCACACCGACCCTCCGAAGAGGTACTCACCCAGACCCATTCCCCTACATTTACCCCTTCACCTAACACTACGGACAATTTAGCATGGCCAATTCACTAGCCTGCACGTTTTTGGACCGTGGGAGGAAACCGGAGCACCCAGAGGAACCCCACACAGACACGGGGAGAATGTGCAAACTCCACATAGAGGCGGGAATTGAGCCCAGGTCTCTGGCGCTGTGAGGCAGCACTGCTAACCACTGTGCCTTATAGAGGTTTATAAAATCATGAGTGGCATGGACAGGGAAAATAGACAAGGTCATTTCCCTGGGATGGGGGAGTTCAGAACTAGAGGACATAGGTTTAGTGTGAGAGGGGAAAGATAAAGAAGAGACCTGGGAGAATTGTTTCACACAGAGAGTGGTGTGTGTGTGTGTGTGTGGAATGGGCTGCCAGAGGAAGTGGTGGAGGCAACATTTAAAACACATCTGGATGGGTAAATGAATAGGAAGGGTTTGGAGGGTTCTAGCAGGTGGGACTAGATTGGAGTGGGATATCTGGTTGGCATGGATGAGTTGGACTGAAGGGTCTGTTTCCGTGCTGTACACCAGACTTGAGTGCTGCACCTATTCTCATGTTCCTGTTTTGTAACTACTTGAAATTTGAAGTACAAACCTAAAAGGGTCAGAAATACTCTGGATTTGGCAGCATCTGTGGAGAGAAAACAGTTAATACTGAAGGCAGATTACCTTTTGCTAAAAGTGTGCAATGAGATTGGGAAGTAGAGAACCACCAAATTAGTATGGGTGACTGAGTGGCAGTGAATCCTTTGGTAATCTAAAAAGGCCAGAATAAAATACCTTCCTCCACCCCTCCTGGACTCTGCAATCTCTTTACACATGTTGCATTTCTTTATTATTTACCTTTTTGGTATTTGAGTGCAGCAAGGCAGCTGAAACACCTCTGAAGTTAGCCCCCCTGACTCTCCATCTGAGATTTTTAGGATTCTATTCTAAAAGGAAGGATGCTAGATGAACATCACACACAGGAAAACACTGATGATCATCTTGGAGGTTAAAACAGATGGCTGGGCTCATGGTGCTGTACTAATGTTATCGCTAATGATATGTAGGTGTTAAGATTCTGAGTTTATAATGGTGATGTAGATTGCTGAAAAATTCTAAATGATTGAAGCAATGATACAAAGGCACCTCAACCCCAGTAGACATATAATACCACAATTTATCCAGATACATTTGGTTCACCTCAGGGATAACTCAATTCTGGTTTGCATGTAACACCTTAAGATCTCATTTATGACTTCTGCCCATTTCAGTTGATTGCATCATCATCATTAAAAGCCTTTGAAAAAGTGCAGAAAATGGCTAATCAAAGAACTGGACTGAACGTGGTTTTCCTGATTGAGTTATTAATTTGCTTAATCAAAATTTTAATTTCAGGCTTCAAAGCACTTGAGGGCACCTAACAATCACAAGGTGTAACAGAGAAGAATGTATATGTTTTAATTACATATTTTCCAACACGTTCATCAGAAAAGAATTGTTCATTTGTTTGGTTACAAAACAAATGCAGATAAAAAGGAAGTTATAAGCTTCATATTATTAAAAAGTACTAAGAGGGGTTGAATGGCATTGAAAACGTATAATTATTGAAGCTGATGACTTTAGCTAAGAGATGACCAGATTTCATTTCATCACCATTCCAAACAGGATCAGCATTATATTTCTTAGATTATCATTAAATAATTTATTCCTATTAACGTATGCTGTGCCTTACTCCATTTTTTATTTATTCTTTTATCTTGCAGCTCTCAATAGTTTTTATGTTTGGCAACTATTATCAGGAAAACACTCCAGGCAAAAAGGTTGTTGATCCCATAGTCTATCTACTCTTCAACTATCACCTTGGTACAAGAACATTGATATAGGGTAGGACAGCAGAGAATCTGTGTGGGTACTATTGAGGAACTGCAACCAATGAAAGATCCTAATGGGAGTGATGTATAGGCTCCCCTGCAGTAGTCAGGATGTGGAGTAGAAAATAAACCAAGAAATAGAAAAGGCATGTAAGAAACGCACTCCAACAATAATAATGGAGGACTTAAAAATACAGGTGCACTGAGAAAATTTGGTTAGTATCAGACCCCAAGAAAGGAATTTGTGTAATGTCTATGCATTTATTTTTTGGAGCATCTTATGATAAAGCCCACTAGGGAACAGGTAGTTCTGGATTTGGAGTGTGTAATGAGGCAGACAAGATTAGGGAGCTTAAGGTGAAGGAACTCCTAGGGGGCAGTGACTATAGATCCATCGGTCCAAAGATGTGCAGGTTAGGTGAATTGGTTATGGTAAATTGCCAATAGTGTTCCGGGATGTGTATGTTAGATACATTAGTCAGGGGAAATGTAGAGTAATAGAATAGGGGAATGGGTCTGGGTGGGATACTGTTTAGAGAGTTGGTGTGGACTTATTGGGCCAAATGCTGTGTTTCCACACTGTAGGGATTCTATAATAATATGATAGAATTCACCTTGCAGTTTGAGGGGGGGAAACTGGAATAATATGTAGCATTCCCATCAAAGTCATAGAGATGTACAGCATGGAAACAGACCCTTCGGTCCAACCCGTCCATGCCGACCAGATATCCCAACCCAATCTAGCCCCACCTGTCAGCACCTGGCCCATTTCCCTCCAAACCCTTCCTACTCATAAACCTATCCAGATGCCTTTTAAATGTTGCAATGTACTAACCTCCATCACTTCCTCTGACAGCTCATTCCACACATGGACCACCCTGTGTGTGAAAAAGTTTCCCCTTAGGTCTCTTTTATATCTTTCCCCTCTCACCCGAAACCTATGCCCTCTAGTTCTGGAGTCCCCCACCCCAGGGAAAAGACCTTGTTTATTTACCCTATCCATGACCCTCATGATTTTATAAACCTCTATGGGGTCACCCCACAGCCTCCAACGCTCCAGGGAAAACAGCCCTAGCCTGTTCAACCTCTCCCTATAGCTCAAATCTTCCAACCCTGGCAACATCCTTGTAAATCTTTTCTGAGCCCTTTCAAGTTTCACAACCTCCTTCTGATAGGAAGGAGACCAGATTGCACGCAATATTCCAACAGTCGCAACATGACTGACCAATAAAGGAAAGCGTACTAAATGCCTTCTTACTTCCTATTTACTTGTGACTCTACTTTCAAGGAGCTATGAACCTGCACTCAAAGGTCTCTTTGTTCAGCAACACTCCCTAGGACCTTACCACTAAGTGTACAAGTCCTGCTAAGATTTGCTTTCCCAAAATGAAGCACCTCACATTTATCTAAATTAAACTCCATCTGTCAGTCCTTAGCCCATTGACCCATCTGATCAAGATCCCATTGTAATCTGAGGTAACCTTCTCTGCTGTCCACTGCACCTCCAATTTTGGTGTCATATGTAAACTTACTAACTATATCGCTTATGCTCACACCCATCTTGTGATTTGGGTTCCAGATAGTTCGAAGTTGAATTCTCATTGCCAACTGGCATTGGTACCTGTTTCTCTAAATTTGTACACATTTAAAATATAGAATAGCTAAACAAAATGTTGAATTTATTAGACACTTCCAGCACGTGACCTATAACCAACTGAAATGAAGGAAATTGAGTCATGTATAGATATTAGTGAGTTACATGGGAATGCTTGCTTCTGAGTGCAGTGACTTAAAAGCGACCTGACCCTCACCTGGATGTGTACCTGGTCCAAGTCAAAGGCCAGGTGCAAGGGAAGTAAAATGCTCCTTCTTTCTCTGCATTATGTTCCACAAACAGGTACAAAAAGGGCATATCATAGAAAAGGGTCAGTTTGTTTTTTAATTAGGTTTAACGTGGAGTAATGAAGTCTTTGTGCATCAGTGAAAACATTTTATAATTCTTCTGATAGCTGTTGAAAAGTGGTGTGATGTCATACAGGCTGTTGCTTAAAAATTATTGATAATTGTGTCCCACTTTTGCGAGTGAAAGGGAATGGGGTTATGCTTGTGCAATGCGTTGGGTCACCTTTTGCCATGGTTCTGGGGAAGTAGATCACTTCAATCTTGGAATCTATATATGACCCTTTACTTCTACCATCTCAATTTCTAGTCTTCTATGTAGAGAGACTACAATTTCATTAGTTTTATTTAATTATGTTTCTGTATCTATTCATGACATCCTAATAATCTATGTACCTTGACTCTGAAGTCTTTTTAGACAGTAAGCTTTTTCAGCTTTTTACAGTTTAGAAAGTATCCTGTTTTATCCTCATTGGTCCAAAGTGGGACGCCTTATGTTTCTACTCACAGTCTAATCTCCAAAATCAGTGAAGTGACAGAAGGAGTCTCTGAAGTGTTATCAAGCACCATTTGCTAAGCAATAATTTCCTCACTAACAGTTCGAATTCTGTCAGGGCCATACTGTTCCTGACCTCATTACAGTCGTGTTTTGATCAGTAATGGAGCTTAATTTCAATGAGATGAGTGCCCTCAATATCAAGGTTGTATTTGACTGAGCATGGCGTTAAGGAGCCCAAACAAAACTAGAGTCAATGGGAAACAGGGAGAGAAACTCTCCAACCTTGGAGAGGAAGATGGTTCTGGTTGTTGAAGATTGGTCAGCTCAACTTCAGGACATCTCTGCAGAGGTTTCTTAGGATAGTATGCTAGGCCCAACCGTCTTCAGCAGCTTCATCAATGACCTTCCCTCCATTATAATCTCAGAAGTGGGAGAGAGTCATAGAGATGTACAGCATGGAAACAGACCATTCGGTCTAACCCGTCCATGCCAACCAGATATCCCAACCCAATCTAGCCCCACCTGCCAGCACCCGGCCCATATCCATCCCAAACCTTCCTATTCATATACCCATCCAAATGCCTCTTAATGTTGCAATTGTACCAGCCTCCACCACTTCATCTGGCAGCTCATTCCATACATGTACCACCCTCTATGTGAAAAAGTTGCCTCACAGGTCTCTTTTATATCTTTCCCCTCTCCAGTTCTGGACTCCCCAACCCCAAGGAAACCTCTATAAGGTCACCCCTCAGCCTCGGACGCTCCAGGGAAAACAGCTCCAGCCTGTTCAGCCTGTCCGTATAGCTCAAATCCTCCAACCCTGGCAACATCCTTGTAAATCTTTTCTGAACCTTTTCAAGTCTCACAACATCTTTCCGATAGGAAGGAGACCAGAATTGCACACAATATTCCAACAGTGGCCTAACCAATGTCCTGTACAGCCACAACATGACCTCCCAACTCCTGTACTCAATACTCTGACCAATAAAGGAAAGCATACCAAACACTTTCTTAACTATCCTATCTACCTGTGACTCCACTTTCAAGGAGATATGAACCTGCACTCCAAGGGTCTCTTTGTTCAGCAACACTCCCTAGGACCTTACCATTAAGTGAATAAGTCCTGCTAAGATTTGCTTTCCCAAAATGCAGCTCCTCGCATTTATCTGAATTAAACTCCATCTGCCGTTTCTCAGCCCATTGGCCCATTGGTCAAGACCCTGTTGTAATCTGAGGTAACCCTCTTAGCTGTCCACCACGCCTCCAATTTTGGTGTCATCTGCAAACTTACTAACTGTACCTCTTATGCTCGCATCCAAATCATTTATGTAAACGACAAAAGGTAGAGGACCCAGTACCGATCCTTGTGGCACTCCATTGGTCACAGGCCTCCAGTGTGAAAAGCAACCCTCCACCGCCACCCTCTGTCTTCTACCTTTGAGCTAATTCTGTATCCAAATGGCAAGTCCTCCCTGTATTCCATGAGATCTAACCTTGCTCACCGGTCTCCCATAGGGAACCTTGTCGAACGCTTTACTGAAGTCCATATAGATCACATCTACCGCTCTGCCCTCATCAATCTTCTTTGTTACTTCTTCAAAAAGCTCAATCAAGTTTGTGAGATATGATTTTTCACGCACAAAGCCATGTTGACTATCCCTAATCAGTCCTTGCCTTTTCAAATACATGTACATCCTGTCTCTCAGGATTCCCTCCAACAACTTGCCCACCACCGAGGTCAGGCTCACTGGAATATAGTTCACTGGCTTGTCCTTACCACCCTTATTAAACTGTGGCACCACGTTTGCCAACCTCCAGTCTTCCGGCACCTCACCTGTGGCTATCGATGATACAAATATTTCAGCAAGAGGCCCAACAATCACTTCTCTAGCTTTCCACAGTGTTCTCGGATACACCTGATCAGATCCTGGGAATTTATCCACCTTTACCCATTTCAAGACATCCAGCACTTCCTCCTCTGTAATCTGGACATTTTGCAAGATGTCACCATCTATTTCCCTACAGGCTATATCTTCCATATCCTTTTCCAAGTAAATACTGATGCAAAATACTCATTTAGTATCTCCCCCATTTTCTGTGGCTCCACACAAAGGCCGCCTTGCTGATCTTTGAGGGGCCCTATTGTTCGGTGATGATTGTACAGGTACACAATCCTTTATCCAAAACCCTCAGTTGACCAGAAACTGAACTGGATTAGCTATATAAATATTGTGACTACAATAGCAGATATGAAACTTTTGGAATCCAGCCTCTCCGTCAGGTGAAGTGACCTGACTTCACCTGACAGAGGGGCAGCACTCCGAAAGCATGTGATTTCAAATAAACCTGTTGGACTATAGCCTGGTGTCGTGTGACTTTTGACTTTGGAAAATTATAATCGGGGCATTTGCAATGTTCCCGTCTTTTTTTGAAGTCCTAGTATGGAAACTATGCAAATATTGGAGGATGTGTCCTTATCTTCTTCATGAATATTATTTTGCTTATTGTCGATCTAGCTGAATCCCTGTTCCTGACTCAGCATTAGTTTCCTTGCAATGTCCTACATGTTATTCCTGTCCTTTATTGTAAATCCTGATAATTACTCAATACGCCTGTCATTCCCTTTAGAGCATCAGCGAAATCACCATTGTCAATTTTCAAAGAACATCCATTGTGCCTGACCACTCTCTTTATATTAAAATGGCTGTGTTGATGTTAATATCCCACACAAGTTGTTCATCATATTTCCTTTGTGTAGCCTTTACCACCTGTTTGTTACCCTTCTTGTATTTTTTCCCAGTTGCCTGGATCTGTTTATTTGTGCATGCTATCTCTCAGTTTTATGTTATCAATTACTGTTTTAATAGTCAATGGTTTTGTTTTGCGACACACAGCTGTTGAATCTTATGGACATAAGCTGTGTCTGCATCACTTTTAAATACTTTTTTGAATATTTCCTCACAGTCATTTACCTATGTTATTGTGTAAATCTGTGTCTTATCACATTAGAATTAACCTTACTGGAAGTTGCACTCTTTCAAACAGTACATTGAACTCAATTAATTTATGATTGCGACTAGATAAATGTTCATGCGTAATGATCACAAGGTATGTCAGGATGTTCCTAAATCAGGACGTGATTTTCCAACCTTCCTTTTTAAATTGATTGCCCTCTTCAAAAGCAGCAGCTCCATTCTACTGCTGTGAACACCACTGCTGTCTCTTCCCAGCTCCCCTCCATAAGGCAGTGTATCTGGCATAGGCAGGAGTAATCCTGGCAGAAATAGCTTTTACTTTAAAAGCATGCTTCTCAGAGTGTGTAACTCATGTGGATCCCACCCACATTAAACAGCACTCATTACAATGAAACCTTGGAATTTTCACCTTTAGAACATGATAAAAAAAATACCTCAGAGCAGCACACCAAAGTTAGATGCATGTTTTGAATGAAATCACTGTTTTAACAGAGCTAGAAGAACACGGAAGAAATTTTGCAAAACAATTCATGATTCTAAGAACCGATAAAAAGCTTGAATAATGAACTTGAATGTAGGAGGATTGATCAGTAAGTTTGCAAATGATACAAAAATTGGTGGGGTGACAAATAGTGAGGAGGATAACCTTAGATTTCAGAAAATATAGACACTGGTCAATTGGGCGGATCAGTGGAAAATTAAATCCAGTTCGGTGTGAGGTGATACACCAGCGTAGGTAAGCAAGGCAAGGGAATATGTGATGAATGGTAGGACCATAGAAAGCACCATGGATCAGAGGGACCTGGCCGTGCATACCCATCGATCCCTTAAGGGAATGGGAAGGTAAATAAAGTGGTCAATAAAGCACATGGGAAATTTGCCTTTCTTAGCCAAGGCACAGAGTTTCAGATCAGGGAGATTATACCAGAACTGTAGCAAGTGTTAGTTAGACCACAGCTAGAATGTTGTGTGCAGTTCTGGAATGCATATCATAGGTAGGATGTGATTGCACTGGAGAGGGTGCAGAGAAGATTTACCAGGATGTTGCCTGGGCTGGAAAGTTTTAGTTATGAAGAGAGATTGGACAGACTGGGTTTGTTTTCCTTGAAGCAGAGGAGACAGTGGGGAGATATAGAGATGTATGAAATTATGAGGGGCATAGATGGGGTAGACAGGAAGGGACACTCCCCCATGATGGAGGGCCCAATGACCAGGAACCACAGATTTAAGGTAAGGGTTTAGAGGAAATGTGAAGAAAAGAGGGGTCGATGGGAATCTGGAACTCACTTTGTAAGAGTGGTACAGGCAGAAGCCTTCAGAATATTTAAGAAGTATTTAGATATCACTTACAATACTAAGGCGTACAAAATTCTGAGCCGAATGCTGGAAATTTTGATTAGAATAGTTAGACACTTGTTTTGGATCAACACAAACCTGCAAATCCAAAGAGCATTTTCCTGCGCTCTATGATCCTAACTCCAGATTAGTGAAACCTCACTTTGACCTTTGAATGATGAATCACTATCAGTTATATTTATAACTTAATGTATTTAAAATAATCCTAAAAGTTAAAGTGCAATCAGATATAAAATGTTTCTGGTAACTCCATTTTACATGCAAATTACCCTCTTTAGTAGTGTGCATGAATACAGAAAAAGGCTTCAGATCTTTGTTGGTAACGGATATATCTAAACTTGAGGTATCAACCTGTTGCTTCTAAGCAGTGGAAACATATGTAATACATAGAGCTAAATAATTCCACAATCTATAGATCAAATCTAAGTGCTGCAGTCCTGCCACATCCAGTCATGGATGATGGTAGACAAGTAGCCAACCAATAGCAGGTGAAAGAGCCACAAATATTCCCATCTGGGGGTCTCAACAGTGCAAAATACTAGGCTGAAAGGTTTGCATCTATCTTCCATCAGAAGTGATGAGTGGATGATCAATCTCAGCTTTCCTTTGAGGTTCCCAGCATCACAGTCTTCAACTAATTCAATTGGCTCCATGGGACAACAAGAAATGATTGAAGACACTGGATATCGCAAAGATTATGAACTCTGACAACACATCAGCAATGAGATAGAAGACTTGTGCTCCAGAACTAATCATGGTTGTACCAAGCTACTACAACACTGGCACCCACCTGATAATATAGAAAATTGTCCTGAGCTCCAGGCTAATGTTCTTGGGTCACAGGTTCATATCCATCATGGTAATCAATGGAATTTGAAGTCAATAGATTAATCTGGAGCACAAAACATGTCTTGGTAATGGTGACAAATACACATCTAGATCATTGCAAGGCTGGATGGATTAATTTTTTTAAACTCATTCATGGAATATGGGCATTGCTACTGGGCCAGTATTTACTGTCTATCCCTAGTTACATTGCGAAGGAGAGCTACGTTCTTGAATTGCTGCATTCCATTTGCTGTCGGTAAATTCTAGTGAATGAATATTTAGCTTGCAGATATTGAGCCAGGCCAATTAGATGGTAGCCTTTATAATGAGAGGAATTACATTTATAAATTAGAATATTTTGCTTCAGTAATTCAGGGATGTTTAAAAACTTTGTTCATGGGATGTAGGCATTGCTGGCTAATTTGTCATCCCTAATTGCTCAGAGGGCAGTTAAGATTTAATCACATTGCTGTGGGTTTGGAGTTATGTGTAGGTCAGACTGGTTAAGGATGGCAGTTTCCCTTCCCTAAAGGACATTAGTGAACCAGATTCTTTTTACCCCTGATAATTGGCAATTGTCAATGACTTCATGGTCGTTATTAGACTTTTAATTCTAGATTTTTATTAAATTCAAATTCCACTATCTGGCATGATGGGATTTGGATTAATAGTCCAGCAGTAATCCCAGTAGGTCATTGCATCCTCCCCATAAATTACACATCTTGAACACTATCTGCAATTTTGGTCTCTTTAGTTAATAAAGTATGTAAATTAATTGAGGAGAGTTCACAAGAGATTGATATCTGGGTTAGTAGCTGTACCTGGGATGAATGGATTGAGCTTGCTGTCACTGGTGTTTAAAAGCCAAAAGGAGATCTGATTGAAGTTTAAGTGATCCTAAATGATATTGACAAGGTGGATTTGCAAAGAATGTTTGCTATTGATGGAAAATGCTGAACTGGAGAACAGTTTTAAAATTCGGGGTCGCCCTCTTAAGGCAGAAGTGAGAGGTATTTTTTTTTCTCTCAGAATGTTGCTCTCTGCCTCAGAAAGTTAGAAGATTGTATATTTTTAAGATGATCTGAGATAGATTCTTGTTAGATAAGTGAATCAAAGATTACTTGGAACAGATGGCAATAGGGGAATTTGGAACACAATAGGTTAGCCATTATCTTATGGATGTCATGTTGCGACGATACAGGACATTGGTTTGGATTATTGCATGCAGTTGTGGTCTCCCGGCTATTGGAAGGATGCTGTGAAACTTGAAATGGTTCAGAAAAGATTGACAAGGATGTTGCCAGGGCTGGAGGGTTTGAGCTATAAGGAAAGGTTGAATAGGCTGGGACTACTTTCCTTGTAGCATCAGAAGTTGAAGGGTGACCTTATAGAATTTTATAAAATCATGAGGGGCATGGATAGGATAAATAGACAAGCTCTTTTCCTCGGGGTGGGGCAGTCAAAAACTAAAGAGCATCAGTTTAAGGTGAGAGGCGAAAGATAAAAAAGGGACCTAAAGGGAAACACAGAGGAAGGTGTGTGCATGGAATGAGCTCCCAGACGAAGTGGTGGACGCTGGTACAATTACAACATTTAAAAGGCATCCAGATGGGTATATGAGTAGGAAGGGTTTAGAGGGATATGTGCTAAATGCTGGCAAATGGGACTAGATGTATATAAAATAGGACATAGAACATAGAACAATACACTGCAGAACAGGCCCTTCGGCCCTCTATATTGCGCTGACCTGTGAACTATTCTCAGCTCGTCCCCCTGCACTATCCCATCATCATCCATGTGCTTATCCAAGGATTGTTTAAATCTCCCTAATGTGGCTGAGTTGACTAAATTGGCAGGTAGGGCATTCCACACCCTTACTACTCTCTGAGTAAAGTACCTGCCTCTGACATCTGTCTTAAATCTATCACCCCTCAATTTGTAGTTATGCCCCCTCGTACAAGCTGACGTCGTCATCCTAGGAAAAAGACTTTCACTGTCTACCCTATCTAATCCTCTGATCATCTTGTATGTCTCTATCAAATCCCCTCTTAGCCTTCTTCTTTCCAATGAGAACAGACCTACGTCTCTCAGCCTTTCCTCATAAGACCTTCCCTCCAGGCCAGACAGCATCCTGGTAAATCTCCTCTGCACCTTTTCCCATGCTTCCACATCCTTCCTGAAATATGGGGACCTGAACTGTACACAATATTCCAAGTGTGGCCGCACTAGTGTTTTGTTTAGCTGCAGCATGATATTGCGGCTCCGGAACTCAGTCCCTCTATCAATGAAACCTAACACACCGTATGCCTTCTTAACAGCACTCTCAACCTGGGCGGCAACTTTCAGGGATCTATGTACATGGACTCCAAGATCTCTCTGCACATCCACACTACCAAGAAACTTTCCATTGGCCCAGTACTCTGCCTTCCTGTTATTCTTCCCAAAGTGCATTACCTCATATTTAGCTGCATTGAACTCCATTTGCCACCTCTCAGCCCAATTCTGCAGTTTATCCAAGTCTCCCCGCAACCTGTAACATTCTTCCAAATTGTCCACTACTCCACCGACTTTAGTGTCATCTGCAAATATACTAATCCATCCACCTATGCCTGTGTTTAAGTCATTTATAAAAATGACAAACAGCAATGATCCCAAAACAGATCCTTGTGGCACACCACTAGTAACCGGACTCCAGGCTGAATATTTTCCATCAACCACCACTCGCTGTCTTCTTTCAGAAAACCTGTTTCTAATCCAAAATGCTAAATCACCCTCAATTCCATGCTTCTGCATTTTCTCCAACAGCCTACCATGTAGAACCTTATCAAAGGCTTTACTGAAGTCCATGTATACCACGTCAACTGCCCTACTCTCATCTACATGCTTGGTCACCTTCTCAAAAAACTCAAAGAGGTTTGTGAGACATGACCTGCCCTTGATGAAACCATGCTGATTATCTGAAATCAAATTGTTGTTTGCTAGATGATTATAAATCTTATCTCTTATAATCCTTTCCAAAACCTTTCCTACAACAGAAGTAAGGTTCACTGGTCTATAATTACCTGGGTCATCTCTACTGCCCTTCTTGAACAAGGGCACAACATTTGCAATCCTCCAGTCCTCTGGTACTAACTGAAAAATATCCGGTCGGCATGTACGAGTTGGACCAAGGGATCTGTTTCCATGCTGTACAGCTCTATGACTCTATGAATGATGAAGCTGGTTTGACAAGTCAAGTTGCCTTCTTCTGCCTAAATTGGTATGTGTTGGTGTATCATCTGTACAAAAAGCAGGACAAATCCAACTTGGCCAATTACTGCCCTGTCAGTCCACTCTTGATCATCAGCAAAGTGATGAAGGGGTCATCATTAGTGTCCTGTTAAACAACAAAAGAACAACCTATTCTCTGATTCCCAGTTTGGGTTCCACCAGGTCCACTCAGATCCTAACATTATTATAGCCTGGATCCAAACCTAGACTAAAGGACCAAATTCCAGAGGTCCGGGGGAAATGACTACTCTTAACATCAAGAGAGAATTTGACCAAGTATAGCATCAAGGAGCCCTAACAAAACTAGAATAATTGAGAATCGGGCCATTGTTGGCTGGGCTAGCATTTATTGCCCCTCCCTTTTTATCTCGAGAATTCAAGAACTGCCTTCATTTGTCCAGCTGCAGTCCATTTGTTGTCAGTAGACCCACATTATCATTATGGAGGGAATCCCAAGACCTTGATCCAGTGACAGTGAAGGAACAATGATATACCTCTAGGTCAGGATGGTAAGTGGCTTTGATGGGAACATGCAGGTGATGGTATTCCCATGTATCTGCTGTCCTTGTTCTTCTAGATAGAAGTGATCAGGGATTTGGAAGGGGACACAATGGCCTAGTGGTATTGTTAGACTATTAATCCAGAAATTCTGCTAACGATATGGGGACCAAGCAAAAATAGCCCTGTCAGCCCTACGCAGTTCTCCTTACTATTATCTGTGGGCTGCATAAATTAATAACTAACTGAATAATTAAATAAATAATGTTAGGCAGACATGACAGAGATGAGGTGACTGTGACTACAACATGGGTAAATCTGTGGATGGTTTGTCATCTTGGACAATCATATCTGTGGTAAATGTTTATGGCTTGAGCAACTTCAGCTCAGGATAGCTGAGCTGGCGTCTGATTTATAGACTTTTTTGGGCATCAGGAAAGAATGAGTTGTCTGTGTTCTTGTTCTAAGATTCTGTCACATCCCTTAAGATAGCTAGAACATTGAAATTCATCAATGATCTGGGATTGGAAGTTGTGACTGTTAGGCAAGTATGGGGATCCAGATGATAGTGATGAAGGAGCCTTATTCTTTGACTTTAACCAATGTGTTTGAGGTGCATGCTACTTGTATGGATGAGGAGAAGGGTTTCAAAGTGAATGACCATGGCACAATGGTGCAGGATGCTATTCAAGTGGCAGGAGTGAACAAGAATGTTGTAGTGAAAGAGTTCAGTAAAGTCAGGGGTCAGATAAGGTCCTCTGCAAGCATGACAAAACTTCAAAGGTTTATATTTCTCATTATTGGAGACAGACTTGAATGTGAGAGGATCTTATTGTGATCTTAAGGAACATGACATGTATTGAACTGGAAATTACTGTCTACTGAGAGACTTAAGGAGTTAAATTTTAAATTAAAATGTTTAAATAAATAAAAATTAAATGCAACAATTTCTGGATAGTTACCTAAACCATGATTTACTTGGCATAGAGACAAAGAATTAAATATGTGACTCAAGAAGCAAGGTGGGAATAAAACTTTTTGATTCAGGCCCAGCACTTGGCTCCAGTACTTGGGAAACAGAAAGCTGTTGAGGTAGGCTCCACTTAAATTTAAACTTGTCATCCTGATGTATGAATAACTTGGGCTATGGGAAAGGCTTTTAAACAAATGGGGGAATGAGGGTTCAACTAAAGGGAGGCTTAGAAAGCTAAAAAAATCAACTCTGCAGGAAGGTTTATCATATAAGTCAACACAAGCAGAGCGGAACAGGAAGAAGCTGAGTGTTTAATATTAGTTGTGCTTCAGCTAGTAAAGTCCATACAGGAAAGAACAGTAAGAAGAGTAAATTAAGGTTAAAATAAAGTCTCTTTATCTGAATGCATGAAGCATAACGCAGTTGAGCAAATGACACAAATAAATATAAGTCATTTTGATTTAATCTCTATTACAGAGACATGGTTACACCGTGACGAAGACTGGAAGATAACTATTCCAGGGTACACAGTATTTTAAAAAGACAAACAAAATGACATAGGAGGAGAAGATTCCTGATAGCAAAGAATGACAGTAGGGTATTAGTGAGAAAGGCTCTTGGTTCAGAAAGTCCCCAGATTTGCAGGTCTTCAGCCAATTTAATTCACTCCACGTGATATCAAGAAATGGCTGAAGGCACTAAAACAGCTTCACTTTGGGGGCAGCAAGCTCTGGAGCACAAATCTTCAGTACTCTTGCTGGAATGTCATCAGAACTCAAAGCCTTTGTAGTATCCAGTGGCAGAGGTGAGGTGAGAATGACTGTTCTTGGAATCAAGGCTGCATTTGACTGAATGAGGAATCAAAGAACTGTAGCAAAACTGCGGTCAATGGGAATCAGGGTGACAACACGCCATTGGTAGGAGTCATACCAAGCACAAAAGAAGATAGTTTAGAATGTTGAAGGTCAATCATCTCAGTTCTGGAAAGTCTATATAGGGAGCCCTCAGGATAATATCCAGGCCTAACTATCTTGAGCTGCCTAATCAGTGACCTTCTCTCTATAATATAGTCACAGCTGAAGATGTTTGCTGATGAACACATGATGTTCAGCAACATTTGTGATTCCTCAGACACTGAAACAGTCTCTGTCCAAATATAGCAAGATCTGGATAATATCCAGACTTGGGCTTATGCTACACAAGTGCCAGGTAATGACCATCTCCATCAAGAGAGAATCTGATCATTACTCCTTGACATTCAATGGCATTACCATCACTGAATTCTCCCACAATGTATGTTCTGGCAGTTGCCATTGACCAGAAACTGAACTGGAATTAGCTGTACAAAAACTGTAAATACAAAAGCATATCAGAGGCGGGGGATCCTTCTTTAAGAAACTCACCCCCTGTCACCCAAAGCCTGTCCGTCCTCTAAGGCATACAATGGAGTATGATGGAATACCCCTTAGTTGCCTGGATGAGTACAACTCCAACAGCACTCAAAAAACTTGACACCATCTTGAATACAGCAGCCCATTTGATTGTCACCACATCCACAAACATTCACCCTTTCCATTACAGATGTACAATAGCAGCAGTGTGTACCATTTAAAGTTGCATTGTAAAAATTCACCCAGGCTCCTTAGACAGCACTTTCCAACCCACAACCACTACCATTTAGAAGGAAAAGGGTAGCAGGTACTTGGGAACACTACAGGCTGCAAGTTTCCATCCTGGCCAATCACCATGATTTGGAAATATATTATCATTCCTTCACTGCTGCTCGATCAAAATCCTTGAGCATCCTCTTGAATGACATTGGGGTCTTAGCTCCACCAAATGGAATGCAGTAGTTCAAGAAGCTGTTACCACCACTTTTCCAAGGACAACAAGGACCTACAATAAATGCTAGCCTAGTCAGAAAAGCCCCCATCATTAAGTAAAATTAGTGTATTTAGAGATTAGGAATGGATCAGGAGTCACTATTGGGAGTAATTTTCAAGTCCTCTAACAACAGTAATACCATTGAATAATGTATTAAACAAAAAAGACTGAACTTTGTGATAAATACACTAATAATTGTGGGTGACTCAAATTTATATAAGCCTAATCAAATTCACAAGTGTGATCTAGAAGATGAATTGTAGGATGTATTAGGACTGTAAGAGTTGGAGTACATGAGCAACCATATTTTATTACAACTGTACACAGTTATGTGAGACCACACTGAAGTACTGTGCAATTTTGATCCCCACATTAAAAGAAGTACATACTTGCCTTGGAAGCAATGTAATACATGTTCACCAGAAAAAGGGTTGTCCTGTGATGAGGAGCTGAGTGGGTTGGATCTATATTCTCTGGAACTTTAAAGAATGAGAATTGATTTCATTGAAACATTCAAGATTTTGAAGGATCATGATAGGGTAGACATTTGGAAATTGTTTCTGCTCCCTGTGGAATTTAATACACAATGTCATTCAGGATAAGGAAATGGATTGATGCAAAGAGACATTTATTTACTCAGAAGGATTGCAAACTTCCAAGAATTCCCCACTCCAGCAGGTTGTGGATGTTCCATTGTTGAATATATTTATTTGAGGCTAGAACAGACACATTTGTGGTTGTTCAGGGAGGTCAAGAAACTGTGTTGAAGCCCAAGCTCAGCCATGATAATGTGGAATAGTAGAGCAGGCTCAATAAATTGTGTGATCTACTCCTGCTCCTACCTCTTGTGTTGTTATGTTCTGTGGTCACTGCTCCTGGTCATGCTGCCTCTAAGTGGCCAGCAACTCTTAGATATAGGATATTTCCCCTACAGGATCCAGAAACTACAATCGCAGCCCACATACTGCCTATTTGGATTTAATCACCTTGGGGTTCCTAGGCATGGCTGTTTTAATGACCAGTGAATGGGACCATCATGGTGACTACTGAATTTTACCTTAGTCTCTTCTCAACTTGGAAAAACTAACCATTTCTGATTGAAGGAATATTCATGGTAGGAATTTAATGTAGAGTGACTAATCATCATTAACTCCAGTCAATTTTCTGTGATCAACCCCATTTAAGTAAATTGGTTGGCTAAAGGACCAATAGAGGTCTTGTGGTACAGTGGATAGTGTTCCTGCATCTGGATTTGACTCTGTTTGCAAATCTTAATGGCCAAGGAAGGTGGTTTGGCCACAGATTAATCTCTAAAAACTTCAAATACACCTATAGCAGGGGGAAGAGCCTCCTGGTCAGCCATGCCTGACATGGAGTGGTGATCTGGAAGTTATAGCCTCTGATGACAGGTTAGCAACCTGTTCCAGCAAAAAATGAAGTTATTCAAAAAGATATCAGCACGTACTTTGTCTTTCTCATGCATCGTTACAAATGAGAAAACCAGGCATCAATAAAACGTGATTATCCTTCCTGAAAAACATATCTAAGGTCAGATTAACTGCTTCTCTGTTTGCTCTGATGAATTTCAGAATTGATTTCACTGGCGAGTTATTAAATACAAAACCTGAAACTGCACTCCACATTTGCAGATGGATAAACTGCACAAAGTAATCAGTCAATCGGGTTCTCTCAGCCACTTCTGCATAAGCAATGGGCTTCCCTGTGGTTCAATAAGTTATGTATTCTGATGGTGAGTTCTCTTATTGTTATAAGTAATAAACTTGCTTTATCTGTAATGTCTAATAAATCATTTGCAAAATATAATCAGGTAACTGATAACATATGTAAGTGCATGTGATAAAATATCCTTTACAGCTTTGCTGTCTCATAGCATCATAGAAATACAGAATCCCTACAGTGTGGAAACAGGCCATTCGACCCATCGACCCTCCAAAGATTATGCCACCCAAATCTAACCCATCTCTGTAATCCTGCATTTCCCACGGCTAGTTAACCTAGTCTGCACATCCCTGGATACTATGAATAATTTAACATGGCCAAACTGCCTGACCTGCACATCTTTGGATTGTGGGAGGAAATGGAGAACCTAGAGGAAACCCACACAGACACTGGGGAGTGTGCAAACTCCACACTATCAGTCACCCGAGGCTCCACTGGGTGTTTATCCAGCATCTATGGATTGTACCCAATTTGTAATTGATAGGCTAAGATCAGAATTATTTTGTGTATGACATTTTACTGTCCACTCAGCATATTATTTTGGCTGTTATCATACTTCTACTATCTGTTTCTTCAGTTCTCTGCCTAAAGCAGATCCTTGGTGGTTATTTACCAAACCGCACATAGAACAAGGAGGCAGTCCACATGTCTACCTGAACCCGTGTAGGATTGATTCCTGTGCAATCAACGTTAATCTTATCTGCACATATCTAAGTCAACCAGTCCTGACCTTTATCAGAACAACTTGTATTTTCTACAGAAGTGTTCTCAAGATACATGGAAATGGATGCAAGATGCGATCAAAATTATATGCAACCATAGGGAGGTTTTGTTGTGTAGAGAGGTAGCGTCCATTACTCTGAGCTAGATGCTCCAAGTCTTACTTCAGGACTTACTTGTTAAGAACAATGTATTCACAACATAGCTATGTGAGGTTGAGTATCAATTTGCAAATCCTTTCAACATATGCCAAGGGCATGTGATAAAAACAGTAGGGATTCTTGGGCACACAAGAAATATTGGATGCAAGTTTTGATGTCTTAAAACCAAGTACTATAATGAAAAGTCTAAAGTTAAGGATACTTTACAGGCAAAGTATTTCTCCATCTTTAATTATTTTAGTATGGCCTGAAATTTCTACCTTTGAGTGGCCTCAGGAATATGCAATCAATCATTTTCAGCAACGTGTCTCATGTAAACCTCTATTTGGGTTTTCAAGCCCAGCTGGTCTCATAATATTCATTTTTGGAAGAAAGTAGGAAATGTTGGCCTTGGATTGGGAAGCCAAGAAAATAAGGACAGTAGGTAAAAATTCCTCAGGCTGCTAAAACGTTTACATTTTTCTTTCCAAACATATTGGAAGAAATTCTATATTAAGGAACGGCTGAAGAAAACCATCTCTATTGAATGCTGTACACACAGCATCTCCCCTTGTGATAATGTGTGTTTTACAACATGTGTAATTGAGAAAGATTAAGAATCAATATTTCGAGTTTGAAAAAAAGAAAGAACTACTAGAAAATTATGGCACAGAAAGAGGCCATTCAGCCCATCATGTCTGCACCTGCTGAAATAAATTAAGTCATGGCAAGAAATATTACTAAGCCTCATGGTGAAAATCTTTCCAAAAAAAAACTCAACACAATTCACATTTAGCCAAAATAATGCAAGATTCAACCCTCAGACTCCTGTGTAGCTCAAGCCATTTTTTATTTGAGTGTCTCTTCCTCAGACATGTGCCAATCAAGTGTATCTTTGAGCTTTGAACCTGTTTGTTCAATCAGTCTTCCTGGAGTGATAAGACCTTCAACAATTTTTGATTCTTCTCACTCAAGACAGCAGTGGTATCGTGAACATTTGTGTTATATTCAAAGAGCAAAACAAGATTCATTCTTCCTTCAATAAAACATCAACATTAACGCATTATCAATCTTTACCATACTTTTTCTGAAAAAAATTAAAGTCTAACATAACATCATTTGGACATTGAGTCCCACAGATGTGCCAGCATTGCATTTCCTTGGGACCTTCATACTTGTTCCATTAGGTTATGGGAAGACTGGGAAATTGTATTTAATTAGTATGGGGTCAGCAGGCAACCAGCCCCATTGAACTCATCTTGCTCATACATTTGTCCAAGCTGTTCAGAAAATTTTCTTCCCCATAGGTATGCTCAACTGTTCATAATATTATTAATATATTATATTATCTGTTTCCATTCCAACAGAACCATTGTTATCAATACCTAGATTAAACAGAACTTTCCTCACCTGGTTACCTTTTTGAAGACCATCTTCAAATGTCTAATGAACTTCTTCAGATCCAAAAAAATCCAAGAACTGTTTTTGAGAGATTTCTCATTCTCACACCCTCTTGGTCTTTGCTAGTGGCATTATATGGGGTTGAGATGACTGGAAACTCCTACATCAGTCTGCACACTGTGGTGTTTGGGTCCCAGCGGACATTGTGGAGGTTCTGCTGAGCTATTACTAAAGTTACTTTGGGAGACCACTAGCATTGCCAGCAACCTCCCCAGCCAATGATAATCTTTAGGTCTTTTCTTATTCTTATTTTATCAGCAATTTGCTCATTGCCATTATTGCATCATATATCCCTGAACACATGAATACAAAAGACAGGTTTTACTGTATAAATAAAAGAACAACAGGCAAATGGACAATTTAATTAAACTAAGATGGTGATTGAGGATCAGGTGACTGAGGATCAGATGACCTTATATGACATTTACACAGAAACAGGATTAAGTCATGTCTGAACATATTGCTGAAAGTTCATAAGATATAAATGTCTTTGTGTTGGTTGCTCTCCCTTGAATGGACATAAATGTAAATTATTATGGAATTCACCTATTCCATTGTTTGTGGGCTGATCCAAAATTGAAAACCTTGGGGTTTCTCATCTGATTGTCAGCAAACTCAAGATTTAACAATGAGAGCTATAAAGAAACCAGTTAAATTAGACACTGGTATTAAATTCCACCATCCCTTCTCAATCACATAGCAATGGTTTCTAGCAAAATCATTCTCAGTAAACGATAGAAATATTGATCGTATGACTAGAACTGACTACAGGTACAGATCCATGGTGAAACCTGGAAGTCTGGAACCCAACAGGACAGGAGGGACAATTCCTCCCTGTCTTACAGCATGTCAACTTGAGCAGTGCAAGGGGGTCTCATTTATCTTTACCTGAAATGATTCTCCTCGACAGATACTTGGCCATAATGTCAGTAGAAAATCCAGAGATTTCTAACTTCATTCTTCTCTAGGGAACCAGAGAGGAGAACTTATGTGTCCTTCACTTTAAAGGATTGAATCATGATTTGCTTTTTATATTCTGTTGATAGCTCAGCTACATGTTTTGATCTCTAGAATCCATCATTGCTTCAGCTTATGTCTGTGTGCTTAAGGCAGTGTTCATTAAATTATATGGAATATTATATGAATAACATGAGTTCTTCTTCTGATTAAAAATGCACCTGAAAGCCTGTTTTGTGTTTATGACTGAGAAAGCAGTCAACCTTGTTGAACGTGAAGAGAAAGGGGGACCTTATCCCATTATCTCCCTCTTTTGTTTGTAACATGAAATAATAAAATACGTTTTTCAGCCATTAAACGTGAATAGAGAGCCAGATTGGAAAGAATCACTCACAAAAGCTTAATACATCCATATTAGATTATGTAGTCATTGACCCAGTTAAAACTCAAAGAAGTTGCTTTGTCCTGTTTTCAACTTGCCAGAGGGTAACTGGCTTACTGTGTGCATAAAAATAATTATGCAGGAATTCAGTACAAGTATAAACTTTCCAAATTACAATCTTTTCCTTCACTTTTTTATATTAAACATCCTTTAGAAACTTGCCACCCGAGGAAGTAGTATTTTTAAGTATTGAGAAATGTTGAGTGTTATTATAGCTGGCGTATTACTCAGCAATGATCTTGTATTACTCTTTTGGGTGCTATCGGTTTTCTGATCCACCAAAAGGTAATTGGCAGATGCTTTTTCCCATTAAAAAGTTTTGGCCTGGCTGCAACATATCAATTTTCAATTTCATAACTTTTGAACAGCTGTAAAAAATTTGCATTAACATTTTAGCTAATGAAAATTAAAACAAGAAATACTCATAAACAAGTGGTGGAAAGCAACTTCCATTCACTATGCTGACCTCATCTCAAGATTAGGGATGGGGTCGTTTACAGATTAGGCCAGATGTTTTAGCTGCTTTCACATTGAGGATCCTCTAGAATTTCAGGGGCTTTTCTTATTCATTCATTTGTTGTGGGTATTGTTGGCTGGGCCAGCATTTATTGCCCATCCCCAGTTCCCCTTGCTCTGAATTGTCATTGGATTATCTTCATTGTAGCTTTTGTCTTCTAGGTACTCAGATATCCCAACTCTGCCATGTATCTGGAATCCTATGATTACGTTTAACCAGGTGGGATTGGCAACAGAATCTGAGTAACATTATCTTTAGGAAAATTCCAAAGGGCATCTGCCTCTGTTAATGAAAATGCTTATGATTTATTTTCATATTATGACAATGCTTTTCAAAATAATGCTTATTTCAATGATACAATGTCTCAGTTGAAATATTTTTTAAAAACTAATTTAAAGATAATATATATGTGGTTACGGTCTCTTGATAGAAACTATGAATTCATGAAAATTAAAAATAATTTCTTAACATTTAGATATCACATGAGCAACAATCATTCTAGAGTTACTCCCAAGTGGAGTTATTGTTGTTCTACTGGAAAATACAGACTTCAATTTTGCATAAAAATAGAGTCCAATAAATTTGAAATACTGTAATTTAAACATTGAAGGCCAAGTTCAAAAATAGATCAGCAGGAAATACTGAAAGTGGAGTCACTGACTGCAGCCAATGATTGCATCCTAATTGAATAAATGTTTTTCTCAGCTGACCCAACTAGAGAGGATTGGTAATGAATGTATGCTTGCACGTGTTCAGTGCATCTGACTTGCATTTTAAGTTCTTTGGCTCACTTCCTGCACATATCAATGATCAGGACCAAAGAACAACATAATGTTTTATGTTCAATATGATGAATAATAAATCCAATAAGTTAATTTAAGGGCTTTCAGAGATTATCACCAGAATGCTTGTTTGATGCAGAAATCTTTGTACAACAACTTACCCAACTTAACTCATTGTGTATAGTACAAGGTAGCAATGTACAGGATGATTATAACACAATTCACCCAAAGGTAGATCAATACCCTGCAACATCTTGCAGTGTCCAGCAAGTCACCCGACTGCAAATGTCTGCAAGTCTGACTCAGTCCTTATTTAAACACATAATTACATCATTTAAATCTCATCTGACCAGGAAATCACTGCAATTTCCCCACCAGGAGAAGACCAGATACAGAAAAACTAGAAGTATTTTCACATTTTCCTTTGTGGAGCTGGGAGAAGCAGTTGTGTTCATACCTGACTGTTTGAAGGAATACATTTTTCAGTATGAATTGCCATAAGCATGTGGCCTCTGGTAACGTTCCTTTCAGTTTAACAGCTGCAGCCACTAAAAGACAGGGAACATCATGTTAGAAGTGTGCAGCTGAAATTGTGTGCATTTTGAAGCTGTATGAGAGTCAGCTATTTAAGAAACAGCATGGAATTCTTAGAACTGCAGTCTGCAATTTTGTATTACTGGGTACATCAGTACGTCTTTACATTTTCAAGTGAAAATGAAAAACAATGTGAAACATAATTGGAAATTCTTCTCAATCGCAAAAATTAAGAGGTGACCACAGAGTTAAAAATAAAATTGGATCAAATTAGAGCAGCAGCTCTCTTCTCAGTTCTGGGGAAACAGCGTTACAAGTCATATTGCACTCGAGAACCCACTAAGGAGCAGAACAGCCAGACTGTAGAGACTTTGGAAGGCTGTTAAGACCCACTTTAAGCTTCCAGTGTTATTTCTGAATGCATTGTGTTTAATAAAAGAGCTCAGGAAGAGAGGGAAAGTATTGTTCAGTTTGTGATCTTATTGAGCCATTTAGCTGAATCTTATGTATTTGTGTTACTGAAAAAATGATTTCATCAGAGCTAGGGCTGTCTTAGAAAGAAATCCTGTTGCGAGAGAAGAGAAACTTGCTGTCAAGGAAGCTATTAATTTGTGCAGAATCTCTGAGGTCATCAATTATCATCTAGAGAATATTAGTGGGGGAACCAGATGAGATGATGCATTATGCAGAGATAGTCTAGTTTAAGAACAATGTAATGGGAAAAAGATATATTTCCAGAAGGGGTAGCAGAGAGATCAAGTGCATGGAACGTAAATAGTGTGGAATACACTGTGCGATAGGAAAAAGAAATGGAATCACTTCACACATAAGAATTTTAATGGCATGAAGCAAAGCAAGTCTTTAAAACTGGCTATTAGAGGGTCGTTAGATGTTGATTCCAGCTAATTACTCTATACAGGTTGGCATCATCTCATCTAAAGGTGATAGCTCATGACTGTTACATTGATCACTACAAAAAGAGAGTACTGAGTGAATATGAAATGTTAAATAGACATTGCGGTATGTAAAATCAGAAATTTCACAAACCCGTGTGAAGTGGCTGAAGCAGTGACCCAAACTGAAGCCATCAAAGATTGATGGCGGATCATCCCACAAGCACAAACAAAACTGACAGCCTAATACAATGTGAAGGACAAACATATACATTTCCAGATGGTAAACATTTAAGCAAGTTTCACATTTCTGCTGAAACAAGCCTAAAGCTTCTACTGAAAACCTTAAAGGCACCGACAAAGATTTGAAGCATTTCTAAAGGCAGGACATCATTGTCGGCTGAACAAATTCAACAAGGTTACAAACATGCTTTTACAGGTCTTGATTTGGAGATGCCGGTGTTGGACTGGGGTGTACAAAGTTAAAAATCACACAACACCAGGTTATAGTCCAACAGGTTTAATTGGAAGCACACCAGCTTTCGGAGCAACGCTCCTTCATCCTGATGAAGAAGTGTCACTCCGAAAGCTAGTGTGCTTCCAATTAAACCTGTTGGACTATAACCTGGTGTTGTGTGATTTTTAACTTTTTATAGGTCTTGGCTGTTTTCCTGTTAAATATCATCTCCAAGGAGCTGAGAGTATAACAGTAACATAGCGTCTGCGAAGCAGAGTTCCAGTAGTCCTTAAGTCCAGTCTGAAACACAAGATAGAGGAACTGGAAAAGAAAGATGTAATCAACTCCTATGTGTTGGACTAATAGCATGGAATCAATGAAGAAACCTGGAAAACTGATGGTATGCATAGTTCCAAAGGATGCCAATAAAGATGTGAAGTGATCTCATTGCCTCATGCCAACTACTGAGGACATTTTGCCATGATTTGCTAAGCTAAGGTCTTTACTAAACTCTGTAATGTATGGCCACTGGTATGAAGTTAGATGAATGCAGCAGTACTCTAATGAGTGCTGTTGTGAAGTTGGGTAGAGTACTCGGGGATTGGGAGGAAGGAGGTTAGAATTTGGTGTTTGTAAAATGCTAGGGGGGAAAGCATTGCATGGCCCCTTTAAAAGATCATGTGCTTTGTCTTTGCTTAGAGATTTAAAATGGATATCTGTGAGCAGCAGCTTGACAGTTTGCAAGTACATGGAGAGCACCTGAACGGAAGCATTTGTATTGACATGTCACTTATGTATCAGCTTATTTTAGTGGATTTAAGTTTTGTTCCTGTGTTGATGCTTCAGGATGTGAAGATGTTAACAGATATAGTGCCATCATATCCATATATTGGTTAGTACACAGAGGCAGAAGCCAGCACGTGGGAGGATCTGCCTTACTTAAACAACCCTCTCTCCAGGCAGTACTGTATGATATTTGATAACCAACAGCATCCTCAGCTGCCTCTTGTTGGTGGTAAGGAAGTGTCCTGATTGCTCCCATACCTTCAGTAGTGATAGAGCCTGCTGAATATTTATACCAGTGATACCTCAGAGCACAGGGACCATTGGCATCCCTGACCTTTTGGAGATGCTGAGGATAGTCATAGAATGATAAGAGGTAGGCAAACTATAAAAAGAAAATATATGCAAAGAGAAGCTTTGTTTGATGATGAAGTGCAGTGTTGTGAAGGCCTATTCCATGTTTTATTGTTGGAAGCAATTTGCAACAAGGAGCAAATGCTGTCTACATTTCTTTACTGAACAAATTGCTCCTCAAGCAGATGTCTTCATAACATTATTGAGGAGCAGAAAGATCTGAATAGCTTTGTGGAAACATATTTTCTTATTTACCTTCTCCTTAAGAGTGATCTAACCTGAGCCATTTTCTCTTCCTCCTTTTCATGTTCTGCATCCATCCTGAGGATATTTATAAGATTGTCCCAAGTAAACTCCATGATAAAGCCTCCACAACAAAAGTTTGGAAGCAAGAGATCTTCCTGCGTGAGACTGCTGATAGCAACTCGCTCAATCTTCTCTTAGTTGCATTGCTAAGAAGATTTTTCCACTTACTTCAGACAAGGTTTATGTTTGAAAGGCTGTGGATAATCACAATTATGAAGGCACCCTCTTGATGGTTTAACAGGTTATGCAGGTAGCTCAGTCCTCTCTTTCACATATTGAACTTAGGTCAGGTGCAATTCTGGTATAAATGCAACAGGAGATAGTCGGATTGAAACTGTTGTGGCAATAGCACAATATAGGCTGAGAGTCAATTAGCCCACTTTATACAACAACTAATTTTTTTTCTTCCATTTTGTAATATGATGCTGAATTTTTTTCAGACTGGAGGCCTGTGACTAGTGGAGTGCCACAAGGATTGGTGCTGGTTCCTCTACTTTTTGTCATTTACATAAATGATTTGGATGCGAGCATAAGAGGTACAGTTAATAAGTTTGCAGATGACACCAAAATTGGAGGTGTAGCAGACAGCAAAGAGGGTTACCTAAGATTACAACAGGATCTGGACCAGATGGGCCAATGGGCTGAGAAGTGTCAAATGGAGTTTAATTCAGTTAAATGCGAGGTGCTGCATTTTCACAAAGCAAATTTTAGCAGGACTTATACACTTAATGGTAAGGTCCTAGGAAGTGTTGCTGAACAAAGAGATCTTGGAGTGCAGGTTCATAGCTCATTAAAAGTAGAGTCGCAGGTAGATAGGATAGTGAAGAAGGCGTTTGATATGTTTTCCTTTATTGGTCAGAGTATTGAGTACAGGAATTGGGAGGTTATGTTGCGGCTGTACAGGACATTGGTTAGGCCACTGTGGGAATATTGTGTGCAATCCTGGTCTTCTTCCTATTGGAAGGATGTTGTGAAACTTGAAAGGGTTCAGAAAAAATTTACAAAGATGTTGCCAGGGTTGGAGGATTTGAGCTACAGAGAGAGGCTGAACAGGCTGGGGCTGTTTTCCCTGGAGCATTGGAGGCTGAGGGGTGACCTTATAGAGGTTTACAAAATTATGAGGGGCATGGATAGGATAACTAGACAAAGTCTTTTTCCTGGGGTCAGGGAGTCCAGAACCAGAGGGCATAGGTTTAGGGTGAGAGGGGAAAGATATAAAAGAGACCTAAGGGGAAGCTTTTTCACACAGAGGGTGGTACGTGTATGAAATGAGCTGCCAGAGGATATAGTGGAGGCTGGTACAATTGCAACATTTAAGAGGCATTTGGATGGGTTTATGAATAGGAAGGGTTTGGAGGGATATGGGCCAGGTGCTGGCAGGTGGGACTAGATTAGGTTGGGATATCTGGTCGGCGTGGACAGGTTGGACCGAAGGGTCTGTTTCCATGCTGTACATATATATAACTTTAAAATTATGAGTGCTGTTATAAAGTGGAGGTCACATCCACCCCCCACCCCAACCCTCGCCCCAAGAACTAAAACCAAAATACCCAAACAGGAGCACCTCACATTACAATCTGTAAGAAGAGTTTGAAAATTGGTGTAACCTGGTTTTCAGAAACTTCTGGTGGTTAAATAAAATAAATCTCTGACACTCACTTTAAAGTCAACAAGGGACAACATATTGATCTAACTCTAACAGTGAACAAATCAACTAAACTATTAACAAACAGAATAAATCCTTTCTAACCACTAACTATTCCCAAATAAAGCAAGAGTCTACTAGTTTACTGTTCCAATAAATACAAGTACCACTTACATATTAAAAAAAAGTTATTACAGCCAAGTTATATGTCTTCCACAATGTTCTGGGCCTTCTCTGTCGATTCTTCTGTCAGGAATATTAACTAGTTGTGCTGTTGGTACTGTTTTTATTGAGATGGTGCTTTCTCTAAGACATTGGAAGAGATTGCGATAGCCAGCAATTCTCTCTCAAGAACTGAGGGCCATTAGGTCTGGCAGATGGCAGTTAGTTCTGTGATCTTTATCCAGCTCCCCCCTTCTTTTTATTCCTTTGATAACATATCAATATTTCTACAATAAGATTAGGCTTATGTTGTCAAAACCATCGGCTTTAGATTTAATAGGTTTTTAGTATCTAAGTACCTGGTTCAAATTGATTAGCTAAATTAGAAAGCCTGTTGTCTTGGTTAAAAATAGTTAGTGCTTGGCCTGCTAATTGTAAGATATCTGTCTTTTAAGGGTTTTGCAGTTGGTCTCTTAAAATCTATCAAAACTATTATTTGATAGGTTACAAGAATGAAATAATCAAAAATTGTTTCAGGCTCCCAATACGTCTCTGGAGCTACCATCAAGTTAACCATTTTTTTTGCTTGAATTTAAAAGCTGCTTATGGCAGTTGGAGGTGGGAGTGAGGGTTTGCTATGGGGTGACCCAGGAGAACACATTTTTCCAGGTTAACAAAGCAGTGTATTGTAAGGGTGACCTGTATCTGCTTATACCAAAGTACCCATGTTTGTTTATACAAAATGGTCGACAAGGGAAAAATAGAATTAAACAACATGTCTGCTTATGCAAAATGGCTGGCAAAAAAGATGGGCAGCCTGTCCCAGCACTAAAACACTAAATGGCTGAAAGGAGATAAACAGGACAAAGAGCCTGTTCTAATCGTTAAGTGGAACAATGGTACCTTTGAACACAGTTACTCCAAAACCAGTAAAGCAAGCCCTGAGCAGCAATCATCCCAGACAGTTTTGATAAGAACACGCCTATGAAACAAACAAGTAAGTACACCAAGCTTCATTAATGGAAGAATAATTGTCCCAGTAAATGAATGTCTTGTGCAAGATATGGCTTGTTAACTCCCTAGACAGCTACCAGAACAACAGTTAGATATTCTGTAGTAAGTAGCTGTTTCTTTGAAATTAATTACTCAACAATATTAAACAATAAGTTCTAATTAAAGATTCTCCAGAGAATCGTAGGGATGGCTTTCAACATAAAAATAGATACTTAAAACCAAAACATTTATGCCTATATGTGAAAATTAATTAGCTTTAGGAAACATTTTCTCAAATACCCTGAACAAAATAGATTGTTCACAGCCCATTAATCACAAAGTAAAAAGAGTAGAAATAGCTGTATCTAACTTTACACTTCATAACTAACTTCAGAATAGAAATCAATATTACAATCTCAAAGCAACTAGTCTGTTGTATGTTTACATATATAATCAGGACAGTGGGAAATATAAGAAGAGTAACTGAATGGAATACAATGAACAACAAAATTCAAATTGTCCTTAGAGATAAGCCAATCTGAGACAGATCTGAGAGAGTATAGCCATTGATTTTGGAATGCAAATGAATACAATGCATCAAAAGATCCCAAATCCTAGAGATTATAGTGTCTGTTGAACACGAGAGCCTGGGCTGTCTATAGGAATGCCCATCATCAATTAGGTGCTTTACAGGATTGGGTGTGTGCCTTCAGAGGGAAGGGCTGTAACCACATTGTATATGATCATTGTAACACAGAAATGTCTAAAATACTGCTTTTTTACCATAAAAATTAGAGTGTATCATCGATCTCTCTTCCGATCTGAGCTAAAGATAAAAGGGGAAAGTTGCTTTCTCATGTCAAGGTCATATTCGGGAAAGATCATTTGGCCCTCTGCATGCATTAACTCGTTTCTGTTTGAATAAACATCTTCCACTTTCCTGAATCCTGCTTGCCTCTTGAGTTTCCATTTCCAGTCAGGGGTTATGCTCCTACATATAGGAATGTCCAAATGGTATGTATCATGTATGTACATTTACTTCAGTGTCAGATGTGACTTCAATGCCATGATTCCATTATCATTTGTCCAGATGATATTGCAAAACATGTCTGCAAGTATGACAATGTCTGGTGTTTCTTAGCTCATTTTTACAGATGTAAATCAAAAGACAGGCCGTAGTAGCAGCAATGCAAAGGGTGGCATATAGGTTTTATGCCTGAAGTAACATTTCTGTTATATAGAGGTAAGTTTTCAACCTGGGCTCTCTCGGGGTAAAATTGGTGTTGTGGTTCACAGCCCATTAAATAAACAGGCAAACTTTCATTTCCATCAGTGTAAAAAAATTATCTCCATCCTTATCTAACAGTCACACTTTATCTAAATTCCTAAAAAAAAGTCATATTTGACATGTTTGCACATCGCAGATTACTTTTATGATGGCATTACTCACATTACAGTCTTGTAAGCATTTTAATTTTATTTTCTATTATGAAAGGATGGGAGTGGCTGAAGTGCCACGTGAGCATCATTACGCACCAGGTTTATTCTGTTACAGTGGACTGAGTGCTTATGAGTTCCAGCTCTGTTCGAATTTGCAGGATTCAATGATTAATCAGACTATACAGTCAATATTTGTTTGTTATTTTTGGGGAGAACTTCTTCAAGATATGACTACAAATTTTAGTTACTCTTCTTCCTTCCCTGTACTCTCAAGGGAATGATATCTTTCATCTAGAGAACTATGAAGAGGTTCTTTTTGTGAGCAGTTAACTCCTGAGGTTGCACAATAGGTTTTTCAAAAGAAAAGTTCCAGTCCTTGTGATTATCTGGGATTAAACATTTGCTGCATGTCTTCCTGAAGGAGTTGCTTGTAAATGCTTACAATTGTACAGCTGGGTCTGAATTGCTATGTCTTCAGAGAAAGAAGTCCATGGGCTAAATAATTATGGATATATAGTAAGTATCAATTATTTTCTGAAATAATTTGTTTTTCTTTATATTGTAAATATGATGATGTTCCAGTAAATATTAATGAAAAGTAATGAGAATTGTTCTGCTACTGATATAAAATGTAATTGTTGCTCCTGAAAAATAATCTAGTTGCTAGTTTTTGTGTTCTTCACCAACTTTCCTTTTATGTTAACGTAGGAATCCATACCTTTGAGTATATTCTCCTTGACCCCTTCTCAATATTCCTGCCCCATATGTACTAAGGATGCTTAAGAAATCAGGAGGATTTTCTGTTAGGTACCAAATCTTCGATCTGCCATCCCAATTTCCAATAAACCTATGAAATAAAATGGTGATTACGTGAAGCCGAATTCAGCCATAAAGACATCATTCACACACCAGCATTCAAGTCATAGGCCTTGCATAATGTTGTCTTCAAACTACACACAAAAGAAGTTTGTTCTCTCTCCACTGTTCAATGTTTGGCGATGGTTTTAACCAGAAATAACTGCAGTACCTATCATAAGGCTTTTATTTTGTAATCACGGAGATGACCTTAAGATCACTTTTCAAAATTCTGGTAAGGAAGTTCATTCTGTGTCATTAGGGGAACTCTAACCTTAACCTTAACCTGAACCCTAACCCTACATTTTCTTTTCAAATACCCAGTGTGTAGTGATTGTAACGAGGTTAGCCAGGTTGACCTCGTACAGTATGAGTTCTCTGACTGGGGCTGTTAATCTGATCCAATCAGGGACCCCTGGAGTGTCAGACATCCTGTTCACGCTGAGAGCTGGCTCAAAGAGAGAGTAATCAGTGTCAAGGACTCTCCGTGTTTAAATAAAGAGTGTCTTGATGAAGGGATACTGGCCTCTGTGGAGTTATTTCAATAGCAATAAGAGAAAAGCAAACTCCTGAAGAAATTCACACGCAATAGTTATCTTTGTGTTGGGTACACATTTCTGGCATCATGCCGTGATTTTGAAAGTTAGACTTGTTTGATCCTGCTGTTGAAGACTGTGCCCAGACTGTGGGAAGAATGTGTTATTTTTTCTGGGCAAATGACACCGGGATAGCTGAAAAACAATGAGTAATTCTCCTGACACTTGTGGACCCACCGCTTTTTCAGTTATTAGAAGCCTGACTTTCCCTCAGGCACCAGAAACTTTCAAGAGTTGACAGATTTAGTTAAGGAATATTACAACTCAAAGCCTCCTTTAATTCTGAGACACTATTGGCCTTACTCAGCAACTCCAGAACCAAGGGAACCCATATTGGAATTTTTGACTAGGTTAAGATGACAGGCAGAAGCATGTGACTTTAGTTTAACTCTTACTGAGATACTAAGAGACTGTTTGGTATGTGGAATTAATGGCATAATAATGCAAAAGCATTATCAGTTGAAGCCCAGCTGGACTACCAACAGGATCTACAACCAGCTTTATCAATGGAAAATGTGGCAAGTAGAGCTTGAGTTGCAGGGTATTCCGATGGAAGTGGATTCCATTGCCAGGGCGATTGAGCTTGGGTAACACCACTTGAGTGAAGGCAATTGTATAGCTTTACTCATGGTATATCCTGAATAGAGAGACTCTAGGTCAGCCCACAACAAAATCCTAAAACAAAGCCAAACCTTGTCAAACGGTTAAAATTTTCTGCAGGACCTGGGCCGGCAGGCTATTGTAGTTGCTGCTTGTATGTAGACACAAGACAGCAAAAAGGTCCCACTCAACCTATCACAGACCGGTATCCAGGAGAGTGCACACCCCGGAAAGTCCAACTACATCTCATTTGGAACCGTTAAATTGCTTAGCAACATCCAAATCAGAACCAAACAAAATAAACATCTGGTTAAATAGTTACCTGATTCAAATGGAGGTCGATATGGTGAGGCTGTTTCAATGATTGCAGAAGCTATCTTAAACAAAATTTGTCCCAGACTCCAATTCTTAAGCTTGCACAAGACCTCAGTGAGATGGGAACCTACACCAGGAAAGCTTTACAGATTAAGGGTACTTTGGTTCTGGCCTCTTATGACAGGCAGCAGGTTCATTTACCACTGAGTGTATAAAAAGCTCAGGTCCAAGCTTGATGGGGCAAAATTGGTTGAGAAAGATTCACCTTGATTGACTTAACATTTTTCAATTAGAAAATGGCTGCTTGTGTGAAGTCCTAATTAAAAACCCAGACATTTTTCAGGAAGGTCTAGAGACTATCAAAGGAGCCAAAACCACCTTGCAAATTGACCAGAAAGTGATTCCACGATTCTGCAAGACCTGCCCAGTGCCATTTGCCTTACGTGCAAAAGTAGAGGCAGAACTCAAAGGGCTGGGAAGCGAAGGAATCTTCAAACCAGTCCAGCTTGTGGAATGGGCAGTGCCGGTTATACTGATTGTGAAGCCCAATGAATCAATTTGCCTTTATGGGGATTTTAAACATATGGTAAACGACTTTTTGCAGCTGGATAAAGACCCAATCTCTCACATAGAGGATTTCTAAGTAAAGCTGACAGGGCGGGGGGGGGGGCACTGATCTTCACGAAGCTGGACATGAGCCGTGTGTACTTATCATTGTGGTTAGATGAGGAGTCCTAGAAGTATGCGACAATTAATGCCTATAAGTGTTTGTACCAATATATTAGAATGCTATCTGGGATATCGTCACCCTGTGCAATTTTTCAGCAGACGATGAAGTACATTTTACATGGAATACCACAAGTCACGATTTACCTAGATGACATGCTAATAACAGGAAAGACCAATAAGGAGCATTTAGAGAACTTGGACATAGTCCTTAGACATTTCCCCTAGGAGGGCATATGCCTAAGAAGGGAAAAGTGTGTGTTTCAGGCACCCCAAGGGCTCCAGAATTGACAAGACTTGGTTCCACCCTTTGGAATACAAAGTGAGGGTAATAAAGGTGCTCCGACTCCCACGTCTGAACCGGCGCTTAGGTCTTTCCTTTTGCTGGTGAATTATTACAGAAAATTTATACATGACCTGGCAATCACCCTGGCACCTTTGCATCAATTCCTAAAAAAGTGTCAGCCTTGGAAATGGTTGTGTTGCCAAGCCATAGCTCTCAGGGAGGTGAAGAAACAGCTATCATCCACTAAGAGATCTGGTATTGAAATGCGATGCCTCCCCATACGGCATCGAGGTAGTATTAGCTTATAGGTGGCCCAATGGAGAGGAACACCCAATAGCATATGCATCCAGAGCACCCAGATAGAGAAGGAAGGTTTGGTGGTCATATTCGGAGTTATATATTCGGAGATTCCCCAAGTGCAAGAGGGAAGCAATTGTGCATTACACGCTGCCTGTATCCGAGCACAGTTGGAGGAACCTGACCCATTGCTAAAATGCCCCAGAAGGAGCCATAGATTAAAATAAATAGCCTATGTCCTCGGACTCAAGGGGGAGGGCTGTAGTGATTATAATGAGGTCAGCCAGGTGGACCTGATGGAATATGGGTTCTCTGATTGAACCAAATTAACAGCACCAATCAGGGATCCTTGGCTGACAAACATAGATAGGAACGTCAGAGGTTCTGTTCACTCTGAGAGAGCTGGATCAGTGTTCAGAACTCTGTACATGTAAATAAAGGGTGACTTGGTGATGTGCCTCTGTGGAGTGGTTTCACAATGAATCAGCATGCCTGTGCAAGCACCAGGTATTGGCTCAGCCAAAGGAAAATGCTGCTAATGCTGGGGTTAGCTTAGTCTGATGCTTGGTTTGTGAATCAGAGTGATGGCAACAGCATGGGTTGACTTCCTGGACTATTTAAGGTTATTATAAAGGACTCTCCTTCTCAATCTCCCCACTAGCCTGCGGTATGGTGACCCTCAAAGTAATCCATCACCAGTCATCTCTCTCTACTGAGAGATCAGCCCTACGGTCAGGTTGGACTATGGTGACTTTACTGCAGATGCTAAAAATCTGAAGAAAAGTTGCTGAAAAATTCTGTGGAAAGAAACAATTAATTTTACAGGTTGTGGGCAGCACGGTAGCACAGTGGTTAGCACTGCTGCCTCTCAGTGCCAGAGACCCAGGTTCAATTCCCGCCTCAGACGACTCTCTGTGTGGAGTTTGTACATTCTCCCCGTGTCTGCGTGGGTTTCCTCCCACAGTCCAAAGATGTGTAGGTCAGGTGAATTGGCCATGCTAAATTGCCCATAGTGTTAGTGAAGGGGTAAATGTATGGGTGGGTTGTGGGTCAGTGTGGACTTGTTGGGCTGAAGGGCCTGTTTCCACACTGTAAGTAATCTAATCTAATAATAGATTCTCTCCACTGATCCTGCTTGATGTGAAGAGTTTTTCCAGCAAGTTTTGTTCATATTTCACGCTGCCATATTGATCAGGGAGAGCTCATGTCCAGTAATCCAGATATCATTACCTCAATCAGAGATGCTGGAATTCGCTTCTGGGCCACTGACTGTTGAGTGGTTAAAAATTCTGAGAATTTCCTCCAAACTGTCAGTGTACTGTCACCAAACCAATCACAGCTGTTCACACCTCCACCTTTACAGCGATTCTTAGCAGTGAACGAGTCTTGCCAGCAATTTCCATGTCTTGATTGTTACCTAACAACTCATGCCTGAAAATGCCCATGTTCAACATGAGGCAAGAGTGTGCTGTACTGCACGATATCAGTTAAAAGACTGCGCCGTCTGGTCACCTAGATAAAGCATGAGAATAGCATTATTGGCAAGGACTTCTGTTGCTGTGAAACTATATTCTACCATGCGTCACTGCCTCAGGAACTGAAAGTAGGAATGGGCTGGGAGGTTGGGTGAAGAGTATTCCCTAAATTTGTTTTACTTTTTTAAATTTCAAATAGATGTTACAATATTAAATTTCTACACTTGTCCTGAAAAATAAGTTTTGCAGGGGTAACTAAATTAAATCTAAAATTAAATGTTTGATAATTCCATAGTCAATCTGCAAGTCAACCTAAATTCTGATTAACTCAATAAATAATTAACTCAAGTAAAAAGTGAGGTCTGCAGATGCTGGAGATCAGAGCTGAAAATGTGTTGCTGGTTAAAGCGCAGCAGGTCAGGCAGCATCCAAGGAACAGGAAATTCGAAGGGCTTGTGCCCGAAACGTCGAATTTCCTGTTCCTTGGATGCTACCTGACCTGCTGCGCTTTAACCAGCAACACATTTTCAGCTCAAATAATTAACTCACCCTGATAATTAAATATTTTGCATATTGTTCTATGTCTTTTGGCAAAACATAAATGGCAACAGGTTAGAACTGGTCAGAAAGGATTTAAGACAACTAATTTTTAATTTTTAAAGTAATTTTTAAAATAATTTCAATTGTTCCGTGGGTCATACACTTTTTAATTATCATTTAGAATGAAGATGGATACACTCACCAAACCAGTAAAATGGAGAAGACGGAGGACAACAAACTGTCTTCATTGAAGAAGAACGTGAACAAGATGACTTACTATGTCACTGATGTTCCTCCCTGGTATTTATGCATACTTCTTGGCACTCAGGTAAAAAACAGAGTGAGACAACAAAAGACAAAATCCCTTCCAGTCTCACACCATGCTTACTCAGGCTGACATAATTGTGATATCATTGTTGCTGGTTTCGAATCCTGGAATTCCCTCCAAACTGTAGGTGTACTGGCATCAAACTAATCACAGCTGTTCAAGAAGGAAACACCCCACCACCTGTACAGGGATTCCGAGGAGTGGACAAGGCTTGCCAGCAATTTCCACACCTCAATAATTAAATTTTAAAAATATATTGCAATGTACTTCACAACAATTAAATACTTTCAAAATATAGTTACTATTGTCATAGATACAAACACAACAACCTATTTATGTTTAGCTAAATTAAAGAAACATCATTTCAGTAATCTTCCTCTCGTTTTGTTGAGAATGCTGGCACATCATATGTCAATGGATTTCTAGATCTTATTTAAAATTTTATGAACAGTTCTCTAGTCCTTCAACACTGCACTGAAATGCCAGCCACTGATGCCATTGAATCATGTGCTTAATGCCATAGTGGAACTCTGAAAGGAAACTTAACAAAGAGAGGAAAATTAAGAAAGAAAAAAGGAAAGAAAATGGAGAGCAGATGCAATGGTCACTGGTTGTTCAATCACCAAGGAACCAACAATCAGATCTATTCAGCTCTTCTTCCTCTCTTTGAACATTTCAGAAACAGGGGAGAATAACTAAGAGCTCCATTTCCACAAACGATGCAGTGACACTTTACTGTATTTATCGATGAATAGGGAAAATAAAGGCTTTCTTTGCAAATTTTACAAGTGACAATATTCCTTTGATACTAAAATGTAAGAAGCAAAATAAGTAATAGTAGATACTCATCAATAGCGATTTTCAAGAAACTTGTGAAGGAATTTAAAGTTCTGTTTGAGAATACCAGCTGTTAGCAATGATTCTAATTTCTCAGTTACATCTCCTCAGGAACCATTTTTTGTTTCTCTACATGTGACATGGCCACCTTATTTTGATAAGATCATCCTTATTAGCATTTAGTTTCTCATAATTTTCACCTTATCATGGACATTCCATTTTGTTCTCCCTTCCCACCACCCTTTGAAATTTACCAGTATTTTCTGTTTTCATTTTCAGAGATTGTTGCATTTTGCTTCTGATTAAAATTCTATTTGTAATGACATTTTCTCCAGCATTATCTGACTGCTTTGGGAGGTACTGTAGCCATCCCTCTCCTTCTGTCTCGGGAGCTCTGTTTGCAACACGATCTCATCACGCAGAGCTACCTTATCAGCACCATCTTCTTTGTCTCAGGAATCTGCACGCTACTTCAAGTTCTTTTTGGAGTTAGGTAAGATATCAACATATTTTAATTTTCAACCTTTGTCAACAATCAAAACAATTTTTTTTCTCTATTTTATCACAGAGCTTTCATAAAATATGGCATGGTGACCCTCTGTCTTAGTCAAGATTAGAGTGGTGCTGGAAAAGCACAGCAGGGCAGGCAGCATCTGAGGAGCAGGAAAATCAACGTTTCAGGCAAAAAGCCTTCAAGAGGAATCAGGAACGCCATTCATCATCTCATTCCTGATGAAGGGCTTTTGCCCGAAACATTGATTTTTCTGCTCCTCGGATGCTGCCTGCCCTGCTGTGCTTTTCCAGTAGCACTCTAATCTTGACTCTAATATCCATCTTCTGCACTACCCACTTCTGCGCATCAGACATAGCCTATTATAATATTGTAATGTTAATCGTTATATCTCAGAAGACTAGAATACAAAAAGAGAACAAGTTATGCTCAAACTGTACAAAGCTCTAGTCTTGAAATAATTATTTCAGTTCTGGGCACCACACCTCAGGATAATGTATTGGAGGTACAGATTAACTGGAATATAGCCTGGATTCCAAAGTTCATATTCCAAGGTGAGATTCCACAAACTAGAGTTGAATTGCTCAAAATCTGAAAGATTGAGTTGTGATTTGATTGATACGTTCAAGTTATGAAGGGAACTATGTAGAGATGATAAAATGAAAATTTACTTCAATTAGAAAATCAGTCGAGCACTGCAGCACAAAAACAAAATTTTAAGCAGAGAAATTTGCAAAACAGGATTTAATGTAAAGAAGTGTGGAACTGTCTGACACTAGCTCAATTAATAATTTAAAATCTGAGATTCACAAAATTTAGCAACACTAATACATAATAGGAAATGGAACAAAAGAAGTCAGGTTGAATTAAGGCACAAATCAGTCAGTAGCTACCTGAGATGTGAAACAGCCTTCCCTATATTCCTCATCAGGATGGTTGAGAACATTTTCAAAGAATACAATGGCAAGCAACAAAGCAGTTTCCATCAGGGCTGACATCTTTAAAATCTGTTTATCTTTTCATGACTCATAATACCAACATCAATCATTTATAACCAACGATCAATTGTAAGACAGCGGGTATGACCTTGCCCAGCTGACCCAGGAATAATTACTGAGCATCAAATTTGTACTGAAACAAAAATGGGAGTGCTTGAGTTCAGGTATTTATGACTGTTTGGCATTGCTTATGAAATCTGTGAATCTCTTGTTTTCTCTCAGCAGTTTTGATAGGCATAGGTGATGTGCCAATGATGCACTTGTTAACTTTAAATAAAACAGTGTCAGCTGTGAATGTTCTTTGACAGCCAATAGTATTACTTAGTCTGGGATCAATTTTTTAGGGTCATATATAAATCCATTTTAAAAAAACATGAATTTGTGGCACTTACTGTAACAAGGAGAGTTGATTAATTTGTTATGTTTGTTTCAGGTTGCCAATTCTTCAAGGAGGGACATTTGCTTTCCTAACCCCTACCTTAGCCATGCTGTCTTTGCCTCAATATAAATGTCCGGAGTGGACCTACAACAAAACACTAGTCAACGTCAGTGATCCAATCTTTATAGAAGTTTGGCAGACACGTATACGCGAGGTACTTCTAAAACAGCATCTATTTTTTGTCTGACCACAGTGGATTAATGGCCTTTCACTTTTAGCACTTGGGCTTGACTCAAGTCCATATTGATGAGCTGAAAGCTTTCTCTTGCAACAATGGTTGTCTGTACAAGGAGTGGGACAGATTTCATGTAATTTCTATTGGTTTTGGTTTGAATAGAATGTTAAAGTTCACTCAGTCTTTGATGTTATGATCAACACAGAGGCAAGGAGTTTTTTTAAAATTGAGATCCTAGTAACCAACTTAAAGGAACCACACGATGACAATTCAAGTTTTAAGATTTTACTGTAACAAAAAAGTAGAAAGAACATGTACTAAAATTTACTCATTCAGCAACTAACAAACGAAACTACTGAAAAGGTAACCCTTAAGACTCTGATGGCCAAATTCTTTGAAGGCTTTTGACTCTAAGACATCTATCTCTGTCGAAAGGAAATCAGAGACCAAATATCAGTCTAAGCTGTTCTTGCCTTTGTATTCAGGGTAGGAAATATGTCAAGTACATTTTCAATAGCTTCTGACCTGGGCTTCCTTGTCCCCACAGTAATCAAACCAATCACAAATTTGAAGAAAGTCACATGACCCTCTACATTCTTCCATTTTATATTTTATATAATATATAATATATTTTATATTGAAGATACTGTCCAAGATATAATCACCCTAATACCAACAATTTATTATGAAATAATGCCAATTAAATTTATTTTTGCATTTCATTTTCATATTTAATAAAACCTTGCCACACTTTTTGTCTATCCAGAGCAACCATGTATTCATATTGAAATTTTAATATCCAATCAACAAAACATGTCCTTCTACACAGGTCCACAGTCCACATCAGAGAAAAAGAAGGCAAACATTCTTGTCTTTTACAGTTATGAACAGAAATTTATTTTCATGGAAGCTGCATACTTTTGGCTTCTTTTTAAATGGCCCAGATTCCCCAGTCATTATTATTGCTTTCCCTTGTAGTTTGTAACATCACTCAGCTACTGCTCATACTGCAGGTCAGCCTCTGGATCCACATCTCTAGAACATTTGGAATATTGCTGCTTTCAACTGTGAGGCACCAGAGGTCACTTCTCTGGTTACAATTTGGTTCGGAGCTCCTGGTCAGCTTGCGTTGCTCAGCTATTGAATCATTGGGGGAAGTATTGTTGTGTTCCCAAAACTTTTCTTTGTCCAGCACTGGCCTACGTGATGATCAACTGAAGAACAAAATGCTGCAGGTCTACAGAAAATGGGCAGTGGAGCAGGACTAAGTGAGCTGCTCTAGCAGGGAGCTTGCATGGACAATATGGGCTGAATGGCTGACTATGTTTGTAGCACTGTAATATATTGTCTTCATGCGTGACTTCCAAATGTATTTCCAATTCATTAGTTTTCATTCAATCTTGGCTGGTTGAAATCTGAGACCAAAACATCCCTGACCTTGCTTGTGGGACTTCAGCACATCGATGGCAATATCACCTCTGTTCTCGCGGAAAAGAGTATTCAAGGTTCGCTGAACCCTTTCATGGAAGCGGATCAAAGAATTGATCTCAGCTGCAACCTCAAGAAGACTCAATGCTTTACCAACCTGTCCCAGGTAAAACTCTTCCATCAACATCAATGGAAAAATCTTCCCAGGACTTGGAAAAATGCCCTTTCTTGGGAAGCTACCTCTCATCTAAGGTTGATATTGGTGCAGAGATGCAACATCACATCCAATCCATGAGCACAGCCTTCAGATGCTTAAGGACCAAAGTCTTCAATAACTGTCACACCCGTGATGTTGCCAAGGTTGTGTCTTAGGCAGTCAGCCTTCCATCCCTTTTATATGGCTCAAAAACCTGAACAATGTATAGATGCCATCTCAAAGCACTTTAGAAGTACCATCAATATTGTTGAGATGGATTCTCCACCTCAGCTGGGAAGCTAGGTGTACTAATATCAGAGTCCTGGAAGCAGCTAACAGCATGATCATTGAGGCCATGATCATCTGAAACTAATTCTGCTAGGTCATCCATGTGCTTAGGACTTCTGAGATTTGACTGCCAAAGCAGGTCTTCTTCGCCCAACTCAAGGGAGGCACTCAATAGAGAGGACGACCAAGGAGACATTCCAAGGACTCACTGAAGGCTTCCCTCAAGACATGTAACAGAGATGGCAGTGTGTGGGAGACCCTCAATAGAGAAACAGATGTAGAGGAACCTCCTGTATGAACAAACACAATTCTTTGAGAACATTAGTTGGCAAGAGGTAAAATGGAAAAGGAATGCCATCAAACTCAATTCCCCTCATGAAAACGCTGATCGAATGTGTGGTTGGAGCTGTAGCTCTAGGTTCAGGCTCATCAGCGACACAAGGACCCCCAGAACCCATGACTAATGACACAGAATTTCCTGGGTGGATAATCATACATGTTAGCAAGTGAGTGCCAATGATGATGACAATTGCCACTACGGAACTTATTTTATCCTGCAGTGACAGTTCATCCCAAACAGCTAAAACATGATGCAACAAGCTGGTAAAGTCTAATAAAAACACGTGCTTTTCTCTAGCAATCTAACTTCTAGAAGTAGAAATCACACAGGGGCTTGACAATGAACAGTGAGAGAATACGGTCTGGCAGTGAGATCAGCAATCAGAAACACATACAGCAAGGGAATGTGGACAGGTGGAGAGATCAACTGTCAGAGCTTCTGTGATCAACCTAGTGGTCCCTGTCTATATGTTGGAAATTATGGTTCTGAAAGGGGTTTCCTTCATTTACCCCATCAGCAATTAAGCTGACCTCATGTCTTGAAAAAGATTAATTTTGTTCCTTGCTTCATCTGATGAAAAGATGAAGATTCCCACATTGGACACAAAACACTATAATCCTCGATTATCTTGTCTTTTCCAATAACAACTACATTTGAAGCGATTGGTTTGACACAAGTGTGACCTTTCATTTTAGATTTTCCACAGTCTTCAGTTTTTTTTGAATTCTCTCATTGGATATGGGCGTTGCTGGCTGGCCAGTGTTTCTCACTCATCTCTATTGCCCTTGAGAAGGCTGTGCTTAGCTCTCTTCTTCAACCACTGCAGTCAGTGCTGTATGAATCTGTTATTGATGGAGAAGCTTGTGATATTTATGCTATTTTCCCTCATCCAATGTCTCAAGCCACATGCTTATAATCATTTGCCCCATTAATCTTCACTTGTCAAAATGTTTATTTATTGTCCACTTGGTTGGTACAATGTTGAAAAAAATGATGGCTTGGTCTCAATGATGTTACTTCAAAACATCATACTTTTGTCTGAGCCCAGCTGAAAGTAATTTATTTTGTGTTGCAATCCATACTTTTCCACTCAACTAGAAAATGAAGTGTGTGCTGAATGCATATTTCCCATTCTATTTCTGCAGTCAATAAATAGAATGGTATGTATTTACCTATCATTTTTCTTGAGCACTTTAAACCTTAAAGAATGTTACAACTGATTTTTGAAATACAGTGACTACTGTAGGCAAGAAAATGTGAATCTTATTTGCACATAGTGACATCCCATAAATGGTGACCTAATCATGACCTGGCAATCTGTTTTTGAGATGTTGATTGAAGGTAAATATCAGCCAGAGTAGCTCACCTGCTGTTTTTCAAATAGTCTCATGCCCAACCCCCCCAAAACAAGTGGGTGAGGTCTTGGTTGAGCATCTTATCTGAAAGATGGCATTGCTGATAATGCTGCGCTCATGCAGCATGAGCCGGACTACCATCCTTGATTCTCAAACTCAAGTCCTAGAATGGGATTTAACTCCAGAGCTTTTCAGAGGCGAGAGTGTTCCCAACTGATCTTCTCATGGTTTTAATTAATGATTGTCAGAATGTTGGAATTTCACCTTTTTTTTAATTGATACAAAATAAATATTGCCATGGTAACCTGACAATTCTATTTTTTGCAGATCCAAGGAGCAATCATGGTGGCAGCCTGTTTCCAAACAGTTGTGGGATTTTCTGGTTTAATTGGATTTTTAATGCGGTACATTGGCCCTTTAACAATTGCTCCAACCATCTCTCTGATTGGACTGGCCCTGTTTGATTCAGTTGGGAATGATGCAGGGATGCACTGGGGTATTTCAGGCATGTAAGTACTCACTATTATTGTTAAATAGAAGGGCTACTTAATGTTATCACTTTCTAGAAAGCTTGTTACTGGTGAAAATAATAAATATCAATTTCTACCATAAGGCCATAAGACATAAGAGCAAAAATCAGGCCATTCTGCCCATCAAGTGTACTCCGCCAATCAATCATGGCTGATAAGGTTTTCAACCTCATTTTCCTGCTTTCTCTCTTGCTAATCAAGAACTTATTTATCTGAGTTTTAAATATACTCAATGACCTGGCCTCCACAGCCTTCTGTGGCAATGAATTCCACAGATTCACTGCTCTCGGGCTGAAGAAGTTTCTCCTTTTTTCTGTTCTTTACTTGAAGGCTGTGCCCTTGGGTTTTCATCTCTCCTGCCAATGGAAACATCTTTCCAACGTCCACTCTGTCCGTGCTGTCCAGTATTCTGAAAGTTTCAATCAGATCCCACCTCATCCTTCTAACCTCCATTGAGTATAGTTCTATAGTCATCAAATGTTCCTCAAATGTTAAGCCTTTCATTCCTGGGATCATTCTCGTGAACCTCCTCTGAACCCGTTCCAAGGCCAATACATCTTTCCTGAGGTATGGGGCCCAAAATTACTCACAATACTCTAAATGTGATTTGACCAGAGCCTTTTAGTTCCTCAGGAGTACATCCCTGCTTTTATATTCAAGTCCTCTCAAAATGAATGATAACATTGTATTTACATTCCTAACTACTGACTCAACCTGCAAGTTTACCATAAGAGAATCCTGGACTAGGATGCCCAAGTCTCTTTGCAGTTCAGACTTAGGAATTTTCTCCCCATTTGGAAAATAGTCCATGCCTCGATTCTTCCTACCACAGTGCATGACCTCACACTTTCCCATGTTGTATTTCATCTGCCCACTCTCCTCGTCTGTCCAAATCCTTCTGCAGCCTCCCCGCCTCCTCAATACTACCTGCCCCTTCACACATCTTTGTATCATCTGCAAACTTTGCCAGGATGCCCTCAGTTCCTTCATCCAAGTCATTAATGTATAAAGTGAAAAGTTGTGGTCCCAAAACTAACCCTTGTGGAACATCTATAGTCACCGGCTTCCATCCTAAGAAGGACCCTTTTAACCCTATTCTCTACTTTCTGCCAGACAGCCACCCTTCTATCCATGCTAGCACCTGGCCTCTAATACCATTGGCCTTTTTTCTTACTCAGTAGCCTCCTGTGCGGCATCTTATTAAAGGCCTTCTGGAAGTCTAGATAGATAACATCTATTGGCTCTCCTTGGTCTAACCTGATCATTACCTCCTCAATGAATTCTAACAAATTTGTCAGGCATGACCTCCCCTTGATGAAACCATGCTGACTTTGCCTTATGTTACCATTCATTTCCAAGTATTCAAAAATCTCATCCTTCACAATGGACTCCAAAATTTTACCAACAGCTGAAATCAGGCTAGTCAAGCCTATAATTTCCCATCTTCTTCCTTCCTTCCTTCTTAAACAGGGGGGTTACATTGTCAATTTTCCAGTTGTCTGGGACCCTCCCTGACTCCAGTGATACCTGAAAGATCACTACTAAAGGCTACACTATCCCTTCAGCTATCTCCTTCAGAACTCTAGGGTGTAGCACATTTGGTCCACATGATTTATCCACTTTCAGACCTTCCAGTCTTTCTAGCACCTTCTCCTATGTGATGGCCACTGTTGCTATCTCTGCCAACATTCCCCCCACCCCCACCCCCACCTCTCCCCCTGGCCAATTCTCTTGAATTTTTTGGGATAATACTCATGTCTTCCACTGCAAAGCACTTATTCAGTTTCTCAGCCATTTCCTTGTTCCCCATTACTACCTCTCCAGCATCATTTTCCACCATCAGAGACAGTAACTGTGAATAGTAAGAATGGATATTAACTAAAGTATTTATGATAGCTTAAAACTAATAGTTAACAGGGATTACTCAGACTTATTGCTAGAAATGTAGAATTCAAGTAGGTATTAAACATCTGGTTAAGATTTTCACACTAGAATGTAATATAGGACTTGCACATCTGCAGACATACTAGTCTGAAATTGCCCAGTCCTATGTGATTTTGGAAGCTAAGCAAATCTAAGCCAGGTGAGTACTTGGATGAGAGATCACTTGGAAAGGATGGTAGATTTTGCCCTTTTGTGGCATAATGGTCGTGTCTCTACTTCTTGACTAGGTGGCCTGGCTTTAACTCCCACATGTATACAGTAACTGACTGGCTAGAAAAATAAGTTAAATTTAAAAAAATAAATAAATTATAGGATAAGATGAATATTAGCATAAATATAGGCTAAAGTAAGCATACACAAAATGTTAAATACAGAAACTAACTATTGAAAACTATTATGAAGCAATGCAACAATATTGTGGGCTGTAAATATTTACCACAGGTAATAATTTAATTCTATAATCTCTACATAGGAAAAAGAGTGTAGTAAAGAGCAGTTGTGAAAGTGTACTTTGTTAACAGATTGTTAAAGTTAGCAATTTGGTTCAAGTGGTAGTTTGGTGGAGACAGAGAAGGAGATACAGTTTATTATTCCAGTTTTTTTTTAACTATGGCTGCTGATCCTTTACTGATTTACAACAGATTGATATGTTAACTAATAAAACTAATCAATTCAAGTTAAAAAGAAAAGTACGTACTAAGTCAAACAGATAAATAAATAGTCAGCCAGAAATGGTGGTGTAGCATGTGAGAGATTGTGGAAAGGATTATGACCCCGGACTATCTATAGAACATAGAACATAGAAGGATACAGCGCAGTACAGGCCCTTCGGCCCTCGATGTTGCGCCGACCGAATCCTACCTAACCTATACTAGCCCAATAACTTCCAAATGCCTATTCAATGCCCGCTTAAATAACCATAAAGAAGGAGAGTTCACCACTGATACGGGCAGGGCATTCCATGAACTCACAACCCGCTGTGTGAAGAATCTACCCCTAACATCTGTCCTATACCTACCACCCCTTAATTTAAAGCTATGTCCCCTAGTAACACCTGACTCCATTAGCGGTAAAAGGTTCTTAGTATCTACCCTATCTAAACCCCTAATCATCTTATACACTTCTATCAGATCTCCCCTAAACCTTCTCTTCTCCAATGAGAACAGCCCCAAGTGCCTCAGCCTTTCCTCATAAGATTTTCCTACCATTCCAGGCAACATCCTGGTAAACCTCCTCTGCACTCGTTCTAAAGCTTCCACATCCTTCCTATAGTATGGCGACCAAAACTGCACACAATACTCCAGATGAGGCCTCACCAGAGTCTTATACAACTGCAACATGACCTCAGGAATCCGGAATTCAATTCCTCTGCCAATAAAGCCCAGTACACCATATGCCTTCCTCACAGCACTATTTACCTGGGTGGCAACTTTCAGAGATCTGTGTACATGGACACCAAGATCCCTCTGCTCATCCACACTACCAAGTAGCCTACCATTAGCCCAGTAATCCATCTTCTTGTTATTCCTACCAAAGTGAACGACTTTGTACTTAGCTACATTGAATTCCATTTGCCACATTTCCGCCCAGTTCTGCAACTTATCTATATCCCGCTGTAACCTACCACTTCCTTCCTCACTATCCACAACTCCACCGACTTTTGTGTCATCCGCAAACTTGCTTACCCAGCTTTCAAGTCCTTCCTCTAGATCATTTATAAAGATAACAAAAAGCAATGGTCCCAAAACAGATCCTTGTGGTACACCGCTAGTAACTGCGCTCCAAGATGAACATAATCCATCAACTACTACCCTCTGTCTCCTTCCAGCCAGCCAATTCCTAATCCAAACCTCTAATGTATCCTCAATGCCATACCTCCGTAGTTTTAGCATTAGCCTACCATGGGGAACCTTATCGAACGCCTTACTAAAATCCATATACACAACATCTACTGCTTTACCCTTGTCCACTTCCTTAGTCACCTTCTCAAAGAACTCAATAAGGTTTGTGAGGCACGACCTGCCCTTCACAAAACCATGCTGGCTATCCCTGATCACGTTATTCCTACCCAGATGTTCATAAATCTTATCCCTTACCATTCTCTCTAAGACTTTGCCCACCACTGAAGTCAGACTCACTGGCCTATAGTTACTAGGGCTATCCCTACTCCCTTTCTTGAACAATGGGACCACATTCGCTATCCTCCAGTCCTCTGGTACTATTCCCGTTGACAATGACGACATAAAAATCCAGGCCAATGGCTCTGCTATCTCCTCCCTAGCTTCCCATAGGATCCTGGGGTAAATGCCATCAGGCCCAGGAGACTTATCTATATTCATCCTTTCCAATATTCCCAAAACCTCTTCCCTGCATATTTCCAGGGCATCCATTCTAATTATTTGTGATTCCATATTCACATCAGCAACAGTGTCCTGTTCCTGAGTGAATACTGATGAAAAGTACTGATTTAATGTCTCTCCAATCTCCTCCGCCTCCACACACAACTTCCCACTACTATCCTTGACTGGACCGATACCTACCCTAGTCATCCTTTTATTCTTGACATACCTATAGAAAGCCTTTGGGTTTTCCCTAATCCTACCAGCTAAAGACTTTTCATGTCCCCTTCTCGCTTCTCTTAGCTCCCTCTTTAGCTCCTTCCTGGCTACCTTATAACTCTCAATCGCCCCTACTGAACCTTCACGCCTCATCTTTACATATGCCGCCTTCTTCCCTTTCACAAGGGACTCCAATTCCTTACTAAACCACGGCTGCCTCACAAGGCCCTTTACACCATGCCTGACTGGTACATACCTATCGAGGACACGCAGTAGCTGCTCCTTGAACAATCCCCACATCTCATTAGTGTTCTTCTCTTGAAGCCTGTTTTTCCAATCCACACATCCTAAGTCATGCCTCACTGCATCATAATTTCCCTGCCCCCAGCTATAACTCTTGCCCTGCGGCGCACGGTTATCCCTCTCCATCACTAAAGTAAAAGTCACCGAGTTGTGGTCACTGTCCCCGAAGTGCTCACCTACCTCCAAGTCTAACACCTGGCCTGGTTCATTACCTAGAACCAAATCCAATATAGCCTCCCCTCTTGTTGGCCTGTCGACATATTGTGTCAGGAAACCCTCCTGCACACATTGTACAAACACCGACCCATCTAATGAACTCGAGCTATAGCTCTCCCAGTCAATATCTGGGAAGTTAAAGTCCCCCATAACAACCACCCTGCTACCTTCACTCTTTTCCTGAATCATCCTCGCAATATTATCCTCTACTTCTCTAGGACTATTAGGAGGCCTGTAGAAAACACCTAACAGGGTGACCTCACCTTTCCTATTTCTAACCTCAGCCCAAACTACCTCAGATGGCAAGTCCTCTTCCATCGTCCATTCCACTGCTGTGATACTATCTTTGACAAGTAATGCCACGCCTCCCCCTTTTTTACCCCCATGTCTGATCCTACTAAAACATTTGAACCCTGGAACGTGCAACAGCCATTCTTGTCCCTGTTCTACCCACGTCTCTGTAATGGCCACAACATCGAAGTCCCAGGTACCAACCCACGCTGCAAGTTCACCTACCTTATTCCTTACACTTCTGGCATTGAAGTATACACACTTCAATCCACCCTTCTGGTTACAGGCACCCTCCTTAGAGATCACTGCATTATTCCTAACCTCCCTACACTCAAGGTCCAGTACCCTAAAGCTACAGTCCTGGTTCCCATGCCCCCGCGGAGTTAGTTTAAACCCTCCCAAAGAGCACTAGCAAACCTCCCCCCAAGGATACTGGTGCCCCTCAGGTTCAGGTGTAGCCCATCCTTTTTATAGAGGTCCCACCTTCCCCAGAAAGGACCCCAGTTGTCCAGAAACCGGAATCCCTCCCTCCTGCACCATCCCTGTAGCCACGCATTTAACTGCTCTCTCTCCCTATTCCTCGACTCTCTATCACGTGGCACGGGTAACAAACCAGAGACTACAACTCTGTTTGTTCTAACTCTGAGCTTCCAACCTAGCTCCCTGAAAGCCTGTCTGACATCCTCACCCTTCTTCCTACCTGTATCGTTGGTGCCAACGTGGACCACGATCTGGGGCTGCTCCCCCTCCCCCTTAAGGACCCGGAAAACACGATCAGCGACATCACGTACCCTTGCACCTGGGAGGCAACATACCAAACGTGAGTCCCTGTCGCCCCCACAAAACCGTCTGTCTGTACCCCTCACTATCGAGTCCCCAAGAACTATTGCTCTACCTTTCTCCACCCTACCCTTCTGAGCAACGGGGCCAGGCTCCGTGCCAGAGGCCTGAACCTCGTTGCTTGCCCCTGGTAAGTCATCCCCCCCACAAGTATCCAAAACGGTATACTTGTTCTTGAGGGGAATGACCGCAGGGGGTCCCTGCACTGGCTTCCTCCTCCCACTCCCCCTCACTGTCACCCATCTATCTTGAACTTTCGGAGTAACTACTTGCCTAAAGCTCCGATCTATGACCTCCTCTGCCTCCCGAATGATCCGCAGTTCATCCAACTCCAGCTCCAGTTCCCTAACACGGGTTTGGAGGAGCTGGAGATGGGTGCACTTCTTGCAAGTGTACTCAGCAGGGACGCTAATGGCTTCCCTAACCTCATACATGTTGCAAGAGGAACATTGCCCTCTCTGCACTGCCATCCCTCTAAAAGTAAGCTTTCCTTAAAAAAAACAACAACAAAACCAACTAAATCTAAAGAAACAAACAAGGAAAATGCAGCACTTACCCGCTAGTCACAATTGGTCTTATTATTAGGTTAGAGGAGGTGGAAGGGTGGGAGGCACTACTCGTGTAGTGCCTCGGGTGACTCGCCTGCGCGTTTAAATAAGGGGAGAAAAAAAAACCTTACCCAAGTAACCTAGCGCGCCTTCCGGGTCTGCTACCGCTTTTTTTGAAAGAAAACTTTAAATTTTTAACTATTAAATAAACGACCAAACTTACCCACCACATCTGTGGTAGATGTCAGCAGCTTGAAGAACGTTGTTTAGTGACATCAGAAACAAGAAACATAACAGAACATTAGGGAGAGAAAGAGTTACTTAGAGATATTTTCTAATTTGGGGCGGCACGGTGGCACGGTGGTTAGCACTGTTGCCTCACAGTGCCTGAGACCCGGGTTCAGTTCCCGACTCAGGTGACTGACTGTGTGGAGTTTGCACGTTCTCCCCGTGTCTGCGTGGGTTTCCTCCAGGTGCTCCAGTTTCCTCCCACAGTCCAAAGATGTGCGGGTCAGGTGAATTGGCCATGCTAAATTGCCCGTAGTGTTAGGTAAGGGGTAAATGTAGGGGTATGGGTGGGTTTCGCTTCGGCGGGTCGGTGTGGACTTGTTGGGCCGAAGGGCCTGTTTCCACACTGTAAGTAATCTAATCAACCTGTTCAGTGATGTAATGATACAACTCTAGAGCAGGTGAGACTTGAACCCAAGCCTTTTGGTTCAGAGGTAGGGACACTACCACTGCGTGCTTTGTTTCAGGAGGTACTGAGGTCTTTATGTCAAGTAGAAGAGTTGGTTAATGGTGAGGGATAAGCGAGTATCACTCTAAACCAGGCAGGGATGGGGCTTCAGGTTATAATAATGGAGGAGCCTCAGCCCTTCACTTTGTCCATCAGGCACTTGGTTCTTGCTATCAAACACAATCTGCCTTTTGCAAATCTATGTTGGCTCTCCTTAATTAACTCAAATCTCTGTAAAAGCTTGTTGACATATTTCCCTGATTAAGGATCATACTCGCCACTGATGATAAACTAACTATCCAGTCATTAGTAGAACTGTCTTTTCACTCTTGTTGAATAAAGATGCCTCATTTATGACTCTCCAACACCAGGGTAACCCTCCCCCAATATGTCGGGAAAATTGAAAGATTGAGGAGAACATTTTCACTCTCTCCCCTTCCATTTCCTTTAGCAACCTGGGATGCTAGAGACTTTTCTACTCTAAGCATACCTTCCAGTAGCTCTTCTAATTTTCACAATCTCCATTGTCTTCACCATCTCTGAATCTACCTTATTTTCTCAGAGCCTCTTCTTTTGCAAACACTGATGAAAGTATAACCTATAGTAGTCTTGTCCTTACTTTGATAATTTTTCACCCTTTCGGTCCCTAAAAGAATCTATTCCACCTCTCACTACTAGCTGTTGGGAAAATACATATATTTATGGACTTCAGGTATATGTTTTAAAAAACTGCCTAGAAACCCTGGTTGGATTTGACTTCTACAATCAGAAAGGAAAAGGAGAGTATCAGCAATAAAGTTGCAAGATCTCTCTTTCCCTTTTCTCTTTGTTAGGTAATTGGAAACCTGATAAAGCTTCCACATCTCAGTATTTTCAATGACCCTGATGACCAAGAGAAGCTGAACTGTGACCATTTTCCAATGTATCAGAACCAGTTTATTTTCTATCCAAATCAAAGCTTACTTTGAGAATGTTCCATTGGCACATATTGTCAGCAATTCGATATTGTCAACAAGAAGCAGAAGGGAATTCATTCACATCTACCTTTTGTTTTACAAACCATTGGTCAAAAAGGATGGGTTGAATTTTACAAAAAATACCAGCTCGGTTTGAGTTTCAGGGAGTTTTATGGAGGATTTCTGTCTGAGAGCTCTGGCAAGATCTCTTACACAATTTTATATTGTTCACCTCATTATGTGCCATGCCTGTATGGCACTGCTGTTCTACCCTCCAATGTTGGAATCATTCCCTGCTGCCAGGATCTTCATGGATTCCTGTCATCTGCACAATAGCTAAACCAGGTCAACTGTTGCAAGTCAGGAACTGCCCTTCACAGTTGCAGTTGGGGTAATTATCTGGAAATGGACAACAGTGGCAAATTGGCACCTCAGTTTACTGGCAGGAGGTCCTGATAAATCGGGTGGTTGAGAGGAAGGTGATCCACTTTCTTCAGGACCACCAGAGCAGATCACGGCACAAGATCATTCTAGCTTGGTCTGAACTTGCCACTTGAGTCAGTGCAGTATCTGTAGTACAGAGGAACGCCTAACAGTGCAAATGTTAAGTGCCACCATCGTCCATCTGATACCTGACACTCTGTGACTCTGCTATTCAGCCTGCGTCCCATTAAGGATCATGGTCCTCCACACTCATTACTGCATGAAGCAACTTCTTCTTCTTGCTCTTACCCACTCCAACCACTGCACTAAAATCCCAGCATGGTCTCTGTTCTGCTTACACACTGACTCAGGATACCTCACCATATTTCCCCACCTGCACCATCATTAACCGATATGCCAGCCACCTTCATCTCATTCAATCCCTCCTTTGGTCTGAGTCCAGGAGAAAACGGCACATACAGGGGGGATGGTAAATGAGATCTGTCTCCAAACCCACCACAAGGAGCAAACCTTTGCCCTAGTGGGTGATGACTGAGACCTCCATGTCCTGGCTACCATGTAAAGATTAGATTAGACTTAGACTTACAGTGTGGAAACAGGCCCTTCGGCCCAACAAGTCCACACCGACCCGCCGAAGCGCAACCCACCCATACCCTTACATTTACCCCTTACCTAAACAGCAATTTAGCATGGCCAATTCACCTGACCCGCACATCTTTGTGACTGTGGGAGGAAACCGGAGCACCCGGAGGAAACCCACGCAGACACGGGGAGAAAGTGCAAACTCCACACAGTCAGTCGCCTGAGTCGGGAATTGAACCCGGGTCTCTGGTGCTGTGAGGCAGCAGCGCTAACCACTGTGCCACCGTGCTGCCCTAAAGTTCAGTGACAAGTGCTATGCGGCTGTTCCTCGACCAGCTCTGAGAATGTATTCTGAACAAGTAACAGCATGCATCCGTACAGTCTCGTCCATGGAGAGACCAGCCCCTCAGGACATCCGCTCCTTCCCCACCTATGAGGAAGAAGCCATAGATCCCTCAGAGGGAGCACCAGCAAGACTGTCTCCTGCACCATCCACCCAGCTCAGAAACTTTACGTAGAGTAGAATCAAGAGCACATGCAAGTGTGTTCACTGAGGAAGAAATGCAAATGTCACTGGCACTTAGGACTGCCAAAGATCAGGCATCTGCTTGGCCTCCAGCAGGAGAAGACCCCATGGTGCTGGCCATTGGCAACTTTGTCCACGTGCACAGAGACAGGAGCAGCAGGCAGGTTTGACAGAGACATTCAGGAAGCTGACGTAAAGATTGGAGGACTATACCATCCTATCTGTACGGTGCTGTCTCTGGCATATGAGTGTCTGGCTGCCTCCATGGACACGTTGGTGGCTGCCATGGAGGACCAGGTCCAACACACTCAGTGTCTGCAGGATATATGTATGGACTTGCTCCGAATCACTCTAGCCATCAATCACTCAGCACTAATTGCAATATGTAAGGGGGAACAAGGGAATTTGACCTCATCACACCCAACAAATCCCTCTCTGACAGTATGACAGACCAAGTTGAAGTTCTGACTGCAACTAGGAGATCCAATACAAACATTGCTGTAGTGCAAGGCAAGTAAACTGAGAGATACAGGGAGTTCCTGTTGAAAGGAAAAGTAACTCTTTGTTTTCCCAATCAGACAAGAAATTCATTAGTATTACTTCAAGATAAAGAGGTCATTCACTGGTGGAACAGTAATGTCTTTCCTCAGGAGGTAACATAAATGCCAAGATTTTAGTGAACAGTATTAGAGGGAAGTATTTCCCAATCTTTGTAATGAGGGCACCTAAAATGTAGAGTTTGTCAATATTGTATCTGTAGACAGAGTTAACTTACTCCTAGGAATATATTTGGATCAGTAAAGTTCTTCAGTCATGAATGTCTAAGTGAGATGAAGGGCACAGAGCAGTTACAGGAAAAAAACTCTTTAAAAATTGTCCTTCCTTTTCAGTGACTCCAGCAATGACTAAATAAAGTTAATCATCAAAGGTTGAATGACACCACAAAGATATTTAGTCATCTGAAACGTAATTTAGGGATTTGGATAATCCAGATTAATGTTTAATAAGTTTCTCCGTTCAAGGCTCTGTAAACTTTCCACCGTTTGGTAAAATAGCTCAAGCAGCTCAAGTTGAAGCTGAGGGAGTTCTGGAATGCAACTATATAATAAAAATGATATTCTGATGAGGAAGTGGAGACCTCCCCTTGGTTAATGGATGAAAGTGAATGGTGGTTCATCAGGTTACATTACCACCAAAATATCATTAAGAAATATTAAGGATAGCCCTTGAAATTCCTATAGGTGGAGGTGGGTACTGCAGATGCTGGAGATTAGAGTGGTGCTGGAAGAGCACAGCAGGTCAGGCAGCATCCGAGGAGCAGGGAATCAACATGCGGGCAAAAGCCTTTCATCACCTTTTGCCCGAAATATCGATTTGCCTGCTTCTCGGATGCTGCCTGACCTGCTGTGCTCTTCCAGCACCACTCTAATCTTGACTTGAAATTCCTATGGCAACACATGTGGGAATCAAGAAGAGCCAAGCACTATAAGTTAACAGTTGTCATCAGAAGCACGTAATACTGTTTTGTAAAACGTGCAATATTTACCAAGTGGTGGGAAAACCACAAGATGCAATTAACTCAGCACCTTTTATTTCCTTATCGGTATTTGAGGAACCATTAGCAGGATGTTAGTAGGGTGTGGGGCTTTACTGAAGACAAATGTGGGGCACCAACATATCTTTAATGTCATGAATATGGCTACTCAATTCCCAGAGAGAACAATTACTGCTAAAATAATCATAGAAAAGTTCTTCACTCTGTATGGATTGCTGGGGGAGATCTAGTTAGAGCTAGGTTTCAATTCAAGTCTAAAACCTTTCAAGAAGTTACAAATAGTGTGGGTATAACATGATTAAGAATCTTCAGCATGAGAGCCATGGACACAAGCAGCTTCAGAAAAGTAGTGTCAATCCTCAAAAGAATGAACCAAACCCATGGTCATTCATATGTTCAAGATCGGGACAAGAACTGGAATTTATCTTTTGCCACATGAGAATTCTCCTGAGTCAACTGTTTGTCCTTTTGAGTTAGTTTATGGTCATGTGGCAAGGGGAATGTTTTAAGGACTGAAGGACAAATCCTCTGTGTCGGACTTGTTTCATGTTTCAGAAGCGGTTCACAGGAACCTTCAGGGTAGCTCTAGAACACCGCAAAGCATCACAAACAATTGTGAAATAACTATCGGCTGCAAGGAGCCTCCATGTTGCTCAGGACCAAACAGCAGTTCAGGGCACGACCAGTGCGTTCCAACCACATTCATCCCTCATCCATGGACATTGACATCTGGCACTTGCTGACCTGTCATGACCAATATGGCAGGACACCAAGGAAGCAGAGAACTTCATTGTGAGGTATTGGTTGCTGAGGTACATCAGCAACCAATAACAAACTGCGGTCCTGCATTGTGTGTGCTGGGGCCAACCTTGTTGGGTTTGAACAGACTTCATTGCAGGACTGCTCACTTGCTCTCTTAGCATTCACTCAGTTAACATCTACCTGCTATGCTCACAGCATCCATGTCTGCCTTGCCTTGCCAGTTCGTGTGTTAGTGCTTCAGCCAGATCCAAAGACTATCAGTACCTCTGCACTGTCAGCTTTTTGTGAAGCCATACAGCCAGGTTGTCTGACATGCTTGTCAGTAGGCACCTACCCAGGATGGGACAAGGGAGGGCTGTCTTGATGTACAGCACACCGAGACATCAGTTTAAATCTAACAATTGTGCCAGGTCCCTGTGTGCAAACACATTGCCCATGTATTCAACCAAATGGTCATGTCAGAAAGTGGATGGAGACTAGCTCTTGGCCAAGATGAAGGGGGTCCCAGTATCATTAGTCACGTATACAACCCACACACAGTGCAAGGGTTTGGTCTGAGTCAGTTTACAGCCTAGGACCTCACGGTAAGGCAATCAGTCTGGTTACAGTGCAGGAGGTGGGCAGTGGGCAAGGCCAGCAGTGAGGAGAACCACGGATTGTCACATAGGAGGCTGCAAACATGGTGGTCCGGGTCTGATCAGTCATGTCTAGGTGCCATGGTGAAGTCGATCAAAGGTCTGGAATATACAGCCTGGTTGAGGATGATGCAAAGGGGGTGTCCGTAAGGTCAGCAGGGGTGGTGGTCAGAGGTCAAGGAGTCAAAATTGTGGGTGAGGGAAAGCAAAGACATTTTGGAGGTAGGATCACAAAAGGTGATTGTGCGAAACTCAATGTATATGTGGGTGTGTGCTAAACAGCATTGGGGGGGTATGGTAGGCTATAGGAGGTGAGTTATTGTCAGTGACACCACTATGACCTTCATAAGGGAAGCAGGGTGGAGCATCGTTAAGCAGTAATTCAGGTTTGGAGACTGTGAGGACTGATGTATGTAAAGTTCAATGTTGAGTGTCTCCACAATGGGAGAATGGATGGGAATGGGCTGCTGGGGTAGTCTAAGAAGAAATAGGATTCCTGAAGAAGGACTTATGCCCGAAACGTCGAATCTCCTGCTCCTTGGATGCTGCCTGACCTGCTGCGCTTTTCCAGCAACACATTTTCAGCTAAGAAGAAATAGGACTTGGAAGCTTGGGTGGGGGCAAGTATACCCGGTGCTGACTGTGTTTGTCACACGCTGTCTTCACTTGGTGTTCTCCTGATGCACAAATGCAGCTGGAAAATGGCTGGGACAGGGAGGGTAGGTGGAGTCAGTGTCATTTTGATGGCCAAAAGCATGGGATCCAGATCTACTGGATGCTAGAACTTCAAAGAATCAAATACATGATGCATGCATTTTCAAATTCCAGTGACATTTCATTTGCAAATGTTTCTTTGCAGATATGCAATGCACATAGAATGAATGTGCATAGGCATCTGTTATTGGTCAAATGCAGATTGTACCATGCCATTGGTGCTGGCTAAATCAGTATTGACATCGCAGCAATGCAGAAGTTAGAGGCAGTAGCCTAAACCTTTCAAGGAACTTCCAAGGGTATTGTGGGATGAGGGGATGTTGTTGCATCAGATGTCATGTAAGTATGATGATGGACTCTAATGAATTCAATGGAGAGTGAAATGGTTAAAGGTCTGAGATGGCAAGGGCAGTGGAGAGCAACAGTCACACCCTATTTGATACAATGCATTGGTCGCTCAGCCACTGGGGCACCTTCACCAAGTTGTTGCAATACCACATGCTGTGGTGGAACAGACAGTGGAGCTGAAGATATGGTTGGCGGGGGATGGGGTCACCAGTCTAGTGCTCCATCATCCTGGTGTTTTGCGCTCTGCACAATTGGAGCAGGCAACAAGACAATGTGATAAATGCTAAGAAATGGGGGCAAGGAAATTGGAGGAGGAGCATGAAGACATTCAGCTAAAGAAGTCCTCCATGTGGCATAGAGCTCAACTGCATTGTCCCCTACAATGGGGGAGGGCCTATAGATGTGAGCTGGATGCAAAAGACATGGATTGTCAAGATCAGGATATCAGTATATGATGCATCTTGTGGGTGTGAACTGAAGCCTGTATTCATTTTCTATGAGTTCCCTTTCACTGGCCGTCAATTAAAACTCATGTTTGCATTTGTCTGAATGCTTGTTTGTATATGATCTTCCTTGCTGGACAATGACTAGTTGTGGGTGACCACTGGGTATTGGTTCAAGGGTAGTAAGTGTTAAGACAGGGTCTTCATAGAGGACATGCCTTATAACAGGGAAAGTGTGTGGCTTGGTAGTTAAACAGCGAGTAGAATGAGAGAATGGATTTGAAAGTCTGAAAGGTTTTCTGTTTACTCAGTCATGATTTCTGGGAGTCACCAACTGGCCAGTATTTATTGCCTCTTCCTAATTGCTACTTAATTTGAATGGCTTGCTAGGGCCATTTCAGAGGGCATTTAAGAGTCATCCACATTTCTGTGAGTCTGGGGTCATGTGTATGCCAGACTAGGTAAGGACGGCAGATTTCCTTCCCTCAAGCTCTTTAATAAACAAGGTAGATTTTTACAACAAACCAACAATAATGGTTACATGGTCACCATTAGATTAACTTTTAATTTCAAACTTTTATTGAACTAAAACATGTCTACCCAGTGGGATTTGATCTATGAAGCTAGAATAACGGGCTGGAGTTCTAGATTACTGTTTCAGTGACATTACCATAACGTCACCACTTCCCCTAATTTACTATTCATGAGGACCTCATTATGACAATATCCATCTGGACTGAATGCATTGGGCAACCAGCAAACCCAACCAACTGGTTTCCAGCTCCTCGGATTATGATTAATGCAATTTCTTTAACAAGTGTTTCAAATAGATTTAAATCTTAATATTCCTTGTTACTGTCATTTTATTTCAGGACTGCAAGCTTCATCATAATATTCTCCCAGTACTTGCGGAATGTACCAGTACCTTTACCTGCTTTTAACAGGAGCCAGAAGTGTCACATTTGTTGGACTAACCTATTTCAGATATTTCCGGTAAAATATTTACTGTTATAATTTTAGTCTTTATGTTAAAATCAAAACACAAATATTGCCATGAATCCAGCAATTTCTAAACTATGTAAGAGAAAATATCATGGCTCTTACTCTTTTTTTGATAACATTAACGCTCATAAATGACGGATATTGGGACTGGAAGATTTTCCATTTTATGCATTTGCATTCACATGAAGCACTTTGCTCCCTGATTGGTGCAACACATTTCAGTGCAAAGTAAGATTTCTTATACTCTGACTAAATAATGTTGCTTACCTCCAACCTGAGAAAAAAACTTGCATTACTTCAAAAGTGTGATGATCATTTATTCCTCTTATTTGGAATATGAAATTTGCAGTTTCTTGTCTCTTTATATTATATTGCAGAAATGCGATCCAATGGGCTCAATTTCAACGGAAAACTATTTTGACACTATTTTAGTTCATTTCACATGGCACTCCTATACGTAACAAAAACACAATATAATTTTTTCCCTGTAGCCTTGTACTTTACTCCATATCATATGCTCATCCAACTTTTCCATGAAAGCAGCAATAGCCTCTGCCCTTCGGCAAAGCAGTGTCTAAATTCCAACAACATACCGACTAATGAACTTTCTCTTCGCTTCTTTATTTGCCGAGTAGTATTTTTAAATTGATGGTGTGTCATTGCCACAGGAACACAGGACTTAGGAGCAGGAGTAGGCCCAGTGGCCCTTTGAGCTTGTTCCACCTTTCGATAGGATCACGGTCAAGCTGTTTTTGTCTCAACTCCACCTTTCTTTGCAGAAAGGAGTTGAGTGAATATTCTCTGAACTGCTTCTAATGCAATTATAGCCTGAGGCCAAAACTGTGCACAGTGCTCCAGCTGCAGTCTCACCAAGGCCCTGTACAGTTGAAGATAAACTGTTTTTATATTCTATCTCCATTGCAATAAACGTCAATATCCAGATACCTTTCTGATCATTCACTGCATACTTATGTTTTGTGATTTGCGCAGAAGAACATGCAGAGCTCTCTGTGATACCAACCTTTGTAATCTATCAGTATTTACACAGTAAAGTCTTTTTCTATGCTTCCTGCCAAAGTGGACAAGTTCACATTTTTTCACATTATACTTCATCGTCCAAATTTTAGCCCACTCAGTGAACTTGTGCAAATCCCTTTGTAGATTCTCTACTTCTTGAAACCCCAGCACTGATCCCTGTGGAATTTCATAGTTGCAGCTTGCTAACCCATAAAATACCTATTTATCCTTCTTCTCTATTTCATGTTAGTAAACCAATCCTTTATCTACACCACATGCTCTTGTGTAGTAATCTTAGATGGGTTCCTTGTTAATTCTAGAAAAGAAATGTGAAGAAATGAGTATACGAGGGGGCATAACTACAAATTGAGAGATGATAGATTTAAGACAGATGTCAGAGGCAGGTTCTTTATGCAGAGAGTGGTAATGCCCTACCTGCTAATGTAGTCAACTCAGCCACATTAGGGAGATTTAAACAATCCATAGATAAGCACATGGATGATTTTGGAATAGTGAAGGGGGAACGAGCTGAGAATAGTTCACGGGTTGGCACAACATCAAGGGCCGAAGGGCCTGTTCTGCGCTGTATTCTTCTATTTCCCTTTCACAAAGCCATGTTGACACTGCCTGACTACTTAGTGATTTTCTAAGTAGCCATTATAGCAAGTTCCCAATGATAATCAGAGGAATTAATCTTTCCGTAATTATTAAAATCCTCAACATTTTCAAATCTCCATTAAACTAAGGGTTTGTAACAGCTTGAAAACTGTCTGATTTATTTTATGCCCAGGTACTTCTAGGGATTGTGGTTTCATGGGTTATTAGTGTTCTACTGACGCATTTTAACGTGTTTCCTGATGACCCTGATGCTTATGGATATTATGCAAGAACGGACATAAAGAGTGAAGTTATCATACATGCTGATTGGTTTCGCGTCCCATACCCCGGTAAGTAAAACAAGAAGGATAAAAAAATTATGAAGGTCAGGTTTGATTTGGGTAATAAGCATAGAACAGATTGAGGAGTGGCTGATCTTATTCATGCAGTTGATAGAAAATGGCTTTCAAAAGTGACACCTTCCATTATATTCAAGTCCTGCAGGCTTGACCCTTGGCTCTGACCTCAGAGCTGCTTTTCTGCACTCGAGTGTGGACAGTCTCCTGCTCCTGTCGATACAGGATATCATTCTTTTCCACCTCCTCCACCATGGCCTGCACTCCACTCCACTGTTTTGCCATTCTGTAATGTTTCTCAGGTCAGTCTCACTTCCTGGGATGCCCTATGAGCATCCGCTCCAGCCATATTACACTTCCTCGTTCAAAGGGTTGGGCTAGCTCTAGGTAGGCTTGACTGGTGCTAACCACTTACAATAACGTGCCCTGCTGAGTCTCCCAGCCATTACTAATGCTGAAATTATTCAAAGAGCAGATACATGAAGACCTGCTCTCTCCCTGAAGGTTCATAATTTAACATGTTTTCCAAAACAGATAGTAAGGATACAAACCAAAACACCAGTGAGGACCTTTGTTAAGAGTGGAGGTGAAACACCAGTGATGCCACTGGGGCTGTCAGTGAAACTTGCCAGGCTGAATGTGTAGGAGAAGGCTCAGGACTGGGAAACACCCATTAGAATAAGTCTCCTTTGTTTTTGTATTACCGCAGATGCTGGAATCTGTATTGAAACAAAAGAATGCTGGAGATCACAATGGTCAGGCAGCATTCATGGAGAGAGAGCAAGCTAATTTTGAGCCTCGTTGACTCTTCAATGTGATCTTCAGCATCCCAGGAAGTGAGACTGACCTGAGAAACATTACAAAATGGCAAAACAGTGGAGAGAATGGGCTGCATTGTAGGCCTTGGTGGAGGAGGTGGAAAAGAATGATATCCTGTATCCACAGGAGCAGGAAGTTCGCTACTGTGGTGCCACTGTTTAAGAAAGGTGGCTAGAACAAGCCAGGGAAATATAGACCGGTGAGCCTGACCTCAGTGGTGGGCAAGTTGTTGGAGGGAATCCTGAGGGACAGGATGTACATGTATTGGGAAAGGCAAGGACTGATTAGGGATAGTCAACATGGTTTTGTGCGTGGGGAATCATGTCTCACAAAATTGATTTGAGTTTTTTGAGGAAGTAACAAAGAGCATTGATGAGGGCAGGGCAGTAGATGTGATCTATATGGAGTTCAGTAAGGCGTTTGACAAGGTTCCCCATGGGAGACTGATTAGCAAGGTTAGATCTCATGGAATACAGGGAGAACTTGCCATTTGGATACAGAACTGGCTCAAAGGTAAAAGGCAGAGGGTGGTGGTGGTGGAGGGTTGTTTTTCAGACTGGAGGCCTGTGACCAGTGGAGTGCCACAAGGATTGGTGCTGGGTCCTCTACTTTTTATCATTTAGGAAAGCAAATCTTAGCAGGACTTATACACTTAATGGTAAGGTCCTAGGGAGTGTTGCTGAACAAAGAGACCTTGGAGTGCAGGTTCATAGCTCCTTGAAAGCGGAGTCACACATCAGTAGGAAAGTGAAGAAGGCATTTGGTATGCTTTCCTTTATTGGTCAGAGTATTGAGTACAGGAGTTGGAAGGTCATGTTGCGGCTGTACAGGACATTGGTTAGGCCACTGTTGGAATATTACGTGCAATTCTGGTCTCCTTCCTATTGGAAAGATGTTAGATTAGATTACTTACAGTGTGGAAACAGGCCCTTCAGCCCAACAAATCCACACCGACCCACCGAAGCGCAACCCACAGACCCACTCCCCTACATTTACCCCTTCACCGAACACTACGGGCAATTTAGCATGGCCAATTCGCCTAACCTGCACATTTTTGGACTGTGGGAGGAAACCGGAGCGGTCTGCAACCGGATTTACAAGGGTGTTGCTAGGGATAGAGGATTTGAGCTATAGGGAGTGGCTGAACAGGCTAGGGCTGTTTTCCCTGGAACATCGGAGGCTGAGGGGTGACCTTATAGAGGTTTACAAAATTATGTGAGGCATGGATAGGATAACTAGACAAAGCCTTTTCCCTGGGGTTGGGGAGTCCAAAACTAGAGGGCATAGGTTTAAGGTGAGAGGGGAAAGATATAAAAGGGAGTTAAGGAGCAACTTTTTCACACAGATGGTGAGTGTATGGAATGAGCTGCCAGAGGAAGCAGTGGAGGCTGGTACAATTGCAACATTTAAGAGGCATTTAGATGGGTATATGAATAGGAAGGGTTTGGAGGGATATGGGCCAGGCGCTGGCAGGTGGGACTAGATTGGGTTGGGATATCTGGTCGGCATGGATGAGTTGGATCTAAGGGTCTGTTTCCACGCTGTACATCTCTATGACTCTATTTTTTGTTTTCAGTACCTTCTTTTTTGTGGTGTCAGGAGTGCCATCTCCTGGTGAGTGTGGGAACTGTTCCTTCAATCACTGGAATGGCTTCTGGCCACTTATCATATTCTGTTCTCACCTTTCAGGCAGATATCATTTTAGTGTCCCAGGCCCCATGCAACCAAACACAGGATAACCAAACCACCCCCTGCCCCAAATACATCTCCCACTCTCCCTGCCCCAGACACTCCATACAATTACCATCAGTGTTAAAATCAGACTTTAATATGCCTCACTGTTGCACACCAGTACATTATCAGACTGTGAGATCACACAATGAATGACCACTCTGTCCAATATTGGAAACTGTAATATCATTGACTTTGTCCTTCTTTGCTCAGGACAATGGGGGTTACCAACAGTAAGCCTTGCTGGCACTTTTGGAATTCTGGCTGGAGTGATCTCGTCAATGATTGAGTCTGTTGGAGATTATCATGCCTGCGCTCGGCTTTGTGGTGCACCACCTCCTCCAAGAGAGGCCATAAACCGAGGGATTGGTATCGAGGGAATTGGCTGTCTGGTTGCTGGAGCCTGGGGAACAGGCAACGGAACAACCTCCTACAGCGAGAATGTTGGGGCTCTGGGGATTACAAAGGTATAAATTTAACTGGGAAGCTATTTTCCTCAATCTATAAATACAAAGAGGTTTCTATTTATTTATTTATTCTATTTATTTTAATACTAGTTAAAAGGTAACCATTGATTCTTATTTTTATTCACCATGTCTACTTTGCAGCTCCATGATTAGCTTTTAATGATGCACAATGATGCACAGATTTAAGTTTTTGCCATTAAAAACAGCTGTATTTTTTGTGAGGATTTGAAAGGAGAGCTCCTTTTGTATTTGTACATTATATTCTGACCTGTGGAACAAAAGAGCTTGTGTCTAGTTCCTATACAATAGACATCAAACAACTGCCACCTCTGTGATGTCCACCTCCACAGCATTAACTGTGTGATGTAACTTAAACCAGGAACAGGGTAAAATGAAGCCGAGTTCATCCCTGTGCTGTAGTATTGGACATTGGTCCTCCTGAGCCTAGCTGGTTAGTGAAATAAGGTATTAGCCCAGGAAACTCTCTCTTCATTCTTGCTTCATTTCAGTACATTTTTCTGATGCCATGATATAACTGGAACAATTCACTGCAACAACTTAAAATGACATAGCACATCAACAGGGAAAGAATGTTCCAAAGTATAACGGGGGGAAAACACTAAACCAAATAAGGAGACATTAATTCTCTCATGGCCAACATTAAATAATTTTGCCCCTGGATTGAATTCAGTTTTAAGTGCATCCTTCTGGGCAGTAGGAGAAATGCCCAGACCAAGAAACTGAGGCCCAACAAGCTCAACCCATTAACACCCACTTTTAAATATATTTAGCAGGAACTTCTCCACAGGCACACAGATGTCCTCTCTTAAAGCTATTCTTACAATAGTGTTCAATCCAGTTTTTCAAAGGTAAGTTTTGAACTACACAATTTTGAACTCTGTAACAGGGGGATAAAGGCCTTCTCTTCTGCCTCTGTAAAACTCCCAAATAAAATGAGCTTGGAGCCACCTGGTTCCAACTGTGCAACAGGACCACCGCACAGAGTTAATAATGGATTGATAATAAATTGTTAGTCATTTCCAGCCAAAACTGATTAGACTGAGAAGTGGAAACTGGTGAAATATCTCACTCCTGTTGATTTCAGGTGGGAAGTCGCAGAGTTATACTTTCCAGTGGATGCTTAATGCTTCTTGTAGGACTGTTTGTAAAAGTTGGAGCAATTTTCAGCACCATCCCACAGCCAATAATTGGTGGAATGCTGCTGGTGATGTTCGGAATCATTACAGCTGTCGGGATTTCAAATTTGCAGGTATTGTTGATTCAGTAGCATTTCCTTTCATTTTCCAAACCACCAAGTTACTCTCTATTCTTGAATCGAAAATTTCATTCATCAGATGAGGAAAAACAATCCCTTTTCCTGTCCGCTTATCTCACTGTTTGTTTTATTGTAAATCTACTAACTGTCATTGATTTGATGAATTAGATAAATGAACATTTGTGCTCAATAATTTAACCATCCAGATGCTTTTCATATAGAGCTCTCTGATCCTTCCTTTTGTCAGTGTAATTGCATATATCTCAGATACAGATATCGGCTGTATGGAAAGTGTAGTGCTGGAAAAGCACAGCAGTTGAGGCAGCATCCGAGGAGCAGGAGAATCGACTCTCCTGCGCGATTCTCCTGTTTCTCGGCTGCTGCCTGACCTGCTGTGCTTTTGCAGCACCACACTCCCAACTCTAATCACCAACATCTGCTGTCCTCAATTTTGCCCTGTTATGGCTGCATGTTATAGGATTTTGTGTTGGTTAAGTATCTTAGGGGCTCAGTAGTTAGCACTGCTGCCTCTCAGCACCAGGGACCTGAGTTTGACTCCACCCTCAGATGACTGTCTGTGCGGAGTTTGCACATTCTCCCTGTGTGCGCGTGAGTTTTCTCCGGGTGCTCCGGTTTCCTCTCAAAGTCCAAAGATGTGCACATTAGATGGATTGACCATGCTAAATTGTCTATAGGGTCCAAGGATGTTCAGGTTAAGTGGATTAACCATGGAAATGCATGGTTTATGGGGATAGGGTAGTGGGGTGGGTCTGAGTGGGATGCTCTTTGGAGGGTCAGTATGGGCGAAATGGCCAACTTCCACACTGTAGGGATTCTCTGAGACTATCAGCTTCACTGAGGTCCTTGAAGGGCTTGCATGCATCAGGCATTATATCGTGAATCCTGAGAGTGTTACAATGTAAATGTTCTTAACTTCTTCAATGTTTGGGATAAGATATAATTTAGAAAACAGAGTAAAGGTTAAATTTCAAAATGATATTAAGTCTTTCTCTACACTCTGCGCTTGACATGGGAGGCTGAATGTTTGGGCCACATCAACGTCCCCAGGCAGATGGGGGCCTATAAAACACTAGCACTAGCCAGCACATCAGCTTCTGATCCCATTACTGGTGCTGACCAACTTAGGAGAGACACTTATGGGTCTGATCCGAATGCACCAGCTTCACAAAGAGAGGGAACTAATTAGGTTCATTAAGAGACTTGTTGCTGGCAATTAAAGGGGGTCCTCTAGTTTTCTGATAGAACGTGGAGTAATTCAATTGTCTGAGGCAGGGACAGAGGCTCTCTGTCCTGGCATTCCCTCTTCCACATGGTTGAATTATAAATTGTAAACACAAGTTCACAATGCCCTTTAGCTATTTACTCATTAAATGGTCTACAAGAGACTGATCACTGGAAATCTGACTACAGTCATTGCTGAGAGAGTTTTGGTTCCCTTAACTTATCGTGGGCAACTTCAACTTCCCTAATATTGATTGGAACTGCCTTAGTTCAAATAGTTTGGATGGAGCAGATTTTGTCAGTTGTATTCAGGAAGGATTCCTGACTCAATTTGATGATAGGCCAACTATGGGGAAGGCCACAATGGATGTGATGGTCAGGTGTCAGATCTCACAGTGAGAGATCATTTCAATGACCTTTACTGTGGTCATGGAGAGGGATAGAAGCGGATGGTATTAGAAACTATTTAATTGGGGGAGAGGGAATTACAATGCTAGTAGGCAGAAACTGTGCAGTATAAATTGGGAGCAGACATTCTCAGGGAAATGCATGACAGAAAAGTGGAGGTTGATCAAGGAGCACTTGCTGTGAGTGCGGGATAGGTTTGTTCCACTGAGGCAAGGATAGGGTGAAGGAACCTTGGGTAATAAGGGATGTGGAACATCTAGTCAAGAGGAAGAAGGAAGGTAACTTAAGGCTGAGGAAGCAAGGATCAGACAGGGCTTTAGAGAGTTACAAGATAGTCAGGAAGGAACTAAAGAATGGATTTAGAAGAGCAAGAAGGGCGCATAGGATTAAGGAAAACCCCAAGGGGTTGTTCACTTATATGAGGAACAGAGGATGGCCAGAGTCAGGATAGGGGTAATCAGGAATAGTGAAGGGGACTTGTGCCTGGAGTCGGAGGAGGTAGGGGAGGTCCTTAAATGAATACTTTGCTTCACTAATCACTAGTGAGAGGAACCTTGTCATTTGTAAGGACAGCATGAAAAAGATTGATATGGTTGAACAGGTTGATGTTGAGGAGGAGGATGTGCTGGGAATTTTTGAAAAACATGAGGATAGATAAGTTCCCTAGGCCAGACTGGATATACCCAAGGCTACTACAGGAAGTGAGGGAAGAGATTGCTGCACCTTTGGCGATGATCTTTGCATCCTCACTGACTACTGGAGTAGTGCCAGATGATTGGAGGGTGGCAAATGTTATTCCCTTGTTCAAGAAAGGGAATAGGGAGAATCCTGGGAATTACAGACCAGTCAGACTTACGACAGTGGTAGGCAAATTACTGGAGAGGATTCTGAGAGACAAGATTTATGATTACTTGGAAAACCATAGCTTGATTAGAGATAGTCGGCCTGGCTTTGCGAGGGGCAGGTCATGTCTTACAAGCCTTACTGAATTCTTTGAGGATGTGATAAAATACATTGATGAAGGTAGATCAGTGGATGTGGTGTATATGGATTTTAGCAAGGCGTTTGATAAGGTTTCCCATGGTTGGCTCATTCAGCAAGTAAGGAAGCATGGGATACAGGGACATTTTGCTGTCTGGCTACAGAATTGTGTATGGTGTGTTGGTTTTCATTAGCAGGGGGATTGAGTTTAAGAGCCACGAGGTTATGCTGCAGCTCTATAAAGCCCTGGCTGGATCAAAGTTGAAATATTGTGTTCAGTTCTGGTTGCCTCATTATACGAAGAATGTGGAAGCTTTAGACAGGGTGCAGAGGAGATTTACCAGGATGCAGCCTGGATTGGAGGGCAAGTCTTATGAAGAAAGGCTGAGGGAATTAGGACTTTTCTCATTGAAGAGAAGGATGAGAGGTGACTTGATAAGGGTGTACAAGATGATGCAAAGCATAGATAGAGTGGATAGCCAGACACTTTTTCTCAGCTGGAAATGGCTATCATGAGGGGGCATAATTTAAAGGTGCTTGGAAGAAGCTTTAGGGGAGATGTCAGATGTAGGTTCTTTACACAGTGCGTGGGTGCGTAGAATGCATTGCTAACCGTGGTAGTAGTCAGATATATTAAGGATATTTAAATGACTCTTGGATAGGCACATGGATTAGAGTAAAATCTAGGGTCTGTAGGTTAGTTTGATCTTAAAAGTAGAACAAAAGGTCAACAATAACATCGATGGCCAGAAGACCTATAGTGTGTTGTACTCTTCTATGTTCTACATAGCTTAGGAGGGATACTATTGCCATAGACAAATGCAGCAAAGATTCACAGACTTGTTCCTGGGATGGCAAAACTATCCTACAAAGAGAAATTCAGTAAACTGGGCCTGGAATCTTTAAATTTTGAGAAATAAGAAATGATCTCATTAAAGAATACAAAATACTTAAGGGATAGACAGGGTAGATGCAGTTAAGGTGTTTCCCTGGTTGGGGAGTCTAGGGTATAATTTTGGACCAAGATGAAGAGGAATATTTTTTACTGTTTGAAATGGTCTATCCCAGAGAGCTGTGGAAAATCAGTAATTATATGTAAAGTGGAGATTGACAGACCGTTAAATGTCAATGATATTGCAGGTATGGAGATATTGTGGGGGAAAAGGCGTTGAAGTGGGTGAACAGCCAAGATTGTAGTGAACATTCCAGCAGGCTCGATGGGCTGAATTGCTTCATCTTGCCACGATGTTCCTAATTTAAAGTTCAAGGCAAATTCAGAATAGCAAATTATGAACATCTATCTGAAAGCATGAAGAGTCAAGCAACATTTTCACCTTCCTGCTCTTGCTGATTGCAGTTATATTTACTCTCCTTTTAGTTTGCTGATATGAATTCATCAAGAAATATATTTATTTTTGGATTTTCCATGTTTTCTGGCATGGTCATTCCCAACTGGATGAATAAACACCCACTTGCTATTCAAACAGGTAGGAAATCAGCTTATTACTTCAAATATATACCTAGATCAAGGAATAATTAGGTGAGCAGATGGAAGAAACTGGAGTACCTTTCACACTTCTGTGTTCGGGCAGAAGTATTGTGTTGTGTAGGCATACATGTTATTTTTCCTTCATTTGTGTTCTGATCCTGGGGAAGGAAAGGATGCATACAAGAATTTTCTGGATTGACTTTATTAAACTTCCTTTGTGTACCATTATATTATTTATCTGTTCATCAAGGGTAAAAAAAAAATCACAGTTGAAAATGTGTTGCTGGTTAAAGCACAGCAGGTCAGGCAGCATCCAAGGAATAGGAAATTCGACGTTTCCTGATGAAGGGCTTTTATGCCCAAAACGTCGAATTTCTTATTCCTTGGATGCTGCCTGACCTGCTGTGCTTTAACCAGCAACACATTTTCAACTGTGATCTCCAGCATCTGCAGACCTCATTTTTTACCTAAAAAAAAAAATCACAGTTGGGCATCGAGACAGGTTTCCTATTTCCCCTTGTCCGCATGAAACACTGCATAGGTGTTTTGTAAAACAACTAGCTGCAGAGCAACACTGCTGGACCAACAGTTGATCCACATTCAGAACTACACTTAAACATTTTCACTTCTTAAATCAGTCATTTTGTGGCCTCTGAGTAAGATTGCATAGTCATAGAGATGTACAGCACAGAAACAGACCCTTCAGTCCAACCAAACATCCCAACCCAAGCTAGTCCCACCTGCCAGCACCCTGCCCATATCCCTCCAAACCCTTCCTATTCATATACCCATCGATGCCTTTTGAATGTTGCAATTGTACTAGCCTCCACCATTTCCTCTGGCAGCTCATTCCATACATGCACGAAAAAGTTGCCCCTCTCACCCTAAACCTATGCTCTCTAGTTCTGGACTCCCCCCACCCCAGGGAAACGACTTTGTCTATTTATCCTATCCATGCCCCTCATGATGTTATAAACCTCTATAAGGTCATCCCTTAGTCTCTGATGCTCCAGGGAAAAATAGCCCTGGCCTATTCAACCTCTCTCTATAGCTCAAATCCTCCAACCCTGGCAACATCCTTGTAAATCTTTTCTGAACCCTTTCAAGTTTCACAACATCTTTCTGATGGGAAGGAGACCAGAATTGCACATAATATTCCAACAGTGGCCTAACCAATGTCCTGTACAGCTGCAACATGACCTCCCAACTCCTGTACTCAGTACTCTGACTAATAAAGGAAGGCATACCAAATGCCTTCTTCACTATCCTACTGACCTGTGACTCCGCTTTCAAAGAGCTATAAGCTGCACTCCAAGGTCTCTTTGTTCAGTAACACTCCCTAGGACCTTACCATTAAGTGTATAAGTCCTGCTAAGATTTGCTTTCCCAAAATGCAGCACCTCACATTTATCTAAATCAAAAGTTTAGCACTAAGTGTCATTTTGGAAGTGGTGTAGGTTCCTATCCAACTGAATCTAGATTCAAACTCTCCACACTCATGAGAAGGCCTTTTACAACTGACAGATGGATGTGAATCCAAATTCCAGAGTAAATATTTGAATGTGCTGCACACTGAACTTTGTTCTACTCAGGAAGTATTTGGTCTCACTTATTCCTCGATGTTTGAAACCCCTAATTTTGGTGACTCTATCTTTCTCCTGGCTCTCTGCCTCTTTAATACTTTTCCAGTTAATATAAAGCAATTAGAATTTTTAAATTAGTGCTGTATACTTAATGGAATCTGGAGGAATGTTAACACTGATAGAAAGCTAAAGAAATGTTCTGTTTCACAGGAGTACTTCCAGTAGATCAAATGATCCGTGTCCTTTTAACAACCAGCATGTTTGTTGGAGGATTTTTTGGATTTTTTCTGGATAATACTCTACCAGGTAAGCCTTTTCTCCTTCTTGCCATTCTGCTACAGTATTCTTCACATGTCTTAGAAAGACTTGCTTATTTCTTAGTGCAAATTAGAATTACCAGAGAAACCATTATTAATCTTTTCAACACTACTGATACTGTTAAGATTGCTAAATCTGATTATCATGTGACATTCTGACCAGGGGATGGCAAGCAAATATTATTGAATTTACTTTATAAAAGTTGGACCTTTGTAGTTCACGCCATTGCTCATGGGTTCAAGAAACAGAAAGCCAGCAGTGAGAAAATAACAAAGAAAAGCTGACAATTGGAAAGAAGAAACCAGAGGTAGAGGAACTTTGATTCCACCAGTAACTAAATAACTTACTGAAACTGCACTGATAACTATCAGTAATGCTGGTAACATTGATCCCCCTTATAACCAAAGGTAGTACAAATCACTGAGTTGATACTAATTGAGAGGACGAGGTCTGATATCCTACTTTGCTACTGCTACCCATCCATAATGCCAGCCAAAATCTCCTGGCTTTGCACAAAATAACTAGGCGCCCTTATTGATACCACCTTTAACAAGCCTCATCTTTTGCTAACTACTGCAACTTAAATATTAAAATCTCTTGGCTGCTAACAGCAATTCCTGGGAGATCCATGCTTCATTTGGATGATAGTTGAGTAACCCAAGAGATTGGAATCTGACTTTAGAATGAAGAACAAAAAAAAACATGCATTTATGTAGTGCCTTGTTTTATCTCTGGGGATGATCCACATTATGTTACACTCAATTATTTACTTTGTACATTGCAAGGTGGATAAACACAGCTCAATGGGAGTCATTTCCAGTAGAAAATAAGACAATTCATAGGCAGACAAAGACAGAAATCAGAAGTGATTACTGATGTTTTACAGGTACAGAGAAAGAACGTGGGTTAATTGCATGGAGGGAAAATGCCTTTCATGAGGATGATGACAAAGGAATAAACGAGAGTGGCTGCTACAATTTACCTTTCGGTATTGGCACAAAATGTTGCACTGGAGCCTGGAGAAGATACTTCCCCTTTTGCCCACAGCCAAGACCCCCTGATGAAAGAGTAGAAGAGAATACTCAGGAAATCTTTAAAGAAACTCCATTTTAACAACACTGTGTAAACTCTTAAACAGACCATTCTCACATTGGACTTTGTCAAATATCTTCAATTTATTATTCCCAGACACTGGTGTTTGGTTTATATTGTAACAAAGAAGACTGATACTTTGGAGAAGATATTGGGATGAGGGTGAGAGTATCACTCCTACAAGATTACAAATGGTACTGTCATAGCTTTGGAAAAAATACTTTGATTGAGTTCACTTGTTATTTTATACTTGTACTCTTTTTGTTTAATGTTTAAAATCAACCACTCCAATGGCTTCTTGCTTGTGACCATCAAGAAATAAAACAATTGCATATCAATGAAAGTACAATTGAGGTGAATATTGACTTTTGTAATAATTCCATGTTATTTATACAACTTTACTGTAAAATTTGCACCTGTAAGAACTAGATTCAGATCATCCCAATTTACAGGAGCAAAGAGCTCTTTGTTCTACATACCCTGAAACTCAAACCCTGGAGAGGAAAGCCTGCAGTGCTCATGTCATACAAACATACAAAATCTGTGTACAAATGCAAAGTGAAATGAAGACAGGACCACATCAGATAATGCAGATATAAGCTTTTACTCAACTTTTACTATCCATATCAGTTAATCTCAATATATAAGAATGATAAGCAAAGCAATTTATTGATGAACAGTTAGTGAGTTTTTAAATCTAACCAGGTTTAATACAAATAAACAAGTCAAATAAATAAAGGCTTAGCAGAACATTTCTGTCCCTTGGAATGCATTGCCTATTTTATGTGGGATCTCTGGAATAGTTGTTATATTGGATGTAGGTTTGCTTGCTGAGCTGCAAGGTTCATTTCCATAAGTTTCGTTACCCTACTAGGTAACATCTTCAGTGGGCCTCAGGCAAAGCATTGCTGAAACTTCCCGCTTTCTATTTATATGTTTGGGTTTCTTTGGATGATGATGTTATTTCCTGTGGTGAAGTCACTTCCTGTTTCTTTTCTCAGGGGGTGGTAGATGGGGTCTAACACTACATTGGACAAACAGGCAGAAAACTAGCCACCAGGATACATGAACACCAACTTGCCACAAAAAGACATGACCCTCTCTCACTAGTATCCTTCCATATAGATAAGCAAGGACACCACTTCGACTGGGACAACAGATCCATCCTAGGACAAGACAAACAAAGACACACACGAGAATTCCTAGAAGCATGGCATTCCAACCAGAACTCTATCAACAAACACATCGAGCTAGACCCCATCTACCACCCCCTAAGAAAAGGAACAGGAAGTGACATCACCACAGGAAATGACATCACCAACCCAAAGAAACCCAAACATATAAATAGAAAGCAGGAATTTTCAGCATTGCTTTGCCAGAGGGCCACTGAAGATGTACCTAGTAGGGTATCGAAACGTCTGGAAATGAACCTTCCAGATCAGCAAGCAAACCTACATCCAAAACCCTAACCTAAGCTACAAATCTTTTCAAAACTCACTAAGAGTTCTTATATTCTTGGCAACCATGCTTGGAGGTTCTGAAGCTTGAGGAGCAGTTAGTGCTGCTGTGTGTAACTAAGAGCCTGGGCTTCATGTAGAAATCATCTCTGCAGCTTGAAACATTGCAGTATCAATGGAAAACGTGACCACCATGTAGTTGAGAAGGTACATTCATGGCCTTAAGTCTGAATATGGGTAAGAGTGATTGTTTTTCTGAGGACTGTAGTCAGAGCTAACTCTGCAACCTAACTATCTCAACTGTCAGCTGTGTAGGGACTAGGAGCAAGAACAGTTAGTAATATCAAAAAGGGATGATATAGTCTGAGGAAAGGCAAGCATTTCTATGGACCCAGATGTATCTGCAAATTATTACAGTGAATCCTTGGTTTCTGGATGAAAGACATCACTGCGCATCTACAAAGTGTTTTCGGGATATTTCGGGAGATGGGATTTCAAGATGGATAACATTAGCAGTTGTGGTCTCTTTCTGACATTCATATGGAAAGCTTGCAAGTACTAACAGGGAAGGTTATAGGCAATTTAGAGGAATAAGAACCAGGATGCATGGATGAAAGGAAAACAAAAATCAACGGTGATTGACAGGATTGAGAACGACAAACAACCCACGAGGAAGAAAATAATAAGGCATTGGGTGGGATTAAAGAATGAAGGAATCCATTAATGTCTAAATTATGTTTACAGTGCATGTATGTGAATGCAGAGTGTAGTAATGAAAAGTTGGTGTGCTGCAGGTGTAGATAGGCACCTAGGAATAGGATGTTATTATGAGAACAGTGATCAGGTTCAAATGAAGGAAGGATTGAGCAATAAATATTCCTGGGTACAGGGTCTTCAGCAAAAATAGGGAAGGGAAAACAAGGAGAGCTGGCAGTATTATGGAAGATTAGGATAGTATAAGATAGGGATGACAAAGTATTGCTGAAATAAAACAAAAAACCATGAACACTGAAGATCTGAAATGAAAACCGAAAAAAGCTGGAAAAAGTCAGCAGGTCTGGCAGCATCTGCTCATCTCTGGACTCACAATGTTAACTCTACTTTTTCTCCACAGATGCTTCCAGACCTGCTGAGTTTCTTCAGCTATTTCTCTTATGTCGAAGAATATTTGAAGTGGATCAAGGCAAAATATTCCAGATCTGCATTTTTCTGGACTAACGAGGAAGAAAGCATTACTGGATTTGGTTCTGCAGAAACTAGATGGGACAAGTTAATCAAGTGGCAGTGGAGGGACGTTTTAAGGGGACTATAGTCATAATATTGATAGTTTAAATTAACTGTGGAAAGTGACAAAGAATGAGTCTGTCAGAATAAAAATACTCCAGTGGGAGAGGGCTAGCTTCAAAGACAGAACAAATACGGCCCACGTACATTGGAACCAAAGATCAGTACAGGCAATACTATCATTGATCAATGAACTGCCTTTAAAGAAGAGGTGGTTCAGGTGCATTTGAGGTAAATCCCATAAAACGGAAAGTTAGCATAAATAAAATGAGGAGGTCCTTGAATGGTGAACGAGGTAGATGAAATTGTTAAAAGGGTCAAATGACAAATTAGGTTGATAACACAAGTGAGAATCAGATGAAGGAAGCTCAGAGCAGACGTGAGAAAAAGTAATGAGAGAAGACAGACAGTAAATGGCAAAAAAAATTGGGAGCTAAGCAAAAGGGAATTGTACAGTCTTTTACAAGAATAAAATTCATAACAGACTAGTAAGAACTTGAATAGGGCTGATCAAGGACCAGAAGTTTACAGATAGAGGTAGAGGGCATCACTAGTGCACTAAATGAAGTACTTTGGTAACAGCTCCTTTTAGAGACAGAGTCAAATGACATTGAAACAGGCCCTTCGGCCCACACCATCTACGTCGACCAACAAAAGCCAAACTACACTAATCCCATTTACCTGCACTTGGTCCATAGCTTAGTATTCCCTGGCATGTTAACACTATCTTCTCAGACAGTGTGTTCCATATCTTCTGGGTAGAAATATTTTTCCTCAGATTCCCTCCAAATCATGTATTGCTTACTTTAAAATATTATCGCCCTTGGTCTTAGGCATGTCTACTATGGAGGAAAAGATTCTCACAATCTCACTATCATAATTTTGTATACCTCAATCAGATCTCCACTCAGCCTCCTCTGCTCCAAGGAAAACAAACCCAGTCTATCCAGACTCTTCTCACAATTGAGACTTTTCCATCCCAGGCAAAATCCTGGTGAATCTCCTCTGCATCCTCTCCAGTGTAAAACAAGTCCTTCCAATAGCATGGTGACCAGAATCTCAGAGTTTTCCATCTGTGGCTTAACCAATACTAAGAATACTCTGTGAAGGCAATCTCGTCTGCCTTCTTTGCTATCCTGTCTGCCTGTGCTGACATCTTCAGGGATCTATGGACTTATGTGCCAAGGTCCTGGATGCACTTTAAAAAATCCACCACCTAATCTTTCACATGAATGAAAGCCTTAGCAAAATTGAAATCCCCTACAATTCTAACTCTACTCCTCACACACCACTCTGTGACTTACCTACAAAGAGTCAGAATCATACAGCATGGAAACAGACCCTTCAGTCCCACTTGCCTGCTCCTCGCCCACACCTCTCCAAACCTTTCCTATTCACGTACTTATCAAAATGTCTTGTAAATGCTGTTACTGTGCACTCCTCCACTACTTCATTCCACACATGAACCACTGTATAAAAAATTTGATCCTCATGTCTTTTATAAAATCTCTCCCCTCTCACCTTAGTCTTGAAATCCCAGTTCATAAGGAAAGGGCAACTACCATATCTGCTCCTCTGTCTCCCTCTGACTGTTGGGTGGCCTATAGTGCAATCCTAGCAAAACAATCACTGTTTTTATATTTCTAAGTTCCACCGAGATGGTCTCATTCTTGGACATCCTCTCTCATTACTGCAGTGATGGTTTCCTTTATCAATAATGCTATGCTTCCACCTCTCTTACATCTCCCCTATCACACCTGAAACTTCAGTACCCTGGAATGTTGAGCTTCCAGTCCTGTCCTTCCTTCAACCATGTCTCAATGACTGCAACAATATCATATTCCTACGTGCTGATCAATGCTCTAAGTTCATTCACCTTACCAGCCAGGCTCCTTGCATTAAAATAGATACAACATAGCTTTCTAGATCTTCCATGTGCCTTACCATGCCTATGTCTTCTCTGCCTACTGACTGTCCTGGCATTCCTTCTATATCTGATTGGACCTTGTCCCAAATTCACATCTGTTTTGTGTCCTGTTCCTCTGCCAAATTAGTTTAAAACCTCCCCAACAGCATGAGCAAACCTCCCAGCAAGAGTGCTGAACCCAATCCCATCCAGGTGTAACCTGTTCAGCTTGTACAGGTCCCACCACCGCAGAAACTGTCCAAATGATCCAAAAATGTAAGACCCTTCCTCCTAAACCCTTTCTTTAGCCTTGCACTTAGCTGACCTATCTTCCTATTCCTATACTCAATAGCACATGATACGGGAAGTAATCCAGGGATTACAGCCTTAGTAGTCTTCCTCTTTAATCTACTACCTCACTGTCTAAATTCCTGTTGCAGAACCTCACTTCTTATTGTACCCAAGTCATTAGTACCAACATGCTGTCTGTTCACCCTTCCACTTCAGGACACTCTACAGCTGCTTTTATAAAGCAAAATTCAAAAGGTCCATACCTGGGGAACTGGCCAAGCATGCCATGTCAGAGGGGCCAAATGCAGTGACCATGTACACCAGCTCCAAGTGAAACACCACATTGGGTTTCTTAAAAAACCAAGGACCCATGTCAACTCACTAGACCTGAGCCAGCTCTATATCAATACCATGGACAACAACTTGTGTTGGGAGGCTTGGTACTGGCAACTTACCTTCATCATTTTGCTTTTCCTTTGTACTGTAGATTAAAATATTCAAGATTGCTCATTCCAAAAATATGATGGCTGGTCTTGTAATATAGTAATTTTTAAAAAACCATTAAAAGGGCTGTAAAGAACATGGGCTGCATGTTGTAATAGCAGCAATGACAACACTTCGACCAATGCCTAGGCCAACAGTGATGGATTCAGTTCTAGAATTTGCCAGTCAGTAAGCCATTTAACTTTCACAAATTCAAAACACCCATCCTACAGAAGCATGAAGTATCAGACAGAGAACCAGGCAAAACATCAGGCACATAGCTTTTTCATCTCAGCCCCCCTCCAGACTGTTACAGAAGAAATCACCCATGTCATCTTGCCTGCAGTTTACAGCGGAATCTATCAATCAGATCATCTTTTTTTTAAAAAAAAAGAACAAACCAGTGTCTTAGTTAATGAACAGCATCAGAGCAATAAGCAAAGCACATGGAGATTTTTCAGCAAAGTCCCTCCTGTCCAGCTTGTAACAGACCAAAAGTGAGCAACAAGTTTAGGAAAGGTTTCCACTTCATCGGTCTTCAAGTAATGCATGATAAACCACAGCAGCATTATTCAAATATGCATCAGCAGGCAGCACCTTTATCCTGTGACACTTATTCAGTGACTTTGTGAGACTCTCTCTCAACCAGGAACAGAGGATGGGCTGCTACACGACAGCAAATGGGCTGCTACACGACAGAAAATATCCCTAATATCTCTGGGTAACCTACCATATTTGAACACTGGATGTACAATCAATGTTATGGGACCAACATGAACATTTTGCTGCATTTTACTAATGTTTTCAAGAAAACAATTCATTACTCTGCTTGGTCTGGCTAATCCCAACAATACAGCCTACAGAAATTATAATTTGCTGCATTCTGCACAATCTAACAATATAAAAGCAAACACTAAATTTGTAGTACAGAATTTGAGTATTACTGAGAAAATGTATTCTGTTGAAATTTTCATCTTCCACTGATCAGAGCAAATTCAAATACCCAATTAACAAAAAAACATTATATTAAATGAAAGGAGACCGCTAAATTGTTGGCAGTTGAACTCTGATTGCAAGAGGTATTGCCATGGAGAATGCACTAATTAATGACAACTGACAGTTAACTGATATTTAGATTTTAAACAAGGTATGTTGACTCTGAGTAGTTCAAGCATTGTCCTAAGTAACAAGCAGTCAATGACCGCCACCTATTTTAATATACTGAAACAAGTTCCTGACTTGTATATATTCTGTCTGCAAAGTACAGGGCCCAATACATTAATGCATATAGCTTTCAGTATATGAAGGTGTGCCATCCTGCAAGACTGACTAACTATCCTAAATTGATCAGCATAATCCTTTGTGCACTCTGTTGGATACTGTTGTGTGAATTTTGCAAATGCAGCATGGTTGTGTATGGTCAGTACCTTGCTTGTTACAAACCACCAAAGGGATACACACATACGACTTGTGTACTAAGCATCACACCAACTGATAGAAAGAACACATACACAAACTGTACCTGTTGCAATGCAACAAAATAAGTGACATCCCCTGGTACATCTTTCAAGGCAATGCCTTGTGTTACAAAGATATTTTATATTTAATATTGCATGGAGGACTTACCTGGAGTGGTTTCTTTAAAAGAAATCATTGAAAGTTCACTTTGGAGATTTTGTTTCAAACCAAAGATTCCTAGTAACTACATGACCAGTGATAATTGCACGATAACTACATGACCAGTGATAATTGCACGCTTTGCTGTTAACCCTGGTTGGGTTTGAACAGTGACTGGCTGAGAAAGGACTTTTTAAAAAAAAAACAGTAGTTGGCTGGACATCTGGTTTGCAACGTTGAGCGATGTCAAGAGCTTGGCTTCAATTCTGGCACCGACTGAAGTTACCATGAAGGACTCTCCCCAACATCTCCCCTCACCTGAGGCATGGAGACCCTCAGGTTAAACCACTACCAATCATCCCCGTCTAATGAGAAAACAGCCATGTAGTCTGGTAGGATTATGGTGTTACCTTTCAGTTGGAAGAAAACAGGGTTGAAGAAGAATTGCTATAAACAAGCTACCCAGCTTATCTCTCCTCTTTCTGAAAATAAAACCCCTCTGTATCAGTTCAGGGAGTAACTTATCTGGCCTTTTGAAAGAACATCAAGATTGAGCAAGCATGCTGAAATCTGCATGATTTCAGAGTCAACTGTGCACGATTAGTGACTTGATCATATAAGTTAGAACATCACAGCAACAGACTCAGAACATTCTTCATTCTTCTCACCTGATATCTTATTGCTGTACTTCCTTCAACTGAAATAGTTTTTTTCTACCTCTAGAACATCCTTTTGCCTTCAAGAATAACTCACGCAAAGTGTTTCTGTTTACTGAAAAAGTAATTTCGTGGGTGTTTGCACATGCAATTTGGAAATTTAAATGTTTATTCCTCTATACTTCTATATTAATAACTGTGCATGTTAACCAATTATTGCATCATTAGTGAATATGTTTTATTAAAAAAAACCATAATTGTTTTTATTAGGAAAAGTGGTTGATGTATCTTAACTTTTTAACTTAAAACCAGGTATAGATATTTAATTTGTTATCGTGGTTATGAGCCATACAGAAGTGATTCTAGAGTGAAAGGGGGCGAAGGGAAGATGCTGTGTGAAAGTAAACACAGAGCCTGTTTGGAACAGTTTAACTCCTTATGATACCGACACTCACATAAAGCATGCCAAGACTCTGACAAGATAGGAACAGCAATAATTCATTCATCACCTTCCCCTATTCAATTGAGTCATAGTTGGTCTCATCTTTAACTCCTATCCATCTTGACTCCATAATTCTCAAAACCCTTAAATGAATTAAAATCTAGCAATCGCAAATTTAAGATTATTAATTGAGCTAGCTTTTCTTTTTTATTCCACATTTCCAATAGCCTTTGAATGTGGAACATTTTCTGAACTTCACTCCTGAATAATGTATGTTTGATTTTAATGCTCTCTTTCCTTGTCCTGCACTTGCTCAGCAACAGGAAAAGTTCATTTCAACTTCATTTTAAATGCTTAAAGCCTCAGTCAAATCACCCCTCAACTTAATCTTCTTTACTCCAGAGGCTACCAAGTTAGTTAATGTAATTTTTCATAATTAAAGCATTGCAGCCTTGTCACAATTGTGTGGAACGATTGTCTACCATAAGTCTGAAGCAAGAAAATATCAACACGCTTCTAAATCTTACAGCATGATCCTTCTTTACCAATGCTCTTGGAAATCCGTAGCATAATATGAGAAGTGCTAACCACCATTATTGGAGGAAAACATTTTATCTCTAGCTTCAAAGCATCTTGAGGCAAAGGATGCACATATCCCTGAGAACAGAACCAAGTGGGTGGCGTGATGGCATAGTGGTTGGCACTACTGCCTCACAGCACCAGAAACCCAGGTTCAATTCCCACCTCAAGCGACTAACTGTGTGGAGTTTGCGGATTCTCCCCATATCTGCGTGGGTTTCCTCCACGTGCTCTGGTTTCCTCCCACAGTCCAAAAATGTGCAGGTTAGGTGAATTGGCAAATGTAAGGGATTGGGTCTGGGTGGGTTGCACTTCGGCGGGTCAGTGTGGACTTGTTGGGCCGAAGGGCCTGTTTCCACACCGTAAGTAATCAAGTCTAAAGACGACAGTTCTTAAGTTCCCCAATCTTCTGCTAATGGACCTTCCAATCAACTTTTTGTGATCTGATGTATCTATTCTCTACACCATTGGATAATTTTCTGAATTAAAAATGCCCATTTAGGCTGGATGACAGATTTCAATGATGATTTGTTTAGAATGAGCATTGTTAGTGTTTGAAAAATTAATTCTCTGTGACAGCACCTCAATATCGGAAAAACAATTACATGAGAACTGCTCGATTCGCCCCTTGCTGACTTTTAGGAACGTAGAAAACAATGTCAGTAACAGAAGCCTTATACTATAAACTTCACTGGATTTAAATTAGAACCAATGTAAACTTGGTGCAAATTTTAACAAGTTATAGAAATGTTAAAAGAAATACAAACAAGAGAATGTATTTAACACATTCAGCTTATCCTTCTATTTTGTTCTTATTCACCAAAAGAAAGAATTTTTAAAAAAGATTTACATGGACTCTTGTTATTTCTAGCAATACCAATATTTTTTGCTCTTTTGCCCTTGAGAATGTGGTGGTAAACCACCTTATTGAACAGCCGCTGTCAATGGGTGATATGTATGTTACAACATAGTGGTCAAGCCCCACTGTTAATTAAAATCAAACACCCAAAAAAGTTGCCTTGTTTCATAATCTGTTAAAATGTGAAAATGACACAGAACTCCTAATTTCCACTATTTAAAGAAAATAATTTATTTTCCAAAACCTAATAGTGAACACTATGCAAGCTATTCACAAATCTAAGCCCCCTTTTCTTAACTACTCGCTATCTGACTCCAACAACCCACTCATTAAACATTACATTAATTTAGTTTCAAGACCACACAGTCTCTGTCTTCTCCGATGTCTTCAATTTTCCATTCAGCTGCTGATCTCCCTCAGTCGTCATCTTTCCTTTTTTTTAAAGCTGCGAATAGGTTTTACATGAAAAGGTACCCTTGATGGAGAGTGTTTTCTAATTTCTTTGAGATCAAGATGTTACATCAGCAGTTAGCTCTCTGTCTCAACAGCAGTTGCTTTCTCTTTAATTTTCAAAATACCAGGTTTATATCTCCTCCGTGGCACATTAAATTCTTATAATTTTATTGTCTTGAAACCTGGAAACCAATAAAATTCAAATTCCATTGGCTTCTAGTTTCCTGGTCATAATTTAAACTAATTAGTTAAATTCAAATGGTAGTCAAAACAACAACCAAAACTCAAGTATCCATTTAACAGCCAATTATTATATTTGGATCAGTCTGACAGCTGCGGCTGTACTTTAAATTCAGAAAAGCACTTTCTAACTTAAAGTGACCACACACGCTTTTGACTTGGTAACAGGTACACCTATTGCAGTTTTAGGGAAGGAGTTCCAAGATTTTGACTTCATGAAAGTGAAAGAATGGCAATATAGTTCTAAAGTCAGGACGTTGCATAGCTTGGAGGGCAACCTGCAAGTAGTGCTGGCCCCATACATCTGCTGAGCATCTTTTGGTTGGTTGAGGTTATCGGTTTGGAATGTGCTGCTGAAGGAGTCTTGATGAATTGGTATCGTGCACGTTTAGTTGGTAGATAGTGCTGCTACAGTACATCAATGGTGGAGACAGTAAATGAGTGTCAATTAAGCGGGCTGTTGTGTCTTGTGCGGTGTCTAGCTTGAAGGTGCAACCATCCAGACAAGTGGAGAGTATTCCATGAGACTCCTGACTGGCACATTGTAGGTGGTAGGCAAGCTTTGAGGAACTAGGCAAGGAATTACTTGTTGCAAAATGTATTGCCTCTGACCTGCTCTTGAAACCAGTAGATGCAGGTGGTACAGTTCAGTTTCTTGAAAATGATAATCCCCCTTCTATATTGTAACCACTCATAGTTGGAGGAGTCAGTGCTAAGTGATTAGGTCTCAATTAATCTGAATAAAGAGGTAGACTCCTTTAAGAAGGGCACAGTCCAATTGAAAATTCATTTGTCATCACTTCTAATATAATTTCCCATCCTAATTTGCTTTTAAAATTATTTTTCTTTTTCAAGTTTTTCCTTGACATTCACCTCTTTGGCAAGGCTCTGGTCATGGTTCCTAACATTTCCTTCATTGGTTAGCCATCCATTCTTTGCCAAATAACTGGGAGGCAATGGTCATGCAGTATTAACGCTAGATTGTTAATGCAGAGACCCAGGTAGTGTTCTGGGGACCCAGATTTAATTCCTGCCATGACAGCCAATAACAGTCTAATGAGGACCATGAATCCATTGCTGAGTGTTGGAAAACTCCATTTGGTTCACTAATGCCCTTAAGGAAGGAAACTGCCATCCTTACCTGGTCTGGCTGACATGTGACTCCAGATTCACATAATGAGGTTGACTCTTAACTGCTTTCTGGAATGGGTAATAAAAATGCTGGTCTAGCCAGCGACACCCTCATCCATGAATTTTAAAAAAACGCTTCTATGAAAGTAACTCAAGGCAATTATCTACCTTAAAGGCAATACTGTAACATAGTTATAGTTCTTTGTTGAACTGAGCAACATTGAGATGTTGCCCGAGAAGTTAGGTTGGGAAAATACAACTTAACATCAGATTTATTTTTGATTCGTTCATGGGATGTGGTCTTGGCCCATCCCAAAGTGCCTTGCAAAAGGTGGTAGTGAGCTATCTCAGCCGGTAAGTGGCTCAATCTAAAAGTATCCTCAAAGAAAAGGCTTTGGACTGGAGAAATGACATTTTCTTGGTTGATTTATAGCACTCATCAGGTTACAACAACTCCTTTAAACAGGTCCCCACAAGCACACTAAATCAGAGATTTCCTAATATTGTTTACTATCTTAGAAGTCCCCACAGAATTTTAAATTGATACGACATTAAATAAAAACAACCCACATATCATTTTGTATCAATAAGGATAGAATTAAAAATTGTGAATGAAATAGAATACAAAAGGGTGAGATAATTGGGACAATGTATAGAACTGAGAAATTGTGGAGCTCATCATTCTTACATTACAGAAAAATGAATCCAGAAGTCAAGATGTTCAGCTTCTAGCCAAGTCAGGCAGCATCCAAGGAACAGGAGAATCGACGTTTCGGGCATGAGCCCTTCTTCAGGAATCCTGAAGAAGGGCTCATGCCCGAAACGTCGATTCTCCTGCTCCTTGGATGCTGCCTGACCTGCTGCGCTTTTCCAGCAACACATTTTCAGCTCTGATCTCCAGCATCTGCAGTCCTCACTTTCTCCTCCAACTTCTAGCCAAGTCTGGTATAAGTAAATCCCATCAAATATTCCCAGTGATCCAAATTTTCTCTGAACAGTAAATGTCCAGATCACAGAGGAGGAAGTGCTGGATGCCTTGAAACAGTTAAAGGTGGATAAATCCCCAGGACCTGATCAGGTGTACCTGAGAACTCTGTGGGAAACTAGAGAAGTGATTGCTGGGCCTCTTGCTGAGATACTTGTATCATCGATAGCCACAGGTGAGGTGCTGGAAGACTGGAGGTTGGCAAACCTGGTGCCACTGTTTAAGAAGGGAACTATAGACCAGTGGGCCTGACCTCGGTGGTGGGCAAGTTGTTGGAGGGAATCCTGAGGGACAGGGTGCACATGTATTTGGAAAGGCAAGGACTAATTAGGGATAGTCAACATGGCTTTGTGCGTGGAAAATCATGTCACACAAACTTGATTGAATTTTTTGAAGAAGTAACAAAGAAGATTGATGAGGGCAGAGCAGGAGATGTGATCTATATGGACTTCAGTAAGGTATTCGACAAGGTTCCCCATGGGAGATTGAATAGCAAGGTTAAATCTCATGGAATACAGGAAGAACTAGCTATTTGGATATAGAACTGGCTCAAAGGTAGAAGACCGAGGGTGGTGGTGGAGGGTTGTTTTTCAGACTGGAGGCCTGTGACCAGTGGAGTGTCACAAGGATCAGTGCTGGGTCCTCTACTTTTAGTAATTTACATAAATGATTTGGATGTAAGCATTAGAGGTACAGTTAGTAAGTTTGCAGATGACACCAAAATTGGAGGTGTAGTGGACAGCGAAGAGGGTTACCTCAGATTACAACAGGATCTGGACCAGATGGGCCAATGGGCTGAGAAGTGGCAGATGGAATTTAATTTAGATAAATGCGAGGTGTTGCATTTTGGGAAAGCAAATCTTAGCAGGACTTATACACTTAATGGTAATGGTAAGGTCCTAGGGAGTGTTGCTGAACAGAGACCTTGGAGTGCAGGTTCATAGCTCCTTGAAAGTGGAGTCGCAGGTAGATAAGATAGTGAAGGCGGCATTCAGTATGCTTTCCTTTATTGGTCAGGGTATTGAGTACAGGAGTTGGGAGGTCATGTCATGGCTGTACAGGACATTGGTTAGGCCACTGTTGGAATATTGCGACCAATTCTGGTCTCCTTCCTATCGGAAAGATGTTGTGAAACTTGGAAGGGTTCAGAAAAGATTTACAAGGATGTTGCCAGGGTTGGAGGATCTGAGCTACAGAGAGAGGCTGAATATGCTGGGGCTGTTTTCCCTGGAGCATCAGAGGCTGAGGGGTGATCTTATAGAGGTTTACAAAATTATAAGGGGCATGGATAGGGTAAATAGACAAAGTCTTTTCCCTAGGGTCGGGGAGTCCGGAACTAGAGGGCATAGGTTTAGGGTGAGAGGGGAAAGATATAAAAGAGACCTAAGGGACAACTTTTTCATGCAGAGGGTGGTACGTATATGGAATGAGGTGCCAGAGGATGTGGTGGAGGCATTTGGATGGGTATATGAATAGGAAGAGTTTGGAGGGATATGGACCGGGTGCTGACAGGTAGGACTAGATTGGGTTGGGATATATGGTCGGCATGGACGGGTTGGACCGAAGGGTCTGTTTCTCTGCTGTACATCTCTATGACCCTATGACATGATTTTGAAATCTATTTCAATATATCATGAAAAGCTGCAGGTTAGATTTTAAGAGTCTTGAAAAGGAAGAATCATATCTGGACTGGAAGATAAAGAACAAAATATTTTATTCTTCCTGATAGTCCAGATCAGAATAATTCTCACCTCAGTGCTATGATGCAATTGGTAATTTGCAAACACTAACAATTTTTTGGTAAAAATGCTCAGTTCTACATGTTTTCATTTTTTTTTTGAAGTTTTGATTCAGCTTAAGGTTAATGTTTTATGACCGGAGGAGAATTTCTTTTTAAACAAATGGAAAACATTTTCTCCCTTATTTTCAAGGGATTACACTCCATTTTATAAAGTTACTTTACACTGTTCAAAGAGCTTGCCATCAGTTTAAGATGATATTGACTTTAGTCAATTCAAGAATATAATATATATGCAAGAGTCAGTGTTTAATTCTTACCAGAATCATTCATTTATTGCTTACATTTCCTATTTAGCTCAATTTCAGTATCGACCCACTTATATGAAGCAAATGTGCTTTGTTTTAATTAGAAATACGTTTGTTTACATTTCTGAATTCAGCCTTTTGCTGCAGAAAAAGTGTGCAATTTAAACATAATGATTCAAAAATTAAGATTCATTACATATACAACTACAGCAATATTACCATTTACATTTATTTAATTGGTCCCATGAGTAGAAATAATCGGTTTCCCTACATGTACACCTCTACTATAAACAGAAATGATTGATGATCACCTTCCAACAGTCTACAATTCCCAACATGGTGTCTTGAAACCTTCATACTGTTCAATATCCACATTTCATTTTCCTACAGACAATATATTTCTAAAATTTAACAAGTGTATTTTGGCATATAATCTTTTCAAAGTATCAATAAACAATTCTATATTACAATTGTTTAACAGACCCCAAAAAGTGATCTGTTCCAGTAAACAATCCATATAAGAAACTGCACACTCACTTTCTCTGAGTACAGTTTGGTTTTAATTACACAAACACCTTTTCTTTAAACAGGAAACAAAACCCAAATTTATAAGAGCACTTCTTTAAAGCTGTAGATTTATCCATATTGTAATGTATATTTGTATAGCTTTTTAAAAAATTGAATATTGCACCCTTTTCCCAAACTAACTAAAGTTGCAGATATTTAATACCTTTCTGCCTGGTTTAAACTAGAATAAAAATTGCATTCTAATGACTGAAAAATAATTTCCTTCTCCTAGATGAGTTTTTTTCCCTCTTTATTTAAAGCACAGCATTACCTGAGACAGATTGAATCTGGGAAAACTCAAGTGGTAGGAGTAGAGACAGTTGTCAGCAGATGCAATTTAAACACCCAAGTGTAACAAAAGATTTCCATCTCAAATGAATATTCTTTCAAAATAATTTGATAATCAGTGGTGTTAAGCATCCAAACGTAAATCACTTCTGAAAGGTTTAATATTCACCAAATTATAAGTTTTATATCCAGTTAGGAGCCATATCGATCCTGTAAAACACAAGTAAATTGTGTTGATGGGTTAAGTTACCATTACAATTGTAAAAAGTTATTGCTATCAAATACCATATTTGTAGCAAACTAAAATAGTAGTCTTTTCTGGATCTTAAAAGGTCTTTCTTCATGAAACCTTGAAGTTCAGCTCTTCATTATACTATTGGAGAGTCATGTGCCAGATTTGTATAAGCTCTGATGCACTGACTCTCCCTGTTGAAGTGACTCATTTAAACAAAAATGCAAATTTTCACACTTGAGACAGAGAGAGAAAAAAAATGTTCAATTTCTACACTTCTGGTTTGAGTAGTTATATTTATGCGGACTTCTGAATGCACTTTATCAACAAAATGAGACCAGCATTCACAGTGCACTATTTCAGCAACTTTTATCTTTACAACTAATGATTGTAATTGAGTTTTAACAAAGTATAGGCAAAGAACAATGGCCTAGAGTATGCACTATTAACAATACTTTCAGTATTTGCCATCATGACCGCGAAACTGCCAACTTTTGACATCCACGTGTATACTTAAATGTGGAAATTCAGATGCTTTTGTCAATGATTTCTTGCTCCTTTATAGAGTATGCTGATGAAGCCCTCATTGTTCACATTCATTTCTTGAATATTGACGTCAGAGATCAATATATATTTGGATACTATAGGAACTATGATTTTGGTATGGTTGGGGAAGATAGAGTCAAGATAGAATATCATCTTTGAGAATACTGAATTGCAAATCAGGACCAAAGAATAAGCCCTCTAGTTATTAATGACTAATTTTATATTTATAGAATGTCAAATTTCTTCATTCCAATGAAATTTAATATATATATTTGAACTTCCACCTATTACTCATGTTTTCTATTCCAGTCTTTCCTTTGGTTTGTGTAAAGTTCTTAAAAATAGCATGGTAAAATCAGTTGTTAGTTCTTGATTTGCTGTTTGAGAGAATTCTTCAATGTAATTGGTTGCTAAACCTGTGGTGATGACATCAAGATTCCTGGATAGCTTAATCCCGAAAGGTGGAGTCAGAATTAAATTTAGATTGTTAATTGATTGGATCTCTGTAAGTAGGTTTCTTCAAGGCCACAGTCATGTGCTGTGACTTCTCCACTGACAATAATTTCTGGCCCATTGAATTCATATCCCAGACGAGCTGCTGGTCACGATAGGCATACGTGAAAGATTGGACAGCCTCGGGGGGGGTGGGGGGAATAGGCAGATACAGGTGGGAGGTGATTGCGAGAGGGTGGTGGGAGGGTGGAGTGGATAGGTCAGAATATAACATAAGAACTAGGAGCAGGAGTAGGCCATCTGGCCCTTTGAGCCTGCTCTGCCATTCAATAACATCATGGCTGATCTTTACGTGGACTCAGCTCTACATACTGGCACTTGCACTGTATCCCTTAATTCCTTTATTGTTCAAAAAAAAATCTATCTTAGCTTAAAAATGTTTATTGAAGTAGCCTTAAACACTTCACTGGGCCAGGAATTCCATAGCTTTACAACCCTCTGTGTGATGATGTTCCTTCTCAATTCACTCCTAAACATGCTCCCTCTAATCTTGAGGCTACGCCCTCGTCTTAACTTCACCCGCCAGTGGAAAACACCCTCTCTACTTCTATCTCATCTATTCCCTTCATAATTTTATATGTTTCGATAAGATCCCCCCTCATTCTTCAGAACTCTAATGAATATAATCCCAGTCTATTCAGTCTCTCCTAGTAACGTAACCCTCTCAACTCTGGAATCCACCTAGTGAACCTTCTCTGTACCTCCTGCAGTGCCAGTACGTCCTTTCTTAAGACAACCAAAACTGCACACAATACTCCAGGTGTGGCCTCACTAGCACACTGTACAGCTGCGACACAACCTCCCTGCTTTTAAACTCAATCCCTTTAGCAATGAAGGACAAAATTCCATTTACCTTGCTAATTACTTATTGTACCTGCAGGCCAACCCTCTGTGATCCACGCACAAGGACACCCAGGTCCATCTGCATAGCGGCATGCTGAAACTTTTCAACCATTTAAGTAATAATCCTTTTTGCTGTTACTCCTACCAAAATGGATGACTTCACATTTATTAACATTGTATTCCATCGGCCAGACCGTTACCCATTCACTCAAAAGTATCTATGTTCCTCTATAAAGTTTCAGTCCTCTGCACTTTGCTTTGCCACTCACTTTAGTGTCATCTGCAAACTTTAACACACTACACGTGGTTCCCAACTCTAAGTCATCTATATAAATTGTGAATAATTGCAGTTCCAACACTGATCCCTGAGGCACATCACTTGTTACTGATTGCAAACCAGAATAGCACTCATTTACACCTACTCTTGGCTTCCTATTAGCCAACCAATCCTCTATCCATGCTAATACTTTACCCATAATGCCATGCATCTTTATTTTGTGCAGCAGCCTCTTCTGCGGCACCTTGTTGAAGGCCTTTTGGAAATTATGGTACACCACATCAACTGGGTCTCAGTTGTCCATCTTGGTCATAATGTCTTCATAAAATTACAAAAGATGTGTTAAGCATAACCTGCCCTTCATGAATCCATGCTGCTTCTGCCCAATGGGTCAATTTCTATCGAGGTGCCTTGCTAGTTCTTCCTTGATAATAGTGTCACAAAGTAGGTCCTTTTCTCAAAGCTGTTCCCTTTCTCAAAGTTACTGTCTCCTTGATTTTTTTCAGAGGGGTTGTAAAACAGCCCAGGCTCCAAAACAACTGAGTTGGTGCAGAGATGAATGGTTTGATGGGACCCTTTTTGTTTACCCCTAAACAGATGATACCTCAGGCCAAAGGTTTTCATGTTTTAGAAATAACTTGTATAATGAAAGGGGAGTGGCCAGTCCAGGTAACTGAGGTTTTTTTGATTCAGTTACAGCAGAGGATATATGAAAAGCTGCTGGACTTCTCTCTTTCCTTGCAAGCTGTAAGCCTTTGTTTGATCTTACCTGTATTAAGGGATGTGTGTATTGGGACTGTTGTATGCACTTTCAGAACAGCATCATTAAGTTAGGTTTGGATAGGATAAGTTATCTAGTATTCTATTTTCTGTTCGTGGTGTTTCATTCCATAATTTTATAAATAAATTTTACTTGCTTAAAACTTGGCAGTCGACCCAGCTAATTTACACTGGGAATATCCACTAAACACCTAGCTAAACAAATATCAAAGTTACAGTCTGGACTACCTGCTCAAAGAGGATTTGAGGGGTCTGGCCCAGTCCATAACAACAGACCTCACTACAGAGGTTAAGCTAAGCGGTCTATCATCCCCTATCTTTTGTCTCTCTCTCTCTTTTTAAACAGTGGCGTCACATTTGCTGTTTTCCAACCTGCTGGCTCTGCCCCAGAGTCCAGCAAATTTTAGAAAATTTCCACAAGTGTACTTGTTATGTCTCCTGCCATCTCTTTTAGTACCTGGGGATGTATTCCAGCAGGGTCAGGAGACTGGCCTATCCTTAGCTCCACTCGCTTACCCCACACTACCTCTTCCGTAATGATGACTGTTTCCAGGTCCTCAACTACCTTTGTCTCTTCATCAATTACTGGTATGTTATTAGTGCCCTTCACTATGAAGACTGAAACAAATGCCTCAGGCATTTCATCATATCCCATCACTAAATGCCCCTTCTCACTCTCTAAAGATTTGGATACATGGAACAGACCTTCTTCCGCAGTTACACTGGCACCATCCCCCACCTTTTCCTCCACGGCTGAACAGTTCATCAACTTCACCAACACCTTCCAACCCGACCTCAAATTCACATGGACCATCTTCGACATCTCCCTCCCCTTCCTGGACCACTCTGTCTCTAATGAATGATTCAATATGAACATCTACTTCAAACGCACAGACTCCTGCAACTACCTTGACTATACCTCGATCCAATCTTACTCCTGTAAAAACACGATCCCTTATTTCCAATTTCTCCTCCTCTGAAAGTTCACATGAACAGATACAAGTATAACCAATTCTAAATATGTAGGAAAGCCTTTTAGACTAAGAGGCTTATCCATTTCCAAAAAAATGTTGAAAAAAATGGGAAGAGTAAGGAGAAATCATAATTTTTTTCCCAAATTATGTGCTCCTGGTGAACACATGACATTACAACCCATGTTCCACTCAAATTAAATTTTATCCTTACTTTTCGTGAGGACAGGTAAGTAAAAATTCACAGTAAGAGGGTGATGTGCTAAACCACTGGTTTGCTGAAACTCTAAACAACTATTTTGAACTTCATGTTTTAATGGTTAGCATTTATTTATCAACAATATTAGTTCTCACCTTAGAGATTTAATTGAACATTAACATAGATGTCAACATGTAACTAACTTTATTAGGCAGGCTGGAATCTGCTTAACCTGACCTATCCCTTTAAGCACCTTTTATTGGAATACAACAGTTTGGAATTGCAGTTGAATTCTCATTGCTTGTAACACTAAAAGTTTTAATAATGGTATTTGATTTATTGCTGTAATGTGTAAGACATTGTTTTATTAAATATATACATGCCTAAAGCAAAACTTTTAAATATAGATATCAAATTTATGAATACTTTGGACACAAGAATTTACATTATGAAAGGTACTAAAAAAAGTTATGCCAACCTGAATAGTATTCATCACTCCATTGGCCAGAACAGACAGCTTCCCAGCCACAGATCTAACACCTTGTTTAAACTGTGCCATGTCAGGAGCTGATGGTAGCACGTTGGTCAGAGACACATTTGCTTAAGATAATGACAAATCAAATAATGAACATATATTTTATGACCATCATAACATCCATTTGAAAGTATAATACAAGTATAAAGGAATGAGGAAAATTTAACTAAACAGACAAAACAGACAATATTGATAATTGATAAATTTGCACAAATGAAAATAAAACTTTTAAGAAAAGTCTGATTCAGAAGTTTCGTAACAGTAAATTCCAAACCAGTTCAATTCAGAAAATGTGAATGAAATAATTTTTTTTATAGATCGAAGATATGAAGCATGAAACCACTTTGTAACGGAAGAAATAGGAATAATATAAGCCTACAAAAACAGAAGCTGTTGGAAGAGCTCAGCAACTTTGGCATCTGTGAAAAGAAATCAGAGTTAATGTTTCGGGTCAGGTGACCCTTTCACAATGCATTCTGAGGAAAGGTCACTGGACCTGAAACATTAACTGATTTTTCTTTACAAGTGCCAAACTTGCTGAGCTTTTCCAGCAACTTTTTTGTTTCTGATTTACACCATTCACAGTTCCTTCAGTTTTTAATATAATCCTATACTTTGTTTTTAACAACAAGGTAACTTTTCTTTCACCTGGCCTCTTACCTGACGCTTGCTTCTTTTCACCTTCAAATAGATCAGAGGAGCTAATAGATGAACTACCAGCAAATCGTTCCAGTCGAGTTTTGGCTTCATACTGCAGACAAAACATCCCAACATTTAAAAAATGCTTTAGAATCATTAAGGTTAATTAATTATCAACATTACTTAATAAAATCACATTTAACGTAAAACTGAATTATAAATTACAAAATATTTTATAAATAGATAATCCGAATTAGTCATAAAGGTCATAGAGAAAGACGTAGAGAAACAGACCCTATGGTCCAACCCGTCCATGCCGACCAGATAGTTTTAGCTTCATGTTCTTCAGACAAAAGACAATTAACTGGACACACATTCTATATAATTACAAAAGCCTCAACCTCTGAAGATCTACATCTCAATTATTCTATCAGGCCTCCTCATGGCTTGAGTGGAACCAACAAATTCAGTTCTGATGAGTAACAAGTAGTTTTGCATTTTGAGCTCTAGCTGCTTCAACTCATTTTCTGCAACATCCTTGCATATGGCAAAGAATGAACCTCAAGCTCTTTATATTCATTTGATAGGAGATTCTGCTCAGGGCTCTCTCAGAACTGTGGAACTGAACTTCCATTCTGACTATTCTTTTGTAGTGCAAAACTGTCAGAGATAAATAAATTATGCCCTCACATCACAGCAGTCATTTGCTGTATTCTGCAACTTCCAGATCCTGGCAATCATCTTGAAACCAGCTGTCAAAGGCTAAATATGCCAGGCAAGTACGCCAGTAGGATGCTGGGGGATGGGGAAGGATGGCAAATAAGTAGAAAGTCAGATGAGCAGAATGCTTTCAAAGGAGATAGAGTGCTAAGTGGCTAGGGTGTAGGTTACAAGATGGTGGAGGGGGGAGTTGCAGGTAAGTGATGTTGTTATTAGGGCAGTTTGGGGTTGGGATGGAGAAATCAGGTCTGGGGGCTGGGTGGAGGTGGTGTCTAGGGTAGCTGTTGAGTCTGAATGAGATTTGATCTGGCAGAACAGGGAGATTGAGGTTGGATTGTGTCCAGCTGGGGGATAGTGGTGGTCTGGCAGGACATAGAAGGGTTGGGTTGGGTCCAATGGCAGGAATCAGGGTGGTCATGTCCAGGGTGGAGGAATTATAGTTAGGGGTGCAAGAGGAGTAAAATTGGATCACTGTTTAATAGTTATTCAGGAATTAGACCATCAGAAACATCCAATGTCTGATTTTAATGAAGACGACTTTCAGGGATATTCTAGTGGAGATGAACTGCCCAACAGAAAATTCAATTTTCCAAAACAGCTTCTTTGGTGTGTACGACAATGGGGATTCCATAGGGTCACCATGCACAATTATTGTTTACGTTTGAATTACGACTTTCTGGTCCAAAGTAAAGACAAATAGAAACTTAATTATTTATGATATATGGCAAAACAATTACATAAATATTACATTTCAAGTCAGTCAATGGAAGGCAAAGTTTGGTTTGTTAATGTCCCTACTAGCACCGATAATGTATTTTTGTATTGAACATGCCCTGTACATTTCTGAGAACATGATGACATACACAGTTCACAACAGGTCTCAGCTCAATTTCAATACTAAGAAATGGATTAACTGGTTTGTTTTGTCCTGCATTGCTGAAACCTGTTTTGACAGATGGAGAAATGTCACTATATGCATATGAACAGTTAAAACCCAGTTAATTCAACAGACCTATCTTACAAATGCAGAAAGTAGTGAAACATTCACCTCTGCAGAATCCTGTTTTCCAAAATACATATCTGAAGATATGGCTTTGACATTACCAAATTTCCTCTGTGCATCCTCAGAGACCACAACATAATCCAATTCTGGTTTACGACGTGCAGGCCTGGAAAGATGACACCAACGTTAAAACGAGTATTGATCAGCATTAGAGTCATTTACACAACAGTGGCTGCTGAGTTTATTTTAGCATTGTAATACAAATAAGGTTGTACAGAATTACAGTCAAACATTAAAGCAGCAAATAATTTGCTACAAATACAATGGTCAAAAATAACATGATAAACTATAATAAATGTACAGACAAAGAACAAGAGCTAGGTCTAGGCTAAGTGTAACATAAATTTGTTTAAGTTCTGCACCAAAATGCATAAAGTTAGACCAAAAAATAAGTCTTAAAATTAATTGATTGAAAATATGTAACTATACTCAGTAATAAGGCGTAACAGCAAGTATTATACCTGTCACTTAATGATACATTTGAGGTAAATATGTCCTTATCTCTGCTGCTGTTTTCCATTTTCCAAAAGGAATCACTATTGTCATCCCATTTTGAGTATGTACCTCCCATATCCAGTGGATCATCAAAATATCTAGAGTTTGAAAGGAGAAAATGGGAATTTTATAGACTTTCAAAATATTAAAGTTTCCATTGTAGACATGAACAGAATGGATTCTGGATGCATTAAATCGACAATACTGGTTGCACCACCCCTGCTTATCCCTCAGTGATTTCCCCATATTGGTATTTAACATAACCAGTATCAGCAACTATATATTAAGAGTTTTAACATAATAACAAAGTTCCACTTTTCAATAAATGCACTGATGTACAAAATAAATTTCAGAAAAGTGTCTGGTTGAAAGGTAATGTTTTCCCCCAACAATCAGGTGTAATAATCATGGAAACCACATAAACTGAGTTGACATTACTAGCGATATGTATTAAAGCTGTGGACTAAATCTTATATTATGGGGTGCAGCAACACATTGTCAACCTAAGCCACAAATGTGATAGAAGTACAGTCCAACATGGCTCTGCACCTCTCTCCTGTCACAGTTCTGCACTCTGACAATGCTCACATTTGGGTGCTTTTTTTGATTGGAGAAAGAGTTATGGCCCCATCATAGTTTTAGAGCAGAGACTAGAAGTTCCAATTGCTCCAGTGGCTAAAGATAACTGGGCTGTTTAAACTCTAGATGCTTTCTTTTTAATCCTTTCCTGCCCTTCAATCTTTCCCCAGCATTAGTCACCACTAGTAGTTGTTGCTTTAGCTGCCTCATGCCTAGACTTTAAACTTTTCTCCTGAAAGTTTATACCATTTTACCTTGCTTTTTTTGGTTTTTATAATAGATATTTTCATTGAAAATTTAACATTTTTACAAGTTTACAAAAATAAAAAAAATCCCGAGTATAAACATTGATATACAATTAAATCTCAAATAAATAATAACCAAAATTTAACAAAAGAAAAATACTGAGAGAAAAAAAAACAAAACTCAACTAACTACTAATCTAACCTACAACTAACCAGAGTGTATAATTAAGTATCTTACATTATTCAAATAAGAGAGAAAAAAAAACCGACGGATAACACAGAAATTGGATAGTGCGATACATGCTCGGAATGTATTAACATCAAATATAACAAAACCTGTATTTGTGCGGGATTCCTCTCCCAAGGGGCCCCGGACCAGCCAGGTTCACAATCTCAATAAAATAAAAGCCCTTGTTAGGATGGCCGAAATATCTGTATTTATATAATTCAAGAAGGGCTGCCATATTTTATGGAATAATTCGGTCTTTCGGTGCACCATATTTGTAAGGAAGTCAAGGGGAATACAATCCATAATCAATCTGTGCCAATTTGAAAGTCCAGGGGGAGCCTCAGCCACCCAGTTTACCAAAATATTCTTCCTTGCACAGAAAGAGAGAATAGAAAATAATCTCTTCCCGCGCATATCCGAGGAGGGTAAGTTCAAAAAGCCCAAAAGGAGAGACACAGTGTCCACTCTAATTTCCGTTCCTAAGATTTCTGTCAGAGCACTTGCTACTTTAGGCCAATATCTACGGATCTTATGACAGGTCCATAGGCAATGTACAAGAGTGCCCACGTCTATTTTACATTTGGGACACATTGGAGATGCTCTTGCCTTAAATTTTGCCAATCGATCCGGTGCTATATGGGCCCTATGAAGTATCTTCAGCTGAATAACCTGAGTTCTGTTGCAGATGGTGATTCTTCTGGCGTTTTCCCAAATGTCATTCCACGTTTCTGTAGAGATTTCTAGTCCCAAATCCTGATCCCATGTTTTAAGCAGATTGTCCATATCTCCCGATACTTCATCATGTAGTAAATGATAAATAGTACTGACGGAAGATACCCCCTTCGGGCATAGCACTCTACATTCTTTATCTGATTTATAAAGACTATCTAGTAACGTAGTAATCTTTGGTATGTAATCTCAAATTTGGAAGTATTGAAAGAGGTGTCCATTAAGTAATCTGAATTTCTGACGCAGCTATTCAAAAGACATCAGGACCCCTTCTTTAAATAGATCCCGTAAACAAGAGATACCCCGTGATCTCCAGGCCTGATCAAATCCACCCTGTCGTAATTTCAAGTGTTCTTTATCCAATAGGTGTGTCTCCTGTAGGCGGGCTATATCAACCCTTTCTTTCTTGAGGCTTGATAATATTTTCTTCCTTTTGACTGGTGAATTACTCCCCTTGACATTCCAGGTGCACCATTTAACCGACTGATCAACCATAATTGTCCGGGCAAATCTGAGACCCCTCGGAGGGGAAACCCTATCCAGAACATCCCGAGCATAGAGCATATAAAATTCACAAAAATAAAGGCTCTCTAATACACTCGCAACAGTATAATAAAAAACTATTTCTAAAATATAAAACATATTTAAATGGAGATTTTCCCCCTTGTTCCCAGGGGGTATCACTTCCTTTCCAAAGGTCCATCGTATCCTCTCCCAACCAGTACCCCACCCTTGACCCAGGCGCTCCTCAATAGGATGAGAAAAATTCAAATATACTACAGAGCTAGAGTTAACAGCGAGCACCCTACCCCCACCCCACCCACTCACACCAACACCTTGATATATTTGGTAATGTTAATACCATGTATAAACATAAATAACTATAAAATTACAACCTCAACAAGTAATAATTGAATATAATAATACAAAATAACAAGGGAAAACAACCCCTAGACACAGAGGAAAAATAGAATAAGGTAACCACCTCTCCCCACCAACATTAACTAGACCTCCCCGGCCTATATAAACAATAATTTTAAAAAAAAAGGGGGGAGAAAATCATTAAGTAGAGAACAAATAAATAAATCCCTCTCCCCACCCCCCAAGATAATATTAAACAGTAAGGTAAAAAACAAGGGGGATGAATATATAAAGAAAAGGGAGGGGGTGATGTAAACCGGAGAGGGGAGAAAGCAAATCAACATCAATTATCTCTTACAATTTATCTAAGAGAGTCCAAAAATTCCTTGGCCTTTTCCGGCGATCCAAAGTTATACACAGATCCTTCGTGGTTAAAGCGTAGCGTCACTGGGTAGCGTAAGGAGTACTGAATACTTAAGTCCCTCAAACACTTCTTCGCCTCATCTAACGCCTTCCCCTTTTGGACCAGAACTGGGGAAAAGTCCTGGAATAACATGATCTTGGATCCTTTACAGATCATGACTTGGGGATCTTTTCCAAGATTTCTGGCGGCTTCTACGAGTATCTGCCTCTCCTTATAGCTCTGCAGCCAGAACAGGACCGGGCGGGGGCGCTGGTTCGAGCCAGGCCCGCGTATTGCAACCCGGTAGGCCCATTCTACCCGTACCTGGCCTGATCCAGCCTCCAGATTTAAAAGCTGTGGAAGCCATTGTTCAAGGAACACAATAAGCTGGACTTCCTCTTCCCGTTCGGGAAGGCCAAGCAAACAAATATTTTTTCGATGACCTCGGCCTTTAGCTCCGCCCCTCTGACTCGGCACTCAATTTCCGGTTATGCTTTTGCAGCGCAGCCGAGGGTGAGTTCCATCAGCTCCGGGATTCTTCAATAAAAGTGTCGATCTTCGCATCCAGTTTGGAGATGACTTCCACGAGGCTCACCACCGTAAGTACGTCCCCCGGGGTGGCTGCGAACGCCTCTGCTGAGCTGGGGAGGGTGCGGGGGGTTCCTGCTTGCTGAGAGCTGTGGGCTCCCTTCCCTTTAGTCATTTTTACTGGAGATTAAATGGTTTAAATTCAATACTAAACAACTAATTACATTAAGTAAAAGCTATTTTAAATGATTTGGTGAGTGTGGTGGGGGTGGGTGACCCACTTTGCCCAAGTCTTGGGAGGAACACTGTAGACTCAGACTTGCTGGGTCACCGCCATCTTGGATCCCCCCTTACCTCGCTTTTATTCTTACACACATACAACTCTCTCTTTGAATGATACCTTTGGTCAACTGCTCCAATAACTCATATTCGGGTCATATCTTGTTTCATTATACTTCTGCGATATGCATAAATATGTTGTGTGTGGGTGGAAGTACTACATAAAAAGATGCTATTGAAGAACTGTATTCGGGCAGGATGCTAATACATTTGTATGTAAATTTGCTGACAGATACATTAAGGTTTTATAAAATGATTACATTTTAACACAAATGAGACGTGTAAAATAAAAACAATTGTGGAGATTATTCCTGCTTACTAACTGCACTAATATTGTAAATTAATGTATAAATCATCTATTCTTGATTTCATCATTTTCCAAGTTGTTTACATAGTATTAATTAAGCAAATTATTTCACTCAGCTACCTCAAAATACTCTGTAGTACTACTTCTATTGCTGAATCACAGAATTGTGACAGCATAGGAGGCAGTCATCCAGCCTCAGTGCCTGCACCAGTTACATTACTTATCGAGACAAAAGGCTCATAGCACTGAATTTCATCATTGCAAGTCCAAATTAGTTGAACAAAAGCCTAGTTTACTTAAAATACCACCAAAAAGAAGCCCAAAACCTGCAGAAAAACATGTGGTCCATGCAGGGCAAAGATCAGATAGAGTCCCCGATTCACCCTTCATGACATTTTCGATACTATATTCAGCATCAGACAACACAACAATTAACAGCTGCTGTGCTTGGGTTAGTATGACAGTTTGCGTGTCCAACTGCAGTTTTTCAATGCTTGCCATGCATCACTAGAGGTCGTATTAAGTCTTACCAGGAAGAATCCACCAAAACTTCAAAAGCAAAGTTTTAGTATGCACTTAAAAATTCTGCTTTGTATTAATTTATGTAAGTAGTTTCCTTCAAATCAAAGTTATACAAAACATAATTTCTTTTTACATGTAAGTAGCATGTCACTAGTATTCCATTGTTTGCCATTAAAGCTGAAGAAGTCAAATGTATTTGGACCAATAGGACAGAATGGTAAATTATATTGTAAACGCTAAAAAAAACACCAAAAATGATCACATTCATATTTAACTTTTCTTTACAGGTTTTGGCTTATATCTAGTTTTGACTTGATTTTGCTTCAGGACAACAGATGTGCATTGTAAAGTTACATCTCACAGTCAGATTACCTTAGCAGACCTGTGCATCACATCATCACTGCATCTTGGTACGTGACATAAGGGCACAAAGATCTCATACTTCATCTTACCTTGGATTACTTGAAGCCTGACACTCTACTGGGAGAATATTCCTCTGTTGTAGAGTAACAGCTTAATGCTAGCCATGAAGAATGTAATACTTGTGCATGTCTCTTCTGGATTCCAATACCCCAATATTCATACCCACTTTCTTTTTTAAAACATTATCTCCCACAACATAAGCATTGCCACATTGGGTAAAAGTCCTTTTGTTGAAGACAAACTTACACCATTTTCCAGGCTTTGGTTTTACTTTTGTTTTTCTCTTCATTTTGACTCAGAGTCAGGTCTTCTTCATTGCTCTACCATTTAAACTTGTTCTTTTGTTTCTTTGTATGCCCATTATCACTCCCTTTCACCTCAGACAATCAAATGTTGCATTTGATTTCTTCAGTCTTTTAGGCAATCACCAATCTTCATGTTTGTTTCCCCACCCCACCACATCCCATTCACCCCAGACTCCAACATATCCATTTGCTGACAATGTTTTACATCTCTTGCTTTTGTCAGTTCTGATGAAAAGTCATGACCTGAAATGTTAACTCTGATGCTCGCTGTTCTGAGTATCTTCAGCATTTTCTGATTTTATTCCAGATTTTCAACATCTGCATTATTTATCTTTCTAATTTATCTTTATTTCAAAGAAACTAACTGGGGTAGCACATCAGTTGTATCCAAAATCCAGTGATGACTGCCCACACAGTCCCAGCTAATGTACCAAATAGGTACTGTAACAATAACATCCAAAGACTAAAGTTGGCAGGGGAGATATAGAATGGTACAAGATACCATTGCATGAAAACAAAACTGCTTATAACTGGCTTCCTGAATGAAGAGTTCATTTCTGAACAGCAATTTGTTTTATATTGGTCTTGGTTTCTCTAGCGTCCCTTCATCATAAAGTACACAGCCAAAGATAATTAGATGGACCACCAGACTAATGCTACTCCAAAACCATCTACTACCAAATCATGAAACTGGGCAATTCTCTTCCAAGAACTGATCTATGTTGCTGACAGATCTCTCTCAGACTGACATGAGTAAGCGAGTTTTGAGAAGGTTTGTAGCTCAGGTTGTGGTTCTGGATGTAGGTTTGCTCGCTGAACTGGAAGGTTGGTTTCCAGATGTTGCGTCTCCTTTGACGTAACAGCCCTGTTCACATCCATCAACATCAACCTGCCCAAGGGAACACTGACTATACTATTACAAGAACCAAAGACACATTACCAAACACACCAACTTCATCAGCAAGAACAATATCGTCAAGCTAGTGGACCTATGCCTTACCACACACTTCACCTTCAACAACAAAGCCTACAGACAAACCAACGGCAGAGGCAGTAATGCAGAGACTTGAACAAACAGCTCTGCCAACCACCCAACCCAAACTTTGGGTCTGCTACGTGGATGACACCTTTGTCATCACTAAACAAAAAAAAATTAGAGGAAACTTTCAAGACCATCAATAATATCCTTACTGGCATAAAATTCACTAAAGAGGAGGAAATCAACAACAAACTAGATGTCACACTAGAGCGAACAGCCAATGGGGAACTTCAAACCAGCGTCAACAGGAAAACAACACATACAGAGCAAACATTGAACTACAGAAACAATTAACCCAACATCGCCATATGAAGCTGCATCAGAACATTATTTCAAATGAGCTACCACACACTGCAGCACAGAGAACTAAGCAGAGCAGAGGAAAATCACCTATACAGTGTATTCAAAAAGAACAGGTACCCAATGATCACACAGTCTGCCGATTTCTCAGCAACAAACCCAAACAAGCACGACAAAACGCGTCTAGAAACCCAAGCCACTCTCCCCTATATCAAAGGCATCTCGGAAATGATTGCCAGACTACTCAGACCCCTTGGCATCATGGTAGCCCACAAAGCCACCAACACATTAAAACTGCAGCTAATGAACTTGAAAGACCCTATACAGACAGATGGACAGACAGACAAGCAAAACTAGTATCATTTACAAAATACCTTGCAAGAACTAACACACTCTACATTGAACAACAGGCAGAAAACTAGCCACCAGGATACATGAACATCAACTAGCCACAAAGTGACATGACCCACTCTCACTAGTATCCTTACATATAGATGAGGAAGGGCACCACTTCGACTGGGACAACACATCCATCCTAGGACAAGCCAAACAGAGACATGCATGAGAATTCCCAGAAGTATGACATTCCAACCAGAACTCTATCAACAAACACATTGACTTGGATCCCATTTACCCAGCCCCTGAGAAAAAGAACAGGAAATGACATCAAAATAGGAAATGATGTCACCATAGGAAATAATATCACCAAACCAAGGAAACCCAAACACAACACCAGTACTTCATCCAGAGGCTCACTACATTTGTTACCTAGTATGGTGATGAAATGTCTGAAAACGAACTTTCCAACTCAGCAAGCAAACCTACATCCTAACATGAATAAATATGTGGCAAAGGCTTTTTCCTGATGTTTTCTCAAAGTCATTTTATAAAACTCCGGGTGCTCCGGTTTCCTCCCACAGTCACAAAGATGTGCGGGTCAGGTGAATTGGTCAAGCTAAATTGCCCGTAGTGTTAGGTAGATGTAGGGGTATGGGTGGGTTGCGCTTCGGCGGGTCGGTGTGGACTTGTTGGGCCGAAGGGCCTGTTTCCACACTGTAAGTCTAATCTAATCTAATCTAATAACATTTTTTGTTTACTCAATGATGAAAATGTTCAAACGTTCAAGGGGAACAAAATTACAAAGCTATTGAATTATACAGGAAAATCTTTTGATCTATTCAATGATTCACAATACTTCTATAAGACACTTATACCCTTGGGTGCATCGTGGAGGAAATAACCAGGAACAGCCCCAATGCTTTTTTTAAAAAGCTAATCTTTCTGATTACCATTATGATCTTTCCTCCACTCTAACACTCTTCTTCAAGATCAAGTACAGGAGGACATGATTATTACCTGGAATGAGAAGTAGTAAAAGCAGGTTCATCATCATCATCATACTTTCTCCTAGAAGATTTTGCAATAGTCGGTGTCTCTTGTTCTATAGTTTGCATATCTGATAATACAGAATGGGAAACTCCCCTACAAGGAATGAAAGAGAAAAAGCAAAACATAAGATCGCACAACACAAAGCTATACTTAATTGCATTTAGCATCTTACTAACAAGAACTGATGGGCAAATTCAAAATGTAAAAACAACAACTAATACCCAGGTTTAGACAAAGTGTTTTGTAACATAACTGAAATATCTTCTCAGGAAAACTTTCCCCATAACCACGTTCACCACAGAGTTCAGGGCTGTTGAAAAATTGTAACACACACTACTCAATCACCACACACAAACCCAAGGACAAAGGAAGTTCTCAGGCAATCACAGATGGTGCAGAGCAGCTAGATGTGGTTTTAAAAAATATTTGATTTTACTCACAATTAAACATCAAAACAGATGGTAACATTAAAATAAAACAGAAAAATAAAGTTGGTTCAACAACAAGTTTCCCTGCAGCACAGGCTGAGAGAAGTAAAAGTCATGTACTAAAAATCTTCATTACAATGAAGAGTGTAATTATAGCTCAACATGTTCACACTGGCAGCTTCTAATAAAATTATCAATATAAATGTAGATGCAACAAAAATGATATAGATGTGCAATAAAACAAGATAAAGAAAATTATAGGTGAGCGCATTACAAACATACATTCTGGGCAACTTTGCCAGGGAATATTACATTACATCAGTCAGCCAGTCCAGACCTATCAGCATGCTTTACATTTCAATCAGATTCCCTTTCATTTTTCTAAACTCCAGCAAATACAGGTCCAATTGACTCAATCTCTCCTCAGACCACAGATCTGCCAACATCAGTCTGGTGAACTTCACTCCACTGCCTTGATTGCAAGAATATCTCTCTTAAATATGGAGATAAAAAGTGCACACAATACTGCAGGACTGGTCTCACCGATGACCTGTACCATTTTGATAAGAACTCTTTGCTCTTGTTCTCAAACTCCCTTGCAACTTGCTGCACCTTCAGGCTTGCTTGCAATCACTGGTGTACAAGGATGCCTGGGATCCTTTGTATATCAATCTTTCCCAATCTATTTTTAAATAATGCACTACTTTTCAAATTTTCCTACCAAAGAGGACAACTTCATATTTATTCATGTTATACTAGGTCTCCCATTGGTTGCCCACTCACCTAATGCTCCTTCTAAGCCACATAGCAGCTCTGAGGGTCCATGCATACCATGCAGATACAGGTAGTGCAGGAGCTGGAAAATTGGAAAGAACGTAAAACTGAATTTGTCTAAATTGCCCTGAAGCCTCTTTACATCCTTCTCACCACTCTTGCCAATTTTTGTGTCATCAGCAAATTTGGAATTATTACATTTGAGCTCTTTATCCATTTTGATGATATGTTGTGAACTTCTTAATATATATGGCTAAAACAAAACTACATAAAAATGTGAGTTGTTAATCTAGAGGACTGTTAGGTAAATGAAAGCAACACTGCAAATTAACAAAATACTTTACACATTAAGCATCTGTCAGCAAGTGAAGAAAAATACCTGCTAGCAAGAACGTTCAAAATCTGAGCAAGGGCTGGTCATGTGGCTCTTCAAGCCTGTTCTGCCATTCAAAACAATAATGGCTGGTTATTGTTTTAAATTTAATTAAATTGTAAATGAAATATGAAATAAAGGTAGGCTGGTCCAGAAGATTTAAATTATATGGTACCCACAGTGACTTGATAAATTGGATATAAAATTAACTTGATCATAGAAGACAGAGTAGTTGTGGAAGGGTGTTTTTCTGACTTGAGGTCTGGTATTCTGCAAGGATCTGTGACCTCCGTTGTTTGTAATTTACATAAATGATTTCGATGAAAATGTAGGTGACCTGATTAGCAAGCAGATGACAAGAAAATTGTGGCTAATGAGGAAGGTTGTCAAAGGATACAGATCAGTTGGAAACTTGGACAGAGAAATGGTAGATGGAGTTTTATCCAGACAAATGTGACGTGATACATTTTGGGAGGTAAAATGTAAAATGGAAACATACAATAAATGGTGTTGCAAGTCCAAAACTTTCTGAACGTGGCAACACAAGTGGATAAAGAAAGTGTAAAGAAGGCATACCTTCCTTCATCAGTTCAGAGAAAGGGAATACTGCAGATGTTGGAGATGTCAGACTCGAAAAGGATGGCGCTGAAAAAGCACAGGTCAGGCAGCATCCGAGGAGCAGGACAGTTGACATTTCGGGCATAAAGCCTTCGTCAGGAATGTGGAGGGGGAAGGGGACCGAGAGATAAATAGTGAGGTAGGGGTGGAGTGGATAGGTGGGAATGTGATAGATAGACGCAGGTGTGATTGTGATAGATTGTTGGGGAGGGTGGAGTGGATAGGTGGAAAGAAAGATGGACAGGTAGCACAGATCAAGAGGGCAGTGCCGAGGTGGAGGGTTGACTCTGGGATGAGGTGGGGGGGAGAGAGGATTTGAAAACTAGTAGAATTGATGTTGATGCAGAATGGTTGATGGGTGCCAAGGTGGAAGATGAGGCTTTCTTCCTCCGGTTGGTGGGTGGTTTTGATTTAGCAGTGGAGGCAGCCCAGGACTTGCATGTACCTGGGGGAGTAGGAGGGAAAGTTGAAGTGGGGCATGGAGTATAAAAGTTGACAAGTCACGTTGCAACTGTGTAAAAGTTGTAGTTAGGTTACATTTGGAGTACAGTGTATAGTTATCACTACAGGAAGGGTGTGAAGGCTTGGACAAGATGCAAAAGGATGTTGCCTAGATTGCAATGTATTTGTAATAAGGAGAGACTGGACAAACAAGGACTGTTTTTCGCTACAGCGAAAAGTTGAAGGGCGATCCGACAGAAGTAAATGAAATTATGAGAGGCCTGGATAAGGCAGATAATGGGAGTCTTTTTCCCAGAGTGGAAATTTCAAATACTGGGGGCTTGGTTTTAAAGTGAGGGGGCAAAAGTTTAAGGAAATGTGCAAGACAAGTTTTGTTATGTAAAATGGTGGTAGATACCTGGACCACACTGCCAGTGGAGTTGGTAGAAATAGATATGATAGCAATGTTTAAGAGGTATTTCAGCAAACACATGAACAGACAGGAAGTACAGGGATACAGACAGATGGGATTAGTTTAGAGAGGCATCGTGGTTGGCACAGACATGGTGAACTGAAGGACCCGTTCCTGTGCTGTACTATTTTATGTTTTATATTCTAAGACATTTATTAAAGCTTAGATTTTAGAAGCTCTGGCCATAGTTTTACATACTTACCACTGTACGAAGAAGGTGGCTTTGCATAAGGCTAAATAATGCTTGGGAGAAAGGCAATTATTAGTTATTTCTATTTAGAAATACTCATTGCTTGTTATTTTAGTTCTTACTTACCTGAAGGATTATTATTGCTAGCTAGGATAAGTAAAGCATCGGCATCAAGTTTCTATTATCCTTGGATCACGCATCGCAGGGCACATGCAATGAACCTAAAATTATGCAAACTTTGACTTGTCCTAAAAATTGTCCACCTCCGTAAGATAAGCCCACCTCTTAGTTCAATGGCAGAAGTTCTGTTTTTCCATGCATATCCACATTCTATTCAGTACTAACTTGCTTCATTTGTTCTCTGCTTAGGTGTAGGTCTGAACCGTAGCAAACATAACCAGCAACACAGAAATGGAGTAAAGTTCCAAATGCAGCCCAGTTGGAATGGGGATCAAAATCCTAGCTGTTGCCACCAATTTGATCCATGGTCTACATTAGAGTGGTGCTGGAAAAGCACAGGTCAGGCAGTATCAGAGGAGCAGGAAAATTGACCTTTTGGGCAAAAGCCGTTCATCAGGAATGAAGGCAGGGAGTCTCCGGGGTGGAGAGATAAATGGGAGGGGGTGGAGCTAGGAGAAGGTAGCAAACAGTACAACAGGTGAATGTGCCAGGTGTCCAGTCAATTAAGCCCCAAGGAGTCAGAGTTGCTGTGGCAACATTTACTATTATACATATGCATGTTGCACTTTTGAATTATGGATAATTATGGCAGAGGCTCTAAATTCTTTCCATCATGTGGCTGATCAGGAATCATTTTCAGTCATAGCACCTGCCACTGGTGTATGCTGAAAGGATTTGAAAGCGGATTCTGGACCTGTTTGGCCATGTTATAAATGCATATTTTTTGACAATTGAAGTCCTCAAGTTGAACATGAATTCAGACCTTCTAACATAACAGGCATGGATGTTACCCACGGCACTGCAAGATCTCCTACAAACTTACTGCACCATCTAGTTTAAATGTTCTTTCCAGTTTGCTACCTTTTGCTTCCAACCTCCCAAGTAAGCAGTGTTATAGTAAAAGGCACTTACGCTCTGCTGCTGAAGCCCATGCCCAATCGCTCTGCTTGCTCCTTCTTCCTGCCTTCCAACTTATTCAATTTCTCATCTTCCTTTTTTCTTTGTATTTCCAGATCTTGGTATGCAAGCCGAAGAGATGAAACACTGTAATGTAACATTGCTTTGCTTATATTTTAAACTTTGAAAACATGTTCAGGCTGATACAATTACAACATCTAAAAGGCATTTGGATGGGTATACGAATAGGAAGGGTTTGGAGGGATATGGGCCAGGTGCTGGCTGGTGGGACTAGATTGGGTTGGGATATCTGGTCGGCATGGACAGGTTGGACTGATGGGTCTGTTTCCAAGCTGTAAATCTCTATGACTCTAATTGAACAGTTAAGAATCTATTTCAAAGCAAGAACAATATCTACATTATACTAAATTTTATGAAGAAAATTATAACATATGCAATTGACTTGGCTTCTAACAAATAATACAGGTACGCAATTCTTCATCTGAAATCTTAGGGTCCAATTGTTTATTGGATTTCAGAACAAATGACATTTTCACAGTGAAATTTTAAAAATCTTAGCGAACAGCAGACTGACGTGTGACTAGTACAAACACTGAGACACAGTTGACGCCTGCCAGTGCTAGGCCACGCTGCCACTTCACGTCTGAGTGACGTGGGTGTGGAGCTGGGTCACCCGTTTATATGCCAAACAACCTTGTCATACAGAAATAAACTTCAAGAAAAAAAACTTCGGATTTCAGAGCTTTTCGGATTTTGGAATTTCAGATAAAGGATTATGTACTTGTAGTACAGTCAAAAATTGTAACAGAGATGGCTTTATGATGTCGCTTTTTTGAAAGTAGTACTAAAATAGTCAGACTGCCTCTAGTCAAGCAAAATTCTGATGCAATATGATAACTCAAATATTCCAACACCTGGATCAACAGAGATGGGATGCAAGCTGGGAAGAATCTTTTCGAAGTTCTGGCTTTTACCCTGGCAAAGAAGTTGCCTATACTTCCAAAGGGCTGATTTCCCCTTCTTAGAACCTTCCATGAAGCTTACTGTCAGAGACTTGATCCAGACATGCAGCACATTTGACCTGGAAATATTTTCTTGCTTAGTATCTAGTCTCAGTAATTCAGAGTAATGCAAGATAGCTGTACAAGATACAGCTCTCCCTATCCCAAAATCACCTTTCCCAAGACAAGCAGACTACCTGCACTGTGGGATATTGTGTTATGTGAAGTTGCGTTATAGGTTATCTTTATTTAGAGATGACTAATCTTCATTCCTGATGAAGGACTTATGCCTGAAACATTGGTTCTCCTGCTCCTTGGATACTGCCTGACCATCTGTGCTTTTCTAGCATCACATTTTTGACTCTGATCTCCAGCATCTGCAGTCCTCACTCTCTCCTATCTTTATTGACTCAATCACCAGATTGCTTTATTCATTAATACCAGGTTCCCATTCACGCATAACTCTTGATTAACTCGTGATTTATTATAACACTGTTTCATTCATTCATAAAACAACTCTTTCAAACCTATTATTGCATTTTCACACCTTATCAGTTCATGCAACAAGTACACTCTGAATAAGTGTAGCATACAGAACATTACCATCCCCATCAAGTCTCCATGAAACATTTATATTAATCAGCCCTTACCAACCTGCCCTGAACCTGAACAGATTAAGTACTTGTTAAATATCTTCTAACGGAACCATTATCCCTTTAAGAAACTAACAGACAAAACAGCGCTTCCATGAAATTGCATAAATGAATGAAACTCATACAGGGAAAAAATAAATAAATCTCACAACCCAGTTACATTAACCAGTTTAATATCCTTTATACTTTTATTAAGTATAGGTACAATTTTTAACATATTTAGAGCATACAGGCCTAGCATTTTTACTAATATTTACTAACTTAAAAGACAAAAGGACTAACACCTCCTAATTGTGCAAGCAGAAGGAATAGATGTCCCATCAGAAGTAGTAGCCAGCACTTTGTACATGTTTTAACCAATTTCTTGTCTCCCAGGGTTGTGTACTAGAGATTAAAAATGTAACACCATAGTAATGGAAATGTAATATATGTAAGAATAGTGTATAAAGGGGTTCTTATAAGACCTGTATTTCGGGATTCTATTGTCACATCAAACTCGTGCTGTGATTGCTGAAGGAGAGGCTATTTTCGCCACTTTAACTTATTTTAACTTGATCCCACACTCCCCAGTGAGAAACAGCCTCCCTAACTATCCAATAACTTTCCACACATCTCAACACATAACTGGAGGGAGGCAAACAGAAAGGATCAGCATATTTCTGCTCTATTTTAAATATTTTTTAAAAAGTGACTCCATTATGAACATAACAACGTAGCAATATACAGCATTTGAAAGTTGACCATTTTTTTCTGGCTATGGATTCTAACAGGTTTTAGTTTGTTTAGAATGGAAAAAATCTAATTAACTAATATTAATTCAAAAATTGTAATTTTCAGGACTACAACTTTAATGTTACACCAAGAATTACTACGTAAACTAATATAGTCAGTCACACTGCTAGAACCCACAATTTTCTGTGCCGAACATATGGAGGTTTAGATTAGATTAGATTACTTACAGTGTGGAAACAGGCCGTTCGGCCCAACAAGTCCACCCAGACCCATTCCCCTACATTTACCCCTTCATCTAACACTACGGCCAATTTAGTATACCCAATTCACCTAACCTGCACATTTTTGGATTGTGGGAGGAAACCCACGCAGACACTGGGAGAATGTGCAAACTCCACACAGAGAGTCGCCTGAGGCGGGAATTGAACCCGTGTCTCTGGCGCTGTGAGGCAGCAGTGCTAACCACTGTGCAGCCCATAAATTAGACTCATATCTGTGAATTTGTAATAAGTTACTGGATATTGTTCCAACTTCAATCATTGTTTGCTTGATCACTAGACCAGTGAGTGGAGAGCATCCTTTCAGATGCTAGATTATCAATGTTACTGTTGAAAAACGTGTTGCTGGAAAAGCGCAGCAGATCAGGCAGCATCGAAGGAACAGGAGAATCGACGTTTTGGGCATAAGCCCTTCTTCAGGAATGAGGAAGGTGTGCCAAGCAGGCTAAGATAAAAGGTAGGGAGGAGGGACTTGGGGGAGGGGCGTTGGGAATGCGATAGGGGGAAGGAGGTTAAGGTGAGGGTGATAGGCCAGAGAGGGGGTGGGGGTGGAGAGATCGGGAAGACGATTGCAGGTCAAGAAGGCGGTGCTGAGTCCGAGGGTTGGGACTGAGATAAGGTGGGGGGAGGGGAAATGAGGAAGCTGGAGAAATCTGCATTCGTCCCTTGTGGTTGGAGGGTTCCTAGGTGGAAGATGAGGCACTCTTCCTCCAGGCGTCGTGTTGCCATGGTCTGGCGAGGGAGGAGGCCAAGGACCTGCATGTCCCTGGTGGAGTGGGAGGGAGAGTTAAAGTGTTCCGCCACGGGGCGGTTGGGTTGGTTGGTGCGGGTGTCCCGGAGGTGTTCTCTGAAACGTTCCACAAGTAGGCTGTCTATCTCCCCAATGTAGAGGAGGCCACATCGGGTGCAGCGGATGCAGTAAATGATGTGTGTGGAGGTGCAGGTGAATTTGTGATGGATATGGAAGGATCCCTTGGGGCCTTGGAGGGAAGTGAGGAGGGAGGTGAGGAGGGAGGTGTGGGCACAAGTTTTGCATTTCTTGCGGTTGCAGGGGAAGATGCTGGGAGTGGAGGTTGGATTGGTGGGGGTGTGGACCTGACGAGGGAGTCCCGGAGGGAGTGGTCTTTCCGGAACGCTGTTAGGGGAGGGGAGGGAAAGATATCCTTGGTGGTAGGGTCTGTCTGGAGGTGGCGGAAATGACGAAGGATGATACGATGAATCTGAAGGTTGGTGGGGTGATAGGTGAGGACCAGTGGAGTTCTGTCCTGGTGGTGGGGTTTAAGGGCGGAGGAGCGGGAAGTGGAGGAGATGCGGTGGAGAGCATCGTCAACCACATCTGAGGGGAAATTGCGGTCTTTGAAGTAGGCGGTCATCTGGGTACCTTCCAGCCCCGTTCTAGGAATTCCCTGGCTGTTCTCTGTTTGGCTTGCCCTATAATAGTGGTGTTGTCCCAACAGCATACAAACCAACAGCCACTCTCAGACAACAACTCACCAGGACAAAGGGCCCGATACGCAGCATGAGCAAAACCAACGTAGTGTACAAACTCCCATGCAAGGACTGCACAAAACACTACATAGGACAAACAGGAAGACAGCTAACAACCCACATCCACGAACACCAACTAGCCACGAAACGACACGACCAGCTATCTTTAGTAGCCATACACTCAGATGACAAACAATATGAATTCGATTGGGACAACACCACTATTATAGGGCAAGCCAAACAGAGAACAGCCAGGGAATTCCTAGAGGCATGGCACTCATCCACAAAATCTATCAACAGACACATTGACCTAAACCCTATATACCGGCCACTGCAGCGGACAGCAACTTGACAACCGGAAGCGGCAGATTCAAACCACTATAAATGCCGGAGGAATCAGCACAGAAGCGCTTCACAGGAGGCTCCCAAGCACTGAGGATGTCACCTAGAAAGGGGACGAAACATTTACAACAAAAACTCCCAGCTCGTCGAACAGAACCACAACAACGAGCACCCGAGCTACAAATCTTCTCACAAACTTTGAACACTATGATCTGTATGTCCGTGTTTGTTATGGTCTGCCTGTATTGCTTGCAAAACAAAGCTTTTCACTATACTTAGGTATATGTGACTACAATAAATCAAATCAAACAAGAGCAAGATTTTTACAATTAATGGTAGATCCTTAGTGTTATAGAACAGAAAGATCGAGGGGTCCAGGCACATAATTCTTTGAAATTTGTGTCACAGGTAAACAAGATGGTTAAGGTGGCATTTTGGACACTTGCCTTCATTGCTCAGATCTTTGAGTATAGGAGTTGAGAGGTCAGGTTGAGGTCGTACAGGACATTGACGAGGCCTCTCCTGGAGTACTGTGTGCAGTTCTGGTTACCCAGCTATAGGAAGGATATGACTAAATTGGAGAGGGTTCAGAAAAGATTTACCAGGATGTTGCTGGGAATGGAGGTTTTGACTTATAAAACAGGCTGGATAGGCTTGGACCTTTTACACTAGCATGTAGAAGTTTGACCATGCAGAGGTTTATAAAATCGTGAGGTGCATAGATAAGGTGAATGGCAAGGGTCTTTGGGCTGGGGTGGGGTGGGGAGTTAAAAGCTACAGGGTTTTAAAATGAGAGGAGAAAAATTTAAAAAGGATGAGGGGCAACTTTCTTCTACACAGCGGTTCACGTGTGAAATGAACTGCCAGAGGGAGTGGTGGATGTGGTACAGGTAAAACATTTAAAAGACATTTAGATATGTATGAGAGATATGGGTCAAACATGGGCACATGGGACTAGTTTAGTTTGGGAACATGGTCAGCATGTTGGACCAAAGGGTCCACTTCCATGCTGCATGACTCTATAACCAACCACACAGCATGTTAAACTACACTAGATAGTATGTAATGAAACAGGATTGATTAATAACAACAGAGCAAGGCACCTTACATAACAGTGACTGTAACATTTTATGAAGTTTATATCCAGTTTGAAAAGGGAGAAGAATGGATCTGAGATTAGTATTTTAGCCTGAATAAGGGTAACTATACGGGTATGAAAGCTAACCTTGGTGAAGTGGGCTGGTGTTCTAGCTAGAGGATAGATAAATACAGGTGCAAGGTAAATATTTATTAGGGTATTTCAGAATAAGTATAATCCCACCTTAAAGAAAAATGATAAAGTGAGGCCTACCACCCACGGTTAACTAAAGAAATGAAGGGAAGCATCAAAACCAACGAGAAAAGCATTTAACCACATAAATGTGAGTGGGTCAGATGCCTGGTCAAGATATAAAGAACAGCAGAGAATGACTAAAAATATTAATCAAGAGAAAAACATTAGAGTTTGAAATGAATAACAAGAGTTTCAACACGTACGTAAAAAAGCAAACGAGTAAGTAAAAAGTGAGGGTTGTTTCTCTAGAGAGTGAGAATGGAGGAATGATAATTAAGAAAGAGAGGATGAAATGAACAAATATCTTGATTCTTTCTTCAAAGAATATTCGTCATGGTTTTAATCCAGGTGGTGAGAGAGGAACTTAGTAAAATTATGATCATATGGGAAACAATACAAAGCACCCTAAATGGAGGTTACTGCTCAGGTAGTAAATTTGTAATTTTCCAAAACTCCCTAAATGCAGGAAAGTTCTATCAAACTGAAAGGTAGCAAGCGTTAGTGCTCTATTCATTAAGGGAGAAAGACAGAAAACAGGAAACAATGTCTGCCTTGGGGAAAGTATTAGAATTGACCACAAAAGAGGTTATAACTGTACACTTTGCAAAACTCAAGGTAATCGGGATGAGACAGCACAGTTGTCTCAAAGAGAAATCACAGATAACCAGTTTACTGGAGGTTTCTTGAAGGAGTAAATGGACTGTGGATAAAGGGAAGCCTATTGACCTACAAAACCAGAGAATTTCCAGAAGACATTTGGTAAAGTGCCACATCAAAGATTATTGAAGAAAATGAAAGCTCATGGTATAGTGGGTAACATATTGGCATGGATGCATAAATGGGTCTGACTGGCAGGATGTGATGAGTGGAGCCCTACAGGGATCTGCGCTGGGGCCTCAACTTCTTGTAACTCAATGAATAATTCTGCAGAAGGGAGTGAAGGCATGGTATATAAAGTTACAGAGACACTAAAATAGGTCGGAAAATATGTTGTAAAGATGACGTGAGGAGGTTGCAAACAAGTGTAGATCGGCTAAGTGAGGGGGTAAACACTAGCAGATGGAGCACAATGTCAGAAAACATGAAATGGTTCACTTTGGCAGGAAGAATGAAAAAGCAGGGAATTACTCAAATAGAGTAATTGCAGAATGCCAAGGTGTACAGGGATTTGGGTTTTCAAGGGCATCAGTTACAAGATCATATATAGAGCATAAACAAGGCAGCTAACAGAATGCTATTGAACATGAGATTAATTGAACAAAAAACAATGGTATGCTTCAGTTATACATGGCATTGGTGAGAGGACATCTCAAATACTGCGTGGAGTTTTCATCCGGTTATTTAAAGGTTGTAGATGAATTGGAAGCAGTTCAGAGATTTACTAGATTGATACCAGGAATGAGTGGGTTGTCTTATGAAGGCAGGTGAACATACTGAGTGTTCCCTTGAGGTTTAGAAGAGTGAAGAATGATGTGCTTGATATTATACAAGATGCTAAATGGTGTTGATAAGAGAGACATGGAAAAGATATTTCCTTTGTGGGTCAGTCCAGAACTAGGGAGCACTGATTTAAAAGTAGAGATTGCCCTTCTAAGACACAGGTGAGAGGAATCTCTTTCTCTGAGGGTCATGTGACTTTGGATCACTGCTTCAGAAAGTGACAATCACACAACACCAAGTTATAGTCCAACAGGTTTACTTGGAAGCACTAACTTTCGGAGTGCTGCTCTTTCATCAGGTGATTGTAGAGAATAAGATTGCAAGACACAGAATATATAGAAAAAGTTTACATTGTGAAGTAACTGAAATTATATATTGAACAAGACCTGGATTGTTTGTTAAGTCTCTCATCTTTTAGAATGACCATGTTGGTTTCAGGGTGGCACAGCGTTAGCACTGCTGCCTCACAGTGCCAGGGACCCGGGTTCAATTCCCGTCTCAGGGTGGGTGGGATAGTGTTGGTGTATGCGCACATAGTGCAATGGGGGTCACCTGTAGTGTGACATGAACCCAAGGTCACTTTCCACCCACCATGTATGTGGCAGGTACTCATGCAAATCAGCTATCTCATATGCTGCAGGCATGGTACATTGGCGAGATCAAACAGAGGCTATGGCAACATACGAATGGACACCGCAGAACAAACAGACAGGAGTATTCCCTCCCAGTTGGTGAACACTTCAGCAGTCTGGGACATTCGACCTCGGACCTTTGGGTGACCATCCTCCAAGGTGGACTTCAGGACAGGCAACAATGAAAAGTGGATGAGGAAAGGCTGACAGCCAAGTTTGGTACCCATGGGGATGGCATCAAGCAGGATCTTTGGTTCATATCACACTACAGGTGACCCCACTACACCACACCCACACATATAAGTTTGTGGGGTGAATTTGTACTTGCAAAATTACATTCCAAAAAACTGCATCAATCTATGTAAGATGCTGTAAATCTGTTTTTTAGATGAGAATCAGTCTGACCATTGTGGTACAGAGTCTCAGAGGGAACTAAAACTTTCTATACCTTATCTGGGCCAACATGACACCAATTGTTAAAGTTCACTTGAGAATGTAACTTTTCTAAAAAAGGTTTTGCCATTTACATATGAAAGAACTGATACCAACATGGTCATTCTAAAAGATGAGAGACTTAACAAACAATCCGGGTCTTTTTCAATATATAATTGCAGTTACATCACACTGTAAACTTTTGCTATGAATTCTGTGTCTTACAATCTTATACTCCACAATCACCTGATGAAGGAGCGTCGCTCCGAAAGCTAGTGTGCTTCCAAATAAACCTGTTGGACTATAACCTGGTGTTGTGTGATTTTTAACTTGGTACACCCGAGTCCAACACCAGCACCTCCAAATCAGAAGGTGACGAAAGTGATGTCATTAAATATTTTTACAGCAAAAGCAGATGGATTTTGTTACCTGACAAGAATCTCCACTTATGGAAAGTAGATGGGAATATGGAGTTCAAAACAGATCAGGCATAATATTACTGAATGATGAAGCAGGCTCAAAGGGCCAAACTGTCTCGGCTTCTGCTCCTAGTTCATATGTTCAAAGGAAAAGGAGAATTATCCCTAATATCCTGACCATTATTTATCCCTTTATCAAAATCATAGAAAACAAATGATCTAATTATGATCACATTGCTGTTTCCGGAAATTTGCTGTGCACAACCCAGCTTTTATGATTCGTAAAATATTTTGGGATGGGATACTTTGCAACATGAATGGAATTTTAAATCTGTTGCTGTGAAATCATTTCAATACAGAAATCATACACAAAGAAAGTTTACATACATCGATTCTTCCTTCTCAAATTTCTTCTTGTTCAAATCTTCCTGTTCTTTCATTCGGTCTGCAGCCTGAGCCTGTTTATCAATTTCAATGAAGCTGTGGCTAGTTACTTTCTGTGCCCCTAAACCAGCCTTCTTAGCACCTAACTGTTTAACAAATGGGAAGAACAAAAGTTTTTATATACAATTTATTTCAATAGTAACATCTCAGATAACTGAACAGTCATAACATTTTTTTTCTTTTGGTTGAGTTGACTCTCATAACAGATTTGAATTAGAAATAATGACTGACACAACATCAAACTTATTTCATCCAGTCCCATCCAAGAAATTACACAAGACTTAATATAAAAAGTCTGGGTTTTAATGATTCGGCAACACAAATGATTTCTGAAGCCCATTATAAAAAGTAAAACATGCACTTAAGTTAGGAGCAATATCACAGAACATTTGTCAGCAAGCAGGAATACAGCTGTACATGGGTTTCCGGAGATATTACTTGCAAAATATTAAATGGGAAATTATTGTAAAATAACAAGCACAATATCATGAAATAAATCATTCGGACACTTGGGTGCAGAAAACTAGAATCTAGTTCCTGTAAACAGACATTAGATTAGATTACTTAAGAGTGTGGAAACAGGCCCTTCGGCCCAACAAGTCCACACTGACCCACCAAAGCGCAGCCCACCCTTACAACTACATTTACCCCTTATCTAACACTATGGGCAATTTAGCATGGCCAATTCACCTGACCCGCACATCTTTGGACTGTGGGAGAAAACCGGAGCACCCTGAGGAAACCCACGCAGACACGGGGAGAACGTGCAAACTCCACACAGTCAGTCGCCTGAGGCAGGAATTGAACCCAGGTCTCTGGCACTGTGAGGCAGCAGTGCCACCGTGCTGCTCACATCTTGAGGTCCAAGGAAGATTCAATACCATTGCAGATGGAACTAATATCATTCATGACAGAAACTTGAAAATTGGTAGATGGACAGGAAAGATTAGGAACTGCAGCATTTTCAGTTATAGTTATTTATGTACCAGAAGTGTAATACTTAAAGCCAAAACAGACAAGGAGTATACAGAAAATGAGCTCTCCGTTTGTGATTACTAACTTTTTTTTGCTGTAAGTACTGTAAGTTGGCTGACAGTTACTCATATACGTTTCAGTTAATGAAATAAAGAACAGAATTCTAAAAAATACACAATAAGTTTCTCTATTAATCATTCAGCCACATAACTTCGAACGACAGAAATAACTCAAAATACATACCATTTTCTTTCCCGCAGTAGGCTTCTTTTTTGTTATGATAGAGGACTTCACTTCTGTCAAAAAATTCAAATTAGTAGTTATTATACTTCCTGATTCTGGAATTAACTCAAGTAAATAATGCATTTCACAGAAAATAGATGATGCCAAATTTACTGAAATTGATATTTTGCAATCAGCTAATAAATTCCAAAATGCATCCATGCATAGCAACTATATGCACAATGTCCAAGGAACAGTGAGCGAATTATAGATTTACAGGTCAATTTTATCACTGATTTATACAATTTAAAAAATGACTTTATGGAAAAAAGCATTTTGTATACAAGCCTCTTGCACAAGTAATATCAGCATGTGAAAGGAACAGTGCTCAGTTATGAAAATCAAGAGATGCAAATTACTACAGATAAGAACAAAAGAGTAAACATTTCACCAGTTAGTTTTAAGGGAAGAGAGCATGGGCAATGATACAAATGAATTAAATTAACTCTTTCCAGCCTACTTTGAGAAAGAGTAAGTCATGTAAGGTCATGGACCTTTTTTCACTATGTGGTGCAAGTGAATAAAGCTTTATATTGATCCACATTAGTTAATTACAAACATCAAACCATTAAAGAAATGGTTATAATCATTACACAAAAGGTTTACGAAACACAGCAAACAAAAGATTAGAACTATTGTTAGTGATATCTTGTTAAGTTACAGGTAGCCCTGGCTATCCAAAAGTAGAGCATTCCCAGGAAATGTTTCTTGAGGTGAAAATGGCATAAAAGTGAAGGTGCATGATTTATATGGGAAAAAGTATCACCATTTTTCATAAAAGCAAAAATCCTCTTTGGATTTGCGAACACAGGTATTAATGCAGGTCTTTCGCAAAAGCAAAATTGCATAAAGCGAACATTTGAAAAGTGGGGGATACCTGTAAAGCTTTTACTATTTTTTCAATAAGACAAGCAGGCATAGCTAGATGACTGGCGAAGAATGAGAGAAACTGGAGAAATGACAGAATGCATGGTGGGTGTGGGGGAGGGGCAGGGGAAACAAAAAAAGAGTCCAAGAGATAAGAGGGAAAGCAAGAAGAGAAAGAGAAGTTTACATGAAAGATCAAAGGAGGAGAAAGTTAGAAGCAAGCGAGGTTGATTTGCCTGTTCAAATAAATTCTGTAAGTGATAGCTGAAATTATTAAGACAGGAACAAAAAGCAAGCTGGAAAGTGTTAAAATAACCAGTTTACCCAAAAGCTGTTTTAAAAAAAACAGAATTATAAACAAACTAAGTGAATTAATTTAATTCATTAAATCTGTGGAGTTAAATAGCAGCTCTTCCCAAGTCCATCTGTACACTTTGCCTCAGAACATCGAAGCAGCCAATGGCAGATCACAAACACCTTAACAATCACCTTTGTTAGGTGTGACTCCTGCAGAAACTAAACTCATTGAGTCAGCTAAAATAGGGGAAACAAAAATGAAAATTTCTGAGTAACAGCCAAAAACATTTTTTTTTACTTCATGTACTGTACTAAATTCCACATATTCTACATCAGAAATTAAAAACTTTAAATTATACATGAGGAAATTGAAATAAAAAAACTTAACCTGAATATAATCACAACAGAATTCAACATAACTAAGCACCTGCCTTCAAACACATTTTCCCAAAACTTCTGCAATATTCTGATGCAAAAATCTTGATTATAAACAACATTGTCTTTTATTAGCTTCAGCCCATGAGTGAAACAAAGATTTTCAGCAATTTCAATTAAAACAAAACTGATATGGCTTTTTCACAGAGCTGTTTTAATTCTGGAAACTGGCTTAGTTTTAATCCATTTAACATCTCTTGCTTTTATAATATCCTAAAAAATTCAGTCCTATTTCTCGCCAACTGATTTGCTTTATTTAGTCAATTTCCATCTTTAGTATATAGCTTAAGTCTTTGAGCACCAACGTGAAAATTAACATGTGCAGTCCATCATTTTTAGTCCATGAATGTAGATAGCCAAAATATTGCAGGCATCACCCAACTAATTCTTTGTGCTGTGAAGCTCTGCACCACAATAAAAAAAAATTTAGCCCCATTTTGTAGTAAGAAATTGGTTTCTCCAAATGTGTGTGTTTTTCAGGGGACATTTCTTTCCTCAGAAATAAATTGAGAAAAATATAAACTCTTGATTGAATATCAATTTCTAACAGCTGTCACAAATAAAGTACATAGTCATGACTAATATTATTTTGTAAATCTTGAAATAACTTTAGTTTTAGTTTTGGGCAAAAATGCTGAGACTGAGCTAAATTTGAGGCCTAAATGTAACCACACCATTCTCCAAGAAGACAGTACACTTATTTTAAAAGGCCTAGTTTATGTAAAGACAATTTATTTTATAATTTATTGAGGAACATCCCATGGCAAAGATGGTCTGGCACTGCTATCAGGAAAGGACCTTCTCCTTTTACTGTAATAAAAACACTCTTTGGATGTCTTTTACATGTGGACATTTTAGAATATCACAAACATCTGATTTCCTACAGAAGTTTTTTTAAGAATTTCAAATATATATTTAAATATTAATTATTATTTTTCAAAATACCAATTTGCAGATTTATGAACTATAGAAGTTATGTAAAGAAATGAACTCAAACAATAAAAGCAACATAAATGCCAAATAATGTACCTAATGCTTCCTTAGGGGAGATACTGAGGCAATCAACATTCGGTCCACTTGCAGGCTCATCTAATGATAAAAACATACATTCAAAAGCACAAAACTTAAACTGCATAGATTACAAGCTCTAAAAGGCTGAAAAACACATGGTTTTCTGGTAAGTTGCAACAATCTGCAAACTGTCAGGATAGATAATTTTTCAATTCAAAACTAAAGGTATTAAAATATACAGTTCTTGTGGATGGTGTTTTAATTGCCATTGTGTGGTGATGACATCCTGACTAGAGGTCACCGTTTCCCATGTGGCAAGTTCATAATGCTGGTTGCATTGCAAGCAGAGGGATCAACCATAGTCTAAGGAAAGAGGATAAAAGTATGTGCACATTCAAAAGCGAGTTAATTTGCGTGCAGGGGACTGGATTGCATATTTTCCTTGCAATGTTTGAAAAAAATGGCCTTTGCTGTATACTTTTGAACTTCACAATTATTGGGTGGACACCTCTACATTCTACTACTCAGTTTAAAAGCAAAGAGTAATCATCCCAATTCCAACTGGGATTGAAGATCAAATTATAACTATGTTTTGAAAACTCTTCCTGTACTACAGATGGTAAATTTACCAGCAAAAGGCATACACAGCATGGTTCTCACTTGCAGAAAGTATTTATTTCAGCTATAATGGTAGTGGGAACACTGGAATTAGCCTCAGTGCAAATCATAAAGCAATCATATTTTCATGAACTCACCAGAATATTCCATAGAAAGAAGGTTGCCTAAAATGATTCACAATATTATAAGTGCTGTTCATGTCAATGAGTTAATGCACAGCTTTGTCATATAAAAAAATTACTTTGTAATATCGTCCTGTATTTCATAAGCCTTGATGAGCTTCATATTAACGTAGCACTTCCAATCAACAAACAATAATAGGTATCAACTTGTACCACTGGACAAAACATACCATCATTTTCTTCTTGCTTTGTGTTTTCAGGTGAAGATGGCTCTAGAAGGGCAGAATTAAAGGTTTGATCTGATGGCTCCATACTGGCTGACTGGAATTAGGCATAAAGGTCTCATGAAATCATAGCAGAAATATAATACAAACTCATGATCAATAATACACTGAAGTAATTATAAAATGTTTTGTTGAATGGCAAACTGTAATATAAAATTAATAATATAACCATAATTTATATAATCTGGACAAGTAAAAGCAAAATCAAAGTCTACAGAGACATAAACTCAATAAATACTGAGCCAGAGCAGGCTATTTTAAGAGTGACCACAAGGTTTTAAGGAGGAAATTAAGGACGTCTGGTCACAACAGAGTTTAAGGAGGGTATTTCAGAGCATGGGGTCTGGGCAGCTAAAAGCATAATGGATATGGGAAATGGAGGTGAAAGCATGAAATAATGCAGAATGGAAGAATGTCGTTTGAGGAGTGTTATAGGGTTGCAAGAGGTTACAGCAAGAATTCTCACAAAACCAGTATCTTCAGATTAGGATCTCTCACCCAGGTGATGCAAGGTGAACTTTACGGACCTGATGCTTCCTTCTCTCTCTTTAGATACTGACAGACTAACCATATTTACGAGATCAAGTGGACATCTTCCATCTCAACATTTTAGTCAGTTAGCAGTCAGTAAATAAACGTATTATTAGGAATCAAAACTGTTGCCACAGGTCCCAGGCTGTTAGGTACTTCATTAATAACCTTTTCATTAGCATCTACATCACCAATATTCTCTTTCAAAATATTTTCCAATACTTTAAGTACTGTTCTGAAAATATTTCTAGGTTTATGAAAATCATCACCATTGCTTAGAAATGTTAAAAGAATCATATCAATAACAAAACTGAGCTCATGGAATAGAAGAGTCAAGAGTTTTTTTTTAAATTGGCTCAACTACAGAAAACAAGCTATGAGATTTGTTTGCTTTGCAAAATGTTGCGTAATGGGTAATGACATACCACGAGGGTCAGCAAGAGGATCACTGTTTTATTCAGTGCTTCAAAAAACTTTGATTTGCCTCATGGCAATGTGAATTACATCAGCAATGTACAAATATTAATTAACTATACTCAAGATCCTGAATTTTATTCCACCCCTGGATTTAAATAGATAGATTAAAATATTACCATTTACAAAATCTGACATTCTAAAATCTGTCTGGAACTTATAGACAAAGTATCCACCATCAACACATCTTCTCAAGTCATTATACCGAAGTGTGAATATTTTTTACACTGTTCCCTGCAAGAGAATCTGTGACCCCCCACCCCCTCCTTTAATATTTAGCAACCAAACCACAAAAATTTGCCTTCAGCCAAATTCGGAACAGGTCACACGACACCACAACAGTTGTCAAGAGTCCCATTCAAGCTGGGGGAGAAGAGGAAAATGTAGTTATAGTAGGTATAACAATAGTCAGGGGAAACAATACTGTCTTCTGCAGCACGAGAGACAGATTCCTGATGAAGGGCCTTTGCCCAAAACGTTGATTTTACTACTCCTCGGATGCTGCCTGAACTGCTGTGCTTTTCCAGCACTACTCTAATCTAAACTTTGGTTTCCAGCATCTGCAGTCATTATTTCTACCATGAGAGACAGGCTGTATGCCAATTCAACACCAAAGTGCAGGACAATTATTCTAGGCTACAGGGGAACTTGGAATGGAAGAGGAAAGATCTGGTTGTAGTGGTTCAAGTAGGTATGAGGTTCTACTGAGGAATTACAAGCACTTCAAGGCTAAAGTGAACTCAAGGAAGAGATGGGAAGGAAGTCAAGAGGGAGGAGGGTCTTCTTTGACTTGCATTCACTACTTTATTTGTTTTGTTGACTGCTTCATGTATCCAATTAGAATCGCTCTCAAACTCTTTATTCAACAATGTTTCCTCGATATTTCATCTATTGTGCATTTATGCATTTACTTTCTGTTACATATTTGCCTAGTTCCTTTTCTATATCTTGCAGAATCTTGGATTCAGATTACCTTACCTGGCAACATGACTTTCATCAATTACATTAAATTCTTGGGCTCAGTTAATAAATTATAAATTTGAATCTGCCTTGGTACCAAAACAAATCTCAAGGACATTCCAGTCAACTTTTTCTGCCAAACTTATTTCTCTGAATAGATGCACACTTCTTTTCACACTGTAATCAAGTTCTTACTCATTTCCGGGTGCTATTGGCCAAATCAACAAAAATGATTTTTGTGACTCAGCACCATCCACATTTAGCTGATGTATTCAATCTCAAGAATCTTAACAATATCCTCTCCTGTGCTAAACCAAGTAGAAAAATACCAGTTATGAAACAAATGAAAAAAAAACTTACATTAGCATGTGAGGCAAAGAAGTCTTCATCTTTACTCATGGGTGATAGAGGTGGATTTTCTGTATCATCGATCCACAACTGAAACATGTCAATATAAAAAAAGGAACACCTTGAATTTTGCTGCTGCTATATGCTCAAGACAAGCACTTGTCTTTACTCTTATTGGGGTATCTGCTTCAGTTTTGACAGGATTAATTGTTTAAAGAATAATCTCTTTAGAATTCTGTTTTGAATAATTTCAAGATAATCCTGAATTTCCTGGAAATGTATAGTAGGTAAGTTAACATAAATAAATTGAAGAAAAGAAAAAGTACAGAATGATACACATGCATCCTTTATCAGAATTGATGATTGAAAAATAAACATTTGATTATTAAAAAAAAGGCAGAAATTGATTATTAAAAAAAAGGCAGAAAATGAGTACTGCATGTACATAAAAAGAGGAACTAAATTTAAAATCTGTAAGGCACTCTATAGAAAACTTCCATGATGATCCATTCCCGATTTCCATTTGTCACATTTACATTGTTAGTTTAGTGCAAGATAAATTCATTAAAGTTTCAGTTCAATTCTTGAGTCTAGACCCAGCCTGATTCCAGAACAAAGGTGACACTAGAAAGAAGGTGCAAATGTAACGTTCTCATTCCTTAAAAAGTGCTCAGGAAACTCATGGAACCTATACAGAATACACTCTATAAAAACTGATCTCAAATCAAAAGCTTTGAGAGAAATTTGCCATTTCCACACTTTATCACTTTTGTTTGGATAGAGCTTTCTGCAAAACAGGGCAGTTAAATTTAAACATTTTAGTCAGATAGCAGTCAGTAAATAAATGCAAACCGTTGCCACAGGTCCAGGCTGTTGGCCAGCACCACTCTAATCTAGAATCATGTTGGTTACTTCAATAATAACCTTTTCATTAGCATCTACATCACCAATAACCTCTTTCAGACTTTATTTTCCAATACTTCAAGCATTGTTCTGAAAATATTTCTAGGTTTATAAAAATCATCACCATTGATTAGAAATGTTAAAAGAATCATATCAATAACTAGTTATCAAAACTGAGCTTTATGGAATAGAAGAGTCAAGAGTCATTTTATAAAAATTGGCTCAACTACAGAAAACAAGCTATGATATTTGTTTAATTTGCAAGATGTTGCATAATAGATAATGACATACCACGAGGGTCAGCAAGAGGATCACTGTTTTATTTAGAGTTTTTAAAAAAACTTTGATTTTGGAATACAGAATAAAACTTGAAAATCTGCTAAAACTGGAAATCTAGAGTTGGCAAATAATGAGGATGATACCAATCAGCTTCAACAAGATATGTATGGTCTAGAGAATTAGGGAGACAAGTAGCAGCAGAAATTTGATAGAGGAGTAGAATGTGAAGATTTTGTACAGAAATGATAGAGGGAGGTAATACAGGCTAAATGCCGCAGTTTAAATGAGTTGGAGGGACTTAAGGTTGACAGGACAGATTAACAGAGTAATAGCAAGCAAATGGGATCTTATGTTCATAATTAGATGTTACTGAGTGCAAAGAATGGAAGTTATGCTGAACTTGTAGAAGTTTCAGGTTACACCACAACCAGGGTATCAGTCTAGCCTGATCATCACTTCAAGGAAGCAGGTGAGGATCCTCGAAGGCACACAGGGCATTCACCATAAGGATTTCAGGGAGAACAATGTTAACTACAAGGTTAGGTTGAAGAATCAAAAGGTTTTTCTCCTTGGAACAAAGTTGATTCAGAGGAAACTTTATACAAGTGTACATTGTTCTGACAAGTTAAGGTCAGGTAGAACAAAATAAATTCCTGGAGGACGACTCCGGCCCAAAACGTCGATTTTCCTGCTCCTCAGATGTTGCCTGACCTGCTGTCATTGTCCAGCAGCACTCCGTCAACTATAACAACGAAAAGCTGTTTCCACTGACTGATGGCATAAAGATGACAAGACACAGATTTCAGGATTTGCACAAGAGATGCAGGAGGATGGGAGGAAGAATTTAATTTAAGCAGTGAGTAGTAATAACCTGAATTGCTCTGCCTATGAGGCTGTGGAAGTGCAGACAAGGACTTTAAGGTAAAATTGCTGGGCATGTTAAGGAAATGAATGTGTAGGGTTACAGAGATACATTGGGGAATAGGACTAACAGGTCTGCTCTACTCAGAACCATCATGGACTCAATGGGCTAAATGGCTTTCTTTAGTGATGGAATGACTGTCAGAAAAGCAAAGTACCAAGCAGGCAAAAGAAAATAATGATATGGTGATAGCGTACCAGGTCACCTCTTTAGCTTAAATGCCTAAGATAATTATCCTATTATTACTGATCCTATCTAATGTTCCTGATTTAAAATAACTTTATATAAAATTTGAGTCAATTTTTTAGCTTACCCTGGTTCCATATTTTCGAGTTGCAGCAACCGCCAGTGATCTGAGCTTCTCCCTATAAAGTTGGGCAGCACGGCTGTTGTATTTTGCATTCGTGTCATTGGTGTTGCAACCATGTTGATGGAAGAAAGCATTCTAATGAAAAGACAGAATGATATACACATAAAGATGCAAAGTAAAGAAAATATGGATTTTATTTGCCACTGTATTTGAATGGACACAACACTAATATCTAGAATCATTGAGAATGCAAGCTACTGGCTGAGCTTGTGACGGCAAAATGATTCACGCTAACTTGAAGTTTACAGCATTTTGTATTGCACAGTGGGATTATAACTGAAGAGTGTGATTAGAGTGTTCACAGTTGGACTTTTCTTCCTCTATGCTCGTGGGGTGTGGTATCGCTGGCTGGCATTTATTGCACATTCCTAGTTGCCCTTGAGAAGGTGACAGTGAGCTGCCTTCTTGAACAGATGCTGTGCTGGAGATAGATATACAATGCCATTAAGGAAGGAATTCCAGGACTTTGACTCAGCGAAAGTGAAGGAACAGCAATATACTTTCAAGTCAGGATGGGGAGTGGTTTGGAGAGGAACTTGCACGTGGTGGTGTTTCCATGTGTCTGATGTCTTTGTCTTTCAGTTGTAAGTAGTTGTGAGTTTTGAAGGTGCTATCTGAGGATCTTGGCTGAATTTCTGCAGTGCATCTTGTAGATCTAGTGTTATTGGAATTTCATTCATCTACACAAATAGAGAGTATTACATCACACTCCTAACTTGTGCCTTGCACATGGTGGTCAGGCTCTGGGGAGTCAGGAGGCAAGTTACTTGCTGCAATATCCCTAGGCTCTGACCAGCATTGGTAACATCTTTGGGTATCGAGGAATGATGGTTAGATTGTCTCATATTGGAGAAGGTCATTGTTACTTGTTACAATGCTGCTGGTCACTCTTCAGCCTAAGCCTGGATATTATCCAGGTGTTGTTGCATTTAAATAAGGACTGTTCCAGTATCTGAGAAGTTGCAAATTATGCTAAACGTTGTGCAATCATTGGCAAGCATCCCTACTTCTGACCTTATAATGGAGGCAAGGTCATTAATGAAGCAGCTGAAGCTGATTGGGCCAGGGACACCATTCTGAGGAAAACCTGCAGAGATGTCCTGCAGCTGAGATGACTGACCTCCAACAACCACATCCATCCTCCTACGTGCTAGGTACAGCTCCAACTAGAAGAGAGTTTGCCATCGGATTCAGTTTTGCTCGGGTTCCTTGATGTTATACTCAGTCGAACGAAGGCTTGATTTCAAGGACTGCCTCTTTTACCTCACCTCTGGAATTCAGATCTTTTGTCCATGTTTGAACCAAGGCGATAATGATGTCAGGAACTGAGTGCCTGGCAGAACCCAAACTGGGCACCATTGAACAGGTTGCTGCAAAGCATGTGCTGTTTGACAGCATTGTTGATGACACCTTCTCGCACTTTACTGATGAGTGCGCAGCGATGGGAGAGTAGCTGGCCCATTTCAACTTATCCTGATTAGTGTGCACAGAATGTACCTGGGCACATTGTCTGGTAGACACCAGTGTTGTAGCTGCACTGGAACAGATTGCCTAGGAAAGCGGCAAGTTATAGAACACAAATCTTCAGTACTAACACCAGAATGTTGTCAGGTCCACAGCCTTTGCAGTATCCATTGCTTCCAACCATTTCTTCATATCACATCGGAGTGAATCAAATTGGCTGAAGACTGTTGCAAATGGTTCAGCTTTATCCTTTGCACTTACGTGCTGGGCTCTTCGATCATTGAGGATGGGAATATTTGTGGATCCTCCTCCTTTAGTGGGTTAATTGTCCATCACCATTCATGACTGAATGTGGCAAGACTACAGAGCTTGGGTCTGATCTGTTGGTTTGGGATCACTTGCTGCTTATGCTGTTTGGCGTGCAAATAGGTCTGTTTGTTGGCTTCAACAAATTGACATGTCATTGTTAGGTATCCCTGGTGTTATTCGTGGCATGCTGTCTGCACTCTCCATTGAACCAGGTGTGACTCCCTGACTTGATGGTAAATGATTCAGTGGAGACATGCTGAAACATGAGTTTGTAGATTGTGATGATACTGATGGCCTGTAATGCTTCATGGATGCCCAGTCGAGTTGCTGGATCTGTTCAAAGTCTGTCCCATTTAGCATAGTCATAGCACTGCACAAAATAATGAAGGATATTGTCCAAAGACTGGACTTTGGTCTTCACGAGAATAGTCAGTGGTCACTCTTACAGATACTGTCATGGATGTATTGGAGCAGGCAGATCAGTTAGGTTGAGGTCAAGCATGATTTTTGTCCCCCTCATTGCTTTCTTCACCACCTGCCGCAGACCTAATCCCACAGCTATACCTATTAGTATCCAACCTTCTGCTAGGCCATTCTTGGTGGTGCACATTAAAGATCCCCACCCAGAGTACATTTGCGCTCCTGATATCCTCACGGTGTCCTTCAAGTGCTGTTCAACATGGAGGAGTCTGATTCAACAGCTGGGGGGGCGGGGGGGAATAGCACATGGTAATCAGCAAAGGTTTTCTTGTCCATGTTTACCGGATGCCACAAGACTTCACGGGGTGTAGAAACAATGTTGAGGACTCCCAAGGCAACTCCCTTTCAACTGTGCCACCACTTCTGCTGCCAGCGGGACATAACCTATCCAGAGAAATGCATCTGGGACATTTCCTGTATGGTGTGATTCTGTGTGTATAACTATGTCAGGCTGTTACTTCACTAGTCTGAGACACTCCCAATTTTGGCACTACCCCCACATTGTAAGGAGGACTTTGCAGGGTCAACAGGGCTGGGTTTGCTGTTGTTTCCAGTGCCTAGTTCAATGCTGGATGGTACAACACGTTTCTTTGTTGAGAGTTTGTAGCGATTGACACAGAGTGGCATGCAAGGCCATTTCAGAGGGCAGTCGAGAGTCAACTATGCTGCTGTGTCTGGAGTCACATGTAGGCTAGAGGTGGTGAGGATGGCAGGTTTCCTTCCTTGCAGGACATTTACTGAACCAGATGGACTTTTCCTGACAACTGTCAATGGTTTCATCATCATCACTGGATTCTTAATTCCTGATTTTTAAAAAATATATAGAATTCAAATTCCACTATCTGCTTTGGCAGGATTCAAATCCAGATCCCCGGAACATTTAGTCCAGAAATTTCTGGACTAATTGTCTAGCAGTAACACCATTAGGCCATCACCTCCCCGATTCCATTATGCAAGTTAGTTATTTATCAAACTCCTTTAACAATTTTTACACCATAGTCATTTCTTTTCTATTTACTTTGTTATTTATTTGCACATGGAACAGTCAATTGCAGAATACACAGTGCCATAATTTGCATTTCGGTGGCCCATACAAGAGAAATTAAATGTGTGTAAATATGGTGTGTGAAAACATTGTAAAACGATTCAATTTTGTTATTTCTGAGTTGTTAATTCTTGGGTTGCATCTAGAGAGACTACTGTCAGCTAGGAAACAGTTAGAGATCTGTCATGGGCAGCTGTAGAGATAGCAGTTTCAAATAATGAATCCAGAATACCACATTAGAATGACACAATATTGAAGATATTGTCTTAAGTATGATTTTATCCCCTCTTAAGCATTTTAGTATAATAAATTAAGTACTAAAACAATAATATTACTTCAGAAAGTAATTACAGTACATAAGGGATTGCACTAGGCATTTTTTTAAACTTTCCATTTCATAAATATTCTGTAGAAATTCTTCAAGTGATAACACATACATTTATGCTTTTTATAATTTACATTGGTCACAGTACACTCAAGGAAGTGTAATTTAAGATTTCTGCCACCTTCTCTACTGAAATTAAATACTTCCAATGTGATTCAGGGACTTGAGCTGATTTATCTTTTGTGATGGGTATTGTTGTAGCCAAGATACCTCATACATCTTCCTTGTGCCACTGTTATAGCCTTACTATAGTGGAAAGAAAATTAGGCTTATATTAACCTTTTGTAAAAATACAAGCCTCCAAAGCCAGAGTACAAAAATTCACAAAACAGGTATCAACCGGCAGTTAACTAATTAGAACACAAGTTTTGAAAAGGTGACAATTATTTTTTATTTTACTTACAGCATTTGCATTTCCACCAAGTTGCATAGATCTTAGCTGAAACCAGGACCAATTAGAATCTAGTTCTGTAGATCTGTAAGATTAAATAATAATTTTTAAAAATTATAGGAAAGTAGTCCAACACGCTGCAAAGTGGCTTCCATTTATAGTTTGTTTAAAAATCACCAGTGGTCATTGCATTTTAATACTTAGTCTATTTTCTAAATTATATTCTCTCATCTTGGTTAGTTCCATAAAAATCACCAGCACAAATGCCACAAAAAAAAATTCAACATTCAGATAAAAATCAAAAGTCTGCAAATTATAGCAAAGTGTTGGAGACATACAGCATCAATGGATAGACAAGTCAATGTTTCATGTATAACTGTTCATATCCATGATGAGTCATGGTGGGGAGGGTTTCCTGCTACTTCACTCCTCCACAACACTGGAACCTATCTAATTTTGTGAGCAGTTTTGTTTCAATTTTGGCTCTATTTATCCCCTACCTCAGCTATCAACATGCTCTCCATTTCGCTAATTTCTAAATATACCCTTCTTTTCTTTTTATCAAATTACAAATCATTGCACCAGCATTTCACATTTTCCTCTTTTCAACCTTTGTTCTCAAACTGACTTTGGTGTTTCACCATAGAGTCATAGAGATGTACAGCATGAAACAGACCCTTCGGTCCAACCCATCCATGCCGACCATATATCCCAGCCTAATCTAGTCCCACCTGTCAGCACCCAGCTCAATGCCTCTTAAAATGTTGCAATTGTACCAGCCTCCACCACATCTTCTGGCAGCTCATTCCATACACGTACCACCCTCTGCGTGAAAAGGTTGCATGGTTTAAATGAAAATTAAGAATTCATTCAGAAGTCTAGAACTTCAGTCCATTTCAGAACCACAAACTGTTTCCTTCAGCACATCTGACTTGATCCTGAGATACTTTCTTTCACTTTTGCAATCTCATTCTCCTGGCGTCTTGGCTGCAGCACTCCAATGACCTCATAGAATATTACGGTGCAGTACAGACCCTTTGGCCCTCAATGTTGTGCCAACCTGTGGAACCAATCTGAAGCCTATCTATCCTACAATATTCCATTTTCATCCATATATTTATCCAGTGACCACTTAAATGCCCTTAAAGTTGGCATTTGCAGGCATGCGTCCCACGTCCCTATACTGTGTAAAGAAACTAACTCTGACATCTATCCTAAATCTAACACCCCTAAATTTAAAGTTATGTCCCCTCCAGCTAGCCATCTCCATCCAAGGAAAAAGGCTCTCACTCTCCACCCCACCCCGATAATGCAGTGACCAGAACTGTATGCAATACTCCAAGTGCGGCCACACTAGAGAGTTTTGTACAACTGCAGCATGACCTTGTGGCTCCGAAGGTCAATTCCTCCAACAATAAAAGCTAACACACTGTACGCATTTTAAACAACTCTACCAACTTGGGTGGCAACTTCCAGGGATCTATGTACATGGACACCTAGCTCTCTCTGCTCATCTACACTACCAAGAATCTTGCAATTAACCCAGTACTCTGCATTCCTATTGCTCCTTCCAAAGTGAATCATCTCACCCTTTTCTATATTAAATTCCATTTGCCACTTCTCAGCCCAACTCGGCAGCTTAACTGTGTCCCTCTGTAACCTGCAACATCCTTCAGTACTATCCACAATTCCACCGATCTTAGTGTCATCCTTCTATGCCCTCATCAAGGTCATTTATAAAAATGACAAACAGCAGTAGCCCCAAACAGATCCTTGTAGTGCATCCATAGTAACTGAACTCCAAGATGAACATTTCCCATCAACCACCACCCTGTCTGGCTGCTCCGGTTTCCTCCCACAGTCCAAAGATGTGCGGGTAAGGTAAATTGGCCATGCTAAATTGCGAATAGTGTTGGGTAAGGGGTAAATGTAGGGGTATGGGTGGGTTGCGCTTCGGCGGGTCGGTGTGGACTTGTTGGGCTGAAGGGCCTCTTTCCACACTGTAAGTAATCTAATCTAATCTAATCTAATCAAATCAAACGCTTTACTGAAATCCATACAGAGCACATCAACCGCTTTACCTTCATTCACCTGTTTGGTCACCATCTCAAAAAGAACTCAATAAGGATTGTGAGGCACGACCTACCCTTCATAAAACCGTGTTCACTATCTCTAATCAACATATTCCTCTCCAGATGATTATAAATCCTCTCTCTCAAACTTTTCCAACACTTTACCCACAACCGAAGGAAGGCTCACTGGTCAAGAATTACCAGTGTTGTCTCTACTCCCCTTCTTAAACAAGGGGACAACAATTGCTGTCCTCCAGTCCTCTGGCACTATTCCTGGAGATAATGAGGACATAAAGATCAAAGCCAAAGGAAATTGGGTCTGCAATTAATTGGGTCTGCAATTTCCTCCTGGCTTCCCAGAGAATCCTCAGATAAATCCCATCTAGCCCAGGGGACTTATCTATTTTCACACTTTCCAGAATTGCTAACACTCCCTCCTGGTGAACCTCAATCCCGTCTAGTCCAATAGCCTGCATTTCAGTATTCTCCTTGCCTTTTCCCAGTATGAATACCGCCGAAAAATATTCATTTAGCGCTTCCCCGATCTCCTCGGACTCAATGAACAACTTCCCATTACTATCCTCCATCATACAATAAGTAAAGCAATGGCTCACAAGCTTTTCAAACTGAGGAGCCCCTTTTTGTATGGATGAATAATCACCAGAGTTCATCTGTATACTCCTAATATGAGAAAGGAGTTGCAAGTGATACGTTTTAATAATATACTTTAAAAAAAGGTAGTACTGAGATGGGTGTGTCTGTTTCTCACTGTAGAGTTTGGCAAAATCTACAGTGCAGATTGTAGAGGACACATCTGGTCACCGCTTACTCATTCTTGATTATTTTTAGATTACTTACAGTGTGGAAACAGGCCCTTTGGCCCAACAAGTCCATACCGACCTGCCGAAGCGCAACCCACCCATACCCCTACATTTACCCCTTACCTAACACTACGGGCAATTTAGCATGGCCAATTCACCTGACCCTCACATCTTTGGACTGTGGGAGGAAACCGGAGCACCCGCAGGAAAGCCACGCAGACACGGGGAGAAAGTGCAAACTCTACACAGTCAGTCGCCTGAGGCAGGAATTGAACCCGGGTCTCTGGCGCTGTGAGGCAGCGACTGTGCCACCGTGCCGCCTGCAGGTCAGTCCTCCATGCATCTACAGACACTACTCAAACTACTACAGTAAAGCTATAGTTACATGGCAAGATGGTGGCACTGGGAGGTGAGGGGGGGGGAAAAAGAGACACCTCTGGTCCAGTAATCCAGAGGCAAACTAATGCTTTGGTTTCTATTACCATAATGGCAGCTTGAGAAATTTAACTGCAATTAATTAATGTGGAAAATAATTCCAGTGATCATGAACTGTTAGAATAAAAACATCTGATTTATTTATGTGGCTAGATTTTCCAAGCAGCAGCAATCACATTCAGTGGAGTATAATAAAGGATGGGTTAAATTTACATATTTAAATACAATGTGTGAAACTACATTGTAAGACAACCAGACTTTGTTATTTCTGATTTGTTAATTCCTGTGTTGCTTCTAAAGAGATCCTGGGCTGCATACATGTGCATACAGGTACGGGTAGGCTGCATCCCATCCCTACCTGGTCTGACCTACAGATGACACCAGATCCACAGCAGTGTACTTAACTCTTAGGCATCCTTTGGAATGCTAGCAAGTCAATGAATCAAGCACAACGTTTAATTGGCAACAAATGCTGGCCTGGCACTGACATCCATATGCCACGAATGAAAGAATATTTACTTTGTCCAATGAACCTCCACCTCAAAATCAAAAGATTTGCATAATATTTCAATGTTACATTGTAGTCATCTTTGCTTGAGTGAGGTTGTCAACTGAACATATCTTAAAACAGGTAGCTTTTAAAGAAAAGTAATTAAGCAAATATGATATTTGCATGAATGCAAGAAATAACCAACCTAAAAGATTGTTAAAAAGGTTAAACTCATTCTTTATATTTCATACACTCTGTACATTGCTTTTTTAGAAGGTATGATACCTGATAAAACTCAAGTGAACACCGAGTGATCGATGCGTCCCCGAACAGTCAATACAGAGAAAGACGCCATAGGTTATACTCGCCCAGGTTGGGTTCTTGGCTGAACAGTCAAAGCAAGTCTGAAAAATTAAAAGTTAAAACAGTCAACACAAGCCACTACTCATTTCTTGTGTACCTTTAATCACTCCAAAAAACAAAAACTCTCAGACCAATGTTCCCATAAACAGAAACGAGATCAACAAGTAATCTAATCTAATCTAATAGCTGAGATCGTTCTGATTCCTCCAAGACTAGAAAATTTTTGTTGATTTGAAAGATCATTTAAGTTAGAATTTAATCTATAACCTCTTGTTTGACTGAAATCTAATTAACACAATTACATTTTGTGTCAATACTTATCAATTCAGGATAAATTCCTGTATCCTAGGAAACAGGATTAGGTGTGAAATGAGAAATTGGCATTCAGTAAGAAATTTAACCTAAGGTTTTAGTTGATGTAAAGCAGAAAGAGCTCAAGTATTAAGAGGTGAGATCCAGAGCGTAGGCCTCAGACTCAACACACACAGCTTGATGAAAAAAAGAGAAATCAATCACAATGTAGGAGTCATTAAATTTACAAAAGGACAGGTGTTTCTAATTCTTCACCTGCAGTTTTCTAAAATGATGGACCACATGTTCTGAGTAGTGCAAATCACATTCAGATTGCTACTCCACCCTTACTTTTTTTTTGTTAAGACAGAGCTCCATATTTCTGACAGGAGATTCTGACCACTGCTCCTTCAGAAATACAGTACTGAAGAAGGGGTACACCCAAAACATTGACTTCTGCACCTCCTGATGCTGCCTGGCTTTCTGTGTATTTCCAACCTCCTGTCAGTCTTCTTCAGAAATGTACAGCATACCTGAAATCCACCAGGTCCTTTGTAGTAGAGGATAATTGGGGAAAGTCAAGACACATCTTTATCACAACCGTATTCTATAATTTAACAGTTCATCGGCATAGACAGCCACGTTAACAGCTCCATTGAAAGGGTAACAACGTAAGATAATAGGGTTAGGTCAGGGGAAGGAGGATGTCTGAGGAGGGGGAGCAGGCAAGGAATCCAGTTTAGATTCTCAGCACTTTGAATATAGCAGGACCCTCCAAGTTCTCAGATTTAAACAGATTCATTTGGAGGGCGTGAGGTTCAGGGTTTTGCCAACTGGAATCTTCAACATGCCATGCCATACCCTTGACGTCTGTTACAATGGGGATTCCATAGGTTCCTGGAGCACAAATTCCATTTATGTTGCTGAAACAACTATCTGGCTATCAGCAAATCCAGGCCACGATTTCTGGCTTCTTTAAATTTCCCCTCAGTTTGCTTGATACTGAGATAAAGTCTAAAGTTTTTCCAAGACGTGTCATTGTGGAAACTCTCAATAACATGGCACATTGATTTGTACTCCTTGCTCTTTGGGAAATATCTGGCATGTACTCGACACTTTAACCCAATATTTAACCCATTATCAATAACAAATCTGACACTTACCATTATGCAATACATGCACCAACAGATTAGGCTGTCAGAAAATCCCAAAATGAAACTTTATAACATTGATGAAAAATGAATCAAAATAAAAACGGCAGAGAGTATATAATCTTAAGAAGGAGGGAAGGAAGGGTTGAGGGAGGAGGAAAGAGGAAGAGAATGCTGTCACTATGTAACACGTCTCTGATGGATTAGCAAGATGGACCAAATTCACTCATAAATCTGACTCTTCCTCGGATATCATGCTCAAATTATGAGAACTGGTTTTACTTCATGCAGCTGTTTCAAGCCCAGGGCAGTTATTATTTCACAATTATATATTCTGATATATTCTTGGTTAATTTTACTGCACTCATTCACAAAATCAAATCTAAAATGTAGCAGAATCTCATATCACAGGAGTCCATGGCACTTTTTCCCATGGCTTTACACAGTATTTATTAACAAAGAACCCACTTAAAGACATTATGAAGCCATCCTTACTGTATAATCAGTCTCCCTTGTGTAGGAAATATGTTACCAAACTTGAAAGGGTTCAGAAAAGATTTACAAAGATGTTGCCAGGATTGGAGGGTTTGAGTTAAAGGGAGAGACTGAATAGGCTGCAGCATTTTTCCCTCTGGAGTGTTGAAGGCTGAGGAGTATTCTTGTAGAGGTTTGCAAAATAAGAGGCATAAATAGGGTGAATAGCCAAGGTCTATTATCCAACACAGGGAGGGGTTTAGAGGGTATAGGTTTATGGTAAGTGGGAAAGATTTAAAAAGCTGAGGAGCAGCTTTTTCACACAGGGGGTCAATGGAGGTACTGGAGGCGTTAAAAGGCATCTGGATGTGTACATGAACACGATGTGTTTAGAAGGATATGGGTCAAATGCTGGCAAATTAGACTAGATCAGTTTAGGATGTCTGGTTGGCACAGATGAGCTGGGACAAAGGGTCTGTTATGACTCTAAGTCAGAACTGCCCACTTTTGTTATAATAAGTACCTCTGAAACATTGTTCTGTTGAATCTAATATAGATTGCAAATTAACAATTACAAATCCCACAATTTCCTTGTTGTGTCTGTCTAGACCATGCTCCTTCACCTGTGCATTTATGTGATCTGTCAAAACTATTCTGGACATGATAGTGGTTTTCACTCTAAAGGCCTACCTTTGCCATGCCTCTTTGCCAGGAGTCACCTACAAGGGGAAATAATCCTTCAAGTTCTTCACTGTGTTGATTAGTTTAATACCTATATAATAACACTATAATCTCAACTAGAATGATGACAAAAGAGGATCATTCTTATAGTTATAGACAGAAAAGAACCTGATCAATCAGCAGGAGTTTAATCATGCTGGAAATAAAGGTATATGCAAAAGTATTACTAACTGATGTAGAGCAAATGGGGTCTCAAATTCTGATCCATTAAATAAAAATCGGATTAGTTCCTTTTTATAAAATGCGAAGCGATGGATTTGCAGTGAAAGTTAACATGTATAAATATCAGATTTTGCACTTTGGGAAGAACAAGAGGACTTGATCAATTGACAGTTACACTGGACAACATTTTACAAGGAGTACAGAACTGAGCGCAACCAAGAGGTTCAAATTCATAAACCTTTCAAAATTTCCTCTTTTAAGACTTCCATTGGAACCTACGTCTTTGACCAAGCTTTTGTCTGTTTGCTCAAATATAGTCTTGTAGCTCAGTGTCAAATTTAGCTCAACGACACTCTTGTAAAGCACCTTAGGAGGTTTGTTAGAGGTGCTATAGAAATAAAAGTTGGTCCTGCATTTGGAAAGATGCTATGGCCAAAAAGAGAGAATGCTGAAGAGATTTATTACTATAAATGTTTGAAAGGCTTTAGCTACCAGAATTGACTGAAGAAACTGGAGTCCTTTCAAGAGAGCAATGAAGATCAAGTGGAGATGAGATAGAGTTGTTCAAAATGAATAGACACAGATAGTGAAAATGGGGAAAGACTATTTCCAATGGTCAGGAAAGGGGAAGCAGAACATTTTTTGTTTGTAGTGGCTGCAGATATAGCATACCAGAAAATTTAGTCAAGGCAGAAAAGCTTTTGAAAAGATTGTGGATAAATATTTTGGAAAAAAAATCATATACAGGAAGAGAAATTGAACTACATGGAGTACTCTTTCGGTGAGCTAACAAGACCTTCCTGGTGTTGTAACATTCTATTTTAATGGTAGCCATTATATATGACAAACTTAGCTACTCAGTGCTGTTTTCAGCAACAGGTGCTCTCTATTTTAAGCAACTGTTTATTGGTGCACAAATAGCATTAGTCATGATACCTTGTATGGTATCACATGGAATACATGATAGAGAAGTGCTAGTCAGACTTTTGAGATTAGATCAGTATGACATTGCTTTTATTCTCCCCAATGGAATTGCATATGACACCATCTCTGGCAAGACAGTAACCTCTGATGTTGATTCTTTGGGACAGTGCAAGGCAATAGTTCATGCTAAATCCATAAAGATATTTAAAATCAGATCATCTTCTGTCAGTATCAACTGATAGCATAGTCTTGTTGATATTTCTAAAATATTATGACGCAACTTGTTCAGATAGAAAGTCCTTTAAATATGACCCAGTTGGTAAGGCTGAGCCTTAGCAAAAGACTCCAATATACAAATAAACCATGATATATTTATTCCAAACCTGATCTGGAGTTGGGATTACATCTGCATTTACAGTGCAATATATTTAAAGAACAAAGATGAAAACTTGTCATTTGCACAATAATGCTGATCACCATCAATCACTCAATTACTATATTAGTTACATAACCAATAAGACAAGAAATTTTGTCTTTTTTTGAACAACAGAATGAGTTATGGGATTCAGGATTATCCCTCATCAATTTAAATATATCAAAAGAAATTTTTCCTCTCTTTAGATCTTGTGCTTTACTCTTGGACACCTCTTTCAAAGTCTTTTATTATGCTGCTTTCTAGCTTATAGCCAAATATTGGAAAGAGTGAAGTCTGCTCCAAACTCTTCCCTAGAAACTGATTCCATTTTTCTCCCTACGACAGTCTGGAGATTAGGTCAGTTTGTTTTCAACCTGTATGTTACATTTGACCTCTGGGTAAGTTTCCAATCTCATTTGTGCCACCATTAACATCACCTGTTTTCACCTTTTAACATCCCCACTGTCTTGGCTCATCTGCTGGGGCAACCCTTGATCATGCCTTTGTTACCTCTCGATCGGATGCGTCAATGCACCCTGATTGATCTTCCACATTCTGCTCCCTGTAAACTTGAGATTATTCAAAACAGGTTTTACCTCACATCAAATCCTATTCCCTGGGCCTGCTGACCTACATTTACTCCCTGTCAACCTTGTCTTGAAAATTTCTCCATGGTCTTACACGTTCTTATCTCAATCACCTCTTCCTTTATAAAACTACCCCCCACTCCTGCCCCATATAGTTGATGGCACACTTGAAAGTGTTTCTATGAAGCACTGAGATGTTTTATTAAGTCAAAGACACATTCCATTAACAGCATTTCTATTTCTTCCGCATTCTTTCTTTCCTTGTCACTTCCATCAAAATTGGGAGGTCTCGATCTACCATTCTCTGACAATACAACACCTTGATTAGGTTACAATAAATCAATTCTATTCCAATTTTGCATAGATTCTCAGAAATTTTAAGTCACAGAAAGAGAGGTTTGGGCAATGATAAGAAACAATATTTCAATATGCGATTGCCGATTTTCAGTTAGAATGTCAAAAGTATAAAACACAAGAAACAATTAGTCAGTTTAATATAAACTAACAATAATACAAATTATATACTGGACATAGAATTCCAACTGTTTATTTTTAAATATACTCTCAAATATTCCTATTTTGAATCCTATTTGGATTCAAAATTAATTTTAGACATCAAAAGAGCATATACTTTCAACAACATCATCTTGGTTGCCCTTCACCTTAGGCAGGTCACTTTATCATTTTCAGTAAAATAGAAGTAACAAGTCTGAAATCCATTCATTGGCACCCCAATGACAAAAGACCAAAGTTTTCAAATTCCAACTGCCTCATTCTGCTAACATCTTCATTTGTTTAAGCTTTTGGAACACGAGAATCAAATTACACATACATCCAACATGTGCACAAAAAAACATTCAAGTGATAAATCCGTACACTATCACATATCTTTCACTGAAATTCTCAACAATTGGCTTCAATTGTTGTTTAGAACAAAAATGATCCAAAACAATCACTTCTTCTGTCAAGTTAAGTACCTTACCTAATACTGTCCAAAACTTATCATTCTCACAGAATTATGTTCAAGTAACTTTTTTCCTATAGGAATATACTCTACTACAAAATAACCCAGTAAAATAAGTTTACATTATGGAGACCTAGAACATGTACAATATTATACATTGATTCTAAAAAAAATTAGGTGCCACAGAAAAGATTATTAGACAAGGAAAGAGTTGGCAGAATTGGAGTACCATGTATGAATGGTGGATTTGTTTGCGTAAAGAAGGCAGAGTTGCTGTGAATGAAGCATCTTCATGTTGGCAGGGAGTAATTAGTGGAATGTTGCAAAGATAGGTGCAGAAATCTCAGTTTTTACAATCATTCATGAATTAAACGAAGAGCTATGGAATAATGTACCGCAATTTATTTTGATGCAAAGTGAGGTGAAAAATAAACTGCAAGCACACAGATTGCAAAAAGATATGGACCTGGTTAAGTGAATTGGGAACAAGGTGGAAGATGGAGTATAATGCAGAAAAGTGTGAAGTTATTAACTTTAGATCATATAGAAGTTTACAAAATTATGAGGGACACGGATAGTGTAAATTGGCAAAGTCTTTTCCCTGGGGTCGGGGAGGTCTGAACTAGAGGGCATAGGTTTAGGGTGCGAGGGGAAAGATATAAAAGAGACCTCAGGGGCAACTTTGTCACACAGAGGGTGGTAGGTGTATGGAATGAGCTGCCAGAGGATGTGGTGGAGGCTGGTACAATTGCAACATTTAAGAGGCATGTGGATGGGTATATGAATAGGAAGGGCTTGGAGAGATAAGGGCCGGGTGCTGGCAGCTGGGACTAGATCGGATTGGGCTATCTGGTCAGCATGGACGGGTTGGACCGAAGGGTCTGTTTCCATGCTGTACACCTCTATGACTCTATGACTATTTCAAATTGTGTGGTATTTGTAAATGTTCATGCTCAGAGCCTTGTATGTGTTCCTGTATTACGGGGGGAATACAGAAAGTTAGCTCAAGTAATTAGGAAGACAATATGGCTTGTGATCTCATGAATAAGTCTTGCTATAATTGTAGCAATTGTAGTCCAAAGGACTTCAGTAAGACTATGCCTAGAACACCGTGTACAATTTGTTGACCCCCATATTTAAGGAAAATGTGTGTATGTGTGAGGGAACAGATACAGTAAAAGTTTGACAATAAATGGATCTATATTCTTTTGTATATAAGAATGAGAAGCAATTTTATTGGAACATGCAGGATTCTGAGAGGGCTTCACAGAGTAGACCCTGGAAGACTGTTTCATCTGTTTGAGTAATTTAAAACCTTAGGGTACATTCGCAGGATAAAGGACTAATAATTTAGGACTGACAGTACTTAACCCTTACTCCTGCAGAGACCCTCATTAGTTTTAATGTAGTTTTCTTTACTGGAATTGAGAGGTGAGATTAGGGTCAGGTGAACTTTAATTGGCTGTATGCTTTTTCTGAAAAAGACAGGAGAATAGTTGCAGATATTTACTGTTGATGCCCAGCCTGGAAGATAATACAACATAATTACTGACGGTTCCTCATGGTAGACTGGTGAGATTACATGGACTACAGGGAAAAAGAGCAATTTGGATACCGAACTGACTCAAAAAAAGGTGGTGGTGGTGGAAGGGTTGCTTCTCAGGCTGGAGGCCTGTGGCCAGCAGTGTGCCACAAGGATTTGCGCAGGGTCCACTATTTTTCATCATTTAGATAAATGATTTGGATGTGAACATAGGAGGTATGGTTAGTAAGTTTATAGATGACATCAAAGTTGGAAGTGTGAGAATTAAAGAATTAACGTGCTCTACTGACCTGCAAGAAACTGAATGCCCTGGGGGCCAGGTGGTGTGTCTTTGTCTCATAGGTGGAATGTGGGAAGTTGACACGGCCATTTCCTTGCCATTCAGGGATGATTTACATTTTCATCCAAAAATCAATAAGAACATTGCAGTTGGAATTTGACTACTTCCCTATAGTTACAAAAAAAACAATTTGTAGCAGATTGGACCATCAAAGGATGATTTGCATTACATTATTTCTGGAAGTGGGATAGTCAACTACATTGTCTAGATTACAGTGGTGCTGGAAAAGCACAGCAGGTCAGGCAGCATCCCAGGAGCAGGTGAATCGATGTTTCGGGCAAAAGCCCTTCATCAGAATTCCTGATGAAGGGATTTTGCCCAAAATATCTATTTTCCTGCTTCTCGGATGCTGCCTGACCTGCTGTGCTATTCCAGCATCACTCTAATCTAGACTCTGGTTTCCAGCAACTGCAGTCCTCACTTTTGCCTGGTCACTACATTGTACCTTGAGTGGCATATGACTATGAGGGGATAGCTGGGAGTTGTCTTGCGGGCATTACTAACCGTGATGTAAAGATTTTTGAATAAAGGAAAGACTGTTTCCTTTGTTCAGAGAGAGACGCCTGGACATGACTCGCAAGCATGGCAAAGTGTCCAGGGTTTCTTCAAAGCTTGTACTGTACTGTGCTGTGCTTAAAAAAATCCGGTTGCTTGTCCACCAGAAGTTGGCAATTGCAGTTGCATCAAGTGTGTAAGAATCTAAAGAGTAAAAACTTAACCGGTGTAGTGGACAGCGAAGGTTACCTCAGAACAACGCAACCTTAAATCAGATAGGTGAATGGGCCGAGGAGTGACAGATGGCATTTAATTTACATAAATGAGGTGCCGCATTTTGGAAAGGCAAATCAGGGCAGGACTTATTCACTTAATGGTAAGGTCCTGGGGAACGTTGGCAAACAAAGGCCTTGGCATGCAGGACCATAGTTCCTTGGAAGTGGACTTACAGGTAGATAGAATAGTGAGATTGATAGATTTCTACCTATTGACAACATCAAGGAATAGTGCAGGAAAATGGTGCTGAAGTGGCAAGTCAGTCAGGATCTCACTGAACCACTGCTTGCAGCTCCTTTTTCTAATGTTCTTATCCATCTTTGGGCGTCTGTGCCCCGGGGGCTGCAGATGCTCCATCATTGTATGTATTTAAAACTTGGACCAAATTTTCTGGTTTCTCTGACTCAGGATTTAGAGTGTGAACAAGAAAGGGGAGTTGAAGGCCCAATCAGTTGCTCAACCTCGCCACTATATTGGTTTACTTCTGCTCATATTCTTTGAGTTCTTGTGAAGGATTATATTTATGATTGCAGACCTCAGAAGTTGGGTCTTCTTTTTTGGGGAACTGAACAGGTTAAAGCGGTAGAAGTCTACAAGATGAAGTAGTAATGAGATTATTTTAATTGACCCAAGTAACAGTAAGGAAAATAAGTTTAGGACCACTAGAAAATGATTCAAGTGATTACTAGACTGGAGTGGGGGGAAATCTGTATAACAGGTGGTTAAACATGGAATTCTTTTGTCTAGTTCCACAAGTTCTTTTGAAAATTGTTCATTGCTTGAAAAATCATAAAGAGCATGGGGAACAGTTTGAAAATAGAATTAAACTAATTTGTGAGAAACAGCAATAAAGATAGATGGATGGATGGATGGATCGGAGGCAATGACCTGCTTCTATAACGTAACATCGTGATTCAACTAAGAATGAGTAATAATTTTAAGTAACTAATCAAAACTCAGGAGTTGAAGAATAATTTTATTTTCAACATCTGCTTTTCAAGTTATGGTTTTGTGGCAGGAGATGCATTCCTGAAAAGCTTTGGGTTGCCATTTTGTAGTGAAATCATGGCTTGGTTTTCAAAAGAGCTTGGTTAATTTGCAAATTTTAAAAGTTTTTTTTAAACATTTGGAATAGCTACTGTTTAATTTTATTAGGCTATACTGTTTTTTTCAAAAAAATCAATCACAATGATTTAGAATATATGATTGAGTGGTGATCCACTGGGTGAGCCACTGACTTGGATTCAATTTTGTTTGCACCTTGAGAATTTTCCATATTCACACACTTTACATAACGTCACTGGTGTTCATCTGAATTGAAGCTTCAGTACAACGCAGTTTAGAAGGCTGTAGTACGCTTGCAAAAATCAACCAATACTTGTATTTACATTAAACTGATAATGCGACAATACACCCCAAGGAATTTCATGAGAATTCTAAACAACAAATTGCCAGCTTACACGGTTCAGTGTAAATGACCAAAAGCTTGTGCAAAAGAAAGTTTATCAAGGTAGGTAATAATTCAGGATGTCTGACTGGAAAGGAACATTGTTCATTGCTGAACACCAAAAGAGAACCACTACTCATGCGTACAAAGGCTAGTCCCAGTCCAAGACAGTTCTGCAAACCCATCCCTGTGTCTGCTTTAAAAAGAACGAGGTGATGAGTCCAGTTGAACAGACATTGCCTGTTGCCCAGAAAAATCGTTCTTAATGAGCTCCACAAGGAGATTAGTGATTTTCCACAGGCCTTATTATGGTTATCACATGGTACCTTGAAGAAAAAATGAGGGACAGAATTGCAGAGTTTTGGACCTAGGTAATTGACATCCTTGTCACCGAAGTTGGAGAAATTACAATTTGAATGGTCAAGAATATACATATGAAGGTTCTGGGCAGGGGCTAGTGGGCCTTGATGAAAGTTTTGGATGTAGTGAAATCTCACTGTTCATGTGCCTGCCTTTGTCAAAGCTGTTTATCTGTGCAATCTTTTGTACATTTTAATCCACTGAAACTCTAGTGTGCACTTGTCTCTGGTTTCCTGAGAGTAAACAGATGCACTACTGACCATTTTTGCCACTTCTGTGACTTAGAGAGTTGTCACAATTAAAATTAAGTGTCAACTCTCAAGGCAGCACAGGGTTTTTTTAAAATTCAGTCATGGGACATGGACATCGCTGATTGGCCAGCATTTTATTACTCGTCCCTAGTTGAGGGATTCAGCAGATGAACTGAAGCAGAGCAGAACTGCATGAGTTTAAGTGTTTGAACATAAATGAGTGTTTGAAAGCTCATCCCGGGGTAAGGTATGACACAGAGGTTGCAGACAGTCTGTTCAACTTCAGGCAATTGCCAGAGTTTGTAGAGTCAGTAGCTAGGAGTGTGCAGTTTACGGTGGAGAATAAAATGAATGGTTTGGGTCTTCACAAAATGTTTGTTCAGAATGGTTATCAGTAAGTGATTTGATAATTAACCAACAGGGAGGAATAGAGAGAAGTGGTGATCTGGAAAGTGATTTTTTTGATGATGTTGCCAGGAACAGCATGCTGATTAGAATCGGAGTGAAGGATAAACTCGGAGAAGATACTAGAGTTACCTGTGGGAAAGCACGAAAAGAAGTCTTTGCAAGTGATTTTGTGGCTATGATTGGATAGATAAGATTGGAACCGGTGAGCAGAGTTCAACTCAACTGGATGAAGGAGGTGTAGTGTTGCAAAAGGACAATAGGTCCAAACATGATAAAAGGTTGCTGACAGGTCAAAAAGGATAAAGAATATTTTACTTTTGTTGGAAAGTTTGATTTTGTGTAAAACTGATACCACCCCAAAAGATTAAAAACATACTTTGAAGTGAATAGATTTGTTGAATAAATGACTACATATCCAAGAAAGACAGCCAAATTTAAAATTAAAGCAGCAGGTTCCCTTGTGTTAAATAAATTTATTTAATCAATAGGCAAGACTAGAGGGCAACTGGTGCCTGTAAATTAAAATCCCAGTGTGGACTGATAAAGTTGCATGACAAAACCAAATAGCAAAGAGCAGAAAGTGTGGCTTTTTTTCACACGCAAAAAACATACCATGATATATGGGTAGCATGGTGGCTCAAGTTAGCACTGCTGCCTCACAGCACCAAGGTTCGATTCCAGCCTTGGGTGACTGTGTGTGTGGAGTCTGCACATTCTCCCAGTGTCTGTGTGGGTTTCCTCTAGGTGCTCCGGTTTCCTCCCACAGTCTAAAAATGTGCAGGCCAGGTGAATTGGCCATTCTAAATTGCCCATAGTGTTAGGTGCTTTAGTCAGAGAGAAATGGGTCTGCGTGGGTTACTCTTTAGAGGGTCGGTGTTGGGCCGAAGGGCCTGTTTCCACACTGTAGGGAATCTAATGCCTAATTGCCTATGTAGTAGCAAGAGAATTTAGGTGTCTCCTAAATGTAACTACTTACCTTTTCCCAAAGTGACTTCATTTTGAGCACTGAAAATCAGGTAATTCCTCACTTGGAACTTTGTCTGAATGTCACAGCAGGCATTACTGCCTTGGATCTCAATATTCCACTTGTAGCTTGCAGCCCACCATCACCATCCACCCTGCCCTTCTAACATTTAGGAAGGCCTGACATTGCTTCTTTAGGCACATCAAAATCCTGCAAATGTAGAGCACTTCAACAAATTATAATACCAGTTTACTTTTGGAGGGACAACTCAAGTTAGTGAAAAGTCTAGTCATGACACTCAATAAATTTGGGTAGAACCATAAACAATAATCACCTTCACCATGGACATCCAGTCCCTATACACATCCATCCATCATGGCAAAGGCCTCCAAACCCTCTGTTTCTTCCTCACCCGCCGACCTAACCAGTATTGCTCAACTGACACACTCATATTCAATTGGCGGAACTGATCCTCACCCTCAACAACTTCTCCTTTCAATCTTCCTACAGCCCAAAGGGGTAGCCATGGACACCCACATTGGCCCCAGCTATGCCCATCTCTTCGTCAGGTATGTGGAACATTCCATCTTCTGCAGTTACACAGACACCATCCCCCCACCCTTTCACCGCTACATTGATGACTGTATTGGTGCCATCTCGTACTCCCATGAACAGTTCATCAATTTCCTTAATACCTTCCACCCTGACCTTACGTTCACCTGGACCATCTCAGATACATCGCTCCCCTTCCTGGACCTCTCCATCTCCAGTGACCGACTCAACACAAACATCTATTTCAAATGAACCGACTCCCACAGCTACCTGGTGTGCACCTCCTCTCACCATCTCCTGTAAAATTATAATTCCTTACTCCCAATTCCTTCGCCTCCATCGTATTTGTTCCTAAGAGGTACAATTCCATTCCAGGTCATCCTAGATGTTCTATTTCAAGGACTGCAGTTTCCCTACCCATATGATCAACAATACCCTCCAGCACATTTTCTCCACTTTGCGCACTCTGCTTTTGAACCCCACCCCTCCAACCGCACCAAGGATAGAAACCCCAACACCTCCTCCTCATCTTCCATCCCACAAATCTCCAGATACGGCGGATTATCCTCTGCCATTCTACCACCTACAAACAGACTTCACCATCAGAGATATATTTTCTTCCCCAACCCTATCTGCACAGCAACCATTCCCTCCATGACTCCCTCTTTAGGTCCACACTCCTCCCTCACCAACCCAGCCCCTTCCCATTGCAAAAGGACTAAAACCTGCATCCACACCTCCATCCAATTCATATCCAAATACTTCATTTACTGTGTCTGTTGCTCCTCCAATGTAGAGGAGATCAATTTGAGAGTGGACGCCAACATGTGGAACGTTTCAGGGAATATCTCTGAGACACACACACTAAAACAACCCCACTGTCCAGTGGCTGACCACTTCAACTTCCCCTCCACTCCATCAAGGACATGCAAGTCCTGGGCTGCCTCCACCACCAAATCAAAGCCACCTGAAGAGTGAAGGAAGAACACCTCATCTTCCCTTCAACCACACAACATCAACTTCTCAAATCTGCCACCCCGCCCCCACCTGATGGCAGAAACAACCCTCTAATTCAGTTCCGCCCTCTTGAACTGTCCCACCTATCCACTCCACCCTCCCCTCCCCCCGACCTATCACTGTCACTCTCCACCTGCCACCTACCTATCACCGTTACAGCTACCTTCCCCCCAGCCCCCACCCTCCTACTTATTTCTCAGGCCCCTTTCCCTCTCACACAATCCTTACGCCAGAAATATTAACTCTCCTACTCTTCGGATGCTACCTGACCTGCTGTGCTTTTCCAGCACCACACTTTGACATAAACAAAATGCCCAAGTAGCCTGTAGGAGTGTTGTTAAAACCCTCAGATTAATTCAGAGCATGGAACCTGGAACCAAATGGCCATACAACAACTTGAAAGCACACAGTAAAGATTTAAAAAGATGTTGCCAAGGTTGGAGGGTTAAAGCTATAGACGGAGGCTGAATAGGCTGGGGCTAGTTTTACTGGAATGCTGGAGGCTGAGGAATGACCTTATAGAGGCTTATAAAATCATGAGGAGAATGGATAAGGGAAATAGACAAGATTGTTTCCCCAGGGGTGGGGGGAGTCCAGAACTTGAGGGCATAGGTTTAGGGTGAAAGGGGAAAGATTTAAGAGACCCAAGAAGCAACTTTTTCACACAAAGTGTTGCATGTATGGATCGACCTGCCAGAGGAAGTGGTGGAATCTGGTACAACTGCATCAGTTAAAAGGTATCTGGATAGGTATATCTTTCCCCTCTCAGCCTAAACCTATGCCCTCTAGTTCTGGACTCACCGACTCCAGGGAAAAAGGTCTTGTTTATTTATCCTATCGATAGTGCTCATGATTTTATAAGCCTCTATAAAAGGTCACCCCTCAGTTTTCGAAGCTCCAGGGAAAACAGTCCCAGCCTATGTAACCTCACCCGATAGCTCAAATCCTCCAACCCTGGCAACATCCTTGTAAATCTTTTCTGAACCCTTTCAAGTTTCACAACATCTTTCCAATAGGAAGGAGACCAGAATTGCATGCAATATTCCAAAAGTGGCCTAACCGATTTCCTGTATAGCTGCAACATTACCTCCAACTCCTGTACTCAATGCTCTGACCAATAAAGGAAAGCATACCAAACGCCTTCTTCACTGTCCCACCTACCTGCAACTTTACTTTCAAGGAGCTATGAATCTGCACTCCAAGGTCTCTTTGTTCAGCAACACTCCCTAGGACCTTACCATTAAGTGTACAAGTCCTGCTCTGATTTGCTTTTCCAAAATGCAGACCCTCGCATTTAAATTAAACTCCACCTGCCACTTCTCAGCCCACTGGCCTCTCTGATCAAGGTCCCCTTGTAGTCTGAGGTAACGTCCACTACACCTCCAATTTTGGTGTCATCTCCAAACTTACTAACTATGCCTTTTATGCTCACATCCAAATCATTTATATAAAAAGGACAAAAAGCAGTGGACCTAGCACCGATCCTTGTGGCACACCACACTGGTCATAGGCCTCTAGTCTGAAAAGGAACCCTCCGCTACCTCTCTCTGTCTTCTACCTTTGAACCAGTTCTGCACCAAATAGCTAGTTCTCCCTGCATTCCGTGAGATCTAACCTTGCCACTGTTGGAATATTGCGTGCAATTCTGGTCTCCCTCCTATCAGAAAGATGTTGTGCAACTTGAAAGGGTTCAGAAAAGATTTACAAGGATGTTGCCAGGGTTGGAGGATTTGAGTTATGCGGAGAGGCTGAATAAGCTGGGGCTGTTTCCCCTGGAGCGCCGGAGGCGGAGGGGTGACCTTCTAGAGGTTTACAAAATTATGAGGGGCATGGATAGGGTAAATAGGCAAAGTTTTTTCCCTGGAGTCGGGGAGTCCAGAACTAGAGGGCAGAGGTTTAGGGTGAGTGGGGAAAGATATAAAAGGGACCTAAGGGACAACTTTTTCACACAGAGGGTGGTACGTGTATGGAATGAGCTGCCAGAGGTGGTGGAGGAGATTGGTACAACTGCAACATTTAAAAGGCATTTGGATGGGTATATGAATAGGTATATAAATAGGAAGGGTTTGGAGGGATATGGGTCGGGTGCTGGCAGGTGAGACTAGATTGGGTTGGGATATCTGGTCGGCATGGACAGGTTGGACTGAAGAGTCTGTTTCCAAGCTGTACACCTTTATGACTCTACTCAGTTTTAAGTAACTTGTTTGAGTTTTACTCAACATTTCTAGCATAGGACTAAAACTTTTAAGAATTCTAAACTTCACTTGAAGGTAATCTATTTCACTATATATTCTTCCCTTCAAGGTCACTGGTCAATACGGCCCCTTCAACCAAAGACTCCATATGACTGCATAAACTCGAAGTGCGAGTGAGACCAAAATACTCCCTTCAGAGGCAATGGGTATTTGCCTTAAGTTTAAAAAAGCCAGTTTCAGACAGCTATAGCAAACCTTGAGGCCCCATTATTTACTTTGCAATCAAGATAAACAGACAAGGTCTATTTGTGGTGTAGGACTCCCAGAACAAAAATACAACTCCTTATTTAAACAAACAAAGCCTTTGCAATGTTAAAAATGCCTTCTAAAACACATATAGATGTTTTAAATGTCTTAATTAAGAATAAAAAAACTTTAGCTGTTCATTGTAAACCCTTAAAAAGCTCATTTGAAAAAGTGTTTTTTGTTTGGCTTTTTGATTTTTTTTAATGTCAATAAAATAAGATGGAAACAATCTTACATTAGAAAACTATAATGACTTTAACAACTGTAAAACAACCTATAATAAATCTTTAATTAACATGTAATCATAGTAGCAGCTGCAAGATCCATACTGCTCCCCACACAGGAAATTACGGGACCCTTTGCAGAAATATTTGCAATATTAGCGACTTCTGGCTCAGGTTGATGATATGTAAGCTAGCTCACTGAGCTGGAAGGTTTGTTTTCAGACATTTCATCACCATGATTAGGTAACATCAGTGAGAGTCTCTGGTGAAGTGCTAGTGGTATGTCTTGGTTTCTTAAAGTGGGTGATGTCATTTCTGGCTCTTCTTTTCCAGATAAGGTAGATAGGGTCTAAATTGATGTGTTTATTGATTGAGTTCTGGTTAGAATGCCATGCCTCCAAGAATTTTCGTGTGTGTCTTTGTTTCGCTTGTCCTAGTATGATTTGGAGATGCCGGTGTTGGACTGGGGTGAACAAAGTTAAAAATCACACATCACCAGGTTATTGTCCGACAGGTTTAATTGGAAGCACACTAGCTTTCGGAGTGCTGCTCCTTCATCAGGTGGTTGAAGAAGCGGTGCTCCGAAAGCTAGTGTGCTTCCAATTAAACCTGTTGGGCTATAACCTGGTGTTGTGTGATTTTTAAACTTTGTCCTAGGATGTGTGTTGTCCCAGTCAAAGTGGTGTCCTTCTTTGTCTGTACGTATAGAAACTAGTGATAGTGGGTCATGTCTTTTGGTGGCCAGTTGGTGTTCATGTGTCCTGGTGGCAACTTTCCTGCTTGTTTGTCCAATATAGTGTTTGTTACAGTTCTTGCATGGTATCTTGTAAATGATGCTGGTAGTATCTAATAGAACCTTTCGGTTCATTTGTCACTGTTTAAGTGTGTAGGTAGGCTTGTGGGCTACCATGATGCCAAGGGGTTTGAGTCATCTGTAAGAAAACATTTCTTGAGAAAACTTCTCAAGGAAAGAAAAATGGGTAACCAATAAACACAATCTGCCGATTTCTCCAAAATAAACCCAAACAAGCAGACACAACACAACTAAAAGACTACAGCCACATTACCTTACAAAAGACATAACAGAAATGACTTCCAAACTACACAGACCCTTTGGATCATGGTAACCCACTTAACATTCAATAAAAAAACCTAAAAACAAGTCAACGGAACACCTATGGGATCATCAATATCAGGGCTCATAATGCAAAGACTTGAACACACTGCCCTCCCATCTATCCAACCCAAACTTTGTCTGCGAAGGAGATAACACCTTTGTCATCACAAAATGGAACAAATTAGAGGAAACATACAAAACCATCAATATCCTTACAGATACAAAATTCACAAAAGAGGAGGTCGACGATAACAGACTCCCATTCCTAGGTATGACAGTCGAACATTCAGTTAACAGAGAGCTTCAAACCAACTTCTACAGAAAAACACCACACATGGGACCAAATACTTAACTTCAGAAGCAATCATCCCAACACCCACAAACTGAGCTGCATCAAGACATTGTTTCAACGAGCTACATCACACTGCAGCACCCAAGAACTACAAAAAGCAGAATATCTATACAGCGTTTTCAGGAAAAATGGCTACCCAATAAACACAATCCACCGATTCATCAGAAACTAACCCAAATAAGCAGACACAACGCAACCAAAAACTATAACCACATTACTTGACATCAAGGACACATCAGAAATGACTTCCAGACTACTTTAGATCCCTTAGCATCATGGTAGCCCACAAACCTACCAACACACTTAAACAGTGATTAATGAACCTAAAGGATCCATTAGATATCACCAGCATAACTAATGTCATTTACAAGACACCATGCAAGAACTGTTTAAAAAAAACTACATCGGACAAACAAGTGGGAAAGTTGCCACCATGACACATGAACACCAACTGACCATCAAAAGACATGATCTATCAGTACTTTCTATGCATACAAAGAAGGACGCCTTTTTGACTGGGACACAATGCACACCCTAGGACAGGCGAAACAAAGGCTCACATGAGAATTCTTGGAGGCATGGCATTCTAACCAGAATTCCCTCCATAAACACAGATTTAGATCATATCTACCTCCCTTCAAAGAAAGAACTGGAAATGACATCACCCACCTTAAGAAACCAAGACATACAAACAGAAAGGCAGGACATACCACGAGCACTTCACCAGAGATTCTCACTGGTGATGTTACCCAGCCATTGTGATGAAACATCTGAAAACAAACCTTCTAGCTCAGCAAGCTAACTTCCATATTTATCATCAAACTGAGCTACAAATTTTCTCAAAAAAAATTACTAATTGATTACAGATAGTCAGCGTGGTTTCGTTAGGGGAAAATTATGTCTCACAAACCTGATTGAGTTTTTTGAGGGAGTAACCAAAGAAGTCGACAATGGGAGAGCAGTAGATGTTGTTTATTTGGATTTTAGTGTTGAATACATAATATATAACTATACCAGTTTTCTCCCCAAGGGCATTGTGGGTCTGCTTAACGCAACTGTCATTGACAAGCTGGCTCTGGACTGATAGAAAAGTATAGCTTAAAAAAAAGTTTTTTTTCTTATTCTTAAAACTATTCAAAATGATAACAGTAGAAAAGCTTTTCCCTGTATTTTACCGTTTTCCTCACTTGAATCATTGCAATCTGTACTCAAACTTGTTTTTACAGGGGAAAACACGCTGTTTTTTCAAATCCAAAATTCATACCATCTAAAGCTCTGCATTTTAACAGCCCTGTTCAGAGCCAACGGTTATAGTTTATTTGTGCCAACTATCCCTCCCTTCCTCAAGGAAGTCGGTCTGCTTGGTAACTACAACAGCACTGTAACTAATATTAAAGCAAAATACTGTGGGCATTGAAAACTGTCAATCAGAAAATACTGAAAAAACATAATAGTATTTGGAGAGAGTACACCAAGATCCAAAATTGCCGGAGAAAAGAAAACACAGCTCGCACCCTGATCAGTTCTGAGTATAAAGGTAAGTCATGCTCGATTTCCCGCAATTCAACAACTTTCTCCCACCAACCCCCACCCCAATAATTCACAACAGCTGTCAGAGACAACAAACCGTCCCACTTTCCCACACGCTGGATATAATCCTCAGTTAAAATAGCCAATGGCAAACCTATTCCTTCTCATTGTAATTAATCGCACGGAGTGCCACAGTCCATCAGCAGAGCAGCCCGGCTCAGGGCTCAGGCCGCAGCCCCCAGCCCCCAGCCCCCAGGCCCCAGGCCCCGGGCCCCGGGCCCCGGGCCTGCCTCACTGTGCGACGTGTCACTCCAGACCCGGTCCGAGGCGGTACAAGCCCGCGCACCACCACCACCCGCCACATCCGCACCTCAACCTCCGGACAGCAAGGCCACCCCGAGCCCGGGGGATCCCTGTCCGACACGCACCTTGTTGGTGGGGACGGATCGCAGCCGCTTGAAGATGGAGCTGATCTCCTGCTTCCCGACTTCAGACATTTTCCGTCCGAACAGGCAGCGGCGACGACGGGCTCGAGACGCCAGCACTTCCGGGACAAAGGTCAAACTGGGAAGAGCCAGACCCGCGGCAACGACGGGCTCCAGACAACCGCACTTCCGGGGCAAAGGTCACACTGGGAGGAGCCAGGCCACGGCAACGCCGGGGGACACGGTACTAAATATAATAAATACTGCACCGCGCCGAGGGACAAGGTACTAAATATAATAAATACTGCACCGCGCCGGGGGACAAGGTACTAAATATAATAAATACTGCACCGCGCCGGGGGACAAGGTACTAAATATAATAAATACTGCACCGCGCCGAGGGACAAGGTACTAAATATAATAAATACTGCACCGCGCCGAGGGACAAGGTACTAAATATAATAAATACTGCACCGCGCCGAGGGACAAGGTACTAAATATAATAAATACTGCACCGCGCCGGGGGACACGGTACTAAATATAATAAATACTGCACCGCGCCGGGGGACACGGTACTAAATATAATAAATACTGCACCGCGCCGAGGGACACGGTACTAAATATAATAAATACTGCACCGCGCCGGGGGACACGGTACTAAATATAATAAATACTGCACCGCGCCGGGGGACAGGGTACTAAATATAATAAATACTGCACCGCGCCGAGGGACACGGTACTAAATATAATAAATACTGCACCGCGCCGGGGGACACGGTACTAAATATAATAAATACTGCACCGCGCCGGGGGACAAGGTACTAAATATAATAAATACTGCACCGCGCCGGGGGACAGGGTACTAAATATAATAAATACTGCACCGCGCCGAGGGACAAGGTACTAAATATAATAAATACTGCACCGCGCCGAGGGACAAGGTACTAAATATAATAAATACTGCACCGCGCCGGGGGACAAGGTACTAAATATAATAAATACTGCACCGCGCCGAGGGACAGGGTACTAAATATAATAAATACTGCACCGCGCCGAGGGACAAGGTACTAAATATAATAAATACTGCACCGCGCCGGGGGACAGGGTACTAAATATAATAAATACTGCACCGCGCCGAGGGACAAGGTACTAAATATAATAAATACTGCACCGCGCCGGGGGACAAGGTACTAAATATAATAAATACTGCACCGCGCCGAGGGACAGGGTACTAAATATAATAAATACTGCACCGCGCCGGGGGACAAGGTACTAAATATAATAAATACTGCACCGCGCCGAGGGACAGGGTACTAAATATAATAAATACTGCACCGCGCCGAGGGACAAGGTACTAAATATAATAAATACTGCACCGCGCCGGGGGACAAGGTACTAAATATAATAAATACTGCACCGCGCCGGGGGACAGGGTACTAAATATAATAAATACTGCACCGCGCCGAGGGACAAGGTACTAAATATAATAAATACTGCACCGCGCCGGGGGACAAGGTACTAAATATAATAAATACTGCACCGCGCCGGGGGACAGGGTACTAAATATAATAAATACTGCACCGCGCCGAGGGACAGGGTACTAAATATAATAAATACTGCACCGCGCCGGGGGACAAGGTACTAAATATAATAAATACTGCACCGCGCCGGGGGACAGGGTACTAAATATAATAAATACTGCACCGCGCCGGGGGACACGGTACTAAATATAATAAATACTGCACCGCGCCGAGGGACAAGGTACTAAATATAATAAATACTGCACCGCGCCGAGGGACAAGGTACTAAATATAATAAATACTGCACCGCGCCGAGGGACAAGGTACTAAATATAATAAATACAGCACCGCGCCGAGGGACAAGGTACTAAATATAATAAATACTGCACCGCGCCGGGGGACAAGGTACTAAATATAATAAATACTGCACCGCGCCGGGGGACAGGGTACTAAATATAATAAATACTGCACCGCGCCGGGGGACAAGGTACTAAATATAATAAATACTGCACCGCGCCGGGGGACAAGGTACTAAATATAATAAATACTGCACCGCGCCGGGGGACACGGTACTAAATATAATAAATACTGCACCGTACCGAGGGACAAGGTACTAAATATAATAAATACTGCACCGCGCCGGGGGACACGGTACTAAATATAATAAATACTGCACCGCGCCGGGGGACAAGGTACTAAATATAATAAATACTGCACCGCGCCGGGGGACAAGGTACTAAATATAATAAATACTGCACCGCGCCGGGGGACAAGGTACGAAATATAATAAATACTGCACCGCGCCGGGGGACACGGTACTAAATATAATAAATACTGCACCGCGCCGGGGGACACGGTACTAAATATAATAAATACTGCACCGCGCCGGGGGACAAGGTACTAAATATAATAAATACTGCACCGCGCCGGGGGACACGGTACTAAATATAATAAATACTGCACCGCGGCGGGGGACAAGGTACTAAATATAATAAATACTGCACCGCGCCGGGGGACAAGGTACTATATATAATAAATACTGCACCGCGCCGGGGGACAAGGTACTATATATAATAAATACTGCACCGCGCCGGGGGAGAAGGTACTAAATATAATAAATACTGCACCGCGCCGGGGGACACGGTACTAAATATAATAAATACTGCACCGCGCCGAGGGACACGGTACTAAATATAATAAATACTGCACCGCGCCGGGGGACACGGTACTAAATATAATAAATACTGCACCGCGCCGGGGGACAAGGTACTATATATAATAAATACTGCACCGCGCCGGGGGAGAAGGTACTAAATATAATAAATACTGCACCGCGCCGGGGGACACGGTACTAAATATAATAAATACTGCACCGCGCCGAGGGACACGGTACTAAATATAATAAATACTGCACCGCGCCGGGGGACAAGGTACTAAATATAATAAATACTGCACCGCGCCGGGGGACACGGTACTAAATATAATAAATACTGCACCGCGCCGGGGGACACGGTACTAAATATAATAAATACTGCACCGTGCCGGGGGACAAGGTACTAAATATAATAAATACTGCACCGCGCCGGGGGACACGGTACTAAATATAATAAATACTGCACCGTGCCGGGGGACAAGGTACTAAATATAATAAATACTGCACCGTGCCGGGGGACACGGTACTAAATATAATAAATACTGCACCGCGCCGGGGGACAAGGTACTAAATATAATAAATACTGCACCGCGCCGGGGGACAAGGTACTAAATATAATAAATACTGCACCGCGCCGGGGGACAAGGTACTAAATATAATAAATACTGCACCGCGCCGGGGGACAAGGTACTAAATATAATAAATACTGCACCGCGCCGAGGGACACGGTACTAAATATAATAAATACTGCACCGCGCCGGGGGACAAGGTACTAAATATAATAAATACTGCACCGCGCCGTGGGACAAGGTACTAAATATAATAAATACAGCACCGCGCCGAGGGACACGGTACTAAATATAATAAATACTGCACCGCGCCGGGGGACAAGGTACTAAATATAATAAATACTGCACCGCGCCGGGGGACAAGGTACTAAATATAATAAATACTGCACCGCGCCGAGGGACAAGGTACTAAATATAATAAATACTGCACCGCGCCGGGGGACACGGTACTAAATATAATAAATATTGCACCGCGCCGGGGGACAAGGTACTAAATATAATAAATACTGCACCGCGCCGGGGGACACGGTACTAAATATAATAAATACTGCACCGCGCCGAGGGACAAGGTACTAAATATAATTAATACTGCACCGCGCCGGGGGTCACGGTACTAAATATAATTAATACTGCACCATGCCAAGAAACCAGGTATTAAATATAATAAATACTGCACCGCACCGAGGGACACGGTACTAAATATATATACATACTGCAACGCACTGAGGGTCAAGGTACTAAATATAATAAATACTGCACCGCGCCGGGGGACAAGGTACTAAATATAATAAATACTGCACCGCGCCGGGGGACACAGTACTAAATATAATACATACTGCACCGTGCCGAGGGACAAGGTACTAAATATAATAAATACTGCACCGCGCCGGGGGACACGGTACTAAATATAATAAATACTGCACCACGCCGAGGGACAAGGTACTAAATATCATAAATACTGCACCGCGCCGGGGGACAAGGTACTAAATATAATAAATACTGCACCGCGCCGGGGGACACAGTACTAAATATAATAAATACTGCACCGCGCCGGGGGACAAGGTACTAAATATAATAAATACTGCACCGCGCCGGGGGACAAGGTACTAAATATAATAAATACTGCACCGCGCCAGGGGACACGGTACTAAATATAATAAATACTGCACCGCGCCGGGGGACACGGTACTAAATATAATAAATACAGCACCGCGCCGGGGGACACGGTACTAAATATAATAAATACTGCACCGCGCCGGGGGACAAGGTACTAAATATAATAAATACTGCACCGCGCCGGGGGAGAAGGTACTAAATATAATAAATACTGCACCGCGCCGGGGGACAAGGTACTAAATATAATAAATACTGCACCGCGCCGAGGGACAAGGTACTAAATATAATAAATACTGCACCGCGCCGAGGGACACGGTACTAAATATAATAAATACTGCACCGCGCCGGGGGACAATGTACTAAATATAATAAATACTGCACCGCGCCGGGGGACAAGGTACTAAATATAATAAATACTGCACCGCGCCGGGGGACAAGGTACTAAATATAATAAATACTGCACCGCGCCGAGGGACAAGGTACTAAATATAATAAATACTGCACCGCGCCGGGGGACACGGTACTAAATATAATAAATATTGCACCGCGCCGGGGGACAAGGTAGTAAATATAATAAATACTGCACCGCGCCGGGGGACACGGTACTAAATATAATAAATACTGCACCGCGCCGAGGGACAAGGTACTAAATATAATTAATACTGCACCGCGCCGGGGGACACGGTACTAAATATAATTAATACTGCACCGTGCCAAGAAACCAGGTATTAAATATAATAAATACTGCACCGCACCGAGGGACACGGTACTAAATATATATACATACTGCAACGCGCTGAGGGTCAAGGTACTAAATGTAATAAATACTGCACCGCGCCGAGGGACAAGGTACTAGAAATAATAAATACTGCAGCAAGCCGAGGGACAAGGTACTAAAAATAATTAGTACTGCACCGCGTCGAGGGACAATGTACTAAATATAATAAATACTGCACCGCGCCGAGAGACAGGTTATTAAATATAATAAATACTGCACCGCACCGAGGGACAAGGTACTAAATATAATAAATACTGCACCGCGCCGGGGGACAGGGTATTAAATATAATAAATACTGCACCGCACTGAGGGACACGGTACTAAATATCTATACATACTGCAACGCACCGAGGGTCAAGGTACTAAATATAATTAATACTGCACCGCACCGAGGGACAAGGTACTAAATATGATAAATACTGCACCGTACCGAGGGACAAGGTACTAAATATAATAAATACTGCACCGCGCCGGGGGACAAGGTACTAAATATAATAAATACCGCACCGCGCCGAGGGACAAGGTACTAAATATAATAAATACTGCACCGCGCCGACGGACACGGTACTAAATATAATAAGTACTGCACCGTACCGAGGGTCAAGGTACTAAATATAATAAATACTGCACCGCGCCGAGGGACAAGGTACTAAATATAATAAATACTGCACCGCGCCAAGGGACACGGTACTTAGTATAATAAATACTGCACCGCACCGGGGGACAAGGTACTAAATATAATAAATACTGCACCGCGCCGGGGAACAAGGTACTAAATATAATAAATACAGCACCGCGCTGGGGGACAAGGTACTAAAGATAATAAATACTGCACCGCGCCGGGGGACACGGTACTAAATATAATAAATATTGCACCGCGCCGGGGGACAAGGTACTAAATATAATAAATACTGCACCGCGCCGGGGGACACGGTACTAAATATAATAAATACTGCACCGCGCCGAGGGACAAGGTACTAAATATAATTAATACTGCACCGCGCCGGGGGACACGGTACTAAATATAATTAATACTGCACCATGCCAAGAAACCAGGTATTAAATATAATAAATACTGCACCGCACCGAGGGACACGGTACTAAATATATATACATACTGCAACGCACTGAGGGTCAAGGTACTAAATATAATAAATACTGCACCGCGCCGGGGGACAAGGTACTAAATATAATAAATACTGCACCGCGCCGGGGGACACAGTACTAAATATAATACATACTGCACCGCGCCGAGGGACAAGGTACTAAATATAATCAATACTGCACCGCGCCGGGGGACACGGTACTAAATATAATAAATACTGCACCACGCCGAGGGACAAGGTACTAAATATAATAAATACTGCACCGCGCCGGGGGACAAGGTACTAAATATAATAAATACTGCACCGCGCCGGGGGACACAGTACTAAATATAATAAATACTGCACCGCGCCGGGGGACACGGTACTAAATATAATAAATACTGCACCGCGCCAAGGGACACGGTACTAAATATAATAAATACTGCACCGCGCCGAGCGACAAGGTACTAAATATAATAAATACAGCACCGCGCCGGGGGACACGGTACTAAATATAATAAATACTGCACCGCGCCGGGGGACACGGTACTAAATATAATAAATACTGCACCGCGCCGGGGGACAAGGTACTAAATATAATAAATACTGCACCGCGCCGAGCGACAAGGTACTAAATATAATAAATACAGCACCGCGCCGGGGGACACGGTACTAAATATAATAAATACTGCACCGCGCCGGGGGACAAGGTACTAAATATAATAAATACTGCACCGCGCCGGGGGAGAAGGTACTAAATATAATAAATACTGCACCGCGCCGGGGGACAAGGTACTAAATATAATAAATACTGCACCGCGCCGAGGGACACGGTACTAAATATAATAAATACTGCACCGCGCCGGGGGACAAGGTACTAAATATAATAAATACTGCACCGCGCCGAGGGACACGGTACTAAATATAATAAATACTGCACCGCGCCGGGGGACAAGGTACTAAATATAATAAATACTGCACCGCGCCGGGGGACAAGGTACTAAATATAATAAATACTGCACCGCGCCGGGGGACACGGTACTAAATATAATAAATACTGCACCGCGCCGAGGGACAAGGTACTAAATATAATTAATACTGCACCACGCCGGGGGACACAGTACTAAATATAATTAATACTGCACCGTGCCAAGAAACCAGGTATTAAATATAATAAATACTGCACCGCACCGAGGGACACGGTACTAAATATATATACATACTGCAACGCGCTGAGGGTCAAGGTACTAAATGTAATAAATACTGCACCGCGCCGAGGGACAAGGTACTAGAAATAATAAATACTGCAGCAAGCCGAGGGACAAGGTACTAAATATAATACATACTGCACCGCGCCGAGAGACAGGTTATTAAATATAATAAATACTGCACCGCACCGAGGGACAAGGTACTAAATATAATAAATACTGCACCGCGCCGGGGGACAGGGTATTAAATATAATAAATACTGCACCGCACTGAGGGACACGGTACTAAATATCTATACATACTGCAACGCACCGAGGGTCAAGGTACTAAATATAATTAATACTGCACCGCACCGAGGGACAAGGTACTAAATATGATAAATACTGCACCGTACCGAGGCACAAGGTACTAAATATGATAAATACTGTACCCCGCCGAGAGACAGGGTATTAAATATAATAAATACTGCACCGCACCGAGGGACACGGTACTAAATATATATACATACTGCAACGCACCGAGGGTCAAGGTACTAAATATAATTCATACTGCACCGCACCGAGGGACAAGGTACTAAAAATAATAAATACTGCACCGTACCGAGGGACAAGGTACTAAATATAATAAATACTGCACCGCGCCGGGGGACAAGGTACTAAATATAATAAATACTGCACCGCGCCGAGGGACAAGGTACTAAATATAATAAATACTGCACCGCTCTGAGGGACAAGGTACTAAATATAATAAATACTGCACCGCGCCGAGGGACACGGTACTAAATATAATAAGTACTGCACCGTACCGAGGGTCAAGGTACTAAATATAATAAATACTGCACCGCGCCGAGGGACAAGGTACTAAATATAATAAATACTGCACCGCGCCAAGGGACACGGTACTAAGTATAATAAATACTGCACCGCACCGGGGGACAAGGTACTAAATATAATAAATACTGCACCGCGCCGGGGAACAAGGTACTAAATATAATAAATACAGCACCGCGCTGGGGGACAAGGTACTAAAGATAATAAATACTGCACCGCGCCGAGGGACACGGTACTAAGTATAATAAATACTGCACCTCGCCGAGGGACAAGGTACTAAATATAATAAATACTGCACCGCGCCGGGGGACAAGGTACTAAATATAATAAATACTGCACCGCGCCGGGGGACAAGGTACTAAATATAATTAATACTGCATCGCGCCGGGGGACAAGGTACTAAATATAATTAATACTGCAACGCGCCGAGAGACAAGGTACTAAATATAATTAATACTGCACCGCGCCAAGAAACCGGGTATTAAATATAATAAATACTGCACCGCACCGAGGGACACGGTACTAAATATATATACATACTGCAACGCACAGAGGGTCAAGGTACTAAATATAATAAATACTGCACCGCGCCGAGGGACAAGGTACTAAAAATAAATACTGCAGCAAGCCGAGGGACAAGGTACTAAAAATAATTAGTACTGCACCGCGCCGAGGGACAAGGTACTAAATATAATAAATACTGCACCGCGCCAGGGGACAGGGTATTAAATATAATAAATACTGCACCGCACTGAGGGACACGGTACTAAATATATATACATACTGCAACGCACCGAGGGTCAAGGTACTAAATATAATTAATACTGCACCGCACCGAGGGACAAGGTACTAAATATAATAAGTACTGCACCGCGCCAAGGGACAACGTACTAAAAATAATAAATACTGCAAAAAGCCGAGGGACAAGGTACTAAATATAATAAATACTGCACCCCACCGAGAGACAGGGTATTAAATATAATAAATACTGCACCGCACCGAGGGACACGGTACTAAATATCTATACATACTGCAACACACCGAGGGTCAAGGTACTAAATATAATTAATACTGCACCGCACCGAGGGACAAGGTACTAAAAATAATAAATACTGCACCGCACCAAGGGACACGGTACTAAAAATAATAAATACTGCACCGCACCGAGGGACAAGGTACTAAATATAATAAATACTGCACCGCACCGAGGGACACAGTACTAAAAATAATAAATACTGCACCGAACCGAGGGACAGGGTCCTAAAAATAATAAATGCTGCACTGCACCAAGGGACGGGTTCTAATGAACAATGAGACGCTAACTAACAAGGATTGTCACTCATTATCGCCTGCGTTGTTCTTCATATTTCCTCATTAGTACTCCAATGTCCACTGAGAACTAAATGCCATGAATGTCTGATGAAAGGTGAAGTGAGTTGCTTATTCCACCTACTCCATATTGAACATCTGACATTACTATTTCAGGACTGTCACTTATTGGCCCATCTGGTCCAGATCCTGTTGTAATCTGAGGTAACCTTCTTTGCTCACCACCAATTTTGGTGTCATCTGCAAACTTACTAACTGTACCTCTTATGCTCGCATCCAAATCATTTATGTAAATGACAAAAAGAAGAGGGCCCAGCACTGGTGGCACTCCACTGGTCACAGGCCTCCAGTCTGAAAAACAACCCTTCACCACCACCCTCTGTCTTCTACCTTTAAGCCAGTTCTGTATCCAAATGGCTAGTTCACCCTGTATTCCATAATACCTAACCTTGCTAATCAGTCTCCCTTGGGGAACCTTGTCAAACACTTTACTGAAATCCATATAGATCACATCTACTGCTCTTCCCTCATCAATCTTCTTTGTTACTTCTTCAAAAGACTCAATCAAGTTTGTGAGACATGATTTTCCACGCACTAAGCCATGTTGACTTTCCCGAATCACTCTGTTGTGAAACTTGAAAGGGTTCAGGAATTTACAAGGATGTTGCCAAGTTTGGAGGATCTCAGCTACAGGGAGAGGCTGAACAGGTTGGGGCTGTTTTCTCTGGAGTGTTGGAGGCTGAGGGGTGACCTTATAGAGGTTTACAAAATTATGAGGGGCATGGATAGGATAAATAGACAAAGTCTTTTCCCTGGGAATGGGGAGTCCAGAACTAGAGGGCGTAGGTTTAGGGTGAGAGGGGAAAGATAGAAAAGAGACCTAAGGGGAAATTTTTTTCACGCAGAGGGTGGTACATGTATGGAATGAGCTGCCAGAGGATGTGGTGGAGGCTGGTACAATTTCAACATTTGAGAGGCATTTGGATGGGTATATGAATAGGAAGGGTTTGGAGAGATGTGGGCCGGGTGCTGGCAGGTGGGACTCGATTGGGTTGGGATATCTGGTCAGCATGGATGGGTTGGATCGAAGGGTCTGTTTCCATGCTGTACATCTCTATGACCTGTTGTTACCGGAAATTCAGCCCTGCTAGTCCCAAAATTGTCACAGAAGTTAAAGATTTTAAAATGTATGTAGATTTTTCTTATTTACTTGACTTTCATTCCAGGGTGATATAAAGCATGCAGCAGGTTTCTGTACTTAACAAGAATTACTACTTATTACAAGTAAATGGACTCTAGTTACAGATAAACAATTATGAACTGTTAGCATGAAAGTCCTATAAGTAAAAATCTAACACCTTTAAAATTCGTTTGGAAAGACTAGGAAGGCAGTCAATAGTGCCTGTTAATGGGTTTTGCTGAGGCGATTCTATCTTCCTTCTCTAGATGCTTTCTCTTGTTTGTAGAAGACACAGGATGACTGATTCACACTTATAAAGATCATTGTTGAAAAATATGGTGCTGGAAAAACACAGCAGGCCAGGCAGCATCCGAGGAGATGGAGAATCGACGTTTAGGGCATAAGCCCTTCACAGACTTATGCCCGAAACGTCGATTCTCCTGCTCCTTGGATGCTGCCTGGCCTGCTGTGATTTTCCAGCACCACATTTTTCAACTCTGGTCTCCAGCGTCTGCGGTCCTCATTTTCTCCTTATAAAGATCATTGACTCATTATTTAAAAGTCACAGCTTATAACATGCATTGAGGGCAGCATGGTGGCACAGTGGTTAGCACTGCTGCGTTCAATTCCCGTATTGGGCAACTGTCTGTGTGGAGTTTTCACATTCTCTGTGTGTCTGCATGGGTTTCCTCCGGGTGCTCTGGTTTATTGTCGCCATCTATTTCCCTACAGTCTATATCTTCTATATCCTTTTCCACATTAAATACTGATGCAAAATATTCATTTAGTATCTCCCCCATTTTCTGTGGCTCCACACAAAGGCTGCCTTGCTGATCTTTGAGGGGTAGTATTCTCTCCCTAGTTACCCTTTTGTCCTTAATATATTTGTAAAAACCCTTTGGATTCTCCTTAATTCTGTTTGCCAACACTATCATGTCCCTTTTTTGCCCTCCTGATTTCCCTCTTAAGTATACTCTACTTCCTTTATACTCTTCTCAGGATTCAATTGATCTATCCTGTCTATACCTTACATATGCTTCCTTCTTTTTCTTAACCAAACCCTCAATTTCTTTAGTCGTCCAGCATTCTCTATACCTACCAGCCTTCCCTTTCACCCTGACAGGAATATACTTTCTCTGGATTCTTGTTATCTCATTTCTGAAGGCTTCCCATTTTCCAGCCGTCCCTTTACCTGCGAACATCTGCCTCCAATCAGCTTTCGAAAGTTCTTGTCTAATACTGTCAAAATTGGCCTTTCTCCAATTTAGAACTTCAGCTTTTACATCTGGTCTATCATTTTTCATCACGATTTTAGAACAAATAGAATTATGGTCGCTGGCCCCAAAGTGCTCCCCCACTGACACCTCAGTCACTTGCCCTGCCTTACTTCCCAAGAGTAGGTCAAATTTTGCACCTTCTCTAGTAGGTACATCCACATACTGAATTAGAAAATTGTCTTGTATGCACTTAAGAAATTCCTCTCCATCTAAACCTTTAACACTATGGCAGTCCCAGTTTATGTTTGGAAAGTTAAAATCCCCGACCATAACTACCCTATTATTCTGATAGATAGCTGAGATCTCCTTACAAGTTTATTTTTCAATTTCTCTCTGACTATTAGGGGGTCTATAATACAATCCCAATAAAGTGATCTTCTGTCCTCAACTGTACCAGTCTCAGATTGATCTGTTTCCTCACTATCTCACTGCGTCCCACCCCCCCCCCCTCCACCTTACTAGTTTAAATCCTCCCAAGCAGTTCTAGCAAATCACCCTGTCCGTATATTAGTCCCCTTCCAATTCAATGCAATCCATTTTTCTTGTACAGGTCACTTCTACCCCAAAAGAGATTCCAATGATCCAAAAATGTGAATCCTTCTCCCTTACATCAGCTCCTCAGCCATGCATTCATCTGTTCTATCCTCCTATTCCTGCCCTCACTAGCTCATAGCACCGAGAGTAATCCAGATATTACTACCCTTGAGGATCTCCTTTTTAAATTTCTGCCGAACTCTCCGTAATCTCCCTTCAGAATCTCAACCTTTTCCATTCCTATGTCGTTGGTTCCAATGTGGACAATGACCTCTCGCTGGCCCCTCTCCCCCGTGAGAACATTCTGCACCCTCTCTGAGACATCCTTGATCCTGGCACCAGGGAAACAACATACCATTCTGCTTTGTCTCTGCTGACCACAGAAACGTCTGTCTGTACCTCTGACTACAGAATCCCCTAACACAATTGATCTCTTGGAAGCTGACGTACTCCTCGTTGCGTTAGAGCCAGTCTCAACACCAGAAACCTGGCTGTTGGTGCTACGTTCCCCTGAGAATCCATCACCCCCTACATTTTCCAAAACACCATACCTGTTTGAAATGGGTATGTCCACAAAAGACTCCTGCACTAACATCTACCTGTCTTACCCTTCCTGGAGTTAACCCATCTATGTGACTGTATCTGAGACTTTCCCCTTTCTATAACTGCCATTCGTCACATACTGTTGCAGTTGTAAATTCCTCATCGCTTCTATCTGTCTCTCCAACCGACCCACTCGATCTGATAAGATTCGCATCCAACAGCATTTATGGCAGGTATAATCCGCAGTAACCCTTAAACTCTCTTTAAACTCCCACATCTGACAAGAAGTACATATCACTGCAAAGGCCATTTTTGTTCCTTCACAATCTACAGACCCAGAAAATAACACCATCTTATTCCTCTACAAAACACTGCACCAGGTTAAATTAATAGCTATGGCTTATATTTTAACTTTAATCAAGAGACTATCTCCAAAAACATATAATCAAGAAAGAACCCACTGTACTCACTAATACAGCCTTTCTCTTGGACAGACTTAAAACAACAATTAACTTATCTGATTCTGTGTTGTGAACTTCAACCAAACAGGTTCCTCCAAGGTTAGTTGTGAATTTCACTGTTTGTTAATTTTCCCAGATACACTCCAATGGCCAGCGATACATGAATTCAAAAACAGCAAAGGCAGTAACTGTGCAAGTTCCCTCTCTCGCTCTCTCTCTCTCTCTCCTGCACTGTCCGCACCATGTGCTTCCTTTGTCTGCTCTTCTCCCTTTTAAAACTGCTGTTGTTTTGACTTTTTATTTCCAATTCCAAAACAATGGAACAGCATATAAAACAATAACTGCTACTCCTGGAATTTGAGGAAATCACCTCCGGCACCTAAAATACCTCAAAAAAGGAGCAGCTCTTACAGCCAGAAATTTTTCCCGTCCTCCATCTTGGATTACCCAGAATCCTCAAGATGTACTGTAATCCTTCAACAATCCTTGAATTTTAAAACAGTCCTTTTCCATCTCAGTTCATAATAAGAAATACACACAGTCTTTACACAATGGCCACATACAACCCACATCCATGGATGCTGGCATCTGATATTTGCCAACTTCTCTGCACTATCATGGCATATCTCCAAATCACTCTCAGTACACTACTGCTTGTGATTTGTCGTGCTGCCACAAGGACATTTTGCATGCAGGAACAGTCGTACAGCTCATGGATTGGACCAGGCTGTATTTTATGGTTGCTTGCTTACTTTATTTAGAGCTCACTCACTTAATGCTCACAGCATCCCTGCCTTGTCTTGCCCTTTGGCATTTCGCCCCCATCTGTTAACAGGTATACAGTAGTTCTGTGTTGACTTCCTTTTCGTGCAGACGCTAAGCCAGGAAGCTGGTCATGGTTGTCAGCAGTAATCAGTCATGGGGATGGAAATGTTCCTGTATGGGCACCATGTCAATGTTGCATCTGCACCGTGTGATGGCAGTGTACATACTGCATGCACTTTAAGCAAATAGCCACGTCTCTTAAGTCCTACAGGAGTAATCTTCAGTGATGTCAAGAAGACATCCTTCAATCAAGGGTTCCTGTCCCAGTAAATCAAAGGCAGTCTCCAATATCAGTCCCTGACATCAGCATGGTTATTCAACCACTCAGTCCACAGGGTCAGGATCCTCATCGTGGATTTTGAGCTAATAATAGGAACTTCACTAAGAGTCTTGGCTGTTTTTGAACTGGTGTGAGTCATTTTTCTCTGGAGTGAAAGGAAGGGAGGGATTGAGTGAAATGCAAATGAGTGGCATAAGTGTTAATGATAATGCAGGTAAATGGGGGAAAGTTGGGGATTCTGAGTAATTGAGTAGGCAGCATAGAAGCCATGCTGATTGGTGGTGTGGAAATAATTGGGTGGGTAAGAGTGAGTGAGGGAAGATAGTGCCTAAGTATTGTGGGAAGAGTGGTAGAACATGAGCATTGGAGAGACATCTGTGCATTAGCAGAGATGGAGTAGGTAGAGAGCAGAGAAGGTAGTGGCATTCTACCCTGGCAGATCAGAGAATATCATTGATCCATAACAAAAAGAACAAAGAAAATAACCGCACAGGAACAGGCCGTTTGGCCCTCCAAGCCTGTGCTGATCCAGATCCTTTATCTAAACCTGTCGTCTATTTTCTAAGGATCTGTATCCCTCTGCTCCCTGCCCATTCATGTATCAGTCTAGAAACATCTTAAATGGCACTATCATGCCCGCCTCTACCACCACCACTGGCAAAATGTTCCAGGTATCCATCACCCTCTGCGTAAAAAATTTTCCACGCGTATCTTCCTTAAACCTCTTCCCTCTCACCTTGAATTTGTAACCTCTAGCAATTGAGTCCCCACTTTTGGGAAAAAGCTTCTTGCTATCCACCCTGTCTATACCTCTCATGATTTTATAGACAAGCGGATACCCCCTCAAACTCCGTCCTTCTAATGAAGATAATCCTGATCTACTCAAGCTCTCTTCATAGCTAGCACCCTCTATACCAGGCAACATTCTGGCGAACTTCCTCTGCGCCCTCTCCAAAGCATCCACATCCTTTTGGTAATGTGGCATCCAGAACTATACGCAGTATTCCAAATGTGGCCAAAACAGAGTCTTGTACAACTGTAACATGACCTACTAACTCTTGTATTCAATATCCTGTCCAAAGAAGGAGAGCATGCTGTATGCCTTCTTGACCACTCTATCGACCTGCGTTACCACGTTCAGGGTACAATGGACCTGAACACCCAGACCTCTCTGTACATCAATTTTCTCCAGGGCTTTTCCATTTACCGTATAGTTTGCTCTTGAATTGGATCTTCCAAAATGCATAATTTCACATTTGCCCAGATTGAACTCCATCTACCATTTCTCCACCCAAGCCTTCAGTCTATTTATATTCTGCTGCATTCTGACAGTCCCTTCAGTATCTGCTATTCCACCAATCTTAGTGTCACCTGTAAACTTGCTAATCAGACCACCTATACCTTCCTCCTGATCATTTATACTCTGGCTTTCCTCCAAATGGCTGAGACTACAGTGACCTAAGTGGCAATGTAAAACCAGGCTGGCAGGGTTTGCTGTTGTGGACTCCTCACCTGTCCTATGGGATGGGCATGTCGCTCCTTTGCACCACTCCGTCCAACAGGACCTCCTAGTACCTGTCCACAAAGTGGGAATATTATTTCTGCATATCTACCATGTCCATGGCAACACCATGAACTGTGCAGGACAGCTCTGGACTAACAATGCTTGACTGGGTACACAGCATATTAAAGATAGCACCAGTGACACTAGATACTCTGGCAGTGACAAGTGGGAAATTTGGACAAGTATCAGACAACACTTGCTGTAGAGCCATGGTACGTTCTTAATGAGGTGTATTTGGGACAATAGCATGAGAAAACTCAATGCAACTCAATAAGAATAACACATTTCCACAATAGAAAGATTCAGCCCGGTATTTTTCACTAAAAATTACAAATATTCATTTAAACGCTAATCAATAATAACTAAAAATAGCACAAAGTCCACTTTGACAAAGTATTGCCTCAAAAGTATTTATCTTAGATAATGCAGTGCAGTGAGTTCAGAGCTGCTGCTCTTGGCTGTTAAGATAAAAAAAAGTGTTTGAGCTATAGGCTGAGGCTGAATTGCCTTGGGCTATTTTCCCTGGAGCATCCAATTCTGATAGGGGCTTAGAGAGGGTGAACAGACCAGGTCCCTTCTCTAGAGGTGGGGGAGTCCAACCCTAGAGGATATAGGTTGAGGATGAGAGGGAAAAGATTTAAAGGGGGCTGAAGCAGCAGCTTTTTCACTCAGAGGGTGGTGCATGTGTGGAATGAGCTGCCAGAGGAAATGGTGGAGGTTGGTACAATTACAGCATTTAAAAGGCATCTGGATGGGTATATGAATAAAAATGGAATATGGGACTAAATTAGGTTAGAATATCTGGTCAGCATGGATGAATTGGACTAAAGGGTCTGTTTCCAAGTTGTACATCTCTGACTCTATGACTCTAAGATGTGTTGTTTTCTGGAAATTTGAAAATCATATGACATCAGCTTTTGGTCCAGCAGGTTTCGTCAGGTGTTGTGTGGTTTTCAACTTTGTCTGCCTCAGTCCAACACTGACACCTCCACATCATGTTTTCCAGTAAGAATAATTATTCTGTGACATCAATATTCTCTTGAATTCTTTCCTAAACTCACCTTTCCTGATTTTACATTGAGACGGCTTATTTCACTTGTCATTCTCCCCTCATTTTAATAGATTAAAATCTTTGCCATATTTCTATTTATTCTTTCCACTAGGATAAGTGTCTCAGTACAGCTCCTTCCTGTCCCAAAACTGGTGTCAGCATGCTATGCAAATGCTTTTTAGTAATTCTCTTGCTGTGATTGCACCTTTACAATTTCCATTTGATTTGGGCAAAAGTCTAGAGATTTAGCCTTGTGGTCCTTTTCTTTTCCTCATTTTCAGCTTAACACCTGATATTGTTTCAGCAAAACATTTTCCTGTTCCTACCAATCCACTTTGTTTCAAAATGGACAAGAGAACTGGATTAGGAGGATTGAGGAATTGAGGACTGCAGATGCTGGAGATCAAAGTTGAGTGTGGGGTACTGGAAAAGCACAGCAGGTCAGTCAGCATCCGAGGAGCAGGAGAATCGATGTTTTGGGCCAGAGGCCATCATCAGGAATGAGGCTTGTAAGCTGAGGGGGTGGAAAGATAAATGAGAAGAGGGTGGGGCTAGGGGGAAGGTAGCTGAGTGTGCAATAGGTAGATGGAGGTGGGGATAAAGGTGATAGGTCGGAGAGGAGGGTAGAGAAGATAGGTGGGAAGAAAGATGTGCAGATAGGACAGGTTGTGAGGGCGGTGCTGAGTTGGAAATTTGGAACTGGGATAAATTAGGGGGAGGGGAATTAAGAAAACTCATGAAATCCACATTGATGCCATAGGGTTTCAGGGTCCCAAGGCAGAAGATAAGGTGTTATTCCTCCAGACATCGGATGATTACGGTGTGGCAATGGAGGAGGCCCAGGATCTGCATGTACTTGATGGAGTGGGAGGGAAAGTTGAAGTGTTCGCCAACGGAGTGTTGGGATTGGTTGGTGCAGGTGTCCTGGAGATGTTCTCTGAAGCACTCTGCAAGTAGGTGTCCTGTCTCCCCAATGTACAGAAGAGCACATCGGGAGCAACGGATACAGTAAATGACATGTATGGAAGTGCAGGTAAAACTCTGATGGATGTAGAAGGCTCCTTTGGGGCCTTGGTGGGAATTGTGGGTGCAGGCAGGGGAAGTGTGGGTTGGTGGGGTCATGGACCTGACAAGAGAGAGACGCAGAATGGTCTTTACAGAAATTGGATAGGGGAGGGTAGGGAAATATATCTCTGGTGCTAGGGTCTGTTTGCTTTGCAATTCCTTTGGTGGCAGGGGAAGGTGCTGGGAGGAGAGGGTGGGTTAGTGGGTGGGTGGGTGGGGGGACGGAGAATGGTGGCAATGTGGACCTGACTTTGCAATTCCTGCGGTGGCAGTGGAAGGTGCGTCCTTAAGCCATCATGAAATATTCCTTGCTCAGGTGACAGACTCTTCAGGATTCTTATTCTTGGCTGCAGAGGACCTGTCTAATTATTTAAAACTGCTATCGCTACATATTTCTCTTTTGCTCACCTCTGCCCACTAGCCTTCTGAGTTTTTGTGCTTTGGTATACATTATGGCAATCCTTCGTTCAGCTTTTCTCCTTATCGTGTACATCATACTATTGGATAGGAGCAATATCTGCATCATATACCTTCTCATCACCAGTTACAGAGTGCCTTTGTCACACTCTCCCTTTCCTGAACCTTTATTTTCCAGATGATAATGTTATGAAGTTGAAGGAGTATACTGTACCTTTAAGAGAGAGAGAATGCTGTTTTGAACTCAGAGCTTACAAGCATCTATGTATATGACTAGATGGCAGTCCCAGAGTATACTGGAAAATTGAAAATATGTAATATTTGTCTGTAAAATGGATACATGAGTTTTGGTTGCTGTTTTGACAACAATTTGAATTTAACCAATCTGTTTAAATTATGCCCCTGAATACTAAAAACTAAGCGAGGTTAATTTATTGTTTTTGCCAACATCTAACCAGAGAAACAATCCGATGTTGGGGGTATAAAAAATACAGACTCTTTGAAAATTAATCAGAGAGCAACTGCTGCAGGGAGAGAAACTCATGGAGAGCTAATTACCCATCTAACATCTTGCTGTCAATTAGAAAACACTTCGTATTTAAAGTATTTTTTCATGTGAAACATACTCACAGTAAAAAGAAAGAATACAACGAAGGGAAATCAGCAGCCAGAAGAGTGAAGACACAGAAGAAGACAGACACTGTGTGGTTTTGAAATTAAGTTGATGTAATAAGTGTTTTTTTTATTAAGTGTTTTATTGGAATAGCATATTGTTATAGAGTCAGAGGCAGATAGTAAGCAGTTAAAAGAAAGAAGTGGCTCAGAGTTGCGAATAGTTGTTTAATGATCATGTTTAGAATTAAAATACTGATGTTATTTTCTTTAAATAATTAAATCATTTATATAAATGCTGAAAAGTAGTGGTCCTAGCACCAATCCTTGTGGCACATCGCTGGTCACAGGCCTCCAGTCTGAAGAGTAATCCTCCACCACCACCCTCTGTCTGCTACCTTTGAGCCAGTTATGTGTCCAAATAGGTATTCCTCCCTATTCCGTGTGAACTGGCCTTGCTAACCCATCTACCATGAGGAATCTTGTCGAACATCTTATTGAAGTCCGCATAGATTACGTTCACTGCTTTGCCCTCATCAGTCCTCTTTGTTGCTTCTTTGAAAATGCAATCAAGTTTGTGAAACCATTACTAATTGTCATAAAAACTCGTCAGATCCACTGATGTCCTTTAGGGAGGACAATCATCCCGACACAGTCTGGTCAACACATGCATCCACACCCACAGCACTGTGGTTGACACTCAACTGCCCTCTGAATAACAACATGCCATTGAGTTGTACCAGTTACATAGTCTAAAAATAATGAAACTGGACAAATGGCCTGATCATCCGAAAAGACAACAAACTTAGCCCTGTTGGCCCTGCAGATGACTCCTCATTAACATCTGGGGCTAGTGCCAAAATTGGAAGAGTTGTCCCACAAACTAAACAAGTAACAGACTGACATTGTCATACTCATGAAACCATATTTTACAGACAATGCCTCAGATACCACTCACAATCTCTGGATATATCCTGTCTCACCAGCAGGGCAGACCCAGAGTGGAGGAAGTTGTCCTGGAAGTCCTCAACCGATTCTAGATCTTATGAAGTATGATGGCAAAGGTCAAACATGGACAAGGAAAGATCCTGCTGATTACCACATAACCAACCTCTCCCCTCAACCCCAGTTCAGTTGATGAATTATTTCTCCTTCATGATGAAAACCAGTCAGAGTCAGTGAGGGTGGCAAGGACATAGAATGTACTCTGGGGGACTTCTGCTTATCAACAAGAATTACTCAGCATCACCACTACTAAAGTCCTAAAGAACATTATTACTAGCCTCAGTCTGCTGCATGTAGTAAACAAACCATCAAGAGGGAAAAAATATACTTGATCTTAATCTCCTGATATGGATGCATTTGTCCATTACAGTATTGGTAAGAATGACCAGAGCACTATCCTTGTGGAGACTATGTCCTTTCCTCACAATGTATATACTTTCCGTATGTGTTGTGTGGTACTATCTCTGTGCTAAATTGCACAGAGTTTGAATAGATCTAGCAACTCAAGACTGGGCATCCATAATGCACAGTGAATCATCAGCATCAGCAGAAGTGTATTCAAACACAATGTACACCCTCATAGCTGGCACATCCCCTACTCCACCATTACCGTCAAGGCAGAGGATTGGGCCTAGTTCAATGAAGAATAGAGCAGGGCATTCAGAAGCAGGACCGGATATACCTAAAAATGAGGTGTGAACCTGGTGAAGCAACAAAAAACTAGGACTATTTATGTGCCAACAGCATAAGAAGCAAGTTATAGACAAGGCTAAATGACTCCACAACCAATGAATTAGATCTAAGCTGTACAGTCCTGCCATATAGAATCAAAGAATATAAGCCATTCAATTCTACACTGACCCCCTAAAGAGCATCCCCTACCCTACCCTATCACACTGCATTTCCCATGGCTAATCCACCTAGCCTGGGCACAATGGACAATTTAGCATGGACGATCAACCTAACCTGCACATGTTTGGAATTTGAGAGGAAGCCCACACAGACATAGGGAAAATATGTAAACTCCCACACAGGCAGTCACCCTGGAGTGGGATTGAACCCAGGTCCCTGGTGCTGTGAGGCAACAGTGTTAACCATTGAGCCACCATGCTATCCAGCTATAAATGGGGATGGGCAATTGAACAGTGACTGGAGGAAGAGGGTCCACAAACATCCCCATCTTCAATGCTGGTGAAGCCCAGTATATAATACAAAAAATGTGATCTGTTTGCCATCATCAACACCTGATAACACTGGGCCACACACATGCACGCAATATTAAGATGATTTGTGAAAATTAATTTTTTTAACTCTGATTTATGCTTTATTTATGTGAAATAATAATGTGACAATATACTAGTTTATTGAATTATACACATTTTAAAAATAGAGCAGTACCAATTATTTACAATTATGCATGTATTAAGCTGATTTTTAAAATTTAAAATAAAAATTCACCTTTGCTCTACAGTTTATTTCTGTGAGCCAATGTGTCATTTCATTAAAATATCAGTAATTGGAATTTACAAATATTTATGACTTTATTATAAAATACATCACGTGCACCTTGGTGCCAGCCAGCACAACTGAGTACTTCCATCAATCTTCATACTAAGGTGCTGAGTGACGGGCCTGTCACAGTGTTCCCCAGATGTAACCAGCATCACAGATGTCAGTCTTCAGCCAATTCAATTTATTCCATGTGATATCATGGCTGAAGACATTGGATACTGCAAATGCTCAGGGATCTGCCTACATTCCAACAATTATACTAAAGACATGTGCTCCAGGACTTGCTGCACCCCGACCAACCTGTTCCAGTACAGCTACAACACTTGCATCCACCCGACAATGTGGAAAATTAGTTAAGTATGCCCTGTCTATAAGGATAGACACAAATGGAAAAATATTAGAATATACAAGATGCTGCAAGGGAAATATTACCCAAAATATAAAAGAAAAAAACACAAAAAATGGATTAGATGAGATATTCGTAATAATGGTCAAGAAAAGGGAAAGAAAATAAATAGCTATGCATGATGACATTTAAAAGAAAATTTTTAAAAATGCTTGGAGGCAAGCTTAAGTGAAACGTTCTGATGAGCTATGCGATGAAGTATTAGAGTTGGAAATAACTCACAATGAGACTTGCTCACCAAAAGATGAAGTATTGTACAGAATAAAAGGGATAACATATTGGGTGCATAAAAGACGACATTCATAATTATCGTTGAAAAGGGTGCTTATGTGAAGAGAATATATAAATGAGTGGCATGATGAAATTAGATTCCCTACAGTGTGGAAACAGGCCCTTCGGCCCAACAAGTCCACACCAACCCTCAGAAGAGTAACCCAACCAAACCCATTTCCCTCTGACTAATGTACCTAACACTATGGGCAATTTAGCATGGCCAATTCACCTAACATGCACATCTTTGGACTGTGGGAGGAAACCAGAGCACCCAGAGGAAACCCACACAGACATGGGAAGAATGTCTATGTGGAGTTTGCACAGTCACTCAAGGCTAGAATCGCACCTGGGATCCTGGTGCTGTGAGGCAGCAGTACTAACCACTGAGCCACCGCGCCACCCCACAGTGATGATCCAAATCTTCTAAACGTAAAGTCAATTGAAAGGACAAACATTAGGACATCAGGGATAAATAATGCATTAAAATTGATGAGTATAAAAAAAGCTCAAAGCATAGATGAAGGAACAACAGAACTTTTAAATGACTCTGCAGAAATAAAATTGGAAACAGAAATGTAAGATAAATATATATCAAATGATACATTTCTCAAAATGTAGAATGTATTCATTAAGAAATCAAGAGTGCATACAATTTCTTAACTGAAGATACTTTTTAAACTTATGATTTTATTATGGAACAAGCAAATAAATAGAAATTTAATAGGATTCAAATAGGAGCAGGAGGAAGCATTCAGTGTGATCATGGCTCATCATTCAGTTCAGAATCCTGGTCCTGCTTTCTCCCCATGCCATTTTATCTTCTTAGGCCTTAGAACTACATCTAACTCTTCTTGAAAACTTCAAATGTTTTGGCCTCAACTGTTTTCTGTGGCAAAGAATTCAACAGATACACCTGTCTTTGTGTGAAGAAATTTCTCCTGATCTCAATCCTGAATGGCCTACCCCATCTCCTTAGTTTGTGAGTTCTAGTGATGGTTCTGGATTCGCTGGTCATTGGGAACATCCTTTCTGCATTTACCCTGTCTAGTCCTGTTAGAATTTTACAGATTTCTATGAGATCTCCTATTCTTCTAAACGACAGTGAATATAGTCCTAACTAATCCAATCTCTCTTCATGTGACAACCCTATATCTCTGAAGTCAGTTTGATAAAACTTTATTGCAATCCTTCCATAGCTTTCTCAGCTAAGGAGACCAAAGCTGTACCCAATACTCCTTGGTCTCACCAAGACTATGTTCCATGTAGCAATACATCCCTGCTGCTGCATTCAGATTATCTTGCTATGAAAGCCATTATATCCTTTGCTTTTTTCAATGCATGCTGCACCTACATGTTTACTTTCAGTAACTTGTGGGCAAGGACACCCAGGTCTCGTTGCACCACCATTAACTTTTCACCATTCAGATAATAATAATCTGCAATCCTGATTTTGTTACCAAAGTAGATATTCTTATACTTATCCACATGACACTTCATTTGTAATGCCCACTGGGTTAATTACATTTGTCCAAATCACATTTAAGCATCTCTGCTTCCTCCTCACAACTCACCTTCCTTGTACACCAGCTTTGTGTTGTCTGCAAACTCAAGAGATATAACATTTGGTTCCTCATCTAAATCATTAACATATATTGTGAATAGCTAGTATCTTATTGGTCACTGCCTGCCACTCTGAAAAAGACCTGTTTCATCAGGACATTAATATAATGTGCTTTAATTTTAGATAATCTGCAAAGTTGCCAAAGTCCAAGAAGACCATGTGGCTGCTCTCTCAGAGAGAAAGAAAGAGAGAGAGAGACTGCTGGTGGTTTGAGAGTTACCATGCCTCAGGTGAAGAAGGTGGGAACTTCATGGTGACCTCTGCCAATATGGGAATTAAACCTGTGTTGTTGGCATCACACTGTATCAACAATCAGCTGTCCTGCCAACTGACTGAAAGCCTAGTGAAAGTCCAAGTAAATTACATCTGCACTACTAATTACGTTCTTAAAAATTCCAGTTGATTTATTGAGTATGATTTCCCCTTTTGTAAATCCATGCTGCTCTGTCCAATCCTGTTGCTGCTTTTCCAATTGTTCTGCTATTAAATCTTTAATAATGGACTCTAGCATTTTCCCACCTCTGATGTCAGACTAACCAGTCTATAACTCCCTATTTTCTCTCTACTTCCTTTTTAAAATCATGAGTCATACAGCACAGAAACTGGCCCTTTCATGCTGACCATAATCTCAAACTAAACCAGTTCCACCTGCTTGCCCTTGGCCCTTATCCATCCAAACATTTCTTATTCATGTAAAATGTCTTTTAAACATTGTAACTTTTCCCACATCCACCACTTTCTCTGGAAATTCATTCCACATGCAAACCGTGCTATTTGCAAAAAGAAAATTACCCTCATATCTTTTTTAAATCTTTTGCATCTCAGCTTAAAAATATGTCCTGTAGTCTTGAAATTCCCCCATCCGAGGGAAAAGTCACTCGCCATTAACCTTTTCTATACTCCACATGCTTTTATAAGCCTCTATAAGGTCACGTCACAATCTTCTACACTCCAATGAAGAAAGTCCCAGCCTATCCGTATAACTCAAACCCTCCATTCCCAGCAATATTATGGTAAATCTTTTCTGAACCCTTTTCAGCTGAATAATACTCTTGCTATAACAAGACGACGAGAACTGGACACAGTACTTCAGAATATGCCTCACCAACGTCTTGTACAACCTCAACATAATGTCCCAATTCCCGTGCTCAAAGGTGTGAGCAATGAAGGCAAGTGTGCTAAATGCCTTCTTAACCACCCTACCTATATGAGATGCAAACTTCAAAGACTTACGTACCTGAACCCCTAAGTCTCTCTGTTCTACATTATCAAGGCCCTACATTTATTTGTATGATATGAAATGTCCCAGCATCTGTAGAATCTTCAAAGGTGCCCATCCACTATTTCTAGGGCCACTTCCTTGTGTACTCTGGACTGTAGATTATTAGGCCCTGGGACGTTAACAGCATTTAATTCCATCAATTGCCCAACACCATTTCCTTAGTAAGGTTGAATTCCTTTAGTTCTTCCATCTCACTAGACCCTGTGTTCCCCAACATTTTTGGGACATTGCTTTTGTCTTCTTTTCTGAAGACAGGTATGTAGTTAATTGTGTAGACAAAAAATGTAGCTAATTCAGTTGCTGCCTCTTTGTTCCTCATGACAACTTCCTCTGAAGCTGACAATAAGGGTCCCACATTTGTCTTTATTTTTTTTTGCTTTTCATGTACATATAAAAACTTTTATAATCAGTTTGTATGTTCACATTTCTCCTGTTCTCTATTTTATCCCTCTTAATCACAGCATGACCACACTGGGTAACATATCAGAATGAATCAAAAAGTAGTTGATAGACAAAAAGCAGTAAGAGAAAAGGGTCTTTTTCTGAGTGGCAGGCAGTTACTAGTGGGGTACTGCAAGGATCAGTACCTGATCACAGCTGTTCATGATTTATATAAAAATGATCCAGATAAGAGAATCAAATACAACATTTCAAGTTAGCTGACAACATAAAACTGAGCGGGATTTTGAGTTGTGAAGAGGTGACTTAGATAAGTTGTGAGTGGGAAATTACATGGCAGATTCGGTACAATGTGACTAAATACAAAATTATACATTTCGGTGTGGAAAAACAGAAAGGAAAAGCAAATTTTAAGTGGTCATATTATGTGAAGTGTGTATGTAAAAGACATCTGGGGGTCCTTATACACAAGTCAATGAAAATAAAACAAACACAGAGAATGCTGGAGAAACTTAGCAGGTCTAGCAGCATCTGCAGAGACAGAAACAGAGTTAATGTTTTGAGTCCATTATTCCTGTTTCAAAATGTGTTTGTTTCAATTTCCAACATCTGCAATATTTTGCTTTTTTTCTGCCATGAAGGTAGGTGCAGCAAGAACTAGGAAGGCAAATAGTACATTGACTTTCATTGTAAGTGGATTTGAGTTCAAAAGTAAGGATGTCTTACTGCAATTATATAGAGTCTTGATAAGACCATGCCTGGTGAATTGTATGGAATTTTAGTCTCCCTATTTAAGAAAGGATATACTTACCATTGAGGATACAGCAGAGCTGCATTAGGTTAACACGATGGAATAACAGGATTGTTCTGAAGACTGAGGAGAGATTGACTTGACTGGACTTGTATTCATCACAGTTTAGATGGATAAAAGTATCAGATTGAAGTATCTATTAACACACTAGATGCAGGGTGGACTTTTCCGAGTGGGGCAACTACATCTAGGGGACACAGTCTCAGGATTTGGAGTAGACCACCTCAGGCAACTGACTGTGTGGAGTTTGCACGTTCTCCCCGTGTCTGCATGGGTTTCCTCCGGGTGCTCCGGTTTCCTCCCACAGTCCAAAGATGTGCGGGCCAGGTGAATTGGCCAGGCTAAATTTCCCGTAGTGTTAGGTAAGGGGTAAATGTAGGGGTATGGGTGGGTTGCACTTTGGCGGGTCGGTGTGGACGTGTTGGACCGAAGGGCCTGTTTCCACACTGTAAGTAATCTAATCTAATCTAATCTAAAACCATTTAGACAGAGATGAGGAAAGTTACTCAATGGGAAATGAACCTTTGGAATTTCCTACCATAAAGGCTGTAGAGATCAAGCCATTTAATACATTTATGTAAGAGATAAAATTTTAGACCTTAAAGGCCATCAAAGGGTATGGGGAGAAAGCAGGAATATGGCATTGATAATAGAGGACCAGCCATGATCATACCTAATGGCCTATTCCTGCTTCTAATTTCTGTTTCTGTGAAATATTGATCTCTCTTGCATGAGTATTCTATAAAATCGTTTTATTTCATCTCTGTAGACTAAGCATATTCAGAGTTTCACACATCTGATTCAAGCTGCACAGTATGGCTAGCAAAATGAGGAAAGTAACTGGAAAGGAAATGATGCTGTTTTCTCTTAGGACTCAATCCTTTGGGAGCATCCATTAACGACTGTGAACATAAAAAAATGCACAAAAGCATTGGAATGTCAAAGATAATATGCTGGGCCATTTCAGGACCCAGTTCCTGGAATTTCAGGACTACCTCAATCCTAACACAGTCACAAACACATCAGATGAAAAAATATTTGTCCTTCAAGTGCTGCATATTTTAAAATTAGTCACACCTTGAACCAAGGAATTACAACAGCATATACAAAATCATTGGGTACACATGGTAGAGATACACTTCATATTTGGGGAAGGAAATATGGCTTTCAACTGTCCCTCCACATCTTCCTCAACTTGTCTGCAGCATTTGACAGTTGGTCACACCATTCTCTGCCATCACCTCTTTTAGTGTCCAACTTGATGAAATTGTCATTACTTGATTTTTTTTTGTATCTATTCAATTAGAACTAGAGAATCACCAGCAATGCTTTCTTTTCCAGCTACTACTGCTGGAATCCTCTTCGTTATCTCATTTACATTCTCACTCATTTGGAGATATCATCTGAACGCATATCAAACTTTGTGTACTGATGACTTCAGTTACATCACATCAGTTCCCTAAACTCAATTACGATTGCAAATCGATTATCCTGCTTGTCTGACATCTAACATCAAATAAGCAAAAATTTCATTCAGCTAACTATAGAGAAATCAAAACTGCTGTTACTCCCTACCAACAATGTTGAGCCAAATAAAAGCTAATCTTAATGCTGTATTTCACTTTTGAGATGAGTTTTGAATCATATATGTGCATCAAGACTGCATACTTCTGTCTCCGTTACATTATTTGAAACCATCCCTGCTTCATTACACCTGCCACTTAAATACTCATTTATGCCTTTATAATTTAATAACTTTAACTCTTCCAATGTTCCCATGGAGAACGTCTCATCACCTGTTCACCCAAAACTCTGCTATCTGTAACTAAATTCACATCAAATCTCATTCACTAATCACTAGTGCTTGGTGACATTCAACAGCACTTCATTTTAAATCTTCATTACATTTTCAAATCCCTCATAATCTTGCCCTGATCTCCATAGACTTGTGTAGGCCAAGCAGCACTAATTTTAATCACTTCTTCAATGGTGGCCATAATTTCAGGTGCATAGGCCCTTAGTTCTGGAGTTCTCTCCTTGAACCTAACTTCTCTCTCTCACCTTGTTCAAGATGCTCCTTAAAACATATCATGATTAACTGCTCCAATGTTGTCTTGCGTCTTAGTGTCAAAAATGTCTTACTTTATATTGCTCATTAAAACCTGTACTTCATGTTAAATACACTGTACAAATTGAGATGTATTTGCTTCATTTACAAATCAACTGTGTAAGTATATTTATTGTGTGTATTGGGACAGTAGGAAGGATAATAAATGTAATAGAGAGATCATTTTGTCAAATAAGAACTTTACTGACTACAGTTAAGATATATTTACATAGATTGATAGCAGTATGGGTGCTCCTGGTAGCCTAGAATGAATTTCACCAACCCCTGCCCAAGACAAACAACTGAAAATTGTTTCTATCCCTTATAAACCAAAAATAATGTTCAATATAGCACCTAATAATGGGATGATGTTTTATAATAGTGAAACCTAGGAAAATGCAAGATTGGTGTAGATGATGTCATATTTTTGTCACAAGCATCAAGCACGACACTTAGTACACATCCAGTTGTTTCTCTCGATTCTTGAATTTAGAATAAAAATTCATGTCTCTGAGTCATTAATGCAGACCACTGGATTATTTAGGGAAAGGTAGCATATTGATTGAGCATTGCTGATAGTCGAGTAACATTCTAATATAAATATGTTGTTAAAGAGAACTCTATGAACATGCTGCTGTGTCAAAAAAGGAGAAAATATACCTCTATTTCATACTTTGGAATCTTAAGAATTTTGACATTGAGTACTGCCAATATTGTGAACAGCTGAAGGATGGCACTAAATTTTAAACTGTTGTTTGAAGCTACAAAGTGTGTTCAAAAACTGACTTTTTTAAAAATAGCTAATTTACTGGAAAGGCAACCTTAGAAATAAAGATATATTTAATTTTAAAGATGTTACCTTTATACCCTATACCAGAAACTAGCAATACTTGCTAACCAGGAATTCTTTGTATCTATTTCTCCAAATTTTCACTAGATGAAATAAGACATATTGCCACAAATCAGTTCTAAGACACTTCTCTTAGTCATTTTGCATAGTCAGAATTCCACATAAGGAAGAAGAAAATAAAATCTGACATGCTAAGTTAACAACCATTCAAATGTCGATGGTTCTTATTTAGTTCATGTTTTAAAAACAGTTCACATGACAGAAGAGGAAGTTCAGCAAGTCTTAGAGAATATAAAAGGTGGATAAATTTCTGGCATCTGCTCTAATGTATCCCAGAGTATTGTGACAAGTAAGGGAGGAAATTGCAAGACCCCTTGCAGAAATATTTGCATCATCTATAATTATGAGTGGCGTGCCTGATGACGGAAGGGTGGCTAAAGTTGTACCCTTGTTTAGAGAAAGGTTGTAAAGAGAAACCAGCGAACTGTAAATCTGTTAGTCTGACTTTGGTTGTGGGCAAATTGTTGGTGGTGATTATACAAGGTGGAATTTATGGACATGTAGAGAGGCAAAATTGATTAAGGATAGACAGCATGGTTTTTTGCAAGGAAAATTGTGTCTCAAACTTGATTACGTTTTTTTGAGCAAGTTACCAAAAAGAAGAGGGCTGAGCAGTGGACGTTGTTTACTTGGATTTTAGTAAAGCCTTTGACAAGGTTCCACATGGTAGACTAATTAGTAAAGTTGGATTACTTGGGATTCTGGCAGAGCTTGCCAATCGGATAATAATTGGCTTTACGGCAGAAGACAGAGTGGAGGAGGGTTGTTTTCAGACTGTAGGTGTGTTACCAGCAGTGTTCCACAAGGGTTCTGGGTTTCCTTTTGTTTTTCATTTATATAAATGATTTAGGTGAGAATAAAGAAAGCGTGGCTAGTAAGTTTGCAGATGACAAAATTGGTGGCATTGTAGACAGTGAAGAAGGTTTTCTAAGATTATAAAAGGATCTTGATCAAATGGATCAGTGGACTGAAAAATGGCAGATGCAATTCAATCTGGATAAATGCACAGTATTGCATTTAGGTACAACAAACAAGAGTAGGGCTTATATAATTAATGGGGGGCCTTGGCTTGTGTTGTAGAACAGAGGGACCTAGGTGTTCAGGTGCATAAGTCTTTGAAGTTTGCATCACAAGTAGACAGAGTTTAGGAGTTGGAAAGTCTTGAGATTGTACAGGACATTGGTAAAGCCTCTTCTGGAATACCGTGTCCAGTTCTGGTTGCCCAATTATAGGGCGTATATTATTAAGCTGGAGAGGCTTCAGAAGAGATTCACCATGATGTTACCAGTTATGAAAAGTTTGTATTAGAAGGAGAGGCTGCATAGGCTGGGACCTTTTCCACTGGAGCATTGGAAGTTGAGAGGTGATCTATAGAAGTTTATAAAATAATGAGAGGTATAGATAGAGTTGATGGTAGTTGTCTTTTCCCTAGGATGGGGAATTTCAAGACTAGAAGACACATTTTTAAGGTGATCTGAGAAAGCAATTTAAAAGAGACATGGCAATTTTTTTGTTTAAACATAGGTTGGTTCACATGTAGAATGTTTCAGTGCTGTATGACTATAATCCACTTCACTAAAGGTAGCTACTTACCTAACATTGTACAATACCAGTATTCTTGTTCAACAATAGGAATTGTCCCATTTTGCATTTTAAATCACAAGTCAACATCACTGTTACAACATATAACTTCTAGTTTAATTCTCATTGTGAAGATTGATTGGAAGGTTTTACAGAACAAAAATTTACCAAAAAAATTGTTTACTTAAAGGTGGCATACAATTCACCCGTGCTTAAGAGTGATTACAACCCACTCTTATCTTCCCCACCCTTCATATATATTATATATATTACACAATAATTTGAATCAGAATATTTTATGACATTGATAAAGCAAAGTATACATCAAAATTTCTTATTCACGTTCACCAGTCCTTAGGTTGAACACAAAGAATGCAGTAGACATGCTCTTTTCCAATTATCTTTGTTCATGTTGAATGTTTTGTATGTATAGATGTCTATGTAGTCCTTTCTCTAAAGAATTCAAAGAAATAAATTTGGTGCAGATCTCCAAATCTTACAAAAGCTCTCTAGTTATGAGGAGCAGAAGGGCGTAGTGACAATTGGAAGTAAAGAGAACACTGATATGTATTCTCTTCAACGTTCTCCATTTTTAAGCAGCTCCTTCCCATCCGAAGCTCTTTTTACAAGAATTATAGCATCTCAAATATACATAGAAATTATTTTGTGTATCTAAGTTAAAACCTATAAAATGTTAGAATACAGAATGGTTGTATTTTAATGTTGTACTTGATATTTCTATTGAAAACTGACATTAAAGAAACAGATGATCGTAGTATTTAACTAAAAACATCCCAGTGTATCACTGACATGCTAATTACATGCATTGGCTACAAAGTTTTGTAAGCACAGCAGAGCAGCACAAGGTCTTGCATAGAAGTGATTGAACAGATTTGTACTTCAGAAACAAGTTAAAGCATGGCATGATGTCATTTTCCTTATCTATACTTCATGTTTGTAAAAGAAATAACAGACTACAAGAGAGTTGAATGCTGAAAGGCTAACTGACAGGTAAATATCATGAATCTCGTGTTTAAAATAAAACTTTTAAAATGGCAACAACAAATACGCCATTTGCTTTAAAAAATGAAAAATATTGGGGACATTACTTAAATAACATATGAAGACTGCAATAAGTCAAAGACAAACATTTAAAATTAGTATTCAGCATTACACAAGGCAAGTTATTAAATCAATTTTTACAATCCTTTTCTTTATTCAAACTGAAGCTTCCACAGCTATTTACTGTAGATTATATTTAAAACTGTCACAGTAATCATTGAAGCGTCGGTTAAGAACTTCAAAATATAAGACAGGAGTATATTAAAATGCACATTTTTCACTCCAAAGACAACCAGATTCATCTCATCAAAGCAAAGCATTACCAGGAGTAACCATTTTGCCCAATGTAATGAATATGTACATTCTCTACATCAAATCATAATTTTAAGTTGATGTTGTTGCATGTTAAAATGTGAAAAATAGCATTCTCTTTGGTTCATTTTGTATCACTGGATCACTTCAACATAATTGGCAGGGTACAAGCCAACTTGTCCATTCTCCAGCCTGCCCTTACACCAGCCCTGCTCATCTTCATCTTCTATCTTTGTTAGTTCATCACCTTTCAAAAAAGATAAATGCATTAGTAAGGATAATGCAACTCAGTGATTTTAAAAATAATAAAAAAAACATGCATTAAGCTTAAATTGTATTCTTCAAGAATTAATTCACTATTAGTTAATCGAATCAAAGTTCAACAAAATGAATAATATAGTATACATCACAGTAAAATTATTTAAAATGCTTAAAGCAAGTAACATGTTAAGATATATATTGCACAGGAAAATTTATTATTTTGGTAAAATTACAGAACTATAATAATTTTAAAAATGTGATATGAATTATTATTAATATTCTTTTGGTTTCTTAGGATCAACTTTAATCTTGAATACTTGTAAGTTGGGGGTTCTCATTAGCATTGATATTAGTGAGCTGAGAACAAAGCAGCATGTTGCTTACAGGAATAATGTGAAAATGGTGTTGAGAGTAGAATTTATACTGTTAGAAATGTTTTCACCTGTAATGAATACAGGGTTAGAAAGTATGATCAGACTTTATCTGTGGGGTTTAAGATCACTCTAAAAGGTGTTCTATATTTAAATAGTTGAGATTTATTCATTCATTTACTAATTATTTTGCATAACAAACTTCTGTTCTGTGGTTAAGGAAACATTTCAATCACATGTAACTATGCTTCACAGTGAATGACCACGTTAAGTAAATTTTTTTTAAAAAAAAATACACATGATGATTCAAGCCAGGCATTATTCTAGGATATACCTGTCCAGGAGTACTATCAGCTAGGATTGTTATGTACACTCAGGAGAGTAAAGCCATTATGGAGCTCCCCAATCCATAATCACTCCGAGATATGGTACATCAGTTGGCAAAAATAAAATTGCAGCCAAAAAGTTGCAAATTCCATAAATCATTTTAGAGTTTTAAAGAAAGCAAATATTTTGGTAAAATTACAGAACTATAACAATTTAAAAAATGTGGTATGAAATACTATTTAATAGTAGTTGCCCTATTATTTTCCAAAATTTTCGTACATCAGTGAAGATTCCTTTAAATTGTAAAATTTCTGAAATGGAGTGACATGTGCAGAGGAAAGTGAAGGGATTGTGTATGTGTGCGGGAGTGAGTGAGAGAGAGAGCGCGAGAGCATATTGTGTATGGAATGCGGTGGGGATCTGCTGTGCGGGTCGGGTATGACAGGTGTGGGGGAAGGGGATGTGCACAAGGAAGAGAGAATACAAAAAAAAATCCCTCCCTATGACATTACTTTTTTTTCAGGCAAGTTTTAAAAGATCCTGTTTCAATTGGTTAAGTGGATGAATCAGTGGTGGATAGGTTAACTGATAAGTGGGTGACTAGACAGATCATTAGGTGAATGTCAGAATGGGTCAAAAGATGAGTAAGTAAAGTTTTTGGTGTGGGAGCTGTCATTGTCATTTATGTGTTGAGTTATGCTGCAGGTAATGCTTTTGAGGATGAACGCAGGGAGAAAGTATATATCTAGCCCACTATCCATCACTAAAATCAGTGCTGAACACATTCAGAATGTCCTAGGCATTTATCCTTTCAGAAGTTTCAACTATGTGCATGTTAAGAATTCCACAAGGTCCTGATGCACATCAGGAATGTTATTTCACATTCTGGAGCTCAGAATATTTGAGACAAGAAATCTTTAATATCGTACGTATGGGACATATTTGCATGATACAACATCTAATTTAACAATGCTAGCTTCCATGACAAACTTTTCTTGCTACTTAACAGTGAAAAGCAAAAAAAAAAGACATTTTAAATGTTTAAGAAACTTGATTGCCTGTTTGAAATCATGAATCAATGTCTTACACCAGGGCTTTAAATGGTACTGGCTGTGATCCATTTCAAGGTACAGGTCGTTCTGTTATAACATGCATTTTGTCAACATGAATTCGCTCTAATGCAATTGATGAATTGGGAACACTGTTTCTACAGCACAAACTTTTGAAACATGCGCTGGCTGTAACACGGTTATAGTCCCAACATTTTACATGTTGATTCTAAAGCACGGCGTTGCACAAGAACGCAACCGTTGCATTACAGAAGAACTGACTTCAATATATTACAAATTTGAATAGTTCATATGAAAGCATAGAAAAACTTGCATGAAAAACAAATTGGCACAACAGGAAAACACAATTGAAGACTTTGGTTCTGTTTTATTTTAAGTAAAATATATTATCTATTTAATTCTGAAACTGAAGTGTTCATGTTGAATTCCATGAGCTTGATAAAATACCTACAACAACCCAGCAATAGAATTGGCACAAATTTAATTAAAGTTGCAGAACAACAAGTACAGTATGAGTTCATACTGAGCAACTCCGTTATAACCCATATCTTGCTTTTCCCTATATCTTATATATATTTTTCTTTCAGTATTTACCAAATTCTCATTTAAAAGCTACTATTTAATTTATTTCCAACACCCTGTCAGGCAGCACATTCCAAATCCTGACAATAATCGCATTAAAAATTATTTCTGTCACCTCTGGTTCCTTTGCCATTAAGTATGCCTCCAGTTATCAAACCTCTAATCACTGAAAACAATTTTTTAATATATTACCTCCATGATTTTAAACACATCTACTGTATCTTATCTTAACTAGCTCTGCACCAAGAACAATGACCTCAAACCTCGGTAGTACCTCCATGCAAATGTAGTCCCTCAACTCCGGTCTTCTAAGGAGGTGTTCTTTTTATGGTAAATTTTGGTGACCAAAGTTTGACAAAATCTTTCAACTTGGGCTTAACTTGCATTTTCTGTACATTTAATATGCCTCTGTTTTTGTACTTTATAAAAGTCCAAAATTTCATATACTTTATGAACTGCTTTGTTAACCAGTGCTACCATCTTCAAACATAATTGTACAAACACTGCCCAGCATCTCTTTTCTTGCATTCCTATAAAATTGTTCTATTTAGCTTGTATTTTGTCAATCTTCCCATCAGAATGCACTTTTTAAAAAAAAATAAAAGTAATTTGCCATACATCACACATTTCACTAAGTTGCTTTGGAGTCAATCACTGTCGTCTTTCCTGTTTACAACACTTGGAAATTTACTGTCAACCTGTATGCAAATGCTGAATTTGTGCCTTCTAATTACAAGCCATTAATGTATATTAGAACCTGCTGTGATCCTAGTAATGGCATCGCACCCACTGCCCATCTTCCTCCAGTCCAAAACACAATGATTTACCAGAAATGTTTTCTGTTTCTCAATCAACTTTGTATTCCATAGATTTCTACTTCCTTAACAGTTTTTAAATATTATGAAACATTTTCCAGAAGGTCATGTTCTCAATCCTCATCCGTCTTTTCTGTAATCAAAAACTCAATCAAATTAGCCAAAAATGATTTGTACTCAATAAATCCATACTGAAAACAAAAAATGACAGCATGTCAGGCAGCATTAATAGAGAGAAAGCAAGATAACATTTGAGTCTAAATGACTCTTCAGAGCTGCTGACTCGCTGTGATTTCCACCATTTTTTTGTTTTCATTACAGATTCCAGCATCTGCAGTAATTTGCACCTCAACAAATCCACAGTTGTTCTCCATTAAGTCTATACTTGTGAAAGTGGCTGTTAATTTTCTGCTGAACTACTGTGTCTAAAATATGTATGTCATCAACATTAAATCAAGCTACCTGTAGGTGCTAGGTTTATCTATCTTTCCTTTTTTGAGCAAAGATGTAACTTTTGCTGTTCACCAGTCCTCTGGCATCATTGAAGCAAGTTTGGAAGATTATAGCCAGCACTTCCGCAATTACTGCCCTTTTTTCCTTTCAGTTATCCAGACCAGGTAACCAACTCGAGCCTTTCAAATACATATTCATTTTTATCTCATTCAATATTTTGCCAACATCCTCATATATTGTGATTTTAGCAAAGACATACGATCTAGATTCATTCTGAGATCGACTTTCTAAAAAGTGGCAGGCTTTTAAATTCAACCAAACATCTCAAAATGCTAAAACAAAAGCAATCATCTCTCTAACCACCGATTTGGAGCATCTTTCCTACAACAGACCAATTGAAAATAAAAGCTACTCTAATAACGCCCACAGCATGTAGTTCTATGATTCAGGATTAAAACTACACAGATTCAAGTTTTTAAATATAATGGACACTCACCAGCTTTAAAACTAAGCTCATCATGTTCTTGCCCTTCATAATCATACAATGCTCGCACTCGGACTTCTGATCCTGAATGGTCTTCTTCAAAAGGATTGTCACCATTTGTTTCATCAGTGTTGAAGGGATTGTTTGTTTCATCGTCTGACCATTCTGTGGTGTAATTCTGGTTCTTCTCATAGCTGCTAACACTGAATTCCAAAGTATAAAAAGTTACTACAGTTGCAATTGAATTACTAACCTTCTGAAGATTGTACTTCTTCCAGATCAATTGAAATGAACTTTTAAAAATTAGATCACTGTCCATACAAGCTAATTTTGATCAGATTAAAAATAGAGGATGAGGTAACGTAATGGTATTTCAACATCCGTAGGAGACAAGTTGAGACTGGTCATCACAAATTCTAACCCCTGCTGTATCACAGGAAAGGGTGGTCAGACATTATCATGTGAAAGTGAAAACTCAACAAAAAGTTTTATGAAAGTAAGGAGAATCACCCTGGTCACTTTTGCCAATTTGGTTTCACAGCTTGGAGTAGGTTTCCAGACTCCCACAAGGGCAAACTCTTGACCACAAGATAGAATTTTGAAGAGTGTACACCACAGGTTCACTAGAATGATACCGAGGCCTACAGGAATAAGTTATGATGGTAGTTGTACAAACCTTGCCTTTAATACCTTTGAAGGTTGGGGTGGTGACCTAACGGAGGTCATTAAAATGAGAAAAGGATTCAACAGAACAAATATGGTATTATTGTCATTACCACTTGTCTGGTGGAGAAATGCAGAATAAGAAGTCACAATCTTCAAGTTAAGATCTAGGTCATTTAGGAGTGAAATTAGTCAGTACTTTTCTCACCCAAAGGCTAGTGAAAAATTCACTCTTCCGATAAGCTATGGATGCTAAGACCATTCTCATACCTGAAATAACTAAGTAATGGTGATGACTGATGTGAAATGAAGGTGGGTAAATTAAGTTGAAGTACAAATCGGCTGTGACCTATTACATTGGTGAACTGGTTTGAGAGACTGAACAACCTGCCCATAATTTTAAATATTCATTGAAAAATAGGACTTCAACAAGATAATGAGAAGTTAACTAAACGAGTAACCATGGGGGCAGGGGAGAAAAGTGGCAGAAAACATGGAGAATGAGAAAAACAGGGAAATAAAATCACATTTTTAAATGTGATTTACTCCACTGTCAAACTAGGTTTTTAAAATGAAAACAAAAAAATCAACAGAAGCTATTTTTTATGTACATGCCCAATTATGAGTATTAAGACAACATTATTCATTCTTTCATTCTTCAAATCTAGTGAGGAGCACAAAGACAGCAGTAATTCTTGCCCTCTCCTCCCACCCAGCTGCTTGGAGTTTCTTTTTAAAAAAAATGAACATTTCAAGCTTTTGTTTTCATATTCAGCATGCAAACACATAATGACTGTTCAAATGCAGGAAAGTAGCAGATTGCACAAGATTAGAAAGGCTAAAGGAATCAAGATAATTATGAAAACATTAAGCTGCTCATCAATATTAGAGAAAAAAACACGAACAGGTAAGTGTAAAGATAGTAAATCTGTAAGTAAAATTTGTTTTAAGGAAAGAAAAGTATATTTAGAGCTCTTTGGAACATTGAACCACACTGCACAAATCCATGCAATAGTCAGTACACTGATTGGGTGGAACCTAGGATAAGGAAACATTAAGCAACAGCATGGAATCATGAAATTCATCAAAAACAATCTTTCACCAACTTTTTGGTTATTGCGTTCTCCTTCTCATTGACAGGCTTGCCATTCTCCTCTTCCTCAAATGGATTACAACTGGAACGTATCGAGTTAGTAGTACTCCGGACACTAAGACTGCCATTTGGGAAATAACATCATTAAGAGCATAGTCTTTACACAATGAAATTCAACGAATACTGTAATTTATCAGCTAATATAAGTGAAATTAGTTATGCCAATAACCCACTTCATAAGTCATGTTTGTTTAAAAAAAACATTGCTGTACTTTGTCTGAAGACAAAAAAGGTTACCTGAACAACACAGGAGATCCTATAACAGCAAAATGTCTTGCTGATTAATACAAATCTGCAAATTAGGCTTGCTCCTGCAGCCTTTTTAATATCAATAAATACTCTGGCAGCAAAAGTTTGGTATTCCTGGTTCAAATGTTTTACTTGCATTACATATTTTAATCAAATTTCAGTTAGTTAACCAAACTTTTTTTTTTAAAAAGAAATTTAGAAAAGTGATCTACCATCAAGTGATTTCAATGTAAATTTTGTGTGACTTCATTTCAACCAATATGGACTTGCGCACAGCAGGAAGCTCACTGGATGTTTTGATTTTCCAAGCCACATATGCTGGTGAAGGGCCTTTATTTTCTAAGTTTGATTTGGGCATCAGCAGCAATCCTGTACCAGTCATAAAACTGTTATTTGAAAACTCTGGTTAGTCAAGCAATATACCATGACTTTTGAAATTGTAGAATTCAGCATACTAATAATTTTAATAATGAACTGAGAACTATTTGCTGCAAAAGTAAACAGAACTATAAAAACCCCAATTGAGATGTATCTCAAAATGATCAATAAAACAAATAAAAACTGAAGCATGAATCGTTATTGCAAAATAATCAGGTTCTATTTAATTGGGAGAGACTGAAACAATTAGACTTCATTATAAAACTTTATTCATAAGCATTGCATAATTTGATACAAAACTCTTATGTTTAACTATTACATGGCTGCTTTGTCAGATGTACACCTTTGTTATGTCTCCTGCAAAAGTAGCAATATACTTGAAAATGTTGAATCTCTCACCTGTTAGCTTTGGACGACTGGGATGCTTGATCTCCTGTCTGACTGATACTAGTTAATGTCACGCCATCCCCAGTCTTTTTAGGTTTCTCCCTCCTACTAAGTGTACGATTGAGGTCTGCACACCATTCCTGTTTATTTATAGAGATAAAGAATATAATAGAAACAGAATTTTATGGCCGCAATGTTGTTGCAGTCTCTAAGTATTGCCTACAAACAGCAAACATTTAAAAAGATTAAAATTATGGGCAATTTCAACAGGTGAAATAATACTTACTTCATCCTGATAAATGTGAGCCAGAATAGACGTCAGAAGAAAAAGGTTATAAAATGCAGTACTATCTTGGCCACTGTTGTATCTCTTGCATTTTAAAATGTCAATATATCATATGCCACACTGTTAAAGTCTGCTACATTCAATTTAGTCCATTATTTATGACTAAAATGTATGACACACATAAAACAGCCTGAACCCTTGCAGTAGCTCAAGGCTTTAAAGATTTGTTCTTTACATGTTTTATTAACATGCCAGAACAGATTAAATGTATTGGATCAGACAATGTTGAGCCACGGCAGAATGAACTGTGGACAGAGTTCAAGACAGAAAGCAAAGTGGAAGTAGAGAGCGGTTATTGAGAGTCCAGAAGATGGAACTGGTGCTCCACAAGGGTCAAAAGGAACAAAGGGTTTCGGAGTACAAATACATAAAGCTTGCAAATTGCACCACAGGTTTGCAGGGACACAAAATTCCACTCAGATGCCAATGGTTCCTGTTGATCCAAATTGCAAAGACAGTTTTAAGATCATTTTAAGAGTTATTCATTAACAAATGTTAAAACGTGTTATAGTCTACAGTTCATTTACAGAAGATATTACCTCCTATAAAAATCCAATTTGCAAGTTCTCAGGAATAAAACAAAGCAATATATTCTGCCTCTAACAGCATTAAGATATCCAAACCACTTGATGCAAATTTATAAAGCAAAATATGATATTCTGTCACAGACATCTTACAGATTAAAATAGTTTAGTCAAAGCTAAAAGTTTTAAGCGAATTTTAAAAGGAAGAAAAGATAAACCATATTGCTATAATGTAGGAAATGTCCAGTGCTTAGAATCATGCAAGTTGAAGGAGCAGCCAACTTGATGAATGACTGGAGCAGAATTAAAGATATGACTGAAGATGCTGGATGTTGCAAAGGCTATGGGTCCTGACAATGTTCTGGCAATATGCTGAAGACATTTGCTCCTGAATTTGTCCTCCTAGCCAAGTTATTCCAGTACAACCAAGACGTTAGTATTTGACTGAATGTGGAAAATTGCCCATGTATGTCTTTTAAGCAAAAAGATTAAATCCAATTACTGCCCGACCAGTCTACTCGGTCATCAATGTAGTAGAAGGAGGGGTTATCAATAGCACTGGCTTAGTTGCTCACTATGATTCAGTTTGGATTCTGTCGTGGCCAATTTCTGACCTCAAAATCATTCAAACATGGACAAAAGACCTGAATTTCAGAAGTAATAGAGGGACTGTCCTTGACATCAAGCTCCATTTTACCAAATGTGTCATCAAGGAGCTCCAGCAAACTTCAGAATCAAAGCTAATCAGGAGAAACTCTACTGGTTGGAGTCATATTTAGCATAAAAAGGAAGATGGCTATGGTCGTTGGAGGTCAGCCACCTTAACTCAAGAACATGACTGTTGGAGCTCCTCAGGATAGTGTCCAGGCCCACCCATTTTTCGGGCACCACAGAGTCATCAGCTGAAGGAGGATAGTATGTGACAAACAGCAAGTCTTCTTGCCCATGTCTGACCTGATGCCAGGAGACTCATTGTATCCACAGTCAATGCTGAGGACTCCCAGTACAACTCCCTCCTGACTGTTTACTACTGTATTGCCACCCCTACTAATCTGGTGGAACAGAAAAGGACAAGACATGGCAACAAAGTGGTTAGCACTGCTGCCTTTCAGTGCCAAGGGTCCAGAAAGTTCAACTCTAACCTCAGGCAACTGCCGGTATGGAGTTTTTCTCTCAGTATCTGTGTGGGTTTTCCACCGGGTGCTCAGTTTCCTATCAATCCAAAAACGTGCAGGTTAGGTGGATTGGTTGCGCTAAATTGCTGCATATTGTCCAGGGATTGCAGGCTCGGTGGATTAGCCATGGTAAATGCAGGGTTATGGGGACGGTGGCAGTGACGATGGTGGGGGAGGTTAGAGATGGTCTGGGTTGAATGTTCTTTGCAGGCTCAAAGAACATTCAACCCAGACCATCTCCAACCTCCCCACCAGGGTCAGTGCCAACATGACGGGCCAAGTGGCTTCTATCTGCACTGCAGGGATTCTATGACATATCCAGGAGTGGTGATGGTGGTGTATGGGACATTGTCTATAAGGTATGATTCTGGGAGTATGACCATGTCAGGCTGTTACTTACCTCTCCTAATTACGGCACTAGCCCCCAGATGGTGGTTTACGGTTGTTACTGCCATTGTTTTTTCTAGAGCCAAGGTCAATGCCAGGTAGTCCATCTGGTTTCATTTCTTTTTGAGACTTTGTAGCAATTGTTACAACTGTATGGTTTGCTAGGTGATTTCAGAGGGCAGTTGAGAGTCAACTACATTGCTGTGCATCTGGACTCTCACATTCACCAGACCAGGTAAGTCTCCTTCTCTAAAGGACATCAGCAAACCAGGTGCATTTTTCCGACAACTGACAGTGATCGAGAGTCTGTTAATTCTACCTATTTACTGAATTCAAGTTCCATTGTTTGCCATGGTAGGATTCAAATGTGGGTCCCCAGAACTTTGCCTGAGTTTCTGGATTAACAGTCTTGCAATAATACCACTAGGCAATCAGTTCCCTTTATTGGTGAGCAATTTAAGAGGACTGTGAACAAAAGGTGGCAGATGGGAGAAATATAACTGCTCTTTGTAACAGCTGGCAAGTTTCTAAAGATTCAATGATCCTGAGCTATTTTACCACCAAAAACCTGGTGATTCTCAATATAAAACTATACAACATAGCATTTTACAGAGACTAACAATTCACACTTTTGTAACATGCAATTATATGCAAGCATGCTTTGTAAGCACTTTGAAACAGGCACAGCAATAATGCTTATTACAATCATACACTTATCAAGACAGCATGCAATTGCAAACAAAAATAATTTAAAAAATACATAAATCACATCTTAAAATGCACAGAAACAATTAAAAAGCACTTGGAACTCTTACATTTGTCCCCAGATTCAGTTGTATTCAAACTTACTGTGTCTGTTCTATTGTAGTGACTGAGGACAGATTCAAAATTTGTAGTATTTACATTACAGCAGGGATATCAACTGTTATGCTTCTGAAGACCCCATTCATGTTAAAAATTCCAGCGACCCTCTACACTTCAATTATTTTCTGTATAAATATTTCCTCAACTCTGCTCTATGTACCATACCACAGCTGCCAAAACACAAAACATACTGGTCCTTTATATCTATTCCATTCACTTTCTCTCCCCATTTGTATCTCTGCCTCAAACCCCCAACTCTCACCACTTCTTCCTCACACATCAGTCAGTCCCAGTCCTCAGCATTCTTTTATTAGTTATAAAATTACTGAAGGTGAAGAAGAGAAATCACAAAGAAATTGAAAGCAAAAACAAAATTCTGGAGAAACTCAGTAGGTCTGGCAGCATCTGTAGAGAGAGAATCTACTGACCCTTCTTCAGAACTGGTACCAGTTAGGGAAAGGTGGTATATATGCTGAAGGTGGGGTTAGGTGGGAGTGAGGTTAGGTGAGGGGTAGGAAAGACAGTGATTGGAGGAAAGAACAGCTTGTTAAAAGATAGAGAATCACGAGCACGTGACATAGAATGAAGAGAACAAAGAAAATCTACAGCCCAGGAACAGGCCCTTCAGCCCTCCAAGCCTGAGCCGATTCAAAATGTACTGTCGAAACCTGTCGGTCAATTCCTAAGCATTTGTATCCTTCTGCTCCCCACCTACTCATACATCTGTCCAGAAGCATCTTAAATGAATCTATTGTGCCTGCCTTTACCACCTCTGCTGGCAACACATTCCAAACGCCCACCACCCTGTGTCTGAAGTACTTGCCATGTGTATCCCCTTTAAACTTTCCACCTCTCACCTTGAAAGCATGACCTCTCGTTATTGAATCCTTCACCCTGGGAAAAAGCTTGTCTCTATCCACCCTATCTATACCCTTGATGATTTTGTAAACTTCAATCAGGTCCCCCCTCAATCTCCTTTCTTCTAGTGAAAATAAACCTAACCTACTCAAACTCTCTTCATAGCCTGAGAGTACGAGAGCGCGACACTGTGCGCGTGCGCAAAAATGAATGACAGGGAGTCAAAGGGTGCAGCCTTCAGGACTCATAATTGAGTTCAATAATTTTAGACTCTGAACACCTTCTATGCCCTTTACTCACCCCCAAACCCCAGGCCCAATCATGACCGGGACTGCTTTCAACACATCCAACTATTATCATCTTTGCTCATCCAGCATACTATCATTCATCCTTTTTTCTATCTAATTGTTGTTCTCTCTCTTTAGGCTCCAGATCTGCCAATCCACTCACCATCACCTTTCCCCACCCCCACAGTTTCAAAATACATACTTAGCTACTATCAGTTTGGAGATAGTGACTGAATCTGCACTCCCTCCACAGATGCTGCTAGACTCAGAGTTTCTTCAAGAATTCTTTTTTGTTTCAGATTTCCAGCATCTGCAGTCCTTTGTTTCACTTTAAAGTTTTTTTTCCCCTTCTACCAAATGCTAATAGCGGTCATTATGTCAACTTGTTATTTCTGGGAACTCCTAGAACATCCTGCATGGTTGAATTTTAACTGGAGCCAACAGTGTGTACAATCAATCCACTTGCAACTCTCCCTCTTACAAACCAAAATTATTACAAGATATTTGGTCAGAGGAGGAGAATGAATGAGATTAGTCACCATACAGCAACCAGTACGCTTGAAACTATATTACACTGTGACTAAACACTTCAAAGACAGGCCAGAAAATGGAGAACAATGTTAAACAGTTCAGAAGTTGCAGTGTTACTGGATGTAACAGTTCCCTCGTGTTGACATATTCTGCTTTTTTCCTTTCATTGATCAAACTTCAATGGTTGACGCCAGTTACCTGCCCCTTGCAGGTGGTGCCTGTTATCTTGGCCCATCTTCACTGACAATCATAACAAAAATGGAGCAACAATGCCCAAATTTAAAATGATGTACATGTAAACACAGAACTCTACTGACCAATTTCAATGATTACAGGACACTTTAACAGAATAAGCTGCAGTTGCTGCTGGTGATATATGGCAGTGAAGACAGAGAGAGAGAGAGAGAGAGAGAGAGAGAAAAAGAGAGAGAGAGAAAAAGAGAGAGAGAGAAAAAGAGAGAGAGAGAAAAAGAGAGAGAGGGAAGGGTGAAAGTAAAAGATCAACTCTCCCAATTAACCTACATCAGTGAGGAAACAACCATTTCAGCAGCATGGTTTTTGGACAAATACAGGGAAGGATAAACTTTCCATATCTTAAGAATAAAAATATTAGTTACACATACTTGGAAAACATTTCTAACCTGTTCATCAAAGACACAAGCTGAAGCATGGATTGGAAAATTTCCTTCGTGTGTAATATTGCTCAAACCTTTGCTATAATTTGAGTGTTAGATAATCTCTTTTAAAAAGTTACCTTAAAATAAAAGCAAATGGAATTTACAGAATTTGATTAATCTAACTTTATCCTTTCACTTAGAATGATATTAGAATGCTGATTTGAATGTGCAGAATTGGTTACTTGTTAAGTATATTTCATTTGATTTTCTTGGAAACTGCGAAAAAAAAAGTTTCAAGTACTCTGACAATCCACTCATGGGCACTGAATTTAACATAACATTGTTCCAAATAAATGCCCATTGCCTTTGGAATGGACACACAGAATCTCTCCAGTGTGGAAAGTAGGCCATCTAGCCCATTGAGTTTGCAGTGACCAACTAATGGGCATCCCACTCAGACCAGACACCTATCCTATCCCCATAACCCCACATTTATCATGGCTAATCCACTTAGCCTGCACATCCCTAGTCACTGCAGGCAATTTAGCATGGCCAATCCTGTTAACCTGCACATCTTTGGATGTGAGAGAAAAGCAAAACACCTGGCAGAAACCCACACCGACACAGGAAAATGTGCAATCTCCACACAGTCATGCAAGGCTGGAATGGAACTTGGGTACCCAGTCCTGTGAGGCAGACCACTGAGCCACTATGCCACTCCTTTAGTCTGTTTATAATATCATTAGGACATCACCTCCCCATGTTAGAGAATATGTTAAAAAAAAACTTGAAAAACATTTTGTCTTCACTATCTGCCCAACACCCATGTTATCAACAAAGCAACTAGTAAGATCTAGAGACAGTCAAATATAGATCAAAACATTAGCTTTTTAAAAATCAAAACTACAGGCAGCATCTACCAATGTAGCAGGAGTAAAGTACTCCTTGAACCTGTTCTGCCATTCTAGATCATGGTCAATCACCCAACTTAATTTGATTTTATCCATGTTCACAATTTATTCTCTGATGTCACTTTTTTTTCATTAAATCTCCTGATTTCAGAGTAGAGCATACTCAAAATTCAGTTGCCACCGCCCTTCAAGATAGAGAATCCCAAAGATTCACTAGACTCGAGCGAAAAATTCCTCATTTTAATTAGATAGTCATCGAGATGTACAGCACGGAAACAGACCTGTTAGTCCAACTCGTCCATGCTGACCAGATATCCTAACCTACTCTAGTCCCATTTATTCAATTAGCAGGCTAACTTGCTACTTAACAATAAGTTACCATTCCAAATGCATGATGCCAGGCATGAATTCAAGGATTCAGATGAATAACAACTTTGTATTTCCAAAACATCTTTAACACTAAATAAAATCATTCACAGGGACATAATCAGGAGCTAGTAATCAATTACATTAATGATGACACTGAGACATGATTCAAACGGTTGAGATCACACTTATGGAAGATTTACGCAAAATGAGAAACAGCTGAGAAAGCTCAAGTCTACTTGAATCTAAAGTTAACAAAATCCAAGTATTTATGTTTCAATGGCAAATATCCTGAGGCAAGGCCGGAAATGAATGATGGAGGGGAGGGTGTTGAAAGCTCAGCTTACGGTCAGTTAAGACACTGAAGTTGCAAACAGTCTGGTTCAGCTCATTGCAACAACCAGGGACAGAAATGAAATTGGTGACAAAGGAACAGACTTGCAACCAAAGACAATAGCTTCAGTCTTTCTAATTTTGGTTTGGAAAGCACTGCAGCTATTCCAGAATTAGATACTGGAGGCACAGTTTAATAACACAGAAGCTTTTGAATAGGAAAGAGGTATAAAGTAAAACTTGGTATTGTCAGTATATATGTGGAACCTGAAGTTTTCATGCTGTTTCATTAACATAAATTATTAGAGTTGAAATAGGAGAGCTTAAAGATACTTTCAGTGTTCCCCATGGTTGTAAATATAAGGTTTTCTATTTTTACACAAATAAATTGTTGATAGTTTATTTTAAAAAGATGTTTTAATGACTTAATTTTTAATCAAAGAATATCAAAATGCAATTGAATTGTGACAAACTATATCATTACTGAACAGTGCAGTACAAGTACCATTAGACCTAAATTAAGTGGCAACAAGGAAAGCCATAAGAAAGACATGAACAAGCAAAGCAAAAGAGACTCTATTTAAATTAAGCATTATAGAAAAATAATTGCCATTAGAATAAGCACCTCTGAGAATGCTGAGTAACTGAAATACCCTTGCTCCAAATAATGTACTGTAACAAACATGAATTGCAATTAGCTACTATAATGAAAACCACAAATGGATGGAGCAGGTAAACTTCTAACTTTGCTTCTGGATTCAAATAGTTTGTCATACCTCAAATTGTGGCCAGTTCATGGGCATTCCTGGACCATGTGCACATTTGAACCATTTAAGATCTTCTTTAGCATCTGCTGACTTAATAGACTGTTCCAGCTCTTGATATATAGTGTTATAACTTTGAAAACAAAAGAAAAAAGCTTAAATGTCTAAAAATGGATATTTGAGTTTACATCAACTAATGAAAACAAAAGGTTGTACTATTTTAGCCATACATGTACAGGACTATTGCAATATTTATGTGAAATTTGATTTCTCACCCTTGAGCATCCCTTACCTGCTCCAACATACACATACCATTTTCAGAGGGCATTCATAAAAATGCATTTGAAAATCTACTTTTGTAGCAGAACATTGAAGAATTAACAAACTTTTTCTCAAAACTACAAAGAAATTAGTGTTGAATTAAAAATTACTCTAACCTCCTCTACTTTCTGATTCTTGGTACAACTCAGAACAAACTTTTCACGCAGTCTAAAGGATTGTTCTGCTGGTTGTAAAGAGAAGGATTATGAAATGAGGTCATGAGCTACCAAGAAAACTAACTTCTTCAGGGTCTTGTATCTTTAATGCTTACATCTAATGGTCAAAATTACTTTGTTTCACCCTCTCAAGTGCTACAAAGGTCTGCCCAGGCTGTTTCCAAGTTCTGCCTGGAAGGTCAGAGATCAACTCAAAGAGAATAGGGTTGATGCGATGTCAATCTATGGAAGCCTCTTTCAGAAGCAAGGCACAAATCTCAAACTCTAACTATCAAGCTGTTTTGCATTGGCAATCCAGTTTTCTACTGACCATTCGTCTGCTTCATGGTCTTTTCAAAAGAAAAAGAAATTGCCTCATCAGCTTCTTGTTCCCCAACTGATTCCAGATCTCAAAGCGCTCTTAATCAATTCAAACAGCCCCTGGGCAGAATAAGCAGCTATCGTGGTCAAGTGATTTCTAGAATGCCCGATTTCAAAAACATTCTTCACAGTGGTCATGATCTCATTGAAAAGCAGAGCAGACTCAATGAACCGAATGGCCTACTTCTGCTTTGCCACCTTTCAATGCGCAAAGAAACTCAGGCATTTCCATGAAAGGTGAAATGAAACAATTTTTACAGTGTCATTGAAAACTTAAGTCACTCAACAAATATCAAGTATGAAACAATGCCACAATTGGGAAACACTATGACATATGGAAACCAATCCCTTTAATAGATTTTCCAAGAGACAGTCGACAAAGGCAGACCCAGTGAAAATGAAGATTTAATATAAGAAGTAGAGAAAACCACAAATCTCCAGAAATTGCTGAAACTTGTTCCAAGCACTAGAAGTTGGGGAACAACAGCCAAAAGCAATACCAAGATATAAAGGAAAAAAAGTGAAAACTAAAAACAAAGGCTGGAGTTTCATAATGCAGTATAATCACTCCATATTATACGTGGATTTGCGACCAGCAGATCCACTTACTCACAAGATTGGCCCCAGACCTATTGTTTGCTGTTGTCAGCCCTGATAGATCTTATGGTTCTTCGCAGTAAGTTGGGAATTTCCATTATAGTGGTATCCTTGTTTTTCTGTTGTGCAAGTCCATGCCCCTACCCATTGTGGATATCAGAATTTGGTGTATTAATGGGGATTCAATAACAAGAGTGGCCTGAATCAACCTCCTTGTTGCTGGAGTAAGGAACATAATGAAATCGAACTCGAAATGTGGAAATAATAATAGTCATATGACAACTGTGGATAGTTAAAGAATTAACACTTCAGTTCAATGATATTTCATCAAAACAAAATTAGAAATCTAATAGATATTAAGTACAGCAGCAGGGGAAGTGAAGAAAATGGAAGGTTTGCAATAGGTGGAAGGCAGGAGAAAATAAGTGACTAAAGAGATGATTGTGCAAGGTGAAAGGAGATTTTTTTACAGTTTGAGTAAAGAAACAACAGTCGAATCTGGCGTAAACAGTATAAAACGTTTAAATAGAAATAGCAGAATCATTGCCAACAGTGGTAGTTGAAAAACCTGCAGGCAGCAGTTACAATGTGAAATTGCTCAACATGGAGTATGGAAGACTAAAGTACCTGATTAAAAGATGCGGCCCTGCTCCTCAAGCTTACATTGAACTTCAGTGGAACAATGTAGGTGATCAATGATAGACTTGGGAAGTGGGAACGAGATGGACAATTTAGGAAGACGTGAACAAACTGAAGCTCTTGGGAGAGAGGAGGAATCTAATACAAGCGGGGGTCAACTTCAAATGTAATAGGCAAGACTAATATACAAAGAAAATAGTTCTTTTCAGATGTCTGGAAGCAGATTAAGTAGTATGACCACAAAGGTGATAATCTCAGGAGTACTAGCACAGCCACATACTGGAAAGAGCAGAAACCATTAGTTTAGAGAGGCAAATATACATATACTTGTAGTTGTCCATTATTTTGGCTGATACTCCAGTTCAATTGTGAGTCATCACTGCACTGTCAACGACGTTATCTGTTGGATGGCATGAATCTGCACACTTACCTACAAACTCAAGATGGAAATAAAAGACACTATCTGAAGACAAATAGGAGAACTAATAGTTGGATTACTTAGGAACCTTCAATCAAAGTTATAAAAATTGTTTTATTTGTCACTTATCAGATTGATGTTTGTTGGATCTAGTAATAAAGACTATTTCTTTATAGTGTTGTGATTATTCTTAAAAAATTTCACTGGCTTTAAGGTATTCTGGGACATCCTGGGGTTATGGAAGGTACTACACATATAAATGAAAACGTTTCAGTCACTTAAAATGCTACATACAAGTTTAATTTGGAACAACTATAAATATATAGTGGTTAAATTTCTCACACTTGACAAACAATATTACATTACTGTACTTTACCTGGTCATAGAAAGATCAAGATGTTGCTTCACCTCCAAAAGGACTTCTTGAAAAAAGTCTAGTCGTTTTTTTTCAAACTGCTGACACTGTTCAAACACTTGCTCCATGTTTTCAATATATTGTGGTGTGGATTTGTTCAATTCATCCAGATTTTTCTCATACTTTTCCTTTGTCTAGAATGCAAAACACCTTTTTGTGAAATCCATACTAGCAAATGTGTCATACTTCAATTAGCATGATCTACGAAGTACAAAAGCAGGACTAAAATGTAATGGCTAGCCTGCAATCTCTATTTCAATTCTAAAAAATGTAACCTTGTTTTAAAATGTGTGCGCAGCATTTAATAGCATGGCAAAAGAGAATAGATGGTGATCTTCTTTACCTAAATAGAATCATGCAATCTTGCATACAAAAGCAAACTATCACGTTTCCAAAAATCTGAAATAAAAAGAAATTCTGGAAAAACTCAAAGTCTGTTGAGATAGAAATAGAGTTCAGTTCAAGACAGATGACTTTTCTTTGGCAGTGATCCTATAACTCTCTTCCAGAGTCACACTTACCAATGCGATTGTGGGCAGGGATAATTCTAGCAGTGTAGATTTATAAGGCCAAAATTAGATACTTTGTTTTACTACCTGATGCAGACCAGGGTAAGTGTGCTGTAACACTTTTGTTATTAGATGTTTAAAAAATCTTCAGTACAGTCAGAATCTTTGGTTCTTTTGACACAAAGGAGTTACGGTGGGTGAGAGTGTTAAATAGAGCAAGCAGAGGCTTTTGTGGGCCTTGCCTGACTTGTGACTTCACAGAATTGCTCATTAAGGTCAAGGACTCCTGGAGTCAAGCTTGTGTGAAGGGATATTACTGTGTTCCAACTTACGCTGAGACTCTTCTGCTTCAGAGAGGACAATCCCACAGATAGTAATGGAGATATTTGGGTCAGATTGATGCCAGACTCGTTTGTGGGATAGTTAATCCAATCTGGTCACCTACTTTACTGATATTATGTTACTATGCTATTAAGGAAGACTCTGCAGAATCAACTGTGCTGGGAATTGTCTGCAACTAACTCTTATCTAATGTCTGGGTCACGTTAAGTGACTGATTGTTTCATTAGTGTTCTATAGTGATTTTTATTAATGGAATGGAGGGGTTTGCAGATTCCCACAAAGTCAACTATACATTAAGGAATTGCAATACGAGTTATACAACACAGTAACGGACCCTTTGGTCCAACTCATTCATGCCAACCAGATGTCCTAAAAACTAAACTCTAGACCTGTTAGTGATGATGGCTCCTCTTTCCTAAAGGAAAGTAATAAATGAGGTTTGGAAAACAATCCATTAGTTGTGATGGAAATTTTCTTGCTGCTAACCCTTAAATTATTTAATTCAATTTCATACAAATGAAGTAATACCTGTGTAAAAAATAATATACTCAAATTGCAGCAACAGAATGTTGATACCTTCTTACACTCTGTGTTCCATATTTAATGAAGGTCCTGTTGCCCAAATATCAATTAAGGGGATTTTGCAAAGTCAACTGGATTGGAATTGTATGATTGTGCTTCCAGACACAACGTTGATCCTGATTTAACACTGACCACAAACTATTTAAATAATTTGGGTGTGACGATTAATGTCGACAAACCCTGGTGGGAACACAGGAGTAAGTGGTCAGAAACAAATGAGTCAGAAAATCAGCGCTTGAAAACAAAAATAAGTCCAAAAATATTTTGTGAAGAGGAACGATGGAAATATAATTCATGACCTAAAATGAATAGAAATGCTTGCAGGCCACTTCAAATGGATAGAATTATTAAACTTCAAGTAGGCAGCAGCGTTAGTTTAACCTTTATGTTCTGCTACTGTTAAGATTGTGGACCAATGTATTTGCATGAAATCACCAAAGTGAACAATGCATTTCAAATGATCAAATACAAAGTGGTTATATGCAGCTTAGTTATGTTCACTACATAAACAGACACTTGGTGGAACACCATTTAAGCATCACTGAAAAAGAGACATGCTGCAGAAACTTTTCATCTTGCAACCCCAGGACAAATGCAAGAATGCCAAATTTCAAAGGGAACAATAATTCATACTGAATGAAAAGCAGGATTGATTGGTTAACAGATGGACTCAGCTTGGCTGAGACATGGATTTCACCAGGAAACACTTTTTAACTGAATATGCACAACGCCTGGGCAAATTTGTTTTGCCTACAGAGAACCAAGCCCTGTAGGTAGCTTCTGGCAAGCCTAGATAACAGTAGTAGACTTGCCAAATGTAAGGGCATTTAAATGGTCATTGGATAGGCATATGGTCAAAAATGGAAAAGTGTAGGTTAAAATGGGCTTCAGATTGGTTTCACAGGTCAGTGGAACAGAGGGCCGAAGGGCCTATAGTGCACTGTATTAATCAATGTTCTATAAGTCATATCGCAAGCCAGACTAATCTTAAATCAGTTGTGAATAGTGTAATTCTTGATTGTTTAGCAGAGGTTGTCCCCAGTTACAATAAGACTTAACATTGAGCTTTGCAAGTACAGGATGGTTGAGTCTGACCAGTACTTCAACTGTTATAAAGAGTCAATGGGAGAGGAGTACAAGATGAAAAGCTTTGATACCATGTACAGTAATATTAAGTATTTAAAGTTTCTGTACAATAAGTTGTTGTAGAATGCTCTTGTTTAGAAAGCAGGCGACTGACTCACTGATTTTTTTTTTTATCAAGGCTGAATTAGAGAAGATTTGCGATAGAACATAACCCTGGACTCTTATCTGTCAAATAAAGTGGGTTTGAAACCACAAGTAAATCAGCCACAATCTTATCAAATGATAGTGCAAGTTTCAGAGGGTAAGTTGCCTACTCTGCTCCGCTCCTATTGCAAGATATAACAAATCATATACTTAGCAAAAATATTATTTTATACACTCAAGCGTTAATTTCACTGTCTCCATTTTCCCAAATCAGGGAAGATCACCCACAACATGTTTGATCAGTCCCTCTTCTCTCATTACAAATCACCCTTTTCTTTCCCCCTTCTTTTCTTCATTCAGAGAATGTGGGTTCTGCTGGCCGAGTCAGAGTTTATTACCATTCTTAGGTGCCATTAAGAATATGGTATTGAGCTGTCTTCTTGAATAGCTGCAGTCCACTTGGTGTAGACACACCAAGAAATCCAATACAGAGAAAGTTCCTAGATTTTGATCTAGTGACAGTGAAGGAACAGCAATATATTTCCAATTCAGCTTACTGAGTAGATTGCAGGTGAAATTACAGGTGATGTCCCGATTACTTGCTTCCTTGTACCATTGAGAAAATGGTAGTGGTTGAGAGTTTGAAGGTGCAGTTGAAGGAGATGGTATAAATTGCTGCTGTATCTTGGTGATGGAGAAACTTAATGTGCGTGGTGCCAATCAAATGGGTTGATTTGTTCTGGATTGTTGTTCAGGTGTTGGAACTGCATGTATGCATGAAAGTGGGAAGAATTTCATCACACTCCTGGCTTTGATGGGCAGGCTTTTGGGAAGTCAAGTGGTAAATTTAACCATAAGATTCCTAATGTCTGAACTGCTCTTGTAGCCACCATACTCTTTTGGCTAGTCCAGTTCAGTTACAAGTTGATGGAAACCCCGAGAATGTTGACAGTGGGGGGATTTAGCAATGGGAATGCTATTGAGTATCAAAGGGCAATGGTTATTGCCTGTGGATTGAATGTCATTTGCCATTTGACAGTCCAAGCTTGGATACTGTCTAGGTGCTGCTGCATTTGGACATGGATTGCTTCATTACCCGAGTAGCTGTGAACAATGCTGAACTTGCAGCATCCGCAAACATCCCTCCGCCTGATCTTATGAAACAGCTGAAGGTGGATGGATCAGAACATTGTCATGAGAGGAGATCCTGGGGCTTGATATGACCAACCTTCAACAACCACAATCACCTTTCCTTTGTATGAGGTATGGCTCATACAATCAGTCCGTCTGATTCTAGTTTTGCTTGGGTTCCTTTATGCCCCACTTGGTCACATATGGTCTTTATGTCAAGGGCAGTCACTCTCAACCCAGTTTTGGAGTTCAGCCTTTTTATCCATGCCTAAACCAAGGTTCTAATCAGAGTAGGAGCCAAGTGGTCATGGTAAAATCAAACTGAGCCAGATTATTGCTAAACAAGTGCTACATGACAACACTTACAGCCCTTTGCATCACTTTACTGATGATCAAGAGTACTCTCATGGGCAATAATTGGCTGGATTGGATTTGTCCTACTATGTCTGTATAGGGCACACCTGGGGAATTACCTATATTGTTAGGTAGATGACAGTGACTTAGCTATACAATAACAACTTGGCTGGGGTGTGGCAATTACAGTAATGCAAGTCTTCAGTGCTGTTGCTGGACTTTAGTATCCAGTGCTTTCTTGATATCATGTGGAGTGAATCAAATTGGCTGAAAACTAGAAGTCTTCGAGAAACTCAGCAGCTGATGTGCGGAGAGAAACGGAGTTAATGATCTTAGTCTGATATGATTCCTTTCGACAGTGGACATATGTACTGTTAGGGTCCTATTCAGTACTTATGGCTGAAGATTGTTGCAAATGCTTCAGCCTTATATTTTACAGTGAGGCATCTGGTTCCCCCATCATTGACAATGAAGATATTTGTGGAGCTTCCTTCTCCACTGAGTTGTTCAACTGACAATCATCATTCCCACTGAGCAGACTGCAGAGCTTAGGTCTCATCCACTGGGTGTGGAATTGCTCAGGCGAAAAATCAGTTATGGCACATAAGTATTCCTGTTTTGTACTTTCATCAGGTTGGCAACTCAAATTTTATGTATGTCTGGTGCTACTCCTAGCTTAATGGTAAAGGTAGAGAAGGGATATGCTGAGCTATGGAGTTGGAAATTGTAGTGTTGGCCTCCTGATGGCCCATAGTATCTCAGGCATGCCCAGTCTGAAGTAGACATCTATTTGAAATCTATCCCATTTAACACAGTTGTAACATTGAGGATTTTGTCCTTTTTTTGTGGAGACAGGACTTAATCTCTGAAGGGTAATGCAGTGGATACTTGCATCTTTGGCAGGCAGATTGGAGGGATAAAGTTCTTGCTTTTGTTCACTCACCATCTGCTGCAGACTCAGACTAGCAACTGTGTCCTTTAGAAGTCCCTCACACAGAATACATTTACTATCTTTGCCACTCGCAGTGTTCCTTCCAAGTGGTATTGTACTTGAAGGAGTGGATGGGGGTGTAATGTGATATTCAGCAGCACATTTCCTTGACTGGGTTTACTCAGAGTCCAATATACTTCATGAGGTCCAGGGTCAAATGTTGAGAACTCAAGAGTAAATCACTCCTGACTGTATACGCCCATTGTGTTGCTGCCACCTCTGCTGGGTCTATCCAGCTGATGGAACAGGATATAGCCAGGGATGGTGATATACACAACACTGTCTACAAGTTCTGATTCTGAGAGTGTGACTATGTCAAAGCTGACTAATCCGTGGGACGGTGCTCCCAATTTTGGAACAAACTCACAGATGTTAATAAATAGAACTTTGCAGGGTTAACTGGGCTGAGTTTGCCATCGTCTAGGTTGAAGAAAGATGATCTATTTGGTTTCATACCTTCCATTAATTTTTACTGATTTTATTTCAACTTATTAGGCTATTTCCAATCAAGGGTCAACCACATTTTAATTCAATAAAAAATTGGAGTTAAAAGTCCTACGAACAAAGTATTGTTGACATTTGTAAAAATCCATTTGGTTGACAAATATGTTGGATCACATGCAAGCTAGACCAGGTAAAGATAGTCGATGTATGAATCAAATGATGTCATATATTTGAGAGAGTATGGTGAACTGTCACTTTAAAGGTTCAATCACATGATATAACAATGATGTAATTGGCCATTTGTAGGGATAAACAAAGTCTCTATAACCTTGCATCAACCGTTAGTTCTATAAAGCACTGGTCTAGCCTTGCAAAATTGGCTCGGTGGTGGACTCTGCTGCTTTACATGCCAGGGACCCGGGCTCAATTCCAACTTTGGGCAAGTGTCTATATGGGAGTCTGCCAGTGGCTCTGGCTTCCTCCCACAGTCCAAAAATATGCTAGTTAGGAGGAGTGGCCATGCTAATTTGTCTGTAGTGACTAAGGATGTGCGTATTGGAAACAGTTGAGTCACACTGCACTACAATCCTCAAACACTGTTGAATCATTGTTAACGTTCGGTTATAGGTCAGTCTGAAGAGTTGTCCTTGCATATTACCAATGGAAATTTTACAGCTTTAATAGGAAGAATGTGGTTGGAGAAAATTAACTCAAGTGAGCTGAAGTAAATCACTTGTCAGATTCTAAGTCTGATCGATCACTAATTCTAAAGAAGCATGTCATTGTTTTAAATGAGAATCTGGGAAGCATAAAAAAAAATCTGTTAAATTGAAAATCAAGCATGAGCATCAAGCAAAAAGACACAAAGCCAGTTGATCGTCTTATGCAATCAGACCAAAGTCGAAGCAAGGTTAGACAGACTGTTTATCCCTCCAAATGACCAATGACATATTACATTACATGATTGGTGTTAATGTGACAGTCTACTATACTTACACAAACAGAACTAATGGTTTTTTATTTCTATAACAACTGACAATTTTATTTGGCTCTGGCTTCCTCCCACAGTCCAAAAATATGCTAGTTAGGGGGAGTGGCCATGCTAATTTGTCTGTAGTGACTAAGGATGTGCGTATTGGAAACAGTTGAGTCACACTGCACTACAATCCTCTTTTTTTGTACGGAATTCAAAAACTACCATTTGCCGTATTGGGATTCAAAGCATTATCTGGGTCTCCACTGAAAGTGCCATTAAGCCTCCTCCAGCTGCCCAAACCTCCTGTCCAAAGACCCTCTTCTAAATCCCAGCCCTATGCAATCAGTCAGTCAGCAGCACTTCTCAAACCCTCACCCACTAAATAGCTGAACCCTGGGTTAGAGTGCTGCATGTGTCCACAACACAGGCTTGATGGTTCAACCCAAACACCACCATTCCTCTCAAATTCCCAAAGAACAATTTAGGGCTATGCAGTCTCTGCTGTATTCCCTTACCTGCCAAATGCTGCAAAGGAGAATCAAACTCAAGTGCTCTCCACTATCAACCAAGATCCCTGGTGCGATGAGGAGCAACTCCCAAAACTGCTACCTACCCCATTACTGGCAAGGATTTTCCAGACAACGGGAACTTTCTCCTTCCACAGCCAAAGTGAACGGAAGTCAGAAAAAAATTTAAGAGGAAAGAATTTCATTATCCAGAAAATGTAATTCTGCCAAATGATAAAAATTTCCAATGTCTGGAGACATAAGCCTGAAAGGGTAGTATTGCTGCTTTGCCAGAGATTTACATGGTCACTTGAACATATCTTAAATTTGAAAATATGTATTATCCTCCATTATTGTAGGATGATATACCTAAACATTACATAGCAGCATAATCTAGGAAACTGAAGTGGCTGCACATTCCACTATGTTATCCATTTTGTTACCATGAGTTAGTTTCAGAAAAAACTTACTACCTTTTGAACATCCTGCTTTGACTTTTCTACTTTATCCTGCACTTTCTTCAATTGTTCAGCATTTGCACTTGAATCAGCTTTGCAGTTTGATTCTCTGGATATTGCTATTTTCTCTTCTTTACAAGCTGCATGATAGGCCTTCTTGGCGGCTTCCACCTTAAAAAAGCAAAACAAAAAAAAAGTTATTTCATTAAAAACAACATTTTTTAAAAACTTGCAAGGTATAGCTCAAGTAACAAATATAAAAGATCAGTTATAATTTAGCAAATATCAGTTCATAAATTATAGCACTGATCAAATTATGTCTGACAACAAATAAAACTATGGCAACCATTCTTTATACATCAGTTTTTTTATATATCAGATTTTTTTTTTAAGGCATTCTCAAATGGCTTTCTTTTACAGGCTACAATGAGAATTACATTGAGTATACAGCACAGAGATAAGGGTTACCTTCCACTCTATTTACTTCATCTCATCTAGTTTTGGTTTGTGAAACATTCCCTACTAAGGATTTGCTTCCTCCATTTTAGGGTGCATCATATGTTAAATTCTAGCATTGATGCAATGTGGTGTGACTTCGGACTGACACTGCTGTTAAAGCATTATTTAAGTCAACAGCAAATCTAACATTGAAGGTCATTCCATTCTCTTTCACAATCAGTTTGTGACCTGGTATATAGTGGATTCAATTTTCTTTCTACCCTAAACATGTAGAATAGCTTTCCCCCACCTTTTCTAGCCAAAGGAATTGAACATGAAACTCACTGGGTAGTCCTCTTCCTTAAATTTTAATCTAGCTCAAAAATTGTCACCTGGAGGTAAACCAAACGATTCTAACTCTGTAAACAGACTGAAGCAGAACAATCTTTGGATTTCTCTTCCTTTTGGCCTTCGCTTCAAACCTAGAAACTCACTTCAAACTGGTTGCTTGGAATGCAATTGTAAAGATTTATGGAATTTTTATCAGCCTAACTTTGACACATCAGTTACTCCGTACCTCCTTTAATTTTTTGGCCCAAGGTTTCTGTGCTTTACGAAACCCATCCTCTGCCTCCTTTGTTTCTTTGAAGTTTGCCATCATTTGCTTGTGGTAGGCCTCCTTCTGCCAGTTCTTGACTTTTTCAAAGTCTTCATTCATCAATGCACACTTGACCTCTAGATGCAACTCACTGACTTTCTCTGCTTCAGTCATTAACGCCATCCATGCTTTCTCTAAAGTCCCATACTGTGGTCCTGCAAATATCACAAAGGTACAAGCACTTCTGTGAATTATATTAGTACTTGCTGAAATTTATGTATTAGACATTTAAATTCTATTAAATTTAGCAAATACAAAATTTCATTTCTTTAAAAATGCAAAATAACAGAACGATTTCAACAGAAATAATGAAAATGGAATCTGTACAAGAAACAATTCTACTCAGGCCTCTAATTGAGGAGCAGCAGCTGATTTCGTCAGTAAGACCAGCTGAGTATTTATACAATTTTTAATGACACAGTTTGTAAGGTCTTTATTTTGGATTTATAGTTTGCAAGTGCAAAAGTATAGAAGTCCACAGCTGAAGGGCCCTGGAGTAATTATTATTATTTGATTGAAGGACAATCCAAGGGTTTAATTGAGAGGGGCAAGTCATGAAAGGAGAACTCAAGACAGCGGTGTGCTCCTCTTAGTCTGTGTGGGAATTCAGGCACAGTTCTAGTACCTGAGATCAGGACATGTCTCTAGTTATGAGCTCCTGGAAGCCCATGTTTTGGAGCTAGGGAATCTGTGGAGCATGACCAAGGCGGAGAGTCACGTTTTTTTTATTAAAGCTAAGGGGAAAACCCCATATCTTAGAATGAGAGTTTTCATTCAGTTCGGCTTCATTTTGGGTAGTTCTATTAAAACACTTGGATGAACATTATATATAAAAAGAAGGGGAGAGTATACAATAAATCTAAGTTAACTTAGACTAAATGAGTTAGTGATTGTCGTGAATCAGGAGTGCTGGTATGAACTCTGAAGAAGTTACTTAAGTCGAATATGTTTAAACTCAGGTGCATGATAGCTCAAGACAGAAGTTCAGAATTTACAGTCTAGCAGTTAAGTCACTGTTACCTTAAGCCTATTGAGGCGTTAGGAAAAGATTTTCTTCTGTGACATGAGTACTTTAAAAGGGGTGTCTTTGGGGACAATACAAGGGTTTATATTGTTGGAGCTAGTAAAAGTGTGTTTTGGAATTAATGGGACTATACTTTTATTATACGTTGAAAAGTCTTTGAAGTTGTGCTTTAAGTCAATAGTTTGGCTTGTTGCATTGCATTTCATCTTAATTTAAATTTGATTAATAAACTTCCATTAAAACAAAATTAAGCAACATTGTGAACTTATGTTTCTATTTCATTAAAACCAAAATAAAGCAAAATATGATAAAGCACAGATTTCAGTCTGGGATCGGACTTGTCTAGAAATGACATCAGCCCGATTATAGCAAAACTCATCCTCTATCTGTAAGAAACTATTTTAATATTTGAAAATGACTCAAAACAATCTGAAAGGCTTTCCAATTTCATGCAATTGGTCAAGTATTCCAATTTCAATTAGAGCATAGCCAGCTGGTGATCAGGATTTTATTCTGGGAAAAATAATCTTGAACCAGAATAAAGGATTATGGAAAACTGATAAGTTTCAAATTCCCAAATTAATTGTAATGTTTTGATAAATAACACTCTACTAGCATAGACCAGATCTAAAAATTGAAGTTCTAAATTGGAGAAAGGCTAATTTTGACTGTATTAGTCAAGAACTTTCAAAATCTGATTTGGGGCAGATGTTCGTAGGTAACGGGACGGCTGGAAAATGGGAAGCCTTCAGAAATGAGATAATGAGAGTCCAGAGACAGTATATTCCTGTTAGGGTGAAAGGAAAGGCTAGTAGGTGTAGGGAATGCTGGATGACTAAAGAAATTGAGGGTTTGGTTAAGAAAAAAGGAAGCATAAATAAGGTATAGACAGGATAGATCGAGTGAATCCTTAGAAAAGCATACTCCTACTGCCTTTATACACAAGAGAGAAATCAGGAGGGCAAAAAAGGGACATGAGATAGCTTTGGCAAATAGAGTTAAGGACAAACCAAAGGGTTTTTACAAATACATTAAAGGACAAAAGGGTAACTAGGAGAGAATAGGACCCCTCAAAGATCAGCAAGGCAGCCTTTGTGTGGAGTCATAGAAAATGGGGGAGATACTAAACTAATATTTTGCATCAGTGTTTATTGTGGAAAAGGATATGGAGGATATTAGAATGTAGGGAAATAGATGGTGCCATCTTGAAAAATGTCCACATTACAGAGGAGGAAGTGCTAGATGTCTTGAAACACAAAGGCGGATATATCCCCAGGACCTGATCAGTATACCCTAGAACTCTGTGGGAAGCTAGGTAAGTGATTGCTGGGCCTCTTGCTGAGATATTTGTATCAGCGATAGTCAAAGGTGAGGTGCCAGAAGACTGGAGGTTGGCTAACGTGATGCCACTGTTTAAGAAGGGTGGTAAGGACAAGCCAGGGATCTATAGACGAGTGAGCCTGATGTCAGTGGTGGGCAACTTATTGGAGGGAATCCGGAGGGACAGGATGTACATGTATTTGGAAAAGCAAGGACTGATTAGGATGGTCAACATGGCTTTCTGCATGGGAAATCATGTCTCAAACTTGATTGAGTTTTTTGATGAAGTAACAAAGAAGATTGATGAGGGCAGAGCAGTAGATGTGATCTATATGGACTTCAGTAAGGCGTTCGACAAGGTTCCCCATGGGAGAATGGTTAGCAAGGTTAGATCTCACAGAATACAAGGAGAACTAGCCATTTGGCTCAAAAGATAGAAGCCAGAGGGTGGTGGGAGGGTTGTTTTTCAGATTGGAGGCCTGTGATCAGTGGAGTGCCACAAGGATCAGGGCTGGGTCCACTACTTTTCGTCATTTATATAAATGATTTGGATAGGAGCGTAAGAGTTTTATTTAGTATGTTTGCAGATGACACCAAAATTGGAGGAGTAGTGGACAGCAAAGGTTACCTCAGATTACGATGGGCTCTTGATCAGATGGACCAATGGGCTGAGAAGTGGCAGATGGAGTTTAATTTAGATAAATGTGAGGTGCTACATTTTGGGAAAGCAAATCTTAGCAGGACTTATACACTTAATGGTAAGGTCCAAGGGAATGTTGCTAAACAAAGAGACCTTGGAGTGCAGATTAATCGCTGCTTGAAAGTGGAGTCGCAGGTCAACAGGATAGTGGCACTTGGTATGCTTTCCTTTATTGGTCAGAGTATGGAGTACAGGATTTGGTTCGGCCACTGTTGGAATATTGCGTGCAATTCTGGTCTCCTTCCTATTGGAAGGATGTTGTGAAACTTGAAAGGGTTCAGAAAAGATTTACAAGGATGTTGCTAGGGTTGGAGGATTTGAGTTATAAGGAGAGGCCCTAGAGCGTCAGAGACTGAGGGTTTACCTTATAGAGGTTATAAAATCATGAGGGACATGGATAGGATAAATACACAAAGTCTCTTCCCTGGGGTGGGGAGTCCAGAACTAGAGGGCATAGACTTAGGGTGAGAGGGGAAAGACATAAAAGAGACCTTGGGCAACCTTTTCACGCAGAGGGTGGTACGTGTATGGAATGAGCTGCCAGAGGAAGTTACGGAAGCTAGTAAAATTGCAACATTTAAAAGGCATCTGGATGATTATATGAATAGGAAGGGTTTGGAGGAATATGGGCTGGGTGCCAGCAGGTGGGACTACATTGGGTTGGGATATCTGGTCAGCATGGACGAGTTGGACCGAAGGGTCTGTGTCCGTGCTGTACATCTCTATGACTGTAAAGAAAGTTTCAAACAACATATCTGGCCAACAAATTAATTTAACTGACAAAACTTTAATCGACAATATAGCCCTTTCAGAAACATTAGGCATGTATAATCACAGAGTTTAAAAACTCCACCTTTACCTTTCTCTAACAGCTGCTTCCACTTTTTGGCCCATTCTGAGAGTTGTTGTGCATAACCCTTCTCTATCCGAGCACGTTCATGGAGACAAGTCATGAGGTCGTTACAGAGTTTATGGCCATCATCAAAGCGCTTTACAGTACGCTTATAGTTTCCAACCTATAAATATCAGGAAAAATTGATCAACAGTGTTTGTTAAAACAATGAGTGCTTGCTATATAATAAAATATAGCTAATTAGAGAAAAATTAATTGAATGCTAACTGCATCAAGTTAATACAACGTGTCAGCTTTGGCTCAGTTGTAGTACTCTTTAAATCAAAGTGGATATCATGCTCATCAGCCTAATCATAAAATGTATTAGTGAGTGCTATACAGTTGCACACACCATCTTTTGGAAGAGATGATAAACCAAGACCACATGCTACTTTGATAGGTGGACAATGTTGAGGTTGTGTAGGAATGAAATCTTCCCAGTGTTTTGCCAATATTCAGCTCTCAAACTACATCAAAATAAAGCAGTTTATCCTTTTCTTTAAAAATCTCATTGCTGTTGTGGAACTTTGCTGTGCCCAAATTAGCTGTTCATTGTAATAGTGCATAGGATCTTTGGTATGAGGGGGCAGGCAGGGTCTTCATTCCATGACTTACCTGAAAATACTGATTGCCTTTAAAAATATTTCTCTGAATGTCTTTAAGGTATATGATTAAAAATATTTCTGAATCTAGTAAATAATACAACACATGATTACAAAGAAGTAAATGGCAGAAATATTATTTCATAAACAGTCTTAAATTCTGGTTTTATTGATCACTTAAAATATTTGCTGATGTTATAAGTTGAGGAGGGTTAACTTGACTGTCATCTTTTTCACATTCAGTTTGTAATATTAAATATTTTTACTTCTTTTTAACACTCAGCTATCAGATTTTAAACACAGAACTTGTCAAATTAAGGAGCTAATTTCAAAATTATCTTGAATGAAAGGAAGCAGAAGTTTAGTATTAACCTTGAGAAAAAAAAATGAAAGGTGGCAAACACAGAAGCATAAAAATTTTAATAAGGTAGTAAGTTTAAAAAGGAGCTGGTACAGATATGATGAATGGAATGACCTCCGCCTGTCCAGTAAAACTCTCTGAATCTATGACTGACAGACAGGATGAAAAAATCTCATTAGAGTCTCTGACATGAGATTTTTAATTGGAAGTCACAAATATAGGAGTAGTACGGCTTATAGAGATCTCTGGAATTCTCAGCAAATGACTTTTCTTAAAACAAGAATGAAAGATTTATACTCCCAAAAATCTGGCGCCATTGTCTAATTGCAACTCTTCATCTAAATACACGCAACTAATTATACAGACATGAAGTAAAGCAAGAGATGATGTTGACTTATTTGTCCCATTTCACCATTAGATAAAACAGTCACTGCAGTGCAATGGTTTCATTTATTCCACATGGACTTCCAGGACTTGCCTCAATCTGTGGTCAGACATTAAGTTCAATTGTTTTAACCACCTTATTTATTTTTTAAGAAGCATGGAAAGGAATGTCCACATTTACAATTATCATAACAAAATGATGTAAGGATGATGGCTAGGGCAGCATTTGTTGACCTCCTCTAAGGAGGTGGCAGTAGTGAGCTGGCTTCCCAAACTGCTGTAGGCCATAGGATGATAATACATCTACAACATTTAGCAAATGAGTTCCAATATTTTGAGCAGGCAATAATGAATACGATATTGTTCCAAGTCAGGAATGTGTTGAAATTGGAGAGAAACTTGCAGATGATGTTGCTCCCATGTTTCTGCTGCCCTTGTCCTTATGGGTGGTGGTGGGTTTTGGGTTTAGAAGCGCTGTTTGCCAAGCCTTGGTGATTTTCTGCATTGCAGCTTATAGCTGGATCAGAATCTGGCCACTATACATTGCATCCACTGCTGTTATCACCAATCTCAATCAAGCGAGTGCTTCGTCCTGGATTGCATCATACCTCTTATCAGGAACCTTGATGAAGGGCTTATGCCCAAAACGTAGTTTCTCCTGCTCCTTGGATGCTGCCTGACCTGCTGTGCTTTTCCAGCTCCACACTCAACGACACTGAATTTGTGAACAGGACATGTTTGGGCAGTTTTCCACATAGCCAGACTAATGCCAGCATTATTGCTGTTGATACATTTTGGCTTAGGGCATGGTAAAGTCCTCAAGCTCAAGTCTACAGTACTATTGCCAGAATGTTGCCAGTGGCTTCTGCCATATCATTCCAGGTGATATCAAGAAAGGGACTTGAGATGGGCATGCGTGATGTGGAAGCCTCAAGATGACAAAAATGGACCATTCACACAACACCTCTGAATAAAGGATGGATGAAAATGCTTCAGCCAAGTGTTTCATACTCACCTGCTAGGCTCCCCTATAATTGAGAATGAGGATACTTATGGAGCCTTCTTTTTTTGCTAGCTGTTTAATTGTTTGGTACCATTCACAACTCTAAATGGGAAGACTGCAGAGTTAAGATCTGAATGACTTAGCCTGTTTTATTGCAATTGCTTCTACTGCTTACTACAAAATAATTATGCATTTCATATGAATCTTATTGATCTGTGTCCAAAAACTCCCCTTTTCTAATGTATTCTGATGCAATTCCTCAGTTTGACAGGAGGTGCTTTAAATTGATGAAGGAGAAAATTACAGTGCTGGACAAAGATGATGTCCTCAAAATGTCAAGGGCAAAATTCTTTGGTCAGAGCCAAAGGAGAGAAAAAAGGTGTCATTACACCATGGGATGCATCTATAGGCTACCAACTAGTGTCATTGATACAAGATATTTAATCAACCTGTTCAGAGATGTTATAATAGGTCTCCTTGCTCAGAGGTAGGGACACTATCACTACACTACAAGATCCTTCTCAACAAAGGGAAAGAGAACAAGGAAATTACCTTCAGGTACTAAAACTATACTCCAGTGGCAACTGGGAATTATAAACAGCATGAAGGCCAAGGAAACAAAGAGTATCTGAATTATGTTCAGGAGAATCTTCTAGAATGCTCTCACCAAGAGAGGAAAGAGGCATTGCTGCATCTCACTCTGGAGGAACAAAGTGCATCAAGTGTCTGTCGGGAATCACTTAAATAAGAGCGATTATAATAGCTCAAGGTTTAAGTGTTCCGTTGAAAAAAAAAACACAAGCAGCAATTAAAATAAAAACACTTTAATTAAAGAAGGAAAATTTCAATGGGATGAGAACAAACACTGTCCAGGTAAATTTGAATTGAAGGTAGGCAGGCTTAACTGAAACGGAGCATGAGGAAATAGTCCAGGAACTGCTGCGGAACATTTCTACTGAGGGGGAGAAAGCTGTTCTTAGACTTTACAAGCCAGCAGGCAGCCTTTGGCCCATCTTGACCATGCTAGCAAAAATAAATTTGACTACACTAATCCTATTTTCAAACAATTGGCCCACTGCTCTGGAGGCAATGGCGATGTAAGTGGATATCTAAATATTGCTTAGGTGTTACGAAAGATATTTTGACTCAATCATGTTTTTCGTGCAAAGAGTTCCAGACTCTCATCACCTCGCCTTCTACTGTTTACCTTAAATCAATTCAAATTAAATATTAACTCACAGTAGGGCAGAGCAAAACCAGAACTTCCTGAAGGAAGCAAGAGACAGAAGACATGAGTTGGAGATGCCGGTGTTGGACAGGGGTTGTACAAAGTTAAAAATCACAACACCAGGTTATAGTCCAACAGGTTTAATTGGAAGCACTAGCTTTCGGAGCACTGCTCCTTCATCAGGTGGTTGTGGAGTACACAGTTGTATAAAACAGAATTTATAGTAAAGGTTTGCAGTGCGATGTAACTGAAATTATACATTGAAAAATGTCTAGATTGTTTGTTAAGTCTCTCATCTGTTAGAATGACCATGTTAGTTTCACTTCTATCATATGTAAATCACAAAACCTTTTCGTTTTTTAAGAAGTTACATTCTCAAGTGATCTTTAACAATGGTGTCAGCCCGGATAATGTGTTGAAGGTGTTAGCCCCCTGTGTGCTGCTGTCCGTGCCATAAGGTTTAGATTGATTCTAATCTAAAAAATGAATTTACAGAGTGTGTGTGTGTGTGTGGGGGGGTACTGTATGTCCGGGTGTGTAATGGGGTCTAAATCTATGAGAGGGTGCGCACACGCAAGCACACTCGCACGAGTGCCTGTGTGTGCATGAGAGTGTGTAGGACTGCCTGTATGCGTGTAGGAGTGTCTGTGTGTATATCGTGCAATGGCGGTCACCTGTAGTGTGACGTGAACCCAAGGTCTCGCTGAGGCCCTCCCTATGGGTACCGAACTTGGCTATCAGCATCTGCTCAGCCACTTTTTGCTGCTGCCCGTCCTGAAGTCTGCCTTGGAGTTTGGTCACCTGAAGATCAGAGGTCAAATGTTCTGGACTGCTGAAGTGTTCCCCAACTGGGAGGGAACACTCCTGTCTTTTGATTGTTGTGCGGCGTCCATTCATCCGTTGCCACAGCCTCTGCTCAGTTTCGCCATTGTACCATGCCTCAGGGCATTCTTGCCTGCAACGTATGAGACAGATAATGTTGGCTGAGTCACATGAGCACCTGCCATGCACATGGTGGGAGGTGTTCCCACGCGTAATGGTGGTATCCATGCCCATACTCTGACAAGTCCTGCAGCGTGTACCGTGACAGGGTTCTATGGAGTTGTCCTGAAAGCCGGGCAGTTTGCTACGAACAATGATCTGTTTGAGGTTTGTTAGTTGTTTAAAGGTGAGCAGCGGAGGTGAGGGGAAGGTCTTGGCGAGGTGCTTATCCTCACTGATAATGTGCTGCAGGCCACGAAGAACATGGCTCAGTTCTTTGGCTCTTGGGAAGTATTGGACAACGAAGGGTACCCTGTCTGTTGCAGCACGTGCCTGTGTCCTGAGGAGGTCATTATGGTTCCGTGCTGTAACACACCGGAACTGACGGTCGAGGAGTTGAGCATTGTACCCCATTCTTGAGGGCATCCCTGAGCACTTCCAGATGCCCGTCATGTTCCTCCTCATCTGAACAGATCCAGTGTACACCTAGGGCTTGTCCATAGGGGATGGTTGTTTTAATATATTTTGGGTGGAAGTTAGAGAAGTGTAGCATTGTGAGGTTATCTGTGGGTTTACGACAGTGTGGGGTGCTGAGGTGTCCATCCTTGATGGAGATGCATGTGTGCAAGAAAGAGACAGATAGTAGAGAGTAGTCCATGGTGAGTTTGATGATGGGATAAAACTTGTTAACATCACTGTAATTTAATCAGTGACTCCTCACCATGGGTCCAGAGGAAGAAAATGTTGTCAATGCACCTGGTGTATAGTGTTGGTTGGAGGTCCTGCATAGAGAAGTCTTGTGGAGTGCAAATTTAGTCCACATGGCTGTTACAAATGTCTTGATGAAGAACTGGTCGTCAAAGGTAAGATGTTGTGGTGAGTTGTCGGACTGTGTTCGGAGATTGGCGGTTGTCGGTGCTGAGTACGGAGGCTGGTGCCACGATGCCGTAATTGTGGGGGATGCTGGTGTAGAGTGCTGAAACGTCCATTGTGGCAAGGAATGTTCCCAGTTTGATTGGTCCTTGGGTGCTGAGTTTCTGTAAGAAATCTGTGGTGTCGCAACATAAGCTGGGCAAGAGTAAGATTCAGCAGTACAAGCATATATACTAGAGTCATAGAGTTGTACAATGTGGAAACAGACCCTTCGGTCCAACCCGTCCATGCCGACCAGATATCCCAACCCATTCTAGTCCTACCTACCAGCACCTGGCCCATACCCTCCAAACTCTTCCTATTCATATACACATCTAAATGCCTCTTAAATGTTGTAATTGTACCAGCCTCCACCACTTCCTCTGGCAGCTCATTCCATATCACCCTCTGTGTGAAAAAGTTGCCCCTTAGATCTCTTTTATATCTTTCCCCTCTCACCCTAAACCTATGCCCTCCAGTTCTGGACTCCCCGACCCCAGGGAAAAGACTTTGCCTATTTACCCTATCCATACCCCTCAATTTTGTAAATCTCTGGGAGGTCACCCTTCAGCCTCAAAACAGCCCCAGCCTGTTCAGCCTCTCCCTATAGCTCAAATCCTCCAACCCTGGCAACATCCTTGTAAATCTTTTCTGAACCCTTTCAAGTTTCACAACACCTTTCTGATAGGAAGGAGACCAGAACTGCATGCAATATTCCAACAGTGGCCTAACCAATGTCCTGTACAGCCGTAACATGACCTCCCGACTCCTGTACTCAATACTCTGACCAATAACGGAAAGCATACCAAATGCCTTCTTCACTAACCTTTCTGCCTGCAACTCCACTTTCAAGGAGCTATGAACCTGCACTCCAAGGTCTCTTTGTTCAACAACACTCCCTAGGATCTTACCATCAAGTGTATAAGTCCTGCTAAGATTTGCTTTGCCAAAATGCAGCACCTCGTATTTATGTGAATTAAACTCCACCTGCCACTTCTCAGCCCATCTGGTCAAGATCCTGTTGTAATCTGAGGTAACCCTTACTAGATGTCACATTTATAAAACAAGCTAGAGAGGATAAGATTTGGCTAAGGTATTTGCAACAATTGTTTTGAGGAAAACCTTTTCAACACCACTGTAAAAGAAGTTATTCAGACTCAATGATACTGGGAAGGTATAAGAAAGGCTGGCAATACATCAAGCTGATAAGCCACCAGAACCAGAAAGGTTGCAACTGAAAATACTGAAGTAAAGAAGGAAATCAGAAATACTATAATCCTCCAAACTTCATTATGTGCAGGAGTGGTGCCAGAGGACGGATAATTATGAAGTATTATACCCTTGTTCAAAACAAGGGTGTATGAATAAACACAGCCACTATATAGATAAGACAGAGGTGGGAAAACATTAGAAACAATGGTCTGAAACAAAATTAAGAGTCACTTAGCCAAGTGTGTATCAATTAAGGTGTTATCCTACACATTTAAAGATAAATTGCGTTTAACCAGTTCTTTGAGATTTTTGGCTAAGCTGAAAGCAAAGGCTGATTAGTGTGTTATACTTAACGCAATGTACATGGACCTCCAGACAGCATTCAATAATGTGCCCCATTATAGCTCTGCCAGCAAAGCTGAAGTCCAAGAAACAAAAAGGGACAGTTTCAGCATCATTACAAAGTTGGATGAATGATAAAAGGTACAAAGCTTAGCAATAAAGAGTTGTTTTGCAGACTCAAAAGTTATGTTCTTCAAAAGATCAATACTAGGACCACCACTACTCCAGATGAATTTGTTGACTATGCATCAATTTGGAAGCATGAGGAGTTGTGCAGGAGGACAGCAATAAACTTCAAGTTGACAGGTTGATGGAATTGGTGCACGTTGAAATCTATTTTTAAATGAGAAGTACAGTGAGAGATAAATGTTTTAAAAAAAAAGGAAAATTCTAAAGAAGGTGCAGGACAGACAGACCCAGAGTATATCTAAGGAAATTGTTGAAGGAGTACCAACATGTTGGCAAGATAGTTAAAAAGGAATTCAGAATCTTGGGTTTGATAAACAGATATACAAAGTCCAAAAGCAAGAAAATTATCATGAACCTTCATAAAATGGTCAGCCTCAAATGGATTATTGTGTACTGGGCACTTGGCCTTGAGAAAGCTTTAAGAGGGTGCAAAAAAAATTGAAGTCTGGTTCAGTCATGATGCGGTACTTCAGTTACTTGATTTGAGAAACCAAGGTTGTTTGCTTTATAAAAAAGAGAGAGGGTTGAGTGGAGATTAATTAGAATTGATTAAAAATCAGGAAGGGTTGACACTGAGTACATAGAGTGAAACTATTCCCATTGATAGAAGGGTCAAGAACCAGAACACATCTATCAGTTACAGTCAGACTCATACAGCATGGAAACAGACCCTTCAGTCCAACTCGTCCATGCCAAATATAATCCAAAACTAAACGAGTCCCGCCTGTCTGCTCCTGGCCTATATCACTCCAAACCTTTCCTATTCATGTATTTATCTGTCTTTTAAGCATTGTAACGGTGTCCATATCCACCACTTCCTCAGGACATTCATTCCACAATAGAACCACCCTTTTTGCAAGACATTTTCCTTTGGTTGTTTGTCATTCAATGGGATTCAGGGTGAGCTTGCCAAATAAATATATAATTGGCGTAATTGCAGGAGACAGTGTGGTGGTGGAGAGCTGCTTTTCAGACAGGAGACGTGTCACAGCAGTGTTCCACGAAGGTCAGTTCTGAGCACTCCTTCGTTTGTCATTTCTTATCATCATAGAATCCCTACAGTGTGGAAACAGGCACTTCAGCCTTTCACCTTTAAAATATGTTCCCAAGTCTTGAAATCTCCCATCCTTGGGAAAAGAAACCCATCTATACCCTCATGATTTTATAAAACTTCTAAAGGTTAGCCTTGAACCTCCTACCCTCTAATGGAAAAAAAAGTCCCAGCCTTTCTCTATAACTCAAACCTTCCATATCTGCAACATCCTGGTAAATCTCTCTGAACCCTTTCTAGCTTAATATCCTTTCTATAAGTGGGCAATCAGAGCTAGACAGTTTTCTAGAAGAGGCTTCACCAATGTACTGTACAACCTCGACATGACTTCCCAATTCCTATACTTAAAGGACTTAGCAATGAAGGCACACCTTTTTAACCACCCGGTGACATAACCTTCGAAGAATTATGCATCCAAATCCTTCGATCCCTCTGTTCTATAACACTACCCAAAGCCTTACCGTTTATTGTAAGTCCTGCCACTGTTTGTTGTACCAAAATCAGTACCTCACAGTTATCCAGATTGAACTCTATCTACCATTTTTCAGCTCATTGACCCATTTGATCAAGATCCCTTTGTAATCTTTGAAACCGTTCTTCGCTGTCTACTATTCCACCAATTTTGGTGTCATTCACAAACTTACTAACTATGCCTTCTATATGCTCATCCAAAAGTGGTTAGCACTGCTACCTATGAGTGCCAAGCACCCGGGTTTGATTTCAGCCTTGGGCGAATGTGTGGAGTTTGCACATTTCTCCCTGTGTCTGTGTGGGTTTCCTCCAGGTGCTCCGGTTTCCTCCCACAATCCAAAGATATGCAAGTTAGGTAAATTGGCCATGTTAAATTGCCCATCACTTCAGGGATGTATAGATTAGGTGCATTAGTCAGGGATGAATGTAGGGGAGTGGGTCTGGGTGGGTTACTGTTCGGACGGCTGGTGTGGACTTGCTGGGCTGAAGTGCCTGTTTCCACACTGTAGGGATTCTATGATGATAATAATAAATGACAAACAAAGGAGTGCTCAGAACTGACGTTCATGGAACACTGCTGCTGACACATCTCCTGTCTGAAAAGCAACTCTCCACCACCACTCTTACACCAATTATATATTTAATTGGTAAGCTCACCCTGAATCCTATTGAATGACAAACAACCAAAGGAGAAAAATGCTCTCTAACCAATAAATGGTTAGGGTCTGGAATGCCTTGCCCGAGTGTGCAGCGGTAATATACCTATCCCAGAACCAGGAGGCCCAGGTTCAAGTTCCACCTGTTCCAGTGGTGTGTAATAACATCTTTGAATAGGTTGATTAGAAAAATAGGTTAAGAACGAAAATTTTTCAATCATGGTTTTCAAAAGGGATTTGGATAAACCCCTGATGCAAAAACAATTTAAAGTGTTATAAGAAAATGTGGGAGAGTAGAGTAGAGAGCTCTAAATGATAGTGACAAGATTTATATACATTTATAGTTCAACAGTTTCACTATATACAACTAATCTAAACGAGGAAACTCATGACAATGTTTTTAGTTTTAATGAGGTTAATAGCAAGATTGCTCCAACTTTCATAGAGAATTGGAATTTGGGCTTCTTCACTACTGGATTTATTTTACGTTCTAACAAGTGGGAGCAACAGACAGTGATTTCTGATTTGTATTGCCAATTTGTTTCAGCATGTGGGCTCATTTTACATAATCAAAGGGGCCTAACGTGGGCATGGCCTGCACAGAAACATTCGGGTTACATGTAACTAGCTTATGATGCTATACTGATCACTTTGGCAGTTTGATCAAACACCATAATGCTGTTTGTTTATATAAAGGTGAGAAATACAACGTAATCTTTTAAAAAGTGCATATATAGTTTCAAATCTACTTAAGCTGGGATGAAAATATCAAAGGTTTAAAATTACAATACTAAACTGTTTGATGGTTACCAAAAAAGGAAATAGCCAAAATGGCTATGACAGTTTTGGGAACTCAAGAAGCTGCAACTTTCAAATATTGATAAATATTCTTTCCTTGTAAACCTTAGTCTAATCTTGCTACCAATAAATAAAGCAATGTAACTGCACCTTTTTAATAGTATTGATCAACCGTTTTTCTGCACTTCGTGCAATAGCAAAATATTAAGCAGTGTTGTAGATTATTTTGGTAATAAAAGCAATGATCCACAGAAATGGCTCTAGAAAACAATGAAATAGAAAAGGAGTAGATTTTGATTCAGCTGCTTTAAATATATAAATCAACTTTTCAAATGCCTTAATACTAACACAAGTATCATGTGCAAGTTATCTATCCTTCAGAAGGCCAAAATGAAATTCTCTCTAAAAAGGCATAATCTTCTTGATGTATATATCTGGTTATGAGATCTTAATCCAGTTCAAAGCTCATAATTAATACTGTTTTACTAGTCCTGCCCTTTTTATTTTTAAAAAAGACAACCTTATGCTATAAATTGTAAAAAAAAATTCACAGGTTTAAAGCCCAAAGTTTGCAAAATCAACAAAACAACATAGAAAAAAAATGAGATACGTGGAAGACTACAATGCAATCATACCTCCCAAAAGCTATCACTGGGTGCTTCAACCACAACTGATTCATCATATGACATGGTTGTGTTTAGAGTGTGTTCCAGATATGACAGTTCGCGATCTTCCAAACCTGAAAAGATTGTGAAAAGTTTTAGCGGAAACATCAGAAAATAACACTAATTAAATACTTCCCTAGCATTTATTTTCTAACAGAGACTTTCATTATTTAAGCAAAGTTGGAGCTACTTAGACTATAAAATATAAGAGCAGAATTAGGCAAATTAGCCCATCGAGTCTGCTCCATCAAAAGTAAACAAAAGTGGCAGCATTCTGCTGTAAAAGTATTAGTGGGACTGATTGATTTCCATGTAAGTAGCAAAGCACAAACAGCAACTTATGTGCAGTGAAAGGCAGGAAACGCATACATTTTTATTGTCCTTCAGGTATTCACTGCAGGTACAAGTTGTTATGCATAACTAAATAGATTTCATAAACAATACTGCAAACTGCATCAATACATTGCAGTACTGACATTCATAGCCAAACACAATAGATGAGAACATTGAAGTTCAGACTATCTTTCTCATTTCCCAGTACAGGAATAATAATGGAAACATACATGACAAAGTATTTCCTCAATCAGGCATTGATGATGAAACCAAGAGAAAGTGGAGATCAGGCAAAATGCAGAACTTTGGAAAGTTCACTGATCTAGAATATAGAAGGGCAGTTGGCAAACAATCGGGCCATCTTCAAAATCATTCTATTTCCCTCAGGTTCAAAAAGCTCCAGGCCCAAGAGACTTCCCATCTCTGCTGCTCCAGCCTGCACTTAAGAGGAGAAATTCTGAACCAAAAAACCCTTGCTGCATAGATGGAGGTTTGTAGTATATTATTATTTGGTAACTTGGTTTGAAAAGTGGCAGAAAAATAAGATTTTAGGTTTAAATTTGATGAAGCTAACTACTTTTTTTTAAAAAACAAAGATCAAAAAAGACATTACGAGGAGTGAACTAGATAGGGCTTTTTTCAAGAAAGCACAGGGCTTATGTTAAATGGCTCCATCAGGTATCTCAGTAGCTAATTGCTGAAGGTTTACAAAGCTAAGTTTTATGATACAGGAAAATAGGGCCAGGGGTCACTAGTAGGCTGAATTCAGACTAAGGGAAGTTCTAGTAGTTGACAGAAGTCTCAGGTATTTAATTTGTAGTAATCTCCAGGCTGACAGTTGATAGAAATCTCCAGACTATAAGAATAGGAAAAAAAGTCTTCAGATCATCAAGGATGAAAAATGTCTTATTTTCCTTCAGTAGTCAAAAGGAAGGCTAGCTACAGAGTCATTTGTATAGGAATTAGGCATGATACATTATTGAGCTGAACGTTTGTAATAAGGATTGCTGGGGACATATGTAATACATATATATAGCATTTTTTTTGTGTAATAAGCTTGTTTTCTTTCGTGAAAAGATCTCTGGCAGCTTTTTGTGAAACAAGGGACCAGAACAAGTAATGTTACAGATACTCCACAATAGGCACATTTGGAATCCATGCACTGGAACTCTTTGACCTGGAAAAAGTTGGAAATATCTCCACCAAGCACATCTTGTCTTCCCCTCCATTCTCAGCATTCCACTGGGATTATTCCCTTCATGACAAACTGGTCCACTCCTCCACCATGCCTAACACATCTTTACTTACTCATTCCCGGCAGCTTTCTATACAAGCACGGAAGGTCAAACACTTGCTGTTTTCACCACCTCTTTCGTCAAACACACTATGTGAAGTCACGTTTTAATTGTACTTTGTATTGTGTGCAGCAAATACAGTGGAGTAGATTGAACACTCTCCAATTCATCAGCAAGGCCAAACACAGATTGCTTTGAAAAACATCTCCACTTTGTCCATGAAATTGATCTTGACCTTCCAGCTGTTTATCATTTTCATAGAATCTCAGAAGCATAGAAGCCTTCCAATGCGGAAAGAGGGTCTTCGGCCTATTGAGTCTGCATCCTCTGAGAAGCATCCAGACCCAGCATCAACCCTATCTTCGCAACCCCGCATTAACCATGGTTAGTCCACCTAGGCTCCACCCCTGGACACAGTGGAGCAATTTAGCCTGGCCAATTCACCTAACCTGCACATCTTTGGACTGCGGAAGGAAACCAAAGCACCCAACAGAAACCCACGCAGAGACAGAGAGGACAAACAAACTCTCCACAGACAGACAGTCACCCAAAGCTGGAATTGAACCAGAGTCCCTGACCCGGTAAAGCAGAAGTGTACATTTATTTGACTCGCCAGTGAAAGCAAGGAACGTTGTGGATGCACTGACTTCAGTCGGATGACTAAATAGGCACAGATACCAGTTGTTCAGGTTTGTCCTTCAGAGAAGACTTGGTGGAGTCTCCTTTTGTTGGTAATCAATCGTGTTAAATTATGCTTGGGATGGATAGATTTACATTTAATTTCTAAGTTATATCAAGGGATGGGCGATGTATTAACTTTAAACTTGCTTATGTATATTACTAATCTAATTTTTTTCGCTACTTTATCCTGAGTTGTATGTGTTTGTTAGCTAGGAGTTAAGAGGGTGATTGGGATTGTTAATAGGGTTTTTGGATGTGTAGTGCCTTCTTTGAATGGGGGTAAATTCCTCTAATCAGTGCCTGAAGCACTTTTTTGCTCCTGTTTTTGGTCTTCATACTTTTTGCAAGTTTTGTAGACTTGTTGGTTGTAACTGTTTTAGTTTAATGTAGTTTTTGTGTTTTGTGGACTTTCTTGTACTGAAGCATGGCTTCAAGTTCAAGTTCTTCCTCTCTGGAGTCTAAATGGTGCTATAGAAGGTTATGGCTAAGAAGGTGTACCTGAAACATTAAGGAGCGTCACTCACTGGTCAACGGAAAAAGGTACTTTCCAGCCTTAAAGAGAGATGGTGGATGTTGCCTTATTGCAAGAAACACACCTAGAAGATGCAGAGCATTTGAAACTGCAACAGAATGGGTATGACACACATGGGAGATTTGTAATTCTTAAAGCTTTGCTAAATGGGGAAGAATACGTGATCTTAAGTATTTATTTTTCCCTGGCTCACCCCCTCAAGTTCTTAATAAACACACTTTCTAAACTGGTTAACCTTGCATCTCCGCGTAATATTGAGGAAACGGATTTTAATTGTCCAATATATCCTATAGTAGACAGATTGCCCGAAGGCCCCCCGATATCTTATTCGTGATCTAAGCAATTCAGGGATTTGTGTGTTAACTCGAAATGGCAGATGTTTGGAGGCACCTTCACTCTACTGGCAGGGATTTTGTGTTTTTCACAAATGCCATACCAGGATTGAACTCTTTTTGACTCCCTCAGCATATCTGGGCTCGGTGGTGTCATGTACAATTGGCAACACCACCATTTCTGATCACAGTCCAGTGTACCTAATGGTCAAGAGTAAGGATACAATGGTAGGTTCAAGGCACTGGCAACTGAATCCCTTCATCCTTAAGGATAAGAAGTTTACCAAATTCTTTTTCACTGAATTTAGGGCTTTTTTAAGAATTAGTTCAGGCTCTGACAGTAATCCGTCCATTCTCAGGGAAACTGCTAAAACAAGGGGGTTGTTAAATAACTAGGGGCTTAGTTATTTCCTATTCTGCCAGTAAAAAAAGCAGAAGGGTGAGCAGCAACACTTGCTTGAAACACGTCTGAAGACAGATGAAAAGGCATACTTTGATTGGCCTTCATTGGCTAAAATTCAGAAGATCACAGTGCTTCAGTCAACACTGAACTCCTGCTCAGACAGACAGCTAAGAGGAAGCTTACGTACTTAGCGTATCTTGGGAGAGAAAGAAGTGCCCCCAAGCCAGTACCTCGATCAGGTAAAATATTGGAAACTTAACCCATGATTCTAAAAGGATTAACGTGACATTTCAGAAATGATACTCCAAACTACACCAATCTTAAAGTTGTGAGAATAGGTAGGCTAGGATGGAGACATTTTTCAAGAATTTGGACTTTCTGGGAGTGACCCCTGAGCAACATTCTCTCCTTAATGCCCCATTGTTAGAGCAGGAGGCTGTGAGGAGCTTCAGAATGGAAAGACACCTGGTCCTGACGGACTTCCCAATATATAAATATACTGTCAGGACCAATTCTTAGTATGTTTAATGATTCACAAAGTCGTAGGCTCCTCCCGCCATCTTTAAGAAAGGTGAACATCTCTCTTGTCCTTAAAGGGGGAGGACTGTTTCCTAGGGGCTCATCTCACTTCTGAATGCCGATTCAAAATCCTATCCAAGATGAGAAACTGTGCTGCCATCCATCGTTAAAGAGGATCAGATAAAAGGTTGCAGGTCGTCAAATAATGTCAGGAGGCTACTAAATATGATTCAAGTATGTCAACAATGATCGGTACAGGGATTTGTGATCTCTCTAGACGAGGAGAAGGCATTTGACTAGGTCAAGTGGCCATTTTTTTTTAACACTTTAGTTTGGCCTAGGTGAGGTCTTTATCAGATGGGTAGTTTTGTATAGTGACCCTCTTGCCACGGCCCTCACCAATAGTGTGCAGTCGAGCAACTTCAATAAGGTAAAGGGCATGGAAAAATTGAGATTCTTTTAACATGCATTTCATAACAATGTTATTTATTTCAGTACTGTGCACAGGCAAGGACTCACAAACATTATCAGAGTGCACTGGGCTGCGTGGCTGTCTTACCTGATTCTTCTATATAGCTGATAAGTAGGGTAATTCAGATTTACCTACACATTTCATTATTTTGCTGTCTTACATATTGACCTCATGTGTAAATTAAGCTAATATTATTGATAATCTTGAAAATATATGTTTCCTTAAACTAGATAAACAAGATTATAGTAACTAGGAATAATACAGTTTTATATTCCCTCAAGGAACTAATATGTTCTGTTTGGTATGGGTGTAATGCAAAATGTTTGTTGGGTAAATTTAAAGAAGAAAACAAACTGAGTAACAACGTGGCAAAAACAATAACAGAAGATGCTGGAAACCAGATTCTGGATTAGTGGTGCTGGAAGAGCACAGCAATTCAGGCAGCATCCGAGGAGCAGTAAAATCGACGTTTCGGGCAAAAGCCCTTCATCAGGAATAAAAGCAGAGAGCCTGAAGGGTGGAGAGATAAACTAGAAGAGGGTGTGGGGTGGGGAGAAAGTAGCATAGAGTACAATAGGTGAGGGGGCAGGGGATGAAGGTCAGGGAGGAGGATGGAGTGGATAGGTGGAAAGGACAAGTCATGGGGACAGTGCTGAGCTGGAAGTTTGGAACTAGGGTGAGGTGGGGGAAGGGGAAATGAGGAAACTGTTGAAGTCCACATTGGAACATTTCAACCCCAGGGCATCAAAGCGGAAGATGAGGCGTCTGATGGTGAGGGAGCAGCGGTGAAGGAGGCACAGGACTTCCGCGTCCTCAGCAGAGTGGGAGGGGGAGTTGAAATGTTGGGCCACGGGGCGGTGTGGTTGATTGGTGCGGGTGTCCCGGAGATGTTCCCTAAAGCACACTGTTAGGAGGCGCCCAGCCTCCCCAATGTAGAGGAGACTGCATCAGGAGCAACTGATACAATAAATGATATTGGTGGATGTGCAGGTAAAAAACTTTGATGGATGTGGAAGGGTCCTTTAGGGCCTTGGATGGAGGTGAGGGAGGTGGTGTGGGCGCAGGTTTTGCAATTCCTGCGGTGGCAGGGGAAGGTGCCAGGATTAGAGGGTGGGTTGTAGGAGGGCGTGGACCTGACCAGGTAGTCATGGAGGGAACGACCTTTGCGAAAGGCAGAAAGGGGTGGGGAGGGAAATATATCCCTGGTGGTGGGGGCTTTTTGGAGGTGGCGGAAATGTCGGCGGATGATTTGGCACACTGACCTCTACACCAAACTCCAACTCGAGGACACCTCTTCCTACCAGCCCCTCAACCAGGATCCCACCCCCACCACCAAAACATCATCTCCCAGACGATACAGAATCTCATCATCTCCGGAGATCTCCCATCCACAGCTTCCAACCTCAGTCCGGGAACCCCGCACTGCCCGGTTCTACCTCCTCCCAAAGTTCCACAAGCCTGACCACGCTGGCCGACCCATTGTCTCAGCTTGCTCCTGCCCCACTGAACTCATTTCTACCTACCTCGACACTGTCCTATTCCCCTCAGTCCAGGAACTCCCCACATACATTCAAGACATCACCCGCACCCTCCACCAAGACTTCCATTTCCCTGGCTCCCAACGTCTCATCTTCACCACGGATATCCAATCCCTCTACACCTCCATCCGCCATGACCAGGGCCTCCAAGCCCTCTGTCTTTTCCTCTCCCGAAGTCCCCAACAGTACCCTTCCATCTACACACTCATTCGTTTGGCCGAACTGGTCCTCACCCTTAACAATTTCTCCTTCGAATCCTCCCACTTTCTCCAGACCAAAAGGGGTAGCCATGGGCACACATATGGGCCCCAGCTATGCCTGTCTCTTTCTTGGCTACATAGAACAGTCGATCTTCCGTAATTACACCAGCACCACTCCCCACCCTTGCTCCGCTACACTGATGACTGCATTGGCACCATCTCGTGTTCCCGCAAGAGGTTGAGCAATTCATCAACTTCACCAACACATTCCACCCTGACCTTAAAATTTACCTGGACCATCTCTGACCCCTCCCTCCACTTCCTGGACCTTTCCATCTCCATTAATGACGACCGACTTGACACTGACATTTTTTTTTAAACAAACCCACCGACTCCCACAGCTACCTGGATTACACCTCTTCCCACCCTACCTCTTGCAAAAATGCCACCCTGTATTCCCAATTCCTCCACCTTATCTGTTCCCAGGAGGACCAGTTCCACCACAGAACACACCAGATGGCCTCCTTCTTTAGATACCGCAATTTCCCTTCCCACATGGTTAAAGATGTCCTCCAACGCAGTTCGTCCACATCCCGCACCTCCGCCCTCAGAACCCCACCCCTCCAACCGTAACAAGGACAGAACGCCCCTGGTGCTCACCTTCCACCCCACCAACCTTCGCATACACCAAATCATCCACTGACATTTCCACCACCTCCAAAAAGACCCCACCACCAGGGATATATTTCCCTCCCCACCCCTTTCCACCTTCCGCAAAGACCGTTCTCTCCGTGACTACCTGGTCAGGTCCACGCCCTCCTACAGCCCACCCTCTAATCCTGGCACCTTCCCCTGCCACCGCAGAAATTGCAAAACCTGCACCCACACCATGCCTCATCTTCTGCCTTGGAACACTTCAACCCCAGGGCATCAATGTGGACTTCAACAGTTTCCTCATTTCCCCTTCCCCCCCCACCTCACCCTAGTTCCAAACTTCCAGCTCAGCACTGTCCCCATGACTTGTCCTACCTACCTATCTACTCCACCCTCCTCCCTGACCTATCACTTTCATCCCCTGTTCCCTCACCTATTGTACTCTATGCTACTTTCTCCCCACCCCCACCCTCCTCTAGCTTATCTCTCCACCCTTCAGGCTCTCTGCTTTTATTCCTGATGTTTTTTGCCCGAAACGTCGATTTTACTGCTCCTCGGATGCTGCCTGAACTGCTGTGCTCTTCCAGCACCACTAATCCTGAGTTAGAAACATGATTTACCTAATCAAAAGCTTATCGAATACTCTTGTTCCTTGACACCTACAATCTCTCGGGTAAAAAATGAAAGTAATTTCAATCTTGTTTACACTAATCTGAACGACACCTTTTTTTTAAAAATCTGTCACCGAACATTTGAGGAGATAATGTCTAATAAAATCAAATTTCCTGCTGATTGTGCAAAGATCTAGTTGAAGTAAAACTTGGCAATTTTTCCCTCCAGGGCTCTAGCACCAGAATTATTCCTGTTAATATCATAAGAGAAACTGACTGCATTAAGATTGAGAAATTTAAAATGAATTTGTTGCCTGAAGAGCAGCCAAAGTAACATCCTTCTTACTTTCTGTTTGGGGGTCTTCTAGGTTAGGAGCAGCATGTAAAATACATGCCAGGGCTGCTAAAATGTTTCAAAATGGCCAAGATCTGGAGTGGTAAGTATATTTACCAAACATCTCACTTGGGCCGCAATGTGACTGGTCTACAAGTACGTACGTGTACACACACACACACACACACACACACACACACACACACACACACACACACACACACACACACACACACACACACACACACACACACACACACACACACACACACACACACACACACACAAAGGCTTTGAATAACTGAGTTTACAGATGATAGAATATAGGATGCCAGGCAAGAATATATTAGAATGGTCAAGTTTCTAGTTAACTAGGGGCAGGGGAAAATTTGAAAAAGCTTTTCGACCCCTTGTGGACAATTGGATGGGAGGAAAATAACAGAGGCAGGTGCTCTTCATAAAGAAGGCGATGAGCTCTTTGAACTTATTGGTGGCGACAATTAAGGCAGGGGCTTAAAAAGACAATATGCGGTGGAGTTAGTTAGTCATATTTGTATTCCCAAGAAAGAGTTTTGAAAAGTGAGCAGTTTTAGGAGACGAGAGCACAATCAATAGTGCATTATCTGATTTGGTGAAAGACTAAACCAGTTGATCACCATACCCTTTTAAATTTCCATTCATTGGACTTAAGGATTGTACCAACAGCAATGACCATGGTGAGAAAGAATAGGGATTACAGTGGAGATTAAAACAAATGGTAAAAGTGGTTGTACAGGTGAGCCAATCAAAATTTGCAGAAATATGAAGGGAGGGCCAAAGGGTTAGGCAGTTGAGAATTCAAAAGAATAGTTCTTATATTCACTATAATTCAGTGGTCCTCAAATATTAGCCTCACCTTAGTGTTAGCACTCTTACCTCCGAGTTAAGTCATAGAATCAAGTTCACTCCAATCTTTAGTATCGCAGGAGTACTACATTGTAAGGATTCTATGAATCTCCAGCAATGCAGAGGCCATTCAGCCCTTCGTGTCTGCACCAAGCCTCCAAAGAGTATTCCACCTTATCCCTGTAAATCCACATTTATTACAGTTAACCCATCCATCCTGCACATCATGGGTAAATTTAGCATGGCCAATCCACCTAACCTGCACATCTTTGGACTCTGGGTGGAAACTGGAGCCTGCAGGAAACCCACACAGGCACAGGGAGAATGTGCAAACTCCACGAAGACAGTCGCCCAAGGGTGGAATTGAACCCTTGCCCCAGCGATGTGAGGCAGCAGTGCTAACCACTGAGTTAGCATGCCATCCTATGAGCAAGAGATATTTTTGAGATGAAGAGATTTAGTCAGGGATAAAAAGGCAGCGACTTTAGCACAGAATAAGACAACAGCGAAGAGCATTAAGGAATTGAGATAGAGACTGAAGTAATCTGAAACACCTTTGAAATATAGTGCTGCACTTGACACTTTCTTCCAAATTATATGATATTTAAAAAGAAATTAAGATTTCACATTTTAAATCTAATCAATATAAATTTATACAGATTCTATAAAAATAATTCACATTACATATAATGCCTTTCACGCTCTCAATGTGCAAATGAAGCACTTTTTCTAGTGCTTCTACTGTGGCAATGCTTGCACACAGGAAGATCCTGCCAACACCAATTGGATAAAATCTAGATATTTTACAGGTGTTCACTGAAGGATAAATGTTGGTCAAGATGCTAGACGCCTTCCAAGTTCCTCAAACATGCCGTGAAATTTTTGTTTTTAACATCTATGTGAACTGTTTAGAGGTTTAGTTTGCTATTCTTACCAGGTTTATATTCTCAGTTAAAGAATAACACCTCGAATAACGTAGAACTCTTCTCTCCCCCCCCCCCCCCCCCATACTAGATTGAAGATTTTGTACTTAAGTCTCTGGATGAGCCCAAATTAATCTACAATTTTGATGCAGATTCAAGAGTGCGAACATGGGGACAGAGCTGATATCTGGGACACTAGTTGAGGTCAGAATAGAGTATTTCCTTTCAGTTTAATCTGGATAAATTACTTTGTAAATAAAAGTATGACAATATCACACTGAATAATATAATTATGTACGTAATATATTAAACCAATGCATTCCGAAACATAACTTCCATTATACTCAAATTTTGGGCAATAAAACATGCAGGATGTACAGGTTTAAGAAATTAAATCGAGACAATCTGATAGTTTAGAGGATCTTGTGCATTCATCAGTAGTGCATCATTTGTTATAATAAATCAGCTGAAAGGGTTACTTATCTGTCTTAAGGAGAGTGAGTTGCAATGAGGTCAAAGCAGGAGTCAAACTCAAAACACTTCAGCATTCACAGGCTACTAAACTGTGACATTGTGTGGGCAGTATGTCAGTTATTTTTCATTAAATTGTAGACCCTTCTGGAACCACAGAATCCCTCCAATGCAGGAGGCGGCCATTTGGCCCATTAACTGGTTGGAATCATGGCTGGCACAAGATCAAGGATGTGGAGGTCAGTCATCTCCAAGACATCTCTAGAAGCTCCACAAATGATGTCGAAGGCTCAACCTGGAAATATATTATCCTTCAGTGTCACTAGGGTGAACTCATGGAACTCCTTCCATACCCCGTACAGTGGGGTTCGTACAGCAGATGAACCCACTAAAGTACAAGAAGGCAATTCACCACCACCATCTCAAGAGCACCTAGAAAGAGCCAATAAAAACTGGCCTAGCCAGTAAAATCTATATGCTATGAATAAATAAAACTATTTGAATCAAACAGCAAAGAACATAATATACATTTTATAAAAGGCAGCTTCGACCTCAACTGGCTTCCAATTCTGGATTCCACACCTTTGGAAAAATGGGAAAACTTGATAGAGGGTGCAGAAAGGTTTATGAATGCAACTTAAAACACAAAGGACTTCAGCTACATAGATTGCAAAAGCTGGGGTTCTCTCCTTTGAAACAGTTAGGAGGCTTTGTCTCGTTTACAATCGTAACTCCTTACTTGGAGTAATGAATCTGCTATATCTCTCAATGCATTTCCCTCGACTTCAGCCAGAGGGAGTTAGACTCCAAGTTATATATCTTGGGCCTGTAGGCTTCAATTAATCCTCGACCTAAAGGGAACAAAGCTAGTTAAGGGTGTTGCCCACAATCATCTAAACTACATTGCTGGATTTTTTTAATACATTTTCCCAGATATGCCATGAGTCCAGGTGAAACACTTTAAAAAAAATTCCCTCAGCAAAGGGACCAGGAGTTGAGTTTGTTGCACATTTGATACAGAAGATCATGTGACAATTTAATTTTCAAGAAAACATGTTTATTGTAAGAGTACGCAATTTTGATTATACAAGTTGTATAAATTGTAAAGCCAAATAATATCCTAAAAAAAAGTTCTTATTTGAGAAAATTTAAATTTTAACCTCTACTTAATATAAATACAATACTTCAAAAGAAAAATATTAACATCAAAACGATATTATGCTGATTCCCAAAGGCAACGCTCCCATTAGGTTCAGAGGGAGTCTGAAATGAATATATTTTAATCAACCTGTTCAGACATGTTATAACATACCTCTGGATCAGGTGAACATGGAACTCAGGCTTTCTGGCCCAAGTCTGAAGTGCAGGTGACCAATCTCTCCCCTAATGAATCAAATAATTTAAGTTGAGGTACTTAAATTTTTTGTGTTTCATAATTAAAAGGTGGCAAAGACAGTCCATTCTATAAATAACAGACCATCTCTCATCATTATCCTAGATTAGGTGAGAAGGTCTTCCCATTGTAATTACGCTGTCCTTTCAATTTCCCAGAATTTTTTTAAAGAATTATTCTTAGAACTGGGCAACAGTAATGCTGGACAATCTGTTTAATCAAGATATTGTGTACAATAATGCTAGGACTTGGTACACTGCATTCTTTTTCCAGATTATCATTTTACTTATCTGAACCAGCATTACACACTAGTGCTAATTATCATCACAAAAATCCATAGCAGAGTGGGCTCTTAGTTGTGTCACCCATTTCACATTATTGTAAAGGAGGTTGACCATGCCCTGCTTGCTTTAGGTTTTACTGAACAGTGGTTTTTATATTTGTAACTATCCTCTATAGTTTTGCCCTTATTCCTTCAAGGTTTGAGAGAAATAGCCAAAATTGAGGGTCTTTGACAATGTAGTTCAAGAAAAATATTCTTATGTGCAGAAGGGCTACTCATTTGGTACCAAATAAAAGATTGGCAAAAGAACCAACAATGACATAAGGAAATTCTTTTCTATTCAGAAAGTGTTTAGGATCTGGAACACAGACCCGACAGTGTGGTAGATGCCAATCAAATAGAGCTTTAGAGGGAATTGTCCAAGCACCAGAGATAACAAAATAATTGCAGGGCTATGGGGAAAGGGCAGTGGAATGAAATTAGCAACGCTATTCTTGCTAAGAACCAACAGATTATGTTGAGCCAAAGGGCTTCCTTCTTTTTATAATTCTACGTACATGGAAAGTATGCAAGGAACTGAATCATAACAGCACATTTCACATCTGTAAGACATGTGAAAGTACTTTAGAGACAACTAATTATTCCCAAAACACCGTCACGGTTTATATAGACTGAAGTGGCAAGCAACTTGTATACAGTCTCACAACAAGAATGATCTAAATAATCAGTTAACCTGTTTTGTTGATGAATGAATTAAACTAGGATTATCCTCTGCTTTCTGCTTCAGCTTAAGAGTCATAGAGATGTACAATATGGAAACAGACCCTTCGGTCCAACCCGTCCACGTCAACCAAATATCCCAACCCAATCTAGTCCCACCTGCCAGCACGCGGCCCATATCCCTCCAAACTCTTCCTATTCATATACTCATCCAAATGCCTCTTAAAATGTTGCAATAGTACCAGCCTCCACCACTTCCTCTGGTAGCTCATTCCATACACGTACCACCCTGTGTGTGAAAAAGTTGCCCCTGAGGTCTCTTTTATATCTTTCCCCTCTTACCCTAAACCCTCTAGTTCTGGACTCCCTGACCCCAGGGAAAAGACTTTGCCTATTTATCCTATCCATGCCTCATAATTTTGTAAACCTCTTTAAGGTCACCCCTAAGCCTCTGATGCTCCAGGGAAAACAACCCTAGCCTGTTCAACCTCTCCCTGTAGCACAGATCCTCCAACCCTGGCAACATCCTTGTACATCTTTTCTGAACCCTTTCAAGTTTCACAACATCTTTCCGATAGGAAGGAGACCAGAATCTCACGGTCTTCAGGTTAAAGTCTCATCCAAAGATCAAGATTAGTTAAATGTAAGAAACTGTAAAATTGTAGGTGATAAAGTTGAAATATTTAGAAGGAGAATTGAATGACACGAGTGATAAATTAACTGATAAAGGGTAGTATGAGTTACGATGAGCTTTAATGGGTTTTTTTTAAATGAAACTGGTACTAACGATTGGCCACATTTTTATTGGAGAAATGAAGTCAAGAGGAAGACTAGATAGACTTTCAACATAATTCAAGGTATATAAAAGAGATGAAATAAACCAACCATTATTTTTGGACAAGAAGCACAATTACAGCCCACAAATGTTAACTTCATACACCATTAGCTTAACTACAGATTAAAGCAGTTCCTCCTTCCCAGGTCACTTGGAACCTGCTAAATATTTGCTCAGAGCTACTATGCATGGAAGTGATATTAAATAATTGATTTGCCCCTCATTTGTGGAGTAAATTTCAGGGTTCCTTGAAGTCGCATATCAACAAGTGATATGTGGGCAGGAAGTTTTGAGCAAGTAAACAAATAATGCGTCCAGTTGTCATGTCCAGCAGAGAGATATTTTCTAACAACAAAAAAAAACACTCCAGATGCTGGAAATCTGAAATAAAAACAAAATACTCGAAAAACTCACAATAAGACTGAAAGATCAGATGGAAGAGCAGCCAAAGAAAATTCAATGATTACAGATCAAATATTTTGACTCAAGCAAAGCTTATGAATGCCACTCTGCTCACTTACCTGTTGATGCTTTCCATAATTTTATCATACAACCCTAAACTATTCAATTATTAATGTTAAAAAGTGAATGACAATTGGATCTTTAAAATGCAACACGTGAAGGACATGTTGACGATCCCCCGAACTCTCCCACACACACAAGTCTATGGGGTGAACTTGCATTGGTAGATATATTCTATTTTGTTCAAAAAAAACAAATCTGTAGGCAATGTGACATTTTATAAATTCCTACTTTGGAAACAGAACCAGTCTGATTCAAAGTTGGGATACAGGCAGACTCTAACCTCACACCTTTAATGCATTGTCTGAACAGAGATGTCACTTCTTTATGCTAATAAAATCTTAAATTGTCACTGGACTAAGACTTGAAACAAGGTCTGGGATTTGCATATTTAATCAACAGACGCCTGCATCTCCCTAGGTGATTAAAGAGTGATCTGCAATCTCAGTTTGTCTAATACATTGCATCAGTTATATGACACTTTGGTCTTTTACTATAAATTCTGTATCCTATGATCCTGCACCACTAGCTACCTGACGAAGGAGTAGCACTCTGAAAGCTTGTACTTATAAATAAACCTGTTGGACCATAAACTAATGTCGTTAGATTTTTAATTTTTGTTCTGTTCATACCCAATCATTAAACTTTTCTCACACCAAAATAATATAAAGGAGGTTTCCTTCAGAAAATAAATTGCATTATTTCTTGGATATGATAGTGTTCCATTTATCAGCAATAGCAGATTTTCCAGATGAGCAGTTAATAGAGTTAACCCTTAACTCCATTCTTATAGTTCATAAAATTGGTGTAACTTTGTGAACTATAAGAATGGAGTTAAGTGTTAAAGCTAAGCCAAGGCAATTCTTGAGACATTGCATAAAGCCAATAACTTCAGAACCTTCTTTGCAAGAATATTTCAATTACTAAAGGTACCATTTACTGAAGAATACTCAGGACTCTCCTCTCCTTTGTTTGCAGTCAGGACAATTGTAGGGAAATTACCATGCGGGGGAATGACTGTGATGAAAACACCATGACCTTTGCCTTGAAAAACTTGCTGAAATTGTGCCCCTATAGAAAGTAATGACAACAGAAACGTGCTCAAATAAAGCTTATAGAGTTAATAGGGCTCAGATTTATATTCCTCTTGTTTCTGGCCTCACACCAGCAATGACTAAGGAATACCAGCTCATTAGTATGCTGCATTACCAAAAATGGAGATCGTACCTTACTGCACTTCAGCAGACAGTTGACTTAAAAACATAATTCATGAGCAAAATCGAATAAATTTACTGTGGTCTATTTATAAATTACCATTGCAAGCTTGCTAACCTAGCAAATTACCAAACTTCTGTAACAATTACATTTCTTTCTGTTCATTAAATGTCATCAAAACAAGTGATGAAAATTACTGAAGCTTAGATATTTTATGCTGGACTTTGTTTTGCTATTTTAAAAAAGTTTTGCCAGCAGAGAAGGAAACAAAAAGTCATTCTATAAACAGCAATTGCATTTAGAACTTCATGCTCAATATTTTCAACACAAGTTATTCAAAAAAAAGGATAAAAAAAAGGAATAAGGGATTACTTTGCAGGATGCTAGAGTACAAATATTAGAGGGAGAGCAATTACATTCTCAGCTTCCTTTGGCAATCTTTCTGCACAAATGCCCATCTCCCACCCCTAGCCACATGCTCTGCAGTGACACTAACTTTCCAAATGAAAAATTCTTCAGAAATCAAATGGAAAGACAGCTTACAGAACAATTTGTGGCTTTTTCCTTTTATTTCCCAACATTGGGAGGGGAAAATACGGTCTCAGCATTTTTTAAAATCTTTATGTAAAAATACAATCTTGTGTGTAAAGACATTTCTTTGTGTTCATTAGGAAGATATGTTATTTCTCCTCAAGGTCATTCTGTGTTATATATCTTAAGACATGCCAAAACTTTTTAAAAATCTACTCACTACTAATATTGCAAAATAGATAACAGGTAATGCAATAGATAAATAATATTTCACATACCATAAGCATGATTATTGCATACTGCTATGGAAATTTCACCACAACAGTCTGTTTCAATCCCAACCTTAATATTTTCACTTCAACCACAGAAGCTTCTCTCAGAGATTACTAAGTTAGTACTGAATAAGGAGCAATTTTTAGATCAAGCAGACTCAGAAGAAATTGGATTCAGAGATTATAACATGCACAAAATATTTCATTCGAAATACAATATCACCATTTTGAGTTTGATCACAAAGCTTTAATTAATTTTGGACTATAGTAAAATGCCAAATATTCTGAAATATTAGCAGTGAATTAGAACATGAGTGATGGATTCTAAATAAAAGTGCAAACAACTATACTTGGCCTGAATTACAACTGCATACTGTTTAAAATTTTAAAGATTCAAAAAACTTTAAAAAGAGCTAACTATCAAACTAAAATGCTGGTTAAACATTGTAGTGATTTCTGTTTTTCTTTCAATCCAAAACTTATTCAGCAGTCACAAGACACCAGGTTATAACATACCAAAGTAGTAAATACTTCCTCTATACACATTACATTCTGAAATGCTTCAAACATTTTCAATATTCTCTTATGTACATTCTCTGGGAGACAAATGGTCAAGGGGGTAATGGTTTCCAGTCCCTCGACTGAATGAAAAGATGACTCAAAAGCCTATCTTTCCCCACTACACCTCACGCCAGCTTCCCCAAGCCAGGAGGCAGCCCTCAATATGTAGCTTAGAACTCAGAATCTGTTAATCTCCAACACTAGTCAAGGATAACACCAGCCTTCAAGTTGACGACCCTCCGTGCACTGTTGATTGGGATGAACTTTAAAAAAACTACAGCTTCTGTTTCCAGACTGTTACACATTCCAAAAGGATGTGAGGCAACAGTGTCTTCCCCTCTAGAGCCACCTTGATGCATGAGGGACGGCTGGGTAGGAAATTAAGCGTGACTGAGAAGCAAAGAGACTTCAGGCATTTTAGGAAAGATCGGATTGGAAGGGCTTTTCTCACCAAGCCAAGATGCGTCTTGGTGCTTATTTGGAAGTTCTGGCAATGGGACATTCTTCTAAATACATGTTTCACTGACATAACGCTTTCCACTGGAGAAATTTACATTGACTAGGAATTCATCTCCATCATTACTTTGAAGATGGCAACTGACAAGCAACATTTCTTCAGATCAATGTGTAAAAACAAAGACAGCTAAGTAATTCAGGCAAAAAAGACCCCGATTTGTTTACTTAAGATAAGGTGTTCAATATATTGTAAACTAAGTAAAAATGATATTTGGGCCTGTTAAACCCAATATATTGCAGCTATCCATCTTGGACTGAAAGCTGCCATTCTGATTCTACCAGGCAAATCCCATTTTTATATTGCTTGGCCCCCAACTCTGAAACAAAAAAGTGTTCCAGCTAATAAATCTGTAAATGTCTGAATACATATCAGCTGAGCTACTTCCCTGAAAGTTAAAAACTGAAATATGTACAGAGAACAGGGAGCAGATCATTTCTAAACTAATTGACTCACTGAGCATGTCTAAAATCAAGTTTAACAATGCAATGGGTTTACACTGTGACAATGAAGCAGTCTGGACTTAAGAAACAAACAAAAAAATCACTTTATACGAAGCTCTACAGTCTACAATGTTACCTGAATACTTCTCCATATTTTTTGCTTCAAACTACTGTTTTTCAAGACACCGGTGAAACAACATTGGGCATTAATAATTTGACTACTGGCAAAAGCCTTTGCTCAATTATTTGCAGGTAAATCTGACTAGCACAACAAATAGTCCAGCTAATGCCAGAGTTGTTATCAATCTAATTCAGCCTAAAACACCACTGACGGGGTTGAGAGGTAAGAAAGATGTAACTTGCAGCTTATGTGGCAAATAACTAAAATAAGATTAGCTGGTGGCAAAGTGCAGAGAATCAAAATTACAATTTGGAATTATGGATATCGTACAGGATTACATTGTGTAAAGATAAAAGGTGCCATAGTCTTACTAGGCTGCTTGTTCATTTAAAGAATGAGGAGAGAGGTTGAGAAGGAAAGGCCTTCATGATAACCAACCAATGCACGGCATGAACCCATACTATCAATCTGCATCTCAAACCAGCTCTCCAGCCAATGTAGTCCCATTCTCTCCCTCTCCAAATATCCCAAATTTTTTAAAGGAAGGAATGATAATCATTGTGAAACCAATCAGACTGAAGTACTGCAAATTTAACAGCACAAGTAGCAAAAAGGACGTGCAAATACAATAGTTGAATTCAATGTCCACCAAATTAAAATAAAAAGGAGATATTGGATTAAAAGAAGGAATATAAGTAGGGATTTAGCTTTTAAAGACTTTATTTCACTTCATTTGTATTTATCAGTTTTAGCAATGAGTTGATTTGCTTTTGCGGCCCATACATCATACCACATTTATTCTGAATAACATGTGGCAGAAAATCTTTATACTATACAGGTTAAAAAAAAGGTCCCTACTGAAAGATATTGCCATAATGACTAAAGATAATACAAACTGCAAAATAATCTTATTTGAAAGCTCAGAATGTAGAAAACAGACACACATATACAGACCTACAAAAGGTTGTTTTTAAAAAAAAGCCAATTCATAAAGTTGTTTACAACTTATTATTTAATAGAAGTTTATCATGCATGGTGTCAGAATTTCTGAAACATTCTTAGATTCTATTTTGTACTGGAATTTCCTGCAATTTGCTTCAAGGGATGGATAGATTGTTGTTTCACTCAAAAACTAATGTTTAAATTTAAAAGTATTGTTTGAAACTAAAATCTGTACAAACTAAAATACTATCATTTTATAATTTTGGTTGAGTTACAAGAGAGGAGGATTAACAAGAGTTACCTTGTGCATGACTGCACCCCAAACAAATAAAAATGCTGCTTATGGCATATGCCTCAATTGTTGAATCTCAGATGAATTTTACAAACTGTTACAGTGACCCAAGACTTTTAAATTAAAACATTACACAATCAACTAAGTCTAAAGCATTTATACCAGTTCGGACTGGGATTATAAATTGGGAAGTTCTTCACTTCATTAACCCTGATGATAACACCCAATAAACTGCGATGGTGAACGCTACCTTTTAAAAATCCTTTATAATCTCAAAAAGATAGTCTTTCAACTTTTTCCACTGACAGAAAGGAAAGAATATTGTGTATACCTACTGTCATAAAAATTTTCCTCAATAAATATTTATTTAATATTTCATTAGTTGGATTCACATTTCAGACTTTTTAAAAAAGTATCTTGCTGAAACAAGAGAACCACCAAGTCATATCAAGATGGCTCTCAATTTGCATCGCTGTAAACCACATTCCATTTTATGCAGGCACAGGATCGACAAAAACCACCAGAATCAACATATCCAGGGAAAGAGAACTCCTTTCCTACCTTATCACAAATAGAAATTCCAAGTATACAAAAGGACAATCATCCGAGGTCATGAAAACAATGGCTACTGTGACATGCAGATGTGGGCTAAATTCAGTCTTTTGAAATATACAAGGAAATTTTAAACCTCTGACAACTGTGTGAGAGAAGTAATGTGACCAACCAAGCTGTACATGTGAACTTGGATATTTGCTGAAAGAGAAGCAAACAGGAGTGAGAAAAAGCTTTCGCCTTCCCCCAATACTCTACCCCTCATGCTCCCTCCCTCCATATCAAATTTACCACCCAAGTTTGGAGTCTGTTGAGTCTTGATCTGTTTTACTCCCTGCATGCAAATTAGAGAATTCTACTGGAAAAGCTTCTGAATTTCTATAGCTGTTCTACCACTCGACATCAGGCACACACAAAATAGCACAGTTAAATTATCACACAAAACATTTTCAATGTTATTTCCAGGTAGGTCAAACTACAGATCATTTTACATAGTTACAGAACTGCAGGTTGAATTTCAAAACAGCTTCAGGGATCGTCAATCAATTCTATTTACACATCATCTTTAGCATGTCGTTAAAAATTATGTATGAATTAACTCTTAGAAAAACCTCCGTTACTTGTCAATAACACATTAAGAACATTTCTTTATTCTAAGCACAATCAGAAAGTTAAGGGAAGTCATTTGCAATGTGGTAAAGCTATTAAAATGAAGCATGATTACCTAAAATATTTTTGGAAACATTAGAGTAAGAATAAAAAGGGGTTTTCTCAGTTTTTACAAAAGAAATGTGGATCACCCTTAAAAAGGATGATGGGTTACCAATCACCTCCTTGTGAAAATTTGCAGTTGACCCAAGTTTTCCAAACAACACACAAATGAGATGTTATAAAACATGTAGACACTTTTAAATCAATCTGTTCAGATGTGTAATGACACATACCTGGGGCCTTCTGATATAGAGGAAAGGACCTATCACTGAACCATAAGAACAGGTGCCCTGGAACACACCGTTTGTGAAAGGCACTATACTCTTTCATTTTAATTCTAAATGGCCGGCTGAGACAAATAATCTGTCTTGTTCAATCTGGAGTGCAGAAATACAGCATAAATTAAGACACATTTGCAACGTGAACCAGAATGATTTTTTTAAAAAGTTTGCTATATTCATGCTAGCAAGGCTAGTATTTATTGCCCATCCCGAACTTCCAGTGAACTGTGGTTTGCTATGCCTTTTCATGGGTAGTTAACAGTCAACGACAGTGTCTTTGATCTAGTGTTAGATAAAGACCATAGTTTTTTTAATAATAAATTTATGATAGCTGTCATGACTATCATCATCTTCAATATTGGTGACAAGATGAATCACTGATTCAGCTTAATTCAATCTATCTAGCCATTTACAAAATTTCACTCAGGCTATACTAGATAACGAAAAGCACCATAACTCCTTCAACCACTTTGTTTATAAAGCACCTTTCACATAATGAAACTCACCAAAGCTCTATTCAAAAAAGCAATCAGAACGGCAACTGCACAAATGACCATTCAGCCAATCATATCTGTGCCAGTTTACATCTGATGCTGCTCCACAGCTACCTGATAAAAGAACAGCGCTCCGAAAGCTAGTGCTTCCGACTAAACCGGTTGGACTATAACCTGGTGTTGTGTGTTTTTTTAACCCTGTGTACATTCTTCCTTTTCAGGTTACAAACTGATTTGATCTCAAGTCCCTCAACTGAACTTGGCCTCTACGCTCACCTATGGCATTCCAGATCTTAACCACTTGAGGAAAAACCTTTTTCATGCAGTACAGTATGCTTCTTTTTGCCAATTACAGTAAATCTATGCCCACTTGCCCTCAACCTTCTTACCAATGGAAAAAGATCCCTCTCCCCACACCCCCACCACCATCTATCCTGTCCTGCCACCTCCTGATTTTGAATAACTCTATAAAAATCTTCTTTCAACCTTCTCAATTCCGAAAGTCAAGTCTCAACTTCTCCAAACTATGTAACTGAGGTTCCTCAACCCTGGAATCATGTCTCATGAATCATTTCTGAATTCTCCCCAATGCATTCACATCTCCCCTAAAGTGAAATGCCTAGAAATGAATGCAGTACTCATCCCAAGGATGAGCCAATGTTCTATATAGGTTAAGCATAACTTCATTTTTGTTATACTCTATGTTCCTATAAATAAGGTGTAGGATGCTGCACCAGTTCAAAGAAAGGTTCACTGCACCCAAAATGTTGACTCTGATTTTCCTCCACAGATGCTGCCAGACCTGCTGAGCTTTTCCAGCAAATTGTTTTTGCTTCTGATTTCCAGCATCCACAGTTCTTTCGGTTTTTATGATACCGCAGGCTTTGTTAATCACTCAGACCGTCCTGTCACCTACAATGATTAATGCATATACACACCCAGTTACATGTTTTATGTATTAAATACAGACAATAGAGTAACTGAGTCAAACAGGATGGAAGATACCATTCAGCTCTTGTGCCTGTTCTGACCTATCTGCAATAATCCCGCTTTCCACCACTTGGCCCATAGCCTTGAACATTAGATATTTCAAATGCTCATCCACATTTTTTATTGAAAAAAATTACGGAGGTTTCTATTTCTATTACCCTCCCAGGCTTTGCATTCCAGATTTCCATCACCCACTGGATGAAAACATTTTTCTCAAATCCACTAAACATCTTGCCCTTCAAACTATGTCCCCCTCGTTATTGCTCTGTCAATTTAGGGAAACAGCTGCTTCCTATTCACACTATGCCTTTCAATCTTATTCACCTCAATCAGGCACCTCCTCCACCTTCTCTTCTCTAAAGAAAATAATCCACTACCATCCAGTCTGTTTTCATAGTCAAAATGCTTTAATCCTGGCAAATCTCCTCTGTATCCCTTCAATTGCATACACATAGAACATTACAGCGCACTACAGGCCATTTGGCCCTCGATGTTGTGCTGACCTGTCATACCTATCTGGAGCCCATCTAACCTACACTATTCCATGTACGTCCATATGCTTGTCCAACGACGACTTAAATGTACTTAAAGTAGGCGAATCTACTACCATTGCAGGCAAAGCATTCCATGGCAGGACAGGAGTAAAGAAACTACCTCTGATGTCTGTCCTATATCTATCAGCCCTCAATTTAAAGCTATAATCCCACGTGCTCGCCGTCACCATATTTGGAAAAAGGCTCTCCCTGTCCCTGAAGAAGGGCTCATGCCCGAAACGTTGATTCTCCTGCTTCTTGGGTGCTGCCTGACCTGCTGAGCTTTTCCAGCAACACATTTTTCAGCTCTCCCTGTCCACTCTATCTAACCTTCTGATTATATGTCTCTATTAAGTCACCTCTCAACCCTCTAACGAAAACAACCTCAAGAACCTCAGCCTTTCCTCGTAAGACCTTCCCTCCGTACCAGGCAACATCCTAGTCAATCTCCTCTGCACCCTTTCCAAAGCTTCCACATCCTTCTCAATGCGGTGACCAGAACTGTACACAATACTCCGAGTGCGGCCGCACCAGAGTTTTGTACAGCTGTAGCATAACCTCATGGTTCCGGAACTCGATCCCACTATTAATACAAGCTAAAACAAACACTGTACGCCTTCTTAACAACCCTGTCAACCTGGGTGGCAACTTGCAAGGATCTGTGTACCTGGACTCAGATCTCTCTGCTCATCTACACTACCATTAGTCCAATACTTTGCATTCCGGTAACTCCAACCAAAATGAATCACCTCACACTTGTCCACATTAAACTTCATTTGCCACCTCTCAACCCAGTTCTGCAGCTTATCTATGTCCTCCAATCGACACCAGGACAAAACCCCACTGGTCCTCACCTACCACCCCACCAACCTCCATATACATTGTATCATCCGTCATCTTTCTGTCACCTCCAAACGGACCCCACCACCAGAGATATATTTCCCTTCCCTCCCCTATCAGCGTTCCGAAAAGACCACTCCCTCTGGGACGCCCTCGTCAGGTCCGCACCCCCCACTAACCCAACCCCCACTCCCGGCACCTTCCCCTGCAACCGCAAGAAATGCAAAACTTGCGCCCACACCTCCCCCCTTACTTCCCTCCAAGGCCACAAGGGATCCTTCCATATCCGCCACAAATTCACCTGCACCTCCACACACATCATTTACTGCATCCGCTGCACCCGAAGTGGCCTCCTCTATATTGGGGAGACAGGCCGCCTACTTGCGGAACGTTTCAGAGAACACCTCTAGGACACCCTGACCAACCAACCCAACCACTCCGTGGCTCAACACTTCAACTCCCCCTCCCACTCCACCAAGGACATGCATGCAAGGTCCTTGGACTCCATTGCCAGACCATAGCAACACGGCGGCTGGAGGAAGAGCGCCTCATCTTCCGCCTAGGAACCCTCCAACCACAAGGGATGAACTCCGATTTCTCCAGTTTCCTCATTTCCCCTCCCCCCACCTTGTCTCAGTCCCAACCCTCGAACTCAGCACCACCTTCCTAACCTGCAATCTTCTTCCTGACCTCTCCGCCCCCCACTCCAGCCTATCACCCTCACCTCGACCTCCTTCCACCTATCGCATTTCCAACGCCCCTCCCCCAAGTCCCTCCTCCCCTACCTTTTATCTTAGCCTGCTGGACACTTTCCTCACTGCTGAAGGGCTCATGCCCGAAACGTCAATTCTCCTGCTCCTAGGATGCTGCCTGACCTGTTGCGCTTTTCCAGCAACACATTTTCAGGTCTGATCTCCAGCATCTGCAGTCTACACTTTCTCCTATGTCTCTCTGTAACCCACAACATCCTTCTTCATTATCCACAACTCCACCGGCCTTAGTGTCGTCTGCAAATTTACTAACCCACCCTTCTACGCCCTCATCCAGGTCATTTATAAAAATGGCGAACAGCAGTGGACCCAACACCGACCCTTGCAGTATACCACTAGTAACTGGACTCCAGGATGAATATTCCCCATCAACCACCACCCTCTGTCTTCTTTCAGCAAGCCAATTACTGATCCAAACTGCTATATCTCCCACAATCCCATTCCTCCGCATTTTGTACAATAGCTTGTGGGGAACCTTATCGAACACCTTGCTGAAATCCATATACACCGCATCAACCAATTTACTCTCATCTACCTGTTTGGTCACCTTCTCAAAGAACTCAATAAGGTTTGTGAGGCACAACCTACCCTTCACAAAACCATGCTGACTGTACCTAATCAAATTATTCTTTTCTAGATGATTATAAATCCTCTCTCTCATAACCTTTTCCAACATTTTAACAACTGAAGTAAGGCTCACTGGTCTATAATTACCAGGATTGTCTCTACTCCCCTTCTTGAACAGGGGAACCACATTTGCTATCCTCTAGTCTTCTGGCACTATTCCTGTAGACAATGACAGTTTAAAGATCAATGCCAAAGACACGGCAATCTCCTCGCTGGCTTCCCAGAGGATCCTAGGATAAATCCCATCCGGCCCGATGGACTTATCTATTTCCACACTCGGCAGGATTTCTAATACCTCTTCCTTGTGAACCTCAATCACATCCAGTCTAGTAGCCTGCATCTCAGTAATCTCCTTGACAACATTGTCATTTTTCTAGAATGAATACTATCGAAAGATATTCATTTAGTGCTTCCCCATCTCCTCAGACTCCACACACTTCCCACTACTATCCTTGATTGGCCCTAATCTTACTCTCGTCATTCTTTTATTCCTTAAATACCTATAGAAAGCCTTAGGGTTTACCCTGATCCTATCCGCCAACAACTTCTCATGTCTCCTCCTGGCTCTTCTGAGATCTATCCTTCCAAAAGTGAGGCAACCAGAAATGCATACAGTACGCCAGCTTTTGAACAGTTCCAACACAGCATCCCTGCTTTTATAATCAATGCCACAACTGAAAGGTAAATATCCAGTATTCCTTCTTAACTACCCTATTTATTTGGCCTGCCGCCCTCAGGGATCTGTGGGCAAGCATTGCAAAAGCCTTCTGTTCCTTTGATCATCCCTGCATCCTAACATTCATTGAGTCTCTTATCTTGTTGCATCTTCAGAAGTGTATCACTTCACACTTTTTCAGGGTTAAATTTCATCTGCCACTGATCTGCCCATGTGACCAAGCCATCTATATCTTCCTGGAACCCTAGAGCTATTTCCTTACTATTAACAGCCCTTCAAATCTTTGTCGTACACATGGTTCTAATCATTCCCCACATATTCTTATCTCGACTCTTTATATGTATTTCAAATGTGGCATGAGATACACAAGTAGATACCAGAAACGAAACAAAGAAGGGCTTTGAAGACAGATTTAAAGAGATGTGGAAGGTCTGGAATGGAATCCCATAGCTAGGTCCTAGATAGTTGAGGTAGAGCTGATGAAGGGGCAAAAGTAAATCAGACCACACAAGAGGTCTTGCATTTCTCCAATGTAGAAAGGGAAAGTGCAAGCATTTGAACAATGGAGAAGAATTTTAAATGCAAGATTGTGTGCGATTGAGAATACAAGTCAGTGAGCAAAGGTACGATGGGTAAAGAAAACTGGATAAATGTCGGCAAAGTTTTGGATGAGCTCAGGCTTAGAGAAGGTGGAAGATAAGAAACTACTAGGACAGCACAGAAACACAGAAGATAACAGGAGTAGGCCATTCAGCCCCTTGAACCTGCTCCACATTTCATTACATTCATGGGCAGTCGTCGAGCTCAACATTTTAATCCCATCTTCCCCTTGTATCACTGGATCCCGATTGAGACAGGAGCTATACATACTTCCTTCCTCCTTGAAAATACTGTTTTGGTCTCAACCTCTTTCTGCGACGGTGAATTCAGCACTGAAGTTGAGCTGGATGCTACAGTAGCTTGTAACTTCTGCCTGTGTGCTCTTAGAACAAACATCATCAAACTTATGGCAAAATGCCTGGTGCCGCAAAAGTACAGCAGATCAAGTAGTATCTGAGGAGCAGGAGAGTCAACATTTTGCTTCATCAGGATTGGGGGGGTGGGGGGAGGGTTTGCTGTGAGACAAATAAGAAGGGGTGTGGGGCTGGAGGGAAGATAGCTTGGAAGGCGATAGGTAGATACAGATGAGAGGGTGATATTGCTAAGTCAGAGCGGAGTGTGGAGCAGATAGGTGGGAAGGAAGTTGGACAGGCAGGACAGTTCAAGACAGTGGTACTTAGTTGGAGGGTTGAAGCTGGGATGAGGTGAGGGAAGGGAGATGAGGAAACTGGCGAAATAGACATTGATGCAGTGCAGTTGGAGTGTATCAAGGCGGAAAATGAGGCACTCTTCTTCCAGACATTGGGTGGCTAGGATTTGGCGGTGGAGGCAGCCCAGGACTTGAATGTCCTAGGCGGAGAAGGAGGGAGAGTTGAAGCGGTCAGCCACAGGGGAATGGGGTTGTTTGGTGCACGTGTCCCAGAGATGTTCTCTGAAATGTTTTGTGATATGGCATCCTGTCTCCCCAATGTAGAGGAGACCACATGGAGACAAATGGACACAGTAGATGGAGATTTTCGTGCATATCCAAGCATTTCAAGATGTGGAAGGTTCTTTGGAACCTTGTATGGAAGTGAGTGGGGACGTGTGAGCACAGCTTTTACATCTCCTTCTTGAGTGAATGAGCACTATTCACTCAATGGAAAAATAACTTGAAGTTGAATATCTATTACCTAAGTAAATCTCTTCATTTACTAGATTTATGAAAAGGAAATGAGATTTGTCAAACACTAAGATTTCTTTTGAGGATGCAACTAATAGAACAGATAACAGAGAACCAGTGGATGTGTGGCATTTGGATTTTCAGAATGTTTTGATAAAGTTCCACATAAGAGGTTACTGTGCAAAATCAAACCAAATGGAATTGACAAAACTATACTGGCAAGGATTGCAAATCAATCAGCAGATAGGAAACAAGAGTTAGTAATAAATGGGTCATTCTCAATGAAAAGCTGTAAAAAATGGGGCATCACAAGGATCAGTGTTTGGCCCAAACTCTTCAAAAATTAAAACAAATGATTTGGATTAGAAAATAAACATTTAATATTATGAAGTTTGCTGGCACAAAAATAGATATAAGCAGAAGTGGTGAAGATGTAGAGGGGTTTCAGGATGATTTAGACAAATTGAGTGAGTGTGAACAAATAAATGGCAGATGCTAAATAATGTGGATAAATGTAAAGTTGTAGAAAGAGTATAATTCAAATGGGGATATTTAAGAAACACTTATGTGCAAGGGTACCTGGGTGCCCTTGTACACTGGTCATTGAAAGCATGTGAGCAGTTAGGAAGGCAATTGGTTGGCCCTCATGGCAAGAGGTTTGAATACAGGAGCAAAGAAATCTTAAAGCAGCTATACAGAGTCTTGAAAAAACTATACCTGGAGCAGTGTTTGCAGATTTAGACACCTTACCTAAGAAAAATATTACTTGCTATCGAGGCAAAGCAGCAAAGACTTACCAGACTGATTCCTGGGATGGCAAGTTTGTTGTATGAGGCCACTGGATCAATTGGGACTGTATTCACAGGATTTTGGAAAAATGCAAAGGAACATATAAAATTCTGTCAGGGTTCTGCTGAATGGATGCAGGGTAATGTTCTCCTTGGCTAGTGAGTTCAAGGCAAGGGGTCATGGTCTCAGAATACCCAGTCGGCCATTTGGACTGAGATGAGGTGAAATTGCTTCACTCGGAGATTGGTGAACCTATGGTATTCTCTACCACAAAAGGCTGTGGAGGCAAAGTCACTGAGTATATTTAAGAAAGAAACATAGATTTATAGCATCTAAGAGCACTTAGGAGCAGGGGAAGTATGGCACGGAGGTAGATAAATGGTATACTCCTACTCCTATGCTTCATGGACTTTTTTTAAATTAACAGGATGAGGAGTGCTTGACCAGCATTTATTGCCCATCCCTAATTGGTCAGAAGGCAGTTAAGACTTAGCCATATTTTGTGGATCTGGAGTCACATGTAGGCCAGGCCAGGTAAGGATAGCAGTTTTCTTCCTTGAAGGACATTTGTGATTTTCCCTGACAATCAATGATAGATTCATGATTATCATTAGACTCTTAATTCAGGATATTTAATGAATTCAAATTCCAGCACCTACCGTGATGGGATTCAAACCCAATTCCTAGAGTACTACCTCGGTTTCTGGATTAACAATCCAGTGACAATACCACTAGGCTGTCACTTCCCTTGTCAAATAACTTGAAGTCACTTTGCATCACTGAATAATACTATTATTGGTTTGAATGGAGCAAATATTGAACATTAAGTAGTAAATAATAAGCCAAACATTAGTATGAACAAAATAGAAAGAACGAAGTCAACAAAGAAATTCAAACAGCCTTCTGTAGTTGGATAACTGCTTTTCTTACACATAATATTTCACTGGGTCATTAAAACATTGCTCCGAGACTTCGAATGAATTAGGTCCTCAGCCATCTACAATTCAATATTAAGACATGTCAAGGCAGGAACATCATCTATTCACACATTTGCAACTACTTGTTTAGTTGGTACTTGAAAAGTCTTGCGTATATAAGCAAGCAAGCATAAACAAAAATAATTGATAATTTATGCGGAGGCATTCCAAGCTATATTCATTGGCTCTTTTTAAGGTTGGTCATTTCATAGTTGCTGATAGTATATTATGTCCAAAAACTTTATACTGATGTTGATGTAAATACCATTTACTCAAGAAATTGTCCTCTGCACAGTAACTCAGTTTCTTCACATTTTAGTCACCATGGTACAGATTGTCTCTGAGGGATGCTTATGATCCAGTTGAATTGCTTGTGGTGAATACTTTAATGGTTCAGGCTTGAAGAAAAACTTAAAACTTTCTTTCTGTAAACAGCTAGCACAGACTAATCCACATCCTTGATATTCACCAAGGCCTGACAACAACAATGGCGCTGCATCAACAACTTCGGCTTGGATGATGATTCAGTACTTTGTCCAGTACAGAAAGCCAAGCGCTTGCTACAAATGTTTACACTTAAACAAGTTCACATTTAAAAAAAGTCCCTCACTGTGAAGTGTCCTTTTTATACAGATATAACATAGGTTGTGAAGATTGCAAAAAAAAAATCAAAGCACGAAATTTCAATAGCTCAATGAGAACTCCTCAAATGGGAATTATTAGTTTCACAAATGGCATCCTACATACTGTGATAAAGGTAATATCGCTTGCCAAACTCTACCTATCTGCAGTCTTTGACATAGTCAACATGCCATCCTCCTCAAATATCTTTCAATTGTATTCCAGTTTAGTGCGACCACACTCACCTGATTTATTCTTCTCAATCCCCTATTTAAATCCCATTCTCTAGTTACATAATTTGGTTCTTCCCCATCAATAATCTAAAAACAAACCACATTGTTTAGAACATTAGCATGATTTTTGGTGCCAAAAGAGTTACCAACCGCATATCTCTGCCATTAGTAACACCATTTATTACTATGTTCAAACATTGAAAAGATCCTCACCCATAACATTAGTTATCTCTACACTTAACTATTCTAACTCAACTTTATTCTCTATACTTGAGGATACCCAAATCTCTAATGCTATTGATAAACATCAGTCACCAATAGCCCCTATATCCATTGACATATTGTTCCTGGTCGACCAGGAAATTCTCAAATTTAAAATTCTTATGTCTATTTTCAAATCACCATGACCTCACCCCTCTCTTCCTTGCAATTTCCTACAACCACAATTCTCTGAAGTATCCCTGCTCTTCTGATTCTGCCTCAATTTCAATCACTCGACCATTGTTGGTCATTCCTTCAGCGGGCCGGTCTTGGTCTCTCATTCCCTTTTCAAATTTCTCAACCTTTCTTCAGTTAAAACATTCCATGAACCTATAACTTTGACTAAGCTTTTGGTCATCTGTCCTAAAATCTCTTTATTTGGATCTGCACTTAACTTAGTTTTACAACATTCCTGTTAAATTTCTTGGGAAATTTTAAGATAAAGGCATAATACACAGCAACCTATGTATTGTTGTAGCGTTTGTATGTACCAGGGACATCTGAGTGCATTCTTGCACGAGCTAAAGATCAGAGAATCATAACTTCAAATTCAGTAAAAAGAAAGAGAGACATATAGTAAAAGGATCACAAAGTTTTCCTTTACATAGTCTCTGTCTTCTGGCAGAGATTCAGTTCATAAAATGGGAGTAAGGCATTTTGGCCACTTGATCTCTCTTCCAGGACGATAATTATCTATCCAATGCATCTAATACTTTTAGCATGTTAAACATGTCACAACCTAACCCAGTTGTTATTCATTTAAGAAGGATTTCCTGATATTCACCCTACATTTTTGCTCTCATATAGTCTCTCCCTATTCAGATAACTGAATTGTATTTCCCCAAACTTTTCGTATAACTTGAATTCCTTATATGCCAACCACATCAGATCTGAAACTATCAACTCGGCGTCCCCTGTTCTTCCTCATTACCTATTAAATTCTTTTGAGCCATCGTTGCTTCTCTCTCCTATCACTCAGTCACACTGCTTCATTCTCCTTTCAGGAGCTTTGCTCAAAATACCTACTATAAACCACAAGTATAAAACTTTCTTATCTAAGCCAAGAGCTACATTTTTACAAAGATTCCAACCTCGATCTTACCTTATCTTGTGTTTTTTCTCTATGTCCACAAAATAAACGCTTTCAACCATACTCAGGGAACCAGTGCTGTTCCCATTATTTCAAAAAGATATTTATAATCACTTCTCAATATGTGCTATAATTTGTCCCACCCTTCCAACCTCAGTTCCTGCTGCATCCAGCCCTGTAGCAGACTCCCTCAAGTTTATATTTTCAAACTTTTGTAAGCTTTTGGCTCTCCATTCATCACAAGATTTCTGCAGTTGTCAATAAGCCTAGCCATACCTTCACCTCCAACTTATGGTGCCACTACCTCAGTGAAACCATTTCAAGTCCATCATTAGAACTATTCCCCTGATATAGATCCCATCAATTACTCTCTCAAGTTCAAATGGATAGAATAACTTTGCCTTAAGACTATAATACCAGGCTATTTATGAATACCAGGCAGAGGCTTAGTATTTTTAGCTTACTCAGAATATCTTTTGATTGTGATGGACAACTATACCTTGCATCAGCCAGCCACCAGTCCAAGTTGAAGTAGTCTTTTTTTTAAAAAGCTGTCCAGATCCACTAACTGATTTGTAATAGATTCTATGTTAATTTGCTACATGGTAACAAACAATTTTATCACAAAGGGTTTCCATATCAATGCATGTCATCACCACAAGAACAGATAATTTGATCAGGGAAGATCTGGTTGCCATTAATTATTGGTTTATTAATTCTAAACAGCATGGACAGATCAAAAGATGTACAGCCCATCAGGGGAATCTGTTCCAAATATGTGAACCACATTTACCTATAGTTTCTTAGGGGGTTTGACAGGGTAGATGCCAAAAGGTTGTTTTCCCTTGTGGAACAGGCTAGGACCAGAGGGTATTATCACAGAGTAAGAACTGTCCCAATTAAGACAGGGGAAAGGAATTTCTTCTTCCAGAAGAGACGAAATCTGTGAAATTAAATTACCGAAGAGGGCTGCGGAGATCGGGCTATTAAGTATATTCATGGCTGAAATTAACAGATTTTTAATTCAGTAAAGGAAGCAAAGATGAGAAAAGTACAAAAATGGAGTTGAGGATTATCAGATAAGTCATGATTTAATTGATTAGCAGAATAAACTTGATAACCATTTGGCCAATCTACTGCTCCTACATTATAGCGTTAGCACTTAGCTTCCAGCCTATAATGCAATATCTGCAGCCAGGACAGACCATCCTAAATCCCTTAAATTTTACCAGGTGGATTTTCATTCTAGACAGGATACTTACCAGACATGATCACTGTAACATTATTATTTTGGAAAATTCAAGCTAGATTTAGAGAATATATCCAATATACAAACAGCAAATGGGGATTAGGAATATTATAATGTGAACACGTTTAGCTCGACTTATGAAGATCTGATGAAATCATGGAGTTGCCTATGTGATTAGCAAGTAAAACTAATACATCCTAAAGAAAACAATTATAAAAAATTTAGTTAACCAAATGTAGCCTCGAGGTCCAGCATAGCTGTCCAAACTTTCCACTGTGGGAATCACTTAATGCCACAAGTCCAACATGCAGAGCCAGAAATAAAAGGAAACAAACTCTTAAATCCTTTGTTTCTCTTCTACACTTCAACTCAGTCTCACTTCCTGTTTAAGCAAAATCTTCCTGTTTTATTATAATTCCAAATCCTCATAGTGCTCTCTCCAAACAAACACTTCTTGTTTTGAAGTAACAAAGCATTAACTCAGTTCAAGGATTCTACTCACTATTCACAAGCTGCCGCCCACAATTCATTTAACAACAAGTTCAGGAGGAAGGGATGGGGAAAGCTCGACAGAGAGCCAACACTTAGTGAAAAACTAAATTTAATTGTTTGTTAGATTCTTAGTACAGGACATTAAGTGCTTACTACTTCTCAGAAATAAAATTGTTATTTTGAATTCTTCTGCAATTGAGTGTAATTAAATATGTATTCCAACATAAACCAAGATAAGCTTCCCATTTGAGTACATACTTAACATGACTTCAAGTTTGATTAATAACTGTTCTTCTTCATTCCAAGACTTACACCCCAATCACTTCCCCATGAATTAGAGTATCCTTTATTTTCACATGTATTTAAGTACACATGTACAGGAGTACAGTGAAAAGTTTAACAATGTCACTTCTTATGATGCCATCTTAGAGAGAAGTACCTATATACAAGTCGTAGAGACAAAAAATTGAATAAAAACACAAGTAGCTGCATTACTTTACAGAAATAAAACACAGTTAAAAAAAAAGTCATTGCAGTCATATAAGCAAATTACAAATAAACACTATGTTGCAGCAATTAAGCTCAGAGGCTTCCACACATGGCCTACGCTTGCACCAGACCCCAGCCAAAACAACCATCCTGACTCTGCTCATAGGCACAAGTCCATTCCACACTGGATCTCAGTTGCTCCAAGTTTTCCCCTGGACTCTATTCCCTGCACCAGCCTCCACCCGAGGATTCCGTTTCCCCATGCCAGCCTCCGCCCCCGGACTCCATTGAATATGGTTCTGAGATTAGACTCCAGGGGTCACCAGCTCTTCCATTCCCCTCAGGGTAAGTTGAAGTCATTAGTTGAAGGAAAACAGGAAGGAAAGAAGGGGGAAGAAAAAAGGAAAAAAAAAGGTAAGAAAAAAAACAGGTGGAGCACAGGTGCACCAGCTGGAGCATCGAACTCTGTCACCATCTTGCACCCAAGCAAGGAATTGTTTGAGGATTGGTGCTTAAAATGTTTTGTTACTTCAAAAATGTTGGGATAAAATTTTGCTAAATTGATAGCACTCGCTCAAAATTAGCCATTAAATTATCATTTTTGTTAAAAATAAATCCAGGAATTTGAGCTGTCCAGAAAATATCCAGTTTGAGATTGTTATTGCTGATTTACCAATGTCACATTGGAAACCATTGTTATCCACAAAACTGGCCAAGCATCCAGATTAGATTAATGATTATGGCAGGTTTCTGCCAACAGTGCCTCCTTCAAACTTCAAATGGAGATGGATTTTTGGTGAAAAAGCACTGGTATTCCTAAGTATTTTAGAAATTACTACTCTTTATCACTGAAATTAGTAAATAGAGTCCTATATTTAAAAATGCTCTTATTAGCTATTAAAAACCTGGTTACTCATGATGAACTAAACAATAATCTGCGTTTAGATTGTCCGGAGGTGTTTTATTATGATAAACACGTTGCAAACTGTATGAATAAAAAACTTTGCCAGGTTACTGTTCTGAAATACTTGGAGGATTATTTTTCAATAAAAGAGGTTTTAAAACAGCTTGATTATGTTCATTCATTGTGTGTGTGTGTGTGTGTGTGTGTTTTCAGATTTATCAATTGTGCCCCAGGTCATCTATCTCCAGTATATTTATTTACAAATTGTGATGCAGAAACATATCCAGCATACAAAAAAAACTCATAAGCTGAAGGAATCAACTGTTGAACGGGGTTGGGGGTGGGGGGTGGTGTTGAACAGGGTTGGGGGTAGTGGGAAGTGCTGGGGCGGGGGCGATGCTGGGGCAGAGCAGTGTTGGACGGGGTGGTTTGGGGGGGGGGGGGGGGGGGGGGGGGGGGGGGAAGACTTGCATGCTGCGTACGGCTGCAATCTTCTGAATGAGAAGACTTTAACTCCGAGCCCCAGAGGAAAGGCATTTAATCAATTAACTGAATAATCGATTATCCAAATGAAATAGTGCCCGCCCATAACATTCAGATAATATAGGTTCCCCTGTAGTTCAATATAAAAGTTCAAGTGCACAGGTCAAGGGCAGTTTGCTTGCATGATGCCACTTATTAAAAAAGCAAATCCTAACTTTTGTACCAACATTGGCTGCTGACAGAAGTAAGATTTAAATATGAATTAATAATACACTTGTCGACTTTAATGTTATCTGAGCTACTTACAAACTTGCATCTCATTACAACTATTTCATCATAGCCTTTTATTTCATCATTGTAGCATTTGCAGTACAGACACACAATCCTTTATCCAAAATGCTCAGGATCAGCTGGTTTTTGAAATTCAGAATTTTTTGAGTTTCAGAATAAGCGATAATTTGATGGTGAAATTTTAAAAAATCTTACCAGAGGAGCATGACTCCTCTGGTAAGTAAAACAGGTCAGAATAGAGGCCTGCCAGTGCTAGGCTACACCCCCACACATGCACCTGAGTGACACGCATCAAGTGGGTGTTGAATTGAAGGAAGGCCAATTCGGACAGTATTAGGCAAGAACTTTCAAAAGCTAATTGGGCGCAGATGTTCGCAGGTAAAGGGACAGCCGGAAAATGGGAAGCCTTCAGAAATAAGATAATGAGAATCCAGAGAAAGTATATTCCTGTCAGGGTGAAAGGGAAGGCTGTTGGTATAGGGAATGCCGGAAATTGAGGTTTTAGTTAAGAAAAAGGAAGGATATATCGGGTATAGACAGGATAGATTGAGCGAATCCTTACAAGAGTATAAAGGCAGTAAGAGTATACTTAAGAGGGAAATAAGGAGGGCAAAAAGGGGACAAGATAGCTTTGGCAAATAGAATTAAGGAGAATACAAAGGGTTTTTACAAATACATCAAGGACAAAAGGGTAACTAGGGAGAGAATAGAGCCCCTCAAAGATCAGCAAGGCAGCCTTTGTGTGGAGCCGCAGGAGATGGAGGTGATGCTAATTGAGTATTTCGCAGCAGTATTTACTGTGGAAAAGGATATGGAAGATATAGAAAGTAGCGAAATAGGTGGTGACATCTTGCAAAATGTCCATATTACAGTGCTGGATGCCTTGAAATGTATAAAGGTGGATAAATCCCCAGGACCTGATCAGGTGTACCCTAGAACTTTGTGGGAAGCTAGGGAAGTGATTGCTGGGTCTCTTGCAGAGATATTTGTATCATCGATAGTCACAGGTGAGGTGCCGGAAGACTGGAGGTTAGCTAATGTGGTGCCACTGTTTAAGAAAGGTGGTAAGGAGAAGCCAGGGAACTATAGACCAGTGAGCCTGACATCAGTGGTGGGCAAGTTGTTGGAGGGAATCCTGAGGGACAGGATGTACATGTATTTGGAAAGGCAAGGACTGATTAGGGACAGTCAACATGGCTTTGTGCGTGGGAAGTCATGTCTCACAAACTTGACTGAATTTTTTGAAGAAGTAACAAAGAGGATTGATATGGGCAGAACAGTAGATGTGATCTATATGGACTTCAGTAAGGCATTAGACAAGGTTCCCCATGGGAGACTGGCTAGCAAGGTTAGATCTCATGGAATACAGGGAGAATTAGCCATTTGGATACAGATCTGGCTCAAAGATAGATGACAGAGGGTGGTGGAGGGTTGTTTTTCAGGCTGGAGGCCTGTGACCAGTATGTGCCACAAGGATCCATGCTGGGTCGATGACTACTTATTTATAAAAATGATTTGGATGTGCGAATAAGAGGTATAGTAAGTTTGCAAATGACACCAAAGTTGGAGGTGTAGTCGACAGTGAAGGTGGTCATCTCAGATTACAACAGGGTCTTGATCAGATGGGTCAATGGGCTGAGAAGTGGCAGATGGAGTTTAATTTAGATAAAATGTGAGGTGCTGCATTTTGGGAAAGCAAATCTTCGCAGGATATACACACTTCATGGGAAGGTCCTCGGGAGTGTTGCGAAACAAACAGACCTTGGAGTGCAGGTTCATAACTCTTTGAAAGTAGAGTCACAGGTAGATAGGATAGTGAAGGCAGCATTTGGTATGCTTTTGGGACGTCATGTTGCAGCTGTACAGGACATTGGTTAGACCACTGCTGGAATATTGCGTGCAATTCTGGTCTCCTTCCTATCGGACAGATGTTATGAAATTTGAAAGGGTTCAGAAAAGATTTACAAGGATGTTGCCAGAGTTGGAGGGTTTGAGCTATATGGAGAGGCTGAACAAGCTAGGGCTATTTTCCCTGGAGTGTCGGAGGCTAAGGGGTGACCTTATAGAGATTTACAAAATCATGAGAGGTATGAATAGGATAAATCAACAAATCCAGCATTTGCAGTCCTCACTTTTGCCTAAATAGTGAAAGTCTTTTCCCTTGGGTGGGGAAGTCCTGTAATAGAGGGCATAGGTTTGTGGTGACAGGGGAAAGATATACAAGAGACCTAAAGGACAACGTTTTCATGCAGAGGGTGGTACATGTATGGAATGAGCTGCCAGAGGAAATGGTGGTGTCCATTACAATTGCAACATTTAAAAAGGCATTTGGATGGGTATATGAATAGGAAGGGTCTGGAGGAATATGGGCCAGGTGCATGCAGGTGGGACTAGAATGAGTTGGGATATCTGGTCGGCATGAATGAGTTGGACCAAAGGGCCTGTTCCCGTGCTGTGCAGCTCTGACTCGGGTTAACTGTTTGTATACCAAACAACCTTGTTAAATGAGAGAAAAACTTCACAAAAAACCTCAGACTTTGGAGCTTTTCAGATAAAGCGTTTACCTATACTTTGTTTTAAATGTTCGAAAACTTTTAGAATGTCCTCGGGCACAAAATACTATGCCACTCGTATAATAAAAACGTAACAGCATAGTTGAAGAAAACACCAAAATATGGGTAAATGAGCTAGTCTTTTCCCTGGAATGGAGGAGTCCAAGACAGGAGGGCATGGGTTTGGGGTGCAAGGGAAGGGATTTGAGGGACCTGGGGGGAGTAACCTTTCACAGCAGTTGTATAGACCAGTGATCCTGACATCAGCGGTGGGCAAGGTCAGGGAGTTGTGATCACTATCATCAAAATGCTCCAGGTGAGCGATCTGACACTTGGCATGGTTTGTTGCCAACCAACAAATCAAATATGGTCACCCCCTGGTCAGCCTATCTACATATTGAGTCAGATTTTCCTTCCTGGACACACTTGACAAAAACTACTCCATCCAAACTATTTGAACTAAGGAGGTTCCAATCAATATTAGGAAAGTTAAAAGTCATCTGTGACAACAACCTTGTTGCTTCTGCACCTTTTCAAAATCTGCTCCTATGCTTCCATTGCTACTGGGGAGTCAGTAGAAAACTCCCAATAAAGTAACTGCTCCTTTCCTCTTTCTAACTTTCACCCATACTGACACTCTAGACAAACCCTCCTTGATGAACTCACTTTCTCCAGCTGTGAAAGTACGCATGATTAGCAATGCCACTTATGATATCTTAAAGCTGGCCTCTGATAAGCTTTTGGTCATTTGACCCGATACCTCTAATATCTCTAAGCCTAACGTCATATTTTGTTTCATCACTCTTGAAGTGCCTGGATGAGTTTTATTTCACATAAAAGTGTTACATAAATAGCAGTTAGAGTCATAAGAGATGTACAGCACGGAAACAGACTCTTTGGCTCAACTCGTCCATGCCAACCAGATATTCCAACCCAATCTAGTCCCACCTGCCAGCAACCAGCCATTGTCTCCAACCCCTTCCTATTCATATACCCATCCAAATGCCTTTTAAGTGTTGCAATTGTATTAGTTTCCATCATTTCCTCTGGCAGTTTGTATCCACAAACACCCACTGCATGAAACATCCTTGTAAACCTTTTCTGAAACCTTCCAAGTTTCATAACATCCTTCTGATAGGAAGGAGACCAGAATTGCATGCAATATTCCAACAGTGGCCTAACCAATGTCCTGTACAGGCGCAACATGACCTCCCAACTTCTGTACTCCATACCAAATGCCTTCCTCACAATCCTATCTACCTGCAACTCAGCTTTCAAGGAGCTATGAATCTGCCCTATAAACCAAGGGGTCTTTGCCCAGCAACACTCCCGAGGACCTTACCATTAAGTGTATAAGTCCTGCTAAGATTTGCTTTCCCAAAATGTAGCACCTCGCATTTATGTATATTAAACTCCATCTGCCATCTCAGCTCATTGATCCATTTGATCAAGACCCTGCTGTAATCAGAGATAACCTTCTTCACTGTCCACTACACCTTCAATTTTGGTGTCATCTGCAAACTTACTAACTATACCTCTCATGCTCACGCACAAATCATTTATGTAGATGAGTAAAAGTTCTTTACTGCAGAAATCTATTAATATATTGGCCTACTGGAATTTTGCTGAAATATAATTTTGTACCCCAAATGTTTATTCGGACAATTCATCTTAAATATGTAGGATAACTAATTCATTTCTCTGACCTAACATGCATTGCAAATCATTTGCTACTTCTCAAAATCAATCTAATCAGACAGCAATACTGCTGTTAGCAGATGATTTCTGGAATTTTTGAAACATTTTGCACCAGTCAGCAAAATTCAGAGACATGAACTATACAATACAAGATTGGTGATAGTTAACTATTCCCACATTCCTTTATGGGTAGAAGACAAAGACAGTAGATTAACTCAATTCATTTCTCCCTCCAGTCCATGACAAGATCATTAAATGTAATCAACCCAAAACAGTATTATAGAATTAAATAAAATTATAGAATTTGGTACAATTGTTGTGTGTTTTTTTTAAACCTTCAGTTCAATAGTCACATTAGCAAATTTGTTTATTTAAAAATTTATTTTACTACTATTACTATTATTTTGTGGTTACTTTTTTTAACTACGAAATGATACTTCACAGCCACAACTTCATTCAGGGCTGTTAAAGAGTACAAAACTTAGTCAAGTAAATAAGGGTTTATACAAAAAAAAAGTGTGCATCAGCCCAGTTGTGGCCACTCCCTAAATTCAAAATAAGCCTACAAGAGTTTGCGTTTCCAGCCTCAGACGCTTTTACAGCAAAAACTGAAATCGCTGAAAAGCAGCCATATAATTTATAGTAATTACCAGGTGACAAAAACATGATTAAATGAAGACACTGCAAATGCTGAGATGCACTTTTATTTGGGCAGGTTTCCCATAACTCTCTTTTTAACAAACTCATCTAAACTTCATTTACAAAAGGCATTTACAGAACATGGGCATCGCTGACTAGTCCATCACTTATTGTCCGTTCCCAATTGTGGTGGTGGTGGTGGTGGTGGTGAGCTGCCTTCTTGATCCACTGCATTCCTTAGGTTGTAGGGACATGGGCACTGCTGTTAGGAAAGGTGTTCACAATTCTGGCCCAGCAAGTGATCCAAACTCCATGTCAAAAAGTGTGGGAGAGGAGTTTGCAAGTTGTAGGTTTTCATGCATCTGTGGGAAAGGGTGAATAGCCGTGGTCTTTTTCCTCGAATAGGCTGTCCAAAACTAGAGGACATCGGTTTAAGGTGAGAGGGGAAAAATTTAAACAGGACCAGAGGGGTAATTTTTTTTTTTTACGCAGAGGGTGGTGAATGTATGGAACGAGCTGTCAGAGGAAGTGGTAATGGTGGGCACAATTTAGACAATTGAAAGACGTCTGGATAAGTATATGGTTAGGAAGAGAGTTTAGAGGGATATGGGCCAAATGCTGGAAAATGGGACTGCGTCTGATTGGGACATCAGGTTAATGTGGATGAGTTGGATCGAAGGGTCTGTTTTCATGCTGCATGACTCTTATGATCTGTTTGCCCTTCTCAATTATAAAACATCACAGGTTTGGAACATGCTGCTGGTGAAGCCTTGGTGAGTTGCAACAGTGTATTTTGCAGATGATGCTGCCACTACATGACAGTGGTGAAGAGCATAAACATTGAAAGGTAGTGGATGGAACAGACTGCTTTGTCCTGGATGGTGTCAAGGCCTTTTGACTGTTATTCAAGCTACATCCATCCAGACAACAGTATTCCATCACACTTCAGGCCGCTGACTTGTAGATGGTGGGCAGGAAATGGGGAGCCAGGTGATGAGTTAATTGCTGCAAGAATTCCAAGCCTCTGGCTGTTCTAATTATTTATTTAAGGGTTTCTGATGCTGGGATGCACAAATGCTGAACAGCATTGAAACACAGCAAGAGAAAGTCTTCAGAGGCAGTGAAGCTTTGAAAGACCAAGAAATACAGGTTGGCATCAGGGAGAGGTATATGGAAGGCGATGTCAGATAGATCTGAACACAAAGATGAGAATTTGATGCAACAACATAGGCTGGCAAAAACAGGTGATCAGTTAAATTTTGGAGAAGTTGAACTTTGTAAAGGCTCAAGAGTCAGAGAATGTTAAAAAAAATATCAAAATTGGTGACAATTAGGTAGATGAGAATTTTAGCAGTAATGTGATAACTTTGGAATGGAAACAGATAATACTATTGCAATAGGCAGTTTTGACAATGACTGATGTAAGGCTCAAATTTCACCTCAGGATGGTCAGACTGTGTATTATCAACAAGGTAAAAACAATGACTGCAGATGCTGGAAACCAGATTATGGATTAGTGGTGCTGGAAGAACACAGCAGTTCAGGCAGCATCCACACTGCCTTTATTCCTGATGAAGGGCTTTTGCCCGAAATGTCAATTTCGCTGCACTTTGGATGCTGCATAAACTGCTGTGCTCTTCCAGCACCACTAATCCAGAATCTGGTTTCCAGCATCTGCAGTCATTGTTTTTACCTCGTTGATAATACACAGTCTGACCATCCAGAGGTGAAATTTGAGCCTTACATCAGTCATACATCATCAACTAGCCACGAAACGACACGACCAGCTATCCCTAGTAGCCACACACACAGACAACAAGCAACATGAATTCTACTGGGAAAACACTACTATCATAGGGCAAGCCAGACAGAGAACAGCCAGGGAATTCCTAGAGGCATGGCATTCATCCACAAACTCCATCAACAAACACATCGACCTGGACCCAATATACCAAATCACTACAGCGGACAGCTGAAACTGACACCCGGAAGCGGCAAGGACAGACCACTATAAATACCGGAAGAAACATCAAAGAAGCGCTTCGCAGGAGGCTCCAGAGCACTGATGATGTCGCCTAGCCAGGGGACGAAACGTTTGCAACAAAAACTTCCAGCTCAGCGAACAGAACCACAACAACCCAGAGTCTGTGTATTATCAGATTGACTGGGAATTGGTGCCCAGAAAGCAGATGGATTTGTAGGTTAAGAAGCAGGGTTTCAGGCAGGGACTACACAGAAGACTTCCATCTTGCTGATGTTGAGCCTTAAAAAATCTGTTCCACTCAACTTGTTAGTAAAGAGGTGCAAAATTAAATTTTCCATGGCAGGGAAATAAGCACTTTTGAAGTGTAGTTATTGTTGGAAACAACAGTCATTACACAAACAGTAATGTAATAATGACCAGATAATCATTTTTTTGTGATTTGACAGAGTGATAAATTATTTTGCACTTCAAGATAGCACCATGGAATTTTTGGCATGCACTCCCAACAGGCAAATAGAACTTCACTTCAATGTTCACCAGACAGCTAGCACACCTTCAGCACTGCAATGAATTATCAGTCTTAATTTTTATGCTCAAGCCCTGGAAAGGGACATAAACCCAAAACCTTTCAAATGAAGAGGGAGGAGTTCTACCAACTAGGTCCATGGTTGACAAGACAATAGCATAAACACCATTGTGGGCAGATATTGTCAACATTCATTTGAAAGCCAAAGCTCTAACCATGTTACGAAGGACTGAAAGACAGAATTGAAGGAGGTCAAATGATAGAAACTTGAGATAATTTGAATTGGCATGATGACCACAAGTATAAGAAATCGTCGCAAGGGGTATGTCGTCAGCAACAAAGGTAGGAATGGCAACTACCATCCTACTCGTGCAATACAACACTGCTACAACTGTCAAAATAGAACCTGACCTCAGTAGCCTCCTCTCATTAACAGTAGGCATAAATGATGAAATCCAATATCGACTCCAATGCAGCATTCAGATGCCGGAGTGTTTGAAGCCTAAGACCTCAAAACTCAGCACTGAGCTAAGGATTTAAACAGCAGCAATGGAGAGTTATCACCATTGTCGCCTTTACAAAATCCTATAAATCCACGAGCAGGATAAACATATCGATGTTAACATCCTCTCCCAGACCAATATCCTCAATAGAGAGGCACTGATCATGCACAACAAGCTGTAATGGGTGGCGACATTGTCTGCTTGCCCAACACAAGATTCCTTAATCAAGGGATCTGAGCTCCACAATGTTAAGCGATCACTCTGAGAACACAGAAAACGCTAAAAGGACACCCTGAAAGCCTCACTAAACAAATGCAATATCCCCACCAACTTGTGGGAATGGCTTGCCCTCGAACATACAAACTGGAGAAGCACCCACGAAGTCTCCAACAACTTTGAGTATCACTGAGTGAAACACAGAAGCCAAGTGCAAACAACTGGGAGAGCACGCAGAGTTCAGAATGCCCTACCCACCTTGTCAAAGCACAAGACACACCTGTGGCAGAAGGTGTAGCTTCAGGATTGGACTGTTCAGCCACCACAGAAACCCCTCAAGCACATTCCCCCTGCCCAAGTGAAAGCAAGTCATCCTTGACTCTGAGGAACTGCCAGAGGAGGAGGAGGAGGAGACAGAGATAACAGGAGAGATGTTATGGAAATAGATAGTTATGATCAGTGTCAAAAGGTCTCAGAAGGATCAACAGTCCTTAAGTAGGACTGCACAGAATGTTAATGATGACTCTGACTATGATAGTCACAATACTGTGGGCAAGATAGTGTCCAGATTAAAAAGATTCCAATAGGAAGTGATTCATAAAGTGGAAACAGAATTCAAGATTGGAAAGGCATTTGAGGGAGGAAAAGATTGGTTGGAAATATTAAATAAAGTGGTAATGGGGAGATTTTTTAAGCCAGGTGGCTGCAACAATTTCAAAAGTAAGTGCACCTGTATGAGAATGCAACTGATCAAGAGGTAACACTTCAGTTTCTTGATGAGCTTTGAGCTGAGGATAGACAAGGTGGCCCAGTGCAATACTTAATTCTACAGTTTGACTTTTTTATATATAAGTTAAAAGTACTTCCTAGCTGATGTTTGGCAAGTACTTTAGGGAATCCAGCACCTGAAGATCAAAAGCTGAACATGACCAGAATCAAATCATATGCTCAATATAGAAGACTTAGGTCTTTGGGGGAGGAGCAATGAGAAAAGGCCACATTGATAAACACACCAGGTGCCAGTCACCTGAAAGTTTCAATTTTACCAAGCCTGAAATGGATAAAATTGTATGCAGTTGTGTCAGTCACCTTAGAATTGGATGTGGGAGGACGTATTAGGTTAACATAAGGTAGACAGCTGAAGGTGTGACAAACAATTATGGAAATAGCAGGACTTGAATTAGTATCACAGGAGGTAGGGTTTTCCAGTTCATATGCACTTCCATTAAATTCAAGGTTTTTAAGATACAAAAAGAAATCTACAAATAAAATACTGGCATAAAGTATCATACTTTCCTCGGTATCATGTCATTTTGCTACCTCTACAAAATTGTGTACTTTCAAATGCTCATCTCTCCCTTCAGGAATGTCTAAATCGCCAATACAGAAACCAGACTTTCATATACTTTATTTATTTCACCCACAATACTGTAGCCCAAAATAGTTCTTTTCACAAATGATATCCGACCTCTCTTTTCCCCCAGCCTCATTTGTTTAACATTTTTTTTGGTTTTTTTTAAAAAACAGATGTTTATTTAAAATTGAATATGCAACTACAGATCACACTCCAGTCAGGCTGATCATCAGTGTCAAGACTATTGAAGTTGACTACATTTTACATGCTTTGCCAGATTTCTAGATTGCGTGTAGATTATCAAGCAGCACGGCAGGTCTTGTGACAAAGGACAAAGAAATGTCTACAAGGTCTGCTGATATTAACTCAGCTTAAGCAGCAAATTTAACACATGGAATGTCATATGATTTCTGAAGACCTGATTTCACTTTGTTAGAGTCGTGCAATTACTGTATATAAAAAGGATATTAAAAGATACACTGCAATTAGCATAAGCAGGATTGCAAGCTCTGAATCTTATTTCAGCAATTTCACCAAAAAAATCTCCTAATACTGAAATCAAATTACTCAAAAATGTTCAAATTAAACACATGAGAAAGTCAACTTGAATTTTAGTGCTAATACTAACAATCTAGAGGCTGTCAAGGATACAATCAATTCTAAACACCTGTCTTTTAGAATGTGATTTGCATTCAACCCAGAAAACACCATTTTTAAAAAAAAAGTTATTCACTCATGGGATTCATCCATCATTTCAAATTAAATATAGAAATAAAAAACATTTCAGTCACATGGATCAGCACAAGGTTTAAGCCTTCATAGCAAATCACACCCTCCAAATGGGCTGCACGCCTATTTAACACTGAAATAGGCAAGAGGTTTTTCTTTAAAATAAATCACCCAGAGTTAAACTTGACGTGACTCGAATTGTGTCCAGCATATTCAACAGTCCAAGGTTATACCCGGTTACTGTGCCACAACAGGAATGCTTTTGTAGTCAAATTCCAAGTAGCAACCCCCATCCCCACCCTTAAGGGTTTATACAAAAACAGACGCATATACTCTAGCTGACAGTCTCCAATGCATTTTTAAACATCTATCTTAACTGTACATTTTAGGATTAAAAATTGGACTCTACCAACTACAGATGTTCTAATTTATGCATAATTGCACAATATACACGAAGTTTACATCATTCAGGAAACTCAAAATATACACCCACAGCATAAAAAAGCTGAATAAAGGAGTGATCAAGTCTGTGTTTCAAATTACAGATTCTTTTAACCTCAGACTTCTCCCCAATACAGCACTGCTTTTGCTGCTACTCAAAAAATGTCTACTGATAGCACAAATGTAACTGTAAAACTTGGTTCAAAGCTCCAGACAATGATCATTTGCAAAAAGAGAAAACTTAATCACCTCTGTTTGACATTCAGAGGCATTACCAATGCTGAATTACACAGTATGATCATTCTGGGGGGGGTTACTGTTGACCCCACATGGACTAAACTGGACCATCCACATAAATGCTGTAAATATAAAAACAGGTCGTCAACCAGAAATTCTGTAGTGAGTAACTCAGCTCCTGCTGCAGCACCTCACCAAAAGGTTCTTCAACCGCAGTTTGCGAACCTATGACTCCCACCATTGAAAAGGACAAGGAGATCATGGATTAAAATCTTAGAATGCCTTTTTTTAAAATGTACTGAAGGTATACCTGCAAAAGGTGGAGTACAAGAAGGTGGAGTTCCAAGAAGTGGCTCATCACCACCTGAAAGAAAATTAAGGGATCGGTAACATACATTGTCCTTGCCAGAAATACCCGCCATCCCATGAAATAATTCTTAAGAATTTTGAAAAAGGATGCAAAAAATTTCAGAATTATTAAAATTACACCAAAACCTTTAAATAAAAACAAATCAGGATCCACAGTGAAACAAAAACAGGAACTGTGGAGAAACTCAATAGTTGGGCAGCATTTTAAAGAGAGGAACAAAGTTAAGATTGAGTTTGATATTACGCCTTCGGAACTGAAATATTATTATGATCAACTCAATGTACTTTATTAAATCTTTACTTTATACACAAGAGAAATTGATGGAGCATTCTTGAGCTGGGGGAACTAAAGATAACCCAAACAACATACCCTATGTAATTCTTTTAAAGAATGTCTCCCATAACAATTGTTATGGAATGTGTTCAACTGTAAAAAGCGAGTACAGTATGATTCCTTCCACAGGTTCCAATCTCAAAGTTCACCAAACCCCAGCAGTTCACTTCTAACTCTCCTCAAAATCTATGAAAAAAGTCTTCACCAGTTAATCTATTGTTGCAGACCTTTTCTGTATCTATGGGACTTATTTATTTGGTCTTGATTCCATTATTTTCCCCCATTTTTTTCTCCCTTTGCACAATTGTTTTCTAATTACATCCATGATGTTTCCTGGCCCTAATCATTAGCCTTTTATCATTATTCCCGACATCCAATCCTTTGCTCAACCATCACCACCATAATGGTCTTAGGGTTCTCAGCTTCTTTCTTGAACATCCATTAAATTGGCCGTGCTAAATTGCCCGTAGTGTTAGGTAAGGGGTAAATGTAGGGATATGGGTGGGTTTCGCTTCGGCGGGTCGGTGTGGACTTGTTGGGCCAAAGGGCCTGTTTCCACACTAAGTCTAATCTAATCTAATCTAATCTAATCTAATCTATTTCAGTACTACTCAGGGCCTAATCTCTTTTTCCAGTACATTGATGCCCCTTCGTGTTTTGCCATGAACTGGAAAACTTCATTGACTTTGTTCTGAATGTTCACCCTGCTCATCTTCTGACTCTTCACATTATTGACTTCTTTGCTTCCACTTCTAGAGGTAGGCTATCTACTAATATTAACTGCTGATATTCCACTGAGTCCTATCCATTTGAAACACTCCTTTCAGTGTTTCCCTTCCTAACTCGCTCTCCAAGGAAGAGGAGAGGTGAACTGCCCCACATTATGGTGGAATAGTTGACCAACAGTGGACAACTTTCAAAGCAATTTTTCAAAGTGCTCAGCAAAAGTATATTCCAGTGAAAGGAGGAACTGCAAGAAAAGGAGTGATCTGCCATGGGTGTCTGACGAAGTAAGAGGGGTTATCAAATTGAAAGAGAAGGCATACAAAGTGGCCAAGATCAGCAGGAAACTAGAAGGTTAGGAAAGCTTTAAAGGTCAACAGAAAGCCACAAAAAGAACTATAAAGAAAAATTGAACATGAGAAAAAGCTGGCACAGAATATAAAGACGAATAGCAAACATTTCTATAAGTATATTGAATGAAAAAGAGAGTGGCTGAAGTAAACACTGGTCCTTTAGAGGATGAGAAGGGGCATTTAGTTATGGGATATGATGAAGTGGCCAAGGGATTGAATAAGTATTTTGAGTCGGTCTTCACAGTGGAGAACACAACTAACATGCTAGTAGTTGACAGAGTCAAAGGTAGGTGAGGACCTGGAAACAATTATCAAAGAGGTGGTGTTAGGTAAGCTAATGGAGCAAAGGATAAATGAGTCACCTGACTCTAATGGAATGCATCCCAGGATACTAAAAGAGATGGCAAGAGAAATAGCAAGTGCACTTGTGGTAATTTTCCACATTTACTGGATTGTGGGGCAGTTCAGCTGATTGGAAAACAGCAAATGTGATGCCATCATTTAAAAAGGGCAATAGACACCTCTCACCCTTCTTCTCTCCAATGAGAAAAGTCCAAAATCTCTCAAACTTTCTTCATAAAACATGCCCCCCAGTCCAGGCAACATCCTGGTAAATCTCTTCCAAACCCTCTCATATTGTGGAGGGTTGTTGTAGGTTGTAACGGGACATTGACAGGATGTCGTGCTGGGCTGATAAGTGGCAGATGAAGTTCAATGTGGAAAAGTGTGAAGTGATCCCGGACTTGGTATTGAAGAAGGAAGCGCAAATTGTGGTGGTCGACATAACAATAAGATCAGATTTTCAAATTAACTCTCTTGAGGAAGCTTGGGAATCCTTCCCCTAATGAGGCAACCAGAACTGAACACAATATTCCAAGTGTGGTCTAACCAGGGCTCTATAGAGCTGCAGCATAACCTCATGGCTCTTAAACTCAATTACTCTGCTAATCAAAGCCAAAACACCATATGCCTTCTTAACAACCTTATCAACTTGGTTGGCAACTTTGAGGGATTAATGGACATGGACCTAGATCCCTCAGTTTCTCCAACACTGCCAAGAATTCTGTTTTTAACCCTGTATTCTGCTTCAATTTTAAATGTTCCAAAGTGAACCACTTCACACTTTTCCACATTGAACTTCATCTGCCACTTATCAGCCCAGCACGACATCCTGTCAATGTCCCGTTACAACCTACAACAACCCTCCACAATATCCACAACTTTACCAATCTGAGTGTCATCAGCAAACCTATTAACCAATCCTTCCACTTGCTCATCCAGGTCGTTTATAAAAATCACAGAGGTCCCAGAACCGATCCCTGCAGAACAGCAACTGTCATCAAGCTCCAGGCTGAAAACTTTCCATCTACTACCACCCTTTGTCTTCTATGGGCCAAGCCAATTCTGTATCCCATGTCTCCTTACTTCCTGAATATGCTTACCATGGGAAACCTATCAAAGGCCTTGAAGAAATCCATATACACCACATCCACTGCAGTACCTTCAATGTGTTTTGTCACATCCTCAAAGAACCCAATAAAGCTTGTGAGGCATGACCTTCCCCTCACAAAGCCATGCTGACTATTTCTAACCAAACTATGGTTTTTCAAGTAAATCCTGTCTCTCAGAATCTTCTCCAATACTTTGCCCACCTCAGACCTAAGACTGACTGGTCTGTAATTCCCATGATTATCCCTATTCCCTTTCTTGAACCCTCCAATCATCTAACACTACTCCAGTGGACAATGAGGACGCAAAGATCATCACCAAAGGCACAGCAATCTCTTTCCTCACCTCCTGTATAACCCAGGGTACACCCCATCTGGTTCGGGGATTTATCTATCCTTATGTTTTTTTCAAACTCTTCAGCACATCCTCCTTCCTAACATCAACCGGTTCTAGAATATCAGCCTGTTTCATGCTGTCCTCGTAAACGTCAAGGTCCCTCTCAGTATTGAATACTGGTTCATTAAGGACCTCCCCTACCTCGTCTGACTTCAAGCACAAGTTCCCTCCACTATCCCGGATTGGCACTACCCTCACTCTGGCCAACTTCTTCTTCCTCACCCAAGTATAGAATGACTTTGAGTTTTCCTTAATCCTACCCATTAAAGCTTTATCATGCCTCCCTTCTAGCTTTAAGTCCATTCTTTAGTTCCTTCCTGGCTACCCTGTAACCCTCTAATGCCCTGTCTGATCCGTGCCTCAACTTTAAGCTTCCTTCTTTCCCTTGAGTAGATGCCCCACGTCCCTTGTCACCCAAGGTTCATTCAATCTACCATCCTTTCCTTGCCTCAGTAGGACAAACCTATCCAGCACTATCAGCAAGTGCTTCCTAAACAATCTCCATATTTCTGTCATGCATTTTCCTGAGAACATCTGTTCCCAATTTAGGGGTCCCAATTCTTGCCTAATAGCATTGCAATTCCCTCTCCCCCAATTAATACTCTCCAATACCGTCTGCTCCTATTCCTCTTCATGACTATAGTAAAAGGGTTAGGGAGCTGTGATCACTATCACCAAAATGCTCTCCCACCGACAGATCTGACATCTGGCATGATTTGTTGCCAAGCACCAAATCCAATCTGGCCTCCCTCCAGTCAACCTATCTACATATTGAGTCAGGAACTGGACTTGGACATGCCAGACAAAAACTGCTCCATTCAAACTATTTGAACTAAGGAGGTTCCAATCAATATTAGGGAAATTAAAATCACCCATGACAACAACCCTATTGCTTCTGCACCTATCCAAACTCTGCCTCCCAATCAGCTCCTCCGTCTCTGCTGCTACTGGGGGGGGGGGGTCTGTAGAAAACTCTCAATAAAAGGTGGCTGCTTCCTTCCGGTTTTTGACTTCCACCCACATCAACTCGGTGGTCAAACCTTCTTTGCCGATCTCCCTTTCTGCAGCCGTGATACTATCCCTGATGAGCAATGCCATTCCTTCACCTCGTTTACCTCCCCCACTCCTATTCTTTTTGAAACATCTAAAGTCTGGAACATCCAAAAACCATCCAAGAACTATTAGCCATCTCCCTAATGACCACAACAGCATAATTCCAAGTACTTATCCATGCTCTGAGGTCATCACAGAGGACAGTGAAACTTTGCAGAATGACATAGTTCTAGTGAGTGGGCAGAGGTCTGGCAGATGGAATACAAATGTTAATTAATGTGAAGTTATCCATTTTGGTAGGAACAATAATAAAAAGGCTTATTACTTGAATGGTAAAATGTTGCGACATGCTGCTATGCAGAAGGATCTGGGTGTCCTTGTGCATGAATCACAGAATGTTGGTATGCAGATACAACAGGTAACTAGGAAGGTAAATGGAATTTTGCCCTTCATTGTTAAACTCAATCCCTTTAAAAGCAGGGAAGATATATTGCAGCTGTGCAGTGTGCTGGGGTGGAGAGCATACCTGGAGTACTGTGCACAGTTTGGTCTCCTTATTTGAGAAAGGATGCACTGGCACTGGAAGGGGTGCACAAGAGGTTCACTAGGTTAATTCCAGAGTTAAGGGTGTTGACTTATGAAGAGAGACTGAGTAGACTGTGATTATATTAATTGGAATTTAGAAGAATGAGAGGGGAATCTTATAGAAACATAAGATGACGAAGGGAATAGATAAGATAGGAGTAGAGAGGATGTTTCCATTGGCAGGTGGAACAGGACAAGAGGGCACAGCGTCAAGATTAGGGGGAGCAGCTTTAGGACTGAATTGAGAAGGAACGCCTTCACCCAGAGGTTTGTGAATTTATGGAATTCCCTGCCCAGTGAAGTAGTTGACACTACTTCAGTCAATGCTTTTTAACTTAAGACAGATAATTTTGTGAACAAAAAGGAATTAAGGGTTACGGTGAAAGGGCAGGTAAGTGGAGCTGAAGCCATGAAAATATCAGCCATGGTGTTACTGAATGGCAGAGTTGGCTCAATAGAGCCAGATGGCCACTCCTACTCTCACGCTCTTATTATATTTATTCTTTTCTAATTGTGAGTAGACAGCATTCTTTGAATGTTGATTTTTCTTTTAAATTCAGTGGTGTGTTCCCCTCTCAAATTCTAAATTGGGAAGTCAATTTTTTAAATGGCCTGCAACAAACTGTCTTTAGGGTTAAATAAGCATAATTTATTAATGTATTCAAACCCAAGCGATGACTGTCACACAGGTAAAAGAAAATAGGTGTTGATAAGAAAGCATAATTTAACACACAAAACATGAGCAAGAAATCATGTCATTTTTGATTAAATCTAGAAAACCAATGACACGTGGATGTTCTTTTCCAAAGGGATACAAAGGTGTAGTTGACTAAAAGCAGAATTCCTGTGTGATTAAGATGGTAGCAACAAGGTTAATCCACTTTTCAAGTGAATAAAAGATTCCTTCCAGAAATAAGATTTTGGAGGAAATTTGGACTAGAGGAAAGATTAGCTAAGCAAGGAGTCTGAATACAGTGTCACCATGTCGATTCTTAGTAGAATTATGTTAACAGCAAACTACTTATTAGGCTAATATAGTGAGATCCAGAAATTACAGTTAACTTCTCCAGAAACCAGGCATGTTTTTGTGACTGACCCTGGATGAATCAAATTTCAGTCGAATAAGGAGTGTCTATGCCTCTGGTCAGGGTCATTGTTTGTTGCATGAGATCATGGGCAAGTCACTAGCACCATTTCAAATATAACAAATTTTAATAGCTCTGCTTTGATCAGTACTGGCTGCTGGAAACATTTCATCCGCTGGTCTTCCTACAAATGTGGACAGCAAGGTTCACAAAACACAAGGGTGTGAGATTACAAGAGGATGATGTTGGAGTTCTGTCCTGGTGACTGATTAGAATTCTAACAGAAAGTAATAGCTTGCATCACAAGACCAAAGTTAATTTTAAAATTTAAACCAAAAGATATAGATTTTCAAAATTTTATTTCTTCTCCATGACTTGTGAACATGGACATTCCTCTGGAGCTCAAAAAGTTCTATTTTTATAAAAACAAACAGGCTCTCTTGCAGAAAAAGAAAGATTCATTCTCTCGTTCACTGTTGTAAGTCAAACAAACAACATTCAGTGTGCAATGCCATTTCCCTCCTCCACTCAGTTTGTACATGGCTAAAGCATTAACAACAAAATTGGTCTTTCCTGAAATGAGTGATTTTTTTTGCAGGTTAAAAAGCTGAAGAGGCAAATTATAGCACAACGTTTCTGTCCACTTAACCAGTGATTTTCTTTATGGTGCTATAAATTAGCAGATCATCCTGATGAGCATAATTTGGGTCCTACTAGTCTTGTCAGTGACATTGTGGAAGTCAAAGTGGTGTTAAAGGCATTCTAGGTTTTCTCTAAGCTTCAATCAAGATGGCCATATCTTCCAACTACTCTTTGGTGAAGGTACTAATTGAGTTTAAGATTCTGGACTTGACGAATCCCTCCTTCTAAACAGACCACTCCTAACTAATTCAGATGTGTGGACCCTCCAACAGACACTCATCAGTTGACTGGACTCTGTGTTTTGCTGTATTTTATATGCATTTGAACTCTTGTGGTGAAACTTCAGGGTTACTAACTTTCCCTATTCTGTTACTTTTGAGGAGGTTCATTCCCAAGATGATCAATTTTGTCTCCGACATAAGTGCCCCAAATCAGCTTCTGCTGCACTGAACAGCAGCTCCTCAATTAAATATCGCAACCCCCTCAATATCTGCATCTTATGGGAAACTTTCCTGTTCCCTCTCCAAGGTCAGAAAGATGTTAGTTAGATCTCCTGCTCATCCAGGAGAGATGCAGGCTTCTTCCCTTGAAACTTTTGCTGGCTGGATTCAGAGATTTCTACATCCATGTTGTGCCCCATTTCTTTGGGGTTACCCTTGTTTACTGGTGCTGGGTTGGCTGTGGCTGCTTTGCACACTTCTGACGAAGGTAGGTTCCATTTAGGAAACTCTGGTCCCCTAAAATTAAAAAGGTTTCAGCTAGCCACATCTCCTGCTCGCTTAGGAGGGAAGGCCAGTCAGGTTTCAGCCCAGTAAAACTCTTGTTTAAAAGTGTAGTTTTTTTATAGCAATTTAGGACTACTTTCCATATCATGTAAGAATGGCAATTCCCCCCTCATCCTCAATTTCAGCCCTAATAGCCTCTGTTCAACAGATTATCCTTCACCATTTTAAGTATTCCCAGCATGACACCACCAGACTCATTTTTACTGTCCTTTTGGCATGAAGGAGCTGTTCCCTCAGTTTCTTTAAAACTCCTTCCTTTTGGTACCTTCCCATGTAAGCACAGGAGAGGCAAACATCTGTTGCTTTACTCCTCTCCTCATACTATCCTCGGTCCCAAAAACATCTTCCAAGCAAAACTAAAATTCACCTGTACTACTTTAAATTTACCACTTTTTCTTTGCTGTTCACTTTATGGTTTCTACATCAGTGCAATGAAATGCAGACAGGTAACTGTTTTGCAGAACAACTCCAATTTCAGTTCAATCCACAAACAAGCATATCCTCCTTGGTCACATTGTGATTTCTCTTTCATGATCTGCTAGAATGTTCAATGAAGCTCAATGTAAGCTCAAGAAACAGCATCTGGACTCAATACACCATTCAGTCAAACTTTAAATCACAAACTCTGGTGGCCAGCTTAGCATTCTTTTTGCTGGCTTGTAGATATTTTCTGATCAATCTATTCAGAGATGTTGTTATACACCTGTGGAGGGGAGACTTGAACCCTGACCTCCTGGTTCAAAAGGTACAGACATTACTGCTGTCCAAAAACTCTATGCTGGCTTATAACTGAACAGTTGTATTCAGCTGGTCACAATATAGTCGAACACACCTTATCTAGACACAAACATTTACTATACACATTACACTCTCTTTGACTCTTAAATAACGAATGCCAGTTAATCTGTCTTGTCCTCGATCCTGTCAAAAGATCTTTTTTGTTATTCCCGTCCCCTTTCCCTCTTCTATTGGCTTAAAAACTCTTGATTTCAACCCTTCTTCAGTTCTGGTAAAAAATCATTAACCTTAAAATGTTAACTGTTTGTCTCCACAGATTTTGCCTGACAAATACTTCCAGCATTTGTTGTTTTAACTTTGCCAAAAGGTATAAAGCAAAAACAATAGTTTGTTTCAAAGTAAAGTATGGTAAATAATAAAAATCTGAACCAAGAAGAAAAAACACTGGAAATACTCAACAGATTAAAAAGCATGAAACATTAAGTGCGTTTCCCTCTCCATAAATGCTGCTAGCATGAGTATTTATAGAATTTTGTGCTTTTATTTCACACTTTTGTGTTTTTTCTGCAGTGGCTTGTTACCTACATCTTTGAAGTTATGCATTTAACACACTTGGAAATGAAAGCAATACCACAAGAGAAAACTGACAAACACAAAGCCTAATTTGTGACCTTGACAAACTGGGTTTGCTTAAACAAGGATGTGGAAAGACAAATTTCCCTCAGTTATATCAACTAATCCCCACTTGATTTCAGGATTTCACATCACCAGGTTATCAAGCACATCACAACCAAGCAAAAAATTCTTGCTACACAAAAGCCAATAAGTTGCTAATCAATTAACATTGAAAAAATTCCACCCTACCCAGTCACATTAGATAATGTGCTATTTGGCTACCGGTCATTTTCTCACCACTTATGCTGCTACTCTAAAAGGAAATAAATGATTTGCAGGATGCATTTATACATCACCTTCAATATCAGTGTTCCAAAATGTTTCACAAAACGTATAAGGAAATAAATAAGGTTTCTAGCCTAAGACAATATTAGCAATTAACTAACATCAACACAATTCTACCATACCTTGATTTTACAGTTGATACAGAAAGAAGATCAACACACTGCCAGTATTCGATTTTATGGAAAAATCAACAATGCATTTAATCTTAGAGTTAAAAATCACATAACACCAGGTTATAGTCCAATAGGTTCATTTGAAAGTACAAACTTTCAGAGTACTACTCCATCATCAGGTAGCATCTTATAAAAATGTAACTTACTTCATATTAAAGTTTATGATAAACAGTTGTCAAATAAGGTAAGTGAAAACATAGAGCTGAAAATGTGTTGCTGGAAAAGCGCAGCAGGTCAGGCAGCATCCAAGGAGCAGGAGAGTCGACGTTTCGGGCATGAGCCCTTCTTCAGGAATCATGTCAACTCTCCTGCTCCTTGGATGCTGCCTGACCTGCTGCGCTTTACCAGCGACATATTTTCAGCTCTGATCTCCAGCATCTGCAGTCCTCACTTTCTAAGTGAAAGTATAGCCTACATATGCAGCAATTACTGAAAATCTAAGATTTTGAGCTAATAAAACAATTGTTATATGAATAAATATGAATTAGAAGTAGGCCATTTGACCAGGTCATGGCTGATCTGATTGCAGCTTCAGCTCCAAATTCCTGCTCACCTCTGATAACAAAAACAAGGTAATTGTAGCTTAAGAATCTTTCAACTTCTGCCTTAAAAACATTCAATGACCCTGCTTCACTGCTCTCTGGGAAAGAGTGTGCCAAAGACTCAGGATCCTCTCAGACAAAAATATTTCCCTTTGTTTGTTTCTTCAATAAAAGATTCATTATTTTTAAACTATTCACTACATTCATTTCCCTTATTTTTACTATTTGAGGACAAGTGCCACTTTTTTTGGCGACATTATCCTTTTGGATATTATCCAATAAAACAAGTATTTCATAAGACTTTTTAGATTATGAGAACATTTCAAGTCTCTCAAGGTTACTGATCAATACTGTTCTTTGAACCATTCTGCATTCTATAGAACAAATAAAGCTATACAACTGTATTAGTGCAGAGTGAAAAGATTCCTATACAGAGCAAAAACAAATAAACTTCTTTAATGTAGATCACTTCACCAATGCAACCAAAGTCAAACAATATAAAAAAGGTCACAATGTCAACAAAATAAAATCTGCAAGATAGACATGTATTTAATTGCAATAGAACTACTTCTGGAATTAGTCATTAAATTAAAATAATGAATGATAAATGGAAAAATGCCATTAGGTATGTTTCCTTCATGCACAAAAAGTTGACGTTTCTAAATACAAACTTATAAATATCACTTTTTCATAGTTACTGAATTTTCATTCTAATCTACTAAATTACATAATTATATAAGCGAGTGGATTTGCAATCCAATTTGATAAATGTAGTAATAAATGCAATTGAAGTAAATAAGTTTACGAAGTACAAAATAGCATGGAAAGAATAAATTGAGTGGTAATATTTCACGTATTTTCTCAAAACCCTAAAGGACGCAAAATTTAGAGCCTGATAAGTGGTGCACTTCAGCATGAAGAAATTGGATACAAATCATCAAGCCTTATGACTGACTTAACAGCTAAAACAAAATAATCTTTCCTATGTCAACATCTTTCATTTTCCATAAATCTCAAAATTTGAGGAAGAAAATCTAGCACAAATCTAAACTTTACTCAACTATTATTTTAATATAAGCCTCTATATTAGATAAACTTGCCTCCCTTTTACTAATACTTGAACACTGTACTGTTATTAAGAAACTTCCAAATGTTGAAAATGAGTGAAGCTGTAGAATCAATTCTGCCTTTGTGTCCAGCAACACAACTTTATTCTGGACCTCCTTACAGCATGACAAAATATCAGAATGCACAATGCTGTGGAGAAATAAGAATCAATTATCTACATACAACCTCGTACATTATAGTCATCATTTTATTCTAGTAAAGTAATAGCATCAACAGATCACATCACAATGGTTTAGTGGGTTTTATTAAGTGACTTATCCAACATGTATCTGTAGTCTTAAAGTTGAGCCCATGCATTAATATCACCTTTATATTACAGAACTATTATTCTATTACAGATAACACATATTATTGGGAAAGTGTAGAATCCATTAGAATGCATGCACTAATAGGGCAGATACAAACGATCAAGCAGAGTCTCCAATAGAGGGAAAATCATTTTTGACAAATTTATTAAAATTCTTTGAGTAATACTCAGGATGCAAGGTTTGTTGCTCAGGTTGATGTTTAGGGTGTAGGTTTGCTCGCTGAGTTGTAGATTTGATATCCAGACATTTCATTACCTGGCTAGGTAACATCATCAGTGGCGACCTCCAAGTGAAGTGAAGCTGTTGTCTCCTGCTTTCTATTTATATCTTTCTCCTGGATGGGGTTCCTGGGATTTGTGCTGATGTCATTTCCTGTTCGTTTTATGAGGGGTTGATAGATGGTATCTAGATCTATGTGTTTGTTTATGGCGTTGTGGTTGAAATGCCAGGCCTCTAGGAATTCTCTGGCATGTCTTTGCTTAGCCTGTCCCAGGATAGATGTGTCGTCCCAGTCAAAATAGTTTTTTTTCATCCATGTGTAGGGCTACGAGGGAGAGAGGGTCGTGTGTTTTTGTGGCTAGCTGGTGTTCGTGTATCCTGGTGGCTAACTTTCTTCCTGTTTGTCCTATGTAGTGTTTGTGGCAGTCCTTGCATGGAATTTTGTAGACGGCATTTTTTTTACCCATGGGTTGTACTGGGTCTTTTAAGTTTGTTCGTTTTTGCTTGAGAGTGTTGGTGAGTTTGTGTGCTACTAGGATTCCAAGGGGTCTTAGTAGGTCAGGCAACATCCAAGGAACAGGAAATTCGACGTTTCAGGATGAAGGGCTTTAGCCCGAAACGTCGAATTTCCTGTTCCTTGGATGCTGCCTGACCTGCTGCGCTTTAACCAGCAACACATTTTCAGCTCTGATCTCCAGCATTTGCAGACCTCACTTTTTACTCAAGGGGTCTTCGTAGTCTGGCTGTCATTTCTTTGATGTATGGTAACACACAAATTAAGCTATATCAGAACACTACTCCAACGAGCCACCACACACTGCAGCACAGACGAACTTCGGAAAAAAGAGAACCACCTGTACAACATATTCAAGAAGAACGGATACGCAAAAAATACAGTCTGCAGATTCCTCAAGAACAAACCATGACAAGCAGACCAAACACAGCCAGAAACCCAAACCCACCAACACACTCAAACAAAAACTAACAAACTTAAAAGACCCAGTACAACCCATGGACAAAATTCCATGCAAGGACTGCCACAAGACTGGGACAACACATCTATCCTGGGACAGGCTAAGCAAAGACATGCCAAAGAATTCCTGAGGCCTGGCACTTCAATTACAATGGCATAAACAAACACATAGATCTAGATACCAACTATCAACCCCTCAGAAAATGAACAGGAAATGACATCAACACAAATCCCAGAACCCCACCCAGGACAAACATATAAATAGAAAGCAGGAGACAACAGCTTTGCTTCACTTGGAGGTCGCCACTGATAATGTTGCCTAGCCAGATAATGAAATGTCTGGATATCAAACCAACAGCTCAGCGAGCAAACCTACACCCTAAATACTCAGGATAAATAAAGCGTAAATAGTGGTGGTAAAATATTTTGATTTTCTGAAGGCACTTGATAAAGGTATATTTTAAGGCTACATAATAAGTCCACGATGTTGAAAGTGGTTTATTAATGTGGATAGAGGAGTACTGTGAACAGCTTTGAGCCCAGTATAGAACAAAAGAAATGCTGTCATTGGAGGCAGTCCAAAAAAGCTTTGACCTTTCACTGCAACACAGCACCCTAAAAAAAGGAAGACATGCTGGATGGTAGAAACAAGTTCACAGCCAATGTTACTATTTTCCCCACAACCACACAGATATTTAACATTTTCTCCTCAATCAAATTATTTGCCCTATGTAAAATGGCCTGGATTGTGTCAGTGATAAGGCAACTGTTAATCTTGAAAGCTGCCTGGTTCTAGCAATCTCTGATGTGACTTTGCAGAAAGGTTGGTAAACAGAAGACAAATTTAAGATTTGAAAGAAAAAGAGAGGAGCAACACAAAGGAAAATATTACTTATACACCAAGTCATCAGGATATGACATACACAGCCTAAAAGGAAGCAGATTCAACAATAACTCAACTGTGAATTGGAGACATATCTCATTGAAAACTGGAGATAAAGCAGAGAAATAGGACTTACAAAATGCCAATGCAGGAATAATGAATCAAACAGACTCCTTCCTTGCAATTTCATTCTTTGCTGCACCTTTTCCAATACTAATTTGAACCTGAAAGCAAGACTAAGGAATCTTGAGATCTTCCTCAAAAAATGATGTCATCAATATAAGCAATTATATTAAAGAATTCTCAGATAGCAAATCATGAAGTAAAATACACTAATTGTACATTTTAGAAATTATAAAGAGTGAAATGAAGAATAGGACATAAAGACTGATTGATAATTCAGTTTTTAATTTAAAGATAGTTTAGCAGAGTGGAAAAAAATTGACATTATATAAATGTAAAATTTGATTTCCCCACAAATTTTTCAACAGTGGTAATGAGTTCATGTAAATTTAAAAACTCGGTTCCATTTCAATGAGACAAATTTGAATGAATTCAAAGCTACAGGTTAGTTAAAAAACAGCAAGCTGTCACTCGATGATTCTTAACTGACTTCTACAACAGCACATGACTGAAAAAGCAGTGAAACATTAACTTCAGAATCTCTAATTTTCATGACATACAAGCAGCCTCCAGAAGTTTATGTAATTTCAGAAAAACAATGACAGCATGAACCAAGTTCTGCCATCATTATATCCATGAAATCCAATCAAAGGATTGACAAATGTAAATAAAGTTACTTGACAGTGTAAACAATGGAGATCTCTAAGAAATTTTAATCTTTAGTTTAATCAACGTTTCCAAAAGATATTATAAACCACAAGACTAAAACAAGTAGCTTGTGTCTTTGATTCTTTGATCTCAATCTTATTTCTAAATTGCTTGTGCTTAGGCTGTTTCCATTTATTTGTACATTTGTTTGAAATAATTGTTTCATAATATTGGCACCAATATTAGCATAATTTTGACCCTAGTATACAAGCATGTTTAGGTAAGACAATCAGCTTGAACTTAGATTCAGATCAAGTAACATTGAATTCAACTATTTTTCTTTAAATAGGTAGTTCCTCAAACATAAATTCATGGAACCCGTAAGATGACAAAAAGTCTCAACTGAATAAATTATACAAAACTGAGTAGTAAAACAGTAAAAGACAAGTTAGGATCTTAGTGAATACAATTTAAACTACCCCTTTAAATGTAACATGATCTCTGTGGAACACACCTTGCTATAGCTATGAAAGTACTTAAATTCACAAGGAGATCTACTTGAGAAATGAAGGTGGAACACTGACGCAATCTTTAATATCAGTTAACCTGATTATTGGTCAACAATAAAGACACCCATGTCTGAAATTTACCTGATGTATACTTGGGCAAAAAAAAACGTGTAAAGCAAACACTTTTGAACTAAAAGAGCACACTCAAACTAGAATCGTAAAAGCAATTCCCTGTAGAGAAAAAAATGAGTGTCCCACTTTAAGTTCAGCTTCATTAAACTAAAAGAATTAATAATGTGCTAGCTTATCTTGATGGCGGTTTTTAAACCACACTGTGTTACTATTTTTTTGGCATCCGAAAACACATTCCAACCAAGACCTTGAAGTGGACGTTAAACCCTTATACAATTCCCCCCCTCCCACGAAGCACACCAACTAAACAGGCAGAGAAATCCCGTTCCTGTTATTCAAATATAATTTTATGACCCAACCAAGGGATCTGTGACCTTGGAATGAATGAGAAGCCTTCATTTTTGTTTTGTAGACCGCACAATCTGGTGAACACGGTGTCTGTCAGTACAGTAAGGGAGACTGTAACCGGACATACACGGCGCTTGTGGGCACAGAACAAGGCACAGCCCAAGCCCAGAACATACCAACACAGTTGCGTCACCTGATGCAGCTAGAAAACTTCCGGAACAAACTCTCACCTTTAAACTTTTTCTCCGGGAGAGTGGGGTCCAACTGAATAACGCTGTAAAGCATTCGCTCACAGTGTGCTGCCCCTGCTCTCCAGCACAATAACCTGCCCCTCTGCGTTCACCAGGAGTGATCGAGGCCTTTACCCTCTCTCTCTCCCTCCACACTACACCACACCAACCCCCTTCAACAACAAATCCACTCACAAACCGCCCGGCAGCTCAAAGCTCGGATCCCAACTTAATTAAAACTGCCCTCATTCTCACCGTCAAAAAGGCTGGTTTTATGTCCGCCGGGTTGGTTCCGCACTGACTGACAAGCTCCAACTCCTCCTGGCCACTTCCAGCTCCCACCGCCCCCGCCCCGTACGCTCGCGACACGCAGCGTCCGCCCCCCTCGAGCGCACGGCCGCGCCCTGCCCCTGCCCCTGCCCCTGCCCGCGCATGCACTCACTGGCGCGAGCAGTCGAACTCGCTAACAGCCGGCCGCGCGCGCGCGCGCTCCGGGTGTGTTGGAATTATGTTGGTAACGAAGCTGCTTCTGCGGCTGTTTTAATGTCTTTAGACAATCAAACATCCCGAAAATAATATCATGTTAAAGTGCTATTATATATAATACATACAGCCTCCTGAACAAATGCAGGCTCCTGGTATCGCTGGAAGCCACATACTCTCAAAGTTTCCACGTTTATTTCGAGTATTATTAGTTTCATTTATTTGTAGCCAACTTGTACACATATAATTCCAAAGTGGATGGACAATACGCTTCATTACCCATCATAATGGCCAAATCACTGGGGTGACGCCCCCTGCTGGAATACTGCATCCAATTCAGGGCACCAGAGCATAGACATGCAGGAGATTTTCTAGAATGCCCTATTGCAGTATAGAAAATGAAGGGGGTAGCCAAAGAAAGCAATTGAGAGACCCAAGGGGGCAGAAAAAAACACTTCGGTAAGATTGGAAAGAGTCCCAAGATGTTCCATAAGTATAGCAAGGAGAAGATAACCAGGGGAAAGTGCGGTTGGTTAGTGAGAAAGGAGCACATTGGTAGAAATAATTATTTCACCACTTTTTCACGCAGAGGGTGGTACATGTATGGAATGAGCTACCAGAGGAAGTGGTGGATGCTGGTACAATTGCAATATTTAAGAGGCATTTGGACAGGTATGTGAATAGCTGAAAATGTGTTGCTGGAAAAGTGCAGCAGGTCAGGGCAGCATCCAAGGAACAGGAGATTCGACGTTTCGGGCATCAGGAATCTGAAGAAGGGCTTATGCCCGAAACGTCGAATCTCCTGTTCCTTGGATGCTGCCTGACCTGCTGCGCTTTTCCAGCAACATATTTTCAGCTCTGATCTCCAGCATCTGCAGACCTCACTTTCTCCTCACAGGTATGTGAATAGAAAGGGTTTGGAGGGATATGGGCCAGGTGCTGGCAGGTGGGACTAGATTGGGTTGGGATATCTGGTTGGCATGGACGAGTTGGACCGAAGGGTCTGTTTCCATGCTGTTCGTCTCTATGGCTTTGACTCTCTATCTGCCTTCACTTGGAAGAAGGAGAATATAGGTGTAGAATGTGGGAAGAAGTACTATAAATTTCTTGAGCAGATTGACATAGGGAGTGAGGAGATATTGGAGGTTTTGTGGACTTAGAAGTGGACAAATTCCCATGTTCAGATGAGTTGTTTCACAGGCTTTTCTGGGAGACATGGCAGGAAATTACATTTCCTCTGACCCATATTTTTAATTACTTTCTGGCCACAGGAGTTGCCAAAGGACTGGAGAATTAATATGGTTCCACTTTTCAAGAAACGTAGTAGGAATACAGCAGACAATTACAGACCAGTGAGTCTCACATCAGTGGTGGGGAAACAATTGCAGAAACAAGTGCAAATTAATCTCAACTTAGAGGGGCAAGGTTTGATCAGGGATAGTCAGCGTGGCTTTGTCAGAGAGAGGTCATACCTGATCAATTAGATTGTATTTTTCGAGGTGACCAGATGTATAGACAGTTCAGTCGATGTGGTTTATACGGATTTCAGAAAAGATTTTGACAAATTCCCCACGGGAGACTGAAAACGAAGGTAAAAGCCTATGGGATTCTGGTGACTTACAAGTTGGATCCAAAATTGGCTAAATGGTCGGAGACAGAGGGTAGTGGTAGAATGCTTTTCATATTACTGGAATCTGATGTTCAGTAACATTACACAGGGATCAGTGCTAGGTCCCTTATTGTTCATGCTATATATAATTGATACAGAAGAAAATGTTGGGGGTAGGTAGTTTGCAGATGACATGAAAAGTGGCTGGGTGGTTGACAGCAAGGAACAGGTCTTAAGTTACAGGAAGATATAGATGGATTAAGCAGATGGGCAGATTGGTGCCAGATGGAATTTAACCACAAAAAGTGTGATGTGGTGTACTTTGGAGAAAGTTAAGAATCACACAACACCAGGTTATGGTCCAACACGTTTATTTGGAAGCAACCTGGTATTGTGAGATCATTAACTTTGTCCACCCCAGCCAACATCAGCACCTCCTTACATTGGAAGAAGTAAAAAAAAGAGTACTCAACAAATAGCAGAATACTAGGAAGCTCTGAGGAACAGTGAGATCTTGGGGTATGGATCCACAATTATCTGATGGCAGCAGGAAAAGTTAATAGTGTAGGTAAAAAGCATGCCTGTATCAGTCATGGCATAGATTATAAGAGCGAGGTCATGTTGGAGCTGCACAGACTTTGGTTAAGCCACTGTTGATACAATGTGTGCAGTCGGGTCACCGCACTAGAGGAAGTGATTGCACTGGAGAGGGCGCAGAGGATATTCACCAGAATGGAGCATTTTAGCTATGAAGAGAGGCTGGATAAGCTCAGGTTGCTTTCCGTTGAGCAGAGAAGGCAGAGAGGGGGCTTGATTAAGGCGTACAAGGCAGATGGACAGAGTGGATAGAAAGGTACTGTTCCTTTAGTTGAGGGGTCAATAACAAAGGGGCATAATTTTTGGGTGTCGGGCAGGAGGTTTAGAAGGTCCCCATCTGCCACCACTGTCCTCTGCCATTCCCTGACTCAGTCCTATTCGGTTCCCCTCCTTTGCTCATCTCTTTTCCCCCCGGTTCATCAATGACATATTCAGTAGTACTTCCCTCTCTCTCATCTAGAATTGGGAAAAAAAATCAATTTTGATTCCAAATTACACCCTGTTCTCACCTTCACCTGGTCCATCTCTGACTGTTCCCTTCCTTGACATTCTACTTGTTTCTACTTCTAGGGATAGGCTGGCCATTGATTTCCATTACAAACCTACCAATGCACACAATTACTTTGACTACACTTCCTCATAGTCTGTTTCCTGTCATGACTTCATTTCATTCTGCCAGTTTCTCAGTCTCCATTGCATCTGTTCTGTTGATGCCAACTTCCACAAAAGGGCTTCAGAATTACTCATCTTTTTACTTAACTGAGGATTTCAACCACTAGGGCCTTCAGCTGTGTCCAATACATTTCCTGCACTTCTGCCTCAAATCTTCCCTCCTCTTTCAAAACAATGATAGAGGTCACAGTCCTCACTTTCCATCCCACCAGCCTCTATATCTAAAGGATCGTAAACTACTGTTTCTGCCACCTCCAAACATTTATTCCCCTCGTCTTCCTGTCAGCATTCTACGGGACTGTTTTTTTCCAGGACACCCTTGTCCATTCCTCCTTCACTCCCAACACCCTCAGGGCACATTCCCATGCAATTGCAGACGGTGCAACATTTGCTCACTTACTTACTCAGTATCCAAGGCCCCAGCACAGCTTCCAGGTGAAGCAGCAATTTACCTGCACCCCTTTGATCTTCTCTGCCACGTTCAAGACTCACAATATGGTCTCCTCTATGCAGACTAGGCATCTGCTTTCTCAAACATCTATGTTCTGTCTGGAAAAGTGACCCCAAGCTTCCAGAACACACCGCCTTTCCATGCCAGCATTTCTGTCTCAGGCCTGTTGCACATTACAAAAAGGCTTGATGCAAGCTGAAGGAACAGCATCTCATCTACCTACATACTTTTACCGCTTTCAGGGTTCAACATGGAGTTTAATAATTTCAGAATGTGAACATTCTCCTCCATCTTTGGTAGCTACCATCACACCCTAGGTGTTTTGTCTCTATATAACCTATTCACTTCCTCCACCCACTCTCAGCTATTTTTAGTTCTGAAGAAGGATCATCGGACTTGAAATGTTAAGATTTTTTAACTACAGATGCTGTCAGTCTGTTGAGTTTCTCCAGTACTTGGTTTTTCTAACACTCTACAACCTCCCTACTTTTGTATTCAATATTTTTAAAAATTGTTCATAGGATGTCAGCATTGCAGGCCAGGCCAGCTTTTATTGCCCATCCCCAGGATGGGATGAGGAAATTCTGGCAAAGTTTGCTAATGATACTAAGTTATGTGGACAAGTAGGTAGTACTGAAGAAGTGGGAAGGCTGCAGAAAGATTTTGCAGAAAGATTTAAGACAGTTTAGCAGAGTGGTCCAGGAGACGATTGATGAAATTTAACGTGAGCAAATGCGAGGTCTTGCACTTTGGGAAAAAAAGAATACAGGGCAAGAGCTATTTGCTAAACAGCGAGAAAATTCATAAAGCCAAAATGTACAAAGGGATCTGGGAGCACTAGTCCAGGATTCTCTGAAGGTTAACTTGCAGGTTGAGTCCGTGATTAAGAAGGCAAATGTAATGTTGTCATTTATCTCAAGAGGGTTGGAATATAAAAGCAGCGATGTGCTTCTGAAACTTTATAAAGCTCTTGTTAGACCCCATTTAGAATACAGTGTTCACTTTTGGGCCCCACACCTCAAAAAGGCATACTGGCACTGGAGTGTGTCCAGCAGAGATTCACATGGATGATCCCTGGAATGGTAGGCCTAACATACAATGAATGGCTGAACATCCTGGGATTGTATTCGTTAGAATTTAGAAGGTTGAGGGGAGATCTAATAGAAACTTTTAAGATGATGCATGACTTCAAAATGGCGGACTTTTGTTTCTGTTAGGCAGGGAGACTAGGATCCATGGCCTTAGAATTAGAGGACGTCAATTTAGATCGGAAATGAGGAGACACTTCTTCAGCCAGAAAGTGGTGGGCCTATGGAATTCATTGTCTTGGAAGGCAGTGGAGGCCAGGACATTGAATGTCTTCAAGGCAGAGATTGATAAATTCTTGATCTCGCAAGGAGTTAAGAGCTACAGGGAGAGTGCAGATAAGTGGAGTTGAAATATTCATCAGCCACGAATAAATGGCAGAGTGGACTTGATGGGCCAATGGCCTTACTTCCACACCATGTTTTATAGTCAAAGTTTTGAGGGGGAAATTTCAGCTTTGACGCAAGAAATAAAAGTGTGGTAAACAATTACTTTCCCCAGTTTTCCAATCAATCCAGCAAAAGTCAGGCTGGATATAAAATGGGAAGGCCAAACCTCTACCATGCATTTGGCACTCCTGTCAAAACTGAAGTTTACCCACATAGGAAACTTTGTGATGATTAGGAATGGCATGGGTTTTTAAAAGGTATGTGTATTAAGGCTGACAGAAAGTGTGTTTACATCAAACCTGTAACTCAAGCAGTAATGGACAGAACTGGCACACTAACTCTGGAAAACGTGAAGTTTTGTTTAAAACCAAAGACAATGAATCAGATGTGATAAAAAGTTCAAGTTATCAGCTGATTTTGAGGCTAGAATGGAATTGTGCTGGCTAAACATCATAATTGATTAGATGACATGCAGGTAATGAACAGCAAATACAAGCTAATTTTTTATGTCAAAGAGGTAATGTATTTATCACAAAGAGTCACAATTAAGTGTTAATAAGTTAATTGAGCAAACTGATGTGAAAACCACACCAAGTCTGAGATGTTTGCCAATTGTCAGTGAGAGTTTTCCAGAGACGAGATTACATAAAACCTGATTGAAGATTTGTAGCTCGGGTATCCGTTGTTGTGGTTCTGCTCGCCGAGCTGCAAGTTTTTGCTGCAAACGTTTCGTTCCCTGGCTAGGGAACATCATCAGTGCTGTTGGAGCCTCGTGTGAAGCGCTGCTTTGATGTTTCTTCCGGTATTTATATTGGTTTGTTCTTGCCGCTTCCGGGTGTCAGTTTCAGCTGTAGTGGTTTGTATATGGTGTCCAGGTCAATGTGTCTGTTAATGGAGTTTGTGGATGAATGCCATGCTTCTAGGAATTCTCTGGTTGTTCTCTGTCTGGCTTGTCCTATGATAGTGGTGTTTTCCCAGTCAAATTCATGTTGCTGGTTGTCGGAGTGTATGGCTACTAGAGATAGCTGGTCGTGTCATTTTGTGGCTAGCTGATGTTCATGGATGCGGATTGTTAGCTGTCTTCCTGTTTGTCCTATATAGTGTTTTGTGCAGTCCTTGCATGGTATTTTGTAAACTACGTTAGTTTGGCTCATGCTGGGTATTGGGTCCTTTGTTCTAGTGAGTTGTTGTCTGAGCGTGGATGTTGGCTTGTGTGCTGTTATGAGTCCTAAGGGTCGCAGTAGTCTGGCTGTCAGTTCTGAGACGCTCCTGACGTATGGTAGAGTGGCTAGTCCTTTTGGTTGTGGCATGTCCTCGTTCCTCGGTCTCTCACATTTTCCCTAGTCCTGGTTCCAGTGCCCCATGAACTAGAATTCACTTCTTCCACACCATTCTTTGAGCTACAAATTAATCTCTCCAATCTGTTTTAGGCCGATTTTTACCTGGCTCAGGTAATGATTCACAACATTTGTGTGCGCTTCTTGATTTTGGGTCTAACTCTTCAAACTGATTACACAGAACCTATCTTTGCTCTGCCTATGACATTGATAACTACATAGACCATAACAACTGGATCCTCCTGTCTCACTGCAAGTTCCTCTCCAGCCTGAACCTGGCACCTGGGTTACAATACAACCTTCTAGTCTCATGTTTGTAGTTGCAGAGAATAATGTCCCTTTGATGATACTGTCCCAATGACCATTTTAGCAGCCCCCCCCCCCCCCCCCCCGATTGGCTTCCCGTAGCACAGGATTATGCTGACTTCTGATCTGCAGTCCACATACTCATGCAAATAAGCCTGAAAAAAATCTCAAACCTGGTGGACAATTGCAAAGGCTCCTACCGTCTAAATCCTTTTACCTGCCTCACTCGCAGCCACCCTGTCCTGTTTGTGAACATGCACTAGATTAGAATATCCTAAAGTACGAGGTGACCCTCAGTACCAAGTATCCAGGAAACATTACAATACATCATGGAAGGGGCAATGTCTGCATTTTAGCCTCCAGCCCATAACTTTTGCACTGCCATTTCTCTTCCGAAGGTATACCTATCTTGGCGAAATTGTACTGTTCCCTCTGATGGACTTCCATTTGTATCTTTGAGCTTATGCACCTGCGTTTTCAGTATCCCTCCTAAACTTCAATAAGCTGTTTTCTAAAACTCACTTCCACAGCCACACCTTCATCAGTGACTGTCACCCACTCAGATATAACAACGTGGATTCAAAATTAAGTTGGAAAGTCTACTGTATTTGCTGCTCATAATACAGGTGACACCAAACCTAGACTGAATTATTGCTTTGCAGAACACTGCCATTCTGTAAGAATGAACCCAGTCTTCCAGTCACTCGTCATTTCAATACAGAATCTTATTCTCATTAACATTTCTATCCTAGGCCTGCAGCAGTGTTTCAGTGAAACCCAGCATAAGCTGGAGGAACAGCACCTCATTTTCTGTGTAAGTAATTGAAGTTGTTGAACTCAGTGTTGAGATGTAAATACTGTCAGAACATGAACACTCTGCTTCTTTTGATTAAACCTCCAATACCTTGTTTATATGTATATTACTTATTTTCTACCAATTCTACATCTCCGCTGTGTTCTAAGGTTTTGGGGCAGACTGACAAAACAAATTTAAGAATACTTGCAAATGAAATATGTATGGTTTACAACTCCTGTACAATTTTAGTCAACGGTTTACATGGTTCATTATGAGCTACAAAAGCAACACAAGGTCCTGGTTCCAAATTTTACAATAAAGTAACCGTTATCTTGACAAAGTTACTAAAAGATCTACTTTTATTATATAAAACACGAGATAGTTGTTTTCATTCTCAACTACCAACAGTCAATATCATTTGCAGAAAATGAAATATTTTCTCCTTAATCACATTTCAATTCTTGAGAGACTGCGATGGATAAAAGAAGTCCAAAGCTGATAACATCTTCATATGCTTGGTTTTTCTTCTCTCTCTTGCGATAAGTAAACCGCAATTAAAATAAAAATAAACAAGTTGGAACATGTTTTCGCCCTGATAACCTTGATTATTTCTTGGCATAGGTGATCTTCATAGCATGAGATGGTGTAATTCGGAATCCTTGCAATGCATCACGTGCAGCACCAGCCTGTCCTTCATTCTCGAATTCCACAAAAGATATATCATGTCGGCCAGGTACCAAACGTACCTCTTTGAAACCAGGAAACCTATGTTAAAACGCAAACAATTTAGTATTAAAGTAATACAATTGCTTCAAAGTGCAAAAGTCTTTTGATTTGTATTTTTCACATTGATTTGCAAATCTAATTTAGTTACTTTCATTAATTGATTTAAAATGTACCAAAAAGTACTAAAGAAAAATTCTAGTTTTCATATGTACAGAACATTGGGTAAATGGCTTACAATCCAATAGGGATGTAAGTATTAGATGTCATCCCCTGCAGAATAAAACAAACTTATGCAATAAGTTCTTAAATGATCACTATGCAAGAGATTTTTGACAGGAACTGAAAATGATTTTTACAAATGCTAAGGACACCTGAATCAGTGGAGCATTATAAAAAGAGTCTCAATTTTAATTAATGTTGTGCTTTTGGCTTCAAAATTTGATTGTAAAATATCAATACAGATTACTGTAGATCTTAAGTCCATAAGACATCAGACCAGAAATCAGGCCATTCAGCCGATCAAGTCTGCTCTGCCATTCAATCATGGCTGATAAGTTTCTCAACTCCATTCTCCCACCTTCTCCCTGTAACCCTTGATCCCCTTGACAATAAAGAACCTATCTATCTCAGTCTTAAATATACTCAATGACCTGGCCTCTACAGCCTTCCATGGCAGTGAATTCCATAGATTCACCACACTCTGGCTGAAGAAGCTTCACCTTATCTCCACTCTAAAAGGTCTTCCCTTTACTCTAAGGGTGTGCCCTCGGGGTTCTAGTTTCTCCTACCAATGGAAACATATTCCCAACATCTCCTCTGTCCAGGCCATTCAGTATTCTAAGTTTCGATTAGTTTCCCCACCCCACCCTTCTGAACTCGAGTATAAACCCAGCATCCTCAAACATTCCGTGCTAAATTGCCCGTAGTGTTAGGTAAGGGGTAAATGTAGGGGTATGGGTGGGTTGCGCTTCGGCGGGTCGGTGTGGACTTGTTGGGCCGAAGGGCCTGTTTCCACACTAAGTCTAATCTAAAAAAAAATTCCTCATATGTTAAGCTTTTCATTCCTGGGCTCATTCCAGTGAACTTCCTTTGAACACGCTCCTGGGCCGTGCATCCTTCCTGAGATATGGAGCCCAAAACTACATACAATACACCAAATGTGACCTGACCAGAACATTATACAGCCTCAGAAGTATGTCCCTGCTTTTATGTTCAAGTCCTCTCAAAATAAATGCCATTATTGTATTTGCCTTCCTAATTGGTACATTTGGTTTATACCTATGCCTACATAATCCTTTTTGTTTGGAAATTAACAGCAGTAAGAAAATGTGAACAAACCTGGTTTCTTTTGAAACAACTCAAATTCACCAACTTGAACATGAAATGGAAAGACATCCATTTTATGCCTGCAATTCATCTAATCTGAATTCCTGAATCTCAGTTATGCTAACAGAAAACTGACTTCCCACAGGATCCCCAAGAGTAAAAAATTAGTTGGTTGAAACAAAAAGGAGGCAGCTGCTTGAGCCATAGATTAGTGAACTGCTGGGTAGACTTAGTTGTACTTTTTGCTTCCTCTCACCAAAACCAGCACTACAAAAATTCCTTTATGCTACATTACAACAACCTTGAACATTAGTTACTTCATTCAGAGATCAACCCAAAAGTTACTTCCACAGCTGTCCAGAATTCATTATTCAAGTGTTCTGGTTACTCTTTGACTTAACATTTTTGAAGGAATCTTTCTCTCCGCTTTGTAACTGAGTGACCTCTAAATTTTATTCAATAACGCATCTAAGGATGTCTCAGTTAATACCAGCTGCCAAGCCAACTCTGGTGGTCGCTTTCAGTCATAGGACTCTGAGGGGCCATTTGATATCTTTGGCTAGGTGAAAGATGAAAATCTTCCAGAGTCCATTAAATATGGCAAATGAAGTGGAGCTTAAAATGCAGGCCAACTGACAGACATGTGGGATTCCTCAATCTGCCGAGATATAATCCACACCAAAAGCATAGCTGTTCGCTTCTCAGTAAACATACACAAATTAAAAACAGAACACTTCACACTGATTGCCAATATATGAGACAATTTGGCGCATTGTTGGATGGTCTCAAACAAAAATAATTTATTTTACTTTCAACAAACTTTGATTCTGTTGCTCATATGAATAATTCATCAGTTTACAAACCTTTCTCCAGACTTCTAGGTCCACTAAGAAATCCTACAAAGCTTCTTCCAGCTTGTTTTCATCTGGAAACTGCATTCATAATTTAAAATCTTTTATTGAAGGGAGACCCTCTGGCTCTACCATAAACTTAACAATTGGTCATCCATTGTTTTCAAATGTTTCACTGCCAACTTCAAACTTACTGAGTAAACACAGGCTACATTTTAAGTGCAACAAACCCAGGCATTGTGTGAATGGCATTGACAGAGTTGCATTTGTCTGTTTCTCAACCAGAGGCCCATATTTACCTTGAGTTAAAATTTTAATTAAAGGTTACATTTCAGAACAAAATTTTCACAATGGCTGGGGTAATCAACAACATTTGTGCATATTCTGACATAACCGGACTTTTAATATGCAAACAGATACTTTAAATGCAAAATACTGGAGCATAGTTTAGTGTTGGGCAAGAATTATATTGCATTCATCTCCAATAGACTTACTCTGAAATAATCCATGAAAATGTACATTGACAGTATCATTTCTGACTAATCAAAATAAACACATTTTTATTAATAAATCAAACAAATTCAAGATAAAATTAACATTCCCTTCAATTGAAAGAAAGAGTATTACAGAAAAAACCCTGTTAACATTTATCGGAATTTTCATTTCTACTTACTGATTAAACAGCATGGACAACATCATTTCATTGGTCTCTTCAGGCAAATTAGTGAGGAATAGAATGTAGTTGGGTGGATTGTCTGGTACCTTTGGGAGAGAAAGACAAAATAAATGCTTAGGGACATTACTTCCATTGGGAATGAAAACTTGTAATTCACACATCAGAAAAGATTTGATGCATCAGGATATTTAAAACTGCCAGAAATAGCAGTAGAAATTCTTTCATTACACAAATAAAAAGTAAATTGTGGACACGTTATATTATCCAAATCCAATCTAACCAGAAAGCTACTGTGAAACCCAAGTTACATGACATAATCAGAAGATTATTTAAAATGCCAAAAGCATCATACATCCTATGGTCAAAGATGTATAAACAAATACTGGAGAAAATGTACCACGTTACCTCCCACATTGTGCTATCTGGCTAGAAATGGTCAACAATGCCCAAGATGATCAAGAATCAAGTTCTTCTCACTTAATATCTCCCAGAATTGGAATAACTCCACTGACTGAAGCCTCTCAGGGGGAGTAGGAACTCCAAACACCAGGAATTGAAAAAGAGTAATGATAGACTGGACAACACAGGAATCCCAAGCACCAAGGATTGAAAATGAGCAACTGACTAGAGCAAGTGGGAACCTTGATCACCAGGATTGAAAAGTGAGGCCACAGGGCTACAGGTATGTGATTGGTTAGTGAGTATTCCAGATTTACACTTTTCCTCCATGATTAAGAAATTGTCACTTTCTATCAATGTTCAAAATTAGATAAAACTAATAAAAATAGAACATTGCTAGTGCAAAAATATCTTCCTTTCAAAGGGAAAGTTAACTCTAATGAGTTTTGCTTTGCTCAGCTCTTCAATTGCTTACCCTGTCAAATGCTGCCTTGACATCAAGCTTGCCTCAACTCTGGAGTTCAGCACTTTTGTCCAACTTTTGGACAGGTTGAGTGGCTCAGAAGAACCCATACTGAGCAGGTTATTGCTTAGCAAGTGTTGCTCTACAGTGCTGCCAACTAGCCCTTCGTTAATTTTTCTCATGATCAAACGTAGACTGACGGGCAGTAATTGGCCTGTTTGGATTTGCCCTGCCTGTTTTAAAATATTGAAAATGCTGAAATGTATTATTATTATAGAAATCTTAATGTATTTTGAAAACCCGAGTATGATCAGACAGAATCATTGTTTTAAAACAGAAATCATGTTTAACAAATTGTTTTTGGTTTTGATTCTGTAAATAGCTGAGTAAAAGGGAAAACCAGTAAGTGGAGTCTACTTGTTGCCATATAAGTTAACATTCACAATGATATCTCACTGGAGTGTGGACCTATAACTGCATTGTTAGAAGGTTGCTTAATGGATAGGAAGCTAGGATTAATGATATGGAGCGCATTTAAGCTGTCAGGCTCTAACAAGTCTGCCACAAGAATCAGTACTGGGGCCTCAACTATGAACAACATCTATTAATGACTTAGAAGAGATGGCTTAACTATCCAAGCTGGCTGTCAATTCAGAACTCGGTGGAATGAACATAACAACTACAAAAATAGAGCTTCCCCTGCCCCTCAATTTGATAAAAATCATTACTGATCTTGCTGTGACTTCAGATCCATTTTTCTGCCGACCCCACTTAATGCTGGACTCCTTTGTCTATCTAAAGTTTATGTAACTCAGCCTCAAATAATGTATTCAATGATCAAGCCTTCATTGATCTCAAGGAGAAAAACTAATTTTAACAAAGTGACGACAACACGAGCTATGGAGAGAAAATAGATTCAAAGAGGTGTACAGAGGAACCTTGATTATCCAAAAGGACACGGGTGGGGAGTATTTTGTTCGTTTAATCAAATTCCAGATAATCAAGTGCCCGATTACATTGCTTAGCATCTTGAGAGCTTGCCGGATAACCTGATATTTCGGATAATTGAATGCTAGATAATCGAGGTTCTTCTGTAATAAGGTTAAATGATTGGGCAACACACTGACAGATGAGTGGGGTTGCTGCGAAAGCACAGCTGGCCAAGCAGCATCTGAGGAGCAGGAGAATCGACATTTTCAGCAAGAGCCCTTTATCATGAATTCATGATGAAGGGCTCTTGCTGAAAACATGGATTCCCCTGCTCCTCGGATGCTGCCTGGCCTGCTGTGCTTTTCCAGCACTCCATTCTTGACTCTGATCCCTAGTCCTCACTCTCTCCAAGCTGACAGATGAGCAAAACATGGGGAAGCGATAGATTAATTACTGTACATTGGTATTAAGAATAGAAAAGCAAAACATCTTTTGAAATTAAATTTTAAAATATTGATGTCCAGAGAAACATAGGTGTATGCATCCAAAGAGTGTGTACAGGTACATATAGGAATGAGGAAGCCAAATAGCAGAAGGCTTTTATTTGAAGAAGATTGGAATCTTGAGGAATGATAAAGGAAATCTTACCACAATTGGACTTTCCTAAGATCACACCTTGTGTACCATTCAGTTTGTGTCTCTGTAACTCAGGAAAGATATATTTGTCTAGTGGGCAGTACAGCAAAGATTCAATTTTGGTTGGATCTAGTGATGTCAAGATATCCTTTGAGGAGGGGTCATATAAACTGAGCCTATACTCTGAAATTTAAAATAACATACTGTCATCCACTGAAACACTGTCATGAATGTCTACCCTGTCAAGCCCAAAGAGATAGTTTCTCCTGGTGGTAGTTATAGAATGCAGGGCAAAGTCTCAGGGTAACAAGATGAATCAGAAAGAAATAAGGAGGCAAAACAATTCTTCACTCAATCTTTGAAATACTGTGGATGTTTCCATTGCTGAAGACATTCAAAGCCAGGAGACACTGATTTTTTTCTAAATCTAGGGAAATCAAGGGATAAGATGATAAACAGGCAAGGAAGTGGAAATGAGACAGAAGATCAGCACAATGATTTTGACAGTATGATCTACTCCCACTCCCATTTGTCAAGTTCTTAAAGCATACCTGATTTGTTGAGGCGGTGGTCTGGTTAGAATTTGAAGTCGCCACCTGTGCTGTTACCTAAAATTAATGGGTCACATTAAGTTCCAGAGTATACAAAACAATCTCAGACCACTGAAATTCGCATTTTCTGCAAGCCACTTTACCAAAGTGCTATGACGAAAAGAAAGAAGGAGAATGCTAGAGAAACTCAGCAGATCTGGCAGCATCTATAGAGAAAGAAACAGACAGTTGATGTTTTAAGTCTCGTATGACCTGTTCTGTAGACTCATACCACACTGGAAATATTAATTCAACTTCTCTTTCCACAAATGCTGCCAGACCTGCTGAGTTACTCCAGCATACAGATTTCCAGCATCCACAGTACAGCAAACTTCTTTTTAACAGGCACCTTATGAACCAGCCCTCTCTATAAATGGGCAAAAACTATATATCAAATACCAGAAGTTTACTATATTATCGCAATCTCCATAATGTCTAAGTCTTAAGGTGTAGGTGCTAGTGAGAAGGATCGCTGCCACTAAGTTTTATATAAGGCAAAGTTGTATCATTATGCAAGTGATTTATGCTGTAAATAAATTACAACTGTAATGTGTAGGCCCCCTGTACTGCTTCTCTATTATTTGTGTTTTTAGTTTGATTACGCTGACCTCTTGATTATTCAAAATATTTAATCAATAGGTGCCAGTTAATAAAATGTTTGCTGTATTTTGTTTTTATTGGAATATGAGTAAACAAAACCAAGCAATTTAGCATAAAACAATATATTAGTACAGCATATTCTAGTTAAAAAAAATTACAAATGTTTCACTTCAAAAACAAATCTGCACTATGATTGGAAATATATTAGTAACACATTAAGTAATTGTCACAAAAAGTCTTGTCCATGGTGTGACTTAACTAAAATAACCCCTTGAACATAGAGATTAATCCTTGCACCATCAAGGTGCACTGAAATAATTATATTTTAAAACTAAAATGAGCCTCATTTGAAAACAGTAGGACTTACTGTGTATTACAACAGTGAGAAAGCACTTTTAAACGTGGGACTAACAAGGAAACTTTTCAAAAGGTTTTATAAAAGGTGAAGTTGTAAGCAAAAACATTTACTGCAAAGGCACATCTAAATCAGTTCAGTGCAAATTAATAAACATTATAACTGATGGTTGGCTATTCAAAAAAATTTTAATTCCCGACCCTGCAAAGCAAGCTGCACAGCCATATTTATTACACAATTTGAGAAAGTGAGTACAGAAGAAATAGCAGGTCTTTCAGCTCTGAGTTCTAATCAGGAAACATCAGTAGTAGCTCAACCTGCACAATTCCAACTTTTGCACAATCTTTCAGCTGAACACATGAAATAAGATGGCTTTTAATTAATCAATTTATATTTTGGATTTATTGACGTAAATAGGAACAGGAACATGCCATTCAGCCCCTTGAGCCCGTTTTGCCATTCAGTGCAATTGTGGCCGAACTCCATATACCTGCCTTCGGCCTATAGCTCTAAATACTTTTGCTCAACAAAAAAAATCTCAGACTTAAAATTAATAACTGATCTAACATCCACTGTTACATTTGGAAGGGAGTTCCAGATGTCTACCTACCTTGCATGTCGAAGTGCTTAATATTTGTCCTGAATGGCGTGGCCTTACCTTTTAGGCAATAACTACCTAGTTCTATAATTCCCAGCCAAAGGAAATAGATCATCTTTATCTACCCTGTCTTTGAACATAATATAAAATCTTGAAGATTGAGCTGCTGGAAAACATTTCAATTCACAACTACGAAGTCCTTTAAGGAAGGGGCTTGACAGGATACACAGATGCTGTAGCATTACTGGATTCTCACCAAAGGCAAGATATGTTAGCATCATCACCTTTTACAGTTAAGATTTACTTTAGCCAGAAATGGGTAATTACTAGACACTCTAAAAACCACAAGCTAGAGGTAATGTTGGACAGTTCTGAAGAAAACTATCAAATTCTTATCCACCATGTGCTTTTTATCATTCATATAAATGATTTGGATGTAAACATAGAATGTCTGGTTACTAAGTTTGCAGATGAAACCAAAATTGGAGATGTAGTGGACAGCAAAGAAGATTACAACGGGATCTTGATCTGATAGGCCAATGGACTGAGGAGTGGCAGATAAGAGTTTAATTTAGATAAATGTGAGGTGCTGCATTTTGGGAAAGCAAATCTTAGCAGGACTTATACACTTAATGGTAAGGCCCTGGGAAGTATTGCTGAACAAAGAGACCTTGGAGTGCAGGTTCCTTGAAAGTACAGTCGCAGGTAGATAGGATAGTGAAGGCGGCATTTAGTATGCTTTTCTTTATTGGTCAGAGTATTGAGTACAGAAGTTGGGAGGTCATGTTGTGGCTGTACAGGACATGGTTAGGTCACTTTTGGAATTCTGGTCTTCCTATCGGAAGGATGTTGTGAAACTTGTAAGGGTTCAGAAAAAAATTAAGGATATTGCCAGGGTTGGAGGATTTCAGCTAAAATGAGAGGTTTAACAGGCTGGAGCATCAGAGGGTGCTCAGAGGTTTATAAAATGAGGGGCATGGCTCAGGTAAATAGGCAAAATCTTTTCCCTGGGATGGAGGAGTCCAGAACTAGAGGGCATAGGTTTAGGGTGAGAGGGGAAAGATATATTAAAAAAGAGACCTAAGGGACAACGTTTTCATGCAGAGAGTGATGCATGTGTGGTATAGGTTGCCAGAGGAAGTGGTGGAGGCTTGTACAATTACAACATTTAAAAGGCATCTGGATGGGTATATGAATAGGAAGGGTTTGGAGGGATATGAGCCGGGTGCAGGCAGGTGGGACTAGATTGGGTTGGGATATCTGATCAGCATGGACAAGTTGAACCAAAGGGTCTGTTTCCACGCTGTACATCTCTATGACTCTGTATGGTCAGACCAAAGTCCTATACAACTGCAAGCTGACCTGCCAACTCTAGCACTCAATACCCCATCTGATGAAGGATAGCATGCCATATGTCTCCTTGACCACTCTATCGACCTGCGGTTTCCATCTTCAGGATCCAGCATTCTCTGACACACAGTCTCTTTCACTATCTGCTACTTCACCATTGCACTGAGTTTAGGAGTTGGGAGGTCATACTGCTGCTGTACAGGACATTGATTAGGCCACTTTTGGAATATTGTGCACAATTCTGGTCTCCCTCCTAGGAAGGATGTTGTCAAACTTGAAAGGGTTCAGAAAACATTTACAAGGATGTTACCAAGGTTGGAGAGTTTGAGCTGTTGGGAAAGGTTGAATAGACTGGGCTATTTTCCCTGGACTGTCAGAGGCTGAGGGATGACTTTATACAGACTATATAATAATGATGGACATAGATAGGCTAAATAGACAACGGCTTTCCCCAGGACATGGACTCCAAAACTAGAGGGTATCGCTTTAAGATGAGGGGAGAAAGATTTAAAAAGGGACCTAAGGAGCAACTTTTCACGCAGAGGATGGTGTGTGTATAGAATGAGCTTCCAGATTTGGACGAGGAGATTGGTACAATTACAACATTTGTGCGGATACATGAATAGAAAGGGTTTAGAGGGATATGTGCCAAATGCTGGCAAATTGGACTAGATTAATTTAGGATATCTAGTTGATATGGACGAGTTGGAGCATGTTTCTGGGCTGCATTGCTCTGTGACTATAAAAATCGGAGTGCTGTTCCTTCATAAGGTGGTTGTGGAGTATAAGATCATACGACACAATTTACAGCAAAAGACCTATAGCAAAATCCATGACTACCTTTTGAGTAGTAAGTCACAAACCAACAGAAAATTGCTTTGAATAAAAAAAAATGTAGCTTACTTGATTAGCCTTTTTGTTTGCAGCAGCTTGTTCTTGGTTTTTGGCCTTTTTCTTCTCTTTTTTCTTTTCTTTATCAGCAAAGGTGCCCCTCATTTTTGAAATTATATCCGAGTCAGTCTTTGCATACTGAATTCGCTGAGGAAAAAAATTAAGAAGTTACTATTACATTTTTAATAGGTTATACCATCCTCCTATGTTTGTGATCTAAGCAGTACCTTATTCAGATCACAACGAATGCTTCAGTGGCATAACGTTTAAAGGAAAGATATGAAAAAATGCAAATCCGGGTTGGGCTCTACAGTTGCCACGTGTTGTATTTGTCATACAGATCCCAATAAGCAATTATCATAATCAGTGGATAACATTTTACAAATATTTTTTACTCCTTTCCCTTCCCAACTGAAACTCAAATCATTTTGTACAAAACTAGGGATTTACAATTTTGCATACATGGGGAGCACAAAACAAAGTCAAATTTAACCTTGAGATTCTCTATCAGACTTACACCAAAGTGGACCAAATCCCAACGAAAAAAAATCAAAAAACCTTATGATTCTATATTTGCACACATCAAAGAGTCACACAGTGATGTGTGGAAACTAATGCTTCAGTCCAGCTTGTCCACGTTCCTAATTTTAATTCGTCCCACTTGTCTGCATTTGGCCCATATCCCTCCAAGTCGTTCCTATTCATCTACTTATCCAAATGTCTTTTGCTATTAGGGAAGGCAGTGGCTTAGTGTTAGTAATTGCTAGGATTATTAATCCAGAAACCCAGGTTTGATGGTGGAATTTGGATTCAATAGAAATTACTTTAAGAAACAAACAAAAAAAAAAGCCTAGAATTAGGAAACTACTAATGACCGTGAAATCTTTGTTGATTGTCAGAAAAACTGATCTAGTTCACTAATGTTCTTGAGGAAAGGAAATCTGCTATCTTCACCTGGTCTAGCCTACATGACTCCAAACCCACAGCAATGTGGTTAACGCTCAACTGCCCTCTGAAATAGCCTAGCAAGCCATTCAGTTTTACTAACTGCTGTAAAATCTCAAAGTATCACCTGGCATCAGTCTAGACATTCAAAAAGACAATGGCAGAAACAGCCTTGCTAAGAAAGGACCCTGCAGAGTCCTCCTTACTAACATCTGGGGGCTAGTGACAAAATTGGGAGAGCTGTCTCAGACAAATTAAACAACAGCCTGACATGGTCATGCTCACAGAATCATACTTTACAGACAAATGTCCCAGACAGCATCATCACCATCATTGGATATATCCTGTCCCACCAGCACAAGGTGGTGGCACAATGGTATACAATCAAGAGGGAGTTGCCCTGAAAGTCCTCAGTGTTGACTCAGATCACATGAAGTTTCATGGCTTCAGGTTAAGCATGGGCAAGGAAACCTCCTTCTCATTACCACATACCGTCATTCCTCAGCTGATGAATCACTGCACCTCCATGTTGAACAATGAGGAAGGACTGAGGATGGCTAGGGCACAAAATGTACTCTGCATGGAGGATTTCAACGTCCACCAAAAGAGGCTCCGCAGCAGTATTACCCAACAAGCTGGTCAATTCCTAAAGGACATATTTGTTAGACTGGGTCTGCGGCAGGTGGTGAGAGAACCAACAGTGAAAAACAGTCAACCTCATCCTTACCATTCTTCCAGCTGCAGACACATCTGTCCATGACAGTATCAGTCAGAGTGACCACCACACAGTCCTGCCTTCACATTGAGAATGTGGCATCATCACTGTGCTAAATGAGACAGACTTCAAACAGAGCTGGCAATTCAAGACTGGGAATCCATGAGGTACTGTCAGCCATCGACAGCAGAATCATACTCGAGCACAATTTATAACCTCATGACCCAGCATATCCCCCACTTAACCATTACCTGAGGTATCAACCCTAGTTCAATGGAGTGCACAGGAGGACATGCCAACAGCAGTACCAGGCATACCTGAAAATGAGGTGTCAATTTGGTGAAGTCAACAAACAGAACTATTTGCATGCCAAACAGCATAAGCAGCAGTGATAGACAGAGCTACGTGATCCCACCAAAGATCAGATCTAAGCTCTATAGTCCTGCCACATCCAGTCATGAATGGGGTTGGCCGATTAAACAACTCAGTGGAGGAGGCAGCTCCACAAATATCCCCATCTTCAAATGATGGAAGAGCTAAGAACAGTGCAAAAGTAAGGGTGAAGTTTTCGCAGATACCAGTTTTCAGCTAATTCTATTCACTCCACGTGATATCATGGAACGGGTTGGGAGGCACTGGATACTGCAAAAGCTACAGGGCCTGACAGCATTTCAGCAATTGTACTGAAGACTTGTGCTCCAGAATTTGTTGCTCATCTAACCAAGCTTTCCAATACAGTTATAACACTGGCATCTATCCAACAATTTTGGAAATTGCACAAATATGTCCCCAACGTAAAAAGCAGGACAAATCCAACCCAGCTAATTAGCACCCCATCAGTCTACTCTCCATCATCAGTAAAGTGATGGAAGTGTCAGTGCTATCAAGCAACATCTGTTCAGCAATAACCGGTTTAGGGAGGCCCAGTTTGGGTTCCACCAGGGCCGCTCAGTTTTTGACCTCATTCCAGCATTGGCTCAAACATAGACAAAAAAAAAGAGATAAATTCCAGAAGTGAGGGGAGAACATCAAGGTTGTATTCGACCAAGTGTGGCATCGAGAGCCTTAGCAAACCTGGAATCAGTGAGTAATGGTAAACTCTCCAGTGGTTTGAGTCATAATCGAAACATAGGAAGACTGTAATGGTTGTTGGAGGTCAGTCATCTTAGCTCCAGGTCATCTCTACAGGAGTTCCTCAGAGTAGTGTCCTAGGCCCAATCATTTTCAGCTACTTAGTCAATGACCTTCCTTCCATAAAAGGTCAGAAATAGGGATGTTTGCTGATGATTGCACAATGTTTAGCATCATTCGCAACTCCTCAGGTACTGAAGCAGTCCATGTTCAAATGCAACAAGATATGGACAATGTACAGTCTTGGGCTGACAAATGACAAGTAACATTTGCACCATACAAATGGCAGGCTATGACCGTCACCATAAGAAACAATTGATCCACTGTCCCTTGTCATTCAATGGTGTTACCATCACTGAATCCCCTACTATCAACATCCTGGGGGGTTACCATTGACCAGAAACCCAACTGGACTCACCAAATAAACAATAGCTAGGTCAGGCGCTAGGAATACTGCAGTGAGTAATGCAAATCCTGACTCCCCAAAGCCTATCTGCCATCTACAAAACAAGTCAGGAGGGTGATGGAATACTCCCCACTTGCTTGGATGAGTACAGCCCCAAAAACACTCGAAGCTTGACACCATTCAAGGACAAAGCAGCCCACTTGATTGGCACTACACCCACAAGCATCCACTCTCCAACACTGATGCTCAGTAGCAGCAGTGTGTACTATCTACATGATGCACTGCAGAAATTCACCATAGATCCTTAGATAGCACCTTCCAAACCCATGACCACTTCAATCTAGAAGGACAAGAGCAGCAGATATATGGGAACACCATCAAAGTTCCCCTCCAAGCCATTCACCATCCTAGCGTTCCTTCACTGTGACTGGGTCAATATCTTGGAATTCCTTTCCTAATGGCATGGTGGGTCAACTCAGAGCAGATGGACTGCAGCAGTTCAAGAAGGCAGCTCTCCATTACCTTCTCAAGGGCAACTTGAGACTGGCAATAAATGTTGGCCAGCCAGCAACACCAATATCCTATAAATGAGTAAATTTTAAAAACATCATAACTGTATCTGCAACCACCACTTTGGCAGTTCATTCCACACAACCACTGCGTAAGAAAGTTGCCTCTCATGTGTTCTGAAAAATCTTTTTCATCTCACCTTAAAAATATGCCCACTAGTTTTGAACTCCCATCCTAGGGAAAAAGACTCTTGCTGTTCATCCTATCTATAGCTCTCCTGCTTTTACAAACTTCCATAAGGTCACCCCTTAACCTCCTAGCCTCCAGTGAAAAAATCCCAGCCTAACCAGCCTCTTTTTATATACCAAACCCTCCATTTCCAGCCACATCCTGGTAAACCTTCACTGAATCCTCTCCAATTTAATATCTTTCTATAGTAAGGCTACCAGAACTGTACACAGTAACCTCACCGACACCCTGTTTAACCTCAACAAGACATTCCAACTCCTATGCTCAAATATCTGAGCAATGAAGGCAAGCGTATTAGATGCTGCCTTCCCAACTAAAACAAATTCTTTCAGGAAAATGAAAATTCTCTGTAGAAACTTTTCGTTAGAAATCTAAACGACTCAACTGAATGGCTACATTTACTAATATCCTTCTCTTGACCATATTGAAAATTTTATGAATTTCATCACAGTACTGAAATTAGTAAATGGTCAGAAAAAGTTACTTTGTATTAGCTATCAGTACCAATTCTTAACTGTTATTGTATTCTCATTAAAATGAGGAAAGGAATGACTGCTCCAGAGGAAAAAAAGATTAATAAAACAGAAGTTACGCAAATATAAAGGCTAAGAGCTGATCCAACATAGAAGCAAAATTTCAGGCTCATTCATTAGTCCACAGTGATCTTATCAATCTAATAGTACAGGAACTACAACTGGCTTCAGTTGTCCTCACAAACTTAAAATGGTCAGGTTACCAGCATTATGTCTATAATCGTAGCTTGCATTTGTGAAGCATTTCTTCAGTTTATGTATGACATATATTACAGCACATTACATGAAGGCAAGGAGAATGGTGAGAGTTAACATATCTTTAGCAAAGTTTTTTTTAAAAATCTAAATTTTAAAATATAAGGAAAAGCTCACAAATACACATGATGGTAGGAATTGCTTTAAAATTCAAAGATTTGTCAGAATGGAAATATGCAGTACAGAACAAAATCTACACGTGTAAGTTAGTTTAATATCAACAATGCTCTTGTATGGGAAGGCGGTACCCAACTAAGTCCCATAAACTAGCACTTTGCATTGCACTAGCATCGTCTTTTAATTTGTTCTTTGAATGCTGCAATCCTTTATGTCAGTGAGGGGAGTTCAAGATTCTGACCCAGTGAAGAAACAGCAATATTGTTCCAAGTCAGGATGATGCACATTATGGAATGTAACTTGGAAACAGTGGCATTCCCTGTGCATCTCCGGCTCATTCTTCTAGATTCTGATGGTGTAATTAAAGGAGTTTTGTAGATGATACAAATGCTACCACTTTACAACATTGGAACAAAGATGATGTGTAGCTCAGGTTGAGCTTCTGGATGTAGGTTTGCTTGCTGAGCTGGAAGGCTCATTTCCAGACGTTTCGTCACCCTACTGGGTAAAATCTTCAGTGGGCCCCCGGGCGAAGCGCTGCTGCTGATGATTTCTGCTTTCTATTTATATGTTTGGGTTTCTTTGGGTCAATGATGTCATTTCCTGTTGTGAAATGGGGCCCACTGAAGATTTTACCTAGTAGGGTGACAAAACGTCTGGAAATGAGCCTTCCAGCTCAGCAAGCAAACCTACATCCAGAACTAAAACAGAGTTTGAATATTGATAGTTAAGGTGCCAAATGGATGTTCTAATGACAAGTATTTTTAATTCCACTGACCTCCAACATGCTTACTCGTAATATATTTCCTTTAAGCTTCCAACCAATTTGTCAAATGTCTGTGTTTCATCTGTTCTGTTAACACCACCTTTGTATTCGTTTCTGAAAGATCATGTTACTTAGAGTCATAGATGTACAGCATGGAAACAGACCCTTTGGTCAAACTCGTCCATGCTGACCAGATAGCCGAACCCAATCTAGACCCATGTGCCAGCCCCCAGGCCATATCCCTCCAAAGCATTCCTACACATTCCCTATTCAGATGCCTTTTAAATGTTGCAATTGTACTAGCCTCCACCACTTCCTCTGGCAGCCCACACCACACACATGCCACCCTCTGCATGAAACAGTTGCCCCTTAGGTCTCTTTTATATCTTTCCCCTCTCACTCTAAACCTATGTCCTCTGGTTCTGGACTCCCCAGCCCCAGGGAAGAGACTTTGTCTATTTACCCTATCCATGCCCCTCAATTTTATAAACCTCTATAAAGGTCACCCCTCAGCCTCTGACACTCCAGGGAAAACAGCCCTAGCCCATTCAACCTCTCCCTATAGCTCAAATCCTCCAACCCTGGCAACATCCTTGTAAATCTTTTATGAACCCTTCCAAGTTTCACAACATCTTTCCGATAGGAAGGAGACCAGAAATGCACACAATATTCCAAAAAAATGGCCTAATCGATATCCTGAACAGCCACAACATGACCTCCCAACTCCTGTACTCAGTACTCTGTCCAATAAAGGAAAGCATACCAAATGCCTTCTTCACTCTCCTATCTAATTGTGACTATACTTTCAAGGAGCTATGGACCTGTACTCTAAGGTCTCTCTGTTCAGCAAACTCCCTAGGACCTTACCATTAAGTGTATAAGCCCTGCTAAGATTTGCATTCCCAAAATCCTGCACTTTGCATTTATATAAATTAAACTCCACCTGCCACTCAGTCCATTGACCCATCAGGTCAAGATCCCATTGTAATCCAAGGTAACCTTCTTCTCTGCCCACTACACCTCCAATTTTGGTGTCATCTGCAAACTTATTACTACAGAGGAAAGTTGATTATCGGAATGATTTCCCACACACAAAGCCATGTTGACTATCCCTAATCAGTCCTTGCCCTTCCAAATACATATACATCCTGTCCTTCCAACAACTTGCCCACCATCGACATCAAGCTCACTGGTCTATAGTTTCCTATAGGTCTATAGCTTATTCTTACCACCTTTCTTAAATCATGGCACCATGTTAGACAAGCTCTAGTCTTCCAGCACCTCACCTGTGACTATCGATGATAGAAATATCTCAGTAAGAGGCCCAACAATCACTTCTCTAGCTTCCCACAGAGTTCTAGGGTTTCAGCACAAGTAGTCTTTAGCCTTTACATGGAAAATCCATATCTCACAAACTTCATTGAATTTTTGAAGAAGTAACAAAGAGGATTGATGAGAACACAGCAGTAGACGTGGACTTCAGTAAGGCATTTGAAAAGGTTCCCCACGGGAGACTGCTTACTCTGCCTCGGCTCCAATCCAACTGTTCAAGCAGATGCTCTCTTCCCATCAGCCTCCAGTCTGCACAGATCCTATCAGCAATCAAGTCACAATTATGCAACAAAACTCACCATTATCCTGTCTCCAACTTCCACAAGGACTCTTGTTCACTTTTATACAACTCTGACTTTCATTTGCCCTTCCCAGCCCTTTCCTGTGCAATCAATGAAGGCAAATCCACATCCTCTCATCCCATTGAGAATACAAGGCAACAGTTCACATGTGTCCTTCAACCTAGCATTCTTTATTCAACACTTAGTCTTTTCCACATCAAAAATGCCAGAAGGACAATAATGTCTTCGTAGCTGAATACTTATTTGTTTTCGAGGATGACTGACTGCCCTGTAGCATGCTACTTGAAGTCCATCTATGCTCACGCAGATTTTATCACGCTTGCAATATTGTTCTAAACAAAGACTGGTGTAAGCTTTCGAAGCTGTGTCTGAACTTTCTGCTGGGTATTGTAGCCTTTAATTTTCATTTCAGACTTTAATTTTAGCCCATTTTCACTTACTGATGAGGAAGGTGGTAGTAGTGCAGAGCCTGATTCAAGTTTGTGCATAGACTCAAAATATAACTGGGGCGAGGTATATGAAATCCTGCTGATAACTCAGTTTTTATTTCTATTTCCCAGTTGTCAATAGGTGTCACTGCTTTAGTTGTTCTGTATTTTTTGTTACATTAATGTTTTTCTATTCTAAATTAACAGCATTATTTTCCCAAATAAACACCCCAATACAAGTCCTAATTTTCTTAAGCAGAAGTAGTTATATTTTCTTAATCATGCAATACATATCATTTTCTAGCAATTAAAGTCAAAATTTCATACAGGTCTTCCAACCCAATTTTGTAAGTTGTAATTTAAAACTGTGCATTTGAAAAGGCAATACCCATAGCTACATCACTGAATCAATATCTTTATGCTGTGACATAGTAAGAATACAAAAAGGACCTTTAGCTCATGAAAAATTTAGACGAGTTTTAGAATTGAATTGCTCGGTAAAAGATAGATTATCCAATTAAAATCATTTATTAAAAAACAATGGGTTTCCTGACTGCCCAAGAAAAATCAGAATTGTATTTTTAATCTAAAGACATTACAGGTTTTTGATGCTTTGCTTTTCCCACAATGCAAAGGCACAGAGAATTAAGAACATGGAGACCAAAAGATGAGTACAATATCAATGGGTATGGTAATATTGTTTTTAGAAACCCAAACAGGATAAAAACAATCCAAATCTCCTGAACATTGACCAATTTATCAAGCAATGGAGAGCTCTGATCTAAAAGGTGAGCTTGAACTCAACAGCAATGAAGGATAATGTGGCTTATTCTTCTATAGAAGAGTGTAGACTACTATAGACTGGTAATACAAATATCTTTTTACCTACTGGTAATACAAATATCAGTGTGAGAATATTTACTTACCATAGGTTTGCCATAAAATGGGAATCCTTGTATCTGCCGTAAAGCACTCGTGGCACATGTTATCTCTTTAAAAATTACAAATGCTTGTCCTCTCATTTTCATAGTCTTCAATGCTACAATATCAACTATTTGACCAAATTGAGAAAACAGTGCATATAATGCTCTCTTCAGCTCTATGGAGAAAAATAAAAACACGTTTAATTTGCTATAGTCATATGCTTTAAAACTGGATATTCACTGTCATTTGGTAGTACAGAACCTGAACATTCCTGAAAAATGACACTTTGTCAAGACCTTGTTTTGCACTCAGGCCCATTCACAGGAAATACTCAACCAAAACAAAAATACCCAACAGGCCCACACTTGCAAAAGAGCATTCAATAGTAAACGTGATTCCACAATAAGACAATATCTGCAACATTCTTCTGAACGTGCAAGGCTGACAACAAATTTCAGATTGCGGTTGGGCTCAAAAGTGAGATATATGTATACTGGAAGCTACATAAATTAACAGTTAGGGTGTATAATTCTTGCAAATTATCCTGATGAGTGCAAAAAAAGGTTTTGAAAAAAAAAGTGTCTATTTTCAGCAATTCTCAATTCTGCAAGGTTATGGGGTAAGTGGACATAAGAAATGTCAGATCAGCCGTGATCCTATTGAATAGCAGAGCAGGCTTGAGGGTCCAAATGGTCTACTCACGTTCCTATTTCTTATACTTGGAATGAATAGACACATACATTCATAATCAAGTTTGAAAAGTTGCTATAAACTCAGGGGTTCACCTTTTCATAACTAGTGGGTATTTTCCCCAAAAACAATCAATCATTCATGGGATGTGGGCTTCACTGGCAGGGCCAACACTTACTGCAGACTTCTGGAGCCAGTCCTTTTGGAGTAAGTACACTCAATGTTATTAGCAAGTGTTTCAGGATTTGGACCAGCGACATTAAAGAAAGACAATATTTCCAAGTCAGGATGGAGAGTGGCCTAGAGGGCAACTTGCAGCTGGTGGTGTTCTCATGCACCCAATGCTTTTGTCCTTCTAGATGTTTGTGGTCATGAACGTGGAAGATGCTGTCTAAAGGAACTTTGGATGAATTCCTGCTGTGCATCTTCCAGAGAGCACACACTGCTGGTATTGTACATCTGTCATGAGAAAGTGAATATTTGTGGATGTGGTGCTAGCCAATCAAATGCAGTGCTGTGTTTTGGATGGAATCAAGCTCTTAAGCTCTGTTGGATTGTACTCATCATGCAGGTAGGAGCATTCTGTCACACTCCTGATTTGTGTCCTGCAGATGGTGGATGGGTTTCAGGGAGACAGGAAGCAAGATAATTGCTGCAGAATCCCTCATTAATAATCAGCACTTGTAGCTGTAGTATTTGTATGGCCAGTCCAGTTTTTAGTCAACGGTAACCTACAGAATATTGATGGTGAAGGATTCAGTGACTGTATTACCACTTAAAGCCAAGGGCGATGGTTAGATTCTCTTGTTGGAGATAGTCATTGCTTGGCACTTGGGTGGCATGAACGTTACTTGCCACTTGTCAGCCCAAGTTGCATGTCCATATGCAGCATCGAGAAGCCATGAAAACATCCACATTCTTCCATTTTATTGATATAACATGCCCCATTCCAGCCTGCTCCTTTCATACAATTTTTGACAAGTTTCTTTTAAAGAAGAAATTTTATCAGCACGACTATACTAATAGTGCTTTCCCTGCAAGAGGAACACCACTGGAAATCAATTCTCAAATCTGTGCTCAAAAATTCCAGCAAAAATAAGTTGAAAAAGCAAAGTCAAGCTTTTCATTCAATTACTACTGAAGCTGGTCAAAAAAGCTAGCCCACAAATTTTTAGTTACTCACGCAGTCAAAAGAATCACCAAGGCTTTAGTAATTTTCTATTGAAGTGAGTAGCTATAAAACATACCATAAATAAGAACACTGTAAACTCATAACTAAGCATTTTCCTTAAAATGAGGATAGGAAGCAGAAAGTTGTATTTAATTAGACACTAGGTGCAGGAGTAGGTCATTTTGCCCTTCGAGCCAGCCCCACCATTCATTATGATCATGGCTGATCATCCTCAATCAGTATCCTGTTCCTGCCTTATCCCCATAACCCTTGATTCCACTATCCTTAAGAGCTCTATCCAACTCCTTCTTGAAAGTATCCACAGACTTGGCCTCCACAGCCTTCTGGGGCAGAGCATTCCACGCACCCACCATTCTCTGGGTGAAGAAGTTTCTCCTTAATTCTGTTCTAAGTGGCCTACCCCTTATTTTTAAACTGTGTCCTCTGGGTCGGGCTCACCCATCAGCGGAAACAAGCTTCCTGCCTCCAGAGTGTCCAATCCTTTAATAATCTTATACGCCTCAATGAGATCTCCTCTCAACCTTCTAAACTCAAGGGTATACAAGCCCAGTCCCTTTCAAATCTTTAGCAGTGCTTCACAAACAATTAACCATGACTGCAAATATTGTGGATAAATGTGGCAAACTACTTGCAAACAACAGTATTCCATAAATGGCAATAGGAAACTATCCAGTTAAACTTGTAATAGTGTTTGTTCAGGAATAAATGAGCGAGAACTCTCTTCTTTCCTCCTGCCCCATCCACCATATACACTTGTGACAAGCAGATATGATCTCAGTTTAGCATTTCATCCAAAAAGGTAATGCAACCTCTCAGCAGCGAAGCAAACTGCCTACTCAAAATTCTTGACCCTTGATGAATTCCATGACCTTCCAAATCAAAGTCAATAAGGGTACATAGTGCCTTGCATGTACTCAAAAACTTGTAACATTATCATGGAAAACTCTCTCAAGGTACAGGTATTTTACAGAGTTACAAGAAAAAGCCAAAGAGGAAAAATTAGAATGGATTTAAAAATAAACACTGAACATTGTTTTTAGATTAGCTTAGATTAGATTACTCAGTGTGGAAACAGGCCCTTCAGCCCTACAAGTCCACACCAAGCTACCAAAGCGCAACCTTATATTTACCCCTTACCTAATACTGTGGGCAATTTAGCATGGCCAATTCACCTGACCCACACATCTTTGGACTGTGGGAGGAAACCGGAGCACCCAGAGGAAACCCACGCAGACACGGGGAGATCGTGCAAACTCCACACAGTCAGTCGCCTGAGGCGGGAATTGAACCCGTGTCTCTGGCACTGTGAGGCAGCAGTGCTAACCACCGTGCCACCCACTGCAAGAGGCAAGGATTTGGGAAAAGAATTCAAATGTAGAGGCCAGAAAGCTCATTAAGTGAGGAAACAAAAAGATGCAAGAGGGTGGAATCAGAAGAGAGAGAGACCGGACAAGATTTATGACTAGAGAATAGCAAAAATCAAAATTAATTCTCACATTGTGCTTTACATGTAAAACAAAGAATTCTTATAATTTCAAATGTTACATTACATAAAAATAACCAGTTTTCATTGCAAGTTATCTAGCTCACAGAACAGTTTCTATTACTTGTAGCCACCTTCACCCTCATTCCTCTGCAAAATAAACATTACTTAACACAAAATACGGGCTAATAACAATGTCTGTGTTGGATGTTGCTTAATACATTCTGGGTAGTTTAAGTCATCAAAACTCCAAACTGGTTTAATGCCTTGCAGCTGCTATATTTACTGTTTTGAAAAAAAACACAACTCTGAACTTACCACGGGCAATTACTATTAATTTGTTATCCAAATTTATAGTTGAGCGCATCTGGCTGATCAACAACTCCCCCAGACAATTTAAAACGCAGACGTTTAACAGCTCAACTCCTAGCCCAAACCCAAGGACTCTGTTTTACAAACATTAACCACTGCTTATAGAACAGTCTCTTTGATCCTGTTCTCTCATACAAATTGCACAAACCATTTACCAACTGATGAGGAAAGGGGGTGTTGTAAGGACACCTTAAATCCCATTTTTTTCCCCTATTCTTGTGACTACAAACTTAGAATACTGCATGAACTGATCACACAACCTCAGCCTTACTTGGTTACATGAGACCGAATGGTTGTAACAGTGAGCAGGGCTGGTTTTCTATCTGGCAAAGGAACTTGGTTAAAAAAAAGCAGCCATTATAACTGCCCCTTAATGTTCAGCCACCTGTTCATATCATAAACTCTACAACAAACTTTTCTGATACACCAAACCTATCCACATGTTAGATTGAAAGGAACCTTGAAAACAATTTACCTTCTTTTTTAACTTTATCATTAATGTTGTTAATGTAGATTGTCTGATTAGGTCGGATGTCCATGGTATGAGTCTTCAGGTTAATGTGTCTTCAAGTTAATCCAAACCCCAAGTGTAAAATTTAAAATTTTCACTTTAAAAAAGAAACAATGTCAATTGATTAATTAGCCAAACAGCTGTAGCAGAGTTAGCAATCCTTCTTTCCCTCCTGCAAATGTCACCCATTCTTCAGACATCAAAACAAACTCCACCCCTCAGAGATTACCACTCGGCTTTGAACCTGTAACCCCTAGTTTCTCTATCAATAACTCAAATTCTTTTCCTGGTCCCTGTGCTTGCTGATAGCACAAATCTTTATCCCTCACAGATGCTATTGCTCTCCTTAAAATCTCCAGTATCAGTTCTCCTCAAAGAAACCCAACTTTCTAAGTAAACTACTATGTCATCCTCCAAACTTTCTTTATCTCCAAAGTACTTGAAAATACTCGCATTTATCCAAAGACATGCCCAACTTTCCAAAAACTATGTTTGAATTTCTCCAGTCTTAAACACTGAAATGACCCCAACCATCACTTGAATACTTTGAACCTGTCTTCCTACAGTCTTTGTCTACCGTCAACTTAATGAGATTCCATTACTAACTACAGCAGGTCAGGCAGCATCTGATGAGAGAGTAAGCTAATGTTTTGAGTCTAGATGACTCTTCATCAGCGCTGACGTGAAGTCTGAAGGAGGCAGCATTTATACAATAGTGGGGGAGCCATGTGGAAGTAGAGACTTAATATTGGTTCAACACCTTCAGATTGTAAACTCACTCCCACTTCTTCACTTTCTTCTAGCTTTCACTTGTTGCATTCTCTGTCACCATGTCATCTCTTCCCTCCCCGCACTCCAGTGGAACCATCTTTCCAGTTTGGCAGTTAGACACATCATTGTTCTACCATTCTCACATCCCGATCACTTAATCTGCACGATTAACACGTTCCCCCACCCCCAATTATTGCATAAACATTGTCCCCTCCACACTTTACGTCAGCTCTGAAGTGTCACCTATTCTCAAAATATTAGCTTGCTGTCTCTAAAATGATGTTGCTGACCAACTGATTTCCAGCATTTTTTGTTTTCAGTACAGATTCCAGTATCTGCTGTAATTTGCCCTACTATTAACTAACCGTTGGCTGATGATCTCAACAAGGTGTTTTCTTACTATCACACCATTACTTTAAACCAATTAAATTCTGTGTGTATAGCGATGTGGGGGAATTTAATTGAAGGGAAGTTTTAAAAAAAAGCTAACAAAGAAGAATGTTAAAAATCACACAACACCAGGTTAGTGACTAGCTAAATGACGAAGGAGCAGTGCTCTAAAAACCTGTAGCCCCAAATAAACCTGTTGGACTATAAACCTGGTGTTGTGTAATTTTCAGCTTTGTCCATCCCAATCGACACCAACACCCCCACATCACAGAAACAAGAAAGCAGAGATGCAAGGTAGTGTAAAGGCAAACAATCATCATAATGTGATAGGAAGGAGAACAAAATAAATACAGAATAGTATACAAGAAACTGGAAACCACTAGTTAAAAAGTCAAACCTCAAATCAGGAATTGTTTCTTAGAGCAGTACATTGCAAATGTGATCCCTGAAAAGGCTATTTTATATCTAGTAATGTGCCATGAGATAGGATTAAGAGATGATTTTAAGAGTTAATGATCCTCTAGTGGGGTAGTGATTACAACATGGAAGATTTTAAATTTCAGTTTGAGGGACAGCAAGTCACATTTGAAACTAGTTTCTTCAACTTATGCTCGAAACGTCGAATTCTCTATTCCTGAGATGCTGCCTAACCTGCTGTGCTTTGACCAGCAACACATTTGCAGCTGTGATCTCCAGCATCTGCAGACCTCATTTTTTACTCAACTTAAGTAAGGGCAATTACAGAGATATGAAGGAAGTTGTTTAAAATTACATGAGCAAAATTGTCATCAATGGATGAGCAATAGCAGACATTTAACCAGATATTTCATAAACCTCAAAAACAACCTTCAAAAAAAAAGGAGGATTTGATGACAAGGATGAATCACCCATTAACAAAAGGTGGTCAAGGAGGCCAGAGGATTGGGAATTTTAACTTTTTTTTTGGAACCAGTAGTGGATGATTAAATTGATAATAAAGAAGGAATGGTTTATGAAAGTAAATTTGCAAGAAATATAAAAACAAACAGCAAGAATTCCTTTGGGTATAAAAAGAGGAGCTATAGTAAATGTGGGGCTTTTGAAGATTGGAACTGGGTACTGTATTAACAGGGAACAGGGAAATAGTATATAATTTATCTGTATTTTTCACTGGTTTTCACACCATCATAACCATCTCAAAAATGACAGCCTGCAAGGTGACGGGGCATGAAAGATCTTGAAACAGCCTATGAAAGATACAAAGATAAGGTTTAGAAGAACAAGGGTCGATCGAATTCTGAGGGGGCTTGACAGGATAGATATTCAAATTTTACCACTACTTGGAGAATCTCAAAAATTGTGGTCAGGTGTTCCCTTATTCTGCAGTGGATTTAAAAAAGATGCAAATCATTTTTTCCCCTTTAGGAAGGTTGTGAATGTTTAGAACTGTCTACCTTACAAAATTGAGCTGGCTAAAGGGTATTTAAAGTGTAGGTCACCCCTATATGTAATCCATTTACATGCTTCTACATTTACATTCCTGACCTCTCAACCTATCCACTGCATGTAAAATCCTCTGCAAGTCCATACACACATCAAACATTACTTGCTTTGTTTAAATCCATGCTTTACGTCTTTAACTTCAAGCCATGAAAATTTATCAGGGCTGACAAGTCCATTGCAAAGGGTATAGCATAGCCTTCTGTTGTCAAGTTGCTTGTCCAATATCCAGTCAATTTTTTTTTACCTAACTCTGACCTCACCTATCTATCCCCAAAATTCTCACCTACAAACAATTATTTCAAAATATGCTTAGCCTCCACACCTTAAAACCAAAACTCACCCAAAACTCATCACCACGTATCCCATCATATAATTCGGTCCTGTTCACATCTGTCCATAACCGATGTTACTGTATTGTCTTCCAGACTATTCAATTTAAATTTCATTGGTTTACCTCTAAAAACCACCAACTCACTACACTTAAGCACGAATCTTTTCCGATCTTCCCCTCACATACTACATTTCATCACGTAGAGGTGCCAGTATTGGAGTGGGGTGGGCAAAGTTTTTTAAAAAATCACAACACTGGTTATGTTCCAACAGGTTTATCTGGAAAGCAGGGTGCTACTCTTTCATCAGATTGCTAGTGAGGAAGGATTCTAGGACATAATTTATAGTAAAAGAGGAGTACCTACCACCCATATAATAAGTGATATCTCCACGTATAATGGTAGTATCCATGTCGACATGTCTTATAGCAGTTGCCATGATAGGGTTTACAATCGAGTGCGTGGTGCTAAAAAAAGTACAGCAGGGCAGGCAGCATCCCAGGAGCAGGAGAATCGATGTTTCAGGCGTAAGCCCTTTATTAGAGATGAGCCATATTGTCCTGAAGGCTGGGCAGTTTGCTGCGAACAATGGTCTGTTTAAGGTTTGACAGTTATTTAAAGGCAAGAAGTGGAGGTCGACTGCACAACATGTCAGAGTGCAGACATGGATACGACCATCAAAATGGGAATACCACCCATCACGTGCATGGCAGGTACTCATGTGACTCAGCCATGAGTTTTCTATCTCATACGCTGCAGGCTCGGATGCCCCGAGACATTGTACATTGGTGAGACCAAGCAGACGCTACAACAAATGGATACCATGCAACAATCGCCAGACAGGGATGCACTGTCCCAGTCAGGGAACACTTCAGCCATACTATTACTTTCACTCTTCTCCTGAATCATCCTCACAATCCTTTCTTCTATGCCTCTAGGACTATTAGGACTACAGTTGCAGATACATTCTATTTTGTTCAGAAAGCACACAATTTGTAGGCAATCAGCCCATGTGACATTTTATCAATTCCTACTTTGCAAACAAAACCAATCTGACTCTAGATTGGAATAAAGACACTAACCTCACACCTTTAATACATTGAGCTGAGATGTCATCTTTTGCATAAAACCGTAAATTATCTCAGGAATGTGACTTCAAAGAAGCTCTGGGATTTACATATTAACGAATTGCAACCCATTCTAAGTGACTGAAGACTTAACAGGTTTGTTTAATATACCACATCAGTTGTATGAACTTAGATCTTTTCCTAGAATTTGTGTCCTACACTCCTGCTCCACGAGCTACCTGATGAAGGAGCAGCGCTCCAAAAGCTTATACTTTCAAATAAACTTGTTGGACTATAACCTGGTGTCATGTAATTTTTAACTACATTTCATTCACGAGACTCTCATCCGTCTCTTCTATGCCCTTCTTCATACCTCCTTTAGCTCAGCATTCATTTCGTTTCTGAACACTTCTCGGCTTCTGGGCTTCTGCAAACTAAGTGTGTAGGTGGACTCTTAACAGCGCAGTGTTTCCCCAAACCAGACAGCAGCTACAGGCCGAGGCGACTGAGAGAGCTGGAGACCGGCTCCACATTAAAGTGGGCAGTCACTCCCCGACCCCACAGCCTGAGATTTAAATCCCTGGCCACAGAAACACCGCTCCAAACCTGGCCTCTCTTCACGGTGACTGCACTCTTCACTATCACGCTCCCTGATTCTTTTCTTTCTCGATCTTTCTCCGACTCGCACGACAAACCGTCAGTGTCGCACACTGATGACCTCATAAAGCCACGCCCATGCTGTTTCAAGGCCGGATCGGTGTCGTTCTGCTGTTCCTGTCACGTGCTCTGAGGTGCGGCCTGGCTGAAGGGATCATACTTGTGGAATCATATAGAGTAGACAGAGATCAAGTTTTCATCGGAGCTACTCCCATTTACCTGCGTTTGGCTCAAATCCCTATAAACCTTTACTAATCATGTACCTGCCGAAATGTACTTCTATCTACCACTTCCTCTGGCAGTTCATATGAGAGTAAGCTATCTGGTAATATGAAGGTCAGAAGTCACAAGACTCCAGGTTATAGTCCAACAAGTTTATTTCCATTCAAAGCACTGCCCCTTTGTCAGGTAAAAAGCATACAGTGGCAGAATTTATATGCAGAGCAATCAATGGGCAGATAGGTCAAATAGGCTGAATAGTAAGTGCAGGTAGATAGTCAAAAGTGTCAGATTGTATGAGTAAAGTATCAATAGCTGAATAGTAAGTGATGGGGATGACCTATAAATCAATTAATTGAAGCAGCAAGATGATAACTAAAGAAAAAATTAAGTGGTCCTGGAGACAAACAAAACTGCTGGAATAACATGCTGCTGGAAAAGTGCAGCAGGTCAGGCAGCATCCAAAGAGCAGGAGAATCGACATTTCAGGCATGAGCTCTTCTTCAGGATTCTTTCTGCTGGAATAGCATGACAGGTATTAGAGCCACATACTGAGGGTCTAATCAAAGTAACAAGTAATCCAAACTACAAACTAATTATGGTAGAGAGATCATAAGTTATCAAGGTGATGGGTGTTAAAACACTACAGTAATTAAGATTCTACAAACACAGAACAGTATGGTGGGGTTACATGTATCGCAACATGAACCCAGGATCACAGTGGAGGCCATCTTCGTGGGTATGGAACTTGACTATCAGTTTCTGCTCGGCAATTCTGCATTGTTGTGTATTTCAAAGGCTGTCTTTGGAGGAAGCTAGGAAATGTTTGGTATTTGTGTAGAAGATGAAGTGAGGGGAGGGGGAAAGGAGTAAACGATAGGTGGAGATGGAACCCAAAGATTAGGAACAATAGTTGGACAGACAAAGGAAACGGTAAAGGTCAACCTGGGAGATTGCATAGTTGCAATGGGACCATCAGTAGCTGACAATGGGTTGACCCCCAGCTCCCTGGTGGACAGGGCCCTCAGCCAGGTGCAACGTATCTCCTGCACTTTGGCTCTCAGGCCCTTTCTTTGAACCATAAAATCCAACAGTATGGAAACAAGCCATTTGGCCCAACAAATGCACTCCAATCCTCTGAAGAGTAACCTTCCCAGACCCCTGACTAGTGCACCTGACCTACACATCCCTGAACACATTGGGCAATTTAGCATGGCCAATTCACCTAACTTGCACATCTTTGGATTGTGGGAGGAAACTGTGAGAAACAAAGCTCACTCATTTCAATAATTTCATTCCGAGACAAAATCTGAATCAGTAGTGTCATTTATTTCATACTTGCAAGTGGGTGCGATGTCCACTGTCCACAAGGCAGGGATAAAACACACAGCGAATTCAACGAATACTCGATATTTTTATAAGTTGGTTTTTTTTAATTTCATTGCTCCTCCCTTGTTTACATCTTCCACTTCCCTAAGACCGACACCCATTACTCCTGTTTATCTCTTGCCTTATCCGGCCTTGTCTGTGACAAAATGCTTATTTCTGGCCTCACAAGGCCGTTTGACCTCATCCCACTGTGGGTCATTGTTAGGCATATCCTTTCCTTACCATTATCTACTCCCTCCATCTGTGCCTCCTCTCTCAGCGTCTTATTGTTAAGACCCTTTTAATTGGGATTTGTTCCTGTGTTTCTGTAAAAGTGGGAAACAGATGTTTATACCTACTGTTTGTACAGGCGTATCCAGCTTAACTGCCTCCCCTCACAGCATCTTATCTATTCGCCTGTAATATCTACCAATGTTTTATAGTCCCCTTTCATTCTTGCATACAATTTTAGCTAATACAAAAAAACAATTATCTTTTTCCTCCATATAGTTTCCATTCTTGTTGACTCAGCTCTTGGCTGAAACAATTACACACTGGTGTGAGTTCATTTACTTTGTATAAGTAATTATAAGTGCAGAAGTAACACTACCTATACCCACAAAACCCACACAGACACAGGGAGAATGTGCAAACTTCACACAGTTGCCTGAGACTGGAATCAAACCTGGGTCCCTGGCGCTGTGAGGCAGCAGCACTAATCACTGAGCTATCCACTGTAAAGAAAGTGTTGAATGTGAAGTTATGAAGGACTGACATGAGTAATGGACTGGTATGGAAATCAACCAGAATGAACAGATAGAACAACACGCAGGTTTAGATTGAAGATTTTGAGGAGGAAGGGGTTTGGAAAAGAAGAAATCACTAAAGTAACACAGAATGAGCTAGCCAGTGCAGATGAAGAGTTCCTGGAGGAGCACACTGGCATAAATTGAGAGTAGAGAGGGCTGATGAGACAGTCGTGTAATTGAAGAATGCTCTTCAGGGCTGAAGTCTTCTGGAACAAGTTCGATAAGAACAGAGGAAGATAGATTGAGCCTGGTTTGTATGTTGAGTCCAGTAATTTGATAAAATTGAGATTGAAATGTTGTTTGTTTTGAGCTGGTTATAGTAATTTTCTCTGCAAGGGATTACTCAGGTGGGCAATATTGTCTAGTTTTATCTTTCTGGCATTTCATTCAAAATCAAATCCAGCTTTCTGCAGCAAGATAACATGGCTGTCTAACCTGAGGAAATGCTGATGTGCAGTTCCAAAGTGGAAAATTTTTGCTTTGCTCTTCGTTTTTTTTCTCTATCTTGCCAATAGGTTCAATATTACTTGCAAATCTGTATTCAGGAGATGTGGCTCCAACTAATGTTCACCTCACAACAATTAAGCACCTGTTTGGATGTCATTCATTGTCATGAGCCTTCAATTGCTTGTTGACTGGGTGATCTATAGAATCCCGACAGTGTGGCCCTTCAGCCCAACAAGTCCACACCAACCTTCTGAAGAATATCCCACCCAAACCCATTCCCCATCACTCTACATTTACCTCTGACTAATGCACCTAACCTACACATCCCCAGCATGGCTAATTCACCTAACCTGCACATCTTTGGAATGTGGGAGGAAATCGGAGCACCCGGAGGAAACCCACACAGACATGGGGAGAATGTGCAAACTCCACACAGACAGTGGCCCAAGGCTGGAATCAAACCCAGGTCTCTGTCGCTGTGCGGCAGCAGTGCTGGTTATGGCTAGGTGATTGCTGGTTAGAATTTATTCTTGGAAAGTTCCTTGGGCTGAAGTGTTTTTACTAATCTGTCTGGGAGATTTATAGTGAAAATTGCAATTGGGCTGCTCCTTAGGGCTTTATGCCTATTAAATCCGATAATTTAAAATTGGTGTGTAGCTGTTTATACAGTGAGATGCCACTACCAGACACATATTTCCCTCCCCTCCTTTGTCATTCTTCCACAGAAACTGTTCTCTCCGAGATAGCCTGGTCCATTCTTCCTTCACACCAAACACATCCCCATAGCCCCACGGCATCATCCCCTGCAAACGCAGAAGGTGTAACACCTGCCCATTTATTTAGGTTCTCCTCACCATCCAAACACACCTTCCAAGTGAACCAGTGCTTCACACAATCTAGTCTACTGCATTTGCTCTCAAAATGTAGTCTCCTCTACATTGGGGAAACAAAGCACAGACTGAGCAACTGCTTTGCTGAATACCTACATTCAGCCTGCAAAAATAACTCTGAGCTTTCAGTTGTCTGCCACTTCAACACACCAGCCTGTTCCCTGGCCAATCTCTCTGTCTTAGACATTCTGCAATGCTCCAGCGAAGCTCAGCACAAGCTGTAAGAACAGCACCTCATTTTCCCTTTGGGAACTCTGCAGCCTTCTGGACTCAATATGGAGTTCGAGAACATGGTCCGGTCAATATGGAGTTCAACAATTTTAGGTATTGAGCACCTTCTCCCATGTCCTAAACCCCCCACCCCCACAAATATACACACACACACAAAACAGGCATTGCCATCACACAGTCTCCTACCACACACAACCTATTGTCAGCTATTAATAGTCCCCATTAGCAGCTATTCATTCTCCCGGGCTGGCCTTTACCCATTCCTTCACCTATTCAGAAACAAAACCAGAAATTATTGGAAAAATCACCAGACCCGAAACATCAACTCTGATCTCTTTTCACAGGTACTACCAGACCTGCTGAGCTTTTCCAACAATTTCTGTTTTTGTTTCTGATTTACAGCATCTGTTGTTCTTTCAGCCTTCATCTATCAAACTGTTTCTCTGCCTTTGGGCTCCAACTCCACTTCTCATTTACTCATCCCCCCCTCTCCCCACCCCAACTTCTACATAGATACCAAAGTTTACCTAGTTCTTCAGTTCTGAAGAAGGGTTACTGGACCTAAAAACATTAACTCTGCTTTCTCTCCACAGATGCCACCAGACCCGCTGAGCTTTTTCAGCAATTTCTATTTTTGTTTCTGATTTCTAGCATCTGCAGTTCTTTCTTTTTTTGTTATGTGAATAATAGATACTATCTTTTGGAAATGTAATGCTGGTGTTTATAAAACCGTAAAATGTAGCAGCAAAAGTAAGCCACTTAACCCATGTGTTTGTTTCACCATTCAGTAAGATCATGGCTAATCTAATAATCATTAACCATTGATCTGATAACCCTTATATTCACACAAAGTTTCTTCAATTTTTTTCTTAAAATAGTTAGCCATAATCAGAATGTGAATTTTATTTGACCATACTAAACAGTTTCTTACTTAAACAATTTACATTTATTTAACACCTTTACTATAGTAAAATATCACAAGTTGCTTCACGCTGAACCACATATGGGATTAGATGAGGAAAAGATTAGGTAAGGACAAAGATTTTGAGAAGAGTCTTAAATAATAAAGAGACTTAAAGAGGCACAGAAGTTTAGTGAGCATTGTTCATTGGGCTCACTGGGAGCACACTCATCTTTGAGTGAGAAGATTGTTGTCTCAAGTTCCACTCCAGAATTTGAGCAAAAAATCATGCTGGCATTCCAGTGTAGTACTGCTGAACTGGGGGAGTGCTTAACTGTCAGTGGTGTTATGTCAGATGAGATCTTAAACAGAGGCCCTATTTGCTCTCATACATGGATGTAAAAAAACTCAAGCCACAATTTCATAGAAGAGTAGATGAGTTTTCTGAGGTATTCTACCAATATTTCTGTCTCAATCAAGATGACAAAGACAGACGTACTGGTCATCACATTGGAATATTTTGGGAATTTGCTGCATTTCTCTAACAGCAGCTACACTTTAAAAATAGTTAATCAACTGTAAACAATTTGGGATGTCTGGTGTTTATGAAAGGTACTGTAGAAATGAAAATTCTCCTATAGAGCCGAGCTGTAGGGACAGTCAGTGATAGTGATACAGTTAAAACTGAACAAGTTTAAGAGCTCAGATAGTACTTCAGGTATGGCAGGTACTATAAGAAGTATATTGATTAAACAAAAAGAGAGAAATAATAAACAGGTGAATAAAGCATCAGTTATAGTATTCTATATACAAATGCATGGAGCATAAGGACTAATATAAATGAGCTGCAGGCACGAATTCAAATTAGCGGTTATGAGAAAGTAGCCATTAGTGAGACATGGCTGCAGGATGGTCAGGGTTGGAACTAAATATACCAGGTGATAAGATTTACAGGACAGATAGGTAAAAAGCAAAAGAGGTGGAATAGCCACCTGGATTAGATTCAAAATTATTTTAATTGTGAGGGAGGGACAAAGCATTCAGTGGAGACTGTGTGGGTGAAACTGAGGAACAATAAAACAAACAGCAAAGGATCTAAAACTATAATAGGCGTTGTTGAAGTGATTGATTGTATAAATGTAGAAATTAGGCAAGTGCATAGCAAAACTAGGGTCATATTAATGGGGGATATTAACTTTAACATAAATTGGGAGAGGCAGACAAGCACCTGTCAGAAAGGTAGTGAAATTCTGAAACATGTCTGGGATAGTTTCCTCTAGATCCAACAATGGGACAAGCAGGATTGGATTTAGTGATGAGCAGGATTTAATTAGTAACGTAATTCTGCGTGAAATTTATCAAGTAGTGATCATAATATGATTGAATTCAATGTAGCATTTGAAAGGAACAAGCATGAATCAGCTACTTGTGTTTTAGTTTATCTAAGGCTGAATTTAATGCGATGAGACAGTGACTATCCACAGTTAACTGGGAAAATCTGCTGATGGATAAACAACTGAAGAATAGTGGAGGATGCTAAAAGAAACATTGAACAAAATATAAAACCAGCTTATACTCCTGAGAGGGAAAAGCTCCACTTCATAGAAAAAAAACAGCAATGGACAATGAAAAAGACAATGGACAGTATAAAACTAAAACAAAGAGCTTACAACAATGCAAAAATGAAACATTAATCTGTAAGTTTTAGAATACTCGTAGACAAAGATGAGATTGGTCCTAAGGGAAGAGTACTAAACTGGGCCTAGGCTAATTATATCAAAATTTGGCAGGAGCTGGGAAATATGGATTGGGAGCAACTATTTGAAGGGAAGTCCACATTTGATATGTGGGAGGCTTTCAAAGATAGGTTGAAGATAGTGCAGGATAGGCATGTCCTTTTGAAAACAAAGCATAGTAAAGGCAAGATTTGTGAACCGTAGCTGACAGGAGAAATTGTGCAACTAGCCAAGAGGAAAAGGAAAGCATACATAAGGTCCAAGCAGCTAAGAACAGAATGGGCCTTGGAGGAATATTGGGAGAGTAGGACCAATCTTAAATGAGGAATCAAGTGGGCTAAAAGGGGTCATGAAATAACTTTAGCGAGCAAAATTAAGGAGAATTCCAAGACCTTTTATTCTTACATAAGAAGCAAGAGGGTAACTAGGGAAAGGATTGGTCCACTAAAGAATAAGGAAGGAAGTTTATGTGTTGAACCTGAGAAAATGGGTGAGATTCTCAATGATTACTTTGCATCAGTGTTCACTGAGGAGAGGGACATGATCAATATTGAGATTAGAGATAGAAGTTTGTTTACTCTGGATCACATTGACATAAGGAGGGAAGATGTGTTGGGTAGGCTTAGGATATTAAGGTGGACAAATCCCCAGGACCGGATGGGATCTATCCCAGATTGCTGAGGGCGACGAGAGAAGAAATAGCTAGGGCCCTGACAGATGTCTTTGTAGCCTCCTTAAATACAGGTGAGGTGCCAGAGGACTGGAGGGTTGCTCATGTTGTCCCCCTGTACAAGAAGGGTAGTAGGGATATTCCAGGTAACTACAGACCAGTGAGCCTGACGTCAGTGGTGGGAAAGATGCTGGAGAAGATACGAAGGGATAAAATCTATTTATATTTGGAAAAGAATGTGCTTATCAATGATAGGCAACATGGTTTTGTGCGGGGGAGATCATGCCTTACCAACTTAGGAGAGTTCTTCGAAGAATTGACCACATTGATAGATGAAGGAAGGGCTGTAGATGTCATATACATGGACTTTAGTAAGGTGTTTGATAAGGTTCCCCATGGTAAACTAATGGACAAAATGAAGTCACATGGTGTGCAGGGTATTCTAGCTAGGTGAATAAAGAACTGGTTGAGCAACAGGAGACAGAGTAATAGTTGAAGGAAGTTTCTCGAAATGGGGAAAGGTGACCAGTGGTGTTCCACAGGGATCAGTGCCAAGGCCACTGTTGTTTGTGATGTACATAAATGATCTGGAAGAGAGCATTGTTGGTCGGATCAGTAAGTTTGCAGATGACACGAACATTGGTGGAGTAGCAGAAAGCATAGGAGACTGTCAAAGTATTCAGGAGAATATAGGTGGACAGGAGAGTTGGCAGAGAAGTGGCAGATGGAGTTCAATGCAGGCAAATGTGAGGTGATTTTGGGAAGTCTAATTCTAGAGTGAACTACAGGTATAATCTAAACGGAAGAGCCTTGGGAAAAGTTGAATAGCAAGAGATCTGCGAGTTCATGTCCATTGTACCTGAAGGTGGCTGCTTGGGTGGATTGAGTAGTCAAGAAGGCATATAGTATGGTTGCCTTCATCGAACGGGGTATTGAGTATATGGGCTGGCAGGTCATGTTAAAATTGTACAAGACTTTGGTTCAGCCGCATTTAGAATACTGTGTACAGTTCTGGTCGCCACATTACCAAAAGGACGTGGATGCTTCGGAGAGGGTGCAGAGAAGGTTTATGAGGATATTGCCTGTTATGGTAGGTACTAGCTATGAAGAGAGGTTGAGTAGGTTAGGATAGTTTTCATTAGAAAAAAGGAGTTTGAGGGAGGACTTGATTGAGGCCTACAAAATCATGAAGGATATAGACAGGGTGGATAGAGATAAGCTTTTTCCCAGGGTGAGGGATTCAGTAACGAGAGGTCAAGCGTTCAAGATGAGAGGTGAAAAGTTTAAGGGGGATATATACAGAAAGTACTTCACACAAAGGGTGGTAAGTGCCTGGAACACGATGCCAGCAGAGGTGGTAGAGGCAGGCACGATAGATTCATTTAAGGTACGTCTGGACAGATGCATGAGTAGGTGGGGAGCAGAGGGATACAGATGCTTAGGAATTGGGTGATAGGTTTAGACAGTGGATTTGATCGGTTCAGGCTTGTAGATCCAAAGGGCCTATTCCTGGGCTGTAAATTTTCCTTGTGCTGATCCAGCTGAATGGCAAAGATACAAAGACCATCAAAGAGTCACAAAGCAACTTATAAGAACTACAAAAAGAAATGTGTTAGGGACATCAAAATCAATAAAAAGAAATATTATTGTTATATAAACAGAAAGCAGGTGGTCAGGTGCAATGCATTAAAGTCTGTAAGTCTGGATATTGGTAATAACTACTGGAAAATGGCAGAAATATTGAATAACTACTTTGCCTCAGAATTTACAGCGGAGCTTTCCAGAACTCCTGGAATAAATAGTGGATTCAGAACAGGGACTGAATAAAATTAACATTAAAAAGTGACAAATCCCTGACAGTTTCGGTTGAAGGTGTTAAAAGAACTAGGGGAGGACACCGTGGATACCCTAACTATGATCTTTCAGAGTTCCCTAGATTCAGGCATTGCCTTTCTGAATTGGAAAAATGCACATGCAACTATGCTTTCTAAGAAGGGTGAAATAAATAAACCAGGGAATTACTGACCAGTTAGCCTAACATCTGTGATGGAAAAATTGTTGGAGACTATAATCAAGTTTGCGTTAACTGCACACCTTAGAATTTTGGTTAATCAGGGACAGCCTGACAAATCTAATTTAATTTTTTGAAGAGGTGACTAAGGTAATGGACAGGGTAATGTCTACTCATGTTGCTTATGTGGACTTCCAGAAGGCACGTGATAAAGTCCCAAAGAGACTGTTAAGTAAGGTAGAATTCCAAGAAATTGAGGGCAAATTATTGACATGGCTTGGAAATTGGTTGAGTGGCAGGCAACAGAAAGTAAGGATAAAGGATAGGTACTTATATTGGCAGGCCCAGCGGTGTCCTGCGAGGAACTGTGTTAGGGCCTCAATTATTCAGGTTATTCATTACCACCTATGTTGGATGATAGCACAGAACTTGCTGATGATACAAAGTTAGGCATCATTTTTGACAGTATAGATGACCTCATAAATTATAAAGGAGTATCGATAGACTAAGTGAATGTGCAGAAATGTGGCAGATGGAGTTCAATGTAAGCAAGTGTGAGGTTATCCATTTTACACTGAGAAAGAATAGATCAAGGTACTTTCTGGATAGTATGATATTAAATATAGTGGATGTCCAAAGAGACTTCGGGCATTCAGGTGCATAGACAGTAAAAATGTTATGAACAGGTGCAGAAAATAATCAAGAACGCTAGCCTTTATATCTAGAGGACTGGAGTACAAGGATGCAGAAGTTATGCTGCTGTGATACAAAACCCTGGTTGGAACCCAACTTGGAGTAATGTAACCATCTCTGGGCACCACACCTTAGCAAGAATATATTGTCTTGGAGGAAGTACAACGTAGGTTTACAAAAATGATACCTGGACTTCACAGGGGTTAAGTTATGAGGAGACGTTATGCAAATTAGGCCTGTTTTCTCTAGAATTTAGAAGATTATGGGGTGATCTGATCAAAATCATCAAGATATTAACACGAAAAAACAAGATAGCTGAAAAGAGAGATCAACCTGAATTAGTGCCAGACAGAAAAAACTCAGCAAATAGTGTAAAAAATTGCAAACAGCAAATCACATCATTCATTTTGCACAGTTAGACCAGCTGTGTTTATGAACAGCATTGGTGCAGTTTAACTGTTTTTTCCACTTTTTAAATATTATTTCCAAGTCATGCTGATAGGCCTTCCAAAATCTTTTGCTCGTCCAACTTTTGAACCAAATGACTGGCCTGGGCGATTTTTTAAGTCACGGTCCGCTCCTTCATTCAGTGCTAATTCTTCATAGCTGACAAAGAAGCAAAGACAAAACTGATGAATTTGATTTAAATGGATCATCTTTCAAATTTAAAACAGCTATTTGTTTAGCTGAAAATTTATCAATTTTTGCATTTTTCTTATGTGTATCGAGCTTTTACTATAATGTTATGGAACACATTGACTGCTATGCATGTGTTTTCAAAACAAAGCAAATTCAATTAAAAGGTAGAAGATTAAATCAGGGAAACATTTGAAGTAGCATTGAACCATAGATCTTTCCTTTTAAATCCACTGGTGTCACTGAACACTTTGTAGGGCTACAATCTTGAGATAGACATATCAAGAGACCTATTTCCATCCACTTCTGGGCAGATGACGTCATTCTAAAAAGTGCTTATAGACACTGTCAGAGCTGAAAATGTGTTGCTGGTTAAAGCACAGCAGGTCAGGCAGCATCCAATGAACAGGAAATTCGACGTTTCAGGCCAGAGCCCTTCATCAGGAATGAGGAGAGGGTGCCAGGCAGGCTCAGATAAAAGGTAGGGAGGAGGGACTTGGGGGAGGGGCGATGGAGATGTGAACGACTGTGAACTACGGAACCGACTGATTCCTCCTCAGCACCTGCCTATGGAACCGACTGATCTCCTTCCTCAGCACCTGCCTACGGAACCGACTGATCCTTCCTCAGCACCTGCCTACGGAACCGACTGATCCCACACGGACTCCGAAATCCTTCCTCAGCACCTGCCTACGGAACCGACTGATCCCACACGGACTCCGAAATCCTTCCTCAGCACCTGCCTACGGAACCGACTGATCCCACACGGACTCCGAAATCCTTCCTCAGCACCTGCCTACGGAACCGACTGATCCCACACGGACTCCGAAATCCTTCCTCAGCACCTGCCTACGGAACCGACTGATCCCACACGGACTCCGAAATCCTTCCTCAGCACCTGCCTACGGAACCGACTGATCCCACACGGACTCCGAAACACATCTCCATCACCCCTCCCCCAAGTCCCTCCCCCCTACCTTTTATCTTAGCCTGCCTGGCACCCTCTCCTCATTCCTGATGAAGGGCTCTGGCCCGAAACGTCAAATTTCCTGTTCCTTGGATGCTGCCTGACCTGCTGTGCTTTAACCAGCAACACATTTTCAGCTGTGATCTCTAGCATCTGCAGACCTCACTTTTTACTTATAGACACTGTCAGTCTCAATTGCTTTCCTTGATCAGGAACATGACTCTTAATCTTACCAAGTTATTAATGGTATTGTTCAGGCAAATGAATTGGCTAAGCGGAGCGCTTAATGGCTTCTTGACATTGTCATCACTTCTGTTGATTTTTTTGTTTTCTCAACAGAAGGGATTTATGAATGGCTGAATGAGGAGACCACCTCACATGATATTCTTGCCAAGTCATCCCTGCAGATGGAGTTCAAAATTGGTTTCATTCCACATTGCTTTTTCAAGTAATGGTTTTGAAGGCCTTCTTATGTATCTCAGCTTACCATGTACCCTGTTTTGACTGTTCATAGTTTGAATGGTACCAAGTGCTAACTGACACCAGGACTACTTCAGCAGGATTTTCCCAATCATGGAGGAGAAAGTTAGGACTACAGATGCTGGAGATCAGAGCTGAAAATGTGTTGCTGGAAAAGCGCAGCAGGTCAGGCAGCATCCAAGGAACAGGAAATTCGACGTTTCGGGCATAAGCCCTTCTTCAGGAATGAAGAAGAAGGGCTGAAGAAAGGCTTATGCCCGAAATGTCGAATCTCCTGTTCCTTGGATGCTGCCTGACCTGCTGCGCTTTTCCAGCAACACATTTTCAGCTCTTTTCCCAATCATTATCAACCACTCTCAACAAAATAATGTATTTCAGAGGGCAGTTCTGAGTCAGGAGGTATTTACTCTTGGTAATGTTGTCAATAGGATTCAATATACAAATGCATGATATCCAGACGACATCCTGCTCTATCTCTCTTACCACTAAGGTCAGTAAAAATACAAAATGTTGGAATGCTCAGGAGATCTGCCAGCATCTGCCAAGAGAGAAATAGAGTTCACATTTCACATCAAATATACTTCTTCAGAAGTCTCTTGGCTTCACGGCTATTACTAATACTGGCCAACCAGAAGCCATCCTGCATGGTTTCCACAAAAGACTCCACATCCTAGCCCCAAACTCTGATCCTTCTCTGGTTCAGGTTGAAGTCAACTTTGTGTGCCTTCAGTGTCCTATCTGATCTTGAATTGTACTTCAAATATGTTATCCATACCAAGATATCTTTTTCTACCTCCAATAACACTTGATCTCCACACTTCCATCATACCTACTGAATCTGAAACTTTCATTTAAGGCAAAAGTCAAAGTGAACAAAGGCCCCTTATAAAATGAGTCTGGGGAAACAGTTTTGGGAACAAGGAAATGGCAGAGGAGTTAAATCAATATTTTGCATCAGCCTTTACACTGTAAGATACTTTGTATGTCCCATGAATACCAAAGAATACGGGGGAGGAATTAACCATCACCATCACTACAGAAACTGTATTAGACAAACTAATGGGTGTAATGACATATAAGTCTCTGGGGCCTGATGGCCATCATGCTAGCATCCTAAAAGAGGTTGCTGTAGAGATAGTGGATGCATTGGTTGTAATTTTCCAAAAATTCTGGATCCTGAAGAAGGACAAGAGAATTGGAAAACTGCTAATGTGACACCCCTATTCAAAAAGGAAGGGAGGCATAAAGCCAGAACTATTATCTGATTAGCTCCACATCTGTGGTTGGAAAAATATTAGAATCCATTAAGGAAGTGATAGCAGCACAGTTGGAAAGTCCTAATCTAATCAAGCAGAGTCAGCATTACTTCATGAAAGAGAAAACGTGACTGATTATTAGAGTTTTTCAAGGAAGTGTCAACCAGAGTGGACAAAGGACAACTAGAAGCTGTGCAACAAGGTACCTTACAAAAGGTTAAGGCATAAAATAAGAACCCATGGTGCTGTATATTTGCATGGACAGAGAATTGGCTAATGGACACAAAGCAGTGAGTGGTGATAAGGGTTTCTTTTTCAGGTTGGTGATCTGTGACCAGTGTGGTTCCACAAGGACCACAACTGTTTTTAATATATATCAATGACTTGGATAACGGAAGTGAATATACTTAGCTAAAGTTTCAGTTGACACAAAAGTAGGTGGAAAGGCAAGTTGCAAGGAGGAAATAAACAGTTTACAGAGAAATATTAATAGGTTAAGTAAGTGGGCAAAATGTTAGCACACATTAGTGTGGGGAAATGTGAAATTGTTTGTTACAGAAGGGAGAACAAAGGAACAGAGAATTATTTAAATGGAAAAAAAACTGCAGAAAGTGCAACACATGGGACTTGGGGGTACTAGCACTTAGGTCCGGCTGGTAATGAGGAATGGAATGTTGGTCCTTATTTCAAGGGGTTTGGAGTATAAGAGTTGGGAAGTTTTACTTTCGCTGTTTTGGTCCCCTTATTTATGGAAAGATATAATTTCATTGGAAAGAGCTCATTAGGATGAACCCTGGTATGGAGGGATTGTTTTATGAGCAAAGACTAAATAGGTTGGGACTCTACTCATTGGAGTTCAAAGAAATGAGAGATGATCTCATTGAAATATTTAAGATTCTTAAGGGGCTTGACAGAATAAATGCTGAGAGGTTGTTTCCCCTCCTGAAGAGTCGAGGACCAGGAAGCATAGCCTCAAAATAAAGAGGTTCCAGTTTACGACTGTGATGAGGAAGAATTTCTTCTCTGATGATTAGTGAGTCTTTGGAACTCCATGCCACAGAGAACCATGGGGCAGAGTCCTTGTGTGTATTTAAGGCTGAGAGAGATTCTTGATCAGTAAGGGAATCAAGGATCATGGAGAAAAGGTCAAGAAAGTGGATGTAAGGAATGTTGGATCAGCCATGAACTTCCTGAACGGTAGGGCAGATTTAGATTAGATTCACTGCTGTGTGGAAACAGGTCTCCCTTGGCCCAACAAGTCCACACTGACCCTCTGAAGAGTAACCCACCCAGACCCATTTCCTTCTGACTAATGCACCTAGCACTACGGGCAATTTAGCATGGCCAATTCACCTAACCTGCACATCTTTGGGAGGAAATTGGAGCACCTGGGGGAAACTCACGCAGACACAGGGAGAATGTGCAAATCCACACAGGCAGTGGCCCGACACTAGAACCGAAGGCACTGTGAGGCAGCAGTGCTAATCACTGAGCCACTGTGCCACCCCAGGTAATCCAGTTCATTATATCTCCTTTCCTCTTTGCAACTGCATAGATATCCTATTCCAATAATCTCAGCAGGCTGCTCAAAACTCAGTAAAACTGGAATCTAAAGTTTCCCTCTCAAAGTCATGGGCATTTCTCTTAAGTGTTAAGATCAAAAGTTCTAGGATTCTGTATCAAACTTTGAGGCCCTATTACTTTTCCTGCTGGATTGCACTACACCATTAGTAGTGCACACAAATACATTCAATCTACAGCCAGGCCTTCAAAAACTGTTTTAAAATAAATTACCATGGCTACAATACGTACAATCTAATGATTAACTTCAGATACACAGAAAACACACCAATTACTAACTCAAAAATCAAACCAAAATTGCAATAAATGATATTCAATATATATGTACATGCACGGTAGGTTATTACAGAACGTAAAATCACATGGGTGAGGGCTAATTTATTAACTTGGATTGAGGATTGAACAACCAATAAGAGAGTTCAGATAAGTGGGTCCTCTCTGGTTGGCAGTGAGTGGCGTGCCACACAGTACAGTCCTTGAGCCCTAGCTATTTACAATCTTCATTAATGCCACGGAGACAGGATAAAGAGTACTGCAGCTGAATTTGCAGATGACACTCAAATAGATGAACTTCGAGGACTGATCGTTGTACTGTTCCTATTCCTAATGGTCTTGTGATCTTATGGTCTTAAGCCTTCATCCCATAACACTCAAATACTTTTCATCTTCTTAAATTCTATCCTGCATATTCTACAATTAAATCAACACTTTGCTTTGCCCTGCCTTAATCCATTAATTTAATTCAAATGTTTGTCTTGATTTATGAATCCTGTCATTATCCCTTCCTACCTGTGCAATTTTCTTTAGTCCCACATGTAAGCACATGAGCTTTGTTCAGGCCTCTTGTACATTCCTTTTCTCTCTTTCCCACTTTTGACTATTTTGGCCTCATATTCTGGAATACCAAGACTGACTCTGTCGATAATGTCTCTGGTCAATCTTCCCAGCATTTTTTCCACTGCTAATTGGAATCAATTTTCTCCTCTGTGAAGTATTTTGTTGTACTCTATTAACAATGCTGTACAAATACAAGTTGTGCATATTTTCTCCTGGCTCAGTCAAATGCAAAATGTTTTGGATGTTGGCTCATTGATATAATGTTCTGATGCAGCTTCGTTTGTGGGTGTTGGGATGATTGCTTCTGTAGTTCAATATTTGGTCCTTTTGTAGTAGGGTAATGAAACATCTGGAAATGAACCTTGCAGCTCAACGAGCAAAACTACATCCAAAACCTCAACCTGAGCTACAAATCTTCTCAAAACTCGCTAAAATGCAAAATGTCTCTTGATTTAGATTAATCTCAGTGCCTGTCAGTTGACATTCTCTTAGTGACAATCAAAAGTTGATGTTCTGTCAATGCCAGTTGGTAATCATTGAATTCCTAATAGACACTGGTCAGTGCCTGTCAGTTGACATTCTCTTAGTGACAATCAAAAGTTGATGTTCTGTCAATGCCAGTTGGTAATCATTGAATTCCTAATAGACACTGGTCAGTGATGGCTCCAATTTAACATTGTCTAACACTAATGAATGCAGATTTGAACTGAATATAGCCATAATATTACTATCATTACACATCTTGCTTGGAATAATATAGGAAGGTTACAAGATTATATCCCTTTATTTGAAGCAATTACTGTTTGAAACTTTCAATTGTTTGGAACTGTTGCAAATTTGACTGAGACAAGGTAAACAGCCTAAAAATGCAAATCTACCTCAAGGAGAAGCTGAGAGAACTAATGCATTGTTCCTGGGGGAGGTGCGCTACCAAAAGACAGACTCTTATAATCCAGACCTATTGAAAACTATTACAGTGCCAGGAATACCTCTAACAACTGCAAAATACTGATCATTGACTTAGAAATAGAGACTTAAAGTAAACTGCTGGAAGCACACACTGGAATCAGTGTCACAAGAGAGGTTCTGAGAGCATTTTGGGACCTAGTCATAATGGAAACAACTATAGACAAGAAGCATCCAAGAAAGCCTTTAACCAAGTATCATGAACAAATGACTTTAAGATGACTACAATGTAGACTCCAGCTTGCATCCAAAAAACCTAAATGACCATTCTAATGACATTCCTAGTATGCCACCGTCTCCATTTCAACATCAAGTCATATTTTCTTGTAAAAGTGTTCCTCAATATCTATCTAGCAAGGTAATACTTAAATTGTGTATATTGGATGCAGAACAAAAAATAAATAGAATTGGCTTGGACTTTCAAGGTATACATCGGGATGTATAAACCTTAACTATTCTGTACTTTGTCTTGAAAAGTTTTGTGATAGTTATTATTTCATTAAAATTTTTACATGAGTAATCCAACACTTTAGATTTTTATTTGTGAATAACTTACAGGATAACGTAATTTCCAAGAGCTTCTTTGGATGGATTTTTGTTCAGTTTACAATCTGGGATCTCGCCATTAGGTACAACAATATTTAACGTGTCATTGATGAGATTATATTTCATGATTCGGTCATTAGCTGTGCTGGATGCCAGTGAAGGAGAAGCATTCACCTGCATCGGGGAAGAAACCAATTTGCAAAAATAACATATTTGCAACATACAGGCCTAAGTTTTGGATCAAGTCAGTTACTGAGCATGGGACTTATCATCATCGCCATAGTGTGTGTGTGTCGGGTGGAGTACTGCTTGACAGTCTGAAGGATAATCCTACCGCACCCCTAACATGGAACAAGATTAAAGCTGTTCTTTCTATAAAGAATATAACATAGCCTTTGGATTTTAATGGGAATTGCAATGTTTGATGCATGAAAGGAGTAACCCCAAGGAAGGTAGCTACAGGCACTGGAAGCACAATTACCAGTAAGAATAGCAAAAAGGCCCATCCCTGCCTTGCAGAATTATATTAATCCATGGGTCACTATCCCCAGTTGGCTGACCACTACATGTTGCAGTTGGCCGGCACTTCCTTGCCAGTTCAGGAATCCTGTCAACTTCCAGATCTGTCAATGAAATTCCTGTCTCCCATGCTAAGTTCCACCAATTGTCCCACTGCCGTAGTGAAAGCTCAAAAAGAGGTCATACCATCCATGCTTTTTGCCATGCAAGCTCAGATTGGTGCCATGCAGTCTCAGACTGCTGCAAATGTGTCTGTGGATAAAGTGCTTGTAAGGGATCAGAATGTCAAAGCATTCTTCAACCCATGTGGCAATAAATTACAAAGATTTCTGATGCATTAACTCAGGGGAATAGCAATTCAAGATCATCCTATATGTCTTTGTGCAATCTCCTCTAGTAAAGTCAGCAACCTTCCACCAGCCATGCTGCAGTCATTGGGTAGCATTGCGTAGGAGCATTAGGTTAGACAAATGCACCTACAAGACAGGCAAAAGATCATTAAAAAAAAGGAACAAGAACAGTTCTTATGAGATGTCAAGCCTTTTCCAACATTCAATAAGCTCATGGCTGATCTGATTTAGCCTTAATTGCACTTTGCTGCTTGTTCCTGACAACCCTCGAGTCCCTTGTCAAACAAAAATGTGGCAAACTCAGCCTGGAATATATTCAATGATCTAGCCTTCCCTGCACTCTGGGGAAGAAATTATTCTTCATCTCCACCTTAAATGGGAAATCCATTAGTTTTAAACTCAGCCCCGTAGTTCCTGATTTCTCCACAAAGGGAAGCATCCTCTCAGCAGCTGTCCTATTAAATGTTGAATTGGTCCATCAAGGGAGAACCGGTACCAGCCAGGTGATCACCGAGAATGTTGAAGAAGAAAGAGAAACTAAAGGATGAACTGATTTTTGACTGGGTTTTTGTACAGGAGGTAGAGTGCTGCTTTGGAAGGTGTTGGGCCAGGTTTTTTTGGTTTTGCTCTCTCTCGTTATCAACTTGTTGAAGGTTCTGAGAAAGGAACCTCAGTCTATAAGAAATGAGGAAAAGTCTCCTGAGGTCTGCAGAAGTCGTTTGTGACTTCACAATTCCAGCAAGATGGAATCCTACCTGCCTGTAATATAACCTATCAGATTTCATGAAGGTTTGGTATTCATCATTGAAATTTTATCAAACTGGCAACTTAGGATCGTTTTATTTTTAAAAATATATTATCTCTTAACTGTGTGTGTGCTTATTTGTCAATTGGTCTGTGACCGGGGTTGGTTCTCAAGAAAGAATGGGCTTAGATCATAGATTAGATTCCCTACAGCGTGGAAACAGGCCATTTGGCCCAACAAGTCCACACCGACCCTCCAAAGAGCAACCCACCCAGACCCATTCCCCTAACTAATGCACCTAACACTACGGGCAATTTAGCATGGCCAATTCACCTAACCTGCACATCTTTGGACTGTGGGAGAAAACTGAAGCACCCAGAGGAAACCCGCGCAGACACAGGGAGAATGTGCAAACTCCACACAGACAGTCGCCCGAGGCTGGAATCGAAACTGTGACCCTGGTGCTGTGAGGCAGCAGTGCTAACCACTGAGCCACCGTGCCGCCCCATTGATATGATTGCCTTATAGTTCATCTGTGTCCTGCTGGAGTTGCATTATTAATAATAAATTGTTAATTTTTGTTTAAGATATAAACTTGATGTCTGAGATTAGTTATTTTTAAAGTCTTGTTCAGAAAGATTGAGCAATTATGAGGGTCATAGAGCCATAGATTGCACATTTTAATTTCTATGCTGTGAATGTGGTGTTATCTGTTCACTGGGTATGGGGTTATTGAGCAAGGCGAGTGATATGTCACTGTGGGTAATCACAGCTGTACAGAGATGGGGTGCAGCTCTCAAATAAATATATGCTTTCCTGTACAGACTGCTGTTAATGCACTGCTACCACAGTTTATTCTTTCTTCTCCTCCTCCTCCTCCCCTCTACTTCCCTTTTTTTTAATATAACCACTCATATCAGAGTGTATATACATGGAAAACAATAATGTATCTCACAGAAGTCTTACAGCACAGAAAGAGGCCATTTGGCCCATAATGCCAGCACCAGCTCTCTGAATGAGCATCGTTATCACATGCTAATCCCTATTTTTTCCCCTCTTAGAGTCATAAAGATGTACAGCATGGAAATAGACCCTTCGGTTCAACTTGTCCATGCTGACCAGATATTCTAAATATCCCATTTGCCAGCACTTGGCCCATTTTCCTCCAAACCTTTCCTATTCATAAACACATCCAGATGCCTTTTTAATATTCTAATTGTACCAGCCTCCACCACTTCCTCTGGCACCTCATTCCATGCATTCACCACCCTCTGCGTGAAAAAGTTGCCCGTTAGGTCCCTTTTAAATCTTTCCCCTCTCACCCTAAACCTATGCCCTCTGGTTCTGGACTCCCTAACCCCAGGGAAAAGATTTTGTCTATTTATCCTATCCATGCCCCTCATGATTTTATAAACCTCTATAAGTTCACCCCTCAGCCTCTGACGCTCCAGGGAAAACAGCCCCAGCCTATTCAACCTTCCCTATAGCTCAAACCCTCCAACCCTGGCAACATCCTTGTAAAAGTTTTCTGAACCTTTTCAAGCTTCACAACATCCTTTCGGAGGGAGATCAGAATTGCACACAATATTCCAAAAGTGGCCAATTCCAAATGTTAGTGCCCTCTTGAATGCCTCAATTGAAACTGCTCCATCAAACTCCCAAACAGTGCATCCTATTTCCTAACTACTCTCTGAATGTTTTTTTCTCTCATGACATCTGTGCAGTTTCTCATATGTACTCTATTCAGCCCACTCATGATTTTCCAAACGTCTACCATGTCTGCTCTAATCCTTCTTCTCTCCAAGGTAGAAATTCCAACTTCTTTAATCTACCTTCATCATTGAAGTTTCTCATCCCCAGAGCCTCCCCGTTATTGTAAATCACTTTGCACAGATTCCAATGACAATTCCTACAACATGGCAACCAGAACTGTACACATTACTTTAGCTGACGTCTAACAAGTTCAACCAACATCACCTCCTTGCTTTTGTACTCTATACCCTTAATAAATATAAGGGCATTATTAGTATTTTCTAATAAACCTGTTCAGAGATGTTATTCCATACTTCTGGTGCAGGTAAGGCTTGAACCGAGTACTGTGACTCAGAGGCAGGGTCACTAATGCTGACCTTACGAGTCCCCAAGGATACTGGACGCTTTATTAATTGGTCTCTCCACCTTCAATGACCTATGCATGTTTAAACCTTGGGACCTCTGCTCCTGCACCACTTTTAGATTTTAACCCCCTACTTTAAATGTAAATCCTGTAATTTGGATACGACTGTTTATGTGCAATGATGCCTCATTATTTTTCAGAATAGTCACAGTGTCTTTGCAGTGCCACCAATTTAACTCCTATGGACAACCCAAAACAAATAACAGTGGTAAGAATGCTTCCAGTCACCTCTGTGTGGCATGCCCTGTTTGGCATGACACTTGTATGTGGGTACCATACATGACTGAAAGCATGCAAATGGGATCTTGACATTATTCATGCTCTCAGACTGACTTGATGCATGGTCTGCTAATTTGGACATGAAGGGAAAATTACCTCCTTCCCCTAGCATGCCCAAAAATGGCTCTGACAAATTCTCCTGCGGAATCTTTTTCTTCCACCTGCCCAAATGTATGGAAACTCATTTACCATTTCAGCGATAAGTATAGTGTAGCACTTCATTGGTACTTTTGTATTTTAAACATGCCAGTAATGCACTCTGGTGCCTACGTCAGTCAGGAGTTCAGCAAATGAGGGTAAAAAAAAGCAGTTGGGACCTGCATATATTGAATTGCAATCCAATTCACAAGCCATTAAGTTCTATCTGGAAAATAATCTTGTCCTGTCACAAACATTCCTCATGATGTCAGAATGGATGGGGCCAAGGGAAATAATTTCTTAGCCTCCTGTATTACTGATCAACCCAGAGGTCAGAGTGAAACTGACATACAGGATGAATCATAAGGTTCACTTGTTTTGTATGCTGTCTTGTGCCTCCTTTAAAATCCTTATTATAAGGTGATTTTGATCTTCAAGGAAGTCAGAGACCACTGTCATTCCTATTGTGGAGGAGAAACAAGTTTGTTTCACTGTATAATATGTGCTGTTATGAATCAATATCCATATATTTTTCTCAGCAAATGAATTGAGCAGTTAATGACGCACTGAATAAATCACTGAATAGTGTAACACATTATAAATCTTCAGTTATTTAGTGATAGTTACCTCAATAAGCCAAGGCTTCAGATTGCTATCAATTATTATATCATAGCCGTAACATTCAAAGCAGTGTTTATCATTGATCATGACTGGCTGTAAGAATAAGAAAGAATAAGATTAAATGTCACACAAACAAATAGCCAAGAAGGTGGGCAACAATTCACACGTAAGTTATTTTCTGTCTTTTATGCATGGCTTACCATTAAATGGAGATCACTTTGCCATGCTACAATTACTAGTAATACAAAACGATAGGAATCCCTTGGGATGTGGGCATCAAGTACTTTATGCAAAATGTTTAGAAACACTCAAATATTGACAGGCATATGATTTAATCATATTTTAGAGAATCAAGAATAATCAATTATTCAAGGGAGAAAGCATTTGCATGACTTTTATTTGGCAACTACTCATAGGAGGAAGTATCAGGTTACCTCCTGTTGGGCATGTGATGTCACACCAAATATGACTCATGATGGTACCTTATCTCTGAAGGTTATCACAATTTACATTTGAAGACAAAAATCTTTTTTGAAGGCCAATTTTACTGTTAATAGAAATAAATGTGGGTCCAGCTTTCAAGATGGAAAAAGCCATGTTGGAGAAACAATCAGAATGGTTGCAACATGAGATTGATGTTATGGCAGTGCAATAGATTCTGACTCCAACTATGGCATTGAGAAGCAAAAGAATGAGACAGTGCTTTTAAGTCTTTTGTCAGCATATGGCATTGGGAAAAAGGTAGTAACGTTTATCCAATTTATGCAGGTTTCCATAATTAGAATAGGGTAAGCAATGTCTGTATTCTCTATCCTAACATTTCAGCTAGTTTAGTCAGCAATTGTGGTACTGAACCACACTTGGAGACAGACATTGCTCCCCTCAGTAATTCTTCCAAATGTTGTTCATTAAGAATGACCTGCTAGAACCACAACTCACCAAGACTAGAGTGGTGCTGGAAAAGCACAGCAGGTCAGGCAGCATCTGAGGAACAGGAAAATTGATGGTTCAGGCAAAAGCCCTTGATCAGGAACAACTCACCAAGCTGAGGGTCAAATACCTGGGACTCCTAGCTAACACCCCAGTTGGTATACCTGCATGAGATGGACTGTGGCTTGGTTTCCTGCCTTTGTCTTGCCTCTTTGAATCAGATTTGTTGATTTGGAAGTTGATCACATTCAAGTTTAATTTTTAAAAATGTATTCAAACATCACCTCACTCAAAGCCACCCACTCTAAGGAGGAGCAAATTACTGCAGATGCTGGAACCTGTACTGAAAACAACAAATGCTGGAGATCACAATGTGTCATACAGCATCCATAGAGAGAGAGAGAGAGTGAGAGAGAGAGAGAGAGAAAGCTCTTAGGGGTTAAAATTCCTCCAGATTTAGGTTCCAGTATCTTGTTCATAATTTTTCTTCACACCATTTATCTCTGCTGGATAGCCACCAAGTCTCAACGTTATACTCACAGCAACAGCTTTGAGTGATTGTACAATCATCCAGTGGATTTCATCAAACAGTTTATCAGTAACCTTCTTTCCTCGTGTGCTCTCCAGATAAAGTTTCAAATTTGCCACACTCCATTTTCCACCATGAATGGGATTATAGTCATCCTTTAAAATAGAAGGAAGCATATTTTAGAAACTTTTGTTATTGATCCTGACAAAATTTCAAAATAGTTTGCAAAAACCATAAATTTCCCTGACAAAATTACCCATGATTTGCCACTACTGGAAACCAAGTTCTAATTGTATTCAGAGAAACTAGTAATGCTTGGATGGGTAAATGAAATATCACTGTGAAGCAGTGATGTTCGACAGAGATTGTGGCTAAAACACAGTTAGGAGAACTTTGTATTTCTTCTCATCGATACTTTGACTTATAATAGACTAAAGAATGGAAAAAGTTAACAATCACAGGCTACAGTCCAGCAGGGTTATTTGGAACTACTAGCTTTCAGAGCGCTGCTCCTTTGTCAGGTAGCTAGTACAGCAGGATCATAAGACACAGAATTTATAGCACAAGATCATAGTGTCATGCAACTGATATGATATATTGAACAAATCAAGATTGCTATTAAGTCTTTCAGCTTTTAAAATGGGTTGCAGGTTTCGATTCATTAATATGTAAATCCCAGAACTTCTTTCAAGTCACATTCCCGAGATAACTTAAGGTTTTTAAAAAAAGGTGACATCTCAGCTCAGACAATGCATTAAATGTGTGAGGTTAGAGTCAGACTGGTTCTATTTCCAAAGTAAGAATCTATAAAATGTCAAATGGATTGACTGTCTGCATTGACTGCCTGCAGACTGTGTGCTTTTTGAGCAAAAATAGAATGTATCAGCAAATACAATTCTGCAAATGCAAATTCACCCTACAGACTTATATATTTGTGCGTGCATGTGTGCTTCATCTTCGACCATAACGTCTTCATGTTTAACAACCAGTTCTTGACACAGGAAACTGCCAAGGGGACCAAATTTGCACCCCAATATGCGAATATCTTCATGCACAAATTCAAACAAGACATGTTTTCTGCAAGGACCTCCAACCAGCACCACTGTGGACATTTTCTTCCTGAGGATCCATGGTGAGGAGTCACTGAAACAACTACACAATGATATCAACAAGTTTCATCCCACCATCAGACTTACCATGGACTATTCTTTAGTGCCTGTCTCATTCTTGGACACATGCATCTCCATCAAGGATGGGCACCTCAGTACCTCACTGCACTGCAAGCCCACGATAACATCACGATGCTACACTTCTCTATCTTCCACCCTAAACATATTAAAACAACCATCCCCTATGAACAAGCCCAATGCATACGCAGGATCTGTTCAGATGAAGAGGGACGTGACGGACAGCTGAAGGGACTGAAGAATGCCCTCATAAGAACAGGATACGATGCTCAACTCATTGATCGCCAGTTCCAACGTGCCACAGTGAGAAAGCATAATGACCTCCTCAGGGGACAGACTCAGGATGCAACTGATAGGATACCCTTCGTGTCCAGTACTTCCCAGGAATGGAGAAACTATGCATGTTCTTCACAGCCTGCAACATATTATTAATGAAGAGGAGCACCTCCCCAAGACGCTTCCACTTCATGCTTTAAACAACCGCCAATCTTAAACAGACCACTGTTTGTAGCAAACTGCCTAGCCTTCAGGACAACATCAACCACAACACCATACAACCCTGTCATGGCAACCACTACAAGATGTGTCAGAGTGTCAACATGGATACTACCATTACACATGGGGACACCACCAAGCACATGCATGCATGCATGTACTCATATGACTCAGCCGATGTTGTCTATCTCATATGCTGCAGGCAAGGATGTCCCGAAGTATGGTACATTGTTGAGATCAACCAGATGCCACAACAATAGATGAATGGACATCGTGCAACAATCGCCACACAGAGATGTTCCCTCCCAGTTGGGAATCACTTCAGCGGTCAGGGACATTCGGCCTCAGATCTTCAGGTTATCGTCCTCCAAGTCAAACTTTGGGATATGCAACAAAGCAGAGTGGGGAGGGCAGGTGACTGAGGTATCAGTGGGGGAGCACTTTGGGGCCAGTGACCATAATTCTATTCGATTTAAAATAATGATGGAAAAGGATAGACCAGATCAAAAAGTTGAAGTTCTAAATTGGAGCAAGGCGAATTTTGATAGTATTCGGCAAGAACTTTCAAAAGCTGATTGGGGGCAGATGTTCGCAGGTAAAGAGACGGTTTGAAAGTGGGAAGCCTACAGAAATGAGATAACAAGAATCCAGAGAAAGTGTATTCCTGTCAGGGTGAAAGGAAAGGCTGGTAGGTATAGGGAATGCTGGATGACTAAAGAAATTGAGGGTTTGGTTGAGAAAAAGAAGGAAGCATATGTCAGGCATAGACAGGATAGGCACCATCCGAGGAGCAGGAGAATCGACGTTTCGGGCATAAGTCCTGCTCCTCGGGTGCTGCTTGGCCTGCTGCGCTTTTCCAGCACCACACTTTTCAACTCTGGTCTCCAGTATCTGCAGTCCTCACTTTCTCCTCATAGACAGGATAGATCAAGTGAATCCTCAGAAGAGAATAAAGGCAGTCGGAGTATATTTAAGAGGGAAATCAGGGGGGTAAAGAGTGGACATGAGATAGCTTTGGCAAATAGAACAAAGGAGAATCCAAAGAGTTTTTACAAATACATTAAGGACAAAAGGGTAACTAGGGAGAGAAAAGGGCCCCTCAAAGATCAGCAATGAAACCTTTGTATGGAGCCACAGAAAATGAGGGAGATACTAAAGGGTGTCGGACCATTTGGTGCAGCCACATTGGCATGAGCGATTCGGCGTGGCCGGTTTGGCGCAGCCCGTTTTGGCGCAGACCCATTTCGGCGAGGAATTGTTTCGGTGCAGCTCATATTTATTCCTTTTCAGGCTTAGTTACAACCATTAATGAAAGCAATAAAAAGAAAATTAATGTTTTTCCTCTTCAGTAAAAATGTTAAAAAGAAAGTAAAAATGATAGAAACAAGGTAAATACATCTCCAAAACTTTGTTATCTTATCAACAGAATATCTATCAAAAACGTATATATAGCCGTCGTATGAGCACTTATCCTTTCCACATTTTGACAACAAAATTGTTGATGGCATTTTGATGGGTTATATTTTATTTTAATAATAACTACAAACTACTGAATAACTACAAACACTTCTCTGCCTAAATGGGTCACGCCAAAGCAGCCGCGCCGAATTGCTCGCGCCAAAGTGGCTGCACCGAACGGTCCCACTCCGGATACTAAGTGAGTATTTTGCATCAGTATTTACTGTGGAAAAGGATATGGAAAATTTAGACTGTAGGGAAATAGATGGTGACATCTTGCAAAATGTCCACATTACAGAGGAGGAAGCGCTGGATGTCTTGAAACACGTAAAGGTGGATAAATCCCCAGGACCTGATCAGGTGTACCCTAGAACTCTGTGGGAAGCTGGAGAAGTGATTGCTGGGCCACTTGCTGAGATATTTGTACCATTGATAGTCACAGGTGAGGTGCCGGAAGACTGGAGGTTGGCTAACGTAGTGCCACTGTTTAAGAAGGGTGGTAAGGACAAGCCAGGGAACTATAGACCAGTGAGCCTGTGTCGGTGGTGGGCAAGTTGTTGGAGGGAATCCTGAGGGACAGGATGTACATGTATTTGGAAAGGCAAGGACTGATTCGGGATAGTCAACATGGCTTTGTGTGTGGGAAATCATGTCTCACAAACTTGATTGAGTTTTTTGAAGAAGTAACAGAGAAGATTGATGAGGGCAGAGTAGTAGATGTGATCTATATGGACTTCAGTAAGGTGTTCGACAAGGTTCCCCATGGGAGACTGATTAGCAAGGTTGGATCTCACAGAATACAGGGAGAACTAGCCATTTGGATACAGAACTGGCTCAATGGTAGAAGACAGAGGGTGGTGGTGGAGGGTTGTTTTTCGGATTGGAGGCCAGTGACCAGTGGAGTGCCACAAGAATCGGTGCAGGGTCCTCTACTTTTTGTCATTTACATAAGTGATTTGGATGTGAGCATAAGAGGTACAGTTAGTAAGTTTGCAGATGACACTAAAATTAGAGGTGTAGTGGACAGCGAAGAGGATTACCTCAGAATACAACAGGATCTTGACCAGATGGGCCAATGGGCTGAGAAGTGGCAGATGGAGTTTAATTCAGATAAATGCGAGGTGCTGCATTTTGGGAAAGCAAATCTTAGCAGGACTTATAAACTTAATGATAAGGTCCTAGGGAGTATTGCTGAACAAAGAGACCTTGGATTGCAGGTTCATAGCTCCTTGAAAGTGGAGTCGCAGGTAGATAGGATAATGAAAAAGGCGTTTGGTATGCCTTCCTTTATCAGTCAGAGTATTGAGTACAGGAGTTGGGAGGTCATGTTGTGGCTGTACAGGATATTAGTTAGGCCACAGTTGGAATATTGCGTGCAATTCTGGTCTCCTTCCTATCGGAAAGATGTTGTGAAACTTGAAAGAGTTCATAAAAGATTTACAAGGATGTTGCCAGGGTTGGAGGATTTAAGCTATAGGGAGAGGGTGGGGGTGTTTTCCCTGGAGAGTCGGAGGCTGAGGGGTGACCTTATAGAGGTTTACAAAATTATGAGGGGCATGGATAGGGTAAATAGGTAAAGTCTTTTCCCTGGGGTCAGGGAGTCCAGAACTTGAGGGCATAGGTTTAGGGTGAGAGGGAAAGCTATAAAAGAGACCTAAGGGGCAATATTTTCACACAGAGGGTGGTATGCATATGGAATGAGGTGCCGGAGGATGTGGTGGAGGCTGGTACAATTGCAACATTTAAGAGGCATATGGAAGAAGCTACAGCTTCCACAGGCAAGGGGAGGACTGGACTTCCCAGACTTTAGGAAATATCAGTTAAGCTCCCTACTAAGTTACATAGCTGATTGGGTTTCATCTGATCCACAATCAATTTGGCTGGATATCGAAGCCTCCCAAGTAAAATACCCACTTATTAACCTTTTATTTTCAGATAAGAGGAAAATCATTACAGACCACTGTAAAAATCCCATAATATTAAACACAATTAAGGCCTGGAATATAATGCGGCAAAATGAGGGTAACTCACATAAAACATCCCCCCATGTGCCAATAGTAGGCGCATGGGGATTCCAACCGGGGATTACAGATGCCACCTTTAAACTCTGGAGATCCAGGGGCATCTCATGCTTAGGGGACCTATTTAAAGATGGGATCCTGATGTCCTTTGAGCAGCTGCGTCTGAAATTCGGAATACCTAATGGGGATCTCTTTCGATACTTCCAAGTTCGAGATTATATACAGAGGAAGACTACATTAATAGATAGTCTTTATAAATCAGACAGAGAACATAATGTCTTACGACCAGCGGGGGCATCCTCTGTTAGTACTATATACCATTTGCTACATGATGGAGTCTCAGGAGACATGGATGGCCTGCTTAAAACATGGGAGCAGGACTTGGGGCTAGAAATCTCTGAGGATATGTGGAATGACATTTGGGAAAATGCTAGAAGAATTGCTATCTGTAACAGAACTCAGGCTATCCAACTAAAGATACTTCATAGGGCCCATATAGCTCCGGCTCGACTCGCAAAATTTAAGACAGGAGCATCTCCAATGTGTCCCAAATGCAAAATAGAGGTGGGTACTCTTGCACATTGTCTGTGGACTTGTCAGAAAATCCGCAGATACTGGACTAAAGTGGCAAATACCCTGACAGAAATTTTAGGAACAGAAATTAGGGTGGACCCTGTATCTCTCCTTTTGGGCTTTTCGAACCTCTCATCTCTGGATATGCATGGGAAGAGACTATTTTCTATTCTCTCTTTCTGTGCAAGGAAAAATATTTTGGTGAACTGGGTGGCTGAGGGCCCCCCTGGACTTTCAAATTGGCACAGATTAATTATGGAATATATCCCCCTTGACTTCCTCACAAATATGGTGCACCGAAAGACTGAATTATTTTATAAAATATGGCAGCCCTTTTTGAATTATATAAATGCAGATATTTCAGCTATCCTAATAAGGGCTTTTATTTAGTGAAGATTTCAGACCGGGCTGCTCCGGGGCCCCTTGGGAGAGGAATCCTGCGCGAATACGGGTTTTATTATATATTTGATGTTTATACATTCCGAGCATGTAAGAGACTTAGGTATACACTCTGGTTAGTTATAGGTTAGATTAGTAGAAAGTTGAGTGTTTTTTTCTTTCTTTTTTCGTTTCTTTTTTTTTCTTTTTGTTTTCTTTCTTTCTCTTTTCTTTGTTAAATTATGACTATTGTATATATGATTTAATTGTACATCAATGTTTGTATTTGAGAGTTTTGTTTATTTTTGTAAATTTGCAAAAATGTTAAATTTCAATAAAAATATCTACAAAAAAAAAGAGGCATATGGATGGGTATATGAATAGGAAGGGCTTGGAGAGATATGGGCCGGGTACTGGCAGCTGGGACTAGATCGGATTGGGATATCTGGTCAGCATGGACGGGTTGGACTGAAGGGTGTGTTTTTGTGCTGTACATCTCTATGACTCTATGTCTCTATGGCTGAGCAGATGAAAGATGAAAGAGTTAACAGCGATGTAGGTTTGTTCAATATATTGTATCAGTTGTATGACGCTATAATACTGTGCTATAAATTCTATGTCTTATGATCCTGCCCCACTCACTAACTGATGAATGAGCAGTACTTTGAAAGCTAGCACTGCCAAATAAATCTGTTGGACGAGAACCTGATGTGTGACTTTTAACTTTGTCCACCCCAGTCTAACACCAGCACCTCCTTATCATAAAGAATGAAAGTTAATCCTGTCCTCTGGTATGTATGTTCCTCACTTCCATGAAAAAAAAATTCACAGAAGAATTTTAGGTAACATAATGGAATTTAATATAATCTGATGTGGCCCTGATCTCATCATGACCTGCAACAATCCAATTCGGCTTATTCCAGTGTATGAAACAGGATTTAGAAGCAGATAATCCAAGGTACTATTTTTGAGGTGTGACTAAATTAGTGTTTGAAGAGATTTGAATCAGCTTCCTCAGCTTTGAGAAAGGCTGTGGCTCAAGAACATGACACAAGGGGAAATGGAAAGAAATTAAAAAGCCTGAGTTTGTGCTGTGGCTGGAGGCTGTCAATTTTTTACTCTTCGAAGGGTTGGTGTGGACTTGTTGGGCCGAAGGGCCTGTTTCCATACTGTAGGGAACTAATCTACATTTTCTTGCCAAAGATGCTTCTCTCCATGATGGTAACAATAGTAGTTACCACTGCATAGTTCCTGAGAGACAAAATCCCATCTCTCTCTGAGGATATGTTCCATCATACTCTATAGTACTCTGATCAATGGTTAGACATATAATAGACCTAGCAACTTAAGACTGAACATCCACAAGGCACTGTGGGCCATTAGCAGCAACAGCATTATATTTAAACACCATCAGCAACCTCATGCCCCCAAATCCCCCCACTCAATCATTAGCATCAAGCCATGAAATTATCTCTGATGCAAAAAAGAGAGCAGGAGGGTATACCAGGAGCAGAACCAGATGTATTTAAATATGAGATGTCAACCTGGTGAAGCTGCAACACAGGAATATTTACATGTCAAATAGCATAAGAGGTATGTGATAGAGAGGGCTAAGTGATGATCCCACAAGCAATGGATCAGATCTGAGTTCAGCAGTTTTGTTACATCTACCAATTGTAAATGGTAGGGGGCAATTAATCCATTGGAGGAGGAAGATCCTTAAATATTCACTTCTCAATAACTGGGGAAGCTCTGTACACCAGTGCAAAAGGTAAGGCTGAAGCATTTGTAACAAGTTTCAGCTAGAAGGGCCAAGTAGATGAGATCCATCTTCCCCTCTTCTAAAGATCCTCAGTATCACAGATGGTCATTCTTTAGCTAATTTGATTCACTCCACATGATATCAAGTAATGGAAGGGCATCAGATACTGCAAAGGTATGGGCTCTGACAACATCTGTCAATAGTAGTGAAGACTTCTGTTCCAGAATTTGCTGTGCCCTTGCATAGCTGTTTGAGTACACCGCCGACAATGTGAAAGATTACTTTAGTATGTCCTATCCACAAAAGCAGGATACGTTCTTCACTGCCAATTACTGACCCATCATTCTACTCTTGATCATCAGTGAAGTGAGACAGCATCAAGTGTTATCAAGCAGAATTTGCAATTACAATAGCAATAGCCTGCTCATGAATGTTTAGTTTGGGTTCTGCTAATTCCATTCAGCTCTTTAACTCATTATAACCTTGATTCAAACATGGATAAAAGAGCTGAACTCCAGAGGTGGGGTGAGGTAAGAATGTCTGCCCAAGATGGCATTTGACTGATTGAATATATTAAAAAAACACACAAGTAAGTAATGGATATCATGGGCTGGTCAGTCTTTATTGTGTAAGCCTAGTTTCCCCTTGAGAAGTGGTGGTGAGCTGCCTCCTTGAGCTGCTGTAGTCCATGTAGCATTCAGGAGATCTAGTAAAACTATAGTCAATGGGAATCAGGGGAAAAGTCACCACCAGTTGGAGTCATACCTAGCATAAAGGTTGTTGGAGGTCAATCATCCCAGCCCCAGGATATCTCCATGAACGTTCTTCGGTATAGTATCCTATGACCATCCATCTTCAGCTGCTTCATCAAAGACCTACCCTCCATCAGAAGGTCAGAAAAGGGGAAGCTCTTTATTGGTTGCACAATACTCAGCACCATTCATGACTCCTCAGATACCGGAGCAGACCACATCAAATGCAGCAAGGCCTGGAAAATATCCAGGCATGGTCTGAAGGTAATATTCACACTACACAAGTGCCAGGCAATGACCATCTCCAACAAGAAAGCATCTAACCATTACCCCTTGACATTCAATGGCATTATCATCACCGAAGCCCCAACTATCAAAAACTATTGGCCACAATCTGATCTGGACTAGCTATATAAATATTAGGATTACAAGAGTAATCAGAGGCTTGGAAGCCTGCAACAAACAACTCTTGACTTCCCAAAGCTTGCCCTCCATATACAAGGCACATGTCAGAAGTTTGATGGAATACTGGTGCAACATAGGGAAGGTCTGAAATGAAACATCTGAAGGTGGTTGGCTATAGGACCCTACCCTAAGGAATTCCTGAAGAAATGTTCCAGAGTTGAGATGATGCAGTAGTTCAAGAAGGCAGCTCATCATCATCTTTGCAATTGCAGATGGACAATAAATGCTGGCCTAGCCAGCATAGCCTATTTCCCTGAATGATTTTTTTTAATAAAGTGGGCAGTGTTCTTAGGATAGAGCCTAGATAGTTCAGACAGAGTTTAGCAAATTAGCTTGCTATTTTGAATGAGCTATCTGCAGTTACACTCCAGTCAATTTGTCTCTTTGCCTGAGGAGAACTTTTGGGTTTTTTGCTAGCTTAAGAGTTCAGTCTGAGGGATGTCACAGATATAAAGTTATATTTTGCTCTACATTTAATGTTGTACTACAGTCTTGTAACAATAAATGAAAACAAATAGTCCACTATGCAAGTTTCCTGACTTCTTTAGGATAATCCGGGTCACTTGCTCAATAGCGTCTGACTTTGGCGTGGATCAAAACTACCACTGGAAGGTTTTCAGCATTGAGAGTTGAGGAGGAAGTTCACACACATGACCTAGAACACACCCAGAGGACTTGCATTATGATTCTTTTTGTTATTGCAACAAGATCTTACCCCATGTTTCTGTATGGCTACGTTTGTAAGATGCACAAACATGTTGTCTAGTTCATTGGTACTTGGAGTGTATTTGACAGTGCAGAAGCGACAAAAACCCAGTTTATACCTAGAAAAAATATTTTCAAAAATGAATTTTCAATGCACAAAACACTGAACAAAGAGAGAGTCTGGAACCACATAGGGAAAAATTCAAGCTTGTTACCCTTGCAATCTTTGATATCAATAGAAAAAATGAAAACAATACCTGGCTGAAAATTTACATATGCAAAGTTAAAGTTACATTCTAATATCTTGCTCCAGCAACTGTTGACACAGGCATCATTTTCTGCATCTTCTCGCTCACAAGAATCCCACTTAAGACTAGCATTTTTAATTTGACTTTGACCTCTGATGGGCTGTCCATAGAGTTCACTTGGTTGTGATCAAGCAGTTAGATCCCAATCAACATTCCAAAGGGTTGGAGAGAGGGTTAGAATTAATCCCACAGTTTCTACACTTGAGACTATTTCTGTTTTGCATCATCAGATATCTATAGCTCGGCATTAGCAACAGAATTATATGAAGTACAATCCCATTATTATCTGTGTTCAGCAGATGTGCCCTCTGTAGATGTATCCATGGCTCAAAGCAAATAAGCTGCAGTATCATCTAAGAATAAAACTTACATGTAACATTTTAATGGACGAATTGAAGTCACTAGCACATAGAAACGGAGATCAAACTTCTTCCCACCAATTAATAATGGATTGTCTATGTAGAGGGAGATGACATAAGTTTCCTTGCAAGGGGTAGTCACAAAACTGAAAAAGAAATTAACACCAATAATAACACCCTAAGAAGCTGGTGATGGGCTTTGCGTCTACAATCCCCTCAATTGGAAAAGCTGAGCAAGTGAAGAGGATTAAAAAGATAAATCTGACATTTATTTTAGAGGATTTCAATAAAATTTTGGGCTTTGCATCTGCAATTCTTCATTTGCAGATCTTTGAAATGCATTTATTCCCACCATTATTTCTAAGAGCATGTCCAATCTAGAATGTGACTGAGCTATACCAATAATGCAGCCGAGAAAATGGGCATTCCATCTGTTAGGACCCTGGGCAAAGAAAAGAGAGCAATATCAGGATCAGTTGGCCACCTTAATTAACGAAGCATTTCAAAGCCATGGGAAGAGTCTAACAAACAAATATCAGGGATGGCATCCTTTAGTTGTGGAGGGATATTGAGAAAAAGGGAGCCTTTTTTCATTAGAACACACAAAAAATTAAGCGATGATCAAATAGAGATGTACAAAGTTATTTGCTTTTATTGATAAGGTAAATGGGGAGTAACAATTTCAACTTGTTGGGTAAGAAATGGTGCAGTGTGATGTGGCAGGAGAAATAGCCATCAGCAGTTGCAATCAGCTTTTTGGTCGAAGTTGAAGGGAAATGTAATGGCAGCACCACAGAGTAATGGCAGGTACAAACAACAAAAAGATATCAGTCATTGTGTTGGAGCTGATTCAGTTTCCCTATTTTGTCTTTACTAAATTTCTTCAAACATGAATTCTCATTAAGCCTTTTTAGGGTGTGTGTCTCTATAAATGCAATCAATTGGCAAGGCAATGGGAAGATAATGGAATGATAAAACATTGAAGGCCACATGCTTTTGATGTGATATTTGATATCTTTTTCCACTATCCTCTTCTGCTCTTGTTTCTCCTTCATTATAATATCAAGGAAATCTTTGTCCATTGAGAATCCCATTTATGGTTCAACGTTCCTATCACTTTGGGTGGGGAAGGATATCCCGAGATCTCATAGTTCCGTATAATCTATGAGAAGTCTAATATTGTCTACAGAGAAAAAGAAAAGCCAAAACAATGCATTTGTAATATTATTTTCTAGCTCCAGTAATTGAGTTTAAAAGAAGTTTCGAAATTCCAGGCACAAATGTTTCTCATTTCCCAGGCCCAGCTGTTCTGCCAGCAGGTATATCCTGAACAGTTCGGTCTAAGCAATTTCAAAGCATTGCTATTACAACTCCTGGAATGAAAATGCACCAAGTCTGCTGCATCCTATTTTATATTTTAATCAATACCTCTCCCTAAGTCCCCACAGAGCTGATTAACTCTCAGAGTTACATTTATTTCTATACTCACTTAGCGGCTTTGTTGTCACGAGACCATTTCTTGATTTGTGAAAGCTTGTTAATAAGAAATATTCCCCTTCCTTGAGCCTTTCCACAAGGTTTCATGATCCAGGTGCTGTTTGGATTCTTCCTAAATTCTTCCACAAACATATTATAATCTGCCGGTAGCATGAATGTAACAGGAACAAAACCTTTGAAAATAAAAATGAAAACTTGTAAAATGCATCAGTACATCCAGAGGTATCAAAAATGCCTCTGTAACAACTTAAATTAAACAACTGGACAGAACAAGATTAATCATATTGGTGCAAAAGTGGCAACTCTAGACTTAAGGATCAGAAACATACTTTGAGGTATTGGCTTTTTCGTCATCGCTGGCATGAAACCACAGTAGTTTTGTGGTTAAATATACAGGGCTAAAAATAAGATTATGCTGGTCTTTTGGGCATGGGATAATGGCGTACAGTTACTTTACATCCAATCAAGATGATGTAGACAGGGAAGTGTGTGACAGCATGAGTTACAGTTTCTTAAAGCCAGCTGCATACTTGTCCTGTCATGGGCTTCACATCTGTATCTTGTAGTATTCATGTGTCAAGTCCTTCTTCAGATCTGAAAGCAGCAAGGATATGTTCTATTTGACTCACTCAATTTCCCCCCCTCAACCCCAACCCCAACCTCATCAGTATAAATATTACCATTTCCCAGCTGTTTTCAGTTCTGGTGAGGCTTCACTAGAATTGAAACCCATTTCTGTTTCTCCACAGATGCTGTTATACCTGCTGCGTTTCTCCAACACTCTGCTTTTGCCTCAGATTTCCAGATGTTTTCACTGTACCATGCTGCTAATCTAGTCTGCAGAAGTTGTCATTTTCTTGATTATTCCCTTCTTTTATAATTCCTGTAACTTGTCTTTCAGGCTAGCCTTTGAAGGTAGCTGGAACTCTCCTGAGCAGATGCAATGTTGGTCTCACAGTCTTATCTACTTTGAGATAATACTCACCAGGAAGATATTCAAATTCTAAAGTCTGTAAAAAGGTTTTGGAATCTTTTAGGATTTGTTCAGCAGTCATTGGCGTAGTGATCTGCAAAGAGTTGCAAACATCTTCTGGTACATTTAGAATTATCACTCCAAGCTTCAGATTTACTTCAGTTGCTTAACATTTACTTTCAGGAACTCCAGATCTCAATTCTTCCTGTTGCTTTGGGCCCTCAGCCTAATTAGTTCATTTGGCGTGAGTATCATTCCATCATTCGGCCTAAACCTTACTTTGAGAACTTCTCTTTTGGTTCACTATCTTGAGCCACTTCAAACAGCTCATTATATTGTGTGAAACACTGGTATCCCTTTGATACTTTACATTTACTTCATACCCTCCTTCTGCAGTCATTAATCTAACAGCCAGAAACAATTTATCACTTTTAGACCTGACAACAGCAAACTGTTGTATTATATCGAGTGATTTGTCAACTGATGGGCCTGACATCTGTCCAGCAGCCATATTCACAGGCCTGCTTTGCTTCTTTCCAGTGAAATGCTTGGATATAAAATGATTCAGCTTCTTGCAATTAGAGCAGTGTTTTTTCCGATTTGGATATGCTTTCCTTTCTTTCATGTGATGTCCTCTGGTATATTTACATCTGCTCTCTGACTTTGGTCTTTCTGCTGTCTGCTCTGCAGATTCCTTTTCACCAAACATTGTTCTAATTCATTGGAATGTCTCTCATCATAATGCAAATACTTGTCTGTTAATCCTTTAGTAAGTTTTAGCTGATGATTGGCACTTGAATAGCTTTCTTAAGAATAAGTGTCTTCTCTCTCAGCAGATATTCTGTCACTGCAGGATCTATCTTCCGAAAATAATTTCAACTCTGATGAGATTAGCTTGACCAAACTTAAAGGAGTGTCTCTCTCTCTCTCTCTCTCCCTCCCTCCCTCCCTCGAGTTCTGATGTTAAACAAATACTGACCAGAAGTAGCGTTGTTATGGGAGTCAAAGTGTATCTTCAAAAGCTTCAAATTCTCTGCAGTTTTGCTTCTTTGCTCTTCAATGAGACCTAGGTTGCAATTTAGTTTGTAGCACTCTCTCTCCAGTAGCAAAGGCTTACAAATTAATTCTGTGGCTATTTCAATTGTGTCTCATATCTCCTTTCATTTTTACAGAAGTTGAATGTGCAAAATGTATAGCCATTTTTATTCACTTAAATTCAAAGTTTCATTCTTTTCAAAAAACCTCTTCCTTGATGTTTTTTTCAGGAGCAGGCTCCTTAACAGCTCTGAACATTTAGATTTTCAATTGTATCATTGCTGACACTGTGTTGAATGCTGTGTTGAATGGTCGCCATATATTGTATACTAATTTGCTTACGATTTGGAGGTGCCGGTGTTGGACTGGGGTGGACAAAGTTAAAAATCACACAATGCCAGGTTATAGTCCAACAGGCTTATTTGGAAGCACTAGCTTTCGGAGCAATGCTCCTTCATCAAGTGGTTGTGGAGTGTAAGATCATAAGACACAGAATTTATAGCAAAAGTTTACCGTGTGATGTAACTGAAATGATATTGAAAAGGGCCTGGATTGTTTGTTAAGTCACATCTGTCTTGCAGCGTCACGCCTATTGTTTACGTCCACTTCAGATTGTAACTTTTAAAAAAGTTCTGGGATTTACACATGAAAGAACTGAAACCAATATGTTCATTCTAAAAGATGAGAGACTTAACAAAAATCCAAGACTTTTTCAATATATCATTTCTGTTGCGTCACACTGTAAACTTTTGTGATAAAGTCTGTGTCTTATGATTTTATACCCCACAATTACCTGATGGAGTGGCCCTCTGAAAGCTAGTGCTTCCAAATAAACCTGTTGGACTATAACCTGGTGTTGTGTGATTTTTAACTTTGCTTACAACAGTATTAAAGGTCACATGACTAAGGTGACCCAGTCAGCACAGTAAAGGTATGTTTGCATTTCCTGAAACAAACAGTATGTTAACAGAGAATGTACGCATATAGTTGCTGGTGTAATACACCGGTAAAGCACAGACCTGTACCCGCTCCTTCATTTCTTTGATTTGAGGGAAAAAAATGAAGTCTCTCTCCTTGTATACATGACCTCTGTCATCTCCCTAATGTAGCGATGCACAATGAACCCTGAGATTTGGTAATGTCCCTGACTTCAGTTAGAAAGGATCCTGAAGCAAAGAAATTGGGGGCCACTGGAGGGACGGCAGGCTTTCTGCTCAGAAGCCTTCAAACTCCACTTAACTTCAAAAGGACAGAGTCACTCCTTTCCAAATCTGAATACTTTGATAACTCTTCAAACAATACTATACACTGTACTTCGAGTAAAAAATGAGGTCTGCAGATGCTGGAGATCACAGCTGAAAATGTGTTGCTGGTCAAAGCACAGCAGGCCAGGCAGCATCTCAGGAATACACTGTACTTCCACTAACAGTGCAGCAGCCACCCCTAAATGTCCTACTTGCGGGGAGGGTGGTGGGGGGAGACTTAGTAGGACCTCTTGTAGTTGAATTCAGGCTTAGAGCATTTAAAGGAAGGTGTTAACAAGGTCTGCTGGGTTAGGTGCCACATCAGTATTAGGCACTGAACAATGGTGCAGTGTGCCCAGCTTGCAAGTTTTACAATCCTTTCTAATGTAGTGCTGCACCAGAGGTAACTAGAGTGGATGGGCTGTCATTTTAGGCACTTCCAGACTCCTTTAGCAGCAACACAAATGGTACTTTGGAGCCTGACTGCACAGCCACGGCTATAATGATCCAGGTTAAATCCATGGTCTCTGTTTGTTTCTATGTTAGTTAATGTTAGGCAAGGAAGTCGTGAGAAGCTACAATTAACTTTAGTGATTCTCCATTAGAAAGCAGGAGAAAATCATGAAGTTTTAACTCAGTTAAAAACTGAAAGGAATGAAAACAAAAAAAGTGCATTTTAGCAGCATATCTCTAGGGCATTGTTAATTTATATTTAGCTTTGGTAACTTTTATCTTGGCATCAAACAGTATTGAACAGCTGAGTTTCCTTCTATGAACAGAAAACAAGATGAACAGCTGCTATTCCATAAATACTCTAAACCCCTAGAGTGGCCAGAGATTATAAGCCTACAAAGAAAAGTATCCTGTCTAACCAATTTCAGTTACTAAAAGCTTATGTGATAGGAAATTTAAGTACAGTTTCAAATAAACATTTCTAAAATTAGCACCAAAGTTGTTGATGCATGCATCATTTGATTTAAAGAAAGTTGCAGATTTCTGCCTGTTGACTTCAATTTCCTTCACTTGAAATTCAAATATTTCCACCAACGTACTTCCTAAATGGATTCACACACCATTTTAAATCTGAATGTTTTATTGTGCTGAATTAGGGTTAGAGAGTGCAAGATCTGACAATGATCATTTTTGGAGGAGTAGTAGGGCGTAACTGGTTTGGATGAACAAACAAGAAAAGTAAAATCCTGTAGTACCACCTTCAGGCAGTACAGCAAGCTTGAACAGCTCACTGGGACTCCTCTGGCAACAACTGCAAGTGTACTGTTTTGACAGTAAGAGACATTTGGACTGCAGATGCTGAAGATCAGAGTCGAGAGTGTGGTGCTGGAAAAGCACAGCAGGTCAGTTAGCATCCAAGGAGCAGGAGAATCAACATTTCGGGCATAATTCCTGATGAACAGATTATGCCCAAAACGTCGATTCTCCTGCTCCTCCTGACCCGCTGTGCTTTTCCAGCAAAACACTCCCGACTACTGTTTTGACAGAAAGTTGATCTAGACTGCCACTTGACACTTTTCTACTGAAATAACTCCACACAGGCCAGTGTCCCATCATCAAGTCACCTTTTATTTACACACGTAGAGTCTTTGACACTGATCCAGGTCCCTTGGAGCCAGCTCTCAGAGTGAACAGGATGTCTGACACTCCTGTTCTTATCCGTCAGCCGGGCTCCCTGACTCGACCAGATTAACAGCCCCAATCAGGGAACACATAATCTGAGGTCCACCTGGCTGACCTCATTACATGACATCCCTCCCCCTCTGAGTCCAAGGACATAGGCCAGTCCTTTTGTTTGCAGCACCTCCTGAGGTGTTTCAGTACCAGGTCAGGTTTGTCCAACTCTGCCTCTGATACGGCTGGCGTGTGACACACAGTAGTTTGCCGTTTGCACCTGAAGCGTCTCAGAAGAGATTCATTCTCTTCTCAAAAGCACGAAGGGGTCAAGGCGGTGACAATTGTCATGTTCACCTCAGATTCTAAAGTATCTTCAACATTTAAGAGAGAGAGAGAACCCAATGGGTTCCGGAACATTCAGAAAGCCTATCGAGGAGCCGAGCAGGTTGTACCCCGCACCGTTTGAGAATTGCAGCTTTCACATGACCCAAGTATTTGTTCAGGACTGTCACACCTATCCAAACTTTATACATCACTGAACATGATCCGGTGTCGACCATGCCTCTTATCCCTGCGCAGCTATTCCTGTGGTTCCTACACCAAGCTTCATCCCCTGAAGTAAACTGTCTCTCTCACTTAGCAGAGTTTTGTGTCTGGCATTGCCATTTCTGAAGCCATTTCACCCTCACCCTAGGTCTAAGAAGATCAGATTTAACCTGGCACAGAATCTTCTCCCCATCAGAAATTCTGCTGGAGCTATCCCTGTAGTTGCAGGGATGATCCTACAACCAAACAGGAATTGTGACAGTTCAGTATCTAGTGAAGCTGTAGGCTGTTTCTTTCAACCTGCCTTCAAAGTGTGGGCTGCTTTTTCTGCCAGACTGTTGGATGATAGATGGTATGGAGCTGTCCTTATATGTTGAAGATTTAGGACTTCAGAAAATACTCAAATTTCTTGCGGGTAAATGATGGCCTGTTATCTGTGACCAACAATTCCAGGAGTCTGTATATTGCAAAAGATGCACCAGGTTTTCTATCATCGTCCCTGCATTTGGCGAATGAACTCTATGCAGGCCCAGCCACTTTCAGTGGACATCTACAATGACTAAAAACCATTGAGCCTATGAAAGGACATGCACAATTGATGAGTAACTGAGTCCACGGTTTACCCAGCCATGCTCACTGTTGTAGGGGAGCTGCTGGCATTAATTGTTGTCCTTGTTTGCACTCTGTGCACGGTCTCACCGACGTGGCTATGTCTGCACCCAATCCTGGACACCAGACATAATTTGTAACCAACGCCTTCATTTTGGAAAACCCTGGATGACCCTGGTACAGTTCAGCCAGTGTCTTGTGGTAAGCTTTGCTTGGGACAATCAGTTTTGCTCCTCCTAATAATACACCATAATATTTACGCTCTGCATCAGCCAAAGTCCTGGAAGCATACTGTATTGTGTGTTCCTCTCCACTGGGCCACCTAAGAACTAATACTAGGCGAAAGTGAGGACTGCTGATGCTGGAGATTAGAGTCAAGATTAGAGTGGTGCTAGAAAAGCCCAGCAGGTCAGGCAACATCCGAGGAGCAGGAAAAACGATGTTTTGGGCAGGAGACCTTCAACATTCCTGATGAAGGGCTCCTGCCCGAAACTATGAGCTAATACTACCCTGATGCCATATGGGGAGGCAGTGCATTTCAATGCCAGATCTCTCCTGGGATCATAGTGTGCCAACATCTTAGAGGATAAGAGTTGTTTCATCACTTCCCTGAAAGCTATGGCTTGACCATTTCCAAGACTGACCCTTTTTTTTTTAAGAGTTGATGTAAAGGTGCCTGCATAGAGGTTAGGTTATGCATGAACTTTCCATAATAATTTGCAGCCCAAGGAAAGACCTAACCTCCAGTACAGATGTGGGAGCCCCAGCACCTTTATTACCCTCACTTAATCTTCCAACTGGTGTAACCCGGTCTTCTCAACTCTGTAGACCAAGAAGGTCAATTGGGGTGCCTGGAACACACATTTTTCCCTTCTAAGGCATGTGCCTGTCTGGGAGAAACATCGAACGAAAATGTCCACGTTCTCTGCCTGCTTTTTATTGAGCTTCCCTTTTACTGAGCATGTCATCTAGAGAAATGGCAATCTGGGGTAGACCTTGTAAAATGTTCTCCATTGTCCACTGAAAAATTGCACGGGCTGGCAATGCCCCAAATGGCAGTCTCATATATTGATACAAACCTCAGGGTATTAACTGTAGCATATTTCTGGAAAGTGCAAGTACACCTGGCTCGTGCCCAGCTTCATGAAGGAGAGCTCCCTTGTCAGCTTTGTGTATAAATCCTCTATGTGAGGGATTGTGTATTTATCCAGCTATGAAAAATGGTTTAGCATTTGTTTAAAATCCTCACAATGATGAATCGATCTGTTGGGCTTCACAATTGGTATGACCAGTGCTGCCCATTCCACAAACTAGACCGGTTTGATGATTCCTTTGCTTTCCAGCCTTTGGACTTCTGCCTCTACTTTTGCCCATCAGGCAAACGGCACTGGGAGGGCCTTGCAGAATCGTGGGATTGCTTCCTGAATAACATGCACAGTGGCCTTGGCTCCTTTGATAGTCGCTAGACCTTCCTGAAAAATTCTGGGTATGTAATTTGGACTTCACTCAGACAGCCATTTTCTAATCGGAAAATATTGAGCCAATTTAGGTGAAGCTTTCTCACCAAAGTTTGACCCGTCAAGCTGGGGCCAGATCTTTTACCACAATCCATGGTAACTGAACTAACTGCTTCTTCTAAGAGATTGGGAACAAAGTTGTACCCTTAAACTGTAAAGGTTCCCAAGTATACATTCTTAGTCTGGATGAGGTCTTGCACAAACTTAAGTATTGGAGTCCAGAGCAAATTTTGTTAAATTTTGTGATTTGAGAGGCTTTAAACTAGTTTGGCAGGGGGGTGGGAATCAGACCCACATTTCTGAGAGGGGGACAGTTGTAGATGGGGCAGTGACAGGATGTAGTGAATCTATCGGGAATGTTTCTCACACGAAGAAACAAAGGGATTGGTTAAAGTGTGCCTGCTTTAACACAAGGAGTGTCAGGAACAAGAGTGACGAACTTAGAGCATGGATCAGTATTTGGGGCTATGATGATGTTGTGGCCATAACGGAGACGTGGATTTCACAGGGGCAGGATTGGTTGCTTGATGTTCCAGGGTTGAGAACATTTAAAAAGAATAGGGAGGGTGGAAAAAGAAGAGGGGGTGTAGCATTGCTAATCAGAGAGTGCATCACAGCTACATAAATGAATGTTGTTGAGGAAGGTTTGTCTACTGAGTCAGTATGGGTGGAAATTAGGAACAGCAAGGGAAAAGCCACCGCATTGGGGATTTTCTACAGACCACCTGATAACAGCAGAAAGATTGAAGAACTCATAGGCAGGCAGATTCTTGAAAAATGCAGATGTAGCAGGGTTGTTGATATGGGTGATTTCAACTTTCCCAATATTGACTGGAACCTCCAAAGTGCAGATGGTTTGGATGGAGCTATCTTTGTTAGGTGTGTTCAGGAGGGTTTCCTTACTCAGCATGTCAACAAGCCGATGAGAGGAGAGGCCATTTTGGATTTGGTGCTCGGCAATGAGCCAGGACAGGTGTCAGATCTCACGGTGGGAGAACACTTTGGTGACAGTGATCACGACTGCCTCACATTTACCATAGCCTTGGAGAGGGAGAGGAACAGTTACCAAGAGAAGATATTTAATTAGGGAACAGAAAATTATGACGCTATCAGACGGGAGTTGGGAAGTACAGATTGGGAGGGGCACAGCAGACATGTGGAGACTATTTAAGGAGCGGTTGTTGTGAGTGATGCACGAATTTGTTCCTCTGAGACAGGCAAGAAGGGGTAAGATTAAGGAACCTTAGATGATGAGAACAGAGGAGCTTCTCATCAAAAGGAAGAAGGCAGCTTACGTAAGGTGGAGGAAGCAAGAATCTAACACAGATTTAGAGGATTACAGGCTTGCTAGAAAGGAGCTCAGAAATGGACTGAGGAGAGCCAGGAAGGAGCACAAAAAAGGCTTGGCAAGAAGGATTAGGGAGAAACCAAAGGCATTTTGCTCATACATGAAGAATAAGAGAATGATCAGGGAGAAAATAGGGCTGATCAGGGATAGCAGAGGCAACTTGTGTATGGAGTCTGAGCAAATAGGGGAAGCCCTAAATGAGTTTTTTGCTTCGGTTTTCACTAAGAAAAGGGAACTTGTTGTTAATGAAAACTTTGAGGAACTGGGATACAGGCTTGACCAGATCAAGATTGACGAAGATGATATGCTGGAAATTTTGGAAAACATTAAAGCCCCCAGGGCCAGACCAGATATATGCAAGGCTGCTCCGGGAAGCGAGAAAGGAGGTTGCTAAGCCACTGGCGAGGATTTTTGCCTCCTCACTCTCCATGGGAGTCGTACTGGAGGATTGGAAGGAGGCAAATAGAGTCATAGAGTTATAGAGATGTACAGCATGGAAACAGACCCTTCGGTCCAACTCATCCATGCCGACCAGATATCCCAACCCAAATCTAGTCCCACCTGCCAGCATATGGCCCATGTCCCTCCAAGCCCTTCCTATTCATATACCCATCCAAATGCATTTTAAATGTTGAAATTGTACCAGCCTCCACCACTTCCTCTAGCAGCTCATTCCATACAAGTACCACTGTCTACGTGAAACAGTTGCCCCTTACGTCTCTTTTATATCTTTCTCCTCTCACCCTAAACCTATACCCTCTAGTTCTGGACTCCCCCAACCCAGGGAAAAGACTTTGTCTATTTATCCTCTCTATGCCATTATAATTTTGTAAACCTCTATAAGGTCAACCCTCAGCCTCAGATGCTCCAGGGAAAACAGCCCCAGCCTGTTCAGCCTCTCCCTATAGCTCAAATCCTCCAATCCTGGCAACATCCTTGTAAATCTTTTAGGAACCCTTTCAAGTTTCACAACATCTTTATGATAGGAAGGAGAACAAAACTGCACACAATATTCCAAAAATGGCCTATCCAATGTCCTGTCCAGCCACAACATGACCTCCCAGCTCCTGTACTCAATACTCTGACCAATAAAGGAAAGCATACCAAATGCCTTCTTCACTATCCTATCTACCTGCGACTCCACTTTCAAGGAGCTATGAACCTGCACTCCAAGGTCTCCTTGTTCAGCAACATTCCCTAGGACCTTACCATTAAGTGTATAAGTCCTGCTAAGATTTGCTTTCCCAAAATGCAGCACCTCACATTTATCTGAATTAAAATGTTATTCCTCTTTTCAAGAAGGGGAATAGGGAAATCCCTGGCAATTACGGACCAGTCAGTCTTATGTCTGTGGTCAGCAAAGTTTTGGAAAAAATTCTGAGCGATAGGATTTGTGACTATTTGGCAAAGCATAGTGTGATTAAAGGCAGTCAGCATGGCTTATTGAGTTCTTTGAGGAGGTGACAAGACAGGTCGACGAAGGTCGAGCAGTGGATGTGGTGCATATGGATTTCAGCAAGACATTTAATAAGGTTTCCCATGGTAGGCTCATTCATAAAGTCAGGAAGTATGGGATACAGGGAGATTTGGCTATCTGGATTCAGAATTGGCTGGCTGGCAGAAGGCAGAGAGTGGTTGTAGATGGAAAGTATTCTGCCTGGAGGTCAGTGATGAGTGGGGTCCCGAAGGGCAGCCATCCCTTTACCTGCAACCATTCACACCCAGTCAACTTTTGAAAGTTCTTGCCTAATACCGTCAAAATTGGCCTTCCTCCAATTTAGAAGTTTAACTTTTCAATCCTGTCTATCCTTTCTTATCACTATTTTAAAACTAATAGAATTATGGTCACTGGCCCCAAAGTGCCCCCCACTGACACCTCAGTTACCTGCCCTGTCTTATTTCCCAAGAGTACAGCAAGTTTTGCACCCCCTCTCATAGGAACATCAACATACTGAATCAGAAAATTTTCTAGTACACACCTAACAAATTCATTTCCATCTAAAGCCTTAGCAATATGGCCGTCCCAGTCTATGTTTGGAAAGTTAAAATCCCCTAGCATAGCCACCTTATTATTCTTACAGAAAACTGAAATCTCCTTACAAATTTGTTTCTCAATTTTCCACTGTCTCTTGGGGGGGTCTACAGTAGAATCCCAATAAAGTGATCATCCCTTTCTTATTTTTCAGTTCCACCCAAATAACTTTCCTGTACATATTCCCAGGAATATCCTCTCTAAGTACAGCCATAATGTTATCCCTTATCAAAAACGCCACTCCCATTCCTCTCTTACCCCATTTTCTATCCTTCCTGTAGCATTTTTATCCTGGATCATTAAGCTGCCATTCCTTCCATCCCTGAGCCACATCTTTGTAATTGCTATGATTTCCCAGTCCCATGTTCCTCACTATGCCCTGGGTTCATCTGCCTTCCTTGTTAGGCCTCTTGCATTGAAATAAATGCAGTTTAACTTACCTCATTCTCACACTTTGTCCCTGCCTGCCCTGACTGTTTGACTCACTCCTTTGATTGATCTCTTTCCTCACTATCTTCCCGAGTCCCACCCCCACACCTTACTAGCTTAAATCCTCTTGAGCAGCTCCAGTAAATCTCCCTGCCAGTATATTAGTCCCCTTCCAATTCTGGGGTAATGCGTCCTTCTTACACCGGTCACGTCTACCCCAAAAGAGATTCCAATTATCCAAAAATGTGAACCTTTCTCCCCTGCATCAGCTCCTCAGCCACACATTCATCTGCTCTATCCTCCTATTCCCACCCTCACAAGCTCGTAGCACCTGGAGTAATCTAGGCATTACTACTCTCGAGGTCCTGCTTTTTAAACTCCTGCCTAACTTCCTATACTCTCCCTTCAGAATCACATCCTTTTCCCTTTCTATGTTGTTTTGTTTCAATGTGTACAATGACTTCCTGTTGGTTGCACTCCCCTTTGAGAATATTCTGCATTGACTCCAAGATATCCTTGATCCTGGCACCAGGGAGGCAACGTACCATTCTGATTTCTTGCTGTTGGCCACAGAAATGTCCGTCTGTGCCTCTGACTAGAGAGTCCCTGTCACAATCGATCACTTGGAACCCGAAGTACCTCTTGTTACTTTAGAGCCAAACTTGGTATCAGAACCTCAGTTGTTTGTGCTATGTTACCCTGAGAGTCCATCACCCCTTATATTTTCCAAAACAGCACACCTGTTTGAGAGACTCCTGCACTACCTGCTTCTCTCTCCTACCTTTACTGACGGTAACCCATCTATCTGACTGTATCTGCAGTTTTTCTCCCTTGCTATAACTGCCATCCATTCACACCCCCAACTCCTGTAAATTCCTCATTGCCTCGAGCTGCATCTCCAACCGAACCATGTGATCTCATCGGATTCACAACCAAACACACTTACCGCAGACATAATCATCAGTAACATGGAAATTTTCCCTAATCTCCCACATCTGACAGGAACAGCACTTCACTCTCCTAAAGGCCATCTTTGTACCTTGACAATCTCCAGAAAATAGCAGCCTCACTGCTCTAAACAACACTGCTCCAGGCTAACTTTGTACCTATATTTTCAAATTTTAATCGAGACAGATCTCAGTAAAACATATAACCAAAAACAACCCACTCTACTCACTATTCAAAAAGACAGCAAGGTTACACTTAAAAACCATGCACTTATCTGCTCTTGTGCTGTGATATCTCCCACACATGTTCCTCTCAGGTCAGCTGTGAATGTCACTGTCTGTTTATTTTTCTTAGAGACACTCCGATGTCCAGGAATACTTGAACTCAAACAGCAAAGGCAGTAGCTGTGCAGATTCACTGCTGTAAATGTGTTGCTGGTTAAAGCACAGCAGGTTAGGCAGCATCCAAGGAACAGAAAATTCGACATTTCAGGCCAGAGCCCTTCATCAGGATTCACTGCTGTGTCGGACAGGAGTGTAGGTTTCTTTCTCTCTCTCACTGACACATGTTTCAGTTTTTCACTACCCTGTACATCTGCGTTCTCTTTCCTTCATTTGAATCTCTCCTCAATAATTGACTTAAAGCTCTATCTAAATCTCTAGTTGCATGATTCACCAGGACACATATCCCAGCACTTTCAAGTGAAGCCCTTCCCAATGGGCTCCATCTTTCCCCAAGCCTGTTACCAGTGCTTAATAAATTGCAATGCATTTCTGCCACACCAATACTTGAGCCAAGTATTTTCCTCTCTAAATTTCTTTAGCCTATGCCAATTTGCATGTGAGTCAGGAAGCACTTTAGAAATTATTACCATGTTGTTCATGTTTCTAATTTACTTCCAAGAGATACTTGCAATCCCTCAGCAGAGCCTGTTTCCTGGTCCTACCTACCTACATGGACCATGACAAATGGATTCTTACATTTCTGCCCCAAGTTCCTCTCCAGCCCAGAAAAAATGCCCTGAAGCGTGGCACCAGGTAGACAACACTGCTTGTAGGGCACAGTCTTTGCTGCAGGTAACGGCATCTTTTCCCTACCTATACTATTCCCCATTACTACTACATGTAATGATGTGGAGGTGCTGGTGTTGGACTGGGCTGGACAAAGTTAAAAATCACACAACACCAGGTTATAGTTCGACAGGTTAATTTGAAAGTACATGCATTTGGAGCGCTGCTCCTTTGTCAGAGAGCTAATAGGACATAGGACACAGAATGTATAAGTAAAAGATCAAAGTATTATACAATTGATGCAATGTATTAAACAAACCTAGATTGCTGTTAATCCTTTAATCACTTAGAATGGGGATGCAGGTTTAAACTCATGAATATGTAAATCCCAGAATTTCTTTCAATCCATTGCCCCAAGATAACTGAAGGCTTGATCAGTATATTAAAAGAAAGGTGACATCACAGCTCAGACAATGCATTATAGATGTGAAGATAGAGTCTGTCTGTGTCCCATCCATGAATCAGACTGGTTTTATTTCCAAAGTAGGTATTTATAAAATGTCACATTGACTGCCTATAGATTGTGTGCTTTTTGAACAAAATAGAATGTATCTGCAAATGGAAATTCACCCCATGGGTTTACCTGTGTTTGCGCGCGTGTGTATGGGGGAGAGAGAGTGAGAGTGAGAGTGAGAGTGTGTGTGTGTGTGTGAGATTTGGGAGAGAGAGAGTGGGTGTGCTTTGTGTGAAAGAGGGAGGGAGAGGTCTGTGTGAGTGCGGTCAAGGACATTTAGCCTTGGATCACCCCAGACACTCAATGTAATCTACTGCATTCACTGCTCAAAATGTGGTCTCCTCTACATTGGGGAGATGAAGTGCAGACTGGGTGACCACTTCCCAGAACACCTACACTCAGTCCACTAAAATGAATCTGATTTCCCTGTTGCCTGATACTTTAACATATCGCCATGTTCCCTGGTCAACATTTCTGTCTCAGACATTCTGCAATGCTCCAGCGAAGCTCAGCACAAATTGGAAGAACAGCACCTCATTTTCCCCTTGGGAACCCTGCAGCTCTCTGGACTCAATATGGAGTTCAACAGTTTTAGTGCTTGAGCACCTTCTGCCATGTTCTTACCCTAATCCCCACACACCAGGCCTTGTCATCACATGGGCTGCTACCATAAGCAACCTATTGTCGGCTCCTAATGGTCCCTATTACCAGATATTCATTCTCCCATACAGACCTTCCCCAATTCCTTTGTCTGTGCAGCTAGTTCTCTATCTCTCTTTCTCTCTCTCTCGGCTCCATCTCCCCCTTTCATTTACTCCTTGTCCCTCTCCCCACCCCATCTTTAGCATATATACCCACCTTATCCTAGCCACAGTCGGTTCGGAAGAAGGGTAACTGGACCTAAAATATTAACTCAGCTTTCTCTCCACAGATTCTGCTTTACTCACACTTCCTGTTTTTTTGTTTCTTTTTAAACTTGCTGCCTCCTCTCTTAGTGCTGAGGTCAGAAAAAAGCCATTCTCTCCTGCTCATCATGGTCATGGTTCAGAATATTGAAAAGTTAACAAGCTGCTTTAACATCTCAGATGCTACGGAGCTCAATTTCCAGGTCATTGGTTTTGTCTATGCTCAGTAAATTATAAATTAAGTCACTAGATGGGGAGATTCATTTTAAGGATAACAGAATTTAGAATTTGCATAATATGACAAGCAAACAGCGATTGACCGCAAAGATTGACCAGCACACCTGCAGTGTCAAACTACATCATTACTAAAAGCACAGTACTTTTCCCAACAAAGTACGTTTCCACAAACTGACTGAAGCAGTGCAGTAATAATTAACCAGACTGCATTAACAAATCACCATCCGGAAAAGCCAATCATGCAGCTCCATCATAAAGTGTTCACTTCATCAAACTAAGATAGATTGGTTCCTTAATTATTATATTGGGTAGAATTGTAACTGTTGTTCCCTGATGGTCTATTTCAAAAACTGCACAGCCTGGCATGGACCTGAGAAATGTTCAACCTTCAATTTGCTCTCAGTTAAACATTGGGAAAACTCAATCAGTAACTGCTGGGCGATAGCAGGTGACAGTTGGATGCTCTACAATCCAACTTCCACTCATCTCCCAAAGCTCACACTTGAAGAGTGGCCACTCAGGAATCTTTGTCAGTGGAACTATAACCAACCATCTTCAGGAAAGGAAGGGAGAAAGTTTGTGAGGGAAAAACAATCCATACATTTGTATATACAAACTAGTAGCAAAATAGGCCATTAGCAATTTGGAGCATCCTCCCATTCAGTAAGATTATAGCTAGTCTGATTGTGACCTTAACTTCATGTTCCTGCCTACCTTCAATATCTTTGTCAGCCAAGAATCTGTCTAACTCTGCCTTAAAAATATTCAATCACCCTGCCTCCACTACTCTCTAGAGATCCATTGACCTAATAAACCTCTGATAGAAAAGACTTTATCACCTTTAGCTTAAGTGGAAGACCCATATCCTCTACTTACTGTGTCTCATTCTTTCAGCATCCACCTTGTCATGTTTTGTCAGGACCTTACATGCCTCAACAAGATTGTTCCAGTAAACGTTATAGGTTTTTTCTACCCTGCTCTGGCTATTTAGTTGACATAATTTGCACTGTTTGTAATCTCTTCAGTTAATTTGGCACACTATTCAGATTTGCTGCCTTGATTGGAGATATCCAAATTTTTTGTGTCCCTTCTAAATTTAAGTCTATAACTGGCATTTGTGCGGCACAACTGTTACTCGCCAATTTTCAGCCGAAGCTTTGATTTGTCTAGGCTGTTGCATGAATGAATAAAAACAAATGCTAATGCTCACACTAATTAATAATTCCTCCACATATTAAGCACTCAATGCAAGGCCAGTCTGGTGTACTTGTTGGAAGCAGGATGGTCAGGCTAAATCTTCATTAATGGGAATGTGACATAAAGAGGTGTTAAAGTTGGGGATTTAGTGAGATTAGGAATATAATGCAGCATGGGAAGAATGTGCTGCTTTTTGCCTCCCAACTTGAGATGATTTTTCCAAATATTTTAATGCTTAATGTATGCAAATGTGCAGAAGAAGAATAAAACTGCAAAGTGGATATAAATAATCAGCCATTTCATTATCTGTACTACACGGTGTAGGTATTTGTGGGCAGCGAGCCTGGCCTTGATGAACAGACCTGCAATAGCCATATCTGCTTTGAAGCATTCAGGTTTTGGATTGCAGAACTGGATGACAAAGTTGAAGAATCTCTACCACATTAAGGAGGGGAAATGATTTTGGGACAATTTGCTCTAGAGTTTGGTCACACCTTCAAATGAGATTTACTTAGAATGGGGTTGATGCATCTGATAATGTCTACAAAGTTAAAAATCACACAACACCAGGTTATAGTCCACCAGGTTTATTTGGAAGCACTAGCTTTCGGAGCGCTGCTCCTTCGTCAAGAGGCTAGTGGGGCAGGATCATAAGACACAGAATTTATTGTAGAAGATCACAATGTCATGCAACTGATATGATATAGAGTCATAGAGATGTACAGCATGGAAACAGACCCTTTGGTCCAACCCATCCATGCCCACCAGATATCCCAACCCAATCTAGTCCCACCTGCCAGCACCCGGCCCATATCCAAACCGAGATTGCTGTTAAGTTTTTCATCTTTTAGAGTGGGTTGCAGGTTTGCTGCAGAGTTGCAGGGCTGCAGGTTGTAACTATGATGAAACCTGCAATCCATTCTAAAAGATAAAAGACTTAACAGCAATCTATGTTTGTTCAATATATCATATCAGTTGCATGACACTGTAATCTTGTGCTATAAATTCTGACTTATGATCCTGCTCCACAGCTACCTGATGAAGGAGTAGCACTCTGAAAACTAGTACTTCCAAATAAACCTGTTGAACTATAACCTGGTGATGTGTGAGTTTTAACTTTGTCCATCCCAGTTCAACACTGGCACCTCCACATGATAGTAGTATGGTAAGGCTAAAGGAGGGAACAAGGATTGACAGCAATGGATCCTATGCAGCAGGTACTTGATGCCTGTGAAGTCTTGAGATTGATGGAAGGACAGCCAGAATGCACAAGTACCTTGCAACAGCAGTTATGTGAGAGTTATGTATATGTTGAACTTCTTTCAAACTGGCTTAGAAAGGATCACGCTGTTGTATTCCATGTTGGGACCAACAACTTAGGGAAGAATAAGCAAAGGATACTGTTCAGAAAGTACCAGGAGTTAGAATCCAAAGGATATAAACTCTGGATTATTATCCGAACCATGTGTTAATCTCCACAAGGAGAAGAAGATTAAGAAGGAAACATCTGACTTGAGGAACAGTGTGGGAAAGAAGAGCTCAATTTCAGCCATTGAATAAGAAGGAACAGTTCCATCAAGACAGATTTCAGTTGAGCTAGGCTGGTATCAGAGTCATAGAGATAATACACCACAGAAATAGATTCTTCAGTCCAACCAGTCCACGCTGAACAGAATTTCAAATTGAATTGGTCCTGGCCCATATCCCTCCAAACCTTTACTGTTCATGGATTTATCCAAATGTCTTTTAAATGTTGTAATTGTACTCACATGCATCACTTCCTTAGGAAGTTTGCAAGTCACCCTCTATGTAAAACAAAATGCCCCTCATATCTTTTTAAGCAATATGGGCAGGATGCTGGCAGGTGGGACTAGATTGGGTTGGGATATCTGGTCGGCATGGATGAGTTGGACTGAAGAGTCTGTTTCCATGCTGTACATCTCTACGACTCTATGACTCTCTTCTCTCACCTTAACAATGTGCCCCCTAGTCTTGAAATCCCCCAGCCTAGGAAAAAGGCAACTTCTATTAACTCTATCTATACCTCTCATTATTTTATAAACTTCTATAAGGTCACCGCTCAACCTCCTACACTCCACTTAAAAAAGTCCAACTATATCCAGCCTTTCTTTATAACTCAAATCTTCCTGTTTAATCATATCCCTCATCCTGACGGGATATATCCTAGGATTATGTGGGAAGCAAGAGAGGAAATTGCAGAGCCGTTGGCAATGATCTTTTCGTCTTCACTGTCAACTGGGGTGATACCAGGGGAGTGGAGAGTGGTGAATGTTGTGCCCCTCTTCAAAAAAGGGAATAGGGATAACCCCGGGAATTACAGGCCAGTTAGTCTTACTTCGGTGGTAGACAAATTCATGGAAAAGGTACTGAGGGATAGGATTTATGAGTATCTGGAAAGACATTGCTTGATTAGGGACAGCCAGCATGGATTTGTGAGGGGTAGGTCTTGCCTTACAAGTCTTATTGAATTCTTTGAGGAGGTGACCAAGCATGTGGATGAGGGTAGAGCAGTGGATGTAGTGTACATGGATTTTAGTAAGGCATTTGATAAGGTTCCCCATGGTAGGCTTATGCGGAAAGTCAGGAGGCATGGGATAGTGGGAACTTTGGCCAGTTGGATAGAGAACTGGCTAACCAGTCAAAGTCAGAGAGTAGTGTTAGATGGTAAATATTCAGTCTGGAGCCCAGTTACAAGTGGAGTTCTGCAGGGATCAGTTCTGGGTCCCCTGCTGTTTGTAATTTTTATTAATGACTTGGAATAGGGAGTCGAAGGGTTGGGTCAGTAAATTTGCAGACAATACGAAGATTGATGGAGTTGTGGATAGTGAGGAGGGCTGTTGTCGGCTGCAAAGGGACTTAGATATGATGCAGAGCTGGGCTGACGAGTGGCAGATGGAATTCAACCCTGTCAAGTGTGAGGTTGTCCATTTTAGAAGGACAAATAAGAATGCGGAATACAGGGTTAACGGTAGGGTTCTTAGTAAGGTGGAGGAGCAGAGGGATCTTGGGGTCTATGTTCACAGATCTTTGAAAGTTGCCACTCAGGTGGGTAGAGCTTGTAAGAAGGCCTATGGTGTATTAGCGTTCATTAGCAGAGGGATTGAATTCAAGAGTCGTGAGGTGATGTTGCAGCTGTACAGGACCTTGATAAGGCCACTTTTGGAGTACTGTGTGCAGTTCTGGTCACCTCACTTTAGGAAAGTTGTGGAAGCTTTGGAGAGGGTGCAGAGGAGATTTACCAGGATGTCGCCTGGAATGGAGAATAGGTCGTACGAGGATATGTTGAGAGTGCTAGGCCTTTTCTCATTGGAACGTCGAAGGATGAGGGATGACTTGATAGAGGTTTATAAGATGATCAGGGGAATAGATAGAGTAGACAGTCAGAGACTTTTTCTCCGGGTACAACAGAGTGTTACAAGGGGACATAAATTTAAGGTGAAGGGTGGAAGGTATAGGGGGGATGTCAGGGGTAGGTTCTTTACCCAGAGAGTGGTGGGGACATGGAATGCACTGCCTGTGGGAGTGACAGAGTCAGAATCATTGGTGACCTTTAAGCAGCAATTGGACAGGTACATGGATAGGTGCTTAAGCTAGGACAAATGTTCAGCACAACATCGTGGGCCGAAGGGCCTGTTCTGTGCTGTATTGTTCTATGTCCTATGTTTTATATCCTTCCTATAACTGGGTGACCAGAACTGGACACAGCTTTCTAGAAGTGGCCTCACCAATGTCCTGTACGACTTCACCAATGTCCTATACAACCTCAACATGACTTCCCAGCTCTTATACTCAAAGGGCTGAGCATTGAAGGCAAGCATGCTAAACACCTTTTTAAACCACCCTGTCTACATGTGATGCAAATTTCAAAGAATTATGTACCTGACAGGAAGGTGAATCACTGATTTAAAAACACATTTGAGCGCCGGGGCCCTCCATTTTTGTTTCAGCAGCTGGAAGAGTGGGAGAGTCGACCAGGGGGCTGACAGGAAGGTGAATTACTGATTTTAAAACTTACCCCATGAATAGGCGGAGCGCATCCTGAACAGGAGCAGACACAGGACAGCTGACTAAGTGAAGTAATATATTTGTGTGGTTGCATCACCCGAAACACTACTTAGATGGTGTCTTCCACCCATCCCCCTGCTCTAACCAAAAGAAAAGGTTCTGTGCCCCAGATTGATAACGTAACTAGTTCTTTCTCACTCTATATTTTTCTACAGTCTCTTCGGGAATTTAGAACAGTGGGAATGGTGGTTAGGGCAGTTAATTGTTCCTCCTGCAGAAAGTGGGAGGTAAGGGTGACTAATAGTGTCCCTGCTGACTGATCTGCGGGAAGTGCACCCAACTCCAGCTCCTCAAAAACCGCGTTAGGGAACTGGAGCTGGAGCTGGATGAACTTTGGATCATTCAGGAGGCGAACGGGGTTATTGAGATGAGTAATAGGGAGGTAGTCACACCTCAGGTGCAAAAAAAAGGCAGATGGGTTATAGTCAGGGGACAGAAAGGGAACTGGCAGTGCAGGGATCCCCTGTGGCTGTTATCCTCAATATTTGGATATTGTTGAGGAGGATGACTTACCAGGGGTAAGCCAAGGGGTACAGGTCTCTGGCATAGAGTCTGTCCCTGTTGCTCAGAAGGGAAGTGGGGAGATGAGCAGAGCATTGATCATTGGGGACTCTATAGTTAAGGAGAGAGATAGGAGGTTCTGTGGGAACGAGGGAGATTCACAGTTGGTGTGTTGCCTTCAGGTGTCATGGTTCATGACGTCTTGGATCGTGTTTTCGGGATCCTTGAGGAGGAGGGAGAGCAGTCCCATTCATAGTCCACACAGACACTAACAACATAGATAGGAAAAAGGATGGGTATTTAAGGTAGAAATTCAGGGAGTTAGGATGGAAGCACGGTTTGTTGTCCATGCCACATGCTAGCAAGGCAAGGATTGGGAGAGAGAGGATTCGAACACATGGCTACAGGGATGTTGCAGGAGGGAGGGTTTCAGATACTTGGATAATTAGGGATCATTCTGGAATAGGTGGGACCTCTACAAACTGAATGGTCTTTACTTGAACCAAAGAGGTACCAATATCCTTTGGGGGGAGATTTGCTAATGCTCTTCGGGAGGGTTTAAATTAATTCAGCAGGGGATGGGAACTGAAATTGTACTTTCAGTGTCCAGGAGGTTGACAGCAGTGAGGTCAGAAATCAGGTTCCAAGAGTTCACTTGGCAAGCAGGAAGGTGGTTAGAAGTGTGTCTACTTCAACACCAGGAGCATCTGGAATAGGTGGGTGAACTTGCAGCATGGGTTGGTACCTGGGACTTCTATGTTTTAACCATTTCAGAGACATGGGTAGAACAGGGACAGGAATGGCTGTTGCAGATTCTGGGATTTACATGTTTCAGTAAAAACAGAGAAGGTGGTAAAGGTGGTGGGGTGGTGGGGTGGCATTCTTAATTAAGGACAGTATTATGGTGGCAGAAAGGACATTTGAGGACTTCTCTACTGAGGTAGTATGGGCTGAGATTAGAAACAGGAAAGAAGAGATCATCTTGTTGGGAGATTTTTATAGGAGAAAGTGAGGACTGCACATGCTGGAGATCAGAGCTGAAAATGTGTTGCTGGAAAAGCGCAGCAGGTCAGGCAGCATTTAAGGAGCAGGAGAATCGACGTTTTGGGAATGAGCCCTTCTTCAGGAATGGGAGATTTTTATAGGCCACTGAATAATTCCAGAGATGTAGAAGAAAGGGTAGCAAAGATAATTCTGAATAGGAACATGAGTAACAGGGTAATTGTTATGGGGGACTTTAACTTTCCATATATTGACTAGAAATACTATAGTTGAGTACTTTAGATGGGTCAGTTTTTGTCCAATGTGTACAGGATGATTTCCTGACACAATATTTAGACAGGCCAACAATGGGTTAGGCCACATTATAATTGATACTGGGAAATGAGCCAGGGCAGGTGTTAGATTTGGAGGTGGCTGAGCACTTTGGTGATAGTGACCACAATTCAGTTATGTTTACTTTAGCAATGGAAAGGGATAGGTGTATACCGCAGGACAAGAGTTATTGCTGGGGGAAAGGCAATTATGATGCGATTAGGCAGGATTTAGAATGCATAGGGTGGGGAAGGAAACTGCAGGGGATGGGCACAATTAAAATGTGGAGCTTATTCAAGGACCAGCTACTGCGTGTCTGTTATGAAGTTGTAGGTGTAATGTGCCTTGAAGAGAGTTGAAAGGCTGGCAGGGAATTAGCAAGCACATAGAGTAATGAAAAATTTAAAATGTAACAGTGGATTGAACGACCAACTAAGAGCTGTGTTGCTAGGATACAGGATACCTAGATGAGGGCATAGAAAGATGGGTTAGTAAAAAGGATGGCACTGAGGTCGGTGGAGTTGTGGATAGTGTTGAAGGATGTTGCAGGTTAGAGGGACATAAATTAGCTGCAGAGCTGGGCTGAGAGGTGGCAAATGGGGTTTAATGTCGAAAAGTATGAGATGATTCACTTCTGAAAGAGCAACAGGAATAAGGAGTACAGGGCTAATGGTAAGATTCTTGGTAGCGTGGACAAGCAGAGAGATCTGTGTCCACATTCACAGACCCCTGAAAGGTGCCACCCAGGTTGATAGAGTTGTTAAGATACAATGTGTTAGCTTTTATTGTTAAAGGGATTGAGTTTCAGAGCCATGAGGTCATTTTCAGCTTTACAAAACTCCGGTGTGGTCACACTTGGAGTATTGTGTACAGTTCTGGTCATTGCATTGTAGGAAAGATGCAGAAGCTTTGGAAATGGTGCAGAAGAGATTTACTAGGATGTTGCCTGGTATGGAAGGAAGGTCTTATGAGGATAGGCTGAGGGACTTAAGACTGTTTTTGTAATAGAGAAGAAGTTTGAGAGGTGACTTAATTGAGACATAAGATAATCAGAGGGTTAGATAGGGTGGACAGTGAGACCCTTTTTCCTTTGGTAATGGCTAACATGAGGGGACATAGCTTTAAGTTTTGGGGTGATAGATATGGGATAGATGTCAGAAGCAATTTCTTTACTCAGAGAGTAGTAGGGGTGTGGAATGCAATGCCTGCAACAGTAGTAGCCTCTCCAACTTTAAGGGCATTTAAATGCTCATTGGATAAACATTAGATTAGATTACTTACAGTGCAGAAACAGGCCCTTCGGCCCAACAAGTCCACACTGACCCACCAAAGTGCAACCCACCCATACCCCTACATTTACCCCTTACCTAACACTATGGGCAATTTAGCATGGCCAATTCACCTGACCTGCACATCTTTGGACTGTGGGAGGAAACCGGAGTACCCGGAGGAAACCCACGCAGACATATGGATGAAAATGGAATAGTGTAGGATAGATAGGCTTCAGATTGGTTCCATAGGTCAGTACAACATCGAGGGCCAAAGGGTCTGTTCTGCAACACTATCCAAGGCCCTACCATTAACTGTATAAGGCTTATCCTTGTTTGTTGTACCAAAATGCAATACCTCACAGTTATCCAAATTGAACTCCATCTGCCTTTTTTCAGCTCATTGCTAAGAGCAATTCCATAACGCAATGCACAAAGCAATTCAAGCTAAGGTAGTAAAAGTGAGGAGGGCTCAAGTTGAAAGTCAAGTGTTTTGAATTATTATTAACAATGAGGAAAAGAGTGAAGTAACAGTCATAACTGGTTCTTTAGGCATTCCATATAAAGAGAAAACTAAAAAAATGGAAAGAAATGAAACCAGGAGAGCTAAGTAATGAAATATGTTTTGTTTCAAGCCTGGTAGTTTGACCAATTGAATTGCATCTGGAATACAATGCCTTACACTTACCTTTAAAATAAGAAAAAGTCAGGGTCTAGACCATTTTCTTAATATATTTGAGGGAGTTGGTCTGCTCCATAAAAAAGGCAACGACTATTCCAGCAAGACAGAATCTAACTACTGCCTCTTAATGTAGATCGCTTTACCATTGAGGACTCTTCTTCTATCAACATCCTGGGGTTACCATTGAAAAGAAACTGAATTAGTTTAGCCATCTAAATATGGCAGCTATTACAGCAGATCAGGGGCTTGGAATTCTGCAGCAGGTAGCTTACTTCCAGTCTCCCCAGAGCCTATCTACTATCAACAAGGCACAGGTCAGTATTGTGATGGGTTAATCTCCATTTGCCTGGATGAGTGCAGCTCCAACAACACGCGCAAGAAGCCTGATATCATCTAGGACAGAGCAGCCTGCTTAACTGGCACCACATTCAACATTTTCAACATTCAACCCTTCATCAGCAGTGTGTACCACCTACAATTCACCAATGCTTATCTCACAGCACCTTCCAAACTCACCTATCCTAGAAGGAAAAAGGCAGCAATTGCATGGAAATACCATCACCTGCAAATTCTCCTCCATGTCACACACCATCCTGATTTGTAAGTATTTTGTATTTCCTGTCACTGGAGAAAAATGTTGGACACCTTCTTAAAAACACGGTAGGTGTCCTTACACCCAAAGTATTGTGATGTTTTAAGAGGGCAGCTCAGCAGCACCTACATCAGTGTCTATACAGATGGAAATAAATGCCTAGCTATCCTACAACCCATGAAAACATAAAGCTATAAATTGTTTTAAATATATTGTTAATTAAGTTAGATTATTTTGCCACTTGTTCGCAAACGACTATAGGATATACATACAACTCAGATACCTAAGTGAACATATTTTCCATTTTCATCCTTTTCTGCTAAGAGGCTTCCCTCTTTTTCAAGTTCTTTGCGATAACGCTTTATGTTCTTAATCATCAAGTCCTTCCTGGTCAGTTCGTAATGGTTGGGGAAGTGGTTTACAATCTGATCATCTGAGAGACGGTAGCCATTTTCAACACTGAACACATTCCGGATGGTCTGTACACTCATCCTGCATTTTAAACACAAGGCCAGGAAACGGATTAATAGAATCTTAATTGCTGTTAGGAAATATAAATTTCATAACAGGTAACATAAAATACCCAAAGTTAAGAACAGACCAAAGCCATTGGGTTAGCTGCTGTAAGAGATGGAAAATTCACAACAATGCTTGAGGTTTATTTCTCATTATCAAGATGCAACTGAGACTGGAAAAGATAATACTAAATAGTTCCTCCCTGCTGACATAATAAGGTGGTGATGGGCCTTCTTATTGAGCCACTGCAGTCTCGGTACTCTCATAAAGATTTTAGTGAAACAGATGGTTTTGCAACACTCCAAATTCTCATCTGTTGAAAATTCAATTTAAATTCCCATGTTTCCAGATGGAATTTTAACTTTTATCCTACTGGGACACTAGCTCAGCTTCTGAATTACATAAGCACAACAGTATCATTCCCATAGGATACAGAAGATATATTGTCCAGATAGAACATTGCATCTACTCTTAATGATGAAAAGATTGACATTCTGATAAAGTGGATAAAAATCTTGATAGTCCCGACTCTAACAAACAAAAACAAATTATATTACATTCTTTGGAATTACAATAGATTGCACTTTTGAAATTATATTAATGTTATTAATATGTTGGGTGATTATTATAAAGCCATAAGTACTCTAGTTGTAATAATACTAATGGATTGAAGGCAGCCATTATCATAATTAAAGCAACACAGCTGTAGAAGATGTGGTAAGTGTCTACATCATATGTCATTGTGGCACTGTAGTACGGTGCTCCAGAATGAAAATTCTTAGGTTTCAACCAAAAGGCCAGTATTTTAGCTTTGGGCAGGTGACCATATGTCAGAGATGATATCTGGATCATCAGCATGTACAGGCAGGTGGCCTCAACAATTTTAAGAGGAAGAGCCATTTAAGGGAAGCAAGCAGGGAAGCTAATCATTGAAGAGTGGTTGCTGGGTCATTGCAGCAATAGCTTACCATGATACCTCATTTAAAAGGCACATGTACAGCATTCAGGCAGGCACAAGGTAATGAAGAAAGGGCTTGTATCAGCCATACATCTTTCTGTTACAAGGTGGTACATGTGGAACCTTGGAGGCTGAGGAGGACAGGCTGAAAGCAACAACGTCACCCTTAACACGATGGGCATTGGGTGTATGCCACCTCTTATTGCTGTCAACCTCTGTTCTAGCAGGCCACACATCTCCACCACCACCTGCCTAGAGACATGCAGTCCTAGCAGCCATTGGTGCTCAGACATCTCCATGAAGCTGAGTCTCTGATTGTAAACCCTTTAAACTGGGCAATACCATCTGCAAACATGAGGTGCCCTTTTGCCCAGCTGCAGCCTCTTCAACCACATCAGTACCCAAGTAGACAAGCTCCCTGATTGTTGCACAGCCAATCCTTGTGGCTGATTCCAGATCTTAACTACTCTGCAACTTACTGAGGCACTCAAAATCTGAAAGCATTGATTCCACAGCCAAAAGAAGTCTCTATTACAATGAGTGTCTCAAGAACCTCAACCTGTGTCTAATCAGGGAGCTGGCCCCATGTGGATCTATGCTGTTTTACCAGCAGCACCCCTCCATGCCCCCTTCCCATTCCCACAGCCATGGTTCCAGCAACATTTTGCCCAAAGTTTCTCCTGTCAGGACTTTCCCTCTCAGGGGAAAGATCACACTGCAAAAGAAAACTTGCTCAAATGTGAAAGAAGCTCATGATGAAAATATTCAGGTAAAATATTGCAAGTATTTTTATAAACTCTGTCTTACGATAACTGTTAGTAAGCACAGCACAAGTACACCAGCTGTATTATTGGAAGCTTGACTAAACATAATAAAAAGGAGTGGCCTTAATGAGCCGGCTGGCATATTGGTGAGCAGCAAGCACACTGAATGCATGGTAACTTTCAGGGCCCTGAGTTCAACTGCCCTGGGAGTTGATCAACTATCGGCATCAACTCTACGAGCACCAGTGTTGGACCCAAATTCTTTATATCAGTTTTTAGACATTGCTACTAATGCTGAAAAGGTACTTAAAAATTGAAATGGAACAGGATCTTTGGTGTAGCGTCATGCGATCCTTTGCGTTGGATCATGTGATTGCTAGGTCACATCAGTGACTTTGCTCCTGCTGGACCTACATTGTCATAATCAACCAATCCTATGTTTTTTCAGATTGTCCCATATTTTTAATGCATAACAATTGCCTAAACAAATTTTCCCCAGGGCACCATCTGTCCTGCTTTCCAAGCTGAAAGTCTGGAATCCCAAAGCACCGGTTATCTGGAATTATTTTCAGCACACAATGCTCATTCCCATCACTCTGCAACAGTTTTGGATTCAGTGAATCAATGCAAGGAATAATGGAAAACTTTGACCCGAATTTTCTCATCCTCTGGAAGACATTAGCGATGGCAAGACAGTTGGGAAAATATGGTGAGGTCAGAAAAATGAGAATCTCAATACCGCAAAAAAATACAGTCTGATTCTCCATTCAATTTTTGAATGGCAAGTCAAGAATCTCACTAGATATTGACATGGGACCTATTTGCCTGCATTCAGTCTTATTACTGCCTATTCTTGCCTCATTGGTGAGCAATTTTTATTCTGCCACTCTTTTGCCTTACAGATTTCACAAGCTTCCTGATGACATCTGCTGAGAAGAAGCCAGCTGTGGAAGAATTGCTTTTCTGAACGTCTGGGCCCTCCACCTCCAAGCTGCATATTATTTTTCTCTAAATAATTCTCCCAAGGAGGACTTTGCAGCTTTGATAGTGCTGTGTTTGCCTTTGTCAAATCTAATGTCTAGGTCGATGCTGGTTGGTCCAACCAGTTCCATTGCATTTCGATTTGGTAGTAATTTGATCCAGCTGAGCCGCTTGCTAGGCCATGTCAGAGGACACTTAAGAGACAGAAACATTGCTGTGGCTCTGGACTCATGTGTAAACAAGACCAGGTGCCAATACAGGTATCTTTCCCTATAGGACATTAATAGAGAAATATGGACTTAATTCTGTGTGGGTGTAGAGAGGGGCTAAATACTACATTTGTGAGGGAGAAGATGACAATTACAGTGTGTGGGTGAAGGGGTGCGAATTTCCGTATGTTTGGAGAGATGGGAAAGAGGGGCTTGTTTACTGTGTATGTGAGAGGAGGCTAACTATTTTGTGTAAGGGGAGGGAGACGGGGGCTAATTATTCTTTACACAGAGTATGGTAGGTGCCTGGAATGCGTTGCCAGCAGAGGTGGTAGAGGCAGGAACGGTAGATTCATTTAAGCTGTGTTTGGATAGATGCATGAGTAGGTGGGCATGAGCAGAGGGATACAGATGCTTACGAATTGGGTGACAGGTTTAGACAGTGGATAGACAGCCTAGGCTTGGAGGGCCGAAGAGCCTGTTCCTGGGCTGTAAATTTTCTTTGTTTTTTGTATTCTGTGTGTGTGAGGTGAAGGAAGTGCTAATTACTGTTTGTGGGAATGGGGCAAAAAGAGGCTAATTATTGTGTATTTAATGGGGGTTGGGGACTAAGTACTGTGTATCCATGGAGTAGAAGGGGGTAAGAATTGTGTGTGTAGGGGAGAGGAGGAAAGAAAATTAATTAATATTCCACTGCCTTTGCTTCCTTTTCCCTCTTGCGAAGGTTCTCCATGCTCCTGCTAGAGACTTCAAGGAGAAAAGCAAATGCAGAGAAAGTGGCACTGCCAGGCTGATAGGATACATGCAAGTTCTTACTCTTAGTGAGATGCTGGAGTTCCTCTTTACACCTTACCAACTCTCACTCACTAACTACCATCCTTCACCCCACTACTCCACCCTAACCCCCAGTAGGCCAAAGTCCATTTGGATTTATTTCTTAAAAGTTAGCCACCCTGATTAGACCTTTTCCTGTAAATAATACTTCTCTAAAGCATCATGGGAACCATGACCTCTATGGTCACCTGATATGATAAAATATATTTATAAAACTATTGGTGGAACAAAATGCAAACAAGGCAAAAATCTTCACTGCTTAAATGTGACTTGCAATATTTGTTTTTGTTTACATGCCTTTATTGTTGCTCATTTATTCACAAGCGCTTCAATCTTGACCTTTGCCATTAAGTTACTTTGTGAACATTGTATTGTATCTTAAGATTCAGGAAATAAAGGCTACAGAACCATAAGGGATACCTTACTGATATGCTTTGAATCGATGTGTTGAAATATGACTCTCCAGCCTCACTTAGCTAAGTCCCTTTCAATAAAGCTAAAAGTAAATAAAGAAAGCCTTAAGGTATGTTTTCTAGCCTGCCATATGGCCTTTCAGTGTCACTGGAATGGAATGAGTAATTGGCAATTGGATAAATCAATTGCAGATCCATATCACTGGATCTTTATCACTTTTGATCGGAGCTTCTAGGTCGGCATTTGAATTGATTGAAAGTATCATCATCAAACTCAGGCACAGGTTTCGATGAAACATTGCAATGCATTTAAATTAAGCACAGTATGATTTCCATCTGTTTACAATGTACTTGGACTTTGTGCTTCATGTGAGATGGAGCCTTTAAGCCTTTTAAGCGTTAAAACATTTTGGTATTTACTTTAATTGTCTAGCTTTGCAGCAACTTTTAAAAATTTTTTTTCAGCAATCTATGTAAAATATTTTCATTTTATATTTTGTCTCAATAGAAAGTGCATCACGTTGAGAGCCACTGACAATTTTAAACTGCAGGTCAACACAATCCCATACTCAGGATTACTTAGTAAATATTGCCTAATTATTGAATCACATCGAATGTTGAACACTATGTTTTGGATTTTGCGAGCATAGTCTGGTTTGTATAGTCAGTACCTTGCCTGTTGCAGACAGCTGAAGGGCCATGTTGTTGATGCAATCTGCCAGTCTTTGGGATGTGTTGTTTACATTCCCATCATTACACATCACTGAAGTTCATTTACCAGAGTACTCATGTGTGTGATAAACAGAACATCTTTTTGGCTTGATAGTGCCATTTTGTTCTGTGCAAACATCACACCTGGTACTACTGCATGGTCATTCTGGCAGGGACTAAAGAAAGAAAATTCAGTTGTAGAGTTTGAAGTAATGCCATTTTTTTTCTGTGTATGGATTTGAGAAGAGTGGGTGGTTCTTGATTAAAATCTCATTTGAAATTTGGGACAGGACTTTTTGAGTGGCATAACTTCCCACCCTGCCATTTTAGGGTTGATAGGGAAAGCATCAACACCAACTCTGGCTGCCCTTGAACCATTTACTTCTCTGTGGGGTGTTACCTGCCTAAGATCAAGAGTATTTCCCACTCCCATCAGAGAAAAGAAAGTTTCACCTTCATTGGCTGTTAGCTCTGAAACACCAATCAACGATACTTGAGTGGGGCCTTCACTGGGACTACAGGTAGTTCCGAAAGAGATTAGCTTATCCATGTAGCAGATTTCAGGTAAGTCAGAGGAATTCATAGGGAGGTGGGACAGCTGTATGCTAGGCTGCCAGATTTGATTTGATGGTATAGGCCTGGAAGTGGAAATTGAACTTATGACCTTTTGACTCAGAAGCAAGAATGCTATCACTGAGCAACAAGTTACAGACAAAAAAAAATACTGCAGATGCTGGAATCAAAAGTAGACAAGGCGGAGGCTGGAATAACTTAGCAAGCCAGGAGGTGGTGAAGTCGACGTTTCGAGTATAACTTCCTCAGGAATGGAGGTGGGGTAGGAGGAGCTGCAGATAAAGGGTGGGGAAGGGCTATGGTTGGGGAGAGGGGCAGAATGGTGAGGTAGTGGTAGGTGAATACAGGTGGTGGGTCGATGGGAGGAATGAATGCAGTTGGTAGCTAGAAGGAAGGGTTGGTTAGAGGGAAGAAAGGGAGGAATCGGAGCTGGAAAGAGAGTCGGGGGGTGGGTGGGAAGGTTATTTAAAATTCTAGAACTCAGTGTTGAGTCCTCCAGGCTGTTGGCTGCCCAGGTGGAAGGTGAACTGTTGTTCTTCCAATTTGCGGTCTGATTCGCTGTGGCAATGGAGGAGACCGAGGATGGACATGTCGGAAAGGGAATGGGAAGAGGAATTGAAATGGGTACTGACTGGGAGGTCAGGGGTGGAATCGATGACTGCATTGGTGCTGCATCCTGCACCCAGACTGAACTGGAGCAGTTCATTGATTTTGCCAACAACTTCCACCCTGCACTTAAATTTACTTGGTCTATCTTGGACGCCACCCTCCCCTTTCATGACCTCTCCATTTACATCTCCAGCAACGGTTTATGGATTGAAATTTATTACAAACCCACAAACTACCTGGAGTACATCTCCTTCCAACCAATAACCTTCAAAAACTCCATCCTGTTTTCCCAATTCCTCCGTCTCTGTTGCTTGTGCTCTGACAAGACGTTCTACTCCCAAGCATCTCAGATATCCAGCTATTTTAAATGAGATGCTTCCACCCCCCCCACCCCACTGTCATCCAGACCTCCCTCCACTGCATCTCCTCCATTCCCTGCTCCACTGCTCTAAACACCCCCCAAACAGAATAAAGACAGGGTCCCTTTTGTCCTCACTTTCCACCTCACGTGTCATCCAACGTGTCATCTCCAGACTCATCTGCCATCTCCAAATAGACACCACCACCCAGAACATCTCCCCCTCCCCACCCCTCTCTGCCTTCCTTTCGCCACTTCTTGGTTTGTGGCAACCCTCCTCCGAACCTCGGTACCTTCCCCTGCAACCGTAAAAGATGGAAAATCTGCCAGCATACCACCTCCCTCACCTCCATCCAGGGCCTCACCCAGTCCTTCCAGGTGAAACAGAGATTCATCTGCCTCTCCTCCAAACTAATTTACTGTATCCAGTACGTCTGGGATACATCAGTGAGACTAAACATAAACTTTGGGAACATATTGCCAAACATCTCAGCCAGGCCCATAAGAGCCAGCCTGACCTCCAAGTCACCACCCATTTCAATTCCCCTTCCCACTCCCTCTCTGACATGTCCATCCTCAGTTTCCTCCATTGCCACAGTGAATCAGACTGCAAATTGGAGGAACAACACCGCATTTCCCACCTGGGCAGCCTACAGCCTGGAGGACTCAACACTGAGTTCTCCAATTTCAAATACCCTCCCTTCCCATCCCCACCTCTTCTCATCCATCCCTCCAACCTATCCTTCCTTCGAGCTATCAACCAGATTCATTCCTCCCATCAACCAAGTAGGTCGTACCCACCATCTGTATTCGCCTAGCACTACCTCACCACACCGCCCTCTCCCCACTTATAATCCTTCCTCCGCCACCATCTGCAGCCCCCCCATCCCCACCCCAGTCCTGAAAAAGCGTTAGACCCAAAGTGTTGACTTCTCCACCTCCTGATGCGGCTTGGCTTGCTGTGTTCTTCCAGCCTCCTCCATGTCTATCACTGAGCAACAAGATCGGAAAGTTACATTGTTGGTAGGCAGTCAAGTTTAATTTGATTTTAAAGCACAGTAAGTACAAGTGAAAGTGGCACTCCAGTAAAGAAGGTGTATCAGCAAGATAAGCTGGTATCAAAGCTGCACTGCTCATACCTGCCAGTATGGCGCAAACCAGATTTCCAAACTCTGGAATTGTAGTAATTAGTGAAGGGAATGGCTCCAAAGTAATTCTACTCAACAGACATTGGCAGAACTGAAGCATCCACTACATCAAGGCCAATACTTTACATGAAGAAAATGCAAAAATTGAACATCCTTATTACAGATACTTCAAATAATCTAATATAAACTAGCAAAATGAAGAATTTCAGAGTCAGAATAAATATACGTAATGCATGAAAACATCTTGATGTAAATGCTGCCAGACCTGCGGAGTTTTTCCAGCAGCATCTGTCTTTACTTCAGATTTCCACCATCCACAGTTGTTTGCTTTATAATACGTCTTAAGATTAGATTCCCTACAGTGTGGAAACAGGCCCTTTGGCCCAACCAGTCCACACCAACCCTCCAAAGAGTAACCATTTCCCTCTGACTAATGCACCCAATATTATGGACAATTGAGCATGGCCAATTCACCTGACCTGCACATCTTTGGAAACCGGAAGGAAACCTACACAGACACGGGGAGAACGTGCAAACTCAACACAGTCACCCGAGGCTGGAATCAAACCAAGGACCCTGGCTGTGAGGCAGCAGTGCTAACCACTGAGCCACCGTGCATCTTGATCCATACTTCAAGAAAGCAATTCTAAGGAAGGGTCACTTGACCCGAGAAGTTAACTCTGATTTCTCTCCACACATGCTGCCAGACCTGCTGAGCTTTTGCAGCAATGTCTGTTTTTGTTGTTGAAGCCTTAAATGAAAATGTTTATCTTGATTTGGAATATTTATTATTGTGCAAGAAATAGAAGACGTTATTAAATTAGATTAGATTACTTATAGTGCGGAAACAGGCCTTTCGGCCCAACAAGTCCACACCGATGTGCAACCCACCCAGATCCATTCCCCGACATTTACCCCTTCACCTAACACTACGGGCAATTTAGCATGGCCAATTCACCTAACCTGCACATTTTTGGGCTGTGGGAGAAAACCCACACAGACACAGGGAGAATGTGCAAACTCCACACAGACAGTCACCTGAGGTGGGAATTGAACTTGGGTCTCTGGTGCTGTGAGGCAGCAGTGCTAACCACTGTGCCACCGTGCCACCCACAATAGAGCATCTAAAACAACTAAATTGGGACAAGTATTTTTACAACACTGTATTAATAGTGCTCTTAAGGGTGTCTTGCTGAGCTTGCAGATGAAATACGTTCCCAAAACCAATAAGATCAGACTAAGCAAACATGGCAGCAAATAGATTGACAAAGTACACAGTAACAATGTGTATTTCATGAATCATATTAAATTAGTCAAAATGAGGTTGAAAGAAATCTAGGATTGTTAGTTGATACATATCAAACATGCCCAAGAAATGCAAAGCAATATTTACAAAAACTGATAGGATGTTGAACTATGAAGTTAAAACAATGGAAAATACGTCCAAGGAAATATAACCAACCTGAACAGTGTCATGGGGAGGCTGAGAAAGCTGGGAGTGAGCTTCTGACAGTGGAATATGTGATTGTTAGCTGTACAGACACAGTTCACTCACAATTTAAGAGAATGAGAAACAACCTCATTGAAGCATACAAGATCGTTAAAAATCACACAACACCAGGTTATAGTCCAACAGGTTTAATTGGAGGCACTGGCTTTCGGAACGCTGCTCCTTCATCAGGTGGTTGTCACAACTTCCTGATGAAGGAGCAGCACTCCGAAAGCCAGTGCCTCCAATTAGACCTGTTGGACTATAACCTGGTGTTGTGTGATTTTAAATTTTGTACACCCCAGTCCAACACCAGCATCTCCAAATCATTACAAGATTGTTAGGATACTTGACAGCTAGATACAAGAAGATATTTCCCATTGTGGGGAAGTCTGGAACCAGAAGGCATAATTTCCGAACAAAGGGTCACTCATTTAAGACAAAGATGAGGAAGTATTTCTTCTTTCAGAGGGCAGTGACTCTGAGGAATTCTTTACCATACAGGGCTGTCAAGGGTGGGTTGTTAAGTATATTCAAGGTTGAGATGGATAAATGTTTAATCGGTAAGGGAATCAATGGTTCAATGGAAAGGAAGGAAAGTGGAGTTAAGATTATCAGATCGACCATGAGTTGAATCAAAACTGAGTAGTGGAGCAGTCTCAATGGGCTGAATAGCCTACTTTGGCACCTATGTCTTTATTTTTTTCAAATTGAACAGGAACAGAACTAGAAACATAGTAAAAAGTAGTTTATAGGCTGATATCTGGACATTCTTCTTTACAGCAAGAATGATCGATGTCTGGAATAAACATATTGATCCACCAATGGGGTTGAAAACCTGGGAATCATTTGGCTAATGTAATGCCACTGTTTAAGAATGGTGGTAAGGACAAGCAAGGGAGCTATAGACCAGTGAGCCTGATGTTGGTGGTGGGCAAGTTGTTGGAGGAATCCTGAGGGACAGGATTTCCATGTATTTGGAAAGGTAAGGACTGATTAGAGATAGTTAACATGGCTTTGTGTGTGGGAAATCATGTCTCACAAACTTGATTGAGTTTTTTGAAGAAGTAGCAAAGAGGATTGATGAGGGCAGAGCAGTAGATGTGGTCTATATGGATTTTATTAAGGCGTTTCACAAGGTTCTCCATGGGAGACTGGTGAACAAGGTTAGATCTCTTGGAATACAGGGAGAACTAGCCATTTGGATACAGAACTGGCTGAAAGGTAGAAGACAGAGGGTGGTGGTGGAGGATTATTTTTCAGACTGCAGGCCTGTGACCAATGGAGTGCCACAAAGATTGGTGCTGAGTCCATTACTTTTGGTCATTTATATAAATGATTTGGATGTGAGCCTAAGAGATATAGTTAGTAAGTTTGCAAATGACACCAAAATTAGAGGTGTAGTGGACAGCGAAGAAGGTTACCTAGGATTACAAGACATTGATCAGATGGGCCAATTGATTGAGGAGTGGCAGTTGGAGTTCAATTTAGATAAATGTGAGGTGCTGCATTTTGGGAAAGCAAATAAAGCAACTTATACACTTAATGGTAAGGTCTGAGGGAGTGTTGCTGAACAAAGAGACCTTGGAGTGCAGGTTCATAGCTCCTTGAAAGTAGAGTCACAGGTAGATAGGATAGTGAAGAAGGCGTTTGGTATGCTTTCCTTTATTGGTCAGAGTATTGAGTACAGGAGTTGGGAGTCATGTTGCAGCTGTACAGGACATTGGTTAGGCCACTGTTGGTATATTGCATGCAATTCTGGTCTCCTTCCTTTTGGAAGAATGTAGTGAAACTTGGAAGGGTTCAGAAAAGATTTACAAGGATGTTACCAGGGTTGGAGGATTTGAGCTAGAGGGTGAGGCTGAACAGACTAGGGCTGTTTTCCCTGGAGCGTTGGAGGCTGAGGGGTGACCTTATAGAGGTTTATAAAATCATGAAGGGCATGGATAGGGTAAATAGGCAAGGTCTTTTCCCTGGGGTGGGGGAGGGCATAGGTTTAAGATGAGAGGGGAAAGATATAAGAGACAGAGGGTGGTGCCTGTGTGGAATGAGAAACCAGAGGAAGTGGTGGAGGCTGGTACAATTGCAATATTTAAAAGGCATTTGAATGGGTATATGAGTAGGAAGGTTTAGGAGGGATATGGGCCAAGTGCTGGCAGGTGGGACTAGATCGATTTAGGATATGTGGTTGGCATGGACAAGTTGGACCGAAGGGTCTGTTTCCTTGCTGTACTTCTCTATGACTCTATGACTTTATGAGTTGGATGCTTCAATTGCAGGACAGCAGGATCTCTCTGATTGGATGAATTCACATTGTGGATAATATCCTATCTACAATTATCTTCAATAGGTCGCTATGGCTCTGCTTACTAACATTGGTGTTGGACTGGGGTGGACAAAGTTAAAATTCACACAACACCAGGTTATAATTCAACAGGGTTATTGGAAGTACAAGCTTTCAGAGCACTGCTCCTTCATCAGGGAGCTAGTGGGACAGGATCATAGGACACAGAATTTATAGTAAAAAATCAAAATGTCATCACACTGATGCAATGTATTGAGCAAACCTAGATTGTAGTTAAGTCTTTAAGCACTTAGAATGGGTTGCAGTTTTCGATTCATTCTTTCAAGTCACATTTCCGAGATAACTTAAGGTTTTAAAAAAAAGAGGGTGACACCTCAGCTCAGACAATGCATTAAAAGTGTAAGGTTAGAGTTTATTTCCAAAGTAGGAATTTATAAAATGTCACATGGACAGACTGGCTACAAACTTTGTGCTTTTTGAACAAAATAGCATGTATTTGCAAATGCAAATTAACCCCATAGATTTATATGTGTGTGTGCATGCGTGAGGGACAGAGAGAGTGAGAGAGTGTGCGTGCGTGCGCATGCAAGTGTGATGGAGTATATGCCTGTGAGAGAGTGTGCACATGAGTGTGTGTGTGTGTGTGTGTGTGTGTGTGTATTGTATAGTGGGGTCTCCTGTCGTGTGAAATGAACCCAACATCCCGGTTGAGGCCATCATCATGGGTACCGAACTTGGCTATCGGCCTCTGCTAAGCGACTTTGCATTCTTGCATATTCCGAAGTAGTCTTGGAGGATGGTCACCTTAAGACCTGAGGCCGAATGTCCTTGACTGCTGAAGTGTTCCCCGACTGGGAGGGAATAACCCTGAGTGGCAATTGTTGCACGAGGTCCATTCACGCATTGTTGTAGCATCTGGTTGATGTCGCCAATGTACCATGCCTCGGGGCATCCTTGCCTGCAGTATATGAGACAAACAATGTTAGCCACATGAGTACATGCCGCACATGTGGTGGGTGGAGTCCCCATGTGTAAAGGTAGTATCTATATCGACACTCTGACATATCTGGCTGTTGTAGCCATGACAGGGTTGTACGATGTTGTGGTCAATGTTGTTCTGAAGGCTGGGCAGTTTGCTGCAAACAATGATCTGCTTAAGGTTTGGCAGTTGCTTAAAAGTGAGAAGTGGAGGCGTAGGGAAGATTTTGGTGAAGTGCTCATCCTCATCGATAATGTGTTGTAGGCGCGAAGAACATGGCGTAATTTCTCTGATCCCTGGAAGTGCTGGACAATGAAGGTCCCCTATCGGTCATATCTCCTGTCTGCCTCCTGAGGAGGTCATTATTTTTTCTTGCTATGGCATGTTGGCAATCGATAAGTTTGGCATCATATCCTGTTCTTATGAGGGCATCCTTCAACATCTTCAGGTGTCCATCACATCCCCCCTCATCTGAACAGATCCTGTCTATGCATAGGGCTTGTCCATAGGGAATAGCTGTTTTAAGATGTTTAGGGTGGAAGTTTGAGAAGGGCAGCATTGTGAGGTTATCTGTAGAGCTTTAGTAGGGTGAGGTACTGAGGCGCCCAACCTGGATGGAGATGCGTGTGTCTAAGAATGAGATAGATACTAAAGAGTAGTCCGTGGTAAGTCTGATGATGGGATGAAACTTGTTGACATCACTGTGCAGTTGTTCCAGTGACTTTTCATGGATCCTCAGGAGGAAAATATTGTCAATATATCTGGTGTATAGTTTTGGTTGGAGGTCCTGTGCAGAAAACAAGTCTTGATCGAATTTGTGCATGAAGATGTTGGCATTTTGGAATGCAACTTTAGTCCCCATGTCTATTTCATGTGTCTGGATGAAGAACTAGTTGTCTAACATGGAAATGTTATGGTTGAGGATGAAGCAGATGAGTCGTAAGATGGTGCTGGAGATTGCTAAGTAGTTGGTACTGAGTACTGAGTTTGTTGCAGCAATGCTGTCATTGTGGAGGATGCTGGTATAGTGTGCTGAAATGTCCATTATAACAAGGAATGCTCCTGGTCGACTGGACCCCCTCTCTCCCCCCCCCACCCACACACACACACACCCACACACCCACACACACACACACACACACACACACATACACTCTTACACACACACACACACACACACACACACACACACATTGACATTTTATCAATTTCTACTTTGGAAATAGAACCAGTCTGACTCAAGGTTGGAATACAGACTGACCCTAATCTCACACCTTTAAGACATTGTCTGAGCTGAGATGTCACCTTTATTTTGAAACATTACGTTGTCTCGGGAATGTGACTTGAAAAATGTTCCTGGATTTACATATTAATGAATCCAGACCTGCAACCCATACAAAGTGATTAATTGTTCAATTAATCGCACGAGTTGTATGATACTCTGATCTTTTACGATAAATTCTGTGTCCTATGATCCTGCCCCACAAGCCACCTGATGAAGGAGCAGCGCTCCGAAAGCTAGTGCTTCCAAAGAAACCTGTTGGACTATAACCTGGTGTGGTGTTATTTTTACCTTTACTAACATTGGGCCTTTGCTCATGGTCATCGCAAGTGCTGTCAGGTTGTTTGCCCCTTCTTATAATGACAAACCGTGTTTTACTGTTAGACTGCTGACTTCAAAATCTATAAGAAGAGACTATTCTACATGTTGTTTGTTTTTCTTGTAAATCGACATGTCAACGAGTGAGAAATAAGCAAGATGTTATAATAAGATGGTTAGATGGTAACCCTGAACCTGGGGAAGATCCCTAGGATGATCCTTCCCTATTTTCTCCATATCCTTATTTGCAAAGATGTCTAAGGCTTGTAATTTATTAGATTCCCAATCCTTCAGTTCAAATCAATGCCCTTGTATTGTTTGTTCTGTAGTAGAAACAGAACAGTAGTCTGAGTGGCAAGGTGCTGTTATTTGAAGAAGCAACATTTCAGTAAAAACTATGTGCTAAATCTATAGCATATAATATGTCATGCAGGTTGTAGTAACAATGCAGATTACTGGAAAGTATACAAAGTTGGTTGGCCAGATGTTTTAAACTAAATTTACAGTAACAACATTTGGAAAGATCAAAATTCTGAGATCCTCAACAATACGTTGCATTTTGGATGTGTATGAAACTGAAGTACAAAGAGTACAATAGGTGAATGGGGGTGGGGATGGAGGTGATAGGTCAGAGAGGAGGGTGGAGTGGGTAGGTGGGAAGGGAGATTGGCAGGTAGGACAGGTCATGGGGATGGTGCTGATCTGGAAGGTTGGAACTGAGGTAAGGTGGAGGGAGGGGAAATGAGAAAACTGGTGAAGTCCACATTGATGCCTTGGGGTTAAAGTGTTCGAGGCGGAAGATGAGGCGTTCTTCCTCCAGGCCTCGGGTGATGAGGGAGCGGCGGTGGAGGAGGCCCAGTTCCTCCATGTCCTCAGCAGATTGGGATGAGGTGTTGAAATGTTGGGCCACAGATCAGTAGGGTTGATTGGTGCGGGTGTCCCGGAGATGTTCTCTGAAGCGCTCTGTGAGGAGGCGTCCAGTCTCCCCAATGTAGAGAAGACTGCATCCGGAGCAGCGGATACAATACATGACATTGGTGGATATGCAGGTGAAACTTTGATGGATGTGGAAGGCTCCTTTAGGGCCTTTGATAGAGGTGAGGGAAGAGGTGTGGGCGCAGGTTTTACAGTTCCTGTGGTGGCAGGGGAGGATGCCAGGAAGGGAAGGTGGGTTGTTGGGGGGGCATGGACCTGACCAGGTAGTCACGGAGGGAACAGTCTTTGCAGAAAGCTGAAAGGGGTGGGGAGAGAAATATATCCCTGGTGGTGGGATCCGTTTGGAGGTGGCAGAAATGTCGGTGGATGATTTGGTTTATGCGAAGGTTTGTAGGGTGGAAAGTGAGGACTAGGGGGGTTCTGTCCTTGTTACGGTTGGAGGGGTAGAGTTCAAGGGTGGAGATGCGGGATGTGGATGAGATGCGTTGGAGGGCATCTTCAACCACATGAGAAGGGAAATTGCGATCTTTAAAGAAGGAGGCCATCTGGTGTGTTCTGTTGTGGAACTGGTTCTCCTGGGAGCAGATACAGCAGAGACGGAGGAATTGGGAATACGGGATGGCATTTTTGCAAGAGGTAGGGTGGGAAGAGGTGTAATCCAGGTAGCTGTGGGAGTCGGTCAGTTTATAAAGAATGTCAGTGTCAAGTTGGTCGTCATTAATGGAGATGTAGAGGTCCAGGAAGTGGAGGGAGGTGTCAGAATTGGTCCAGGTGAATTTAAGGTTGGGGTGATGGAGACTGATACAATTACAACATTTGAAAAGTTAGAAATCACACAACATCAGGTTATAGTCCAACAGGTTTATTTGGAAGCACTAACTTTCGGAGCGCTACTCCTTCATCAGATGATTACGCTTCCAAATAAACCTGTTGGACTATAATCTGGTGTTATGTGATTTTTAACTTTGTACACCCCAGTCCAACAACAGCACCTCCCCATCGTAACATTTAAAAAGGCATCTGTATATGAATAGGAAGGGTTTAAAGGGATATGGGCCAAATAGACAATCGATATTAGGTGCAGGAGTAGGCCTTCCTGCCCTTCGAACCATTCATTATGATCATGGTTGATCATCCTCAATCAGTATCCTGTTCCTGCCTTATCCCCATAACCCTTGATTCCACTATCCTTAAGAGCTCTATCCAACTCTTTCTTGAAAGTATGCAGAGACTTGGCCTCCAAAGCCTTCTGGGGCAGAGCATTCCATACACCCACCACTCTCTGGGTGAAGAAGTTTCTCCTCAACTCTGTTCTAAGCGGCCTACCCCTTATTTTTAAACTGTGTCCTCTGGGTCGGGACTCACCCATCAGCGGAAACATGCTTCCTGCCTCCAGGGTGTCCAATCCTTTAATAATCTTATACGTCTCAATCAGATCCCCTCTCAACCTTCTAAACTCAAGCGTATACAAGCCCAGTCGCTCCAATCTTTCAGCGTAAGATTGTCCTGCCATTCCGGGAATTGACCTCGTGAACCTACGCTGCACTCCCTCAATAGCCAGAATGTCTTTCCTCAAATTTGGAGACCAAAACTGCACACAATATTCCAGGTGCGGTCTCACCAGGGCCCTGTACAGCTGCAGAAGAATCTCTTTGATTCTATACTCAATTCCTCTTGTTATGAAGGCCAGCATGCTATTAGCTTTCTTCACTACCTGCTGTACCTGCATGCTTGCTTTCATTGACTGATGTACAAGAACACCTAGATCTCGTTGTACTGCCCCTTTACCTAACTTGACTCCATTTAGGTAGTAATCTGCCTTCCCGTTCTTGCCACCAAAGTGGATAACCACACATTTATCCACATTAAACTGCATCTGCCATGCATCTGTCCACTCACCTAGCCTGTCCAGGTCACCCTGTATTCTCCTAACAACCTCCTCACATTTCACCCTGCCACCCAGCTTTGTGTCATCAGCAAATTTGCTAATATTACTTTTAATACCTTCATCTATATCATTAATGTACATTGTGAAAAGCTGCAGTCCCAGCACTGATCCCTGTGGTACACCACTGGTCACTGCCTGCCATTCTGAAAGGGAGCCGTTTATCACTACTCTTAGTTTCCTGTCAGCCAACCAATTTTCAATCCACGTCAGTATTTTGCCCCTAAGACAATGTGCCCTAATTTTACTCACTAACCTCCCATGTGGGACTTTATCAAAGGCTTCCTGAAAGTCCAGGTATACTAAATCCACTGGATCTCCCTTGACAATCTTCAGAGTTACATCCTCAAAAGATTCCAGAAGATTAGTCAACCATGATTTCCCCTTCATAAATCCATGCTGACTCTGACCTATCCTGTTACTGCTATCCAGATGTGTTGTAATTTCGTCCTTTATAATTGACTCCAGCATTTTTCCCACCACTGAGGTCAGACTAACTGGTATATAATTCTCTATTTTCTCTCTCCCTCCTTTCTTAAAAGTGGGACAACATTAGCCACCCTCCAATCCGCAGGAACTGATCCTGAATCTATAGAACATTGGAAAATGATCACCAATGCATCCACAATTTCTAGAGCCACCTCCTTCAGTACCCTGGGATGCAGACCATCAGGCCCCGGGGACTTATCAGCCTTCAGACCCAACCGTCTGTCCAACACCATTTCCTACCTAATATAAATTCCCTTCAGTTCAGGTCGTTCAGCCACTATTACATCTGGGAGATTGCTTGTGTCTTCATGGTAAATGGGATTAGATTAGGTGAGGATATCTGGTCAGCATGGACAAGTTGGACTAAAGGATCTGTTTCCATGCTGTGCATCTCTATGACTCAGTACATTGTTATGGATCGGAAGATATGAGGGATAGTTTATCTTCTAAATTTCTAAATTCTTGGAAGTGCAGGGTCGGATTAGAACAAGTCAGCACGGATTTAGTAAGGGGAGTCGTGCCTGACAAACCTATTAGAATTCTTTGAAGAGGTAACAAGTAAGTTAGACCAGGGAAATCTAATAGATGTCCTCTATCTAGACCTGCAAAAGGCCTTTGATAAGGTGCCTCATGGGACGCTGTTGAGTAAGGTGAAGGCCCGTGGTGTTCGAGGTGAGCTACTGGCATGAATTGGAGATTAGCTGTCTGACAGAAGGCAGAGAGTTGGGATAAAAGATTCTTTTTTGGAATGGCAGCTGGTGACAAATGGGGTCCCACAGGGTTCAGTGTTGGGGCCGCAGCTGTTCACATTATATATTAATGATCTGGATGAAGAGACTGGGGCATTCTGGTGAAGTTAGCTGATGATACGAAGTTAGGCGGACAGGCAGGTAGGACTGAGGAGGTACAGAAGCTGCAGAAAGATTTAGACAGTTTAGGAGAGTGGTCCAGGAAATGGCTGGTGAAACTCAACATGAGCAAGTGTGAGGTCTGGCATGGACTATTTCTTAAATGGTGAGAACATTCATAAAGCCAAAGTACAAAGGGATCTGGGAGTGCTAGTCCAGGATTCTCTAAAGGTTGATTTGCAGGTTGAATCCGTGATTAAGAAAGCAAATGTAATGCTGTCATTTCTCTCAAGAGGGTTGGAATATAAAAGCAGTGAGGTGCTTCTGAGACTTTATAAAGCTCTAGTTAGGCCACATTTAGAATACTGTGTCCAATTTGGGCCCCACACCTCAGGAAGGACATATTGGCACTGGAGTGTGTCCAGCGGAGATTTACACGAATGATCCCTGGAATGATAGGGCTAACATATGATGATCAGCTGAGGATCCTGGGATTGTATTCAATAGAGTTTAGAAGGTTGAGGGGAGATCTAATAGAAACTTACAAGATAATGCATGGCTTAGAAAGGGTGGATGCTGGGAAGTTGTTTCCGTTAGGCGGGGAGATTAGGACCCATGGGCACAGCCTTAAAATTAGAGGGGGTCAACTTAGAACAGAAAAGAGGAGACATTTCTTCAGCCTGAGAGTGAAATTCACTGCCACAGAGTGCAGTGGAGGCTGGGGCGTTGGGTGTCTTCAAGGCAGAGATTGATAAATTCTTGATCTCGCAAGGAATTAAGGGCTACGGGGAGAGTGTGGGTAAGTGGAATTGAAACACCCATCAGCCATGATTAAATGGCGGAGCGGACTCGATGGGCTGAATGGCCTTGCTTCCACTTCTATGTCTTATGGTCTTCTTTTCTCATCTCTTGGCTGCCTACAATAAAATGTAATTATGCAGATAGTGCTTTAACCCCTTTACTGCTGTAAACTTAAAGAACAGACATGGACCAGTCAAAGAAATGTTAAATTTTCAGCTTTCACAATTTTCGAATATAAATGTGACAAACACCCACTTTGAAAACAAACAAATGCTCACAAACATGAAGATTATTATCTTCGACAAGTAATGGAGCAGAAAGAGACCAGTCACTTGTTTATATGGTCCTTAAGATGATTATTGAAATCATGTGGGCCTGAAAGATTCTCTCATGGTTCCCTGGAAACAATGGAGATTTACATTTCTGGCCATTTCTGGCAAAATTGAAGCCAAGTTCCTGGAGTAAAGAAATATAACTTTGCAAGAAAAATAATTGGTCACCCCTTTTCACTGGCTAAGGTGATGTGAGAGGCAAAGTATCCCCCAGCTTTGTGTCCCAGACTGATTTGCTAGGTAGTCATTGTGGTTACTAATTCCCTCTCCAGCCACATTCAGCTATCTGATGGCACTATCGATGTACACTGAGGAAACTCGATTATCCGAATATCAATTATCCAAAAATTAATTTTCCGAAGGAGATCTCGAGGTCCTGATAGAAACATTACATCAAAGACGTGTTTCCAACAGTGATCGCGTTTTTTGTTTACAGTGATTAAACAGGCAGCGTCTCCAAATGGCTGACCTCCCACCCCCTCTCTCCCCACACTTTCCCTGGAGTTCTACAAAGGGGTGTACCCTAACCCCCAAACTTCCCAGCAATAATCTCTCCAATATTGTCCGGTACAGGGCAAACATGGAACTTGTCAAAAAGTTGCAGTAAAAAGTTGTGAGTGTGGCTGTGTGTGTGGGTCTATGCGCTATTTGGAGACTTATCCCATAAAGGCAGCAGCAGTCTTGTTGTTGGTGTGCAGTCTGGATGCCCCGGAGAGAGGCCGGAGGTGGACAGGGGGCAGTGGGGGGGGCTGTGTTGGGGGCGGGGGCTCTCACTGTTTGTGCTGGGGGGTGGGGGCGGGGTTGGACCGGATTGGGGGGCAGGGTAGGACCGGGTTGGGGGGGGCGGTGCTGGATGGGGAGGTGGTGATGGGGGCTGGGGCTCACGCGCTATGTGTTGCTGCAGTCTCCTGAATAGGGAGCAGACTTTAAAACTCCGAGCCTTAGGAGGAAAGGCATTTAATTGATTTTCCGAATAATCAATTATCGGAACGAAATAGTGCCCGCCCATCACGTTCAGATAATCAAGTTTCCACTGCTCCTTTGTTGATGTAATGATTGGAAGCCAAAGTATTGGACACACATATTTGATATCAAGATTCCAGCTCTAATAATTCTCTGAATAATTTTATTTGAAATTCTGTATTTGTGGACTTGCAAGTCTAGTGGTCATTGTCATTTTAAACCTCCAGCACTGAATAGTGAGGGGTAATCAATTAGCACCTGAGAGGACCATTTGTATTTTAAGCAATTTCCTTGAGATATGTTCAAGCACATTTGTATCCGCCTACCCAAAAACGACAAAGTAGATCATTTGATTCTGTTCAAGTCTATTTTGTGAAGGTACGGTGTTCATATTCCATATTGCTTTTTAAAAGTACAGCGTCCATCTTTCACTAAGCATTTACATGGCAGTAATAATATGATAAGCAATGAAAGGGCTGTAAGGTTCTGTGAGCACTATGTGCAAGTAACAGTAAAAGGTAACTGAAAGGTAGCACAAATATTTGAAGGATCTACGGTGAGGCAATCCACTTACTAATAATTCCTGCCACCATCTATTGGACAAGCTCTATTGCTATTCTTTTGAGAACGATGTTCTCGAGTTTCAGATACACTTTCCTTATCTAACCATCTCAAGCAACAATACTGTATTTTCACTTCACCGATGAGAGACTTTGGGAACTGTACCATTCTACTATTTATTCTCAAACTCTGTTCATAGCCCTCATATTTCCCACCCTTTGGCTTTTGTCAGGCACTTCACCATCCTTCTGATGCAGCTTGCTGACAGTCTTTAGAAAAATTGAACTAAATGTTGTCTTTTCAGAGTGCTTTCATGTACAATTCCCTTTTGTCTCCTAACCCTGTGAAACCACATTGTCAAAAAAAATCTGGTTTTACAATTCAAGAAGAATTATACAGCAGCTGTTGGAACATCTGAAAAACTGGAGAATTGACCAAATATAAAACATTAGGTGAACTGGCCATGCTAAATTGTCCATGGTGTTCAGGGATGTATAGGTCAGGGGTAAATATAGAGTAGTAGGGAAATAGGTCTGGGTGGGTTATTCTTTGGAAGGTTGTTGTGGACTTGTTGGGCTAAATGGTCTGTTTACACACTGTAGGGATTCTATGAATTCTACTTTGCTCCAGATATCCTTCTTCACCATCTGATCTTAAAATTCCTGCAGCATGCTCGCAATATATCAAAATTGCATAGAGTAGATGTTTTCAAAAAATTCTGGTACTACTGTTTTTGATTCATAATTCCAATGTCATCATTGGAATCAAATCAAATCAGAATCGACTGATTTACTATTCTACCGTTTACTCACCAATAAAAATTCCAATCCTCACTTGCCGACACCTGGATCCAGCCTCTTTTTTCAAAGTTATTTAAAAGCACAGATTTATCAATGTCTGTTACCCATTTCACTTTTCCTGTCATGATTTTTCTGATGAATATGAACTATCGCAGATTCAGTTAACCCTGTGAATGAAAGACATGAAGTGCACTCATGACAACATAAAAATAGATAGAAATCTGTACAAACCATAAATACTATTGACTTATTGCAAAATTTTAATATTAAATTTAAGGATTTTTGTTATTTCATGAGGGAAAATTCTTAATGTTGCCATGCTTTTGTTCCAGATTAATCAATGAATATGAATGTGTTCAAAATTTCATTGTAGCTGTTTCAGTATTGAAACTCTGTAGATAAAACTTATCTGAAGTACATGTGACTCCTGTTTCATATTAGCATGGTTGATATTTAATTCTCCCCTGATGTGACCAAGTAAGCCCCTCAATTATATTAAAATGCTCAATGAGGAGGTCAACTGCCACTTCCTTAAGGAGAAATCAGATAAGCAAAAAATTCCAGTGATGAGCATATGTCCGGAATGAATATTTGAAAATGTTGAGAGAAGTACATTTTGCCAGTAGCAAATTGGATTGCCCGTGTATCTTATATATAGTATAACTTCTAGTAGAGTATCTTAATAGCATTTTTACTGTGGTGTCCACTGCAGAAAAATATACATATAATGCAGGCTGACATTCCACTGCAGTACTGAGGGAATGAAATTCTACCATTTTTTATGAAATGTTAAAAAAACGACCATGCTGGGTACCCTTAGTTAGATACAAAAGACCACTACTTCAAATAAGAATGCTTCAGTTTATCCCAGTGTCCTGGCCTTGTTTAGCCTTCAGTCAAAATCAATAAAATATGTTGCTGTGCATTTTGAGATGAAAATAATACTGAAGCTAACTGCACTCATTATTGTTATGTGACAAATTGGAAAGCAACTGCACATGTTGTTAAATCTGGAAGAACAGAAGATGATGTCAGATTTACTATGCTGCTACACAGGCTTTGTTATATCAGTTTTGCATCAATTCAGTCAGCATTGAAACAAACCAAAAGTATTAAGTTGTGGTAACTAGTCACTAAACAAACCTCATAATGCTAGGGCAGTGTTGCTTGCCCTGCTCACATCTGCCACTGATCATTTATGGAGTGCACAGCACTGAAAGAGACCTCTAAACACAGGAAGTTATCCTGATTACCGTGATTCAACGAGGCAGCTCATACTCATCTTTTCAAGAGAAAATAGAGATAAAGAATAAATGCTGGCCTGGCCAGTGATGTCCATGGAGAAAGTGAGGACTGTGGATGCCAGAGATCAGAGTCAAGAGTGTGGTGCTGGAAAAGCACAGCTGGTCAGACAGCATCCAAGGAGCAGGAGAATCGACGTTTCAAGCATAAGTCCTTCATCATGAACCAAAAGAAAAATCTTTGCATGTCTTCACTGCTGACCACAGACCAGGGTTAATATGTAGTCATCATCATACTAGCCTGAATCAACCAGAAACAGTAATCATTAGCCGATTGATTCTCCTACTTTTCTCCATTACCACTGGGGCTCCATGCAAGAACTTCTAGCAATGCCCTTACCAAAACTCCCACACACCAGAGCTTGTTATTGCATGGCCTGCTATTACACACAACCCATTGTTAACCACTAATTGTCCCCATTAGTAGCCATTAACTGTCCTTCTCTCTCTTTGGGCTCTATTTATATTTATTGTTTACTCATCTCCCCTTCCCTGCCATTCTATCTCCTGCATTAAAAATACAACTTTTCCCCAGTGACCATCAGTTCTGAGGAAGGTTCCCAGACCCAAAATGTTAATTCTGATTTCTCTCCACAGCTGCTGCCAGACCTGCTGAGCTTTTCCAGCAATTTCTACTTTTGTTGGAGCATATCTGATATTGGAGTCCTTTCTTGTGACCAAATTATGCTTCCCTTTTACAGCAGCAGCTATCATAATATGGCCTGTCTTCATTCACAGACACACAAGAAATCTTTTGATATTTAAATAGCTTTTCAGTCTGTTTATCAATGAGTGAGATGAGGTAAGCTGGCAGAGTGGCAGGATGGATAGGATGCTAGATGGGAGGAATGGTAGGATGGCAGGGTAGTGTGATTGGGTCAGGGGCCAGGGCTTTGGAGTGAAGAATTCAGTGACATTCAAATAGGTTTTGAAAGTGCATGGGGTGAGAGGGTCAGGGGAATTGGAGGAATCAGTGGAGGGATGTTGGGGATGGAGTTAAATGTTTAGGTAACCTGCCTTGGATATGTTTCCTGAGTACTATTCAGGGAATTAAGTCAAATATCTCCCCAAGTCTAAATTGAAATCCAAGACATTCACACAGGCATTGGGAAAATTGTCCAATGAAAAAGCTGAAACTTCCTGGGTAATAACAACATGCAGTCAGTACTTGGGAGAGGGGCCCCAATGGGTATCTTTTGGTGTATGTCTGTTCCCCAGAGATTGGAAGGTTGGGGACACGTTGATTATGGTACTGTACGGCTGTACAAACTGGCTGCTACATTCCAATATGGCAACGAATACTGCCCCTCAAAAGGATGTGATGGCTTGTAAATTGTTTTAGTATGTCCTGAAGTTAAGGGCTATAGCAATGGAAGTTTCCCCTGTGTTATAAACAGGGAGCTATAAAAAACTGAGCTTACCATTATTAATTTCATTTCTCATCTTACTGCAATCTTACTATTATCACGGATTCCTGCAGCCGCACAGACTATTGCTCAGACCCATTAGGAGTTTGGCTGCAGTTGGTAAATATGTACAGTGTTAACATTTCGGGTCAAGTGACCCTTCCTCAGAACCCTTCACACTGGATCCATTAGTTCTGATTTATCTCCACAGAGGCTGTTAGATCTGCCGAACTTTTCCAGCAATTTCTGTTTCTGATATACAAGCATCTGCAGTTCTTTTGGTTTTTAAGTAAGTTCGACTGCACCAGTTCGACGGATACTCTTGGCCGAAAATACTCGTAGTAAAGGATTTTCCATTTTCTTTCTTGCAATCATGTCCTTTCATTTGTTTGTCTTTTCTCCCTTTCATCCTGTACGGCGCAGATCAATGCTTGTGGTTTCTTTTTGGGAAGAAAAATATTTTTTTCAGCACACTCTCAGGTTCCAAGGACACGTGCCTGGCTGATAATTTGCGATACAACTATCCAGGCAAACCTTACCTGGGCAAGAGCTCTGCAAATGTGGCAATTTCATAAATTTTCTAACCAGCAATTTATCGGAGTCGCCTTGTTTACCTTTGCATGTTAGATTGTTCCTTAGCAACCAGTAAAGCTGAACCTGGGAGAGGCCTGAGAGTGCAGAAGTGGCAGAATTGCCAAGATTTTGAGGTTTTGATGTAGAGCCTTTTAGATTGATTATGCTCAGTTTGTTTATATGATATATTGGAGTTGTTTAGCTATTAATAGTCATGTTTTAGTTTCATTTGCATGCTTCCGTGACACTTATGTCTGAATATACAGCAACTTTGCAACTGACAGAAAATGTTGTGTGTGCACAGATACACATTTTCCCTAAATGGCTGTGCCTGTTACTGGAAAATCCTGAATCTCTCAGATTGCACCATTTTCTAACATCTCGCTATTTCATTGGTTATGTTTCAGGACCAGTATCGGTCATTTTCACAAATGTTGAACAAATTGGAAAATCTCACTTCCAAAAATATTACTTTAAATATTCTGTAAACTCCGATAATAATCATCATGAAACATAGACTGTAATGATGTTGATTATACTTTTCATTCTGGGAATACTGGAAAAGCCAGACCTTTGGTATGATTTAACTTGATAAACCATAATGATTTACAGAACTGTATGTGTGGATGAACCAAGTGTAAGAAAATAAGGAGCAAGATTCCAGGGTTGAATTGAAACACAAAAATATCATTATTGTACTAAATTGAAGCAAAACAAACTTAAGCAAAAATAATATTCATAAATATTAATGAATATAAAGCATAAACACTACATATCCAAATTAGATTCTAGCATTCAGGATTAATATGAATTAACAGACAACAGACTGGCCTGTTGAGTGGTTGAGAATATGGCAGATTGAATATTACCTGCTGAAGTGCAAAGTTATCCACTTTGGTAGAAAAAGTAAAAAAGTATGTTTTGGTGAGACTTAGAAATGTTTGTATTCAGAGAATCCTGAATGTCCTTGTACATGAATCATAAAACAGTAATCAATTACAAAGACAAGTAATTATTACAAAGGGACTGAAGTATACAGAAGTCTTACTGTGGGCAAGTTTCTTTACCTAACAAAAAAAATACTTAAACCAAGAGAGAGTGGGACAGTGGTTCATTACTGTTCCTTGCCATTGTCTTATGAGGAGAGATTAAGTCTACTCGGCCTATATTTCTCCAAGTTCACAAGGATGGAAGCTAATGCAATTGAAGCATATAAATTTCTTAAGGAACTTGTCAGGTGTTAAGAAGATATCCTATATGAATCTGTAATTTTGTCAGCTGATGTATATAGAATTTTTAAAAAATACTTTTGCTAAACAAAAAAAAAATTCATGTATCTGCAATCACTAATTTGCACCAATGAAGCCTTATTCTTCAGATATGTAAAGTTTACAAAGACCCAACAGACACAATGGCACATCTGGATATGTGAACAGCTTCTTTGCTTATTAAAATGAAAGATGGTTAATTCATGAGTTAATGGCCGGAACATTGGATAAACTAATCATCTTTGCTGTAGAAGGAATCTGAGTGAGATGTGAGCTATCTTTCATAGTTTTTGGAATATACAGCCAAGATGGAGACAGGTTGTGTTTTACAAACTGTTGTGTGGATGCTGAAACTAGGAATGAGTAGACAATGTGTTGGCTACTAAAGGGAGCAGCTCCCTCTTTCTACAATTGCTTGGAAATGTCTACAAATAGCATGTCGTGACTGTACTAAAAAGCGATTAATTTTCTGCGACGGGATTCCAGGAGAAAAGACGATCTTCCAGTTACGACTGAAAAGTAACTGTTTCAGCAAAGAAGCAGAAGCTGGACTGAATCACAATCAGTGAATCTTTATTGACTATACCTTTTGAATGTGTGTTTTACTTGACCAAATTTAACATGGTTAAAAATCACCCAGCATCAGATTATAGTCCAACACCCTCCACATCAAATTTAACACCAGCTCATCTGCAAAATTGTATTTTGATTTGCTTGCTTGGAGAGATTGTATATTTGTACACATTAGTAGGAAGTAAGCCATGTTCAGATGTTTTTAACATTTTAAATACTTTTTAGCAACAAAATTAATCCTTGTGTTTATTTCATTAATGTTTGGCTTAATTCTTACAAACTTCACTAGGTCAAGTGCATACTGAATTGATAATTGCAGCATCCTTTTTAAAACCTAAAACGTATTGCTGTTAAATAAGGAGTGGAGTTGACATGACTGGTGCTAACACAGATGTTGAAAAAATAGTTTCAAATGCAAGTTCTGAAGAAGAGTCAAGCTGACTCTAAAGGTTAATTCTGTTTTTCTCTCACCATATGCTGCCAGGCCTGGTGAGGTTCTGCAGAATTTTCTGTGCACATTTGAAACAATGTTTCCCTGCCTGGGAAGCCTAGAGTGTACAGTCACATCCTGAGCATAAAGAGTCGGTTATTCAGAACTGGGATAAGAAAAAGGATCATTAGAACCTGCTACCCCATGGAGTTGTGAATACTCAGTTGATGAGTCCACTTGACACAGACATTAATTGATACTTGGCGACCAAGTACATTAAATGATATAGAAAAGTGCTGTAACGTGGAGTTGAGGTAGAAGATGAACCATGATCTTGTTAAATGACAGCGTCCATGGGTCACATGGCAACTGCTGCTGATATTTCTTCCTACTGTATGTGGATTATATTGCTGTTGCCTTTTACTAACCTGGTTTATTTCTCAGCGGTGAGAAATTCCATTGTACCTCATGCTGGTGTCTGTCTTTGGTTCCTTGCTAGCAGTCGAGAGCATGGTGCTGGAAAAGCACAACAGGTCAGGCAGTGTCTGAGGAGTAGTAGAATCGACGTTTTAGGAATAAGAGATATCTCTCAGCCTCCCGGAACACAAGCCTCATCCCTCATGAAGGGCTTATGTCCGAAACGTCAATTCTTGTACTCCTTGGATGCTGTCTGACTTGCTGTTCTTTTCCAGCAGCAAACTCTCCACTTGGACCTCCAGCATCTGCAGTCCTCATTTTCTCCTTCCTTGCTAGCAGTCATAATTTACTTATCCTGTGCCAGTCTGTTGAGCTGCTTTTAATCTAACAAAACTATCAGGAGGTAGGCAGAGAGACACAAAAGGTCAGGAAGGTGAATATTTGAAGAATGACATAAAAACTACAAGCAGAATGAGGCCATGTTGTGCTGCAACCCTGCTCTGCTAATGTGATGGGATAAATGAAAGCATTGCACAGTGACAGAATGGGTGTCCGTGCCCAGTGAGTTTACAAGGCGATGACAATGTTTCAGGAGAGCAGTGAGCACTGGCTGGAGCTGCACTGAGCTGTATGGGGAGACTGGGAGGTGACATCAGTGTTTGCTCAGGTGCACAGCTCCAGGTGCAGGCAGGAGGCGAGAAGCCCGCGCCTTTCTCTGAGTGACGCTGCTGTGAGTATAATCAGCTTTCATACACATAAAACTCAAACTTATCGCTCCAAAAATATAGAATCGAATGTCATCTATATTTTTTAATCATTCCTGCAGGGCGGCTGTCGCTATCCCGGCTTTGAAAAGGTGAGAATTATTTTGTTGGTGAGTGTGGGAAAGGTGTTGGTTAGGGAAAGGTGTGGCGCGATGTTGTTTTCGGAGTTGTGAACAAAGAGAGAGTTGTGGGTGAGCTGGGAGCAGGGTTGGGGCGAGGAGCTGGGAGTTGATGGTGGGGCAGGTGATGATGTGTGCGGCTCCTGACCCCGTCCCTCTGTATTTGTCCCTAAATCCGAACCTTTCGATACGGTCAAGTCTCACATTGATCATACTCCCCCAGCCCCACAGCAAGACTGTGTACCCACCCCCAGGGACCCCCAGTCTGTCTCCCCTTCCTCCCTCCTCCTCCCCCGTCTCACACCCTCCCACAACCCTCTCCCAACCTCAGTCTTCCTCCCCCCCCATCCCCAGCCTCCCTCCCTCATTCCCGTTCCCCGACCCCTTCGCCTCCCTCTCTCTCCCCCTCTCTCCTCCCCTCCTCTCCCCTCACTTCCCTACCCCCTCCCCGCCCTCTCCTCTCCTCTCTCCCCCTCTCCTCTCTCCC